>NC_134081.1:94484341-95750150 GCF_000715075.1 Nicotiana tabacum
AATGACATATTTTTCTTCACTTTTTATGCCTAAATAAATGCCTTGATAGATAGGAGAATACACACAATTGAAGAAGAAATAAGAATCTCTCCTCTCTTTCTCTCTCTATATATCTTAGCTTGTGTTTCCTTGTTCTGAATTGTTACTTTGAGCTATATTTCATAACACGTTATCGGCACGAAGTCTCTAACCTCAAGGTTAAATTTTACTTCTGTGTTATAGGCACGTCTTTCTGCTACAGCAACTAGTCCGAGCTTTAAACCAGATAAGTTTATACCAATATTTGGAATAAGCAATGGTATGGTTTGTAGTGATTTTATTTTTTATTTTTTAAGCTTTTAACATATGAGTCAAAATTAATTCATAGTATTTTGTTTATACTTAAAGTTTGGAGTTGCAACTTAAATAGACTGTGATAATGGGATTTGAATTGAAGCTGAGCCATGGTCGTTTAATCAAAACCAAAAAGAGGATTATGGGTAGATATCATTACTTGGGTCATTTGACTGACCAAACAGTAGGGAGCCCAAGGAGCTCCTCTTTGAAATCAAAGTGGGCCGCGAGGTCATTGGGATACATTAATCATCTTCTGCCCTGGTCCGAAGAAAACTAGATAGTATAAAGAACTCTTATGATTTCAAATAGTTAATATTATATACTTTTTTCACAAATAATTTTATAATTCATGTTCTTATAATAATCTCAAAAATAGTTTAAGAAGAAAACTCACAAATCGTTAATATGCTTTTATGTACGCTCTTAATGTCAAATTATCATGATTATGTATACGTTATCGTGACATAATTATGATTTTTAAAAAATAAAGCCAAGGTATGCGTTCACGTAACTTTGTGTAAAACTATCTTAAATTAATAAAGTATTATTAGTCGTGTACACATAAACGTGGCATGGCTTTGTCATACCAAACAAAACGAATACATGTACGCGTGATTCGTTTCAAGATAATTTCATAATTACAAATACCAAGCAATTAAAAGAGGTAAAAGATAAAAATGCAAAATATGTCTAAAATGTGTAATAATCATATAATATAATCCAAATGTAGTCAGTAAAACGACCGTGCTAGAACCACGGGACTCAGGGAATGCCTTACACCTTCTCCCCGGTCAATAGAATTCCTTACCCAGACTTTATTTTCGCAGACCAATAATAAGTAGAGTCAATTTTCTTTTGATTAGGGATTCAATAAGGTGACTTGGAACACCAAAACTCAATTTCAAGTGGCGACTCTGTAAGTAAAATAATCCCTATCAAAAATTTGTCACTTTTATTGGAAAAACTCTTTTAACCCACAACAATCTATTACATATCTTTTAGGGTAAAAAGGAGGTGTGACAGCTCTGGCGACTCTGCTGGGATGACTAATAAGAATTCGAGCTTTGTATATTGATTCTTGTTTGGCTTTTATCACGTTTTGGATATTATTGTGTTTGGAAGCCTAATGTGCTATTTGTCGCTTATTTACCGCTTTAATATTTATTTGAACTGTAATATAAATTGTATCCTCTCTCGCACCCCTCTGAGTCTTCTGATAGTTAGTTATGTTGTGTTTGCCTACCAGCATCACAAAATTTCTGTCTTGAGATAAAGCTAGTTAGCCTACCAGCTTCTGGTGAAGGATTTAGTCGCACATGTTTAGGCGGGAGAGTCGTTAGCTAGCCTGTGCTCTTCTACTACTGGTGACGCTTGAAGCTCCTCGGCTCGGTTTGTCCGCCCGGGTAAGCCAGGTCTAGATACCATCTCCTTTAGGATTTGAAAACTTAGAAGAACAATTAACAAACAATGAATATCCCTAGTAGGCCACGCTTTATTTGCATCATGTGCATTGGACTTAGCGGGACTCGGCACAGGGGCTAGGGCCCGTCTAGGACAGGTACCAATTTTTCAGACCAACATGTTTATTTTTTTGTGCTATATGTAATATTATTTGGTAGGCTTTACTCAAATGTTGACCGACTTTAGGATAGATTGATTGAACAAGAAAGAGAAAGAGAATTTCCTCTACGTTTTCATAAAGTTCCCATTTAAAAAAAAAAGTTTTGAAGGTTTCTAATGTGTAAAATCACAATTTTCAAAATATATTTTTATTTATTTTATCCGAACTACGCGGGTCTGATTCTCACCGGATGTGAGATACGTAGGCAAATCTCATTGGTTCCGGCCCCAATTTTCAAAAAAGAAAAATCCAAAAATATTTTCCCTTTCCTTAATTCCTTCTTAGAATTCTTTCGTTAGAAAATCCAAAAAAAAAAAATCAAATCCAAAAATATTTTCCTTCATTTCTGAAGTCATTCATTCGAAAAAAAAAAATTTAAATCAAAATCCAAAATATTTTCTTTCTTCTTTAGAAGTTGTTCTTTTGAAAATTCAAAGGAAAAAAAAATCAAAATCCAAAAAATATTTTCTTTTTCTTTAGAAGTTTTTTCTTTCAAAATTTTCCAATGAACAAAAAAAAACTAGCTTATGAACTTTGTTCCCGGTATATTGAACTACGTAATGATCTGATTCATGCGGCGTCATGATACGCAGAAAATTCTCATAGGATTCGATCATAGCCATTAAATAAACTGAGTAAAAAAAAAAGAAAGAAAGGAGTGACAAAAATAACAAAGTAAAACAAAGAGCGAAAAAGAACCCAAAAAAAAAAAGCAAGAGTGAAAAAATCCAAAAAGAGAACTCTTTGAAAAAGAAAATCGCGAAAAGTTTCTGTGGATATGCCGTCAAATGGCGCGAGCAAGCCGCTAGGGTAAATCCTCCTATGGACGAAGCAGAAATGGTTACGGTCTTCCTACAGGCCCAAGAGGCAGACTACTTCCAGAACATAATATTCGCTATGGGTTATCCGTTCGCCAAGGCTATCAAAATTGGGGAAATGGTTTAAAAACGGGCCAAATCTTGAGTCATGCTACCTTTAAGGCCACATCACAGACTGTTCAGAATGGTTCGGGGGGTTTGATGAACATAAACATGAGGGAAGAGGGAGCCATTATGACTTCAAGCTCGAGGGGAGCCCGCAGGTTATTCAACCAATCATATATTCTTCCTCATGTCTCACAACACTATTATCCCCATCAAGATATTACTTATGCCGTGGCACCGCCTCCCTATGCGGTGATGAACGCGCAACCTTACACGCGGCCACGACATTATATACAAAACCGAGCTCCACCTCTCAGAAATGCCCGTCCCTACCAAGCTCCATATAATCCTCAACAATATGTTCTCGAATACAATCCTCGCCCAAGAGAGCCCCCCAAAAGGAATCAGTTCACCCCTATTGGTGACTCATACTCGAGCTTGTTCCTAAAGCTAGTCAGGCTAGGTCTGTTGCAGCCAATGGTCCCGAACCGACCAAACTCCGAGTCTCCCTCGCACTGGGCTAATGCTAGATGTGAATACCACTCTGGAGTAGTGGGACATGACATAGAGGACTGTTGGTCCCTCAAAAGGGCAGTTAAATACTTGATTGAAGCTAAAAGAATCATTCATAGGGATGAAGAGGTTCCTAACGTAACAAAAAATCCTTTGCCTAATCACAACAATGGGCCAGTTATTGGAATGATCTGTGATGATGGGGAATTTGATCCAGCATTGGAAGCCATTGTCACGGCAGAAGAGAAACCAAAAAACGGGCGCCAAACCTGAAAAGTTCTCTTCCAGACGGGAATCTCGGTAGCTGGTCGTGTTGTCTTTTCTGCTTTCGAATTATTTTAGGGTGTAATCCGGATGTTTTACTTCACTGCTTTGCTTTCTGATGTAAACCCTTCTATCTTAAAAAAAATTCAAATAAATTATTCATCTTTAACGAATGTCTCTTTTCTTATTCTTGTCATTCTTTTTATTCTATTTTCAGTTCTATTAATGCAGATTTTAATGACATAATATGCTTGCGAACTTCATGCCCAGATCCTAAAATGCTGCCAGACCCTGAAATAATGAGTCAAGAAATAGAATGTTTTGAAGACAAGGCTTGTAAGAAAATAAATAGAAAATTGGAAAGAAGTTGAGATTCCCGCTCTTCGGATTATTATTAAAGCTGAGATTGAGGATAAAGATTGGGTCAAGAATCGATTGGAGTAATTGACACTGATTAATGAAAAATGATTGGTTGTAGTTTGCCACGGGCAGTTGTACCAATAAATAATGGCTCATGTCTACAACAAAAAAGTGCGGCCCAAGAAATTTGAAATAGGACAACTCATTCTGAGACGTATCCTCCCACCTCATGAAGAAGCTAAAGGAAAATTGGCTCCAAATCGGAAAGGTCCATACATTGTAACGAGAGTACTACCAAAAGAGAGCGTTGTACCTGGGAAGCAACGAAGGAAATGTCCCAGAAATAATTGTCAACTCTAAACTACTTCTTTATTGAAAGCAATGAAATATCGGGACTGGTATACGTTGGGAAAACATGATTCTTTGGGTATGTGTAACCTATATCAACAATGATATCAGAAAGTGGTGTACCCTGCATTTAAGATCAAATCAACTAGGTATTGGTGTACCCTACATTGGAAAATACAGATAGGAATTGGTGTACCCTATACTGGTAAGGATACTAGAGAGTGGAGACCCTATGTCTAAAATAACATCAACTAGGGAGTGGAGACCCTATGTTGGAAAAGAGACTAGGGAGTGGAGACCCTATGTCTAAAATAACATCAACTAGGGAGTGGAGACCCTATGTCTAAAATAACATCAACTAGGGAGTGGAGACCCTATGTTGGAAAAGGAAACTAGGGAGTAGAGACCGTATGTCTAAAATAACATAAACTAGGGAGTGGAGACTCTATGTTGGAAAAGTAGACTAGGGAGCGGAGACCTTATGTATAAAAATAAAAATCAACTGGGGAGTGGAGACCCTATGTCTAAAAATAAAATCAACTAGGGAATGGAGACCCTATGTTGAAAAAAAGACTAGGGAGTGGAGACCCTATGTCTAAAATAACTTCAACTAGGGAGTGTAGACCCTATGTTGGAAAAGAAACTAGGGAGTAGAGACCCTATGTCTAAAATAACATCAACTAGGGAGTGGAGACCCTTTGTCTAAAATAAAATCAACTAGAGAGTGAAGACCCTATGTTGGGAAAAGAGACAAGGAAGTGGAGACCTATGTCTAAAATAAAATCACCTAGGGAGTGGATACCATATGTTGGAAAAGGAGACTAGAGAGTGGAGACCCTATGTATAAAATAAAATCAACTAGGGATTGGAAACCCTATATTGGAAAAGAGACTAGGGAGTGGAGACCCTATGTCTAAAAATAACATCAACTAGGGAGTGAATACCCTATGCTGGAAAAGAAAACTAGGGAGTGCAGACCCTATGTCTAAAATAAAATAAACTAGGGAGTGGAGACCCTATGTCTAAAATAAAATGAACTAGGGAGTGGAGACCATATGTTGGAAAATAGACTAGGGATTGGAGATCCTATGTCTAAAAATAACATAAACTATGGAGTGGAGAACCTATGTTGGAAAAGAGACTAGGGAATGGAGACCCTATGTCTAAAATAAAATCAACTTGGGAGTGGAGACCCTATGTTGGAAAATGAGACTAGGGAGTGGGGACCCTATGTCTAAAATAAAATCAACTAGGGAGTGGAGCCCTATGTTGGAAAAGAGACTAGGGAGTGAAGACCCTTTGTCTAAAAATAACATCAACTATGGAGTGGAGACCCTATGTTGGAAAAGAGACTAGGGAGTAGATACCCTATGTCTAAAATAAAATCAACTAGGGAGTGAAGACCCTATGTTGGAAAAAGAGACTAGGGAGTGGAGACCCTATGTCTGAAATAAAATCAACTAGGGAGTGGAAACCCTATGTTGGAAAAGAGACTAGGGAGTGGAGACCCTATGTGTAAAAGCAACATCAACTAGGGAGTGGAGACCCTATGTTGGAAAAGAGACTAGGGAGTGGAGACCCTATGTCTAAAATAAAATCAACTAGGGAGCGGAGACCCTATATTGGAAAAGGAGACTAGGGAGTGGAGACCCTATGTCTAAAATAAAATCAATTAGGGAGTGGAGACCCTATGTCTAAAAATAACATCAACTAGGGAGTGTAGACCCTATGTTGGAAAAGAGACTAGGGATTGGAGAACCTATGTATAAAATAAAATCAACTAGGGAGTGGAGACCCTATGTTTGAAAAGGAGACTAGTGAGTGGGGACCCTATGTCTAAAATAAAATCTGCTAGGAAGTGGAGGCTCTATGTTGGAAAAGAGACTAGGGAGTGGAGACCCTATGTTTAAAAATAATATCAACTAGGGAGTGGAGACCCTATATTGGTAAAGAGACTAGGAAGTGCATACCCTATGTCTAAAATAAAATCAACTAGGGAGTGAAGACCCTATGTTGGAAAAGGAGACTAGGAAGTGGAGACCCTATGTTGAAAAAGGAGACTAGGGAGTGGAGACCCTATGTCTAAAATAATATCAACTAGGAAGTGGAGACCATATGTTCAAAAATGTAGCTAGGTATTGGTGTACCCTATACTACCATAATTTTGAACTTTCTTTCTTTCTTTTTATTTTCTCTTTTTTTATTAAGAGAATGAGTAAAAAGCGAGAAAGAATTTGGATAAGACTTCCCTTTTAGGGTTGTTGCTGCTGCAAAGCTGTTTCTAACCCTCGCACAGTTTCTTTTGGTGGAACCTACATCTTGCAAAGTTGCTTTTTGATTGCACATGTCTCCTTTTTTTCAAACAAAGAAAAACTGTTAGCTTGAAATGGTGGTTGGTTTTGCGGCCTTGAGTTGTTTCAGTCACTTGATCTTGGCCGGCTTCTTTGATGATAATTTTACTTGCCACTGGTTGTTCTCTGAATACCGATTGCACTTTTGGCCCCGGAGAACCCTTGGCTTTTCCAAAACTTTGCCATGACAGTTGGTAGCATGAGACTTAACCTTTTTCAACTTTATTTTTCCTTTGTAAGGCTTTCACTTCTGACTTCTTTATCCCAATTTTAATTTCAGAGCATTGGGAAACCCTTGAATTTTCAAACCTTGGCAAGATGGTTAGCCACGTAGGACTAAACCTTTTCAATTTCATTTTGCACGTGCGGGCACTTTAATTTGCTTTCCTCCTTACAAGAGTTTTGATTTCGAAGCATCGGCCGCCACGGCCAGTCATGGTCGACTTGATGCCCCTGCCGAGGCTGAGTGCCTTTTTTGCATATTAGCTTGTATCAAACGAGAACCCTGTAAATCAGTCTTGCCATCCCTTCTTTGCCTTAATTTTTGGAACAAAGTTAGACCGAAGGGATTCAAAGAAAAATAAAAAATGGAATGGAAAATGAATTTAAACAAGACATATCCCTTTCGAGGAAAGGTAAGGACTTATCTGGAGTACATGCGGACTTCAATGAACATGACATGCCTTTTGGACTGGATGCCTGATCTGTGTAAACCGTCCGACTCTCAGAAATTCATCACAACTTTTGCCTCAAAACAGAGAAACCTTGCCCAGGACTGTGTTGATGCCCATGGCTGTGAGGATCCTCTTTTCGATCAATGGCGCCCTTTGCGGGTTATCACCAACTGACCTCTCTCATTTATATTCTCATCATCGCCTTATAGTGCTCTATGCGAGCTTTAACTAACAAAACTCTCTCATTTTAGTTCTTTACTCACCATCGCCTTACAGTGCATGTGAGGGTTTTCACCAATAAGACTCTCTCATTTTAGTTTCTCTCATTTTGGTTGCATCAGATCCAAGTAACTGTATCCTCCAATTTTGAAAATTCTTGTCGATTGATCGGAAGGACTTGAAAAGGATTTGGGTGAAAAGAATTCGGATTGACTTACAACTTTGGAACCTTTCAGGCGAAACCATCGCCGAACCATTGTAACATCTGCTCCAGTTTTAACTTTTGGGGGAATGTGGATTTTTGTTTTGGTGTGATTGAACCCCAGAGAGAGGCTATCTACGTATCCTTTCGGAATCAAGTCAAACGTAATTCAATGAACTTTGTTTTTGATTTTCTTTTATCTTTTTCTTTCTCTTTTGTTTTTTTTGTTTTCTTTTACCATTTTTTTTTGTCTTCTTTGTTTTGGTTTTCTTCTCTCTTTTTTTCATTATTCTTTCTTTCTTTTTTTTACTAACATCTTCAGGTTCCAAAGAGGGTAATCAAATAAAGGTAACCGGCTCAAAGGGTTAATGGTATTTGGTTTGTTACAATAACTCATGAAATTTTCCTAGTGAAAACTAGGGCAGAAAAATTTTATTCGTTTGTTTGTTTTGGTGTCTGAGCAGGTTTTACGCCGAGGCATAGGGTTCGAGATGACCAAAAGAAGAAGTCTCAATCCAAAAACAAAAAGAAGCAGTGAATCCAAATGAAGAAGCAGATGGAAAGGTTATGGATTGCCCAAGACGGCTGAAGTTACAAGCTTTACATTTCCCGTTTTGATTAGAAGAAGCCGTAGAAGAATGAACTAGCACCTGCAGCTTGATAGCATCAAGGTTCAGATCAGAGTCTGTGCGAAGAGCCAGTCAAGACTCAAGATCAAGTTTTAGAAGACTTATATATAGAAATCTTGTAACTGATAGCTAATAGGCTTATTTAGTTTCTTTTGATCTTGATGTAATAACAGGACCACGGACCGGAGCCTTGATGGAACCTGACATAACTGTGCAACTCATCATTCCACCATTCTCCTTGAACTACACGCGACCTAATTCCCTTATAATCCGGAATATGTAGGCCGTCCAAAATCAGAACTCGGTTGCACTCTTCTCTCTTATCTCCTCTTTTGAATAATGGTATGGCAAAAAAATAGCCATATCGCTCATCTTTATTTGCCTGAAAACACTTCATGTCTTCAAGTAAAGAGGGGCATGCTGTGAGCACCTAATTTTTGACCATGTTTGAATTTTCATCACTTTTTAGTATGTAAATTTATTTTAAGTTTAATCTATATATTTTGCTCTTATTTCACCTTTTATAGATGTTACTTAAAAAAATTATATCTCACTCATCTCACTAATACCTCACTTCCCACTTCCCCCAACTCCCTCATATCACTTTACACTAGCACACCTTTACCCCTTTTCCCTCAACTCCCTCACATCACTTTACACTATTATCACCTGAAAACATCACTTTAAAACAACCCAAAAAATCTGCCCATAAAATGAGCAAAAACCCAGCCCAAAACTGTAGTGAAAACAACCTCAAAAACCAGTTGCGTTGCAACGTGAAACAACCACAAATCCATCAAAATCAACTCCTTAAATCTCTCCAAAACAGCCACGAAGACTGGACATTTTTGCACTTTTAACCACCAAAAATCAGCAGCGAATCACTTCTGAAAACCAGCCGAACTCCAGCCCAATACACAGCAAAATCCAGTCAAAAGAAGCAGCAAAATAACCCAAACTCAACTCCAAAAATAGTCCGTAAATCACCCTTTAACCACCTAAAAACCTCCTCTAACGTAGCTCCAATAGCCTAGCTGCGTTACACCATCAAAACCAGCCACGAGCTCCACCTAAAATCAAGGAAGCGGCTTAAAAAGTAGCAAAAATACTGTTGTCGAGTTCATCCAAAATAGTCTAGTTGAGGTCAAGCTTGAAGCTCTTGGTTTGACAGGTCATTTGAGGTTTTCGTTTGAGAGTCAAGGTCCGTGGTCTAGAAAAGAAGGCTCACTTTTCTGTTTTGGAGAAATAAGTCAGTGTGAAGGTTCCATATTTTTCTCTTGTCATTATTTCTTGAGGTTCCGGGGTCCTCGAGTGTATTTCGGATGGTTAACGGATCAAAAATTAGAATTGGTGAAATTCTGGAAATTTTTGCCTTCTGGTGCAATCGCACCTGCAGAATTTTGCTCGCAGGTATGAGCTCGCAGAAGCGAGATGGGCATCGCAAAAGTGGCTAGGCGTGACTGAGGCAGTGGTCTCAGAAGCGGGCGGGTGGACCATAGAAGCGGAGTCGCACCTGCGAGTCTGCGATTGCAGAAGCGAAAAGGCAAGAGGGGTGAATGCTTCACAGAAGCAGATTTTTGTCCGCAGAAGTGCAAACATTGGCAGTGTTAAAACGAAGGGTTCCGAGATTCTTTCTCATTTTTGGACTTCAAACACTCGGTTGAGGGCGATATTTCAGAGGGAATTCATGGGAATTATCGAGGTAAGTCACTTGTGATCATTGTTAGTCAATATATTGAATTATCATTGAGTATTCCGTCTAGAATATGTGTTTTTGAGGTGTAATTCGAAAATTTGGGCCTAGGGATTTCAAAATAAGAATTTAAGATTTGGAGGTCGAGTTGATGTCGAAATTTGGAAAATTTGGTATGGTTGGACTCGTAGTTGAATGGGCGTTCATATTTTGTAACATTTGTCGGGTTCCGAGACGTGGGCCCCACTGTTGATTTTTGAGTTGCATTTTAGATTTAATTGAGAAATGTAGTATTTTCATATGAAATTGATTCCTATAATTTGTGTTGACTGTATCGAATTAATTGTGACTAGATTCGAGGCGTTCGGAGACCGATTCGCGAGGCAAGGGCTTGCTAGCAGAGTGACTTGTGTTACTTGAGGTAAGTATCATATTTAAACTCGGTTGAGGGACCAGTTGCCTGAATTGTTATGATAGCCACGTGCTTTTGGGGTGCGCATATGTGTGGGGATGGTCCCATGTGCGGGCACCTGCGTTGTATATTCATGTTTGGGCTGTGCTCGGGTTCTTATAAGCCTAGAAATGACTGTTAAGCTTCGAGCTTCGATATCTAACATGTAGTAACAGTTTATGTGATCTAATTAAGCCATGATGAGTCTACTTAGAGGTTCAGTCCCTGGACGAACTTGATAAATGTTTTTCATTGATGAAATTTTTGGATTGAGCTACGATAGCACACTTTGCACATGCCTAAACTTTAGCATGTTATTTTCACCAGTCCAAGGATAGGATAATATTATTTCATTCATTATATACCTGTACGCTTGCTTTATTGCTTCTGTTTGATATTTTGGACAGAGGCGTACAGCTATGCAGGGCGGATCATGGTATTGGCATGTGAGTTATCCGTGCAGCACATAAGTTGTCCGTGCGGATCCATATATTGATATTTTTGGCACATGAGTTATCCGTGCAGTATGTGAGTTGTCTGTACGGATCCATATATTGATATTATTGACACGTGAGTTGTCCGTGTCGCACATGAGTTGTCTGTGCAGATTCTATTGTTAGCACGTAAATTGTCCGTGCAACACGTGAGTTGTCCGTGCATCACGTGAGTTGTTCGTGCAGTGTGTGAAACTTGTATTTTCTTGATCATTTATCTGATTTACTTGTTTTCTTTCTCCTATATGCCATAATACTGTTGAGCGGGGTAGTCGAGGACAGTACACATGCACACACCGAATATTCGTATCACGAAGCCTTAGGGGCTAACTTTAAATCTCATATTATGTTAATAAAAAAGGATAGAGTTGTACTGATTTAACTATTGACTTCAACACATTAAGCTTCTCTTACCTTGCCCTACTTATTTGCGCTACATATTGAGTTGGTGGTACTCACACTACACCCTGTACCTCGTGTGTAGATCCAGGTGCTTCCGGACATAGCGGTTGCTAGATTTTGGAGATTAATCTGTTGGAGACTATCGAGGTAGTTGCTTTGGCATTCGCAGACCTTGGCTCTCTCTTTCCTTTCAGTTATTTATACTGTTCTATATTTTCAGACAGTGTTTTATCAGTCAGACTATGTGGTCATTTAGATTTTTATGTACCTAGTGACACCGAGTTTTGGGAGTGTATTGTATAAAGACAGTATTTTGTATAAGAAATTGTGGGATTTTACTCTTAACTTTATTTGTGGTGTTTTCAAACTTAAAGGAATTGATGGTTTATTGAGGTTGTCGGCTTGCCTAGTATTAAGATAAATGCCACCACGACAGATGAGATTTTGGGTCGTGACAAGATGGTATCAGAGCCTAGGTTACATAGGTCTCACAAGTCTAGAACAGGTTTAGTAGAGTCTTGCGGATCGGTACGGAGACGTATGTACTTATCTTCGAGAGGCTGCCGAACAATTAGGAAAATTTCACTTTCTTGTATTCTGTCATGCGAATTTGTTAATTCTGGAAACTAAATTTCTGTTATTCTATTCTATCGCAAATGGTGAGGACACGTACTACCGGATCAGACAGTCAACCAACAGTACCGCCAGTTAGGGCCACGAGAGGTCGGGGTCATGGTAGAGGCTGAGGTATAGCTCGTACAATAGTTAGAGCAGCACCTGTAGAACCACCAGTTGCTCCAGCTCAAGAGCAGGTTCCAAATACAGTTGAGCCAACGGGACCAGCTCAGGCACCAGCCATGCCTATTATGATTCTAGGACTTCAAGAGGCTTTGGCCCAGATATTGACTATTTGCACTGGCCTTATTCAGGTGGTTACGGCTCAGGCCGCACCAACCACTTCTCAGGCCGGGGGAGGTACTCATACCTCTGTCACCCATTCTCCAGAGCAGGTAGTGCAGGGACTTCAGATATCAGGGGCACTACCAGTGCAGCCGGTTGCAACTGCTTAAGCCCAGATGGTCCTATTATGAATGATGAGGAGCAGAAGAGACTAGAGAGGTTTAAGAGACTCTAGCCTCCATTATTCAGTGGGGCACAATCAGAGGATGCTCAGGATTTCTTGGACAGATGCCAGTAAATTCTTCGAACAACGGGTATTTTAGAGATCAGTGGGGTTTCATTTATTACTTTTCAGCTGACCGGGGCAGCCTTCAGATGGTTGGAGACTTATGAGAGGAGCAGACCAGTTGGTGCAATATCACTTTCATGACATGAGTTCTCCGTATTATTCTTGGAGAAGTTTGTGCCACAGACCCGCAGAGAGGAGCTGCACAGGCAGTTCGAGCATCTATGTCAAGAGGACATGTCCATGACTCAGTATGAGATGAGGTTTTCAGAATTGGCTCGTCATGCAGTTTGGTTGGTTCCCACTGAAAGGGTGAGAATCAGGAGGTTCATTAATGTCTTCAACCGGCAGTTTCGTTTTGTTATGACTTTGGGGAATGTAGCAGGTGCTAAATTCGATATAGTGGTTGATAGTACTAGGCGGCTAAAGATGGTCCGTATTCAAGAGAGTAAGGAGAGGGAGACCAAGAGGTACTTGTGGTTCGGGTGGTTTCAGCGGTGTCTCTTCTGGGAGTCAGTCCTACCACAGCAGGGGTTGTCCTTATAGGCCCGCTCAGACGACTCGTCCAGCTCATCGTGGTGCATCAGTTAGCCACGGTTCTTACAGTGCTCACTCAGGCCAGTCTTCATTCAGTGCACTACCAGCACAGAGTTATCACCATGCCTTATCTTCTTAGGTTTTTACAGGCAATTCCTCAAGTTATCAGGAGCAACAAATCCGTCAGAGGAGGGGTTGTTTCGAGTGCGGAGACTTGGGTCATATCAAGAGAGATTGCCCTAGATTGTTGAGTGGGGCTCCACAACAGAGTTCTTGACCAATGGTGCCAACACCGGCAGTTCCACCACCCACCCAGCTAGCTTAGGGAGGGGCTAAGGTAACTAGGGGTCGCCCAAGAAGGGGAGGCCGATCAGGTGGCGGTCAGGCCCGATTCTATGCTATTCCTGCTAGGCCAGATATCGTTGCTTCCGATGCAGTGATCATATGTATTGTCTCAGTGTGCTACAGAGATGCTTCCATATTATTTGACCCTGGTTCCATATATTCGTATGTATCATCATATTTTTCTCGTTATCTGGATATGCCTTGTGAGTCCTTAGTTTCACCTGTTCATGTATCAACATCGGTGTGCGATACTATTATTGTAGACCGCGTGTATCAGTCGTGTGTGGTGACTATCAGGGGATTGGAGACTAGAATTGATCTCTTATTGCTTAGTATGGTTGACTTTGACGTAATCTTGGGTATTGATTGGTTGTCTCTATGTCATGCTATTCTGGACTGTCACGCTAAAACCGTGACGTTAGCGATGCCGGGGTAGCCGATGATTGAGTGGAGAGGTTCTCTAGATTATGTTCCTAGCAGGATAATTTATTATTTGAAGGCCCAACGGATGGTTGGGAAGGAGTGTTTTTCATATTTGGCCTTTGTAAGAGATGTTGATCCAGACACTCCTACTATTGATTCTGTACCGGTAGTGCGAGACTTTCTGGATGTATTTCCTGCAGACCCGCCGGTTACGCCACCCGACAGGGATATTGACTTTGGTATTGATTTGGTGCCGGGAACTCAACCCATTTCTATTCCTCTGTATCGTATGGCACCATCTGAGTTGAAGGAATTGAAAGAGCAACTTCAGGAACTTCTTGATAAGGAGTTTATTAGGCATAATGTGTCGCCTTGGGGTGCACCAGTTCTATTTTTGAAAAAGAAAGACGGTACTATGCGGATGTGTATCGACTACAGGCAGTTGAACAATGTTACAATCAAGAACAAGTATCCTTTGCCACATATTTATGATTTATTTGACCAGCTTCATGGAGCGAGGGTGTTCTCATGATGTCTTTTGGGCTGACCAACGCCCTAGCAGCGTTTGTCATACCTCCGTTTTACCCTAAAAGATATGTAATGGATTGTTGTGGGTTAAAGATTTTTTCCAATTAAAGTGACAATTTTTATAGCGATTATTTTATTTACAGAGTCGCCACTTGGAATTGAGTTTTGGTGTTCTAAGTCACCTTATTGAATCCCTAATCAAAAGGAAATTGACTCTACTTATTATTGGTCTGCGAAAACAAAGTCTGGGTAAGGAATTCTGTTGACCGGGGAGAAGGTGTAAGCCATTCCCCGAGTCCCGTGATTCTAGCACGGTCGCTTTATTGACTCTTTTTGGCTTATATTATTTTATTATTTCATGTTTTAGACATATTTTATATTTTTATTTTTTACCGCTTTTAATTGCTTGCTATTTGTAATTATGGAATTATCTTGAAACGAATCATGCGTATGTGTATTCGTTTTGTTTGGTATGTCAAAGTCATACTACGCGTACGTGTACACGACTAATAATACTTTATTAATTTAAGATTGTTTTGCACAAAGTTACGCGAACGCATACCTTGGTTTTAATTTTAAAAATCATAATTATGTCACGATAACGTATACATAATCATGATAATTTGACATTAAGAGCGTACATAAAAGCATATTAACGATTTGTGAGTTATTCTTCTTAAAATATTTTGAGATTATTGTAAGAACATGAATTATGAAATTATTTTTGAAAAAAGTATATAATATTAACTATTTGAAATCATAAGAGTTCTTTATACTATGTAGTTTTCTTCGGACCAGGGCAGAAGATGATTAGTGTATTCCAATGACCTCGCGGCCCACTTTGATTTCAAAGAGGAGTTCCTTGGGCTCCCTACTGTTTGGTCAGTCAAATGACCCAAGTAATGATATCTACCCATAATCCTCTTTTTGGTTTTGATTAAACGACCATGACTCAACTTCAACTCAAAGCCCATTATCACACAGTCCATTTAAGTTGCAACTCTAAACTTTAAGTCTAAACAAAATACTATGAATTAATTTTGACCCATATGTCATAGGCTTAAAAACTAAAAACGATTCACTACAAACCCGATTATAATAACTAATCACATCCACAATATTCATTAAAATAGTATGATCAATGGTAATGGACATTTAAACTAACCAAAACAAATGGCAACGGTAGCATAATATGGAAAAATCACATATCCAAATTAATATACCAACAAGTCCTAAAACATCATACAAACTTAGCCGATGACTCAAATTACATTAAACATCGCTAAAAACACGAATCACACACAATTCAAGCCTAATAAAAAATAATGAACTCCAACTTCTATATTCGATGTCGAAACCTATCAAATCACGTCCGATTGACCTCAAATTATGCACACAAATTATAAATGACATAATAGACCTATCAAAATTTTCAGAACTGGGCTCCTACCCCTATATCAATAAAGTCAACTCCCGGTCAAACTTTCGAACCTTCCATTTCTAACTTTCGTCATTTCAAGCCAAAATCAATTACGGACTTGGAAATAAATATCCGGACATACTCCTAAGTCCAAAATCACCATATGTAGCTATTGGAATCATCAAAACTCTATCCCGGAGTCGTTTACACATAAATCAACATCTGGTCAACTATTTCAACTTAAGTTTAAATCTTGGAACTAAGGGTTCCAATTCATTCCGAAACTTCCCCGACAAATCACATAATCACAATTAAGCATAAAATAATCAGTAAATGGGAAAACGGGGTTGTAATACTCAAAACGCCCGATCGGGTTGTTACAAATTTATTCCATAAAAGAGTGTTAAAACACAAAATAAAAAGGTTAGTACATAATTAAGAATTAAAATGCTATACAAGTGACTGATGGAGCACAATCAAAGCTAAATCCTATTCAAAAATAAGTTTTCAAGACTATATTATAAAGAGTCGCTTCTGGCATAACGAGATTATTCTTTGTAGATGCCTCCGACGGAATCAAAATAATATTTCTATGTCATGCATTAGTTGTAAATATCATATAAAGAGGCATGACATTGTTACCAATAATAGCAAGTGTTGTACTAACAATAATTTTATTGTGAGGCCACCCACTTTAGATTTGATATATCTCTTCAAACAACTTAAATAACCATCACAAATATATCAAAGCAGAGCAATGGTGCTAAATTTATAAGGAAAGAAAAATTGATAATATGGGATGAAACACTTATGGAAAGGTGTCAAACGATCAAAATAATGGTCCGGAGTTCTTATTAATGAACCGTTTGGTGGAAAATTAATGGCTTGGAAGGTGATTTCTTTTAAGTACTACCAGTAGTTTCAAAATCGACAAAAGCAGAGACTGTAAAAGCTAGCTTGCCAAAGTTATACTTCTGGCCTCAAATGAAAAAGATTCAACTAACAAGAAATATAAAGTAAGAACAGATCCAGTATTCAGTGTCTTCTTGCTTCGTGTCGGAAATGAAGAAGAGCATCCAATAAAAGATGATTTGATTTTTTCTGAACTTTTTGGTTCTTAATCCCAATGGTAATAGCAGTGCATTTAATAAGAGAAATATTTTTTGTCATTAGATTAAAATGCAATTTGTGCAAATCGCATTATAGAATTAAAAAGATATCTTAGCTAGCAGAAATGAATATGTTGATAAACTAAATAAAAGGTTGACTGCAAAAATTTTATAATAAAAATAAAATATTTTCAGTTTTTGACTAAGGAGAAAATAATACCAATAATTACTACCAAGAAGAATACTTAAATACTTTAATACCAAATGGCCTTCTACCATATATGTTTGTTGTCAAGTTTATCGTTTCTTACGTATGTTAGTGTCACCGTATATATAATAGACTAAGTTAAAATTGATATTCCATTGTATATAGGTTAATTTTGAAAAATAATATTGTCACGACCCAAAATCCAACTAGCTGTGATAGAACCTAACCCAATCCGTTAGGTAAGCCAATTTACAAATATCTGATTCAAATAATATTTAACTGACTTATTAAACTCCCCAAGAACTGGTAGTATAAATTATGAGCTTCTAAGATTAGAATTTACAAAACTGGTATGAAATAAATATATCATCTGTTCGAAATGTACATAAACAAATTCTTATAAATCTAAGGCTACCATGAACAAGAGGCAGTTATGACCGGAACACAGGTACATCTTCAAATCCAGCTCCCGTCGATCACATCAACATCAACATCCAATATCTGCATGCAAGGTGCAGAAGTGTAGTGTGAGTACAACCGACCCCATGCACTTAATAAGTAACAAACCTAACCTTAGGTTGAAAGTAGTGACGAGCTGAAACACAAGTCGGGGTCCAACACCAATAGCCAACAACATTTCATAACAATATAATTTAAAGCAGCACAAGTAATAATTCAACAATAACATGCTCAACTTAATCATAATTTCTGAAAATAGCTCTGCCTTTCAAGTGTATCAGTGAAAACTCAAGTCTTTTACCGAAGTTGCCATAAATATGAGTAAGTTTGAAAACAATAATTTTTTCAAAATTCCTTTCAACAATAAATAAGATGTTTCATTTTCTTTCCACATAGCCAGTGGAAAATGCATCAATATGCCCATATGACAATATGTGTAAGAAGTCATGAATGACATGATACCGTATAACATGAGAAAAATGCATCTCTATGCCTGTATGTCAAGTATGCATATCAATGCGATGCAACTCAGTGATAAAACCATATGCATACTGTAATGACCCGGTCGGTTGTTTTGACTATTGCAATCTCGTTCCCCCATTTTCTGCTCAAATTATGATTTATGGTTGTTATTTGGCTTGCCGGGGTAATTAGTTCGGGTCCGGTGAGGTTTTGGAATGATTTGGAACACTTAGTTCCAAGGTTTAGAATTTAAGTTGAAAAGGTTGACCAGATGTTGACTTATGTGTAACGACCCCAAAGAAATTGTTGACTTATGGCCTTCTCAAATTTTTGCTCGGACTTTTTGGGTTGAACAATGCACCAATGTATAAAGGAAAATTTTTCCGGAAAAAGGGTCATTTCTGCGACCACTATGCGGTCGCAGAATCACTCTGCAGACCGCATAATGGTCACAGAGTGGATCAGGAGAGGGGCAAGATTTGAGAAAAATATGCGGTGTATTATGCGACCGCAGAACAGGTATGCGGGCCGCATAATGACCGCAGACCGGGTCAGTCACGCCCAGGTTTGGAGGCTAAATTATGCGGCCGATATGCGGACCGCATACGTGTTATGCGATCGCATAACTGCGTTGGGACTTCCATTCTTTTTAATTTTTGACCCGACCCAACTTCGATTTATAGCCCTTGAAAGCTCATTTTTGAGCCAAAAATCTGACATTTTAGAGAGAGGTGAGAGCATTTTAGAGAGAGAAAGTGAAGACTTAGTCCTTTATCCATCAATTCTTAATTCAAGGTTGAAGATTTCACAAGGAGCTTTCTAGGGCTTCAAAGAGGTAAGAATTTCTTGCCCCAATTCTTCAATTTCAGGTTTGGAGTAAATATGGGTAACTAAAAGTATGATTCTTGGGTGTTAGAGTATTATTTATACATACACATACCAATAAGGTTTATGAAAAGATTATTGAGTTCAAATAGGTAAAGTTTGGGATGAAAATGGTAGAAATCTTCAAAGATTTTAATTGAAGATTTGATGGTCGAGTTGATGTCGGAATTTGGGGAAATTTGTATGGTTGGACTCGTGGTTGGATGGGCATTCATATTTTATAAATTTTGTCGGGTTCTGAGACGTGTCCCCTACGGGCGATTTTTGAGTGAATTTCGGATTTTTTATTGGAAAATTAATATTTTCTTATGGAATTAATTACAATAATTGGTATTGACTGAATTGAAATAATTGTGGCTAGATACGAGGCTTTTGGAGACCAATTCTCGAGGTAAGGCCATAGCGGAATAAAGAATTACACGGTTTGAGGTAAGTAACAGTTTTAAATCTGGTCCTGAGGGTATGAAACCCCGGATTATTGGATTATGTGAGTATTTTGGAGGTGACGCACATGCTAGGTGACAGGCGTGTGGGCGTGTACCGTTGGAATTGGGACTTGGTCCATTCCGTGAAACTGTAAAGTCGTATAACTTGTTGCTAGCTATATGCTCTCCCTGTGTTATAGAGATTTGATTGCAAATTATGTTATAAACCATACTTAGGCTATATTTGGTACTGTTGGGACCCACAGAGGTCGTGTACATATTGAACTAACTGCGTAATTGTTGTTTTGTACTCAGTCACAGTTTACCTGTTTATTATATCTCAGTCTCTATTGTTCATTATTGATGCATCATATCATTGTTGTTTGGGTTGATTTCATGATTATTGAGAGCCCAAGAGACTGGAGAGATTAGTGACTGAGTGAGGCCGAGGGCCTGGTTGTGAGATATTATATTATAGCACGTGAGTTGTCCGTGCGGGATATTATAGCATGTGAGTTATCCGTGCAGCACGTGAGTTGTCCGTGCGGATCCTTGTATTATACTATAGCACATGAGTTGTCCGTGCAGCACGTGAGTCGTCCGTGCGGATCCAGATATTTGTACTATGACACGTGAGTTGTCCGTGCAACACGTGAGTTATCCGTACAGATTATAGCGCTTGGGATGTAGGAGCCCCTTCGGAGTCTGTACACCCCCAATGAGCGCGGGTACCCATCGAGTATGAGTGCTGAGGGCTGAGAGTCGAGTGGTTGAGAGGTTGTGACGAGTTGAGTATCTATTGCCCTGCGAGGCTGTACTTGCTTTCCATTTGTTGTTGCACTTAGTTGCTATCTGTCATTGATGTGAAATTTTCTGAAAGATCTTATATCCAGATTACATGAACTTGAACTGTATAAAACTGATTTAACTTAAACTTTTGGAATTGAAAGCATGTATGCTCTTTACTGGAATTACTGAAAATGAACTATAACTGTGTAGCTCGTCACTATCTTCAGTTCCTTATTTATTATTGTTACTTATAGAGTTGGTTGTACTCATATGTCACGACCCCAAATTCCCTCCGTAGGATGTCGTGATGGCACCTAGTCTCTAAGACTAGGTAAGCCTATCAATACGGAATAATAATAAATATCTGAAATAAATAAACTACAATTTAAACAATTTCAACTCCCAAAACCCGGTAGAAATAAGTCACAAGCTTCTAAAAATTTATTCTCAATGTATCTATGTATCAAGGTCTAAAGAAAAATAAGGAAGCAACATAAAAATGATAGAAGGGGACTCCGGAGTCTGCGGACGCTGTCAGATATACCTCGAAGTCTCCTTGCACAGGTAACTCACTGACGTCTAGACTGGTAAGATGTACCTGGATCTGCACAGAACGATGTGCAGAAGCGTAGTATGAGTATACCACAGCGGTACACAGTAAATGCCAAGCCTAACCTCGGTAGAGTAGTGACGAGGTCAGGTCAGGCCCTATTGAAGAATAGATAATGACATGGAAAAAATGTTTAAACAATTTAATAAGATAAAATGACTATGGAAATGAATCAAATAGTATGTCACATTTAATGACACCAAATAATTGCAAATAATATCTCGTGGAATCAAAACAAAATTCCTTTCAACTTTATGAAAATCACAACAATTAATCGAAGGAAACTATGGCCATAAATCAATATCAACAAGGGCACTACCTAAGGAACCGCCTTGTAGTCCCAAATCATAAATAAATTCATAATATCTCATTTCCTTATCTCATCGTGGGAGCCTTCACAATTTATTTTAAAGAAAATATTTTTTCCGAAATAACATCCCGTGTTTTAGCCATCCTTATCACACCGCATGACTTCTAGTAGTTCCCCCTACTAGCCACGCGTATCAAGACACTCTTATCTCACCGCATGCGTTTCAATACCCAGACCTTATACCACCGCATGTGTTTCAATATCACAATATATCACAATTTGCACCTCAAATGCTCAAATAATTTAACTTTCCAAAATAATTCAACAACAATATTTTTCCACAATAAAGAGCTCGCGATCCATGCCAAAATAAATCACCACTAATATTTTTCCATAATAAAGAGCTCACGGCTCATGCCAAAATAAATCATCAATAATATTTTTTCACAATAAAGAGCTCACGGTTCCATCACAATGAGTACGGAAATCTTACAAAAATATTCAAGAATAAATAATTCAGGAAAATAATATTTCAAAATCTTTAATACGTTGCTTCAATATCAAGTTTAAAAATGTCAAATACTTCATATTAATAATATTTAATTTAAAGAAAATCAACCTTCAAATAATACACAGAATAAAAGAAATCAAGTTTTAACTAAACAGGTAAAATAATTAGCAGGAAAGGGTCAAACAAATTTAAAGTATATATCTCAGATCAATGATGAAGAATATAATAAGATAAAATAATTTAATAAATGCGCAATAGTGATCTATACAATTTAAAATATAATCTTTTACATTTAGCCCGTGTACACACTCGTCACCTTGTGTATACGACTTTCAACACATTTCAATAATCATATCAATAACAATCCTAGGGAAAATTCCCCCCCCCCCAAGGTTAGACAAGTCACTTACCTCGACTTGCTCCAATTTAACCAAGTAGTACGTCTTTTCCTCGATTTTTCGACTCCGATCGACTCGTATCTAATTATAATTAATTTGATACAGTCAACAAAAATTATAGTAATCAATTTCATAAGAAAATATTATATTTTTCAATAAAATCCGAAATTAGCTCAAAATTTGCCCACATTTCGGAATCCGGCAAAACTTACAAAATCCGACAACCCATTCAATTACGAATCCACCCATACCAATTTTACCAAATTCCGATAACAACTCGACCTCCAAATCTTAAATTTTTATTTTTGGAAGATTTTGCAAAAAGCTTGATTTTTCTTCCATAAATTCACGGATTCATGATATAAATGAGTATGGAATCATGAAATATAATCAATATAGGATAAGGAACACTTACCCCAATATTTTTTCGTGAATATCGCCCAAAATTCGCCCAAGAACCGTGCTCCAAAAATCCCAAATGAAATAAAGGAAATGGCCATTTTTGGTCCTTAAGTTTCTGCCCATCCGTCATTAAAAGTCCACTAGAACTTGCTTATACTAGCCTTCTTTCAATCGATCATAATATTATGTACAAATATCCAAATGATGAATGGTGTAACTTTATGGAAACTAGAATCAAACGACTACTACTTTCATGTTTTGAAAATTTTCCGATTCCTTATGAATTGCAAGATATAAGCTTCCAATCTGGCGAAACTGCTCTACTAGCTTTCATTCAATCCATCATAACTTTCTGTAAAACTGTCCAAATAATGAATGGTTTAACTTTCTGGAAACTAGAATCAAATGACTACAACTTTTAAGTTTTGAAAATTTTCTGATTCCTTATGAATTGCGAGATATAAGCTTCCAAGGTTGGCTCCACGCACCAGAAATTTCTGGCGAAATTTCTGCAACAGAAATTTCCAGCAACCCTCTTTGTCCGAAATCCATTCCGTTTACCTTCCGAAATCCACCCGGGACCCTCGAGACCTTAACCAATTATTCCAACATGTCCCAAAATACAATACGAACTTAGTCAAGGCTTCAAACCACATCAAACAACATCAAAACGACGAATCACACCACAAATCAAAATCTATGAACTTTGAACTTTTAAATTCTATATCTTGTGTCGAAACACATCAAATCAATTCGGAATGACTTCAAATTATGCACAAAAGTCATAAATTACATAACAAACCTATTCCAATTTCCAGAATCGGATTCCGATCTCGATATCAAAAAGTCAACCCCCCGGTCAAACTTCCCAAAAATTTAACTTTTGGCATTTCAAGCTTAATTCCACTACGGACTTTCAAATAAAATTTCGATCACGCTCCTAAGTCCAAAATCACCATACGGAGCTGTTGGAATCATCAAAATTCTATTCCGGGGTCGTTTGTACATAATTTGACATCTGGTCACTATTTGAACTTAAACTTTTAATTTTTTGTCAAAATTCCATATCTCGGGCTAGGGACCTCGGAATTAGATTCCGGGCATACGTTTAAGTCCCAAATCACGATACGGACCTATCGGAACTGTCAAAACACTGATCTGAGTCTGTTTGCTCAAAATGTTGACCAAAGTGAGCTTAGTTGAGTTTTAAAGCTCTAGATCACATTTTAATCTATTTTTCACCTGAAAACTTTACGAAAAATTTAACGGACTGCGCACGCAAGTCGAGGAATGATAAATAGTGCTTTTTGAGGTCTTAGAACACAAAATTATTTATTAAATTTAAAGATGATATTTTGGGTAATCACATTCTCCACCTCTAAAACAAACGTTCATCCTCCAACGAAGTTAGAAAAAGTACCTGAGCTGGTGAATAAGTGTGGATAACAGCTGCGCATATCATGCTCGGTCTCCCAAGTCGCCTCTTCGACCGGATAACCCCTCCACTGAACCTTCACGGAAGCAATATTCTTTGACCTCAACTTTCGAACATGCCTATCCAAAATAGCCACTGGTTCCTCAACATAAGATAGATCCTTGTCCAACTAAACCGAACTGAAGTCTAACACATGAGATGGATCGCCGTGATATTTTTGAAGCATAGAAACATGGAATACCGGATGAAATGCAGAGAGACTAGGTGTTAATGCAAGTGTGTAAATCACCTATCCAACTCTCTCAAGAATCTCAAAAGGCCCAATATACATAGGGCTCAACTTGCCCTTCTTCCCGAACTTCATCACACCTTTCATAGGCGAAACCCGGAGCAATACCCGCTCACAAACCATGAATGCAATATCACGAACCTTCCGATTCGCATAACTCTTCTGTCTAGATTGGGCTGTACGAAGTCAATCCTGAATCAACTTAACCTTTTTCAAGGCATCCTGAATCAAGTCTGTACCTAATTGCCTAGCCTCGCCCGGTTTGAACCAACCCACTGGGGACCCGCACTGCCTACCATACAAGGCCTCATACGGAGCCATCTGAATGCTTGACTGGCAACTGTTGTTGTAAGCAAACCCCAGAAGTGGTAAGAACTTATCCCAAGCACCCCCAAAATCTATCACACGCACGAAGCATATCCTCCAGTATTTAAATAATGCGTTCGGTTTGCCCGTCTGTCTGAGGGTGAAATGTTGTACTCAACTCCACATGAGTACACAACTCTCGATGTACAGCCCTCCAAAACCGTGAGGTAAACTGTGTACCCCGGTCAGAGATGATAGATACCGGTACACCATGAAGTCTGACAATCTCGCGAATATATACCTGAGCCAGCTGCTCTGCAGAGTAAGTAGTAATCAGAGGAATGAAATGAGCTGACTTGGTTAATCTATCCATAATCACCCAAGCTGCATCGAACTTCCTCCGAGTCTGTGGGAGCCCAACAACGAAATCCATAGTGATTCACTCCCATTTCCATTCTGGAATTTCCAACTTCTGAAGCAATCCACCTGGTTGTTGATGCTCATATTTCACCTGTTGACAATTTAGGCACCGAGCTACATATTCCACTATGTCTTTCTTCATCCTCCTCCACCTATAGTGCTATCTCAAGTCTTGATACATCTTTGCAGCACCCGAATGAATGGAGTACCGCGAACTGTGAGCCTCAGGGAAAATCAAGTCGCGCAAACCATCTACATTTGGCACACATAGTCTGCCCTGCATCCATAATACATCTTCATCTCCAATAGTGACTACCTTGGCATCCCCGTGCTGAACTGTGTCCTTAAGGACAAGCAGATGAGGGTCATCATACTGACGTTCCCTGATACGATCATAAAGAGAAGACTGAGAAACCACACAAGCCAAACTCGGCTCGACTTGGAAACATCCAGTCTAACAAACGGGTTGGCCAAGGCCTGAATATCTAAGGCTAAAGGCCTCTCTGCTACCAGTAAATATGCTAAGCTGCCCAAACTCTCCGCCTTACGACTCAAGGCATCGACCACTACATTGGCCTTCCCAGGATGATAGAGAATGGTGATATCATAATCCTTAAGCAACTCCAACCATCTCTGTTGCCGCAAGTTAAGATCCTTCTGTTTAAACAGATGTTGTAGACTTCGGTGATCGATGTAGACCTTGCAATGGACACGTACAAATAATGCTGCCAAATCTTTAAGGCATGAACAATAGCTGCTAATTCAAGGTTGTGTACAGGATAATTCTTCTCATGCACCTTTAACTGTCTGGACGCGTAGGCAATCACCCTACCGTCTTGCATCAACATTGTGCCGAGGTCAATACGCGATGCATCACAATACACAATATAAGACCCTGAACCTGTAGGTAATACCAACATTAGGGCTGTAGTCAAAGCTGTCTTGAGCTTTTGGAAGCTCTCCTCACATTCCTCGATCCATATGAACGGAGCACCCTTTTGGGTCAATCTGGTCTTAATAGTTGTTCATAATCAATTACAAAATCGTCAATTAACTTCATGTTAACAAAAATCTCGTTTCAAACCTTCACAATACTGATAACGAGATACGAGGCCATGAAGACCTCATAATTATTTACCCGAATTAATGAGTCACATTTAACGTCACCTGGGCGGGAACCTACCTCGTAGGTTAAAACTCAATAATTACAACACAAAATTGGCAAGTATGCACAGAGAATTTCATATAGAATTTTCAAATAAGCCTAACAGGCATGACTCCCTATTAGTACAATAGTACAAATTAAAATTCACAAGGGAGAACTTAAACACAAGAATTTTCCTCACAAGGATCTCGTCCTTTTAAAACTTCCACCGCAGCTCGTAGCCCATTTTAAACATATCAGTTTATATTAAAATGCGAGGATCTCATCCTCGGTTCTGAATCACAAGTAATATGCACATCGTGACAATCGAAACTTTTCATTTGCTCCTTCTAAATAATTTCCATTAAACAAAATCACAACACATAATGAAACCCACACCGGTAGGGCATATAATTTACAATTTGTAACTAATTATCCGTAAAGTACATCAAAACTTACCAAAATGAGTAACAGAAAGCCACATTTAGCCTCACAGGTCTTATTAGTGACCAACAGAAAGAACTTACTGGAGCACCTCGAGTAATCCGATCTGCGGACTGGGCTGGCCGACTGCCCGAGCCCCCTCCATAATGATTTATACTTGCAGAGTAGAATCCATTGAATCCCCCAGAACCTCGAGACGTCTTGGTCTCCTTAGTTTCCTTTTTAACTCACCCCGAACACATTCTAATATCTTGGCAATTTGTACAACTAGCAGAAATGAAGTATCAGCTTGTAGCTCCCAAGTCGTACAAAATTTTATGATCATAATTGAGTCCTTTAATGAGTCTGTGGACTCGCCCTCTGGATGTAGAAAGCAAAGTAGGAGTATGACGGGCTAACTTATTGAACTTGATGGCATATTCTGACACCGTCAATGGTGACCTAACGCAATCGTTCAAACCCTATGTGCCACGAACACCAGTGGAGAATTATCTCTCCCAAGGAAAATTTCTTCTTTTGTTATTCTGACTCAACACTGTTGAGCTGACCCATTTCTTAACATACTCTTCGATTCTTCTTTGGGGTAACCCTTACCCCTATTTATACACAGCGATCACAAAAGTAGAGCTCCATACAGATAAATCTTGGCACGAACCACATAGTCCAGAATCTCGTCAACAACTGTACTTCCTACAAAGCACCCCAAAATTCGCAACCGTGACGTCCATGCCGAGTAGACCTTCTGTAAATTTAGAGTTGTTTCTATAACTCCTTTGGTACTAAAGTATAGGATTATTAAGGAGGCGGACATACCGCAAGTCCCAACCTTATCCTTTATAAAATCTCAGGCCTTAAACATGTGTAAATGTTAGGGAACCTTTCAGTACCACATATATACATTTCAGGCCAAAACTCATATAACACATGACCCCGCAATCCACCCATTGGTAGTGGACACCCCCCACTCGGCACGAAGTCATAGGTCAAGTCATAGGTCACAACGTCCGATGATCTACAATGATAAACTTCACAGCTCGTATAAATCAACCAGATGCCAACGTCCGTTGCACCCCCACATGATTCACTAGGTGATCTCTCAATACGCCTACATCTTCAGACGGAACCACACGTTGAGGCAATGTTTGAGCATCTCTGACTCCCTCGTAGTCCATCTGCGGCATCACGAACCGTCGACGCACAACTGATACCAAGTGTGCAATGTCATACATGAGTGGATATAAAGGAATAAAAGATATATGTTTCAAGCTAAATCAATTCCGCACGATAAGGAATCAAAGAAGTGAATATTTCCTAACAGTTCCATAGCCTCTCGAAGATAAGTATAGACGTCTCCGTACCGATCCGCAAGACTCTACTAAATATGCTTCTGACTCATGACACGTATGAACCTAGAGCTCTGATACCAACTTGTCATGTCCCCAAATTCCCTCCGTAGGATGTCGTGATGGCACCTAGTCTCTAAGACTAGGTAAGCCTATATGCGGAATAATAATAAATATCTGAAATAAATAAACTACAATTCAAACAATTTCAACTCCCAAAACCCGGTAGAAATAAGTAACAAGCTTCTACAAATTTATTCTCAATGTCTCTATGTATCAAGGTCTAAAGAAAAATAAGGAAGCAACATAAAAAGGATAGAAGGGGACTCCGGAGTCTGCAGACGCTGTCAGATATACCTCGAAGTCTCCGTGCACAGGTAACTCACTGACGTCTAGACTGGTAAGATGTACCTGGATCTGCACAAAAAGATGTGCAGAAGCATAGTATGAGTACACCACAGCGGTACCCAGTAAATGCCAAGCCTAACCTCGGTAGAGTAGTGACGAGGTCAGGTCAGGCCCTATTGAAGAATAGATAATGACATGGAAAAAATGTTTAAACAATTTAATAAGATAAAATGACTATGGAAATGAATCAAATAGTATGTCATATTTAATGACACCAAATAATTACAAATAATATCTCGTGGAATCAAAACAAAATTCCTTTCAACTTTATGAAAATCACAACAATTAATCGAAGGCAACTATGGCCATAAATCAATATCAACAAGGGCACTACCGAGGTACCACCTCGTAGTCCCAAATCATAAATAAATTCACAATATCTCATTTCCTTATCTCACCGCGGGAGCCTTCACAATTTATTTTAAAAAAAAATATTTTCCCGAAATAGCATCTCGCGTTTTAGCGATCCTTATCACACCTAATGACTTCTAGTAGTTCCCCCTACTAGCCACGCGTATCAAGCCACCCTTATCTCACCGCATGCGTTTCAATACCCAGACCTTATACCACCGCATGCGTATCAATATCACTAATAAATGCGCAATAGTGATCTACACAATTTAAAATATAATTTTTTACATTTAGCCCGTGTACACACTCATCACCTCGTGTACATGACTTTCAACACATTTCAATAATCACATCAATACTAATCCTAGGGGAAATTTCCTCCACACAAGGTTAGATAAGTCACTTACCTCAACTTGCTTCAATTTAACCAAGTACTACACCTTTTTCTCGATTTTCCGACTCTGATCCACTCGTATCTTGTAATAATTAATTCGATATAGTCAACAAAAATTATAGTAATCAACTTCATAAGAAAATATTACATTTTTCAATAAAATCCTAAATTAGCTCAAAATTTGCCCGTGGGGCCCACATCTCGAAATCCGGCAAAACTTACAAAATCCGACAACCCATTTAATTACGAGTCTACCCATACCAATTTTACCAAATTCCGATAATCACTATTGCCCATACCAATTTTACCAAATTCTGATAATCAATATAGGATAAAGAATACTTACCCCAATGTTTTCCGGTGAATATCGCCCAAATATCGCCCAAGAACCGTGCTCCAAAAATTCAAAATGAAATGAAGGAAATGACCATTTTTGGTCCTTAAGTTTCTGCCCATCCGTCATTAAAAGTCCATTTTCCGTCACTAAAAATCCACCAGAACAGTTTTGTACCAACCTTCCTTCAATCGATCATAACTTTACGTACAAATGTCCAAATGATAAATGATTTAACTTTCTGGAAACTAGAAGCAAACAACTACAACTTTCATGTTTTGTCAATTTCCAATTCCTTATGAATTGCACGATATAAGCTTCCAAAATGGGCTCCACGCATCAGAAATTTCTGGCGAAACGGCTCTACCAGCCTTTATTCAATCCATAATAACTTTCTGTACAAATATCTAAATACTGAATGGTTTAACTTTCTGGAAACTAGAATCAAACGACTACAACTTTCATGTTTTGAAAATGTTCTGATTCTTTATGAATTGCGAGATATAAGCTTCCAAAGTTGGCTCTATGCACCAGAAATTTCTGGCGAAATTTCTGCAACAGAAATTTCTGGCGAAATTTCCAGCAACCTTCTTTGTCCGAAATTCATTTCGTTTACCTTCCGAAATCTACCCGAGACCCTCGGGACCTTAACCAATTATTCCAACATGTCCCAAAATACAATATGAACTTAGTTGAGGTTTCAAACCACATCAAACAATATCAAAACAACGAATCGCACCTCAAATCAAAATCTATGAACTTTGAACTTTCAAATTCTATATCTTGTGCCGAAATACATCAAATCAATTCGGAATGACTTCAAATTTTGCACACAGGTCATCAATAACATAATAGACCTATTCCAATTTCGAGAATCGGATTCCGATCTCGATATCAAAAAGTCAACCCCCGGTCAAACTTCCCAAAAATTCAACTTTTGGCATTTCAGGCCTAATTCCACTACAGACTTCCAAATAAAATTACGATCACGTTCCTAAGTCCAAAATCACCATACGGAACTGTTGGAATCATCAAAATTCTATTCCGGGGTCGTTTGTACATAATTTAACATCCGGTCACTATTTGAACTTAAACTTTTAATTTTTCATCAAAATTTCATATCTCGGGCTAGGAACCTCATAATTTGATTCCGGGTATACGCCTAAGTCCCAAATCACGATACGGATATACCGAAACTATCAAAATATTGATCTGAGTTCGTTTGCTCAAAATGTTGACCAAAGTCAACTTAGTTGAGTTTTAAAGCTCCAATTTACATTTTAATCCATTTTTCACCTGATAACTTTTCGAAAAATTTTACGGACTGCGCACGCATGTCGAGGAATGATAAATAGTACTTTTCAAGGTCTTAGAATACAAAATTAATTACTAAATTTAAAAATGACATTTTGGGTCATCACATCATACTACACCCTGCACTTCGTGTGCAGATCCAGGTGTTTCCGGACATAGCGGGTGTTGATTCTTTCGCGCAGTTGATTTTCTGGAGATTTTGAGGTGGCTGGCGTGTTTCGTATACCTTGTCTCTCCTTCCCTATCTCCTTGTTTAATGTATTTGATCTTAGAATGTTATAGACTGTATTTTCCAGACTTGTATTCATACTAGATGTTCATGTACTCAGTGACACCGGGTTTTGGGAGTGTTTATATATGTATTTGAGAGTTTTTCTTCCACTAAATTTAGATATTATGTTTTCAAACTTAAAAGATATGGTGGTTTATTGAGATTGTCGGCTTGTCTAGTATTGAGATAGGCGCCATCACGACGGGTGAGATTTTGGGTCGTGACAAATTTGAGTATCATTTCACTCAGTCCTCCCAGTCACTCAGTCCTCACAGTCACTTAATCCTCCCAATCTCTCGGCACTCGGCACTCGCACTCAATAAGTACCTGTGCTCACTGGGGGTATGTACAGACTCCGGAAGGGCTCCTTCAACCCAAGCGCTATAATCTGCACGGACAACTCACGTGCTGCACGGATAACTCACGTGCTATAGTATCAATATTTGTATCCGCAAGGACAACTCACGTGCTATAATAAGCCAATCTGGCCTGCTACGGCGTGCAACCCTAACCCATAATAATAAAGTATATTAAACCAATATGGTATGCTGGTGTGTGCAGCTCGATCCCATAATTATCCTCACAATCAGTCCCTCGGCCTCACTAAGTCATCAGTCTCTCTAGTCTCTCGGGCTCACAATGTCATGAAACTAGCCTAAAATTGATGATATGATGAATCAATAATAGCAATAGAGACTAAGAGATGATATAAAATGAATGAACATGACTGAGTATGAATTTACAATTTAAACAAATAAATCGACAGTAGACATGACCTCTGTGGGTCCCAATAATACCAACATTTGCCTAAGCATTATTTTTGAAATGAGTCACAACTCGATAACTCTAGTACATAGAGATTTCATGATTACAGATAAGTTCCGGTAACTACACAGTACCACAGGAATAACAGGGTCACAGTTCAAACGGTGCACGCCCACACACCCGTCATCTAGCATGTGCGTCACCTCAACACCAAAAATATATCACGTATAATTAGGGTTCATACCCTCACCTCTAAGATTAGAAGAGTTACTTACCTCAATCTGAGAAAATTCTTTATTCCAATAAACCGTTTCCTCGTGATTCGGCCTCCAAACTCCTCGAATCTTAGTCAAAATAATTTGATACAATCAACACGAGGTATAGGAATCAATTCCATATGAAAATATTAAATTTCACAATAAAAATCCGAAATTAATTCAAAAATAACAGTGGGACCCACATCTCAAATACCAAAAAAACTCACAAAATCCGAACACCCATTCCCATACGAGTTCAACCATACAAAAACTATCAAATTTTGACATCGGATTGACCTTCAAATCTTCAATTTATATTTTTGGAAGATTTTATAAAAATCTAATTTTTCTTCCATAAATTCACGGATTCATGATGTAAATGAATATGGAATCGTGAAATATAATTAATATAGGATAAGGAACACTTACCCCAATGTTTATCCGTAAAAATCGCCCAAAAATTGCCTAAACCGAGCTCCCCAACTCTATTTTTGACAAAAATGGCCAAAAACCCCGTTTATAGAGCCTCTGGTGTTTTCAAGCGCCACAGGCAGCGCGGTTTTGTTTGAAAATCAAAATCGATGATTCACACATGTCATAATATATCATATGAAGCTATTCAATACTTCAAATAGTAGAAAGTAGAGTAATTACTCAAAACGACAAGTCGGATCGTTACATTCTCCCCCACTTAAACATACGTTTATCCTCGAACGTGCCAAGAGTTGTTTCCAAGCCATCAAATTACTATTACATCTTACCACGCACATGCTTGGGGGTTATCCTACAGCAACCTATTCCATATAGGTCTGACAACACAACATAATTGAAGATCATTACTTTAATCTTAGTCCGTAAAACTCAGAACCCAATTTCCAACATCCAGAATTTCTTACAAGACCCGAGTCTCACACCTACACACTATATAAGTTTGAACAAGTTGTATCAAGCCATAACCATGACCCCAGATATAGTCACATAACATACTACACAACTCGCATACTCGCAACACTATTTTCGATCACATTAACTACTCAAAACCAACCTGGTACTAGTATTAAACCTCATATCAAAGAAAACCTCATTCCTAAAACCTTTGTACACTGCTGATAATTAAAGAAACACGTGGAATCTCATAACCACTTATCAGACCAACTAGTCATGGAGCTCTCTCGCCCTAACCAGAACCATAATCACTCTCTAAGTCGACTTTCGATAACATCCTCCCAAATATACCATTATCAGATCCGATAGTACACATTATAGGTTCGATGACCTTGTATTATCAAACACAACTATTCCATATACATGCCACACCAATATATCTCAAGCCAAAAACTATGCAATCTGTGCACCCAAAAATGGAAAATATCTCAAAGAAGAGAACCGTTTTGCAAGTTCAGCTAGCACCACCACAACCTAATATTTACAACCAACTCCTCAAATTTAGTGAAGAGAATAACCGTTGGCGCATGTACACAATTCCTCAAATACGATGCTCATGTAATTTTTATCGTAGAGGAAGGAAAGCAATGAAATCCGATAAATTATCAAAGAAATAAAATTCCCACACATGGCACGGACAACTCACGTGCCAATAATATGAATCGCCTGGCATGGTGACAGGCCTCCAGTCCCAGCATATCATACATGAGCAATTAAACAAGTACATTTGTATATGATAATGAAATAAGATTCTCACGCTCCTGGACTGGTATAAATAACACGCCATAGTGTAAGCATGTGCAAAGTCTGCTATCACACTTCAAATTAGCAATTTAACGCAGCAATAGTAACTACCCCGTTTATTAAGGGAATTAGCCTCTTTGTAACGTCAAGTGTAGCCTAGATAGTTTTCAACAAAGGTAAGAACACGAGAAACGTTATAACTTTATGCTTAACAATTAACTCTAGGCTTATCATAGCCTAAGCATTCTTCCGAGTATGAATACTTTCCCCGATTCTTGCACATGGGCTCAAACCTCACATATATATACACACTCATAGTGCGTAGCTGTCCCAAATAATTAACGTAACTAGTGCCTCCACTGGATTTAAACAAAATACTCACTTCAAACAGGTCACAACCTTGAAACAATATACTTCTGAGAACTCCAGTCTCCAAATTCATAGGACACATGAATTATCATAACTGATCCCAACTCTAGAATTTGAATGACTAACACATCTCTCATGTACAATCATCCCACGAGGAATTCTTCCAAAGATTTTCTGTGCCACATAGCAATAACTAGAATATCAACAGTCTATCAACCAGGTGAGTACCGCAATACCGATGAACATCCGTAAGTCAAAACAATATGCGCCTTCTGAAATGAGCAACCTGCTCAGGGATTACCGAGCAGTTATAACATTCACCTAAATATCTAAAACTGACCATGTTGTCCAAAATTGTTGACCTTCCCTTCAAGACTGAACTGCCAACTTGTAGATGTAAATCTTAATCCCGCACAACACACCACATATATCATGCCATCATGTGACAAGCACAAGAATCTCATTATGAACTCTGAGTCACCAGCAAATTACATACCTGGTTAGTTAGAAACCTTTCTCTTGATTCTTGGGGAGTTTAATAAAGTCATTTAAATATTATTTGAATCAGATATTTGTAAATTGGCTTACCTAACGGGTTGGGTTAGGTGCCATCATAGCTAGTTGGATTTTGGGTCATGACAAGTTGGTATCAGAGCTCTAGGTTCATAGGTTCTACAAGTCATGAGCAAATGTCTAGTAGAGCCTTGCGGATCGGTATGATGACGTCCATACTTATCTTTGAGAGGCTACATGGCATTTAGGATAAATTTCCCATCTTTCTTTCCTTATCGTGCGGTATTGATTCAGCTGGAAGCGTAATCATTTTGAATTCCTTCCACGCATTCGTGTGCGCATGTGAGCGCTCAGTATCAGTTGTTCATCGCCGACTTGTGATTCTATAAATGAGGTTCGAGATGTGTATTCTGTGTTTTGGTGATGGTCCAGTCTGGAGGACTTGAGGCCAGGTTTAGACCGCAGCTTAGGCTCGGTAGTTTCAGTTGTGTGAACTTGTACATTTGGAATCATATATCCGGTAATGTCCCTATGAGTGAAATTTATGGATCAATAAGCGGTTGAATGGCTATATGAAGAATATGATGCGACTGCGGGATGTGTCCAGATGGTTCAAATATGAAGGGAAGACTTTGTTTGGGATGTGAAAAGGACTATTGGGTGCTTGATTTCTATATTGATGTGACGTATAGTCTCGAGTTATGAGTATGTTGAAAGATTTTTCATGTTGTTTAAATGTGGAATGAAGTATATTTTTCATGCCTTGTGGTGAGTTCAGACCCAGGAAGATTAAGTGATGGCGTAGTAGTTGTGGCTGTGAAAGGTTATGGAGAGATGTCAGTTTGAAGCTAAGCAGGTGGGTTATCACTTGCGAGGTAAACTACGGATGTGCGGTCATTATAATGTTGAGCGTAGAGTTCTTTTCTACCAGCGGAGTGTATGTGTTGAGATTTGAATTTGAATCTGGGTGAGAAAGTTGACTTGACTGTCAAGAGAATAAGTGCGAGCTTAGCGGATGATTGAGGTGTTTTATGGTTGGTGTTGCATGAGCCTGTGAACAATTTTGTTGAATCTCATTGTAGTATCATGGCAGTAATACAGTATGAGTGTTGTGAGTTATTAAATGAAATGATCTATGGCTTTGAGCCAAGTGGGGGAGCCTACTATTGACGGTTTGATTTCATAGTTATATGTTAAATTTTAGTTTTGGTCTGAGACATACTTGTATATCAGTTATGAATGTAGAGGTTGAGATTGGGGATGACTCGAGTAAGGAAATTCCTGGATACGGGTTATATTACACTTTATGAAAATATGAAAATCATGGAATGATTAAGTTATTATTTGAAGGATGTAGTGTGCACGGAGTATGAATTTGATTGGTGGTATTAAAGCAGGGTTACTTCTTTGAGTATTGTTGTGGTAATGGGGCACATGTCTTTCAGCCCGTTTGGGCGGTGCAATTTAGATTTGAGCAAAGTGGGTGACTCCCGAGAAGGTTCTAATGGGTTCAAGATTTATATATGGCAATCGAGAATTTTTTTGGATTGGTGTGTGGATAGAATCTGAGATTTACATTTAATGGTGCCATACTTGCGGTAATTCTGTATGACTATGGATTCTACAGTCGAGCATAAGAAAGGTAAAAGAACAATTTTAAATTCACATAAGGTATTTTCAGAGTGGGCGTTTCAGTTCTGGTACTTATGGGGGTGCTTAAGAAGAATACAGTAACTTATGGGCCTTAGGACGATGCGGTTTTATGTTAGGATGTCTTGTAGTGAGCTTTGGGTAAGGATTGTGGAGTTATGACAAGGAGAAGTGTCAACTTAAGGATATTTCAGAAGAAACTCGAAAAAAATAGAACGACTGGTAGTAGGCTAGACCAGTATGGTAATGGTATGATCGGTTCTTTGGTTACCTATGATATGGTGAGGCACTACAGATGTTTTGGTGGTAATATTCTTGGGTTTGGTAACCTGCGTGGCTTGGTAGAGTTAGGGAGATTCAACTCTAATGGCTTGGTTATGTGCAAATGGATTTCAAAGTGTTCTTGAATAGGAAGTTTGCATTTTGAAGGTTTTGAAACTTGCTATGTTTGAATTAGAGTGGACTTTGGTGTTATCGGACTCCATACGTTGTTCTGAGACCTTGGAAAGGTTCATTTTATTGGTTGAAACTTGTGCGCAAAGTTTAGTTATCATCAGGAATATCTAAGTGCGATTCAGTCACATTCGACAGAGTTTGAATGTTTGGAAGTTAAGTGGAGGTTTTGATCGTTGATTCATGGTTTTAATGTTATTCATGGAGTTTCGAGCCTTTGGAAAAGTTTGGATAAGGTATTGTAACTTGTTGGTTTGAATGGACGGGATCCTAGGGGTCTCAAGTGTGTTTCAATGTGGTTTCAGACCATTTCTCCTTGTTTTGGAACTACTGGTGCTGGTTCTAGTGTTGTCCTTCGAGAACGCAGTGGGGAGCATCGCGAAGAAGGATTTGAGCTTGAGGTCTTTTGTTCAAAGCGTTCGCGATAGACAAGTCACGTTCGCGAAGTTTGGGCAGTGGTGCTCCGCGTTAATGATAGCCAGGTCGTGTTCGCGTTCGGGAAGGGCCGGCCTAGTAAAGAATCACGTTTGAGAGGCTAGTGTCGCGATCACAAAGAAGACTTTGGGCAGGAGCTGAGATTGTGATTTGCAAACGCAAGGCACATATCGCGTTCGTGAAGAAGGATGCCTGGGTAGAATATATGTTAGCCAAATTGGGTTTTGGCTCATTTTATTTCATTTTCTCATTTATTGGGCATTTTGCAGGAGCAATTTTCATCATCTATCACGAGGTAAGTTATTCTCACTTGTTGTAAGTTAAATACATGAATTATATATGGATTTTAACATAAAATTTGGTAAATATTGTGGAATTTTGGAAGAAAATCTAGAAATGGTAATTTTTGAGTTTTGACCATAAAATTGGAAATGAAATTGGAAATATATTATATATTTGAGTTCGAGGTACTATGGGTAATAATTATCTCCAAACCGTTTTGGAATCCGGGCGCGTGGGCCCGGGATTGACTTTTTGAGTGGAGTTAGAAATTATTATAAATTGCTAAATTACAAGTCTTTGAGTATATTTTTATTGGTTTGCACGTTGTTTGACTAGTTTCGGATTGTTTGGCATTGATTTGAGAAGTTAGAGGGGCGTTGGAGCCGATTATCGGATTTCAGAGCGAGGTAAGTCTCATGTCTAGCCTTGTGAGGGGGAATTTACCCCGTATGTTTTATATTTCTTATGTGCTACATATTTTGGGAGCTACGCACGTATGAAGTGACGAGTGTCCGTGCATATGCTAGGATTCCTGATTAGGTCCGGGTAGACCTAGACTCACGTCATGCTTTAATTGTAATATTTAAGTTACTCTTGATTGTTTAAATACTTTAATTTACATGTCTGCATGAGACTAGACTTGCCTAAAGTATCAGACTTGATTATTTAAATAAATATATATATATATATATATATATATATATATATATATATATAAGGAGAAGTTTTGAAGCTTATACTTCCTTTTATGAATTTCTCCCGCGTTGTGCAAAATTGTTAGAAAAGTTTCTTAAACTTCATAACGCACACATATATTCGTGAGTGGGGCCAGTGACCCGCCAAGTTTTACTATTCATATGGGATCGGGCTGAACCAGTACTATTATGGATCGGGTTGTACGACCTCGGTGGTATTATGAGATGCATCTATGTTTCGTACCGGTCGACCCTCAGCAGTGTACATAATTATGGGATCGGGCTGAATGCCTCAGTGGTACTATTATGGGATCGGATCGTATGCCACAACATGAAATCATGTCATTACTCTTATGAGATAGGGCCATTCGCCTCAGTAGAATCGTGCGAAATATTTGATAAGGAATCAACATAATTATGAGTCTTTCTAACTTGAGATGTGACCGTTTATTTGGTGTTGATCATTATGTATTCCAATCGAGGTAGTATCCGGTATTGAGGACTTCTTATTATTTTTTCTATTGAGGATCGTGTTATGTACATATATTTGATCTCACAGTTTACTTGCCATACTTTGTCCATGTCTACTTTTATATATATGATTTATTGGACCACTAGTAAGTGTCAATGTCGATCCCTCATCACTACTTCTTTGGGGTTAGGCTAGATACTTACTAGGTACGCATTTATATACGTACTCATACTATATTTCTTCACTGATTTTGCAGGTATAAGACATGTACATTTGGTGGTCATCTTGGCGCATACACGCAGTTGCTGATGAGACTTTGTAGTGAGCTACATTCTATGTTATGATCCGCAGCACACGAAGTCCCCATCTTATTAATTTATTTTATCCTAGTCTATTTTATATTCCACTCATATGTTATAGTAGTATTGTACTTCCTAGTAGATGCTCTTGCCCGTAGTGTACTACTCTACTAATCGAGCTCATTCAGTCTAGGATCAAGTAGGACTTTAATTGGTTGTAATGTAGGCTGCGGGTCGGGTAGGATACATTTGAATATAAGAGTGACTACACCTCCCTAAGCACTTTAATACATACACTTTAATATTTAACCCCATACTTATGTCAAACCATAACTCCACCTTCGCATCAATGTATATTAACTCCATACTTCTTTAAGCACAATTACATCAAGAGTCACCACTATCAATGAATATTTTTCACAGCAATACAACTATTTTTTTCTTTCTTTTTCAATTCAAGTGGCTCTTACTTTTTTAAAATAGTACACTTTTCTCCTTATTTCATTAGTTATACTCAAAAGACAAACCAACCACCCCACACTTTAACTTTTATAAAGTTCACTACAATTCAAGTGCTCATGAGAGGTGAAAAGGTTCAAATAGATAGTTAATTCAAATAAATGGGTAAAGCTTGTAATGTAGTTGCCAAAGAAATAGGATTACATGCTCAAAGAATTAACTACGATACATAACAATTAGGCCGGTAAAACATACATATATGGCTCAACAAAGAAAGGCCTATATCACTTCTATGACTGAACAAAACTACTATTTTGCTTTGCAAACACACGAGGCAAGTTCTAGGCATCAAATGCAATGCACAGAATAACACCCAAACCTCACACACACATGACACATAACTGACTTGGGATTGGATTCATCAAGACACTCTAGTCAAAGCAGTTAAGCAAAGTTAAAATCATACAATGTAAGGTGCTTATACAAGAGTAAAAAACTGAGCCTAAGTGTCACAACCAAAGTACTCACTATTCTCAAGGCATAACAAAGTCAAGAAATATTGATTCAATTCAATTCATAGCACAATGGCTCCTACTCCGAAAAATATAAAACTAACTACACCCGGTTCAAACAAAACCCTTGCAAAAGAACCGCGACACAAAGAAAATCCAAGGGAGAATTATTATACTATTTCGCTGTGCAAACACACGGGGCAAGTTCTAGGCATCAAATGCAATGCACAGAATAACACACAAACCTCACACACACATGGCACCTAAGTCATTCAGGATTGGACTCATCAAGGCACTCTAGTCAAAAAAATTAAGCAAAGTTAAGATCATACAATTTAAAAGTCTAATCTAGAAAAATAACTAAATAGGAAAATTAAAAATTTGAACAGAAATCAACTAAAAGCTTAACTTAGATAAATAATCAATAACTAAATCCCCGACAACGACTCCAAAAACTTGTTGGTTCCCCAAGTACACGCAAGTATACGTAGCCGTCAAGTAATAAAGTGACTCGAAAGTCTTATGTCGAACCCACAGAGACTTAGATTAACCGTTAACTAAGCAAGATAAAATCAGTTAATTGTCCAAGATAATCAAGAGTTTGATTTTTCTATTACAATTACTATTGCGAAATTTAAACATGTAACCCAGGGAGATATAAATTCCAGGGTTGTGGTCGGTTTATCAATCCTATTGAGTTCGTAATTACACATGTTAATCCAAATTATCTATGATTACTAGTTGAACGGATCATTTATATAAATAGCATGTACCCACAATACTATTCGTCTATCCATAATATATCAACTATATATTCCTATGGTCTTGAATCTATCATGAACAAATATAATACGGTATTCAACTAAGCAAGGCTGTTAGGTATATTCCTACCCTAACCGCAAAATCTTTTCCCGAGCCACGGGTTCAGAAACAAGATCTCTCTAATTTTACTCTAATATAAACACGACTTTCCCAAGCATAGCATAGATAGTAAATAGAACTCAACTGCTGGCCAAACAATTAAGCAATTATGCATAGAATTAGAGAAACAACCAAAGATGATAACTCGAATTAATGGTAATATAATTAATAAACTTCAATATTCATGATAAAGACAACCTTAGTCGGAAAACAACAAATTTGCGACCGTCAAATCAGTCAGAAATTGGTCAAAAATTGTGTTTTACCGACGGATTTCCTACTGAAAAGTATTAGTCGAAAAACACGTGGTCGCAATATATTTGCGACAAAATCAATCGAAAATTTGCGATGGATTCAGTTGAAAATTGAAAAATATGGGGACATTTGAAATTAGGCCATTTGCAACCGAATCAGTCGCAAATTTAGCGATTGATTCAGTCGCTAACCAGAATTAAAAAAATAAATATAAATTAAAAGTTGCGATTGATTCCGTCGGAAAATTAAAAAAATAAAATTAATTTTAATTTATTATTCAGACTGAAACAATCGTAAATATTGGTTATTAATTAATTAAAATATCGATATTTCTTCATTTGCGACTGATTCAGTCGCAAATCTTAATTAATTAATTAATTAATTAAGATTCAGTCGTAAATAACTCGAATTAACGGCAATATAATTAATAAAATTCAATATTCATGACAACCACAACCCTAGAACGTGAAGTTTAGCTCCACATAGACATGGTAGCAAAGCAACAAATCATCAAGAAAAAGTAAAGATTACTAAATTTGATGGAAGAAAGATGGAATCTGATGAATTCCGGCCTCCACGGCGGCTCTGTGCTCTCCCTAGGTCTAAAGTATGTCAAAAGTCTCTCCAAATAACATTTTTACATGTATTTATACCAAGTATGGTTGGGCCTAGATGAAATCTCCCTTTCCTAGCCGAAATAGGAAAACTTGCAAACTTATTGCTTTTCATGCATCGCCCCGTGCGTCGCACTAGTGTTTTTCTGTCAAACCAAAAAACCCAGTCTCTGAACTTTGGAAATTTCTGACATAAAATTACATTAATGCATCGCACTGTGCGTCATACTGTGTCGCACAGTGCCTCGCACTAGTGCATTTCTTTAGCAGTTTCTTCTTCCTTGAATTTTGACGTCCAGAATTGATCCTCGACCCCCGAACACAATTCCGACATAATCCTTTAGGCTTTTACTCAAACTTCAAAACTCCAAATAACTCGAATTAGCTCCATAAAATTAACATAGCTCAGAATCACTCTTACAAGGCATAAAACATGCAATTAGTGCAAAACACTAGCGATTAAAGCTGAAACTCAATTAAAGTGTAGCAAATGAGAGTATAATATATGACTAAAATACGTAATTATAGCCTACCATCAATGTACTCCAATCCCGTAGACTCGACCTTTATTCATTATTTTCACGAGAAATAAAAAAAAGAAAGTAAAAGAAGTAAGAAAACAAACATATAACTTTCAAACTAATACCAAAATAGATAATTACATAATATTTATACCTTTATTCACGCCACCAACCGTTTGTGTCCAAATTGCACTCATATCCTCCGAGGCCGGCTGAGTTCCTTCAGGCTGAGTTTGTCGCCATGCATCAAGGTCAATATGATACTTGTCCTGAAATAAAAATAATACACGTTATATAAATAAAATAAACTAGGAGGGAAAAATAATATAGTGTTGGTGTTGGGAGCATACAAATGTCTCTAAAGCACACGATTCGACCCATCTTTCTTGCGTGCCGTCCTTCTTATTCTTCTTGTGGGTCTCCGCAAAGACCTCAGCATAAGTCACATCTCCCCCACGATCCTTTTTCATGAAAATTAAAAAGTAATTAGAGATATATATGTATATGTATATATATGTTCAATTTGCATACTTGTAAAACTAAGAATATTTTGTAATGAAATTACCATTCTCAAACGATGGGCTGCAAAACTAATAAACTTCCAGTATGAAATGCTCCACCCTTAGTAGAAGCTCTGTTTAACTTTGCTTGTTCACTCTTCTTCTTCCACTCAAGGGTGTTCCACTTCACCAAGAGCTGATTCCAGACATCTTCACGTATCCAATCAGGCTGGGTGCCACGTCTCCTAGCAACATGATGTGAATATGTTATCAACTTTTGTGCTCTCTTCTCGAAGTTCTCATTCACCAGATTTTTAAGTGTAAGCTGCCATACGCACCTAACCTGCAAAATTGAATAAATAATATTAGACGAATGAGGATAAGTGTTAATAAAAATTAATTTATTTTTACCTTAAATTGTTGCCACATATTCATTCTGATCTGGTACGGTATCTGTCTCGAGGAATTACACGGCTCATGAAAAATGGTTTCATAGATTCCATCACCATATGCGTGACCTGAAAGGATGGCAAAAATTTGCATTTAATTTAACATATAAAATGTCATTAAATTTATTATATGCAAAATTTTATTAAAAAATTTTAAAAGGAAATTGAAGGAAAACTCATCTATCACCATGGGGGATAATAACCAGCCGATGAAGATGATCGTACTATAGTCCCTCCAGTACACTGTCTTTGGGTAGATCCAACTGTAGAAGTACTGGTAGATAGGGATGCGGCTGCGTGAGAGCCTCCAATATCCAAGTTAGATATACTTGGAGTGGATGGTGATGGAGATAATAATTGAGTGGGCGATGTATAAGGCACAAAAGTTGAACCACCATGTTGTCTACTATGATGGCTCGGGGATGCAATTGGTGGTGAGCCACCGAACTGACTAGCAGGATCATGCGGGGAAGAAGCTGGAAAATGAGGTGTGGGTATAAAATTAATGGTGGTCGAAGATGAGCCACCATGAAAAGGCATGGAGTAATACTGAAGCGAGGTAGATAGGGGAGGGGCTTTGAAAAAGTCAGATGACTGTGAAGCTGGCATGGAAGGACGAGGAGGCATAAGAAGAGGGCTCATATTTGGTGTAGATGGAGGAAGCAAAAAGTAGTATTCGAATGGAACTTGGTGGTGAAAAGTAGTATTCTAATGTATGAGTCGGTATAATGGAACTTGATGGTGAAAGTAGTATTCAATTTTGTATTGTTCTACTCTACCTGCTTCAATTGCTCAAGCATAAAAATGGGGGGTAGAATGGTACTTCAATTACTCAAGTAAAAAAAAAGGGGAAAAATTCCCCTAACAGACTAAGCTCTGAAGGCGCACGTTAAGCAGGGAGAGCTAATGTACGCACAATGAAGATGGCCTGACGAAAATCACAGATAATTGCACCGTCTACAATACCAGAGACAGATGAAGGAGGTAGAATGGCAACACCGGAATCAGGAGTACCAAAAATGATAGGTCAAGTGCAACTGGTCTACTGGATGACTGGAATGGGAAGCGCACCAACAGTCATGCAAGCTTCAAAATGTTTTGAAGAAGAAAATCCCAGACCAATAGAGGTAGATGTCAATACATTAGCAAGGAATCTGACTTTCTCAGTGCAACGAGCAAAACCTAGTCGACCAGAGCCGACTCTAGCTAATATGGTCAAAGGAAATTGAGCTCAGCAACATGGGTTGCAATTGTAATATTATCTGCCAATAATGAAGGAAGGAGTGAAGATTGTGCGACTGGATCAGGCTAAAGTAGCAGAGCAAACCCAGAAATGGAAAGAAACGCTAATTGGGTATGTGCTGGGTGGAACTCCCTCTTTCAAAGATATGCTAAAATTTGTGTATGGTGTGTGGAATTTTATCACTGCACCACAGGTATTCCTACATGATGATGGGTACTTTATTTTCAGATTTAGATCTGAGGAAGATAAGAACAAAATTATACAGCAAGGTCCATATACATATCATAATAGATCCATGATACTGAAGCAATGTGAGCCTCATTTCCAGATGAGTAAAAAATGACTCGAACTGTGCCAATATGGATCATATTTCCCAGGATTACCAAGCCAATACTGAACAAAGGAGAATTTGGGACGTATATCCAGCTACTTAGGAAAACCTATATGTTCGGATAAACTTACAACACAATGGGATAGGATTTCCTATGTGCGTATGCTTGTTGAAATGGATATATCACAGGAGCTACCAGATACAATGCTCATTGAAGAAGTAGATGAAAAGTATAGATAACAAGTATTGGACTATGAATGGAAACCTTCTTTTTGTGAGGAATGTTTTCAAATAGGGCAACATACTGAGAATTGTGTAAAGGCTCAAACAGTGAGGCAACAAAAGGAAATCACTGAAAACAATAGTAACTTGGAGAAAAAAGATAAACAACAGCAGAGGCAGGGGTAAGAAGTTAAGCAATAACATAAAAAACAACATGCTGTTCAGTGCAGAGTGAAACCAGTTACTGAGCAACCACAAGTGCAGAAGGAGCAGAATCTAAACAACTACAGAAACAATAGGAAACTCAAGTTATTACAGAGCCAACTACTGAGCAATAGATGGAGATACAACCATAATTTAAAGGGAAGCAAAAGATGAAAACTCAAGGACATACATAATAGAAAAGAGCTTTAACTGAAACTGATTTAGAGATTATGCTAAAACGAAACAGATATAGTCCATTGAGAATACAAGAGGATAGCAACCCTGAAAAGGTGACTGAAGGGATTGGCCTCAATGAGGAAAATCCACCATGGTTATAAGTTCCTGGAATATAAGAGGGCTGAAGTAGCCTATATGCAGAAAGAACTCAAGGCATTTCTACTGAAACATAAAATCACTCTACTAGGCTGCCTTGAGACAAAGATAAAGCCTAAGAGTGTTAGCAACGCTAGAATAAAGTTTTGAAAAGACTAGAAAGTATACTCAGATGAAACTATAAGTAAAAATGGGAGAATCTGGCTTTTTTGGAAGGAAAACATGGCACAGGTCCACATACTTGTGGCAACTGCTCAATTGATACACTGCCAAGTGAAGGATAAGGGATCAAATTTTTTATGTTGCATTACATTTGTATATGGAAAGAACAAAATAAATGAAATAAAGGACCTATGGGAGCAACTCAGACAAATACATAGCAATATGTATGAGGCTTGGCTAGTTATAGGTGACTTCAATAATGTGATGTCTGTCAATGATCGAATCAATGGGTAACCTGTTCACCAAGCTAAACTTGTGGACTTTCAAGCATGCATAAGGATATTGGATTGGAGCAATTGAATAGTAAATGTTGTCAATGGTCATGGTGTAATAAAAGAGATGCAAAGAGTAGAATATATAGCAATATTGATTGGGCTTTTGGGAATGCTTATTGGCTTACACATTACAGTAGCCTAGAGGCTGTTTTTAAAATGCCAAGAGTATCTGACCACTCCCCTATTATTATCAACACTGATATAGCCAAAAACCACATGCCAAAGCCTTTTAGACTATATAATGTGCTGCTAAATCATAAGGAGTTTGAAGGGGCTATTCATGAGGTGTGGAATCAATAAGTACATGGGCATACCATGTACTCACTTTGGCTGAAGTTACAGAGGCTGAAAGATAAGACAAAACAAATAAACAAAGAGATATCTTTACTGGAAAAAAAGATTAGTCATCTCAGGGAGCAACTACAGAATACTCAAAGAAAGCTTGATGAAAATCCATTCAACATCCAGCTAATAGCCAAGGAAAAGGAGATGCATATGTAGATTGAAAAATGGGAAGGAGTAAATGAACAGGTACCGACTCAAAGATCCAGAGCAATGTGGATAAAAGCAGGTAACCAGAATACTAAATTCTTTCATGCTCACTTGAAGGCCAGACAATCTAGGAACAAAATTGCATCTATATGTAATGACCAAAGGCTTAGAGTGACTGATCGAGTATTGATAGAACAAGAGTTTAGAGGGTTCTTTCAAACATTCTTGGACACTTCAGCTACTGAACTCCCGTGTATTGATATTGATATAGCGAGAAGTGGTCATTGTCTTACCAAAGAACAACAACAATTGCTCAATGCACAAGTAACAGAGGAGGACATTGACCAGACCCTTAAAGATTTGCCAAATGATAAGGCTTCAGGGATAGATGAATTTCCAGCTGAATTTTTTAAGGCATACTGGAAGGTTATTGAGGGAGAGGTTACACGAGCTATACAAAAGTTTTTCACAAATGGAAAACTGTTGAAAAGTGTCAATTGTACCACAGTAACATTGGTATCTAAAGTTGCAAGCCCAACATCTGTCAAGGAATATAGACCTATAGCATGTTGCTCCACTTTGTACAAGCTCATCTCAAAGATCATTACAGTAAAATTGAAGATGGTGGTGGATTCCTTCATGGGACCTGCTCAACCAACATTTATTGAAGGAAAGAACTTATCAGATAATGTCATTATTGCATACGAACTGGTCAAGGGATATTCTCAGAAATGGGTCTCACCAAGATGCTGCATTAAAGTAGACATAAGGAAAGCTTATGACTCAGTCGAGTAGCCTTTCTTAAGGATGATACTGCTAGAATTTAGAATGCCTGTGAAGTTTGTTCAGTTGATAATGGAGTGTGTGACTACTACCAGTTACTCTTTGTTATTGAATGGAGGCTTAACTACTAAATTCCAAGCAAAGAAGGGGCTAAGACAGGGAGACCCAATGTCTCCCTACCTGTTTGTATTGGTGATAGAGTATCTAAATAGGTCTTTGAAGAGTTTGAAGCACAATTCAGATTTTAACTACCATCCGAGATGCTCCAGAAATAACATAACCCATATATGCTTTGCTGACGATTTGATTTTATGCTGTAGAGCAGGCAAGATCTCTATAAGCTTGCTACTGGAAAGGTTTACTCATTTCTCTGAGGTCTCAGGTCTCAAGGCCAATATGGAGAAGAGTGCTCTGTATATTACTGGCATTCCTAGGGAGTTCAAAGAAATGAGCCTAGAAGAAATGCAATTCACATTAGGAGAGTTACCATTTAAATAACTTGGAGTACCCTTGTCTTCTAAGAAACTGTCTATACAACAATGGATGGCATTGATTGAGAAGATCATTGCCAGACTTAACTGTTGGACAACCAAATTTCTATCATACAGCGAAAGACTTCAACTAATTAAGAGTGTGGTATTTAAAATACAAACATACTGGGCACAGGTATTTCTATTGCCAAAGAAGATTATCAAATTAATTGTCACAGCCTGTAGAAATTTTCTATGGACAGGAAGCAGTGAATCATCTAGGAGGGCCTTGATAGCTTGTGATACAATTTGTATGCCAATGTCAGCAGGTGGACTAAATGTTCTTAATATCTACTCCTGAAATAAGGTTGTCCTATGCAAGTTGTTGTGGGCTATAACTATAAAGAAGGATACTCTGTGGATCCAATGGATCCATAACTTCTACATTAAAAACCAAAATGTTATGGCTATGGGTACTCCTAAGCAGGCTTGTTGGCTCGTTAGGAAGATATTTGATACTAGGGACTGGTTCATCCAAAAAAGACCCATTGATGATTTGAGCAAATACTATAAGCAAGGAAAATTCAGCATTAAGCATCTCTATATTGCGACAAGGCCTCAATACCAAAAGAGTCCCTGGAAAAGATTAACCATAGGATCTAAAGCATTGTTGAAACATCACTTCATTCTTTGGCTGGCATTACATAGAAGATTAGCCATAGTTGATCAACTACAGAAATGGGGAATATCAGTACCAAGTGACTGTATATTATGTGGAACGAACAATGAGGAGACATTGGAACATATGATGTTTGAATGTGATTACTCTAGAATTATCTGGGATACATTACTACAGTGGATAGGAGAAAAACACCAGATAGAAAACTGGGATGAGGAGATTGTATAGATAACAAGGAGGGCTACCAGCAAAGTCAGAGGTAATATGCTAGTGTTTCTATTTGTAGTAGTGGTCTACCACACTTGGGCAGAGAGGAACCACAAATGATTTTAAGGAAAGATGACAACCTGTAATCAGAGGATCAAAGATATTGTACTGGATATGCACATCCGGGGGCAGACATAATTCAAATGGAAAAAAGAATTAGAAAGGCTATATAGTTTCCTAGCTAGTTTAAGTTGATTGTAAGGTAGATAACAAAACCTAGGTACTCTTGGTAGTAGGGAAAATGTTTGGTCTATGCTTCTTTTGATATATTTTCTTATATAGGTAGTAGATAGGGTCTAGCTCTAGAGTCCAATTGAGCTAGCGGGTATAAATACTTATACTTGATTAAATAAAATTTGACAGTTTAACCAAAAAAAAAAAATCAAGCAAAAAGGTTTTGTTTTTCAAATGAGAAACTTTCAACTACCTATCATCCTTTTTAATATTTAAATAATATTTTTATTTTTCAACCTTTATTTTTTGTGATTCCATATAGTTTCTCATATTTTTTATTTTTCTTCATTTAACAAAATTGTGCTATTATTCTAGTTTTGAAACTACACCTCCTAATATTAGAAACAACAAGTCATTAATAAACTTGGTATATAATGAGTGATGTCACTAAAGTAGAATTTCACTGTTGAATGAGGTTATAGACTTATGTTTTCTTTTCTTTTGAATTGTATTTTACTTAAATTATGTTGTAATTTTACATAAGATTAGTATATTAATTTTGTTTTGAATTTATGTTATATTTTAGGTTCTATTTTATTTGCTATTAAATCTAATCGTGTAATTATATTTGTGCAAACAAATAATATACTTGTAATTACATTGTAATTATATTATGACAAACAAACCTATTGTTGTAATTATAATATTGTATAATTACTAGATTGTGTAATTAGTATTCTAGTAATTACACTAATTTTAATTACCCGGTGACTTCCCAAACAAGTACTATTTTGTTGTATATAGAAACATAAGCATTTTGAATAAACAAATTTCTATGCAGAAAGTGATATGGATGAAGTCCTTTTTTTTTTTTAGTATTACCAGCATATCTTCCTCATGAGTATTACTAAATGCGTTTAGTAACGGTAATTTTTTACTCATTTTATTCAACTAAATATAGTCAAATTTTGTATGTTACTGTCGTGGAAATAATCTCTTGCAGAAATAGGGTTGCGTACAATAGACCTTTGTGGTTCAGACCTTCCCTGGACCCCGCACATAGCGGGAGCTTAGTTCACAGGGCTGTCTTTTTTACTGTATTCAAGTAAATAATACAACAAGAACAAACCCAGTATAATCTCACAAGTGGGATATGAGGAGAGTAGTGTGTACTCATACCTTACCCCACCTTGAGAATGTAGAGAAACTGTTTTCGATAGATCATCGACTCAAAAAAAGATAAGAAAAGCTATAGCACCATAACACCAGGAAGATAACAAGAAAATTGAATAGCAAGAAACAACACGCAGTATTCAAGTAACTATAATGATGCAAATATACAAAATAAAGTTGATTTCTTTAGTTGAAGTTATTAGTGACATATTATTCAATTTAGAGCCAAAAAGTAATAATAAAAGCAATTGTATAAAGCTCCTAACAAATTAATAACACTCCAACAAATTTAAAGCCTCGGATGTGGACAAAGTAAAAAATATAGACTTTATTAATTTATTATAACCAACGTTGGAATTGCTTTTTCAAAATATATTCCTTTTAACTATCGTTATGATACTTTTCAAGTTAATTTAATTAATCTAGGGTTCTAAAGCTTAAATAGAACAATTGTCACTCATAAATAACTTGACGAAATGGAGAGAATGTGCAACGACGAGAAGCTTGGTCTGAATGAGTCATTCACATGAAACTAGGGTAACGCCTAATGCTTATTAAAGTCTGATGTAATACAATTATTTTCTCTAAATCTCTTGTTATTGCAAGGATAAGCACTTCTTTTTGTTAAGTTCTAATTTTTTTATTTTTTTTTAGAAGAAACAATCTTAGCTAATAATAATATCCAAAAGATAAAGTTATCGATTTTATGACAAATAATATGTATATTTAACCGAATAGTAATGAATGTGAGCAATAATAACAATATTAAATGATCCAAAAAAATAAAAAATAGCAATAAATAGTCATAAATAACAATGAATGGCATTTAAGTAAATAAAAATGTGTGAGTCACCCGCAAAGGGGTGAGATCTGTGGATATTCTTTCTCACAATGAAGAATGATTGATGAGTCTTAGAACACTCAGTTTATTCTTGGATCAAGTGAAAAAGCTAGACAAGAATCTTATTAAAAAGGTTATTTTCGTATGCTTGTAAAATGGTCAGATTCTCTCTATTAAGTCAATATGTTTTCTTACAAGTAAATATCGCATGCCCCCTATCATTGTGTCTCTTTCTATTTATAGGGAACATGTTCCTAGAAACCCTAATAGTACAGGTGCATAGAATATCTACTAGAATATTCTCTTTAGTGTCCTATCGTAAAACTAACCGTTATAACACTGTCTAAGATGTTCGACTTCGACCTTGATCTACGATAACTTCACGACATTGATCTTTGCTGAAACTTCGACCGCACCCTTCATCACTCTGAGGACACTTCGACCTAGGGCAGATCTTTGTTGAGACCTTACTGATAGCACGGGGCGGCGAATGAAGGCTATCATGGTGCTGACATAGCTTGCCTATATCAAAGATATTTTTTGGCCTATATAGTTAGTCCCTCCACTTATCGAGGTCATCCTCACGGGCGAGGTCGATGAGTGGATAATGTCATTTGTGGTCGAGATTATCGAGCTGGCCATACCGGTCGTGGTCGTCGTAACGATCAGGCAACATGGCTCTCTAAGGGCCCCGTATTTTGAATTCATTGAATTTCCCGAAAAGTCTGTTGGAGCCATCTGGTCTGAGAAAGGAGTGATGTCATGATGTCATGTATCATGATGATGCCGTTTCTCGATGCGTTGCATCGATTCACGTGTGACTCTTAATTGGTTATGTCATTTCGATCTTCGTGCTAATCATAGCCTGCCGTTTCGATTTTGGTGCCCCCAAGCCTTATAAATAGGGGTGGTTTTTTGATTTTGAAGATTTTCCATATTCCTTCTACTTTATAAGCAAAGCTTCTTCTTCTCCTTCTCAGAACCTTTTCACTTCTCTATTGCTTTCTCTTCTTCTCTATCTCTTTCCACAACAATGTCGGACCTCTCATTATATATCTACATGGAAGATCATTCTATCCCTCTAGATGTTGTTTACCCTGACCAGGGAGAAGACAGCGGAGTTGCCGTCGACAAGGAAACTCTCCCTACCATAGAGGAGATCGTTCCTTGATACCCTGACGCTAAACCCGACTTCTAAAATGCGCCGAAAGTGGTGAGGGAGAGGTTCAAATCTACAATGACGGTTGAGTGATTAGCCGAATTCAAGTCTAGGCTCGGCCTACCTGATCACGTGAATTTGGTCCCTAAAGGCGACGACAAAGTGCGGGTTCATAGTCTCGGATTCTGCGCCCTTTATGCATATCCGTTCATAATCGGCTATTCATTCCCTTTTCCACCATTGATAGAAGAGTTATGCTGCTACTACAACGTATGCCTAGTGCAGCTTGCCCCTTATATCTTTAAGGCGGTTAAAATGTTGACGAAATTTGCTGAATTGGACGACGTTGGTATAACAGTACGCCACCTGATCCATCTCTTCGCCCCTCATTTCTATCAAGGGACGTTGCTGAATCTTTGCCACCGAAGGGTGGAGGGAATGTTTAGTGGTGAGAATGGATGACAAGGCTAGTCGACATTTCTGGATTGACTATTTCTTTGTCAAGACCGAGGTCGTAGTATCCGCCGTTGCCGGCTTCACTGAGGCTCTGAACCCTACTCATAAGTGCTCATACTCGCATATATATTTTTTGTTTTTAGAATTTTTCTTGTTGTGGGCTGGTTAACCAGCTTTCCCTTTTCTGCAGCTACCACCTAGACAGATCTTTCCTCACGGCGGGGATACGTGACTGGTTGAGTTTCTCTCAGAGATTCAAGTCATCTCTTCCCTTGGCAGGTAATCTCTTCCCTATTGTCGACACCGTGGTTCTTTCGTCTATGTCAGTTCCTTTTGTTGATTTCTTCCTTTCTAATTTTTTTAGGTTCTGTCAGAGGGTCTATGAGGAGGCCGAGGGCCCATGTACCCTCGTTCCGAAAGAGGAGGGCTACCACGCCTTCAGTCCCTACCCCTGCCTCGGCCATTACCATTCCTGCTTTTGTCCCAACTCCAGTCGTTGCTGCTTCTGCCCTCGTCTCTGTTCCCATTATTGCGACTTCTGCTCCTCCTCAGTTTTCATTTATTATCGAGGACGATGAACATTCTCCCAGCATCGGGGATCTTCAACCTTGAAAAATGAGGTATGTGGACGTAGGTGACAGAGCCCCTCTAGTCGTCGATGCCGTGGAAGGTAATTTTATGCTGCTTGAGACAGCGACCATTTTTGTGAATGATGATGTTGAACCGAGTCTCGAGGCTCCGAGGCCGGTAGAAGCTGATGTAGGTGTATCCCTGCATTTTAAGGGGAGGGAGACCGAGGAGGCGGCTGCTGGCGGCCATGAACTTTTGCGGCAAGAGGCTTCAACCTCTTGAACCATCGCGAATACCTCTTTGCCTATTGAAGATAGGGGAAAGAGTGTTGCGGGAGAGGGCGACGAATCAAATTCCGATGTCGACGTGGACGACCTAAGAATGATCGACGAGGGTCTCACCCAGCTTGAGGTGAGGTTGGAGGGGGGTCCGAGGACTATCACAATCCCGATAGATCGTGACTTGTTGGTGAACACTGAGTAGGTACTCACTGCCCTCGGCCCTCTCTGTTCTTATGTCGAAGGTAAGACCCTCAAGGAGATAACCGACAATGCCCTGTCGAAGAGCATCATCGGCCTCGCTCTCAGGGTAAGTATTATTGTAAGACTCGTGTGATGACCAAATAGGTCATTTATAGTTTTAACCCTCAATTTTGTGTTTTGAAACTTCTATTAGCTCCGTTTAGCCTTTATCGATTTGTGTGCGTAGTCCGTGTCTTTTTTCGGAAGGTTTTTATGTAAAAAATTGACTAAAATATGAAATCATGTTTTAAAACTCATTTGACTAAAGTTTTGACGATCACGGTGGGTCCGTATCAAAATTTGGGACTTGGGCGTTTGCCCAGAATCGAATTCGAAAGTCCCTAGCTTGAATTATCATCATTTGTTGAAAAACTAGAAGTTTAAAGGATTAAAGAAATCCCAAGTTTGACCGTAGTTTAACATTGTTGCTACCGGGTTCGGATCTTGGTTCCGAAACTTGGTATACGTTCATTACAGTAGTTATAACTTATCTATAAAATTTGGTGCAAAATGGAGTTGATTTGACGTAATTCAGACTTCCGATTGTAAAATTGAAAGTTCTTAAGTTTCTTTGAAAATCTCATTCATTTCGGTGTCTGATTCATAGTTCTAGGTGTTATATTTGTGTTTTGATTGCGCGAGCGAGTTCGTATGATACTTTTGGACTCGTGTGCATGTTGTTTTGGAGCCCCGAGGGCTCGAGTGATGTTTTGAACGCATTGCAGAGTGTTTTGATAGAGTTCAACACTCCTGGTTTTTGTGCAGAAGCTTCAGGTCTCGCAATTGCGATAATTGGGTCACAATTGCGAAGTTGGTTTAGGTCTGTTAAGGTCGCATTTGCGAACAAATAATTCACATTTGCGAAGGAGGGGCTAGCCAAGCTTTCTCGCATTTGCGAGTGTCAACTGCTCACAATTGCAAACTTTATGTCGCATTTGCGAACCTCAGGTCACAATTGCGACACCTGCGACTGGGCATAAGAGCTGAGAGACGGGATTTTGGTCTCATTTTCATATTTTGGAACCCTAGACTCGGTAGGAGGCGATTTTTAAGAGGGATTTTCATCTACGACCTTTGGATAAGTGATTCTAATCTAATTCTAATCATATTCCATCGTTATATCTTGGTTAACGTCAAAATTATGTGAATCAAATTAGAAATTTATAAAATTTTGTCAAGTTTTTGAAAAGTAAGAAATTGAGTTTTGATAGTCGATTTGGACTCGGATTTTGAAACTAATGATATATATAAACTCGTGGGGGTCAAGGATAGACGAAATCTACCATTGGACCCGGTTTTCAACCGGGCGGGTCCCGGGTTGACTTTTGTTAACGTTTTGGGAAAAGTGTAAAAATCTTAACTTTATCTATTGCAATTGAATTCTCTAGCATTGTTTGATGTTATTGGGTCTATTTTGGTTAGATTTGAGCCGTGTAGAGGTAGACTTTAAGGGAAAGGCTATTTCCCAGTTGTGAATTGGCCTATTTGAGGTAAGTGTATTATCTAACTTCGTGTGGGGGACTATCCCTTAGGATTGGTATTGTTGATTCAATTATGCTAAGTGAAACCCGTGTACGCAAGGTGACGAGTGGGTACACGGGTTATACGTAGTATTTGATCGGTCTAGGCTACTTAGACTATTTCCATGCTTTAATTGAATGTCATATTATGTTCTGGATTCTCATAGTTAAATCATCCTTAATTGTGTTAGACTATCCTTAAATGCTTTAGTTGAATTATTTAGACATTGTTCTACTTATTACTTGCTAAATGCTCACATGCTTTAGTTGAACTTGTTGCCCCTTTATTAACACATGATATCTCTTTGTTGTTAATTATCACTGTTGAATTAATTGTTCATGTTGCCCTTTACTTGTTGATTTCCATTACTTGATACTCATTGTTGAATATTGTTTCCTTTATTGTGAGTTAGCCTTATCTAATATTGTGGTTACACATTATTCTTCCAATTTTTGAGTTATTTGATTTTGAGGTTGTGAAAGTTATTAATACGTTGAGGCGATGTTGGTTATTGTTGAAACATCTATCATATTGAGTATTTTTGTAACGACCCGACTTGTCATTTTAAGAATTTATGCCCCGTTCAGTGACTTAAGGTCTCGAGCAGCTTCATAATATATATTATGACCCGCGGGTGTGGTCGGGTTTGATTTTTGGAAGATTCGGAATTTAATTAAAAGAATAATTCTTATTTAGAAGCTTAAATGGAAAGAATTGACCGGAGAGTTGACTTTTGAGAAAACGACCCCGGAATAGAATTTTTATGATGTCAATATATTCGTATGGTGATTTAGGACTTAGGCATATGTTCGGATTTGGATTTGGAAGTCCGTAGGACAATTCGACGTATTTTGGCGAAAGTTGGAAAATGAAAGATTTTTGGAAAGTCCGACCGAAGGTTGAATTTTTGATAACGAGGTCGGATTTCGATTCCAGAAATTTGAATAGCTCCATTTAGTCATTTATGACTTGTGTGCAAAATTTAAAGTCATTTCGGATTGATTTGATACGTTTCGGCGCAAAATATAGAAGTTGGAAGAGTTGAAAACTCATAATTCGATTCGATGTGTGATTCGTAATTTCGTCGTTGTTTGACATGGTTTGAAGCCTCGACTAAGTTTGTATTATATTTTGGGACGTGTTGGTATATTTGATTGAGGTTTCGGGGGCCTCGGGTGGATTTCGGAAGTTTAACGGAGCAATTTGGACTTGAAGAAAAGCTGCTGGAATTTCTGGGCAGCGGCATGAACAGTGATCGCAGAAGCATGAACAGTGCCCCGCAGAAGCGTGAACAGTACTCGCAGAAGCGGAGGCAGTGCAAAAACGTGAACAGTGCCCGCATAAGTGTGAACAATATCTGCAGAAGCGTGAATAATGCTCACAGAAGCGGAACTGGACAGAAACATAAGGACCAAAAATCAGTTACTTTGCCATTTCGTTTTGGAATTTTTGGAGCTCTGTTCTTGGGCAATTTTGAGTATTTCTTCACGATTTCAACTCAAGTAAGTGTTATATATCCTAAAGTGATTATATTTCATGAATGCATGGTTATATTCATCGTTTAATTCGGATTTAGAGGGAGGAAATCAAGTTTTTTTTTTGCAAAATCTTTCAAAAATAAAAATTTAAGATTTGGAGGTCGCGTTGTTATCGGAAATTGATAAAATTAGTATGGTTGAACTCGTATCGGAATGAGTTTTCGCATTTCATGAAAATTATGTCAGGTTCTGAGAGGCGAGGCCCGTGTTGACTTTTGTTAACTTTTGGAATAAATTTTTAAGTCAACATTTTATTATCCAGAATTATTTCTGATACATTTTAATGAAGTTGTACAATTAATATGGATAGATTTGAGTTGTCTGGAGGTCAATTCAAGCAAGAAGGTAATTTTTGGAATATCGGCATAACTTCAAAAAGGTAAGTATCTTGCCTAACCGCGAGTGGGGGAATTACCCCTTAGGCATCGATTCTTATGTGCCGTTTATGAAATGTGAAAAATAGTGTACGCGAGGTGACGAGTACGTACTCGAGCTTATATGGGCAAAATATATTGGGTTAAAGTCTTGGGCATATTGTGTAGTAAATTGGATATTTGTTGGCATTTATTTAATCATCTGTTTGCCATGCCTCAATTCGCATTTATGGAATTTGTTTTTATATGACGATTTGATGTGAATGTTACCTGTATATTTATGTGAATTCCGTGAGTTTGATGGTTTGATATTGTAATGACCCGGCCGGCCGTTTTAAGCATTTATGCTCCTTTTAACTATTTAAAGTCTTGGACAACTTCCTACGAGGTATTATGACTTGTATGAATTGTCGGTTTTGGTTTTAAGGTATTTCGGAGTTAGCTTGGAAGAATGACTTTTCATATTGGAAGCTTAAGTTGAAATAGTTGACCGGATATTGACTTATGTGTAAATGACCTCGGAATTTAATTCTGATAATTCCAATAGCCCCATATGGTGATTTTAGACTTAGGAGCGTGTCTGGAAAATTATTTGGAGGTCCGTAGTGGAATTAGGCTTGAAATGCCGAAAGTTGATTTTTGGGAAGTTTGATCGGGGGGTTGACTTTTTGATATCGAGGTCAGAATCTGATTCTGAAAATTGGAATGCCTCCGTTATGTCATTTATGACCTGTGTGCAAAATGTGAGGTCAATTGGACGTGATTTGATGGGTTCCGGCGTCGTTTGTAGAAATTGAAAGTTTCAAAGTTCATTAGGCTTGAATTAATGTCTGATTCGTGTTTTTAGTATTGTTGCATGTGATTTGAAGGTTCGACTAAGTTTGTATGATATTTTAGGACTTATTGGTATATTTGGTTGAGGTCCCGGGGGCCTCGGGGGGCTCAGGTGAGCTTCGGATGGTTAACTGATCAAATTCGGACGTAGAAGAAATCAGAAGTTTCTGCCTTCTGGTGCAATCGCACCTGCGAAACTTGGCTCGCAGGTGCGACCACGCAGAAGCGCTATAGACATCACAGGTGCACATGGTTCGCAGAAGCGGATAGGAAACTCGCAGAAGCGAGCTCGCAGGTGCGAGCTGAGATGCGCAGAAGCGGAGGCTGGACTGGTGACTGTGGAGCACAGATGCGGAAGGCACCTGACAGGTGCAGACACGCACATGCGCGTGGGTGATCGCAGAAGCGAGGGAAAATCCGCAGTAGCGGTTAAAGAGGTCGCAGGTGCGGAACCTCTGGACAGTGTACAAAACAGAGGGTTCCGTGATTTTCTCATTTTTGGACATTCCAAACATGGGTTGAGGCGAGTTTTGAGTGACAAATCACGGAAAAACTTGAGGTAAGTCCCTTGTGAACATTTCTACTCCATAATATTGAATTATCATCGAATAATTCAACTAGATTACATGTTTTTGAGGTGTAAATCGGAGATTTGAACTTAGAGATTTGGAAACAAGATTTGATGATTTGGGGGTCGAGTGGAGGTCGGATTTTGGTAAAATTTGTATGGTTAGACTCGTGGTTGAATGAGCTTTCGGATTTTGTAGCTTTTGTCAGGTTCCGAGATATGGGCCCCACGGGTGATTGTTTTTGCTAAATTTCGAATTTTGTTGGAAAATAAGTATTTCTTATGGAATTAATTCCAACAAATTTTATTGACTGAATCGAATTATTTATGGCTAGATTCTGGGGTGTTTGGAGGCCAATTCAAGAGGAAAAGGCATACCGGAGTAAAGAATTACAAGTTTGAGGCAAGTAACACTCCTAAACTTGGTTCTGAGGGTATGAATCCCCGAATTTGGTATGATATAAATTGTTTGGAGGTGACACACATGATATGTGACGAGTATGTGGACGTGCACCATATAAATTGTGTCTTGAATAAATCATGTGCAGTTGTAAGATTAATGAATCATGTTATTATCTGAACATTCTCCACGCGTAGAGAAATTTAGCTGAGGCTCCTATTAAAGATCACGTTTAGGCTACATGCCAATATTTTGGGACCATGGGGTCGTGTTGTTATTGAATTAATTGTTCAAAAATATATATTTCACACTCAGTAATATTTGTCCATTGTGAGGATATTTATGGGATTGAGCTGTGCGACGCAGCAAGCCTTAATAGCTTTATACATTATTATTATTAAGTGGACTGGGGCTACCCGCCTGCAGCAGGCTTTATAGGCTTTACTATTTTATGGATCGGGGCTGCCCGCCTGCAGCATGCCTTATTGGGTTAACTATTTTATGGATCGGGGTTGCTCGCCTGCAGCAGGCTTTATAGGCTTTACTATTTTTTGGATCGGGGCTGCCCGCCTGGAGCAGGCCTTATTGGCTTTATTTTTAAATGAATCAGGGCTGCCCCGCCTGCAGCAGGCCTTATTGGCTTTATTATTATACGGATCGGGACTGCCCGCCTGCAGTAGGCCATATTGTCTTTATATCACGCTTGGGCTAAAGGAGTCCCTCCGAGAGTCTGCACACATCCCCAGTGAGCGCGGTTGATTTATAGTGCTTGGGCTGAAGGAGCCCCTCTGGAGTCTGTACACACCCCCAGTGAGCGTAGATGATTATATATATTCGGGATGGACTTCCCAGGGCATAGACTTGCCTTACTTATTGATTATATATATTCGGGATGGATTTTTTCCAGGGCATGGACTTGTCTTACTTATTTGTATTGTAATGAAGTTATCTGGACATGGATCTTGTCCGTATTATTTACATTTGGGGATAAATTTTCCCAGGGCTGGATTGGCCTTATATGGTATTGAATGACTGATTGTCAGTCGATGTGTATATATACGTGTTGGAATACCCTTGGGCTGGATTGGCCATAAACTGTACCGAGTGACCGAATGATTTGTGACCAGTATTACATGAGTTCTTTCCACTGAGATGTCATATTCTGCATATCATGCAGTATTGATCTATTTCACTTGTACTGAGTTTAACTGTTGAACGTGAAAGCATGCCTACATTTCTGTACCATTATTTATACTAGACTGTACCTGCGGAGCTCAACATTGCTTTCAGCCCAGAGGTTAGTCTTGTTACTTATTGAGTTAGTTGTACTCATACTACACTCTACACCTCGTGTGCAGATCCAGGTGCTCCCGGATATGATGGCTGCTAGAATTCGGAGTTATTTCCATTGGAGACTATCAAGGTAGCTGCTTGACGACCGCAGACTTGATTCCCTTCCTGTTTAGTTATTGTATTGTTCTATATTTCGGACATTGATTTTTATTCATTCAGACTTTTTATTCATTTAGATGATCATGTACTCAGTGACACCGGGTTTTGGGAGTGTTACATTTGAAATTGTGAGATCTCTTCCGCTGAATTTAATTATTTTGTTTTCAAATTTAAAAGATATGGTGATTTATTGAGATATTCGGCTTGCCTAGTATTGAGATAGGCGCCATCACGATAGGTAAGATTTTGGGTCGTGACAAGTTGGTATCAGAGCCTAGGTTACATAGGTCTCACGAGTCATGGGCAGGTTTAGTAGAGTCTTGCAGATCGGTACAGAGGCATCTGTACTTATCTTCGAGAGGCTGCGAATCCTTAGGAAAATTTCCATTCTTGTATTCTATCGTGCGGAATTGATTCAGCTTGAAACATAACTCTTTGAATTCCTTTCACGCATTCGTATGCGCACATAAGCGCTCGGTATCAGTTGTGCATCACCGGCTTGTGATTCCATGAACGATGTTTGATATGTGTATTCTGTGTTTTGGTGATGGGCCAGTCTGGAGGACTTGAGACCAGGGTTAGACCGCAGCTTAAGCTTGGTAGCTTCAGTTGTAACGTGTACATTTTGATTATATGTCCGATAATGTCCCTACGAGTGGAATTTGTGGCTCGATGAGCGGTGGAAGTGACTATATGATGAGTATGATGTGAATGCGGGATGTGTTAAAACGATTCAAATGTGATGAAGAGTGTTTCCTTGGGAAAAAAAGGATGCTTGATTTTCGTTTTGATGCGACGTACAGTCTCGAGTATGAGTATTTTGAAAGATCTTTCACGTTGTTAAAATGGGAAAAATTAAATTCTCATGTCTTGTTAATGAGTTTTGACTCATAAAGATTAAGTGATTGCATAGTAATTGTGATTGCGAAAGGGTATAACAAGATACCAATTTGAGGCTAAGCAGGTGAGTTATCCCCTGCGGAGTAATCTACATAGGTGTGTTCCTTATAATATGAGTGGAGAGTTTCTTTTATGCCAGCGGGGCATATGTGTTGAGATTTGAATTTTAATCTGGTTGAGAAAGTTGACTTGAGTGTTAAAAGAATGAAGGCGCACTTAGTAGATGATTTTAGGTATTTTATGGTTTGTGTTACCTGAGCCTGTGAAAACTTTTCGTGGAATTGACTGTGGGATTATGACAATAGTAGAGTATGGGTATGGTGAGTTATCAGATGTTTTGTTATATGACTTTTAGCCAAGTGGGGGAGTTTTCTATCTACGATTTGATTGCACAATTATGTGCGGTATTGGTTTTGGTCCGAGACATACTTGTTGATTAGTTATGACTTGTAGAGGTTGATATCGGGGATGAATCGAGTAAGAAAATTTCTTGAATGCGGGTTATTTTGCACTTTATGAAAATATGAAAAATCACGAGATGATTAAATTGTTATTTTGAAGGATGTAGTGCGCACGAAGTATGAATTTGATTAGTGGTGTTAAGGCAGGGTTACTTCTTTGGGTGTTGTGATAATGGGGCTTGTGCCTTTCGGCCAGTTTGGGCAGTGCAATATAGATTTGAGCATAGTGGGTGACTTTCAAAAGGGTTATAATGGATTCAAAAAGTATATGTGTTAAAAAAAAATCGGATCTGTATATCGCTATAATCGGTCATTTACATTGGATGGTGTTGGAACTTGCGGTAATTATGTATGACTATGGATTCTACATTTTTAATATAAGAAAGGAAAGAGAAATAATTTTAAATTAACATAAGGTATTTTCAGAGTGAGTGTTATGGTTGTGGTACTTTTATAGTGCTTAAGAAAAATACAGTAGCTTGTGGGCCTTAGGACGGTGTGGTTTATGTTGGAATGTTTTATATTGAGCTTTGGGTAAGGATAGTAGTGTTTTGACAAGGAAAAATGTCAACTTGAGGGTGACTCAGATTTTATAATGATATTCTCGTGCTTGTCACGTGATAGATATGGTGTGTTGTGAGGGATTTAGATTTACATGTACAAAGTGGCAGTTCATTCTTGAAAGAAAAATCACAACTTTTAGACTGAATGGTCAGTTTTAGATATTCAGATGAATGTTATAACTGTTCGATAATCCCTGATAAGGGTGCGCACTTCAAAAGGCGCATTGTGTTTTGACTTACGGATGCTCATTGGTATTGTAGTACTCACCTGGTTGATAGACTGCTGATATTCAAATTATTGCTATGTGGCACGGAAGAATTATGAAAGTATTTCTCATGGGAAGATCGTGAATGGAAGATGTGTTAGTCATTCTAGTGCTGGAGTTGGGATTAGTTATGATGTTCATGTGTACTTATTTGATTGCTCCTGTATGATATGCTTGAATTAAAGGCTTGTGACCATGCCAGGCGGATTATGTTATTGGCACGTGAGTTGTCCGTGCGGATCCATGTACTGATATTATTGGCACATGAGTTATCCGTGCCCAGATAGTTATATTATTGGCACGTGAGTTATCTGTGCTGGTCCAAATATTGATACTATAGCACGTGAGTTGTCCATGCGAGTGACGTTAATGTGAGCTCTAGAAGAGCTGGTTACTGTTATTAAATTCGTGTCTTGGTTCTACTATATATAATGAGCTTGTAACATTGCGGTTGTAGTGGTGCTTGTTGAACTTGCAATACAGTTCTCTTCCTTGAGACATCTCCCATATTTGGGTACACAAATTGCGCAATTGTGGCTTGAGTTATATTGACATGGCGTGTCTGTAGGATAGTTGTGTTTAATAATATAAGGTCATTGGACCTAGAGTGGGTACTATCAGGTTTGATTACGGTATATTTGGGAGGATAATATTGAGAGTTGGCTTAGAAAGTGATTATAGTTCTGGTTGGAGCGAGAGAGCTCCATGACTTGTTCCTATGATAAGGGGTCATGAGATTTCTGCATGTTTCTTTTATTATCAGTAGTGTACAAAGGTTTTGGAACGAGGTTTTGCTTAATATGAGGTTTAATACTTGTACTTGGTTGGTTTGGAGTAATTACTGTGATTGTGATCGGGAATGGTGCTGCGAGCATGTGAGTTGTGTAGTATGTAATGTGATTATATTTGGGGTTATGGCTATGTCTTGATACAGCTTGTTCAGACTTATACGGTGTAGATGTGAGATTTAGATCTCGGAAAGAATTCTGGGTGTTAGAAATTGGGCTCCAAGTTTTGGGCTAATGTTAAATTAATGATTTTCAGTTGTGTTATGTTGTCAGGCTTATATAGAATAGGGTGACGTGGGATCACCCCCGGGTATGTGCATGGTAAGGAGGAACAGTGACTTAAAGGCTTAGGAACTACTCTTGACACGTTCGAGGACGAACGTATGTTTAAGTGGGGCAGATTGTAATGACCAGGCTGGTCGTTTTAAGCATTTACGCTCCTTTAAACTATTTGAAGTCTTGAATAACTTCCTACGAGGTATTATGACTTGTGTGAATTGTTGGTTTTGGTTTTAAAATTTCGGAGTTAGCTTGGAAGAATGAATTTTCATGTTGGAAGCTTAAGTTGAAATAGTTGACTGGATATTGACTTATGTGTAAACGACCTCAGAATTTAATTCTGATGATTCTAATAGCTCTGTATGGTGATTTTGGACATGGGAGCATGTCAGGAAAATTATTTGGAGGTCCGTAGTGGAATTAGGCTTGAAATACCGAAAGTTAAATTTTGGGAAGTTTGACCGGGGGGTTGATTTTTTGATATCGAGGTCGAAATCCGATTCTGAAAATTGGAATACCTCTGTTATGTCATTTATGACTTGTGTGCAAAATTTGAGGTCAATCAGACGTGATTTGATGGGTTCCAGCATCGTTTGTAGAAATTGGAAGTTTCAAAGTTCATTAGGCTTGAGTCTATGTATGATTCGTGTTTTTAGTGTTGTTGGATGTGACTTGAAGGTTCGACTAAGTTCGTATGATATTTTAGGACTTATTGGTACATTTGGTTGAGGTCCCGTGGGGGCTCAGGTGAGTTCCGGATGGTTAACGAATCAAATTCGGACGTAGAAGAAATCTGAAGTTTCTGCCTTTTGGTGCAATCGTACCTGCGAAACTTGGCCCGCAGGTGCGACAACGCAAAAACTCAATGGACATCACAGGTGTGCAAGGTTCGCAGAAGCGGATAGGAAACTCGCACAAGCGAGCTTGCAAGTGCGAGATGAGATGCGTAGAAGCGTAGGCTGGGCTGGTAACTGTGGAGCGCAGATGCGGAAGGCATCTCGCAGGTGCGGACACGCACATGCGCATGGGTGATCGCATGTGCAGTTGTAAGATTAATGAATCATGTTATTATCTGAACATTCTCCACACGTAGAGAAATTGAGCTGAGGCTCCTATTAAAGATCATGTTTAGGCTACGTGCCAATATTTTGGGACCATGGGGTCGTGTTAATATACGTTTCACACTCAGTAATATTTGTCCATTGTGAGGATATTTATGGGATTGAGCTGTGCGACGCAGCAAGCCTTAATGACTTTATACATTATTATTATTATTATTATTATTATTATTATTATTATTATTATTATTATTATTATTATTATTATTATTATTATTATTATTATTATTATTATTATATGGATCGGGGCTGCCCGTCTGCAGCAGGCCTTATAGGCTTTACTATTTTATGGATTGGGGCTGCCCGCCTGCAGCATGCCTTATTGGGTTTACTATTTTATGGATCGGGGTTGCTCGCCTGCAGCAGGCTTTATAGGCTTTACTATTTTTTGGATCGGGGCTGCCCGCCTGCAGCAGGCCTTATTGGCTACATTATTAAATGGATTGGGGCTGCCCGCCTGCAACAGGACTTATTGGCTTTATTATTATACGGATCGGGACTGCCCGCCTGCAGTAGGACATATTGGCTTTATATCAAGCTTGGGCTGAAGGAGCCCCTCTGAGAGTCTGCACACAAACCTAGTGAGCGCGGTTGATTTATAGTGCTTGGGCTGAAGGAGACCCTCTGGAGTCTGTACACACCCCCAGTGAGCATAGATGATTATATATATTTGGGATGGACTTCCCAGGGTATGGACTTGCCTTACGTACTGATTATATATATTCGGGATGGATTTTTCCTAGGGCGTGGACTTGCCTTACTTATTTGTATTATAATGAATTTATCTGGACATCGATCTTGTCCGTATCATTTATTTTTGGGAATAAATTTTTCCCAGGGCTGTATTGGCCTTATACGGTACTGAATGACTGATTGTCAGTCGATGTGTATATATATACGGGTTGGAACACCCTTGGGCTGGATTGGCCATAAACTGTACCGAGTGACCGAATGATTTGTGACCAGTATTACATGAGTTCTTTCCACTGAGATGTCATATTCTGCATATCATGCAGTATTGATCTATTTTACTTGTACTGAGTTTAACTGTTGAACTTGAAAGCATTCTTACATTTCTGTACCATTATTTATACTAGATTGTACCTGTGGAGCTCATCATTGCTTTCAGCCCAGAGGTTAGTCTTGTTACTTATTTAGTTAGTTGTACTCATACTACACTCTGCACCTCGTGTGCAGATCCAGGTGCTCCCGGATACGACGGCTGCTAGAATTCAAAGTTATTTCCGCTGGAGACTATCAAGGTAGCTGCTTGACGACCGCAAACTTGATTCCCTTCTTGTTTAGTTATTGTACTATTCTATATTTCCGACATTGATTTTTATCAGTCAGACTTTGTATTCATTTAGATGCTCATGTACTCAGTGACACCGAGTTTTGGGAGTGTTACATTTGAAATTGTGAGATTTCTTCCGCTGAATTTAATTATTTTGTTTTCAAATTTAAAAGATATGGTGGTTTATTGAGATATTCGGCTTGCATAATATTGAGATAGACGTCATCACGACAGGTGAGATTTTGGGTCGTGACAGATATTCTTGGAATTTAATTTCATTATGAATTTTTCCTATGCAAATAATTAATTAAACAAGCTTAAGAAAAAGTGTTAATATAATTAGCAAAATTTGGATTAATGAAGGCGTTGCCCTATGCTGATTAATTTCTATCTTTGTTGATTGTTTTTGAGATTTTTATACACATTGTGTGGAGCCTTGGACTATTTGTTGTGAAATTAATTAACTTTGTTATATCTTTAGAATTGGTTGTGGCCATTGGGAAAATTGTGATATGAATTGATTTTGTATGTTGACGTGATAATATTCCGTGTAAATTATTGTGTTATTTGAGTTATTATTTTGAGGACATAAGGGTGACATTTTACTGTTGATATTATGTGGGTATAAGGGTGGCATTTCACTTTGTTATGTGTGTTAGAATATTGTCTGGGCGGAGCGATTAGGGTGGCTATAGGAGAGATAAGGGTGGCAATAAGAGCGATAAGGGTGGCTATTGATATTGTCAGGGCAGAGGGATAAGGGAGGCTATTATAGGAGTAATAAGGGTGGCTATTATCAGGGATGATATGTGATGATGTGGAGTGGTTGCATTGGTGATTTTATGTGATGTTGTGATTTTTCTTGTGTTTATTTTTATACCTTGTGCAATTTATCTTGTTGTTGGTAAATTGATAATAGTCTGATCATATTGAAATTAGGAGCCTGTGGCTATTGCCAGGCGGATTATGAAAAGAAATGTGGGCACGAGGTGCCGTGAGTAAATAATGATGATATTGGCACGTGAATTGTCCGTGCAGTTGAGATATGAAACGTGGGCACGAAGTGCCAGGGAAAATATGATGATTTTATTATTAGCACATGAACTGTCCGTGCAGATATGATATGAAAAATGAGCATGAGGTACAAGGAAAATATGATGATTTAATTATGGGCACGAAGTGCCATGAAAATATGAAAAGGGCTGAGACCCATATTTTTATGATTATGAAATGAGGTGTCACATGGTGACTTTTAATTGAAAGAATCATATTCAAAATATTTATTTGGAAGGATTATTATTCAAAAAGTAGTATTTGAAGGAATTGTATTTGAAAGATATTTATTTGAGAAAATTTTATTTGAAGAAGATTTATTGAAAGAATTATATTTGAAAGATATTTATTTGAGGAAATTATATTTGAAAATGATTTATTGAAAGAATTATATTTGAAAGATATTTATTTGAGGAAATTATATTTGAAAGAGAGTTATTTGTAAGAATTATATGTGAAAGATATTTATTTGAAGAACTTGATTTAATTGGGTGTACTTGTATTTATTATTTGTTGAGCAATATTAATAGTGTTCTTGTTGCTATGCCGGGCATATCACTGGTTGATTTGTGTTATCCTTATTGTTATTTTTTCCTATTATTTTGTATATTATATTGCACAGGTTATTACACTAGTGAATGTCTTGACTGTACCTCGTCTCTACTCCACTGAGGTTAGTTTTGATACTTACTGGGTACCGATTATGGTGTACTCATACTACACTTCTGCACATTTTTATGCAGAGCCAGGTATTGGAGCTATCGGACTCGGACAGAGTTGAAGTGAGATCGCAAGGATTCAAGGTAGAGCTGCTTGGTCGTCGCAGTTCCTTGGAGTCTTTCCCTTTAATTGTAATGTTAATTATTATTCAAACAGTATTGAGTATTCGATCCTTGAGATCATTTCATGTATTCAGTTAGAGTTCGTGACTCAGTATTACCAGTCTTGGGAGGTTGTATTAAATTATATGTTTTTTAAAAAAAGAAATGGCTTGAAATGTAATTGTACTTGGCTTACCTAGTCTTAGAGACTAAGTGCCATCACGACGCTTGTGGTGGGATTTTGTGTGGTGACAATTTTCCATCCATTATTGTAGTTGATATTCTCGTATACGTTGTGCTGGAGCCATGTGCAATTGTTGTGGAAACACTGCTATTATTATTATTGGCAAGTTGTGATATGTGGGCACTTGTGGTGCAATGTTGTTATTGTGATATGATCTTTATGCGCATGCGGCAGCATAAGGCTTGGGTTGATGTGCATGCGGCAGTATAAGATGGGATTTATGTGCGTGTTGCTTGAAAGGGAACTACGTGAAGCTACGCGGCATCATAAGGTGGGCTAAAATACGTGTAACTATTTTGGGAAAACTATTTTCAAAACCTATTTTCAAATGTAAGGCTCATGCGGCGGCATAAGGAAGGATTGTGATTTAAATTTGAGAAATGTGAACATGAGGTGGTACCTCGGTTTGATTTCATTGTACATGAGGCGGTACCTCATTGTGTTTCTTGCTGTTATTTCATGTTGCGAAGTATCGTGGAAGGAATATTTCTTGTTGCTCCATTTGTTATCATTCTAGTAGTTATAGTCTGTACATGATCTTTGTATCACTTTAGCTTTTGCTTTCATGCTATTTCTACTATTGATTTTTCCCGGTTTTAGATCATGTTATCATCTTGTTCCGTATTAGTTGCTTTCTAACTTCCTGTTTTATATCCGTATTTCATTTTATATTGTCTATTTCATATCCTAGTAGGTGTATTGACCTGGCCTCTTTACTACTCTGCTGAGGTTAGGCTTGATACTTGTTGGGTACCATTGTGGGGTATTCATACTATGCTTCCACACATCTTTTTGTGCAGATCCAGGTACGTTTGCTCATACCGGTAGATAGAGAGTCTTGCTAGCTGCTTTTACCAGAGACTAAGGTATACTTGCTCGGCATCCGCAGGCCTCGGAGTCACCTTCCCTTATTTTTATTACTGCTGTATTTCCTTATTTGCTAGTGATGTAGTAGTACTTTAGTAGCGTTCTATAGAGCTTATGACTCAGTTCTACCGGTTTTGGGGTGTAAGATTGTGAGACTTTATTTACTGATGGTTTTATCCATTATTTAGTTGATTTCAGTATCTTGTAATTACATATCTGGTTAGTGGTTGCTAATTATTAGGCTTACCTAGTCGTAGAGACTAGGTGCTATTACGATAGCCTTTAGAGGGAATTTGGGGTCGTGACAACTCCTTCCTAACTCTTTAGAACATTCATATTCTAACCCCTCTTTTTTTGTTTGCAGATGGTAATTCTGGAAATTGAGAGCGCCCGGAGGGAGAAAAGGCACAAAGAGATCTTCGTGAAGTTTAAAAGGAAATACACCGAGTTCCGTGGCAAGTACCGGGATCTCCGAAGTCGGCTTCAAGAGGTAGGTGCAGCCCATAGAGAAGTGCATCGTCCTTGAAGGGACGTTGAGAGGCAGAGAGGAGGAGTTTGAGGTTAGCAGGGGCATAGAGGCCCAGTATAGTGATCTTCAAGCCCAAGTGATTGAGTTGCGAGCACAATTTGAAGAGTGCCGATTTCAATTAGAATCCCTCAACGGCAAGCTTGCTAAGAAGCAGGAGGAACTTAAGAAGGCGGAGTCCTCTCACTTGGATTCTCGGAGGAAGGCGGAGATCTTCGAGTTAGTGAATAAGACTCTTCGGGCCGAGCGGGAAAATGATCAATCAATGGTGAGAGCTAAGGAGGATCGGCTCGAGGAGAGGATCGGTGTCACGACCCATGTTCTCCCTCTTTGAACCGTCGTGACAGCACCTAGTCTCTACGACTAGGTAAGCCTAACAGTTTTACGGAAATGAAATGAAAACATTAAAACTAGAAATTTACAGGTAGATTCTAAATAAGAAATTAAGATGTCGCTCGGCATATACCACGAGCACTCTCGAAATGTACATAACTCTCCCAAAACCCAGAATATCATAAGTCACAAGCTACATAAAGAGAACAGTATTTTTATATTCCAGAATCTAACAAAAAAAATATAAGAAGAGTTTGACATGGGGAAGAGTAGATAGGGACTCCGAGGTCTGCGGATGCGGCAGATATACCTTGAAGTCTCTACAGCTACCTTGCCTCACTAATAATGCGGCTGATAAGAGGTACCTAGATCTGCACACGAAAAACATGTGCAGGGAAGGGCATGAGTATACCATAATGGTACCCAGTAAGTGCCAAGCCTAACCTCGGTCGAGTAGTGACGAGATCAGGTCAGGGCCCTACTGGTATATATATAATAAACTAAGACAAAAATGAAATATTTCAGTAAAACTAAGTACTGAAATTTAACAAGAATGAAATCATAGCAAGTCAACAGCTCAGTACACAGAAATAACAACAGGGGATCTCCCAGGATACCGTCCCGTAGTCCTAAACGTAAATGTGCAAAAATAGGGGGGATCTACCGGAATACCATTTCGTAGTCCCAAAGTAAATATGCAGAGTAGGGGAATCTACCGGAATACCGTTCCATAGTCCCAAAGTAAATATGCAGAACAAGGGGATCTACCGGAATGCCGTTCCGTAGTCCCAAAGTAAATATGCAACGCAAACAATAGAAATACAACTACATCACGAAATCTTATGATTTAGACTAAGTACCAGTCAAGGAAGAAGCAGGAAATTCACTAAGCATGCTGCACAGAGTTAACATAAGCAATTAAGACACATAGACATGTTGTTCTAGACTAAACAGGATAAATTCATATGCTAGTGTAGCTCAGTTAAAGGAAGACAAGTATTTTACTTAATGAAAACGGAGTTTTGCAACAATAGCCCGTGTACGCACTCGTCAACTCACGTACACGACGCTCATATATCAAAAACAGTACCAAATCCTAAGGGGAGTTCCCCCACACAAGGTTAGGCAAGCCACTTACCTCGAGTCAATCTCAATCAATCTGTAAGAATGCCCTTTCCTCGATTATCCAACTCCGAATGGCCCAAATCTAGCCAAATACAAATGCATATCATGAATACAACCATAATAGACTCATCTAATTAATGAAATCAATATTTTAACAAAAATGCCGAAATTCACCCAAAAAGGTTGACCCGGGCCCACGTCTCAGAAGCGGGTAAAAGTCACAAAATATGAACACCCATTCACTCACGAGTTCACTCGTACCAAAATTAACCAAATTCGATGTCTAAATCCCAATCAAAACTCAGAAATTCGGTGAGGGAACTTTTCCCCTTTTTTCCCAATTTTTCAATCCAAATCCGAAATTAAATGGAGAAAACAACTATAGATCAATGAAATACAACCAAAAACAAGTTAGGAATCGTTACCCCCAAAGCTCTCTCTGAAAATCCCTCAAACTTTCGCCTGAATCCGAGATCAACATGTTAGAAATGGCCAAAAATCTCGGAACCCCGCTAAAAGAGGTTCTGCCCAGGCATTTTCGCACCTGCGGAGCCTGGACTCGCACCTGCGAAACCTGGGCTCGCACCTGCGCGCCCGCTGGTGCGAAAACTATGGGCACACCTGCAAAAACAACTAACCCTGGCTGCCTCCGCTTCTACGACCACTGGTCCGCATCTGCGCTATCGCAGGTGCGGAGAAACCATCGCACCAGCGACCTCTGCTGATCTCCACCCCTTCCTCACCTGCGCTCAACCTACCGCACATGCGGCTAATACCCTCGCATGTGTGATCATACCAGCAAAAGACCAAACTTTAGAAATTTCTCAACTTCCATTCCAAGTCCGTTAACCACCCGAAACTCACCTGAGGCCTCAGGGACCTCGACCAAACATACCAACCAATTATAAAACACCATACGAACTTAGTCGAGCCCTCAAACCACATCAAACAATGCTAAAAGCATAAATCCTCCTCCGATTCAAACCTAAAGAACTTGGAACTTCCAAATTCGACAGTTGATGCTGAAACTAATCAAACCACGTCCGATTGACCCCAAATTTTGTACACAAGTCATATTCAACATTACGGACCTACTCCAACTTTCGGAATTGGAATCCGACCCCGATATCAAAATTTTCACTACCGGTCCAATACTCCAAAAATTCGACTTTCACCAATTCAAGTCTAAATAAGTTACGGACCTCCAAAACACAATCCGGACATGCCACTAAGTCCAAAATCACCTAACGGAGCTAACGAAACTGATGGAACTCCATTCCGGAGTCGTCTTCTCATAGTTTCGACTACGGTCCAAATCCTAAGGCTTAAACCTCCATTTAGGGTCTAAGTGTCCCAAAACACTCCAAAAACCAAAATGAAACCTCCCGGCAAATCACAATAGTAGAAATAGATATGGGAGAAGCAGTAAATAGGTGATCGGGGCTATTACTCTCAAAACGACCGGCCGGGTCATTACATCATCCCCCTCTTAAAACAATCGTTCGTCCTCGAACGAGCATAGAGACATACCTGAAGTGGTGAAAAGATGAGGATAACAGCTGCGCATATCCTGCTCGGTCTCCCAGGTCTCCTCCTCGACCGGTTGTCCCCTTCACTGAACCTTCACAGAAGAAATATTCTTTGACCTTAGCTTTCTAACCTGCCTGTCTAAAATAACCACTGTCTCCTCAACATAAGATAGATCCTTGTCCAACTAGACTGAGCTGAAATCCAATACATGAGCCGGATCACCGTGATACTTCCGGATCATCGAAACATGAAATACCGGATGAACTCCTGCTAGGTTGGGAGGTAAGGCAAGCTCATAAGTAACCTCCCCAACACGCCGCAACACCTCAAAAGGACTAATGAACCTTGGGCTCAACTTGCCCTTCTTTCCGGACCTCATAACGCCCTTCATAGGCAAAACCCGGAGCAAGACATGCTCTCCAACCATGAATGCAACATCGCGAACCTTCCGATCCACATAACTCTTCTGTCTGGACTGGGCTATGCGAAGTCTATCCTGAATCACCTTAACCTTCTCCAAGGCATCCTGAACCAAGTCCGTACCTAATAATCTGGCCTCGCCCAGCTCGAACCAACCCACTGGGGACCGACACTGCCTACCATACAGAGCCTCATAGGGTGCCATCTGAATGTTGGACTAATAACTATTGTTGTAAGCAAAATCCGCAAGTGGCAAGAACTGGTCTCAAGCACCCCCAAAATCTATCACATAAGTGCAGAGCATATCCTCCAGTATCTGAATAGTGAGCTTGGATTGTTTGTCCATCTGAGGGTGAAATGATGTGCTCAGCTCCACTCTAGTACCCAACTCCTGCTGTACGGCTCTCTAGAATCATGATGTAAACTGCGTATCCCGATCAGATATGATAGATACCAGTAAGCCATGAAGCCTGACGATCTCGCGGATATAAATTCGAGCCAACTGCTCGGAAGAATAGGTAGTCACCACAGGAATGAAATGAGCTGACTTGGTCAACCTATCTACAATCACCCAAACTGCATCAAACTTCCGCTGAGTCCGTGGAACCCCAACAACGAAATCCATCGTGATCCGTTTCCACTTCCACTCTGCAATCTCTAACTTCTAAAGCAACCCACCTGGTCGTTGATGCTCATACTTCACCTGCTGGCAATTTAGACATCAAGCCACATACTCTACTATGTCCTTCTTCATCCTCATCCACCAGTAATGTTGTCTCAAGTCCTTATACATCTTTGCGGCACCCGGATGAATAGAGTACTGCGAACTGTAAGCCTCCTGGAGAATCAACTCACGCAACCCATCTACATTGGGCACATATAGCATGCCCTGTATCCTCAATCCACCATCATCTCCAATAGTGACCTCCTTAGCATCACCGTGCTGGACCGTGTCCTTAAGGACAAACAGATGGGGGTAATCATACTGACGCTCCCTGATACGATCAAACTGGCTGGATAAGGCCTGAACATACAACGCCATGGGCCTCTCTACTGCTAGTAGATAGGCTAAGCCCCCCAAACTTTCTGCCCGACGACTCAAAGCATCGGCCACTACATTGGCCTTCCCAGGGTGGTACAAAATAGTGATATCATAGTCCATAAGCAGCTCCAACCACCTCCTCTGACACAAATTAAGATCCTTCTGTTTGAACAGATGCTGCAAACTCCGGTGATTGGTGTAAATCTCACAAGGAACACCGTACAAATAATGCCGCCAAATCTTCAAAGCATGAACGATAGCTGCTAACTCAAGGTCGTGGACATGCTAGTTCTTTTCATGCACCTTCAGTTGTCTAGACGCATAGGCAATCACCCTACCATCCTACATCAACACCGCATCGAGACCAATCCGCGATGTATCATAATATACAGTATAAGACCCCGAACCTGTAGGCAATACCAATACTGGGGCTGTAGTCAAAGCTATCTTGAGCTTTTGAAAGCTCTCCTCACATTCCTCTGTCCACCTGAACGGAGCACCCTTCTAGGTCAGCCTGGTCATAGGAGCTGCAATGTATGAGAAACCCTCTACAAATCGACTGTAATACCCAGCCAAACCAAGAAAACTCCGGATCTCTGTAGCTGAGGACGGTTTGGGCCAACTCTGCACTGCTTTAATCTTCTTTGGGTCCACTGGATCACCTCACTCGACAATATATGACCCAAGAATTCCACTGAGTCTAGCCAAAACTCACACTTTGAAAATTTTGCATATAACTTCTTTTCTCTCAAGGTCTGAAGCGCAGTCCTCAGGTTCTGCTCAGGATCCTCCCGACTCTGGGAGTACACCAGAATGTCGTCAATAAACACAATGACGAATGAGTTAAGATAAAGCCGGAACACAATGTGCATAAAGTGCATAAAAGCTGTTGGGGCATTGGTCAGCCCAAAAGACATAACAAGAAACTCATAGTGACCATATCTGGTCATGAAAGCAGTCTTCGGGATATCTGGCTCCCGAATCTTTAACTGATGATAACCTAAACGTAAGTTAATCTTGGAAAACACTCTGGCACCCTGTAACTGATCAAATAAGTCATCAATACGAGGTAATGGATACATGTTCTTCACTGTGACTTTGTTCAACTAGAGGTAATCAATACACATCCGCATAGAACCATCCTTCTTCTTCACAAATAAGATAGGAGCACCCCAAGGTGACACACTGGGCCGAATGAAGCCCTTATCAAGCAACTCCTGTAATTCCTCCTTCAACTCCTTTAACTCAGGAGGAGCCATACGATATGGAGGAATAGAGATGGGTTGAGTGCCCGGCAGCAATTCAATGCCAAAATTAATATCTCTGTCGGGCGGCATGCCCGGAAGATAAGCTGGAAATACATATGGAAAATCCCTTACTACTGGTACTAACTCAACTGTAGGGGTATCAATACTGACATCTCTCACATAAGCTAGATACGCGTCACATCCCTTCTCAACTATTCTTTGAGCTTTAAGAAATGAAATAACTCTGCTGGGATTATACTCTAAGGTACCGCTCCATTCTAATCACCGTACACCTGGCATAGCCAGCATCACGGTCTTAGCGTGACAATCAAGAATAGCATAATGGGGCGACAACCAGTCCATGCCCAAAATAATATCAAAGTCCACCATGCTGAGCAATAATAAATCGGCTCTGGTCTCAAAACCACTACGAGCAATCAAACACGACTGATACACGCGGTCCACAACAAGAGAATCTTCCATAGGAGTAGACACATAAACAAGGGAACTCAAAGAATCTCTAGATACGCCCAAATACGGGGCAAAATAAGAGGACACATAAGAATATGTAAAGCCTGGGTCAAATAATACCGACGTATCTCTATGACAGACTGGAACAATACCTGTAATGATAGAATCAGAAGCAACTGCCTCTATACGAGCAGGAAAGGCATAATATCTGGCCAGGCCTCCCCCTCTAGGGCGACCTCTACCTCCCCGACCTCCAGCTCGAGCTGGCTGAGCAGGTGGGGTGGCAGCTGGTGCTGTAATCATAGCCTGAGGACCCGGTGGAGCACGCTGTAGCTGAGAAGTCTGTGGAGGTACACCCCTCCTAAGTCTGAGGAAAATCCTCACCACATGGCGAATGTCGCCACACTCAAAACAACCTCGACGCTGATGTAGTTGTGGGAACTGTGCGGTACGGGTACCTTGAGACCCATGAACACCTGAAACACCATGCGAAGCCTGAAACGCAAACTGAACCGGCTGACCCACAAAACCTCTACCATGTCGTACCCTTCCACCAAAATAAGTACTAGTGGATCTTTCCAGTCTACGAAGTCTCCTCGCCTTCCTGTACTCTCTCTCTTGACCTTGTATGTCCTCTCTCACCTGGACCCACTTGTCCTCTACCCGGCAAGCGATCCCTAACACCTGCTGAAATGGGACCACAGGTTGTGTCGCCATGAAACCTGGAACCTGACCAACGTGAACTCGCTGCTCTAGAGTGTGGGCGGCGGGAATCTAGGTCCCTCCCCCGGTCTGTGAAGCAGCTGGTACAACTTGAATTAACCTCGCCTGAACCAATGTACCAAACATGTCAGGAACTGTGCTAAGGTCTCCTGAAGTCCGAAGGTAACATCAGGCGCCTCTGGTACCTGCCCCCCAACTGGAGCTACTAGCGGCCCCTCAACTGCTGCTCTGGTAGGTGCTCTAGCTGCGGTGCGCACTACTCGTCGGCCTCTGCCTCTGTCTCTGCCTCTAGCGACACCTGCTCCGGGAGCAGCATCATCGATAATTACAGTTCGTGTCCTCACCATCTGCGAGAGAATGGAATGATAAAATTTCAAACTCCGAGATCAATAAGCTCGCACGATAGGAATAAAAGAAACGTAACTTTCCTAACAGTTTCATAGCCTCCCGAAGATAAGTACAGACGTCTCCGTACCAATCCGCGAAGCTGTAATAAACCGGCTTGTGACTCACGACTCCTATGAACCTAGAGCTCTGATACCAACTTGTCACGACCCAATTTCTCCCTCCTTGAACCGTCATGACGACACCTAGTCTCTGCGACTAGGTAAGCCTAACACTTTTGCAAAAATGAAATGAAAACATTAAAACTAGCAATTTAAATGTATATTCTAAATAAGAAAATAAGATGCCGCTCGACATATATCACGATCACTCTAAAAGTGTACATAACTCTCCCCAAACCCGGAATATCGTAAGTCACAAGCTACAGAAAGAGAACAGTGTTTCTATATTCCAGAATCTAACAAAAAGAATACAAGAAGTGTTTGACATCGGGAAGAGTAGATAGGGACTCCGAGGTCTGTGGACGCGGCAGATATACCTTGAAGTCCGCCTCACTGATAATGCAGCTGATAAGCAGTACCTGGATCTGCATACGAAAAACATGTGCAGGGAAGGGCATGAGTACACCACAACGGTACCTAGTAAGTGTCAAGCCTAATTTCGGTCGAGTAGTGACGAGATCATGTCAGGGCCTTACTGGTATATATATAATAAACTAAGACAGAATGAAATATTTCAGTAAAAATAAGTACTGAAATTTAACAAGAATGAAACCATAGCAAGTCAACAGCTCAGTACACAGAAATAACAACAGGGGATCTCCCTGGATACCGTCCCGTAGTCCCAAACATAAATGTGCAAAAATAGGGGGATCTACTGGAATACCGTTCCGTAGTCCCAAAGTAAATATGCAGAGCAGGGGGATCTACCAGAATACCATTCCGTAGTCCCAAATTAAATATGTAGAGCAAGAGGATCTATCGGAATACCGTTCTGTAGTCCCAAAGTAAATATGCAGAGCAGGGAGATCTACTGGAATACCTTTCCGTAGTCCCAAATTAAATATGCATCGCAAACAATAGAAATACAACTACATCATGAAATCTTACGATTTAGACTAAGTACCAGTCAAGGAAGAAACAGGAAATTCACTAAACATGCTGCACAGAGTTCAGATAAGCAATTAAGACACGTAAACATGTTGTTCTAGACTAAACAGGATAAATTCATATGCTAGTGTAGCTCAGTTAAAGGAAGACAAGTAATTTACTTAATGAAAACGGAGTTTTTCAACAATAGCCTGTGTACGCACTCGTCACCTCACGTACACGGCGCTCATATATCAAAAGTAGTACCAAATCCTAAGGAGAGTTCCCCCACACAAGGTTAGGCAAGCCACTTACCTCGAGTCAAGCTCGATCAATCCTTAAGAATGCCCTTTCCTCGATTATCCGACTCAGAATGGCCCAAATCTAGCCAAACACAATTGCATATCATGAATTCAACAATAATAGACTCATCTAATTAATGAAATAAATATTTAAACAAAAAATCCGAAATTTGCCCTAAAAAGTCAACTAGGGCCCACATCTCGAAATCGGGTAAAAGTCACAAAATACAAACACCCATTCACTCACGAGTTCACTCGTACCAAAATTAACCAAATCCGATGTCTAAATCCCAATCAAAACTCAGAAATTCGGTTAGGGAACGTTTCCCCTTTTTCCCAACTTTTCAATCCAAATCCGAAATTTAATGGAGAAAATAACTATAGATTAATGAAATACAACCAAAAACGAGTTAGGAACCGTTACCCCAAAGCTCTCTTTGAAAATTCCTCAAAATTTTGCCTTAATCCGAGCTCAACACGTTAGAAATGGCCAAAAATCTCGGAACCCCGCTAAAATAGGTTCTGCCCAAGAATTTCCGCACCTGCGGAGCCTGGGCTCGCATCTGCGCGCCCGCTGGTGCGAAAACTATTGGCGCACCTGCGAAAACTACTAACCCTGGCTGCCTCCGCTTCTGTGACCACTGGTCAGCATCTGCGCTATCGCAGGTGCGGAGAAACTATCGCACCTGCGACCTCTGCTGATCTCCACCCCTTCCGCACATGCGCTCAACCTACCGCACATGCGGCCTCGCACGGGCGGCTAATACCCTCGCAGGTGCGATCATACCAGCAAAAGACCAAACTTCAGAAATTTCTCAACTTCCATTCCAAGTGCGTTAACCACCCGAAACTCACCCGAGGCCCCCGGGACCTCGACCAAACATGCCAACCAATACTAAAACACCATACGAACTTCGTCGAGCCCTCAAACCACGTCAAATAACGCTAAAATCACAAATCATCCTCCGATTCAAACCTAAAGAACTTGAAACTTCCAAATTCAAAAATCGATATCGAAACCAACCAAACCACGTCCGATTAACCCCAAATTTTGCAAATGGGTCATATTCAACATTACGGACCTCCAATTTCTGGAATCGAAATCCGACCCCGATATCAAAATTTCCACTACCGGTCCAAAACTCCAAAAATTGGACTTTTGCCAATTTAAGCCTAAATAATCTATGGACCTCCAAAACACAATCCGGACACGCACCTAAGTCCAAAATCACCTAACAGAGCTAACGGAATTGACGGAACTCCATTTCGGAGTCGTCTTCTCACAGTTCCAACTACGGTCCAAATCCTAAGGCTTAAACCTCTATTTAGGGATGAAGTGTCCTAAAACACTCCAAAAACCAAAACGAAATCTCCCTGCAAGTCACAATAGCAGAAATAGATATGGGAGAAGCAGTAAATAAGGGATCGGGTCTATTACTCTCAAAACGACCGGCTGGGTCATTACAATCGGGGAGCTGGAAAAGGAGAACTCCGACCTTCATGACTGAGTGACCGCTCTAGAGGCCGAGAAGGATCAACTATTTGCACGGTCATCCTCTTCCAACGCTTCTAATTTTCCCAGTGTACCTCCAAAGTTATACGAAGAATGGATCCATGCCAAGGCCCGGTTAGATGTGTTTAAGGAGTTGCAGGCAGCGGGCTCCGTTTCTGAGTCTGCCTTTGAGGATGCCCAAGTTAAGGATCGTGAAGCTCGGGTCGCTTATGGATATGATCCCGCCACGCCTCGACCTAACGAGGAGAATAGGTAAGAGGGCGTAGATCGGCTATAGGAGGACGCCTGGTATGATACCGTTTATCCTAAGAGCGAAGGTGGCAAGGGATGCCGGGGACCGGGATAATGAGGGCGCGGGGATCGTGATGACGAGGGCTAGTAGTCTTTCTTTTAGACTTTTTGTGTATTTTTGCCGTCGTTTTTAAGAGCCCTTGTAATGAACTCATTATTCATATATGAATGTTTAAGTTATTTTCTTCGCCTTCTGCCATACCTGTCAGTTTTTCTGCACTTGTATACTTTGCTTTTGTTATTTGCTTGTTATGATTTCTACTCTTTTTATTGTCGTTGTCTTCTAGTTGGTCGTGGACTTGGGGACGAATATTTATGGGCCATATCCTCCCTTTGTTTATATAGGTTGAGTGTGCCTCTTCATTTGGATTTGGCTGATAGGTGTTATTTGAACTTGGTTGATTTTGATCTTTTGCCAGGTTGTGGCCGAGGGCCAGTAGGTGTTTGTTTGAACTGGGTCGAACTCAATCTTTCCTTAAATCATGGGTCGATAGCCAATAGGTGTTACAAGAACTCAGTCGAGCTTAACCTTTTATTAAATCTCGGTCAAGGGCCGATAGGTGTTTTTCAAACTTGATCGAACTTAACCTTTCCTTAAATCGTGGGACAAGGGCCAATAGGTGTTGTTCGAGCTGGGTCTAACTTAACCTTTTGTTAATGTGAGGCCGAGGGCCGATAGGTGTTCTTTGAGCTGGGTCGAACTTAACCTTTTGTTAATGTTCGGCAGAGGGCAGATAGGTGTTGTTCGAGCTGGGTCGAACTAAACCTTTTGTTAAGGTATGGTCGAGGGCCAAAAGGTGTTGTTCGAGTTGTGTCAAACTTAAAATTTTGTTAAGGTGTGGCCGAGGGTAGAAAGGTTTTATTCGAGCTGGGTCGAACTTAACCTTTTGTTAAGGTGTGGCCGAGGGCCGAAAGGTGTTGCTCGAGCTGGGTCGAACTTAAGCTTTTGTTAAGGCGGTTTTGATAAACGTAAATTTTTATTACTTTGATGTTGTTGCTACGATTACATGATTGGGGAAAGTTACAAACTTTGGGCAATAGTTGGCGTTCTAGTCCCAGTCCATCTAGTCCCTTCATTGTTCGATTTGGAGAGTATTGAGGAGTAGGGCAATGAAAGAGAAAAAGGTCCTTCCTTCACATACCTCAACTCGAAGTGTCCCTTTCATCGCCTCATTAAAAACGTCCTTGATAAAACTCTAATGGGACAAAACTCAAGTGAGGGAAAAAGAGTATGACTTGGGGACGCTTCTTCCTTTTATAAGTTGAAGTATTTGAGGTGGCTGATGTTCTAATTGTTTGGTAATTGTTTTCCTTCCATTTCTCTAGTTGGAACAAAACCTTGTTTGCTTTGGCAGTAATTTTGTACGGGCCATCCCAGTTTTCCTTCTCGTAGATCTCTGCTTGCTTGGATTTTGGCTTTGAGTACGTAGTGTCCGACTTTGAGCAGTCGGACCTTTGATTTCTTGTTGTAGCATCGTTCTGCTTGCTGCATTTGGGCGACCATCCTTATGTACGCCATATCTCTTCGTTCGTTGATCTCGTCGAGTTCTTGCTTTCTACTTTTGTCATTAATAGTACCATTTTCATGGGAGTACCTTAGGCTATGTTCTCCAACATCGACCGGTATAACTGCCTCGGTTCCGTAAACCAGGGAGTAGGGTGTCTCCCCCGTGCTTGTTTTCGAGGTAGTTTTATACGCCCATAATACTTCTAGGAGTTTTTTCCGCCACAGTCCTTGGCATCTTCGACCTTTTTCTTCATGATATTTAATATGGACTTGTTAGATGATTCTGCATGCCCATTACCCGCTGGGTGATACAGGATTGAAAGTATCCTATTAATATGCCATTTCTCGAAGAATTCAGTAATTTTTCTTTCCCGTGAACTGGAGTCCATTGTCGCAGCTAATCTCTTTGGGTAGGCCGAATCGGCAGATGATATTTCTCCATATTAAGGTGATTACCTCTTGTTCGCGTATTTGGGAGAATGCTCCTGCTTCCACCCATTTAGAGAAATAGTCAATTAAAACTAAAAGAAATCATACATTGCCTTGCCTTGCTGGGAAGGGTCCACGATGTCCATTCCCCACTTGATGAATGGCCATAAAGAGGTGACTAAGTGGAGATCTTTGCCTTATTGGTGAATTATTAGGGCTTATTTCTTCACAAACTCTGAGAGTCTTTTTTCATAGTGGGCCAGTAGTATCTTGCCCGTATGAGATACCTAATGAGCGCTCGATCGCCGGAATGAGCGTCGCAATAGCCTTCATGGACTTCTTAGAGGACGTGCTGGGTTTGGTTTGGGCCTAAATATTTTTCCAAAGGGCCGTCGTATGTCCTTTTGTATAGGTCATTGTGGAAGAGGTTGTATCTGGTTGCCTGCATTCTTAATTTTTTGGCTCCCTTCTTGCAGTTTTGGAGTGTGTCGTCCTGCAAGTAAGCGATAATATGATTGTGCCAATCCCAGGTTAAACGTATAGATCTTACCTCGATTTGGTCTAGCGACGAGTTGAGGAGGTGGACTACACTTTTATCCTCGGTTGTGAGGCTTTTGGTGGCTGTGGCCAATTTGGCAAGGTCGCCCGCTTCAACATTAGGCACATGCGGGATCTGGTGGCATTCGTCGAACATGGGCAGCAGCTTACAGATCTCGGTATGATAATTTTGCAAACTTTGTTTCTTTGATTTGGAAAGTCCCTATGACTTGGTTGACTATGAGCTGGCAATCACAACGGAGTTTTAATCGCTTCGCCTCATACTTGAGTGCTAGTCTCAATCCTTCAATTATAGCCTCATACTCGGCCTCGTTGTTAGTCATATCTGGGCATCTTATAGACTGGTGAATTACTTCGCCGATAGGGACCTCGAGTACGAGTCTCAGTCCAAATCCGAAAGGGTTTGTTTGCACCATCGATGTACAGGACCCAGAGGTCTTGTGTTTGGAAAGAAGTTTGGACGGCTTCCTTCTCGACCTCAGGCATTATCTTTGCACTGAAGCCTGCGAGCACTTGCGACTTAATCATTGTTTGCGGTTGATATGTGATATTGTGCTTACTTAGCTCGATGGCCCACTTGACCATCATCCCCGATAATTCGGGTTTATGTAAAATGCCTCTCATAGGAAATGTGGTAACGACCGAGATAGGGTGGCACTGAAAATAGGGTCTAAGTTTTCGTCAACCTATGACGAGTGCCAGGGTTAGTTTCTCGAGGTATGGGTACCTCGTCTCGGCGTCGATGAGTGCTTTGCTAATGTAATAAATGGGATATTTCATACCTTTACTTTCTCGGATCAGGATTGCACTTACTGCCACTTCGGAGACAGCCAGGTAAATGAGGAGATGTTCTCCGGGTTTGAGCTTTGAAAGCAGAGGTGGTGATGATAGATACGCCTTCAGTTCTCACAGAACTTGTATGTACTAGGGTGTCCACTCGAGGCCGTTATCCTTTTGAGTACGCCAAAAAATTCATGACATCTGTCAGATGACCGCGAGATGAATCTCGATAGGGAGGCAATTTGACTCGTCAACCTCTAGACTTGCTTCTTGATAGTCAGGAGCTCTGGTATCCCTTCAATAACTTTGATTTGGTCTAGGTTGACTTCGATCCCCCGTTGTAACACTAAGAAGCCCAAGAAATTTCCCCGAGGCTACGCCAAACCTGCATTTCTATGGGTTTAGTTTCATTCCATACCGCCTCAGTATGTCGAAAGCTTCCTTCAAATGGCCGATATGGTCCTCCGCCTTTATGAATTTGACCAGCATGTCGTCGAAGTATACCTCTATGGTCTTGACGAGCTGATCTATGAACATTTTTGTCTACAATCTTTGATAGGTAGCTCATGCGTTCTTCAACCCAAATGCCATGACCCTATAACAATATGTTCCTTGGTGGGTGATGAACCTAGTTTTCTCCTGGTCCTTTTCTTCCATAAGTACCTGGTAATAGCATATGTACGCGTCCAAAAAAAACTCAACAACTCGTGCCCAGCCATTGCGTCGATGAGTTTATCGATATACGGTAACGGGAACGAATCCTTCGGGCATGCTTTGTTCAAGTCTGTGAAGTCTACACACATCCGCCATTTCCTATTTTTCTTTTTGACTATCACTACGTTGGCGATCCACTTGGGGTATTTCGACTCCCTAATAGAGCCATTTTCTAATAGCTTCTCCATCTCCTCTTGGACGACATCATTGATGGCGGGGTTGAATTTTTGTTTAATCTTCCTTACCGGGGGTAGAGTGGATAGATGTTTAGTTTATGCGTGGAGATCTCCTTGGGTATTCCCGCCATATCTGCACGGCTGAAGGCAAACAAATCCGCATTAGTTACTAAGAATTGAGTAAATTTACCTGGTTCTCGGAGTTTGCAGCCGATGTAAGACTTTTTGTTATAGTCGAAGGGATCTAATTGAATGGGGTCGAGGTCCTCTATAGTCGAGTCTATAGATTCAACCATTTCGGGATCCATGATGACGTCTCTGGTCTCTTGTTGTGTCGACCTCGGCCATGTTGATTGTTATGCCTCTTTTTCCTTGTCTTTCTGCTGTTGGGTTGTCGTGTTGTCTAAGGCGATGCGGTAGCATTCCCGGGACGTGCGATGTTCTCCCCGTATGCTGAATATCCCCTAAGATTTTGAGAATTTGATTACTTGGTATAAGCTGGAGGTAACGGCTCTCATGGGATGTATCCATGGTCGTCCTACTATGGCATTGTATGTGGTGGCCTGGTCCATGATGTGGAATGTCGTATCCAGCGTTATGCTGCCGGCCAAGACGGGAAGTGAAATTTCTCCCAATGTCCATTCAACTACATTATTAAATCTGTTTAGTGTGATACAGCGCAGTACTATTTTTGTCCTCGAGTCTCATCTGGGTGAGGACTCGGGGATGGATAATGCATGCTACATTCCCATCGTCCACCATGATATGTTTGACATCAATATCTAAAATGTGCAAAGTAATGATGAAAGCATCATTGTGAGGGAATGTCAAATCGTCGGCATCTGACTCGTCGAAGATGATACATTCTTCGAGTCTTTCATACCGTTTATGGGTGATAGATCTTTTGAGCTTATGAGTGGCATTGAATTTAACATTGTTGATGGAGGCGTCGTCGCTTCCGCCGATGATCATATTGATGGTGCGATCTGGTGACGGTGGTTTTGGTAGGCCTTGGTGTTTATGTCCCCAGGGGAAGTTGTTTCACCCCGTGTCGCTCAGCAGCTCTTTGAGGTGTCCCTGCTGCAACATGTTCACAACCTCTTTCCTGAGGACGATGCAGTCTCCTGTCTTGTGTCCGCGCTCCTAGTGGAACTCACAGAGGGTGTCAAATTTTCTGGTGCTCGGATCGGACCTCATCTTTGGCGGCTACTTCACCTTCGTTCCGTTTTTCTCCAGGGCATAGACTATTTAGCGGAAAGAAGGCAGGGCGGGGGCCCTAACGTATGGCTGATGTCGTTCCCTGTTGGGTCGTGAGACATGGTGATCCCTCCTTATGTTATCTCTTCGTTCTTTCCTGGACTCGGCTTGTACCGAGACGAGCCGTTGATTTGGTCCGTTGAGGTCATCACCATCTGCTCGGACTTTGTCACAGTAAGCATTATGGATTTCATCCCAAGTGGTTAGAGGATATTTCATCAATCGGCTCAACAGTTTTTTGGTCGCTCTTGAACCATCTCTACTCAACCTGTTCTGAAAAGATACGACTGCCATCCCCTCGGACACGTTTGGTAGGGTCATCCTTACCATGTTGAATCAGGAGAGGAAGTCCCTTAATCCCTCTCCCAAGGACTGCTTGATGGCAAATACGTCGTTTACTCTTGTTTCGGCTTTCTTGGCTCCGACATGCGCTGTTACGAACTTATCGGCTATTTCTTCGAAGGTTTCCATGGAGCGGCCTGGTAGCTGTGAATACCATGTTAATGCCCCTCCCCTGAGGGTTTCGCCAATTTTTTTCAGCAAAATAGAGGACACTTATTCTTTGGTGAGGTCGTTGCCATTCACGACGGTGACATAATGAGTCACGTGATCTTCAGGGTCAGTTGTGCCGTCGTATATCCTGAGATACGGTGGCATTTTGAAGGTCTTTAGTATGGCATGTGGGGTTGCTTCCTCGTTGTACGGCTACTCTACGAATCTACCGGCGTCTCTCTTTGGAAGTAGCTTACGGGCGCTCGGTATTTTGTCGACTCGTTCTTGGTGTTCTTTCGTTTGATCTCTGAGCGCTTTATTTTCATTCTCCATTTCTTCCATCCTCTTTAGAACAGCGGCGAGTACACTATCAGCTGCATTGTTAGTAACATTGTGAGTTATACCTGGTGTTGGAGGGTCTGGTTGGTTGTCCTGTTCGTCTGCTTGTTGCACTATATGGGCTCTTGCGGTCTCTGTAGTCATGCATGGAGTGGGCTTATTGAGCATGCTTACTAGCATATCAGTCAACCACGCTTTGAGGAGCTTTTTCATGGCCGGTGGCGTCCCTTCTCCTATGGACGTGGAGGCCTTTTTCCATTTGGTTTTGTTATACTACAATGGGGGCGACCTCTCGTGCCTGTGGGAGGCAGTGGGTGTCACATCATCGCCTAATGTTTCACAGCTCTCGTTGATAGCGTTCATGAGGTTGCCAGGGAAATCACTTGTCACTTTAGTCATATCTCCTCTGCCATGTAGGTTTCCGTAAGTGCAAGGAGAGGGAAAGATCTTGGGGTTTGTTAGGTTAGTGACTCACGTTAGCTGTAAATCTAAAGAAAACTAAAAAATTACTAAGAAGTCCCCATAGACGGCGCCAAACTGTTTGACCCAAAATATAGATCTTGGTTTACCCAATTAGATTTAAATATAGAAGAATCAATCTTAGCTAATAATAATATCCAAAAGATAAAGCTATCGATTTTATAACAGATAATATGTATATTTGACTGAATGGTAATGAATGTGAGCAATAATAACAGTATTCAATGATCCAAAAAGATGGAAGATAGCAGTAAATAGTCATAAATAGCAATGAATGGTATTTAAGTAAATAAAAACGTGTGAGTCCCCTGGAAAGGGGTGGGATCTATGAATATTTTTTCTGACAATGACGAATGATTGATGAGCCTTAGAACACTCGAGTCATTCTTGGATCAAGTGGAAAAGCCAGACAAGAATCTTAGTAAAAAGGTTATTTTCGTATGCTTGTAATATGGTCAGATTCTCTCTATAAAGTCAATGTGTTTTCTTACAAGTGAATATCTCATGCCCCCTATCATTGTGTCTCTTTCTATTTATTTATAGGTAACATGTTCCTAGAAACCCTAATAGTACATGTGTAGAGAATATTACTAGAATATTCTTTTAGTGTCCTATCTTAAAACCAATCGTTATAACTTTTTCTAAGATGCTCGATCTCGACCTTGATCTACGATAACTTTACGACCTTGATCTTTGCTGACTCTTCGACCGCACCCTTCATCGCAGGCCACTTCGACCTGGGACAGATATTTGTTGAGACCTCACTGATAGCACGTGACGACCGATGAAGGCTATCATGGTGTTGACGTGGCTTGCCTATATCAAAAATATTTTTTGGCCCATACAAAGATGGATAAGCACTTCTTTTTGTTAAGTTCCTTTTTTTTTCTGGGGGGGGGGGGGGGTTAAAAGCTGGATCAAATTGGTTGGTAATTAAAGTCAAATTCTAACCTTACATATATTTTGAAGCGAAACGGACCAATAGAAGAGAAAACAATCCTAATCCATGCAGGAACAAAATAAAGCAACTCGTTTTCCAATTCCTATTCCTATTCCAAACTGGCTTAATCAATTCCTATTCCACTCCGGATTTGGTTTAACTCTAATTTTACTTCCCTCCTCTATATATACGCTAGACTACTTGCATTACTTTTCCACCCTCACAAATTCTCATTGCATTCCAAATCACTCTTGCAAACAAATCCCTTATTTCTGCATTCTTGGTACCCAATCTTGGTAAAGAATGTCTCTGTTTCATTCATCAGCAAGTGTTATTGGTGCAGACTACTTCGGCGACGAACTGCCATTGCCTCTCCCGGCTGTTAAGATACTGGAAAAGAAGGAGAAGAAGAAGATGGATTCCAAAGATACAACATCAGCTAACATCTTGAATGTTGGTGCAGCAACAGATAATGCAGTTGGTCAAAGCAAGAAGGGCAGCAGCAAGTATAAAGCACCCGGTTTCACTCTAGCCTTTGACGGCTTGCATCCTTTTGAGATGTTTGTTTCTCGTTGATAATGTTTCTAGCTAAAAAAGAATGTCCAAGAAACACTGTTCTATTTTTATTTTATTTTCCCATAAAGCAAGTTTTGTCTTGAACATGCGCAGAAACTTGTAAGTTGAAAGCTCTTAGGGGGTGTCGCAAGTTTTTCTCGCATTATTTTATGTTTGTTCTGCACTATTTCTTGTATGACTATTCTAATGCATGATTTAGTTTAATGGAACTTGGTGTTAAAAAGTAGTATTCGGTTTTGCATTGTTCTACTCTACCTGCTTCAATTGCTCAAGTAAAATCAAGCAAAAAGGTTTCTTTTATTTGTTTTACTTTTTTTAACATTAAAAAGGTAAGCAGTGAAACAAACCGTCAGGGAAGGTTAGGTATTACTAAAAACACTATAGAAAAATTGAGCGAGACCTAGTATTTCCGTCTCACTATACACATTCAGAGACAATACACGAGTAAAATAAAGCAAAAGCGAGAGCAAAGCAGAGCTGTGTAATCACCGGTTTTTATTTTAGACGAATAATTTTTACAGTACCTAGTCTTCTCTTGTAGGGGTAATGAGAAGTATCTAGCTACATAAAAGTAGGATGTACACTAGATTTCTACAGCAAAGCAAAATAAAAGTAGAAGATTTCTACCGCATGGCTGTTTAGCCAAGATTTTGGAGGACAACCAAGTTCCAACGCCTTCCTTCAGATGATAATTCCACTGGGAATCAATGCATCCTTGATAACAGTGACAATCCCACTCTTGATGAAGTATCCATCTGTTTCCCTAGCCGCTTCTTGAACATTGTCGCTGTTAATGATCTATGGAAAGAAAATTCCACATCAGCACTCAAGCTCACAATATGTCAGCCACAACATGAAAAAAAATCCACGTGATAAAGTGACTATATTTGAACATATTCTGTCGAGAACGCATGGTTGTACATATTTTGCATGTTTAAATGACGACTTCAAACATAAATCTAAAATCAGAGAAGCATGAAATTTCAAGGAATTTAACCTTCACATTGTCCCCTATACGGGCATTCTTGTCAATAATGGCTCTTTTAATGTGGGAGTTCTTGCCAATGCCAATCGGGACACTACCCTTAGCAGCCAGGAACCTCCTGTCAGCATCAGTCTGGACCAATAAAGAACAGAAAGTGAGCCCATAATAATTCATGAAGGAAGGAAGGAAACCACAAGAGTAGTATTTTCTTTATCCTCTGTTATTTGACTTTAGGCAAATTTCTCCATGGTAGATCACATATATACAGTAAGTCTACAATTGAAATAGTTAAATTCACGTTCGCATGTATACTATTAGATATCTTTTCTGGTAACCTGAAAATTCCTAGCTTTACCTCATAGTAATCTGCCCCCATCAAAAGCGAGTCTTCTATAATTGCACCCTCTGATATGCATGATCTGAGCCCAACCACAGAATGGTGAATCTTACAGTTCTGCACACAAAAATGGATTCCATGAGAATCAGCGCCTGACAAGTATGTACTAGTACATCACTTTTCTCCGTTTTCTGGAGCATAGTTTGATGAAAAAAGACAAGGACAGAGATGGCGACAGATGTCTGGGCAATTCTCTTCATCCTCCTCCCTTCCCCAAGGCCCTAAAATAACAATAATTACTGCTACTACTCAACCATAACCTAGTTGGGTTGGCTATCCCTAGGTTGGCTATCCATCCGCGATGTCCATTTCAATAAATATGGATCCGTTTCATCACAAGACTTCAATTTTTTCTCCACAGACACAAGATAGTATAAACTACAACCTTTTTCCATCCAAAAACGATTGTCTTACTTTCCCGTTTTGGTCAATCACAAAAATATTGTCCATTCTCCACTAGTAAGTGATTTCTTAATTTCATGCTACCTCAATATTATCAAAAAGCTAACTTTAGGTGTCATATTTTGGACAAATTTTCTCTAAAATATACCATAATTTAGTTTCACTCTTATCCTTCATACTGCATAAAACTAAGACAATTAGATAAAAATAGAGGGAGTAACATCTAGGTATTCAAAATCTCAAATTTTCAGGAAAAAGCAAAAAAGCTTAAGTCAAGATCGATAACATCTAACATCTCCGATCATTTTCCCTCTGCTTCCTTGATGGCAAATTAAGCAGAGAAGAAAATGCAAGCACATCTCAGTGAGGAGAGAGTTCAGTGTACTCCACTTCATTTTCTATTTTATGCAACTGTGATTTCAATTATAAAGAACGTGGATTATGGATGAGGTCATGGAAAACATTGAACACATCAAGATGTGTCTCACATGTTTGCTGTCAAGAATAACATAACTACAGTGAGCAGAATGAGATGTTCATGCATCCATGGCTTTTAGAGATGGAATGAGCAACCGACAGGCTTCAGAAATGCAACTTAGAAAATGTAAAGGCCTTGAAACAATAATTGATTACCTTGATCACACAACCTTCACCGATGACACTGTCTGTGACATCGGCATCAAGCATTTTCGAAGGTGGCAGATATCGAGGTTGGGTGTAGATTGGAGCTGATCGGTCATAGAAGCTTCATTAAATATTGAAGACAAAAGTGGTTAATCAAAGCGAGTGGGATAACAGACTATGAAAACTGCAGAGAACTATCTCATTGAGATGAAAGGATTACCTAAAATCTGGGACTGGCTTTTTTGTAATGCCCAAATTGGCATTGTAGAAAGCTTCAATGGTACCAATATCTTCCCAGTATCCATCATATAAATAAGCTTGCACCTGAGAACACAGATGCATAAGACCTCTGGAAATAACTCCAACAAAGTTATACTGATAATTCAAAAAATAATTTAGCTCATAATTCATCTTTCCTTTTTGAGTTTCTACATTTTGAAGAAACAAAGAGACTAGAAAGAAACATATGAAAACTTGAGAAGGGCTACACAAGACTGCAGAAGAGTAAAGAGAGATCATGTTCACAGCCATATTTGTAAGAGAACTCAAGACGTTGAGACAATAAGGCCCACAAATAGTAGATTGCTTTAGAGGTATAGTTCTCTATACTAAAGGATGATGCAATTTTTGATGCATTGTACACTGCAAAAGTTTCATCTGTTATAAGTAAAACTAATTGCAAAGTGTAACTTCTAGAGAAATACATACTCTCATCCCAAGCGAAGTTGCACCAGGAATAACTTCACTACCAAAATCATTGGCACCAGGGAACTTATCACGAAGTAGGTTTAACATCACGTCTTTGCTAATGACATATATACCCATACTTGCGATAAAAGGCATCTCTTTAGCTCTCTCGTCATCAAGACCTAAAATGGTAGTATCCACCTGAATTACATCACAACACGAGTTAACGCATGCTTGTAAGTTCTTTTGCGAGTGGTATTGAAAAGCATTAGAACTATGATACTCTTACTTTCATTGCTTTCAATTGCTCTCCTTTCGGTTTCTCTGCAAATTCAATAATGCGTCCTTCTTCGTCAATCTTCATGAGACCAAATGCAGTGGCTCGCTTTTCGTCCATTGGCAGTGCAGCAACAGTAATATCAGCATCTGTTTCTCTGTGGGCTTGAATGAACTTTTCATAATCCATTCGATATAGATGATCTCCAGCAAGTACGAGGAATTCAAGAACATTATGCTCCTCAAACAACCATAGATACTGCCTGACAGCATCAGCAGTTCCCTACAGACAAGTAGTCAAGTACACGGGCGTTATGCCACTTTGTGAAGTAAACTAGCTTGATATCAATAGTAAAATTCTTGTAGCAGCTTAATTCCAGGTGTCATGCACGAAACAAGACCCCAAATTACTTCTCCAATAAGGCATATTTAAACTGCTCCTCCAACAGGAAAATAGGTACTTTAAGTGCTTCATATATGCTTCACAGTAATTGGATGAGATCTGTCTCCGGTAATTAATAACAATAACAGTAGTGATATGTGAATTGTGTGCAGCAGGAACAAAGAGTTACCTGGAACCAATTGGGGTTCTCTGGACTTTGTTGAGCAGCAAGAACTTCCACAAAACCCTCATTTTTGTATCCCCCCATATTACTAGCATATGCCCGTGAAAGGTGGCGATTCAGAGATGCAGAGTTGAATTGTGTGAGAACATAGATCTTGGATATGTTACTGTTCAAGCAATTGCTTACAGGAATGTCAATCAGACGATAATTTGCACCAAGAGGAACTGCTGGCTTTGCTCTTTTTTTAGTTAGAGGATAAAGTCGGGTCCCAGCTCCACCTCCAAGAATAATTCCCAAAACACTCTGCATACAAATCGCATTAACAATGCAAGTTTCACTTTTAAGAAGACATAAATCATAGTTAAGCTATTGCCAAATAAGGCTTTCTGGAAACAATAAGTCAATACTGTTAACCCACAATATGACAAGATTCACAGTATTATTTTTTAATGAAAATACAACAAAGTTGACATTTTTTTTTAAAAGTTGACAACTTGAAATGGCAATCTGCTAGTAATTGCAATTTAAAGGTGCATGGTTTAAGGATTAGTAGGTGAGATAGACACTACAAACAATGCCTGACGGGTACATTCGGGATCTTAATGCCCTGCTCATGCTCAGATAGTCAGATCCAATTATTACAGTTTCCAGAAGATAATGCTAGTTTTATCAGCTTTTCCAAGTAAAAAAATCATCAGCTTATGATTATCATGTGCATAATGAATCTTTGAAGTATGGTTAGCAAATAATTTTGAGTAATATTAAACAAAATCAAATAGTCCTAGCACATTTTTAATTATACACGTGATGATGTGTCAGAAAGAGGCGGAAGAGGTGAGAGGATCTTGGATCTAGAACTAAAGTCAGTCAAAATACTTCACTCTGAAGCAATTCACTCCATCTCTTCCACGATCTACTTCCTCCAACCGCCGCAATCCAATAATCACCTCATTTTAGTGATAAATTGGAGAAGAGATTTAACAAATTTTACTACTTTTCACACGCTTACACTATGTAGATTGGTATATATATATTATATGCATAAAGATTCACGAAATCATTACTAAAATCGAACCGAGGAGAGTCTATTATGTGCTTACTCGGCTAGCGTCAGGGTCAAGACATGTCTGCGAATTCTGTGAATCAGAAACAGCCTTAGGAGACACGATCAGTGGACTCCTCCTCTCGCTGGAATGGCGCTGCTGAGAATGTAAGGTTGCCATAGACATTAGCTTGTCTCCGGAGAGATGAGACGACGAAAAGGAAAGGTTTCGAAAAGACATTGCACGAGTAGCATCATTTCTTTTCTCATTGATGCAATTTTGGGGAGAAGGCGAAGATTTTAAGGCTCCAACGGAAGCCATGGATATACTCAGCTATTTCTCTCTGCTATGGAGTGTGTGGCAGTGAGTGTGATTGAAACTGAAACGGAGCTGGGGTTTTGTTTTTATAGTGCTGATTATAAGCGTTTCAATTGTAACTAAATAGACCTAGTTTTGTAAGAATTTACGAGATGACCATAGAAATGATTGGCAGACATCTCAAGTAAGTGGGGTTATTTTAGGGATAGAAATTATGATTTTGTACTTTTGCTGGAAAAAATCTGACAAGGGGAAGTATGTACTATTTAGAATCATTATTTTCCGAAATATAGGTCAGACGATTATTAACTAGTGGACGTCATTTGAAGGAGAATTAGATATGATCACATGTGCGTGAGAAAAAGAAGGGTTAACCGACGTCTATAAACCGTTCGTAGTAAAATGTGATTATTATAAAGGAGAAATAATTTGTTTAATCGAGATTTTGTTAGAAATAATTGCTACTTAAATGAAATGACAAGTGAGATCTGGAATGATCCGAAATTGCCAGAATTGGTATAATTGTTTATGCTATGCTGTCACATTCCCAAGAAGAGTTGGTGTATCAAGTTTCAATGAATTAATTATTAATTAATTAATAATAAATAATTATGAGTGAAGCCCATTTTGCTCTGTTTAATGAGGCTTAGGATCAATCACGCGAGAAAGCAACAAGTTTTAATGGACGGTCAGTTTTCACTTCCATCCAACTTGCCCGTGACCGAATCCGAAACCTAATTGTGGTCTATTTAGTCTCAAGAGACGCAAAAAGGTTAAAAAAAATTGGGCACCATTTTATATATAGCACGGTTATTCACTGCGCTATACCTTAACGGCAGTTTTGTCCGTTAAGGTATAGCGCAGTGAATAACCGCGCTATATTTGAACTTAAAATGGGCGGGAGGTATAACGCGCATATACAAAGCGCTATAGTATAGCGCCTTATATATGCGCGCTATACCTATATAAAAAATCGTGACATCTCCTTCCCCACCAGACGTGAACCAACAGCCCTCCATTTTTAATTCTCAGCGGTCCCTCAAAAAGTATAGATTCTCGGTATTGTAGCAAGCTAACATCGGATCTAAGACGTTATCGTGTAGTGATTGCTCGTTTCGGCCCCCAAATTACCAAATCTTCACCTTTCAAAAAATTTAAAATTGTGATATTCCGACTTATTTTTTGTTAAAACTCATGTATAAAAAATGCCTATTAGTTATTTTTTACTGTGTTATATGTTCTTTCGTGATTGTTTTATGATTTAATTAATTTATTATTTTTTATCCGGATTAGATTATTATTGTGCTAAAATAATTAGTAAAATAGAGAAATTATTATTTTATGAATAATTAATGTTATTAGTTGTTATAAAAAATATTTATTAGTTATTTTTTTACTGTGGTATATGTATTTTCGTGATTATTTTGTGATTAAATTAATTTTTTTTTTGTTATTCGGATTAGATTATTTATGATCTAAAAGATTAGTAAAATAGATAAATTATTATTTTATGAATAATTAATGTTATTTAGTTTCCTTTAGTGTTATGTTGTGCCCGTAATTTTAATATAGTGCCAATAATTATAATGTAGTGCCCTTTAGCGTAGTACAATGTAGTTCCCTTTAGTGTAGTATCTTTGTAGTTATTGAAATTAATTATTTAATTATCTGTTAACCCCAAAAATATCTGGAAAAAAAAAGATGATAGTTCAAACACAAACTCTCTCGAATTCTAGTCAACAAATGTAAGAAAATAACATAAAAATAACAATATTTATCAAACTAATTATTTGTATATGAATACTTATTAATTAAATCATGTATTCATATAAAAATTAATTATTTAATTCTATTATACCCAAAAATAGATGAATAAGAAAGAAATATATAAAATAATAAACAAACATATAAAATAATAAACTAACATATAAAATAAAGAATCAAACATATAAAATAATAAACTAACATATAAAATAATAAACTAATATATAAAATTATAATATAGAAAATGTATCAACCTAAGTAACAATATAGTAAAAATATCGATTAAATTTTAATATAAAAGATATTGCAATATATTTAAAGATGTTAAGCAATTAAAAAAATACTTTAATTAATATTTTTCAATTTACAGGCATCGTCATGGAGGTTCCCCTGTGCATCCCGGACCTGCATCTCTAGAGCTACTGTTGCTACAGGCCAACCATAGATCTTCATACATATGGGATGGGCAGTGTTTGTCTCAGATATTCTGTCCCAGACGTATAGACGATATGTGAGAGTTCATTACGGACCACCCACTGCATCCTCGTATAGTTAGACGCCTTCAGGATACGGTTTTCTACAGGATCATAGAGATCGGCCGGTTGCAGTTCGACTGGCATTGATCACGGCTGTGATAGAGCGGTAGCGACCGGAGACGCACATATTTTATCTACCCATCGACGAGGCTATCATCACGCTTGAGGACGTGGAGGTTCTCTTTGGGCTGCCGGTTGATGGATTACATGTAGCTTACTCGCATGCTCTTAGAGACTTAGGGGATTGCATTACCTGCATATGTTGCAGCGGCTCACCGGTTTCCAGCCAGCGGAGGAGACTGCATTGAGTGGGGCCAGTCGTTTGCAGCTGACGTCCGTTCGACAGTATGGAGGCGATGGATGCAGAGATTATGAATGATTCACCGCCGGAGGTTATCGACTGGCACACGAGATTGTTGTTACTGTTGATGTTTGGTGGTGTACTGTTTCCGAACTGATAGGCTATATGTATATCCTAGTTATGTTTTGATGATCTAACAAACTTACTGTCAAGAACCAGATAAGGAACCTGTTACACATTCTCAAAACCTTAAGATCAAAAGGTTCCAGCTTGGTATATGGTTCAACTCTTCAGAGTCAAAGGAACGACAGAGGGAACAGATAGCTACCGTTTCCTGAGAAAATTGCACAAGTCAACTGCCCCAGCTGTAAAGTTGCTGCCTGCACACGCTACAGTGTAGAAACAGTGCAGCAGTCAACTTTATGGGGAGTGTCTTTTACCTACCTTGCTTACATCATCCTAGTGATATCACAAATGCATTATTAACATCAAGGAAGGTAAAACAAATCACTGGTATACTTAGAGAATTCACTCAAGCTATTCATTGTGATTGATCATCAAGAAAACGATTCTCAAGTGCATCAAAAACAAAGAACAACACTACTACGTACCAGTTCCCCATATCAAGTTATTGTATGTCCTTAGTTGAGTTGTAACTTTGTAATAGATCTTCAATTGTAATTTTTACTTACCTTGTTTAGAAGCATTGCGTAGGAAACCCTTCTATAAATCATAAACTCTTGTGTTTGTGTCTTGGATAGAGTTAGTCGAGTTGTAAAGTCTTTGTAATAGAGTTATTACAAAGTGGCTTGTAATACAGTGTTACAAGCTAGTAAGAGATTAAGAGGTTAATTCCTAGGTTACATAGGTTGTAATCTGAAAGTTGCTCAGTAGTGAAGTTGAAATCCTACAAGGGTAGGTCGTGGTTTTTAATCCCGTTGAGATGGGAATTTTCCACGTAAAATTCCTCCTGTCATTTACTCACTGTTGTATGCGTGGTTTCTGTGGGAACTTATATATGTGGGAACTTATAGAGAACCTGGTTCTCTATATAGTTTGGTGGACCCTTAAATTCTATCAATTGGTATCAGAGCATGTTCTTTCTATCAGGCTAATACCTAGAAAGGGTCCTCATGGCTGCTCCACCAAACTTTGAAGAAGGTCAGTCCACCTACAGGCCACCAAGGTTCAATGGCCAGTATTATGGATGGTGGAAGACAAGGATGCACGATTTTATCATGGCTGAAGATTCCGAGCTCTGTGACGTCATCTATGATGGACCCTTCGTTCCCACAGAAACCTGTGGTGACCTTGCTGTAACTATTCCCAAAACAAAAAAAGAATTTAATAATGCCGACCGGAAAGCCATAGAGAAGAATTTTCGTGCAAAAATAATCCTTGTCTGTGGTATTGGTCCTGATGAATACAATAGGATATCGGAATGTCAGTCAGCCAAGGAAATCTGGGAAGCTCTTCAGATACTCACTGTAGTGTGCGTGTTTTCTGTGGGAACTTATATCTGTGGGAACTTATAAAGAACATGGTTCTCTATATAGTTTGGTGGACCCTTAAATTCTATCACGAACACTTCGGGAAACCTAGTCAACTTGAGATTTCTACATCATCTTAAGCGGCTATATGATTTACCTGGTTACAGCTGGGGTGCAGCTGTGCTAGGCTACCTGTATAGGCGGATGTGTTGGGCTAGCATGGACACCCAGAGAAATATTGCCGGATTTTTACCTCTATTGCAGGTGAAAACATAGTCAATTCTTTTCATGATTATAACATACATAGTAAAAACATACAATAAATTTTATGTCCACTATCTATATTAGGTTTGGGCCTGGGAGCGGTTCCTGCAGTTCCAGCCACCTCTACCACCCATTGCTCCGTATGCACCACCTCCACCGTTTCTCCCTTTAGCTTGGAGGTGGGTTGATAGGCGAGGCTACGGACACGAGTTCGAGGCTCGACATCATCTCCCCTATTACAGGGATTTGTTGGATTTTCTTGAAGGCGCGCAGGTACATGTATACTTAAGTTTACTTGGCCTGGCTTTATATGTGTTGTGTTTACTCATGATTCCTGTGTTTAATTAATAGTTCTTATAGAGGCCATACAGCGACGCGCTCATAGCTGGTTTGCTCGATTATTACTCCTGCGACCGAGCTATGTAGAGCTTTTCCGTCCCACTAATATGTCTCGATATTGTCGAGCATCATGATACCGAGGATACTCCTTCGCCAGTTTAGTCGACCGCAGCTCGTACCTATTATTCCCACTTGGCTTAGGAGACATTACCAGCGGGATCATCGTTCCAGGGTTGACCAGACATACGTCACCTGGCTAGAGGCCCAGATTGAGATTTGGGACCATAGGTATGACCTGATTCCGCCACCCCCTCCACCTGAGCGTACGGATGGCGAGCATGAGTATATGGGTTGGTATCGCAGCATTACCTGACTTCTCGTTGGGAATCCCATTCACCGCGCTGGTGGTCGGTACATTCCATACGTCGGGAGGCATGAGGCACTGGTATGTTATTTGTTATACTTACTTATAACGTTAAATTATCCTTCCGTAATTAATATTTTACATGTTATGCAGGATTTTGGATTCCATCAGTTCTACCAGTTGGGACTGCAGATGCTGCAGCATACCGGCGAGGGAGAGACAGCTTTGCACGAGTATGGCCGGCAGGTTACAGATCTGGCTGCCCAGACATTGAGGCGTGCCCGAGATGATGAGTGCTTAAGATACGAGGCTGCCTATGTGCCGCCAGAAAAGTACCATCATGGGCCACTAGTGGAGCCTGAACATGGTAGACGTGGGCAGAGAGAAAGGGGTGTCCCACGAGGTTGTGGTGGTCGGCGAGGACGGGATCCCCAGCAAGGGGCGTTGAGGCACCCATGGACAATATTAAAGATGATCAGACAGGTGACCACCCTGAGCCACACGATGCTCATCATGACATGTTGTCATTCAGCCTTCAATTGTCGCCAGGGACTTCGCAGTTGACCCCGTCAGCTCCATTATTGATCGCGGGGACGTCCATTACGCGACATGAGTGGGATCGGTATTTTCCTGATCCCTAGAGCCATCGATAGTTGTTGATTCTCCTCCGACACGAGAGGTGCATAGTGGGCAATGACTGAGTTATGGCTCATCACTAAGGGATGCTGAGGATCTACCACATACTTCATCTACTCCCGTGCACCTCGATTTTCCGACAGAGACTTGCGGTGCTACTCATGTGCAAGTTTGTTTGTATTACTATTATTTCTATTTATTTTTATCTCATTGATTAGTTAGTAATATCTAAAGCATTTTTATTTTTTTTAAAGACATCAGCATCGCTTATCACGGAGGCCGCATTGTGCGATACTGAGATGCCGGAGACGGATGATCTTATTCAAAAGCCCGCTGAGACCATGGTATGACCATTAAATTTTTTTTCCTAACACGTACGTTAGTAATTATTATTTCATATAGTAAAATATCTTATTATTCTGTAGGTTACTGCCGGTCCGACGGCCGGATCTACCGAGTCTGCCATCCTTACCGACGATCATGCTGCAGCGCATCCTCTGATAAAGAAGCGATGTGATGAAGATGATCCTGATAGCGTAGCCGGGCGGGATGGGATGCGCCTCAGGCCAGCCAATGCTTTAAAGCATACAGGTTGTGGGACACATTGACATTTATTATTATTTATATATATGACATTAAATATATAATAGCCACATTATTTATGTTTTACATAATTTGCGCATGTGTTTTTATTTCTCGAGATATTTATTAGTTTAACACTTCAACACAAAAAAAAAAAGATAGCTTAACATAAAATTTAAATTCGTTACCAATTAAAGATAATGCATGGCACGTGCAACATAAAAGTAAAATACTACACTCAACGCATCAATGTGTTTGTTTAGTCACTATCGCCCATTATTCTGTGCTTCAACCACTTAAATTTCTCCCCCAACCTATTTTTTTCTTCTTCTGCCTCTTTTAGTTTCTCCTGCAATGCCGCAAGTTGTTCTTGTAGTTTCATAATTTGGAGTTCGTATTCACTCGTCAGATTCTAAATATTTAGCAAATATGATTTATAGTATTCCTGATTAATGGGTTCATCATACCATTCATCAAAACCACATTTTTCCGTCCTACCAATGAGAGAATAACACAAGACTATTAATTAACATGTTATAAGAAAAGTATTAACAAACATTTCTTCCAAGAATTAAAACTTATAACTTTTTTACACATCCAATGTCTGCGCCCCAGAATGCAATTTGACCAACATGGCTTCAAAATCGTACGTTTGTCACAGTAACATCTTGGTACGTAATAGCGTCCAAACATGTCGTAATGCTCGAAAATGAAAAATTAATGGAAAGTTTTTCTATTCGTTTCGTTACGACGCAAATAATAACTAAAATGCGTGAGGTTTTTATAGGCAGCTAGGAGTGATTTTAGGTTACATAACGCATATTGGTGAGGCACCATATTTCGCGTGATAATGATTCTTTCGGGTACAAGTGGGTCCAGCTTTTTCAGTACGATAGCTTTTTCAGGTCATCAGCTTTTTCAGTCTGATAGCTTTTTCAAGTCGACATGACAATACACATAGCGCATATTGGTGAGGCGCTATGTTTCGCGTGATAATGATTCTTTCGGGTACAAGTTGGTCCAGCATTTTAGGTCATCAGCTTTTTCAGTCCGACAGCTTTTTCAGGTCGACATGACAATCCACATAGCGCATATTGGTGAGGTGCTATGTTTCGCGCGATAATGATTATTTCGGGTACAAGATGGTCCATCATTTCAGGTCATCAGCTTTTTTAGTCCGACAACTTTTTCAGGTCGACATGACAATATACATAGCGCATATTGGTGAGGCGCTATGTTTCGCGTTCATACATGTCGACATGCAACTTAATTCTTCTTAAGTTGAAGCAAGAGATCAATACTCAAATACCATTTGAAGAACCAGAACAACATCCAATTCAAAGATGCCACTAACATTTAATAAGTGGTTTATGAAGAGGCAAAAAGGTGAAGGTAGTTCCAAAGATCCAAATGGAACACGTCATAACACAATCGATCCCTACCTTAAAAAATATGCTAGGTTGCTATATTGATTTGGTTGATGACAAGTGGTATGGTGTTCTGCGTCCCTTGGAAAATAAGCCTATCAATATACACACTAATCTACAAGTTGCAGGACACATTATTGAGGGTGAAACACATTCTACAAAGCCTGAAGGTATGCGAATTTGGGGCAAAAAACTACAATAGCTTACCCTTTACTCAAAACGGCGTGATTATGAAGTACTATGTCACTGGCATGGGCTTGTTGTACCACAAGCACTGTCTTCAACCTTCCAAACAAACACACACAAAGATGAACCAGAAGTGATTCGGCATTTAATGAAGGAGATTCTAGAGATGAAAAAGGCACTTGATGTTCATCATGTTATCGATGATCTTAACTACCTGGAAGGAACGGAGGATCGGTACTGGGATTTATTAGAAATTGAAAAATTGCATAGAGATAATGAGTATCCTATTTTTCCAACAGTTGTCGAGTGGTAGGGACTGCCTAAGTTTCTACCACAAACGTTGGACATAGGAGTCCCATATTGTTGTAGAAATCAAGCAAGTAGTCTTATTGATGATAGCGATAAAATATGAGAAATGTGTGTTAGTTGGGGCCTAGATTACGATGCCCTTGGTCCTAAAGGGTGTGTACAAGATGTTGACGAAGAAGATGAAGACGGTGACAACGAAATAGTGCCAAACAACGACGATAATGGCAAATGAATTTTTTTATTCCTTGGGATGTATGTTAAACTGTTGTATTGAATCTTTAATTCTAAATAATAATTAGATTTAACCCCATTGGAAATATAATTTTATTTCATACATTTTGCAACTTGAACATTTACATAAATTTAGTACAATAAAATTACTCCAATAAAACACTACGTTTATCCTTGATAATTGGGCACATTGGATGAACTGCCACCTGGTGCTGAATTACCACCACTTCCCAAACCAGCTGAAGGACATTTACGATGGTCGTGTCCAGTTTGGGAACATATGCCATATTTACGTGCATAAACGGTATCACCAACATCCATTCGGTTCCATATACGCATTCTTTTTTGTACTTGCCATTGACGCACATAATCCTTGTTACACGCCATTTTAAATGGTTCCGGCGGCCAATAATGCTTAGCACCCACTGGATGCAACTGTCCACTATAGGTGTTTAAGTATGCAGCAACACTATATTCTTTATCAGTGTACCTCGTTGCCGCGAAACCTGTATATTGAAAGCACTTCATGGTATGTGAGCATGGCAAGTGATAGATTGATCATTTTTCACAGGAGCATAATCTTCTGGCTTCATTGAAAGTGTGTGTATTATTCCCATTGTTGTGATGCAGACCAGTGCGAACTTCAAAAATATTTCGCTCGCTGCAATACTGCAAAAATGAATGCCACTGTACTCGTTTCCTATATTTCTCAAATAGTTTCATTGGTTGTAGCATAAACTCAACACCCCTTTCCATCAATGACGATGCACCTCTAGATCTTTCAACAAACCTCTCTGCCATCTGCTTGAATGACATCCGCATCATGGCAGTGACTGGCAATTCACGTGCAGACTTCAATAACTCATTGAAAGATTCTGACATATTTGTAGTCAGAATTCCCCATCTTCTACCACCATCCACATGCAAAGTCCACTTGTCAAGCTCATGTCGCATCAACCAATAATAGGCTTCTGGGTCTTCCTGCCTAATCAATTCCATTCGCCTCCTGAATTTACACTTTTGGTGATCTGTTGCAGCCATCCATATTAAATCATGCACTTGTTCGGATAAGCCCTCTGGAAGTTGGCCTTCAAGTACCTAACACAATAACGGTGGTAGGCGTACGGTTCCTGCCATGCACGCTCTCACACTTCCTTTTTCCCGAGGGATAGGGAATTTTTTCAATTAAAGCGATATTAATCGAAATGGGATTATTTAATTTAGTTTAGAGTCACCACTTGGAATAATTGTTATGATGTCCCAAGTTACCGATTTATTTTAGAATCCCAAATCGAGGAAGTTGACTCTATTTTTGGTCCGCGAATACAGAAAACCGGGTAAGGAATTCTGTTAACCCGGGAGAAGGTGTGAGGTACTCCCGAGTTTCGTGGTTTTGGCACGGTCGCTTTAATCATACTTGGCTTAATTAAATTTTTTTATTACTCATTTTAAAACCTATGTACATTTACCTTTTTACCCGCTTTTAATTATGGCGTTATGGATTTAATCTTTGAAACGGATCACGTGTGCGTAAATCCGTTTTATTTTGGGGTGCTTAAAACTATGTCACGCGTACGTGTACACAATTAATCACATTTTATTAATTATCAAGATTGTTTTGGCCAAAGTCGCGCGAATGCGTACTTTGATTTTATTTTTAGAGAATTATAATCATGTAGTCATAGGTTATGGAAATTATTATTATGGATAAGTGTATTACTTTGATATTATTACAGTTTAGAGAATTATCTTCATTGCAAGCCATGGGTGGGCTAATAGTAGCAGAGTTTCGGAGTTGGGCCAGCTCTCTAGGTCCAAATCTGCTTTCTTTCCTAAGAATTGGAACCAAACCCATTTTCCATTGCTCTTCACATCACTGTTAATATACTTAAGGGATTAAATTTTTATTAAAGAAACTAAAATAATGATATATAAGATAATATTAATTCATGAGTCAAAAAATTAAAACAAAAGACCAAGACAACAAAACATCAACTAAGGGAACCAAACATCACGCCATTTTTTCAAACAAAAAAAAATACAGAAAGGGCCAATAGAAAAAAATCTTCCAAATAACAATATATACTATCCCAGACTTTAATGCTTAATCAAACAATTAATGATCTTAAATTTTCAATAAGTCATAAAGACAAGATCTGAAAAATAAAATACCTCTAGCGAATCAACTTTATTCTCAGGACCGTGGTGATCTCAACGAAGACGAAGACACAAAGTCAGAACCTTCTTACGTTTATTAGGATACCTTAAAGGTGTTTTTAGGCTTGAATTTGGGGCATTTTCGAGTCTTAAACGGGGTGATAAATTGTTGGATTTTTCGAAAGAAAGAGGAAGAAAGAATGACAGCTAAGAAAGAATGTAACAAAGCTAAAAAATATATATTAAATTTCTAAAACTATTTACATAGTAGAAGGTGATAAAAATTCAAATATAGTAAATAATTAGGTGCTCACAGCTGCCCCTCTTTGCATAGAAATATGAAGAGTTTTCACGCAAAGACTAGGTGAGCCATGACTAATTTTTGGCTATACCATTATTCAAAAGGGAAGAGAAAAGAGAAAATAGTGCAACCGATTCCTGGTTTGGACGACCTACTTATCCCGGGTTATAGGGGAATCAGGTCACGTGTAGTTCCAGAAGAATGGTGAAATGATGAGTTGAGGAGTCGAGTGAGGTTTCGTCGAGGTTTCGGTCCGTGGTCCTGCTATTATATCAAACGAAAAAAGAAACTAACAAGCCTATCAGCTATGAGTTACAAGATTTCGATCTATGAGTCTTCTGAAACTATATACATTCACCTTTTTACCTGCTTTTAATTATGGCGTTATGGATTTAATCTTTGAAACGGATCACGTGTGCGTAAATCCGTTTTACTTTGGGGCGCTTAAAACTATGTCACGCGTACGTGTACACAATTAATCACTCTTTATTAATTATCAAGATTGTTTTGGCCAAAGTCGCGTGAACGCATACTTTGATTTTATTTTTAGGGAATCGTAATTATGTCACGCGAACGTGTACATAATCGCGATAGATTAATTAAAAGAGCCATAGGTTATGGAAATTATTATTATGGATAAGTGTATTACTTTGCTATTATTACAGTTTAGAGAATTATCTTCATTGCAAGTCATGGATGGGCTAATAGTAGCAGAGTTTTGGAGTTTGGCCATTCTTTCGGCTTTAATCAAGTATTCAACTGCCCTCTTGAGGGTCCAATAGTCCTCAGTATCGTGTCCCACTTCTGCAGAGTGGTATTCACATCTAGCATCAGCTCGGTGCGAGGGGGACTCATGGTTCGGCTGGTTTGAGGCCACTGGCTACAGCAGACCTAAATTGATTAGCTTTTGGAACAAGCTTGAATACGATTCACCGATAGGGGTGAATTGATTTCTTCTGAGGGGCTCTCTTGGGTGAGGATTGCATTGGGGGACATTGTTGGGGGATTATATGAGGATTGGTAGGGATGAGCATTTCTGCGAGGTAGAGCTCGGTTTTGTGTATGATATTGTGGCTGCGTGTAAGGTTGAATGTTCATCACCGCATAAGGAGGTGGTGCCACGACATAATCAGCATGTTGATGGGGATAATATTGTTGTGGGATCATAGGAAGTATATACGATTGGTCGGATGACCTGTGGGACCTCCTTGAACTAGAAGCCATCATAGCTCCATCTTCTCTCTCGTTTCTGTTCATTAAACCCCCCGAACCATTCTGAACGACCTGTGATACGGCCTTAAAATCAGCTTGACTCAAGATTTAGCCCGTTTTCAAACTATTTTCGACCATCTCCCCAATTTTGATAACCTCAGCGAACGATCTACCTATAACAGATATCATGTTCTGGAAGTAGTCCGCATCTTTGGCCTATAGGAATACCGTAACCATTTCAGGTTCGTCCATTGGAGGCTTTACCCTGGCGGCTTGCTCGCGCCATTTGACAGCATATTCACGGAAGCCTTCTGTTGTTTTCTTTTTCAAATTGGACAAAGAGTTCTGTTTTTGGACTTTTTCACTCTTGCTTTTTTATCTTTTTTTTCACTCGGTTTATTTAATGGCTTTGATCGAATCCGATGACGATTGCCTACATATCATGACGCTGCATGAATCAGATCATTACGTAGTTCAGGAAAATCGGAAATAAAGTAAATAAGCTAACTCTTTTTCTAATTTATTTATCAATCTCTTTTTTTTAAAAAAAAAAAAATCATACCACAAAAACTCCTAAAAAGGAAATTTTTTGGATTTTGAATTTTCTCTTTTTTTTTATATTCGAAATTTTCAAAAGAAAGACTTCTAAATAAGAAAGAAAATATTTTTGGATTTTTGTTTTTATTTTTATTTTTTGATAATTTTCGAAAGAAAGAAAATATTTTTTTTGAATTTTGATTTTTTATTTAAATTTTGAATTTTTGGAGAAAGACTTTTGAAAAAGGAAGAAAATATTTTTGGAGTTTTGGATTTTAACGTCTAAAAGAAAGACTTCAAAAGAAGGAATTAAAGGAAAATATTTTTAGATTTTTATAAATTGGGGCCGGAACAGATGAAGTTTGCCTACGTATATCACATCCGGTGAGAATCAGACCCGCGTAGTTCGGTCAGTTTTGACACAAACGAGAAAAAAATGCTTTTGAAGATATTGACTCATTTGGAAATGACTCTCTTTTTTTTGTTTTTTGTTTCAACAATTTCGGCATAGTTTCGGGACTTTTTTCAAATACCGGAGTTTTCAGAACCGGGCAAATTTCTCTCTCCTACCTCACTCTTGATTTTTCTCTTGATTTTCTTTCCCTAGCCGATCAACATGCAAGCCGAAATAAATAAATGTACAAATAGCACGTAGGATGCATCAGGATGGTCTTTTATTTTTGGGTACACCTGCCCTAGACGGACCCAACCCCTGTGTTGAGTCCCCAAAGTCAAATGCACATGATGCAAACAAACGTTCCTACTAGGGATACGGTATGAGACTATGTTATTGTAGGTTTAAAATCCTGGGGGGAGTATTTTAGACCTGACTTACCCAAGCGGACAGCTCAAGCCGAGGTGGGGGCAACGTACCGAGAACACGAAAGTCTACCTGGCCTAGTTACTGATCCAGCCTCGTTCTATTTGGTATGACCTCTAACAGAAAAGTGGGTCACGTGCACATATGAACCATAAATTCAGAAGACTCAGAAGGGAGGCGTAAGAAGGCAGTTTATATAGTTCAAATAATATCAAAGCGGTAAATGAGCGGCAATTAGCACATTAGGCCCACAAACACAGTAATATCAACAATCAATAAAGTCAAGTATATATCACATTACAAGCTCGAATTCTGAACCCTGAACCAGAAGTTCTGGGTTCTTGTCCCCAACAGAGTCGCCAGCGCTGTCACACCTTTTTTTTCCCGAGGGATAGGGAGTTTTTCCAATTAAAGTGACATTAATCGAAATGAGATTATTTAATTTAGTTTAGAGCCACCACTTGGAATAATTGTTATGGTGTCCCAAGTCACCGGTTTATTTTAGAATCCCAAATCGAGGAAGTTGACTCTATTTTTGGTCTGCGAACACAGAAGATCGGGTAAGGAATTCTGTTAACCCGGGAGAAGGTGTGAGGCACTCCCGAGTTCCGTGGTTTTAACAAGGTTGCTTTAATCATATTTGGCTTAATTAAATTATTTTATTACTCATTTTAAAACCTATGTACATTTATCTTTTTACCCGCTTTTAATTATGGCGTTATGTATTTAATCTTTGAATCGGATCATGTGTGCATAAATCTGTTTTATTTTGGGGCACTTAAAACTATGTCACGCGTAGGTGCACACAATTAGTCACGCTTTATTAATTATCAAGATTGTTCTGGCCCAAGTCGCGCGAACGCGTACTTTGATTTTATTTTTATGGAATCGCAATCATGTCACGCGAACATGTACATAATCGCGATAGATTAATTAAAAGCGCCATAGGTTATGAAAATTATTATTATGGATAAGTATATTACTTTGATATTATTACAGTTTAGAGAAGTATCTTCATTGAAACTCATGGATGGGCTAATAGTAGCAGAGTTTCGGAGTTGGGCCAGCTCTGTAGGTCCAAATCTGCTTTCTTTCCTAAGAATTGGAACCAAACCCATTTCCCATTGTTCTTCACATCACTGTTTATATACTTAAGGGATTAAATTTTTATTAAACAAACTAAAATAATAATAGATAAGATAATATTAATTCATGAGTCAAGAAATTAAAACAAAAGACCCAAACAACAAAACATCAACTAAGGGAACCAAACATCACGCCATTTTTTCAAACAAAACAAAATGCAGAAAGGGCCAAAAGAAAAAAATCTTCCAAATAACAATATATATTATCCCAGACTTTAATGCTTAATCAAACAATTAATTATCTTAAATTTTCAATAAGTCATAAAGACAAAATCTGAAAAATAAAATACCTCTAGCGAATCAACTTTATTCTCAGGACCGTGATGACCTCAACGAAGACGGAAACACAAAGTCGGAACCTTATTACGTTTATTAGGATACTTCAAAGCTGTTTTTAGGCTTGAATTTGGGGGCATTTTCGAGTCTTAAACGGGGTGATAAATTGTTGGATTTTTCGAAAGAAAGAGGAAGAAAGAATGACACGAGTAGAAACTCCATTAACATACAACAACAACAACAACAACAACAACACCAACAACAACAACAACAACAACCTAGTATAATCCCACTAGTGGGGTCTGGGGAGGGTAGTGTGTACGTAGACATTACAAATCAATAAGAAGCACAAGTATGGTTTCCAAATAGACTTTCGGCATCCTTCCCTCCAAGAACTCCCCACCTTGCTCTTGGGGTGACTCGAACTCACAACCTCTTGGTTGGAAGTGGAGGTTGCTTACCATCAAAGCAACCCCTCTTGTCTAACCATTAACATAGAAGAAGAAAAACAAATCTCTCAATTCCCTCCTCTCTTTTTTCTCTTTTTCTCCTCACATTTCTCTTCTATTTATAGAAAAAAATTCGAATTTTTTCAAATTTGTTTTTATTATTTTATTATTTTTTGATTAAAAATAACTCCTACTTCCCAATTTTTTCTAAAAAAAATAAATTTCCCACTTTCCTTTACTTTTATTTTTTAATTTCTCACTTTTTTACTTTTATTATATTTAAATTCCCACTTATTTTTACTTTTCTTTTTTTATTTTCCACTTATTTTACTTTTCTTTTTTTAATTTCCACTTTATTTTAATTTTTTTAAATAAAAAAAATCAGCTACATTACTTTTATTTTTTAATTCTAAATTTCTTTTCCTTTTTGTTTTTTTAAATTTCTACATTCTTTTACTTTTATTTTTTTATTCCATACTTTTAATTTTTCTATTATTTTATTCCCATCCGAAAATTTTAAAAAAAATATTTATTTATTTCGATTTTTGTTACATTATTTTATTTTAAAATAAAGATAAAAAAGAAAAATAATACTAATAGTAATAATTGACCTTTTAAATTATTTTTAATTTTTACCCTATAAAAAACTGTAACAAAGCTAAAAAATATATATTAAATTTTTAAAAATATTTACATAGTAGAAGGTGATAAAAATTCAAACATAGTAAATAATTAGGTGCTCACAGCTGCCCCCTCTTTGCTTGGAAACATAAAAAGTTTTCACCCAAAGAGTAGGTGAGCCATGACTAATTTTTGGCCATACCATTATTCAAAAGGGAAGAGAAAAGAGAAAAGAGTGCAACTGAGTCCTGGTTTGGACGGCCTACTTATCCCAGGTTATAGGGGAATCAGGTCACGTAGAGTTCCAGGAGAATGGTGAAATAATGAGTTGAGGAGTTGAGTGAGGTTCCGTCGAGGCTCCAGTCTGCGGTCCTACTATTATATCAAAAGAAAAAAGAAACTAAACAAGCCTATTAGCTATGAGTTACAAGATCCCTATCTATGAGTCTTCTGAAACTTGATCTTGAGTCTTGACTGGTTCTTCATGCAGACTCTGATCTAAACCTTGATTCTCGCTAGCTGTAGGTGCTAGTTCATTGTTCTATAGCTTCTTCTAATCAAAACGGGACTCCAAAGCTCGTGGCTTTAGTCATGTCTTGACCATTCCACATCTTTTCAACTGCTTTTGCATTTTGAATTCGCTTATTTTCTTTTCTTTTATTCTGAATTGAGACTTCTTTTTTTGGTCATCTCGAACCTTGTGCCTCAAGGTAAAACCTACTCAAACACCAAAACAAACAAACGAACGAAATTTTTCTGCCCCAGTTTGCACTAGGAAAATTTCGTGAGTTATTATAACAAAATTCTAAACTACTTCTTTATTGAAAGCAATAAAAGGTCAGGAATGGTGTACCCCAAAAAAAATAGAGACTAGGGAATAGAGACCCTATATCTAAAATAAAAAAAACTAAGGAGTGGAGACCCTATGTTGGAAAAGCGACTAGGGATTGGTGTATCCTGATACTGGTAAGGAAATATAACCAGGGGATGGTACCCTATATTATGGAAAAAGAATGTAATCAGGGGTTGGTACCCTGTATTACTGAAAAGAATGTAATTATGGGATTTCATCTTGTATTACTGAAAGGAAATGTAACCAGGGGATGGCACCATGTATTACGGAAAAGAAATGTAACCAGGGGTTGGTGCCATGTATTACTGAAATGAGCTGGATCCCCCTAAGCGAAAAGTTTCTACCTGGGTTAAGCTACGTAAAACAACCTGAGCGAAGAGTACTTCTACCTAGAAACTATGAGCTGGATCCCCCTAGAAGAAAAGGTTCTACCTGGGTTAAGCTACCAAAAACAGCATGGACGAAGAGTACTTCTACCCGGAACTATGAGCTGGATCCCCCTAGGCGAAAAGGTTCTACCTGGGTTAAGCTACAAAAAACAGCCCGGACGAAGAGTACTTCTACCCGGAACTATGAGCTGGATCCCCCTAGGCAAAAATGTTCTATCTGGGTTAAGCTACGAAAAATAAGCCTGGGCGAAGTGTACTTCTACCCGGAACTATAAGCTGGATCCTCCTAGGTGAAAAGGTTCTACCTAAGTTAAACTACGTAAAACAACATGAGCGAAGAGTACTTCTACCCGAAACTATGAGTTGGATCCCCCTAGGCGAAAAGGTTGTACCTGGGTTAAGCTACGAAAAACAACCTAGGCGAAGAGTACTTTTACCCGGAACTATGAGCTGGATCCCCCTAGGCTAAAAGGTTCTACCTGGGTAAAGCTACGTAAAATAACATGAGCGAAGAGTACTTCTACCTGGAACTATGAGCTGGATCCCCCTAGGCGAAAAGGTTCTACCTGGGTTAAGCTACGTAAAACAACCTGGGCGAAGAGTACTTCTACTCGAAAACTATGAGCTGGATTTTCCTAGGCGAAAAGATTCTACCTGGGTTAAGCTACGTAAAATAACCTGAGTGAAGAGTACTTCTACCCGAAACTATGAGCTGGATCCCCTAGGCGAAAAGGTTCTACCTGGGTTAAGCTACGAAAAACAGCCTGGGCGAAGAGTACTTCTACCCGGAACTATGAGCTGGATCCCCCTAGGCAAAAAGGTTCTACTTGGGTTAAGCTACGTAAAACAACCTGAGCGAAGAGTACTTCTACCCGGAACTATGAACTGGATCCCCCTAGGCAAAAAGGTTCTACCTGGGTTAAGCTACGAAAACATCCGGAGCGAAGAGTACTTCTAGCCGGAACTATGAGCTGGATCCCCCTAGGCGAAAAGGTTCTATCTGGGTTAAGCTACGTAAAACAACCTGAGCGAAGAGTACTTCTACCCGAACTATGAGCTGGATCCCCCTAGGCGAAAAGGTTCTACCTGGGTTAAGCTACGAAAAACAACTCGAGTGAAGAGTACTTCTACCCGGAACTATGAGCTGGATCCCCCTAGGCAAAAAGGTTCTACCTGGGTTAAGCTACAAAAAGCAAACCTGGGAGAGGAGTAGTTCTATCCGGAACTATGAGTTGGATCCCCCTAGGTTAAAAGATTCTATGTAAAACATCATGAGTAAAGAGTACTTCTACCCGAAAATATGAGTTGGATCCCCCTAGGCGAAACGGTTCTACCAGGGTTAAGCTACGAAAATAATCTGTAATAGTGATGCATGTTGAAAATAAAAGAAAATAGAGATTTTGCGAAACTCACCTTTGATGACATTCGTCCTTTAGGAATCGCCATTCTGCACTGCTTTATTCCTACTGCAAACAAAGAAAAATTGTGAGTTTTAAAAGTGGTGGTCGGTTTGTGGCCTTAATGTCTTTGGTAGCTTGGCTTTGTGCCCATCTTCTTTTGATGATTATTTCAACCTGCCACTAAATGTTTCCTGAATACCACTTGCATTTCTAGCTCCAGAGAGCCTTTGACTTTTCAAACTTTTACATGACGGTTGGTCGCGTGGGACTTAACCTTTTCACCTTATTTTGCCTTTGTGGCATTTCACTTTACTTCTTTCCTTAACACTTTTAATTTCAGAGCATTAGGGAACCTTTGGCTTTTCAAACTTTGCCAAAACAGTTAGCCACTTGGTACTTAACCTTTTCAACTTCATTTTGGCCTTGTAGGCACTTTCAATTTGATTTCCTCCTTACAAGAGTTTTTGATTTTGAAGCATCGGCCACCATGTCCTGTCGGGGTCGACTTGATGCCTCTGCCGAGGCTGGGTGCCTTTTTGCATATTAGCTTGTATCAAGCGCCCTGTAAATCAGTCTTGCTATCTCTTCTTTGCCTTAGTTTTGGAATAGAGTTAGACCGAAAGGGATTCAAAGAAAAACAAACAATGGAATGGACAATGAATTTAGATAAGGGGTATCCCTTTCGGGTGAAGGAAAGAAGGACTTATCTAGAGTACATATGGACTTCAATGAATATGACATGCCTTTTGGACTGAATGCCTGATCTGTGTAAACCGTCCGACTCTTAGAAATGCATCACAACTTTTGCCTCGAAACCAAGAAACCTTGCCCAGGACTGTCAATACCGATGGTTGTGAGGATCCTCTTTTCGATCAGTGGCGCCCTTTGTGGGTTTTCACCAGTCGACCTCTCTCTTCTCACCATCTCCTTATAGTGCTCCTTGCGAGTTTTCACTAAAAAAAACTTTCTCATTTTAGTTTCTTTACTCACCATTGCCTTACGGTGCCCATGAGGGTTTTCACCAATAAGACTCTCTCATTTTATTTCTCTCATTTTGGTTGTACCAGATCCAAGTAACTGTATCCTCCAATTTTGAACATTCTCATTGATTGATTGGAAGGACTTGAAAAGGATTTGGGTAAAAAGAATTTGGATTGAATTACTATTTTGGAACCTCTGAGGCGAGACCATCGCCGAACCATTGTAACATCTGCCCCAGTTTCAACTTTTGGGGGAATGTGAATTTTTATTTTGGTGTGACTGAACCCCAGAGAGAGGCTGCCTACGTATCCTTTCGGAATCAAGTCGAACGTAGTTTAATGAACTTTGTTTTTGATTTTCTTTCGTTTTCTTTTTCTTCTATTTCTTTTCTTTTCAATTTCTTTTTCCTTTCCTTTTTCCTCTTTTTCATTTTTTATTTCATTTTCTTTTTGTCTTCTTTTTTATTTGTTTTTTTTTTCAATAACACTTTCATGTTCCAAAGATGGTAATCAAAGAAAGTGAACCGGCTCAAAGGATTTGCAAAAGGTGAATAGTATTTGGATATTGAGAAAGAAAGCCTTCTTCATCCCAATCGGAGAACATTAATGTTATATAGAGGATCAAAAAATAGTACCCTTTGACTGTACCTACGTTGACAGTTGTTTCAGGGATATTTTCTTCGATGTTTCTCAGGTACAACGCTCTCTTTTGGAAGTACACTCATTACCATGTATGGATCTTTCCAATCCGGGGCCAATTTTCCTTAAGCTGTTCCGAGTCTTTATTTTAATTCCTTAAACTTATCTTCATTACATCCTAATTCTTGATTCATTATTTTGAAGTCTGACAGCGTTTTAGGATCTGGGCATGAAGTCCGCAAGCATGTCATGTTATTAAAATCTGCATTAACAGAACTGAAAAGAGAATAAAAAAAGTGACAAGATTAAGAAAAGAGACATTCCTCAACAATGAAATATTAATTTCATTTGATTTTTTAAAAAATAATAATTAAATCTTGTATAATTATGAAAATTAATTATTTAATTTTATTATAGTCAAAAATAGGTGAGTAACAAACAAACATATAAAATAATAAAACTAACATGTAAAATAATAAAACTAACATATTAAAGTAAAATAATGTAATTAATATTGTTCAATTTACAGTAGCCGATATGGAGGTTCCGCCTTTGCATCCCGGACCTGCCACGCTAGAGCTACTATTGCTACAGGGCGAGCATAGGTTATCATACATATGGGAAGGTCAGTTACTAGCCCAGACGTTATGCGCCAGGAGAGTAGACGATATATGGGACTTTCTTAGGGCCCACCCTCTCCAACCCCGTATAGTCAGACGCCTCCAGGATACAGGTTTTTATAGGATTGTGGAGATCGGCCGGTTGCAGTTGGATTAGTCGTTGATCACGGCCCTGATAGAGCGGTGGCGACCGGAGATGCACATATTCCATTTGTCCATTGGCGAGGCCACTATCACGCTTCAGGACGTGGAGGTCCTGTATGGGCTGCCCGTTGATGGACACCATATTGCTTTGCCGAATGCTATCAGAGAGTATACGGGTTTGCAGTACCTGGAGATGCTGCAGCGGCTCACCGATTTCCAGCCACCGGATGAGACTGCATTGATTGGGGCCATTCGTCTGCAGTTGACGCCCGTCTGGCAGCATTTGGAGGTGATGCACGCTGACATCACAGATGATACATCAGAGCTTCATATTCACCGGTACACGAGGTTGTTGTTGCTGCTTATGTTTGGAGGGGGTTTTGTTCCCGAACACTTCGGGGAACCTAGTTAGTTTGAGATTTCTCCATCATCTTGAGCGGCTAGATGATTTACATCATTACAGCTGGGGTGCTGCTATTCTCGGTTACTTGTACAGGCAGATATGCCGGGCGAGCATGGGCACCCAGCGAGACGTTGCAGGATTTTTGCCGCTGTTGTAGGTGAAAACATAGTCGAATACTCTCTTCATTATAACATACCTAGTAAAAATATACCTTAAATTTTATGTCCACGTTGTATATTAGGTTTGGGCCTGGGAGCGGTTCCTGCAGTTGCAGCCACCTCTACCACCCTTTGCTCCGGATGCACCACCTCTGTTTCTCCCTTTAGCTAGGAGGTGGGTTGATAGGCGAGGATATGGACGGGAGTACGAGGCTCGATATAATCTCCCTTATTGCAGGGATTTGTTGGATTTGCTGGAGGGCGCACATGTAAATGTATACCTAAGTTTACTTGGCCTAGCTTTATATGTGTTGCGTATACTCACATTTCCTATTTTTACTTAATAGTTCATTTGGAGGTCATACAGCGACGAGCTAATAGCTGGTTTGCCCGATTATTGCTCGACCGGCCGAATTATGTGGAGCTCTTCCGTCATGTTGATGTGTCTCGATATTGTCGAGCATCATTCCACCGAGCGAGTACTTTGCCAGTTTGGTCGCCCGCAGCTTGTACCGCCACCGCCCGCTTAGCATATGATACATTACCAGCGGGATGATCATTCCAGGGTTGACCAGACATATGTGGCATGTCTAGAGGCGCAGATCGATATTTGGGACCAGCGGCATGACCTGATTCCGCCACCCCCTCCACCTGACCGTACGGATGGTAAGCATGAGTATATGGGCTGGTACTGCAGTGTTACCCGACTTTTCGTCAGGAATCCCGTTTATCACGCTGGCGATCGGCACGTTCCATATGCCGGGAGGCACGAGGCGCTGGTATGTTATTTGGTATACTTACTTACAACGTTAACTTAGCGTTCCATAATTTATATTTTACATATTGTGCAGGATATTGGCCTACATCTGTTCCACCAGTTTGGACTATAGATGCAGCAGCATACCAGTGAGGGAGCAGCCGTTTGCACGAGTATGGCTGGCAGGTTACCGATCTGGCTTCCCGGACATTAAGGCGAGCCCGAGATGATGAGCGATTAGGATACGAGGCTGAGTATGTGGCGCCATAGCAGTACTATCGTGGGCCACCAGTGGAGTCGGAACGTGGTCAACATGGAAGGCGTGCCCAGAGAGGTAGGGATGTCCCACGAGGTAGGGGTATCCCACGGGGTAGGGGTGTCCCACGGGGTAGGAGTGTCCCACGAGGTCGTGGGGGTCGACGAGGAGGTGGTCCCCAGCAAGGGGCCGTTGAGGCACCTGTTGAGGATGTTGGAGTTGATCAGTCGGGTGACCACCATGAGCCAGACCATGCTCCCAGAGATATGCCGTCATTCAGCCTTCAGCTTACTCCAGGGACTTCGCAAGTGACCCCGTCAGCTCTATTATTGATCGCGGGCACGGCCATTATGCGACATGAGTAGGATCAATATTTTCCTGACCCATCGACCGTCGGTGATGATCGTCCGACACGAGATGTAGATAGTGGGCGCCGGCTGAGTTATGGCTCAACATCGAGGGATGCTGAGGATCTTTCACAGGCGCAGGTTTGTTTGTATTACTATTATTTATATTTGTTTTTATCTAACTAATTAGTGATAAATATCTAAATATTTTTTAAGGCTTCATCCTCGCCCGTCACGGAGGCCACCTTATGCGATACTGACATGGTTGCAACGGGTGATTATATTCAGGATCCTGACGAGACCATGGTAAGACAATTTAAATTTATGTGACTTAGTACGTACATTACTAATACATATTTCATATACTAAAATATCTTATTATTCTGTAGGTTACTGTTGGACCGAGCCCCTTCTACCGAGCCTGTCAGCCCTACTGACGATCATGTTGTAGCGCATCCTCCGATAAAGAGGCATCGTGATGAGGATGATCCTGATAGTGTAGCCGGACAGGATGGGATGTGCCTCAGGCCAACGGCTGCTTTAAAGCATACAGGATGTGGGACACATTGATTTTTATTTTATTTTATGTACATATGACATTCAGTAAATAATAGCAACAAATTTTATTGTTTATATTATATGAACATTATGTTTTTATCTCTCCGGTTCTTCGTTATTTTAATACTACAACACAAACACAAACATAGCAACTTAACATAATTTAAATTCAGTACAACTAATAAAAATACATGACACGGAAAACATAAAGATAAAATACTATACTCAACACATACATGTGTTTGTTTAGTCACTACCGCCTATTATTATCTGCTTCAACCACTTAAATTTCTCTTCCAGCCTATTTTTTTCTTCTTCCGCCTCTTTTAGTTTCTCTTGCACTACCTTAATTTCTCGTTGCATTTCAGAGATCTGACGTTGGTATTCACTGTTCATATTCCAAACATACTGCAAACATGATTTGTAGTATTCCTGGTTAATGGGTTCATCATACCATTCCTCAAACATATATTGATTTCCGCCATTGCGTCCAAACAATTGGTGACATATCCAGTATCTATGCCCAACATTACTATCTGACCAACATGCCTTCAAAATCGCACGTTTGCCACAATAGCACCTTGGTTGGTCATTGCGTCCAGACATTTGTTAATGTAAGGAAAATGAAAAATTTATAGAAAGTTTTGCTATTTATTTTGGTTAAGCCTAGATAATAACTAAAATGCACTAGTTATTTATAGGCAAGACAACACACATAACGTAGTATTTCACCGCGCTATGCTTCGCGTGCTAAATATTCTTTCAGGTACAAAACAGCTTTTCTAGAAGATAGCTTTTGCAGGCGAGCAGCTTTTTAGGTCGACAAGACAACACACATAACGTAGTATTTCACCGCGCTATGCTTCGTGTGTTAAAGATTATTTCGGGTACAATACAGATTTTTCAAAAGATAGTTTTTGCAGGCGAGTAGCTTTCCAGGTCGACAAGAAAATTTGAATTTTTAAATGGGTTTATGTTAGATTGTTGTACTGAAGTATTAATGTTAAATATCAATAAGATTTAACATCAATGAAAACATAATTTAATTTCATACATTCTGCAAGTTAAACAAGTACATACACTTATTACAACCATATTACGGAAACAAAACATTACGTGTATCCTTGATAGTTGGGCACATTAAATAAACTTCCAACAGGAGATGGATTACCACCGCCACCCAAACCAGCTGAAGGACATTTACTACGGCCGTGTCCTGTTTGCGAGCATATGCCACATTTGCGAGCAAAAATGGTATCACCAACATCCATTTGGTTCCGTATACGCGTTCTTTTTTCCACTTGTCGATGACGTACATAGTCCTTGTTACACACCATTTTAAATGGTTCCGGTGGCCAATAATGCTCAGCACCCATTGGTTGCAACTGCCCACTATAGGTGTTTAAGTATGTAGCAACACTATATTCTTTATCAACGTAGTTGTTTGCCCCTAAACCTGTATGTTGAAAGCACTTGATGGTATGTGAGCACGGCATGTGGTAGATGGACCATTTCCCACAAGAGCATAACCTTCTGTCTTCATTTACGGTGTGTGTATTATTCCACTGGTTTGGATGGATAGCGGTGCAAACTTCAAAAATATTTCGATCGTTGCAATACTGTAAATATGAATGTCAATGTGCTCGCCGCCTGTATTTCTCAAATCTTTTCATTGGTATTGGCATAAATTCAACAACCCTTTCCATCAATGACGATGCATCTTGAGCCCTTTCAACAAACCTCCCCGCCATCTGCTTGATTGACATCCACACCATGGCAGTGACATGCAATCCACGTGTAGACTTCAATAACCCATTGAACTACTCTGACACATTTGTAGTCAGAATTCCCCATCTTCTGCCACCATCCGCATGCAAAGTCTACTTGTCAAGCTCATGTCGCATCAACCAACGATAGGCTCCCTCGTCTTCCTGCCTGATAGATTCCATGCTCCTCCTGAATTTACACTCTTGATGATCTGTTGCAGTCATCCATATTAAATCATGCAAATACTTATTGGGATATGCCTTCCGAAAATTGACCTTCATATGCCTTACACAGTAACGGTGGTAGGCATACGGTTCCTGCCATGCACGCAAATTCTGTACAGAACTTAAAATGCCACCATGCCGATCAGATATTAGACAAATACCTTAACATTGTTTGATAACGTGCTCTTTCAAGTGGTTCAAAAATAGTGTCCACGTCTCTTGGCTTTCATTGGCACAAATAGAAAAAGCTAAGGGAAATATACTTCCATTAGCATCTACTGCAACGACGATCAACAACTTAATATCATACTTTCCATAGACATGAGTGTCGTCTATGGATATTATCGGCCACCAATACAGAAAACTATTAATTGCTGGTTTAAATGCCCAGAACACATATTTGAATATATGTTCTGGTATTCCCGGACTCCGCTTAAGCTTCCATTCAACAACAATCCCGGGGATAAAGTGTTGCAATGCAACCATGTACCTGGGTAGAGATGCAAAGTCAGCATTCAAGTTAAAATGATTCCCACTGAATGTGTCCATTTCACAATTGTGGGTGCCAATGTATTTACCCATAACCCACATATTTGTTTTCTTCTTCCTCGCCCGCAGCATCCAATTACAAACCGTAAACCATCTACGACAGACTACCTTGTATACATCTAGAGATGACTCGCGTACCATGATCTCATGACACTCTTTTACGATGTACATTAGCACCGCCCTGGTTAGGCGCGCTTTATCGGGAAAAAGCATGCCCTTTGACAACACCGTTGCTCTAGATTCATTCCACATTACTGTCCGAATTTTGTCAATATCCCTTGTGAGTGCATCCACATTCGGCATACTTGGCAAATGATCAAGGTAGGGAATCTCCCTTGAATGAAACGGCACGTGGGACTCGTATACTCTTGGTCTAACGGGGGGTGGAGCATGCTCCCTCGTCAAATCAGGTCCAGCATTCTCTTCCTCCTCATTATCACCCTCATCAGGTAAGGGTGTATCATCTCCAGACTCGTCGGCATTGTTGTCGTAATCACTATTCTCTTGCTGACTTTGTGCATCTGCCAGATCCCAATTAAATATGTCGTCTTTGGGCAATTGAGTAAGGAAAGGACCTTCAGGATGCTCGTTTTCACTGCACAACCAACAAAATAATAAGGTACTCAAATTGATAAATACTTTACATATAGCTATATCACTTCACTTACAAATTGTAATGCGTTAACATCCCATGATGGACATTATCCACACACCCCCTCCCCCCAATATAATGAAACCCTTATTCTTCGCTCTTCAGACATTATGACAAAATGCAAAATAACTTAACGAAGAAATATTTCAGAAGACTTAAGAATATTTGTGAATGGATTTTTAGAAAATCCTTAACCTCTTTAAATAAGGCAAAAACCAATCTGGGGGTACAATTTTTTAAGTTATAGCGCTTTAAATAAGGGCGTTATACCCAATTGAATTATTGTTATGTCAGTTAAACCCAGAAAAATTATTGGTGGGCCCACATAATATGTATAGTGCGGTAAGGAAAGACGTTACATATATAGCGCCTTTTAAAAGGGCGTTATATATATTTTGGTCTCTATGTATTTTTTTCACACATTTTGGTTCTTTGAGTCCAAAAGAACCGCATTTTGGTTCCGGACTCTATAAAATGGTGCCCAGTTTTTTTTAACCTATTTGTGTCTCTCGAGTCCAAAAAGACCACAGTTTCAGACTCCCCGAGACTTCACTAAGCATCAATCTTGTCATAGTTCCTTGGGAAACTACCAGCTATGTCCATTTATAAGTAGTTCATTACAAAAGTTGGTCAATTCATAAAATATTACTAATATTAGCCAATTAGCTATTTGTAGCAACAAAGTGTCAAATATTTGCTTTCTTTTGAGTGGGTGTTATTAGAATAGATTGGGTACATCTTAAGGAACTTGAATCTCAATTTTGGGATGATTTGGTGAAGTTTTGAGGTGGTTTGAATTGAAATTCGAAGTAAAAACTTAACATGAAAAAAAATGATATGTGTATCATTTGTGTATCACATATGTATCATATTTGTATCAATTATGTATCACATGTATATCCATGTATACATGTGTGTGAGATACATCCGTGATACATGTTTGATACATGTGTCGCATAAAAAAAATTTGAACTCGATTTAATTACGAATTTTGATACAAAACCAGTCCAAATCACCTCCAATCTTCCTCAATTTTTGTATATTGACTTATCTATATGTTTTTAATGAATTTCAACTATACCCATTGAAAAAGTTCCCCTTTTGCTTAGATTTTTAGAATATTGTATTTGTTTTTTTGTATTTCATCACCTTATTTGCTACCCCATCCATAAAATTTTCTTTCCGCCTTGCACCTAATGTTGCTAATCACGCTTAAAAATATGAAACGTAATTTTTGCATGTGGTTCTTTGAAAGAAAGAACCTTATTTATTTGGTTTTTTAATTTGTATGTGTTTGACTAGTTTTAGTAAGTCTATGATTAATTGCTAGAGGTTGCTAAATTAAGACTTATTTGAGACATTCTGTGTAAGTTCCCTAGTTCCTTTATCATTGGGTTTCAAACTGTTAAACCCAGCACCCAAGGGCAGGTGACCGTTCGATTTAACAAAACAAAAACACAAAAAGGAAAAGAGACCTATGAGAAGTTGAGAACCAATAAATGAAACTTTGTTCAATTTTGCTAATAATTGTTTGCGGTAAATACTGAGGGTAGGTAAATTTATTTGGCTGTTGGAACACCTCAGTTTCATACCCTTTCCACGAGATAGGCGTGCCCATCTACGTCTATCTGGCCAAACTGTGGTGCGCAAATAAGGCAAGGGCACATAAAAGGAGAGGAGCAGGGGAGGATTTGAACCTTTTTTCGTTCACACAAGCTCACATGATCTGAAACCATATTCACATTTGAAAATGTTAAGGGCCCGTTTAGCCATAAAAAAACAAATTCACTTTTTTTTCGAAAATTTTCACTATTTTTCGAAATCAATATTTGACATAACATTTTCAATTTTCACTTTTAAAATTTTTCAAAAATTTTAAAAACTCCAAAAAATTATTTTTCAAAATTCACTTCAAATCAGTCACAAAAAAATTCATAAAACAACCCAAAATTGTATTCATGTTCAAACACAACTCTAATTTTCAAATACCATTTTCACTTGAAATTTTTTTTTACTTTTTCCCGAAATTTTACGATTGTTATGTCCAAACGCCCACTAAATATTACACAGAAAATGCAAAAATAAAAAATACAGTGTCTTTATGTACGGAATTTACTTATTTCTGCACATATACCCATTTTTAAAACAAACTGACTGAAGAAAACACACAATATTAAGAATCTCAAACTACAAATAAACAACCGTAGGAACACATGATAAGTTAGAATAATAAATGTCCATTTTTAACTACAACAACCCCCTCCTTGAGAAGCAGCTCCATCTCTTCCACCCGAAGGCCCGGGAATGCCTCCGTATCCAACTTTTATTCCATAAGACTGCAAAAGAAAAATGGAAAGCCTTAGTTTTGGAAACTATTACGCACATGGTGCAAATCAATTATCACCGAGATACATAAATATTTACTGAACTTTTAGGACATTCAGCATTCTTGCTCCTCATAACATTAATCAGGACACTCATCTTTATCAGTACTCAACATAACTGATACTCCACTAAACAAGGAACTATGCTAACAATATGCTAGACCGGGTCCACAGATTGCGGTAAGATCTAGTAAAACTGGTGGATTGGTACTTCTTAGGATGGTCGAAAAAATACCAAGTCTTTAATTTTTTCAAATTTAACTTCCTTTCGCGTCCTAAGATAGCATGTTCCATATCCTGGAGTTGTAGGAAATTTACCTCTCAATAGGCACCAAATTCACCCTCAATTCTCCACATAAAAATTGCATTTACAGATCAATGTCAGATGAATAAAAGAACCCATTTTTAAAAATCAGAAGAAAAAAAAAGACTAATCCAATTAGGAGCTACTAAAACAGCTACTCTGAGTTGGATGTTACATTTTGCACTTAAAAGACTTTTCAGCGGGGAAAATGGCATTTCAGAAGCTATTACAGCAGTTATCTGCAAATAACATAGCTACATATGCCCAACTAAACTACACAAGAGATGAGCCTGAAAAGGGTGTTCTCCTAATGGTCTTTTCTCTCGTGCAGGATGTTGGACTTGGTCATTTGACCAGATTATTTAGGGGATGAAGCTCCTTTGGTGGCAATCATCTTTGGATAATATTAGAAATCTTGCAGAATAACTTTCAACATACATGGTTTAAGTTTTTTCAAGAAGTACTGGACAAATACTTTCTTCTAAAAATCATTTTTTAAGAAGTGGTTTTGGCATTTTCAAAAGTAAAGTTCTCATTCCACTGACAAAACACTCAAAAGACCTATAATTATTATAAACATGTCTGTTTTTTGCACAATTTTTTCCCAAAAAATTTCCATAGGTATCCAAACGCCTAAATTATTTCAAGGGAGAGGATATTCTCCAACTTCTTCCTTTTAACTCTTTAAACAAGCAAACAACATTGATTACAGGTTCAGAAGAAAACGCATAATGTTGGTTACTTCATGGGATGCCAATCAGGTCTTCCATAGCCAATCTCCTTTTCATATTAATAGAACTCAACGAAAATTCACCACACTAGCAGAATATATATATATAAATGGTCAGGGTATGGCATACCTCATTTGATACATCAAACACTCCATCCTGTATTTTCTTATAAATTGTTGAGGCTGTTCTGATAAAAGCCTGGAAAAGAGCGAAAACAGAAATCAGATAGGCAACTAATCTCTAAGTTTAATTACAGAGTGATGTCCATGGATGGATAATAAAGATAAGAGAGGTAGCAGGTGAGGGAATCTCTTACCTCTTCAACATTCTGAGCTGTTTTGGCAGAGGCCTCCATAAATATCAATCCATTTTCTTTGGCAAATTGCTCACCCTCCTCTGTACTTACAGCTCTTCTGTGAGCCAAATCACACTTGTTTCCTATCAGCATTATGGTCATGTTTGCATTGGCATGCTGCCTTGCATCTTCCAGCCAACTAGCAAGGTGATTAAATGTTTCCCTCCTAATATGTTTTAAAATGGGGAAAAGCAAAATCATCACTAAATCAAAGAACCCACACTTACATATTTTTTTGATAAATGCACTTTAGTCACATATTAAGTTTCGTACCGGTGAAGACAAAAAGAATAAGAACAAAAATAATCCAGCGCTTGTAGTTAGTTTTAGAAGCTTGTTCTACTACTCTCTTAGACATAGACAAGATAGCCATCAGGAACGGAACACCGTTAGATAGGGTACAAGTAATGAAGTGAAAAGATTAAATCAAAATATTCTGCATTTCATTAGTTAAAACAGCCGATGTTCTATGAGAAATTAATATTAAAGATTAAAATATATTCACAATACAGTGAACTCTGCACTTTGAATGCATCCTAGGTAACAAGAATTTGTAAATAAATATTTCTGGAACTTTGATCAATGCTTAAAAGACAGATCAAGAAGTACAATTGTTTATACTACGAGACACATAACCTCGAGTTTCTTCCGGGTATGGAAATGCCAAAGACACTGCACAAATACCTTGTAATATCATAAACAAGTAGTGCCCCAGCAGCACCTCTGTAGTATGACCTCGTGATAGATCTGAATGATTCCTGACCAGCCTGTGACGGAGAACACTCATTAGATAATGCTCTTAGTCATTCGCACTAGCATGAGAAAAGAATAAGCAGAACACCAGAAGAATTATTCTACCACCAAAGACAGAATTTTAAACATTTGGACAGATAATCTGAAGCTCCTTGAAACCACAACAACAAGCTGAACCATGGACTAACCGTGTCCCAGATCTGAAGTTTTATGGGCTTGTTGTCTATTGTGATCATTCTAGCCCCAAATTCAACCCCAATGGTCAAGTCATGGACCGGTTGAAACCGTTTGTCCGTAAATTGCAAAAGAAGACATGATTTTCCAACTCCTGCATAAAAGAATTAATACTCTTATCAATGAAAATCTAATGAAACTGTAAGATATTCTGGGGGAAAAGGCACTGGTATCAGCACATAAAAAACAAGGAGTTCTGAGAATGTGCACACACAGAACTGAACACATGGAAAATCATGAAGATACGTAAACAACTGCAGTTTTTTGAATAAATATGCTGAAAACACTCTTGAATAATCATATTAACCATTAGCCACGTACAATTAACCTCTAAAAGGAACGCTTCTGCCAACATGAACACGTAATCTAGAGCATAAACTACACATTTTTCAAATTCTCATGCAGTCAAATTCCTTCCTCTTCAAAAAAGGTTCCTTCCTCTCTATTTATGGTAAAGAAGGCTAGCTATTTTAATCGTTAAGAATTTGCAAACTAAGCCACCAAAGAAGAATTCCGTGAACGCCATTTCTAAGCATTACGACTTCACAAAAAGATAATGACTTTCAAAACCTACTAAGTGAATGATACAATAAAGCCACAAATGCTGAAAATCTAGTTTAGCTTGATCTCATGATGAAAAACATTCAAATGACCTAGATCAAATAGCTTGGGCTGATAACATCCTCTCTTTTTTCTAGATGTCAGTTTGCAGCGATCACGAATAGATTATCAACATCAATTTAGACATGAAGTGCAACATGACACGACACGAAATCAAAACACACATTTCTGAAGCTCAAGACAATATAAAGACCACATTCGCATAGCAACATAAATGAATTTCCATATATTGAAGTTCCTATCCCAGATCGAGATAATTAAAATTTATGAAACGCCAAATTAGGTTCAATCAGAAATTCAGAATCAACGGGAACCTATTGATCAGATCCAAATCAAATGTTAAACAAATACATCAAAATCGTCAGATATAAAAGCAAGCATAACCGAAACAGGCAATTTAAAACGGAAAATGGAAGAGGAAAAAGTTACCGGTATCGCCGATGATGATATACTTGAAGAGATAGGCGTAAGACATGTTTTAGAAGTAAATCCCTAAGAGAGTATATTACAGAAAAAATAATGTACAAATCCCTAATAATTGTAAACGAGAAGGTGGAGAGACGAAAGGTATTTAAAGGCTCTCTTTTAAGAATTCAAATGATTTTTGTTGTATCCTTCTTCTGAGATGCGGAGAGAGAAGAAATGTCAGAATTTACAGAGGCGCAAAGGGGTTCGAATATACGTAAATTATTGAAGTGCTTTGCTAAATTTGGCGTGTCGTAGGATTCCCCCCCCCCTCTAAGCCTTCGAAGAGAAGGCACGACTCCTGCATAGCTGTTAAACGGATCAGGTATTCGGATCTCTTTCCATTTCTATCTCGCTCCGAATATTCCTTTTTTTGTTTAAATAACTCACATTACCGAATATCCATGAATTAAAAAGATTTCTGTGCTAATTCTTTGCTTTTTACTATATCTCTTTAACCTCAAAACCGGGTAACAATTGAATTTGTAAGTGATTTTAAGGATACGTGGACTAACTTGACACAAAACGATAAATTAAATTGCAATTGAAATAAATAATGATAAAGTAAATGCGAACCACGCGAATTGAACGATCTTAGCCTGGGGAAGTTAATCACCCTCAAATCAGGTACGCTCCGATCGGTGTCGGGATACAGAAGAACAAGAGCTTTTAAAATAATAATGATACATAACTTTGGAATGCGTGTTGCAATGTGTTCAATGAATTATCAATCCTCTATTTATACCTACTTTAAGTACAATTCTATAAAAGATAAAAAAAATCCCTTGATTTGATTATTGCCGGTGCCTTATTGATACGTGCCGAGATTTCTGTCGTAATATCCGACCGGCCACGGATATTTCGGTCTTCTGTTGGTTATGCTAACAGCATTTCTTCGAGCTCGATCGGGGCTAAGGTCGACTCCGGGATTACGGACTCAATGTTCTCGAAGGCAGGCGCTATGACCCCGGGTTCTAGCTCGATGGGATTCGGGGTAGATCTTCAGTCTTTGGTTGTCATGTTCCTAACATGTCATGTTGTAGGTGAGCTCGATTTCGACCGTACAGAGATAGTCCCCTCGTTTTTTCGGAGCGTAGATGACGAGAAACGACATGAGCTTCCGATTCTTTCTTCGATATCACACGACAGAAATGACAAAACTGTCAAAACGTCTCGTCAGTCAAGTCTTAATGACATTAAACGCTTGTCAGTTACTGGTTGGCCACTCCTAGATGCGAATCGTCGCTGGAAAACTGTAAATACCCCCTCATTTGTTCATTCAAACTTTACATTCAATTCTTCTGCCCTCTATAACGACTCGGCCAGTCGTTCCGAGAGTTATAGCCCCGTTCCTCATTTCTGCTTCTTTTTTAGTCCTTCAGCTATATTGTGTTATACCGGATTAGTTGGTTCGAGGCCGAGTAATTTCGGAGTGAATTGAGACACTTAGTTTCTAAAGTAGAAGCTTAAGTTGGAAAAGTCAACCAGATATTGACTTATGTGTATACGACCTCGGATTTGAATTTTGATGGTTCTTTTAGCTACGTTAGGTAATTTTAGACTTGGGAGCGCGTTCGGAATGAGATTTGGAGGCCCGTGGTAGAATTAGGCTTGAATTAGCGAAAGTTAGAAATTTGACAATTTCGGTCGGCAGTGGAAATTTGATATCGGGGTCGGAATGGATTTTCGGAAGTTGGAGTAGGTTCGTGGTGTCATTTGTGACGTGTGTGTAAAATTTGAGGTCATTCGGACGTGGTTTGGTTGGTTTCGGCATCGGTTGTCGAATTTGGAAGTTTAGAAGTTCTTAGGCTTGAATCCGAGGGTAATTTGATGTTTTGATGTTGTTTAGAGTGATTCGAAGGCTCGATTAAGTTCGTATGTTGATATATGATTTTTCGGTATGTTTGGCTGAGGTCCCGAGGGGCTCGGGGTGATTTCGGATGCTCAGCGGAGGGAAGTTTTGGACTTAGACTTGGCAGATTTTTCTGGTGTTCTGGTGTTTTCGCACCTGCGGTGGGAGGACCGCAGGTGCGGCCCCGCAGAAGCGCTTAGGAAGTCACAGATGCGGGCAAGGGTGGGTTGGATTGGAATTGCAGGTGCGAGAAGGGGGACGCATCTGCGAGCCCGCATATGCGAGGCTGAGACACAGATGTAGAAAAGAGGAGTTTGGTTGTTTCCGCAGAAGCGGAGGGAAATGCGCAGGTGCGCGTTCGCAGGTGCGCGTCCAGTGCGTTAAGTGAGTTTCCGCAGAAGCGGCTCCGTAGGTGCGGATATTGGACCGCAGGTGCAGTTTTGCTGGGCAGAAGGTATAAAAAGACGACTTCGAGATTTTTCCTCATTTTCACAATTTGAAATACGGACTTTGGAGCTTTTGGACTAATTTTTGGAAGGAAATTCAAGGGTTATTACTGAGGTAAGTTCCTTGAGCCTAATTATCCTTAGATATGGTATTTTCCCGTTGATTTCTCAAATTAGTAGGATTTTTGAAGTGAAAATTGAGGGTTAGGGCTTGGGATTTTGGAGAGTGTAATTTGAGGGTTTGAGGGACCAAATGATGTCGGATTTTGATGAATTTTGTATGGTTAGACTCGTGAGTGAATGGGCTTTCGGGTTTTGTGACTTTTATCGTATTTCAAGACGTGGGCCAGGGGGTCAGATTTGAGTCGATTTCGGGTTTTGAGTCTAATTTAGTAGTTTTCTTGTGAAATTGATTCCTTTAGCATATATTAATGGTATTGTACTGTTTATGGCTAGATTCGGGACGCTTGGAGGCCGATTCGAGAGGCAAGGGCATTGTGGAGTAGAGATTTGCTCGGATTGAGGTAAGTAACGGCTGTAAATCTACTCTTGAGGGTATAAAACCCCGGATTTTTGTGTCATGTGATTATTTTGGGAGGTGACGCATATGCTAGGTGACGGGCGTATGGGCGTGCACCGAGGGGATTGTGACTTGGTCCGTCCCGTGAAAACTGTAAAGTTGAATAACTTGTTGATAACTATGTGCTCTCTATGTGTTATGGAAATTTGACTATAAGTCATGTTAGAAACCATGTTTAGGCTATATGTTGCTACTGTTGAGACCCACAGAGGTCGTGTACATGTTGAACTATCTGCTTAAATGTTGTTTTGTACTCGGTCACAATTTACTTGATTATTTTATCCCAGTCTCTATTGTTCATTATTGATGCATCATATCATTGTTGTTTGGTCTGATTTCATTATTATTGAGAGCCCGGGAGACTGAAGAGATTTATGACTGAGCAAGGCCGAGGGTCTAATTGTGAGATATTATTATAGCATGTGAGTTGTCCGTGCAGCACGTGAGTTGTCCGTGCGGATCCAGATATTATACTATAGCACGTGAGTTATCCGTGCGGATCCAAATATTTATACTATAGCACGTGAGTTGTCCGTGCTTATAGCGCTTGGGCTGTAGGAGCCCCTCCGGAGACCCCCAGTGACCGCGGGTACCCATTGAGTGTGAGTACTGAGGGTTGAGAGCTGAGTGGTTGAGCTGTTGTGACGAGTTAAGTGACTATTGCCCTGAGAGGTTGTACTTGCTTTTCATTTGTGGTTGCACTTAGTTGCTATCTATTATTATTGTAAAAAATTTCTGAAGGAGTTTATTTTCGGATTACATGAACTTGAATTGTATAAAATTGATTTGACTTAAACTGCTGGATTGGAAAGCATGTCTATTCTTTGCTAGAATTACTGAAAATGAACTATAACTGTGTAGCTCGTCACTATTTTTAGTTCTTTATTTATTTTTGTTACTTACTGAGTTGGTGTACTCACGTTACTCCCTGCGTAGGTTTGAGTTTAGGGTCATGACAAGTTGGTATCAGAGCTCTAGGTTACATAGGTCTCACGAGTCATGAGCAAGTTTAGTAGAGTCTTGTGAATCGGTACGGAGACGTCTGTACTTATCTTCGAGAGGCTGCCGAATCCTTAGGAAAATTTCACTTTCTTGTATTCTATCGTGCGGAATTGATTCATCTTAAAGCACAACTCTTTGAATTCCTTCCATGCATTTCGTATGCGCATACGAGCGCTCGGTATAAGTTGTGCATCGCCGGCTTGTGATTCTATGAACGAGGTTCAAGTCTGTGTTTTGTTGATGGGCCAGTCTGGAGGACTTGAGGCCGGGGTTAGACCGCAGCTTAGGCTCGGTAGTGAGATCTTGTACATATGGACCCTTATATCCGGTAATATCCCTACGAATAGGATTTGTGGCTCGATGAGCGATTGATTGGCTATATGGTAAGTATGATGTGACTGCGGGATGTATTCAGATGGGTTGAATGTGACGAATAAAGTTTGCTTATAATTCAATAGTTTGCTATTGGGTACTCAATTTCTGTCTTGATTTGACGTATAGTCTCGAGTTGTGAGTATATTGAAGGATCTTTCACGTTGTTAAATTGTGGGGCAAATTAAATTCTCATGTCTTGTCAATGAGTTTGGACTCAAGAAGAGTAAGTGATTGTGTTTGCGGATGGGCATTTCTAATGTTGATGGCTCGAGAAAGATGATCTTCGAAGAGGCTTAGAGTCGGTAACATTTTATTTGTTGAGGTGCAACATAGATGCATTTCGATTTGATGAAACAGTTTGGGCAGCAAAGTATGAGGGAAGACACGACGAGGAACCAGTACCAGAATCTCCTCTAAAAATGTTCATCCCGGGGGGATGCCCGATCAATGCTGACTTTAAAGTCTAAAAGCTCTCCTCCGTACCAGGCCGGTGTGAGGAGGTCTCGAGGTACATCTGCTCGATCACCAAGGATATTCTCTCTGAAGTCAAGAAGGATTGTAACTGGGCTGACAAACATGTGGTGGTTCCCGAACCTGACAAATCCATCACCACCCACGTCGAGGGATTTTTAAGTGTTTACACTTATCCCTTCACGTTTGGCCCCTTGGACCCGGTTATTGTTGACTTTTGGAAAAGATACGAGGTAACCCTCGGTCAAAATCACCCTTCTTTTTGGAGGATCGTAATCCTCCTCTGCTTCTTTATAAGAAATATCGAAGGGTTCCCTTTCGTGATCGACCACCTTATGCGCTTATACAGTCCCAGACTCTACCGAGGGGGACTGATCAAGCTAGCCCTTTGGGCCAGTAAAGTCACGTTCTCGAGTATCGATAAAGATAGGGATCGAAGTTGGCTAGGCCGTTTCATCTGAGTGAGGACCTCAGACTTGATCCCGGCCGAGTACATGTCGTTCCCTGAGAAGTGAAACATGAAACATAAGTATATAATTTTGCTTCCAAGGTTTTATTTATCGCCCTTTTTCTTCCTTCTTATCGGTGTTCTGCGATGGTGCAACTGTTGCTCGGATCTCAAACGCAGTTTCTCGAATTAAGGAGAGGGTCGAGGGTATCGTATCGCAAAGGCCTTATTCCAAGCGCTCGTGGCGCGAGCTTTCAAAGGGCCAATGGGAGGCCCATTCGCACGGTGAGATCTCTTTCATAAGTGATATTTGGTTTCCCCTTTGCATGATTAAGTCCTTACTTATTTTATTTCTTTTTGCAGGTTTACCCAAAGATGTCCAAATAAGGCCCCCATCCGGTAGTGACGATTTCCCCACTGAGTCCTCTACTCTGAAACAGGGTGAAGAGAAGAAGAGAAAAAGGGCTCCGAGTTCTGCGAGCTCGGAGAAAAAGAAACCAAAGAGAAGTCTTATCCACAAGTCAAAAGAAACCTCCAGCTCCCGAATACTTGATTTGGACTCCCTCTACCGGCTCAGGGATGAGTCTGAAGAGGAGGAAATTTTAGTGGATTGGAAGCCATCGGTCCCTGAAGAATGGGCATCAACCGAAGGGGGGACGATAAAGGCAAATCCTTCCCAAACTCTTGATGTCGACTCATCAGTGAGGGTCGAGAACCCTCAAGATATCGGTTCTGCTCCACCCGGTGTCATCGATATAACGGGATCACCTTCGTTCATGGACTCAATGTTCGGTGAAGCTTAAATGGCGAAGGAGCGTTCAAATGAGGGGGTCCAAGGAGCGAATGATCCCCTCCAAAGCTTTTTTGATGGCGTGGACTCTATTGCCATGGAGGATGTCACTGGTTTGGGTGATTTGGAAGTACCAAGAAGAAGTCCACCCTAGGGGACAAGTCGATCTAGCTCGAGCTCGAGATTGGTTAACTGATTCCTTGCCCCGAGTGTTGATCCTGGTCGGAAGCGGTCGATTATTATCTCTGTTCCGGAGGATGCCAAGTTCTTTCCGCGCCTGTTGGGGTAGCTAGTTACCTCCGGTGCCTGGTGACTAAATAAGACCAGTCAAAGATGAACGATGTGGAATCTCCCTGCTTGTTCAACGAAGCACAACAGACATTGAATCGGGTAAGGTGTTATCAAACCTTTTCATTTTCCAGCCTTGGTTACTTAATGATCTTAACATTTTTCCTTATATTCACAGACCTCAATGCTTCACCACGAGACCTTCCTCCGATATCGAGAAGAATTGAGTCTCCTCGAGGCCGAAGCCAAAGAACTTACTGAGAAGAGAGATATGTACAAACTTCTCAGTGAGCAACGTGAGGGGGAGGTTAAAGGGGGAGGTTAAGAGCCTCCGAGCTGAGCTGGAGATGGCTCGAAATGAGCGACCTGGTCGAGCAGGTAAAAATATTTAAGGTTAGTGACGAAGATATAAGCTCGGTGACTAACGATCGGAATCCGCAGGTCCAACAAAAAATCGATCAGATCGATCAACTGCGAGCTGAGATAGATGTTGTCAAGGACGAGACTGACGAATAGAGGGGCAAGATGGATCACCTGGCCTCGGAAAAAGAGGCTGCTCGGGCGCAACTGACTTCGGCTGAGGTCCAGCTTCGAACAGCAAAGGAAAAGGTCGAGGTGCAAGCCAAAAAGGTTGAAGAGCTCCAGTCTCGGCTAAGTTTGGCTGCCTCTGATCGAAAAATTATGGCCAAGGAACTTGAAACGGTCAAGTCAGCGGCCGCGGTGGTTAAAGCCGACACCGACGAGATGGTGGCCCAATATAAGACTGATGCCGAGGCGGTAGAGGACCGCTTGAAGGACATTATTGATTATGAGAAGTGACAGTCGCGAAGAAAGTCCCTCGAGGAGATTCATGCTCGGGGGTTCGATCTATCGGCCAAGAAGAAGAAGAAGAAGAAGAAGAAGAAGAAGAAGAAGAAAAAGAAGAAGAGGGAGAAGTAGAAGGAGAAGAAGAAGAAGAAGAAGAAGAAGAAGAAGAAGAAGAAGAAGAAGAAGAAGAAGAAGAAGAAGAAGAAGAAGAAGAAGAAGAAGAAGAAGAAGAAGAAGAAGAAGAAGAAGAAGAGGAGGAGGAGGAGGAGAAGAATAAGGAGGAAAATGAGAAGGAGGAGAAGGAGGAGGAGAAGAAGAAAGAGAAGAAGGAGAAGCAGAAGGAGAAGGAGAAGGAGAAGGAGGAGAAGAATAAGGTGAAGGAGAAGGAGGCGAAGAAGGAGAAGGAGAAGGAGGTGGAGAAGGAGAAGGAGGAGGAGGAGAAGGAGAAGGAGAAGAAGAAGAAGGAGGAGCAGAAGGAAAAGGAGAAGAAGAAGGAGAAAAATGAGAAGGAGAAGAAGGAGAAGGAGAAGGAGGAGAAGGAGAAGAATAAAGAGAAGAAGGAGAAGCAGAAGGAGAAGGAGAAGGAGAAGGAGGAGCAAAAGGAGGGGAAGGAGAAGGAGAAGGAGGATAAGAATAAGGTGAAGGAGAAGGAGGCGGAGAAGGAGAAGGAGAAGGAGAAGGAGGAGGGGGGGAGGAGAAGGAGAAGGAGAAGGAGAAGAAGAAGAAGAAGAAGGAGAAGGAGAAGGACAAGGAGGAGGAGGGGGAGAAGGAGAAGAAGGAGGAGGAGAAGAAGAAGAAGGAGGAGGAGGAGAAGAAGAAGAAGACTCTGAGGGTTCCGATGGACCCGAGGGTGGAGAAGACCATGCTATTTAGATGCATTTGTAAAAAATTTTGCTTTTTTGTTTTTTGTACTTGTGTACTTTTGTATTTTTGTTAAGACCATTGGCCTTTGTTTAAGACTGCATATAATATACAAGGCCTGTTTTTCCCTTCGACGGTTTAAGAATTTCGCTTTTCTTTGGTTTATAAGGAGAAGGATAAAGAGAAGGAGAAGAAGAAGAAGAAGAAGAAGAAGAAGAAGAAGAAGAAGAAGAAGACTCTGAGGGTTCCGATGGACCCGGAGGTAGAGAAGACCAGGCTATTTAGACGCATTTGTAATTTTTTTGCTTTTTTGTTTTTCGTACTTGTGTACTTGTGTACTTTTGTATTTTTGTTAAGGACATTTGGCCTTTGTAAAGACTACATATAATATACAAGGCCTGCTTTTCCCTTCGACGGTTTAAGAATTTCGCTTTCTTTTGCTTTATTCATTATGTTTTGCAAAGATCGAAATGCCTTAGCATAAAATAGTTAAGTCATGTTCAGAGGTTCGAACAGGCCTTGCTTTAGACATTATTTTGTTTAAGGCATCATGGGGGTTCGGTATGACCAGAAATATTTTTCCCCAAAGTACTTATAATATTTTAGATTATAGTTTGCCGAAGGTAACCTTTAGAACCAGTTATAAAATATTAAAGGCCTTGTTTATTGTTTCGAGTCTCGGACGTCTCCGAGTCATTTTAACATGGTCGTAGCCTTTAGTTCGTGTGTTTCCCAGTGGGCTTGTTACCCCGAGTTATTCGGGCTTGCCTAAGATAATAGCTTCTGAATGGGGATAGTCCTAATAGGTCTTGTGCCCTCGAGCTTTCTCAGCCCGAGCCGTCCGAGTTTGTTTTCGGATAGCAGTCCCTGATTGGGAGTGATCATTTGAACCCAGGTAAAGGTGATCCTTGGGCTCGATACCTCGAAGGGATAGGATGTAGGAAGTTCCTTAACAGAAAAAAAAAGAGAAATTCTTAAGGGACAAGATATTTATCCACAAGGTAGACACTTCTTTTTATTCTTGTGCGTAATGGTTACACATATGTACAAGTTTTGTGTCAAGGCTCAAGCAGTCTATACAGGAACGGTTCATTTGTATGTTTGGCCCTTACACTAAATCTTATCGATTGAGCCGAGACCATTCAATCATAAAGTTTCCTTCATTGTTAAAGTCGTTTATCCGAGGGTGATGCTCCCAGTGTTCGGGGCGAAGCATAGAGAGGCCTCGAATACTATTGTCGTGATTTTTGATACCGGTTCTTAACCAAACTTCAATTCTAAGTTAGCACGATTTACTGTTGCCTCATTAAAAACCTTGCCGGAAAACCCATTTGGGATAAAACCGGTTCAAGGAAAAAAGAGTGCAGCGCGTGCATTTAGGCCTAAATGTTGTATCGTTCTTTGATGATTGCCTGCAAGTGTTAGTTCGTAATGTAAATAAAAGGAAATGAATGAGATCGTACCTTAACAATAGTATCGCTTTAAGTGAGTTATGTTCTAGTTGTTTGGTAGTTGCTCACCGTTCATTGTTCCGAGCTCGTACGATCCTTTACTGGTGATCTCAATAATTTGATAAGGTCCTTCCCAGTTCGGCCCCATCTTTCCTTCATTTGGGTTCCGGGTGTTTAGTGTGACCTTTCTAAATACTAAGTCCCGGGCATTGAAGTGTCGAAGGTTGGACCTTCGATTGTAATATCTCTCGATCCACTATTTTCGAGCAGCCAACCGAAAAAGGGCTGCTTCGTTCCTTTCATCAAATAGATCTAGGCTCGTGTTCATAGCTTCGTCATTTGATTCCTTGGTTTCATATCGGATCATGAGACTTGATTCTCCGACTTCGACTGGTATTAGAGCTTCAGTGCAGTAAACCAGTGAGAATGGGGTAGCCCCGGTACTGGACTTCGAGGTTGTGCGGTATGCCCATAAGATTTCGGGCAGGATTTTCTTCCATTTTCCTTTGGCGTCGGTGAGTCTCTTCCTGAGGTTTTGGAGTATGGTTTTGTTGGTCGATTCTGCTTGTCCGTTCCCACTAGGGTGGTAGGGTGTTGATAGGATCCTTTTGATCTTATGATCTTCGAGAAACTTGCTAACTATGCTACTGATGAATTGTTTCCCGTTGTCGCACACGATCTCGGCCGGCATTCCGAACCGGCATATGATGTGGTCCCAAATGAAATCGATGACTTCCTTCTCCCTGACCTTTTCGTATGCCTGGGCTTCCACCCATTTAAAAAAATAGTCAGTCATAAACCATATAAATTAAGCCTTACCGGGTTCCCACGGAAGCGGGACAAACGATATACATTCCCCACTTCATGAACGGCCATGGTGACAAAACCGAATGCAGCAGCTCCCCGGGCTGATGAATCATCGGAGCGTGTCTTTGACATTCATCACATTTTCGTACGAACTCCTTCGTGTCCTTTTCCATATCGGTCAAGTAGTAGCCGACTCTGATCATTTTTTAACCAATGATTCGACACCTGAATGATTTCCACAGGTGCCTTCGTGGATTTCCCTCAAAAAGTTCTTGGTATCCCCTGGTCCTAGACATATCGCGCATGGGCCATCGAATGTTCATCTGAACAGGTTTCTGTCTTCGAACAGGCTAAATCGGGCTGCCTTTGTACGTAGGGCTCTTGATTCATTTGGATCCGACGACAATTTTCCGGTCTTCAGGTATTCTATATATTTATTTCTCCAGTCCCAAAGTTAGGCTCATTGAGTTAATCTCGGCATGGCCTTCTTCCACTACCGATCTCATAAGTTGTACCACTGCCCCCGAGTTGAACTCGTCGTCCTCGACCGACGACCCTAGATTAGTGAGGGCATCAACCTCACTATTTTTATCTCGAGGTATGTGTTGTAAAGTCCATTCTTTGAATCGATGTAATGTTACCTACAATTTATCCAGGTACCTTTGCATTCGTTCTTCCCTGACCTCGAATGTCCCATTAACTTGGTTTACCACAAGGAGGGATTCGCACTTGGCTTCAATTACCTCTGCCCCCAAGCTTTTGTCTAATTCGAGACCTGCAATCATGGCCTCATATTCGGCCTCATTGTTAGTCCATTTCACAGTCCTAATAGTTTGTCTAACTATATTGCATATTGGTGACTTCAATACGATGCCAAGTCCAGACCCTTTTGCGTTTGAGGTGCCATCCGTAAAGAGGTTCCAAATCCCCGAGAAGGTTCCTAAGTTGATTGATAACTCTCTTTCGACCTCGGGTATTAGGGCCGGCGTAAAGTCGGCCACAAAGTCTGCCAAAATTTGAGACTTAATAGAAGTCTGGTATCGATATTCAATATTGTATCCACTAATTTCCATGACCCATTTGGCCAACCGGTGCGAGAGATCGGGCTAATGCATAACATTTCTCAATGGGTAAGTAATCACGACACATATGGGGTGACACTGGAAGTATGGTTTTAGCTTTCTAGAGGTGCTTAGTTTCGGCCTCACCTAGGGTCCTGCTAACATAGTAAATTTGAAATTGCGTACCTTACTCTTCCCGGACCAGGACTCCACTTACCGCTATCTCCGATACTGCCAAGTACAAGTATAGTTGTTCGTATGTCTTCGACATGTGGATCAGCAGTGGGATAGATAGATACCTCTTGAGTTCCTCCAAGGCCCGTTGGCACTCTGGGGTCCATGAGAAGTTATTATTCTTCTTCAATAGTGTGAAGAACCGGTGGCTCTTGTCGGCGGACCTAGAAATGCATCGGCCCAGGGCGGGTATGCGCCCGATTAATCTTTGCACGACCTTCACGTTGTCCAAAACCGTGATATCTTCGACGGCTTTGATCTTGTCGGGGTTGATATCGATTCCCCGGTTGGATACCATGAATCTGAGGAATTTACCTAACCCAACTCCAAATGCACATTTCTCCGGGTTCAACTTCATATTGTATTTCTTCAATATGCTGAAGGTTTCCTATAAATGTTTTAAATAGTCCTCTGCTCGTAGGGACTTAACTAACATATCGTCAATATAAACCTCCATTTATTTTCCTATTTATTCCTCAAACATCCGATTTACTAGGTGTTAGTAAGTAGCACCGGCGTTTTTTAACCCGAAAGGCATCACGTTATAGCAGTAAGTGCCGTATTTAGTGATGGAAGAGGTTTTTTCCTCGTCACCTGGGTCCATCCGTATTTGGTTGCACCTGGAGGAGGCATCGAGAAAACTTAAGATCTCGTGTTCGGTCGTGGCATCGATCATGCGACCGATGTTGGGCAAAGGGAAAGAGTCCTTGGGACATGCCTTATTCACATCTTTATAGTCTACACACATTCTTAATTTATTACCATTTTTAGGGACTACCACTACGTTTGCTAACCAATCCGGGTATTTAACATCCCGAATGGAACCTATTTTAAGGAGTTTAGATACCTCATCCTTGATCAAAGCATGTTTGATCTCGGGTTGTGGTCTCCTCTTCTGCTTCACCGGATGGGATTTCGGGTCCAGGCTTAGCTTATGAGTTGTTATTTCTAGAGGGATCCATGTTATGTCAAGGTGGGACTAAGCGAAATAATCTATGTTAGCTATAAGAAACTAAATGAGTTTTTTCCTGAGTTCGGGATTTAACCCCGTGCCCAGGTATACCTTTTGATCAGGTAGGTGCTCGACCAATATGACCTGTTACAGCTCCTCGACCGTCGATTTAGTGGCGTCGGAATTATCGGGGGCTATAAAAGACCTTGGTACCCCGTAATCATAATCATCGTCTTCATCAGTTCCCTGTTTATCCAGTTGGGTCGGAGTTGGTGTCGGTAATTGCTATTTAGTTTCTGTCTTTGTGACCGAACTCGGCCCCTTTGTCGTTGCAAGTGCTGATATCGGAATCGCCTCTTCGACCACAAATATCTCCTTTGCGGCTGGCAGTTCTCCATAGATTGTTTTAATTCCGTCTGGTATTGGGAATTTTAACACTTGGTGCAGAGTTGAGGGTACTGCCCTCATGTTGTGGATCCATGGCCTTACGAACAAAGCATTGTACCTCATGTCTCTTCGATTTTGTCACGACCCCAAATTCTTTCCGTAGGATGTCGTGATGGCACCAAGTCACTAAGACGAGGTAAGCCTATTAATGCGAAAATAAAAATAGAAATCTAAAATAAATGCACTGCAATTCAAATAATTGCAACTCCTAAAACCCGGTAGAAATAAGTCACAAGCTTCTAAGAACTTATCCTCAATGTATCTATATATCAGGGTCTAAGAAAAATAAGGAAGCGACATAATAACAATAGAAGGGGACTCCGGAGTCTGCGGACGCTGGCAGATATACCTCGAAGTGTCCGTACACAGGTAGCTCACTGATGTCTGGACTGGTAAAATATACCTGAATTTGCACAAAAAGATGTGCAGAAGTGTAGTATGAGTACACCATAGTGGTACCCAGTAAGTGCCAAGCCTAACCTCGGTAGAGTAATGCCGAGGTCAGGTTAGGCCCTACTGGAATAATAAAAGACAAGGTAAAATGTTTAACAATATAATAAAAATGAAATGACAATAGAATTAAACCAAGTAAGTAGTATGTCACCAATTAACTACGCAAAATAATGGCAAATAATACCTCGTGACAACAAAACAGAATTCTTTTCAACTTTAAGAAAATTACAACAATAATCAAAGGCAATTGCGGCCATAAATCAATATCAACAAGGGCACTCCCGAGGTATCGCCTCGTAGTCCTAAATCATAAATAAATTCACAATATCTCATTTCCTTATATCACTGCGGGAGACTTTAAAGAAAATATTTTTCTGAAATAGCACCCTGCGTTTTAGTCACCCTTATCACACCGCATGACTTCTAGTAGTTCCTCTACTAGCCACGCGTATCAAGCCACCCTTATCTTACCACATGCATTTCTACACCTCGACCTTATACCACCGCATGCGTATCAATATCACAATATATCATAATTTATACCTCAAGTGCCCAAATAATTCAACTTGCCAAAATAAATCAGCAACAATATTTTTCCACGAAAAAGAGTTCACGGATCATGCCAAAATAAATCAATAATAATATTTTTTCACAATAAAGAGCTCACGGCTCCATCACAATGAGTACGAAAATCTCACAAAAAATTCAGCAAAAATAATATTTCACAAATTTAACACCTCGTTTAAATATCAAATTTTAAAATTTAAAATACTTCATTTTTAATAATATTTAAATTAAAGAAATTCCACCTTCAAATAATGCACAAAATAAAAGAAACCAAGTTTCAGCTAAACAGGTAAAAACAATTAGCAAGTGAAAGTCAAGAAAATTTAAAGTATATAAATCAGATCAATGATGAAGAATATAACAAGATAAAATAATTTAATTAATATGCAACATTGATCTACACAATTTAAAAATATAATCTTTCACATTTAGCCCGTGTACACACTCTTCACCTCGTGTATACGACTTCCAACACATTACAATTATCACATCAATACCAATCCTAGGGAAACTTTCCCTCACACAAGGTTAGACAAGTCACTTACCTCGACTTGCTCCAATTTAATCTACGAGTAGGCCTTTTCCTCGATTATTCAACTCTGAATGGCTCGAATCTAACCAAAAAAATTAGATACAGTCAACAAAAATTATAGGAATCAATTTCACAAGAAAAAACTATATTTTTCAATAAAATCCGAAATTAACTCAAAAATCGCCTGTGGGGCCCACATCTCGAAATTCGACGAAACTCACAAAGTCCGAAAACACATTCAATTACGAGTCCAATCATACCAGTTTCACTCAAATCTGACTCCGAATCGACACCGAAATCTCAAAAATTCATTTCTATGAGATTTCTAAAAATTTCCCAAATATCAATCTCAAAACACTAATTGAATGGTGAAAACAATAATATATTCGTGTATATTGACCAAATCCGAGTTAGAATCACTTACCCCAATATTTTTTCTTGAAAATCTATCAAAAATCGCCTCTACTCAAGCTCCAATTTGTCAAAAATGGCGAATGTGATGAAGTCCCCTGCTTTCGATCATGGCCTCTATCATGGCCCTCGATCCTAGGCCTCTATCATGGCCCTCGATCATGGCCCTCGATCCTGGGCCTCGATCCTGGGCTCGATCCTGGTCATCGATCATGGCTTTGATCCTGGGCCTTCGATCCTCGGCCTGGATCCCCGGCCTTCGATCTTGGCCTCAATTCTCGGCTCGATTTCTGGCTCGAATTCTGCGCTCAATTTTTCTGCATTTCCAGCAGAAATATTGCAGCAGCTTCTGCAGCAACTGTTTAGGTCCAACTTATGACCCGTTAACTATCCGAAACTCACCGAGGCCCTCGGGACCTCAACCAAATGCACCAACAAGTCCCAAAACATCATACGGACTTAGTAGAAGCCTCAAATCACATCAAATAACGCTAAAATTACAAATCACATCCCAATTCAAGCTTAATGAAACTTAAGAATTTCCAACTTCTACATTCGATGCCGAAACCTATCAAATCAAGTCCGGTTGACCTCAAATTTTGCACACAAGTCACAAATGACATAACAGAGCTATGAAAATTTTCGAAACTTGATTCCGATCCCGATATCAAAAAGTCAACTCCCCGGTCAAACTTCCAAACTTAAATTCCTAATTTAGCCATTTCAAGTCTAATTTCACTACGGAGTTCCAAATAAAATTCTGATCATGTTCCTATGTCCAAAATCACCATACGAAGCTGTTGGAATTATCAAAATTCTATTTCGGGGTTGTTTACACATAGGTCGACATCCAGTCAACCTTTTCAACTTAAGTTTTAAACTTTGGAACGAAGTGTTCCAATTCATTCTAAAAACCTCATCGGACCTAAACAAATTACTCCGGCAAGTCATATATCAGTTATAAAGTACAAAATGAGCAGTAAATAGGGAAACAGGGCTACAACTTTTAAAACAACTGGTCGGGTCGTTACATCCTCCCCCCTTAAACAAACGTTCGTCCTCGAACGGGTTTAGAATTATACCTTGAGTCTCAAATAGGTGTAGATATTTGTTCTGCATCTCCCGCTCAGTCTCCCAAGTAGCTTCTCCTTCTAGTTGGCCTCTCCACTACACCTTCACGGAAGCAATGTTCTTTGACCTCAGATTTTGAACTTGCTTGTCCAAAACAACTAATGGTTCCTCAACATAAGATAGATCCTTGTCCAACAGAACTGAACTAAAGTTTAACACTTGAGACGGATCGTCGTGATACTTCTGGAGCATGGAAACATGGAATACTGGATGAACTGCAGAGAGACTAGGTGGCAGTTCAAGTCTGTAAGCCACCTCTCCAACTCTCTCAAGAATCTCAAAAGCCAATATACCTTGGGCTCAACTTGCCCTTATTCCCGAACCTCATCACACCCTTCATAGGCGAAACCCTGAGTAAGACCCGCTCACCAACGATGAATGCAACATCACGAACCTTTTGATCCGCATAACTCTTTTGTCTAGATTGGGTTGTACGAAGTCGATCCTGAATCAATTTAACCTTTTCCAAAGCATCTTGAACCAAGTCTGTACCCAATAGTCTAGCTTTACCCGGTTCGAACCAACCCACTAGAGATCGGCACCGCCTACCATACAAGGCCTCATACGGAGCCATCTGAATGCTCGACTGGTAACTATTGTTGTAAGCAAACTCCACAAGTGGTAAGAACTGATCCCAAGCACCCCCAAAATCTATCACACACGCACAAAGCATATCCTCCAGTATCTAAATAGTGCGTTCTGACTGTCCATCCGTCTGAGGGTGAAATGTTGTACTTAACTCTACCCGAGTACCCAACTCACGTTGTACAGCCCTCCAAAACCGTGATGTAAACAGCGTACCCTGGTTGATGATAGATATCGGTACGTCGTGAAGTTTGACAATCTCGTGAATATAGATTCGAGCCAACTGCTCGGAAGAGTAGGTAGTCATCACAGGAATGAAATGAGCTGACTTGGTCAGCCTATCTACAATCACCCAAACTGAATCAAACTTTTCGCTGAGTCGGTGGAAGTCCAACCACGAAATCAATAGTGATCCGCTCCCATTTCCACTCCGGAATTTCTAACTTCTGAAGCAATCCACCTGGCCGCTAATGCTCATATTTTACCTGCTGATAATTGAGACACCGAGCTGCATACTCCACTATGTCTTTCTTCATCCGTATCCACCAATAATGTTGTCTTAGGTCCTGATACATCTTTGTAGCGTCCGAATGAATGGAGTACCGCGAACTGTGAGCCTTTTGGAGAATCAACTCACACAAACTAACTACATTAGGCACACATAGCCTGCCCTGCATCCATAATACACCGTCATCTCCAATAGTGACCTCCTTGGCGTCACCGTGCTGAACTGTGTCCTTAAGGACAAACATATGGGGGTCATCATACTAACGCTCCCTGATACGATCATACAGAGAGGACTGAGAAACCACACAAGCCAAAACTCGACTCGGCTCGAAAATATCCAATCTGACAAACTGGTTGACCAAGGCCTGAACATCCAAGGCTAAAGGCGTTTCTGCTACCGTAAATATGCTAAGCTGCCCTAACTCTCCGCCTTACGACTCAAGGCATCGACCACTACATTGGCCTTCCCATGATGATAGAGAATTGTGATATCATAATCCTTAAGCAACTCCAACCATCTCCTCTGCCGCAAATTAAGATCCTTCTATTTAAACAGATATTGTAGACTCAGGTGATCGGTGTAGACCTCACAATGGACACCGTACAAATAATGCCACCAAATCTTCAAGACATGAACAATAGCTGCTAACTCAAGGTCGTGGACATGATAATTCTTCTCATGAACCTTTAACTGTCTGGACGCATAGGCAATCACCCTACCGTCTTGCATCAATACTGCACCGAGACCAATACATGATGCATCACAATACACAATATAAAACCCTGAACCTGTAGGTAATACCAATACTGGGGTTGTAGTCAAAGATGTCTTGAGATTTTGGAAGCTCTCCTCACATTCCTCGGTCCACCTGAACGGAGCACCCTTCTGGGTAAATTTGGTCATAGGTGCAACAATAGAAGAGAAACCCTCTACAAATCGGCGATAATACCCTGCCAAACCAAGGAAAATCCATATCTCCATAGCTGAGGACGGTTTGGACCAACTCTGCACTGCTTCAATCTTCTTCGGATCTTCCTTGATCCCCTCGCACGAAACTATATGACCCAAAATTCCCACTTAATCAAGCTAAAATTCACACTTTGAAAATTTTGCATATAACTTCTTTTCTCTCAAAGTCTGAAGCACAACCCTCAGGTGCTGCTCATGATCTTCCCAACTCCGGGAATACATCAGAATGTCATCAATAAACATAATGATGAAAGAATCAAGATAGGGCTGAAATACACTATTCATTAAGTGCATAAATGTTGGCGTTGGTTAGCCCAAATGACATTACAAAGAACTCATAATGACTATACCAAGTCCTAAAGGTAGTCTTCGGGATATCTGGTTCCCGAATCTTCAACTGATGATAGCCTGAACGCAAGTCGATCTTAGAGAACACTCTGGCTCCCTGAAGCTGATCAAATAGACCATCAATACGTGGCAATGGATATCTGTTCTTCACTGTAACCTTGTTCAGCTGGCGGTAATCAATACACATCCACATAGAACCATCCTTCCTTTTCACAAATAAGACACGAGCACCCCAAGGCAATACACTGGGCCTTTTAATTCTTTTAACTCTGCTGGGGCCATACGATATGGTGAAATAGAAATGGGCTGAGTGCCCGATAACAAATCAATGCCAAAATCAATATCCTTGTCGGGTGGCATACCTGGAAGATCCGCTAGAAATACATCAGAAAAATCCCTTACTATAGGAACTGACTCCACGGTAGGAGTACCAACACTAACATCTCTCACATAAGCCAGATAGGCATCACACCCCTTCTCAACCATTTGTTGAGCTTTAAGAAATGAAACAACTCTTCTAGGGACATGATCCAAGGTACCTCTCCACTTTAGTTATGGTAGACCTGGCATATCCAAAGTCACCATCTTGGTGTAACGATCAAGAATAGCGTGATAGGGCGATAACCAGTCCATGCCCAAAATAATATCGAAATCCATCATACTGAGCAATAATAAATCAGCTATGGTCTCAAAACCACTGATAACAATTAAACACGACCGATACACGCAGTCCACAATAATAGATTCACCCATAGGTGTAGATACATAAATAGAAGAACTCAAGGAATCACGGGATACGCCCAAATATGGGGTAAAATAAGATGACACATAAGAATAAGTGGAGCCTGGATCAAACAAGACTGATGCATCTCTATGACAAACCGGAATAATACATGTGATAACAGTATCGGATGCAACGGCCTCTATCCTAGCAGGAAAGGCAAAATATCTGGCATGGCCTCCCCCTCTAGGGCGACCTCCACCTCTAGTTGGCTTTGCAGGTGGGGTGGCAACTGGTGTAGTAATCATTGCCTGAGAAGCCCGAGGGCCCTATGGAATAGGTGGGGCCTGAGAAATCTGTGGATGTGAACCCCTCCTAAGTCTGAGGCAATCCCTCATGATATGACGAGTGTCACCACACTTAAAATAAGCCCTCAGTGGATGTGGCTACTGGGACTGGCTCGGGCCTGATCGACTAGACTGCCCGCTGAAGGTACCCCATACAGGAGGTACAGAAGACACTGGCGGTGCATAATATGGAACCTGAGGTCTGGGAATAGTCGGAATACCACTGGAAGCTGGAAGTGCTAAATGAATAGGTATGCTCACATAACCTCTACAATGACGGGTTGCAGCTGGGGCACGAGAATTATTATATATGCTAGAATCTCGGGGTCTCTTAGCTTCCCTCTCTTCTTTCTCCCGAGTCCGCATACTTTCCAATCTCCTAGAAATTGACACCACCTGTTGGTATGTGATGTCCATCTCTATCTCTCAGGCCATACTTAATCTGATACTAGGGTGCAGACCCTTAATAAATCTATGAACCCGTTCTCCAATAGTAGCAACTAAGGCTGGTGCATGCCTAGCCAAATCATTCAATCAGACCGCATACTCTGACACGGTCATTGAACCTTGCCGCAACTACTCAAACTCTGCATGCCATGCATCTCTAAGACTCTGAGGAACATACTTCATCAAGAACATATATGATAATTGAGTCCAAGTGAGTGTAGCTGCTTCAGCCAGACTATCCAACTCATATGTCCGCCACCACTGGTAGGCCGCTCCTCTAAGCTGGAATACCATGAAAGAAACTCCACTTGAATCCACAATACCCATGGTACGGAGGATACAATGACATTCTTCCATAAATCCTGAGCATCCTCTGAAGCTAAACCGCTGAATGTGGGAGGGTGGTACTTCTTGTACCTCTCGAGCCTGAGCTGCTCCCCCTCTGAAACTGTTGTCCTAACCTCAGGCCGAACTGGAACAAATGGCTGCACTAGTATACCCTTGGGGGCATGGTCAACTTGTGCTCGTGGCTCGGGAGTACGGGCGGTGGGAGTCTGTGCTCCTCCCCCGGCCTGAGATGTGGCAGGAGCAAGTGGAATCAACCCTGCCTGAGCTAGAGTGCCAAACATGCTCAAAAACTGGGCAAGAGTCGCCTGAAGTGCAGGAGTGGTAACAGGCGTCCCAAGTGCCTGTTCTCCAACTGGAGCTACTTGTGATTCATCTGAAGCAGCTCGTGCGGGTGCTCTGGATGCCCCGCGTGGTCTTCCTCGGCATCTGGCTCGACCTCTGCCCCGACCCCGGTCTTTCGCTGCTCCAACATGGGGCACATGTGTCTGATTATCGGATCTAACTGTGCGTGTCCTCATCATCTGTGAGAGTATAGAAAGACAATGGTTTAAAATTTTAAAGTCAGTAAATGTGCACGATAAAGAATCAAAGAAGTGAATATTTCCTAACAGTTCCATAGCCTCCCGAAGATAAGTACAGACGTTTCCGTACTGATCCGCGAGACTCTACTAAACCTGCTTGTGACTCATAACACCTATGAACCTAGAGCTCTGATACCAACTTTTCACGACCCCAAATTCCCTTTGTAGGATGTCGTGATGGCACCTAGTCTCTAAGACTAGGTAAGCCTATCAATACGGAAATAACAATAGAAATCTAGAATAAATGCACTGCAATTCAAATAATTACAACTCCCAAAACCTGGTAGAAATAAGTTACAAGCTTCTAAGAATTTATCCTCAATGTATCTATATATCATGGTCTAAGGAAAATAAGGAAGCGGCATAATAACAATAGAAGGGGACTCCGGAGTCTGCGGACGCTGGCAGATATACCTCGAAGTCTCCGTACACAGGTAGCTCACTGAGGTCTGGACTGGTAAGATATACCTGGATCTGCACAAAAAGATTTGCAGAAGCATAGTATGAGTATACCACAGCGGTACCCAATAAGTGCCAAGCCTAACCTCGGTAGAGTAGTGACGAGATCAGGTTAGGCCCTGCTGGAATAATAAAAGACAAGGTAAAATATTTAACAATATAATAAAAATGAAATGACAATAGAATTGAACCAAGTAAGTAGTATGTTACCAATTAACTAAGCAAAATAATGACAAATAATACCTCGTGGCAACAAAACAGAATTCTTTGCAACTTTAAGAAAATCACAACAATAATCAAAGGCAACTGCAGTCATAAATCAATATCAACAAGGGCACTCCCGAGGTAATGCCTCGTAGTCCCAAATCATAAATAAATTCACAATATCTCATTTCCTTATATCACCGTCGGAGCTTTCATAATTTATTTTAAAGAAAATATTTTTTCCGAAATAGCACCCCACGTTTTAGCCACCCTTATCACACTGCATGACTTCTAGTAGTTCCCCAACTAGCCACGCGTATCAAGCCACCCTTATCTCACCGCATGCGTTTCAACACCCAGACCTTATACCACCGCATGCGTATCAATATCACAATATATCACAATTTGCACCTCAAGTGCCCAAATAATTCAACTTGCCAAAATAAATCAACAATATTTTTCCACGATAAAGAGCTCACGGCTCATGCCAAAATAAATCAACAATAATATTTTTATACAATAAAGAGCTCACGGCTCAATCACAATAAGTACGAAAATCTCACAAAATATTCAACAAAAATAATATTTCATAAATTTAACACCTTGTATAAATATCAAATTTTTAAATGTAAAATACTTTATTTTTAATAATATTTAAATTGAAGAAATTCCACCTTCAAATAATGCACAGAATAAAAGAAACAAAGTTTCAGCTAAATAGGTAAAAACAATTAGCAGGTGAAAGTCAAGCAAATTTAAAGTATATAAATCAGATCAATGATGAAGAATATAACAAGATAAAATAATTTAATTAATATGCAACAGTGATCTACATAATTTAAAAATATAATCTTTCATATTTAGCCTGTGTACACACTCGTTACCTCGTGTACACGACTTTCAACACATTATAATTATCACATCAATATCAATCCTAGGGGAAATTTCCCTCACACAAGGTTAGACAAGTCACTTACCTCGACTTGCTCCAATTTAATTCACTAGTAGTCATTTCCCTCGATTATCCAACTCTGAATGGCTCGAATCTAACCAAAATAATTTGATACAGTCAACAAAAATTATAGGAATCAATTTCACAAGAAAATACTACATTTTTCAATAAAAACCGAAATTAGCTCAAAAATCGCATGTGGGGCCCACGTCTCGAAATCAGGTGAAACTCACAAAACCCGATAACCCATTCATTTACGAGTCTAACCATACCAGTTTCACTCAAATCCGACTCCGAATCGACACCGAAATCTCAAAAATTCGTTTCTATGAGATTTCTAAAATTTCCCAAATATCAATCTCAACACTAATTAAATGGTGAAAACAATGATATATTCGTGTATATTGACCAAATCCAAGTAAGAATCACTTACCCTAATATTTTTCCTTGAAAATCTATTAAAAAATGCCTCTACTCAAGCTCCAATTTGTCAAAAGTGGCGAATGGGACGAAGTCCTCTTCTTTATAATTTACAGATATGTCCAGACTGCCTTCGATCCTGGCCCTCGATCATGGCCCTCGATCATGGCTTCGAGCATGGCTCTCGATCATGGGCTTGATCATGGGCTCGATCCTGGTCCTCGATCATAACCTTCGATCATGGCTTCGATCTTGGGCCTTCGATCCTCGGCCTTCGATCTCGGCCTTGATTCTCAGCTCGATTTCTGGGCTTGATTTTTTTGCATTTCCAGCAGAAATATTGCAGCAGCTGTTTAGGTCCAACTTATGACCCGTTAACTATCCGAAACTCACCCGAAGCCCTCGGGACCTCAACCAAATACACCAAAAAGTCCTAAAACATCATACTGACTTAGTCTAAGCCTCAAATCACACCAAATAATGCTAAAATCACAAATCATACCCCAATTCAAGCTTAATGAAACTTAAAAATTTCCAACTTCTACATTCGATGCCGAAACCTATCAAATCAAGTCTGATTGACCTCAAATTTTGCACACAAGTCACAAATGATATAATGGAGCTATGAAAATTTTCAGAACTGGATTCGGATCCTGATATCAAAAAGTCAACTCCCCAGTCAAACTTCCAAACTTAAATTCCTATTTTAGACATTTATAAAGTACAAAATGAGCAGTAAATAGGGAAACATGGCTACAACTTTTAAAATGACTGGCTGAGTCGTTACAAATTACATAAAACTTAGCTTCCTGGATGGTCCCGACAGTGTTCACCGGTAATGTTATCTCACCCTTAGTGGTTTCATATGCCATGTTGAATCCATTTAGAACTCGGACTGCAGGCACGATTTGATCTAGTAGACCGAGCTGCTCCACGACCCTCTATCAGATGATGTTGGACGAGCTACCTGGATCAATTAACACACGTTTAACTCGAATTTTATATACGAGTACAAATATTACCAGTACATCATTGTGGGGATGCACGATCCCTTCCGCGACCTCATCATTGAAAGATAAGGTTCCTTCCGGTATCTAATCTCGAGTTCGTTTCTCCCTCGTGATGGACACTTTGGTGCGTTTCAATATCGGCCCCTGAGGGACATCGACCCCACCAATGATCACGTTAATGACGTGTTGAGGTTTTTCTTGTTTGGTATGTTTGTTAGAATACCTATTCCTAAAATGATTCTTGGCTCGGTTGCTCAGGAATTCTCGAAGATGCCCGCTGTTGAATAGTCGGGCTACTTCATCTCTCAACTATCGGCAATCCTCTGTTTTGTGGCTGTGAGTGCCGTGATATTTACATATCTGGTTAGGATCCCTTTGGGTTTGATCACATTCTAGAGGTCGAGTCTATTTGGTATCTTTGATGCGTCTGATAGCTGATACAATAGCGGCAACATAGAAATTAAAGTTGTATTTCGATAACCTCGGTGCTTCTTTAGGCCCGATGAACCTATCGAAGCTGTTTTTGCTCATGAGTCCCCGATTTCTCTAACCTCGGTCACTTCTTATTTTGTTTCTCATAGAGTTCCGCCCAGACCCACTACTTCTTCGATCTTCATTACACGGATGGTACTCCCTGTTTGTTCTCGGTTCACGATCGATGTCTCTCTTAACTCTGTCGATATTTTCGACGGGATAAACAGACCCCGAAGGGGCCCCAAGTTAATCATCTTCCACTATGATCTTCGATTGATACCGATTATGCACGTCGGCCCAAGTAACAGCCGGATATTCTATCAGGTTATGTTTCAACTACTGTGAAGCCATCGAGCTTCGAACATTGAGACCTTGGGTGAAATCCTGAATGGCCCAATCATCGGGGACATATGGCAGGTCCATTCATTCTATTTAAAACCGGGACACGAACTCTATGAGCATCTCGTTATCCTTCTGTTTTATTTTGAAAAGGTCTAATTTTTTGGTTTCGACCTTGATGGCCCCGACGTGTGCTTTCACGAAAGAATCCGCAAGCATAGCAAATGAATCAATAGAATTAGGAGGTAAGTTGTGATACCATATCATAGCCCATTTTGACAGGGTCTCTCCGAACTTCTTCAATAGGACAGACTCGATCTCATCATCCTCCAAGTCGTTTCCTTTGATGGCACATGTATAAGAGGTTACACACTCATATGGGTCGGAATTTCTTAGGGATCAACTTCGGAGCCGCGCTCGGAGGAAAAGGTTTTTGCACGAACTTCTTGAAATCCAGGCCTTTCAATATTGGCGGTGCTCTTGGGATTTGGTCTACCCTGGAATTGTAGGTTTTCACCTTTTTGTCATTAGCTTCAATTTTCTTCTCCCCTGATTCTATCCGTTTTGTTAGCTCTTCGAGCATCTTTATGATCTCGGGGTTAGCCCCCGATTCATCTTCATTTGACCTTTCTGCGACCGGTTTATCCCTGCGGGTGACTTCCCGGGGTGTATTGGGTCCAACCCTGCTTGGTGCACGGCTTTGATTCTGTAACTGAGCTATCGCCGCCTATTGAGCATGCAACATTTCGAAGATCACGCGTAAACGGATCCCGTCTCCTCTAATTTTTTGTGTGTTTTGAGTTGCCTGTCGGGATCTACTACAGACGCTATTCTCGGGGTCGGTAGGCAAGTTTCTGTCGATAGCCACATCTGAATTAGTGTCAATTGGGTCCGCGATCGGAATTCCTATAGGATCAACAGGCGGTACCTCGTCACCGCCGCTATGTTGGTATTTTTCCCGTGATGGCTGGACTCGTTATCAACATATAGGAGTGTTGATTGAGAGTTCGACATTTTGAGTTTTAACCTGAAATTAAAGACACTTCAAAGAACAAGTGTAAAGTAGTGTGTGTTATGGAGATTTGTATCAAATAACCACTATTATCTGTAGCCCCACGGTGGGCGCCAAACTGTTTACACTCAAAATCGGATAACAATTGAATTTGTAAGTGATTTTAAGGATACGTGGGCTAACTTAACACAAAACGATAAATTAAAATGTAATTGAAATAAATAATGATAAAGTAAATGCGAACCACGCGAATTGAATGATTTTAGCCTTGGGAAGTTAATCACCCTCGAATCAGGTATGCTATGATTGGTGCCAGGATACAGAAGAACTAGAGCTTTTAAAATAATTATGATATATAGCTTTGGAATGCGTGTTTATAATTTGTTCAATGAATTATGAGATCCCCCTTTATATAGTAGAGGAGTCCTACTTTAGGTACAATTCTATAAAAGGTAAAAAAAGAATCCCTTGATTTGATGATTGCCGGTGCCTTATTGATACGTGCCGAGATTTCCGCCGTAATATTCGACCGGTCACGGATATTTCAGTCTACTGTTGGTTATGCTAATAACGTTTCTTCGAGCTCGATCGGGGCTAAGGTCGACTCCGGGATTACGGACTCAATGTTCTCGAAGGCAGGCGTTATGACCCCGATTTCTAGCTCGGTGGGATTCAGGGTCGATCTTCAGTCTTTGGTTGTCATGTTCCTAACCTGTCATGTCGTAGGTGAGCTCGATTTCGACCGTACACAATGTCCTAAATATGTAGTTCGTCAGACTGCTTTAGTGCATTTGGACCATCGGCTCAAAGCAAACATGCAATTTTCACAATGAGATTAAAGGGTAAAAATTTTCATTTGAGTTTGGTTTCAAACTAGACTATCAAAGCTCTTCACAAAATTACGGTAACAAAACTTGCAAAGTAGAGAGAAAGCATATAAAAGGGGTAATTATGAAAGTCATCGCACTCCATACTGGACCTAAATGCTCAAATAGATTATGAAAGCGAGGTTACGTATTAACTTAAAGGATGAATAAAACGTGAGAAGCAGAAAATGTTTCGGCTTCCTGTTGGGCCAAACTCCATGGGCCATGGGCCAGCTTTGGCTACATTGGAAAAACGACAAATATACGACACTTTTTTTGTTTGATTTTTAAACCTCCGATAACAGAAGTGTTGAGAAAATAGCCCGCGCCAAATGATAAAGCACGCTCGCCAAAAAATTCAGCAAATTATATGATTGTCAGAATTTGTGTCAAAATTTTGACGATCATCAGAAATTTTCAGCACTGTGGTTGATTTCTGGTTTTTCAAAATTCCAAAATTCGGATTACCATGTTTTAAAATTCTGGTCAGAAACTATATTTTTTAATGGGGTCAAAATTTAAACGGAGGTCTTAAAAAAATATATCCTTTCTAGGCTACATTAGGTAAAAATTACACGGGGCGTCCTATTTAGTCGCCCCCATTTAACTTATACCCATATTTTTTAAATTCTTTAACCTATACCCTAATTTTGACAATTTCAGATGCCTCCTCTTCTTCCTCTTGACCTATGCGCTCCTTTCTTCCTCCTCTTCTTTTCCTCTTCTTCTTTTCTCTCTCAAACACATGAGACTTTGTATAAGTATTATTGATTGGATCTGTAAAAATTTTATTAAATCTTATCAACTACCATATTCTATGTTGAAGGACGAGTAAATAAAACTCCACAAACTGATTAAAGTAGGTGTGATTTGTGTCTTTCCCTGATCCATCCTTCTTAAACATACAACAACTACTGACTACTACATGTCATCTCTTCCAAGTTACCTGCCACAAGAATGGCACATGCATGTGAAATTTATTATACACAATAGTTGCTCTCGCGATCTCTTGGAATTAGCTTACCCCTTGCTTTATGATATCATCCGCAGGAAAAACGACAGAAAAAGGGCTACAGAACTGAAAAATAAAAGGTAGGAAAAATAACTTCAGAACATTATCAAAAAAATCAGTTAAAACTTCAGTACAATTTAGTTTAAGTTATATTTTAAAGCCATCTAACTTCAAAGAAAGGTAGAATACAACTTCAGCTCTAAGACTACTGAAGTTTAGCAAATATAAAACAAAAACTTCAGTTCCTAGAATGCTGAAATTCAGCAAATACAAAACAAAATTTCAGCTCCTAGAATGCTGAAGTTCAGCAATTACAAAACAAAACTTCAGCTCCTAGAATGCTGAAGTTTAGCTATTACAAAATAAAAACTTCAGTCAAAATATGTCGTAGTTTTATTGAACTGAAGTTTGCCATTACACTAAGAACTGAAGTTTGCGTGATTGCCTTTGCAAGTCAGGTCAAACTTCAGGCAAAAATATTTGAAGTTTTGCTTTGATAAGGCTACACTTCAGGCAAAACATTCTGAAGTTCAAACTTCAGACATAAATTTTTGCTACTTCAGGCCCGTATGCTTGAAGTTACCCGAAAAGTGGGTACACTTGTAATTTATTTTGCAAAGCGAGTATAAGTTAAAATGTGACCAAAAAACTGAGTATAAATACAAATCCCTCTACGTTAGTTATACCTGGAAATTTAACCCACTCATTCTGACCCATAGTATATTTCTATGGGGACAGAGTTGACCTTTCGCTTAGAGTGAAAGGCCCAGTGCTGCTTATTGTTTGGTCGGATTGTAATATGACACAATCAATTTTTAGTTCATATTTTATTCAAAAAATTAACTATCTAAACAGGCGCGTAGCTATAATTTTTTGTATCTTCAGCATTAGATTTAGTTGCAAATACCTTTTTACTTCTATTTATTTCAAAATGTATATGCTTAACTTAGATTATACGGACTAAAAATTTAAATAGCTGTAGTTGTTAACAAGTGTCACCTAATTCCACCTGATGTAGAAAAGCTCAAGCTAAATAGGATGGAAGTTCAAAAGGAATTTTGGGAGAGGGTGGAAAAGGAGATCAATATGCAACATGGTCCAAAACCTTTTCGGGACGAATTTGGCCATAAGCATTTGAATCCGAACCTAAAGCTATTTGTTCCGAACCTAAACTGATACGACGTATTTAACATCTTTAGATGAAACTATTTACATATTTAAATGTTGATACTAGAGTAGAAAGACATTTTAAATCGCTATTTCATCGAACGAAATATATCTACTTAACTAAAAAAAAAAAATCATGTTTTTGATAAATAAATAAATTTGTTTCACTCTTAAAAAAGCTTTTACCACTTGGTAAGCTTCCTGTCTTCCACATTTAAGGTGGAGGGTTCAGTTGTCATTACTCATTAGCAGTGTAGCATCCCCTCCTCCTTTTTCCCTAATAGGTTTTGTTAGTTTTCGTTTTCCTCTATACCCATAACAGATAGAAAGCAAAAATTGAAATGAAATATAAGGAAAGGACACATGTTCATCACTGTTACTGCTAGTTATTATCATTTAAAACAAAGACAGGGCCACCAACCAAAATGAAGACAATTAGTGGGAATTGTTTACAGATTCTTGAATCGTGCAGTCTGCAGATTATCTGTCAAAATTGACTCCGCTTTTGCAATAAGAAAAATAATTATTGCAAAGATCTTATTAAATAGGAGAATTGGCCCATTCCAATAATTTTCATAACAGAGAAAGCAAAATCTAGTTATGAACATGTTAGTATCCAATTGTTTCGACAATAGAAAAAGTACTTTCAACTTTCTGCAAATGCCACAACAATTCATGCCTCGTGCAAGACTGTTTAGAGGTCAATGACAGCACCAACCAGAATAGAAAGTATCTAAGAATTATTGATTTTCGGGACCCATGTCATAAATTACAAGGTCAAGCCCATTTCATATTGGTCCATTAATCCCACAAAATAGAAGCCCACCCCGATGAAGTGCTCATTGACCTGGGTCACTGACTTCTACTTTCTTTTTATTATAATAATGACACCTCGAAAAAGGAGGAATTCTTTTTCATAATAAATGAAAATTCTATAAAAAAAAAGTGACTTATAAAATTAATTATGCCATGTTACAAACTTACTTAAAGAGCTGATCTGTGTGAAATGAATTAAAATTATCAACAGACTTACTACAAATTAATTTGTGTTGATTCGATTTATCCATTACAGAATGGAGTATCAAAACCCATTCCGGTTATGAATAAGTGGCGGCTCAACGATATAGGTAGTCTAAAGCCAAAGCTCAATAAGTGGCCTTAAATTTATTTAATAAAATTTATTTTTTTTATTTTTCTTTTTCTAACGATGATATACCGACCATCTTGTACGTACATTGCTCATTCATTCATTTATTCATTTATCTGCTAGCTCTCACTAATTGCAAATGTTTTTGATACATCTTCTTACTAAGACTTAGATAATGTTTTTATAAGAAATATATATTGATGATAAGTTAATATTTTTATAAATTCTCCTAATCCAATAATTATAATTTTGTACCACTAAATAGATATCAGTATAATTTCATACATAATTAAAATAGTTCAAGTCTATTTCGAAGTGGCAAATCACTTGATATACTCTTTATAAGAAATAATCAACTCTAAAGGATATTACAAAAAAACTTCATTTTTTAAAATATTAAATCGTCATCAAATTATTTATTTTTATATATTGTAAATTTATTATAAAACTCAAGTTATTTATCTGAATAACCTCTATTACATTCCTAGAAAAAGAAGGGTGTTGTCGTGCCATTTTTGAGTGTAAAATCACGAAGGGTGATGCTGTGCCATTTTCAAAGAGTGTAAAAGCATGAAGGGTGATGTCGTGCCAAAAGAGAGTAAAAACACGAAGGGTGATGTCGTGCCAATTATTATTATTATTATTATTTATTTATTTATTTATCAGTTTATGGGAGGAATGAGAGAAAAAGCACGAAGGGTGGTGCCATGCCATTTTCATATTATCAGTTGCTCATTTTATCGTTGATGAATTAATTGGCTGCCAAGTGATACTTCTCCTGCTGAAATTATATCATTCCCCTTCGCTTGTTTCCTCCCAAATTTATAAAGTATTATTATTGTATTATTGTTGCTTTATATTTGTATATACTTGTACATGTTGTTTACGTATGTGTCCTGTCATAGCCTCGTCACTACTTTGTCGAGGTTAGGCTCGACACTTACGAAGTACATGGGGTCGGTTGTACTCATACTACACTCTGCACTTATTGTGTAGATTTTGGAGTTGGTCCCAGCAGCGTACCATAGACTTGCTCGAATTAAGCTACGCAGAGAAAACCTGAGATATAACTGCACAGCGTTCGCAGTTCTGAAGTCCTCTTCTATCTTATCTTAGCTGTGTATTATCTTTCTAACAACTTGAATTTTATTCAAACCTTTATTTGTATTATTCTAGTAGCTCGTGCACTTATGACACCAGATTCGGGGATGTATTCTTATGATTCGGTAGTTATGGTCTTCCGTACTTTATTTCAGTAATTGACTTCTGTTTAATGTAATTTGTTCAAAAAAAATGGTTAAGATTATTTTAACATTGGCTTGCTTAGCAAATGAAATGTTAGGCGCCATCACGGTCCTGAAGGTGAGAATTTCGGGTCGTGATAGTTGATATCGGAATACTAGGTTACGTAGGTCTCACAAGTTAGGAGCAAGCTTAGTAGAGTCTGAAGGATCGGTGCAGAGACATCTGTACTTATCTTTCAGAGGCTATGAAGTTTAGGAACAATATCACTTCTTTCTTATTCTGTCGTGTGATCTTATTCTATCATCGATGATTGAATCATTCTATTCTTATTCTCTCACAGATAGTGAGAACATGTAATACATCTACCGATGTAAATGGACCAGAGCCCCCCGGTGGCAACTTTGACCAGGGATAGAGGCCGAGGCCGAGGTCGCGCTAGAGGCCAAGGCAGAGGTAGAGGTAGAGCTCAGTCTAGAGCTCAAGCAGCAACACCTGTTATAGAACCTCAAGTAGATCTTCAGGTAGAGCTTCCAGTTCATATTGTACTAGTTGGACCGGTTCAGGTCTCGGAAGGATTCATAGCTACTCCAGTTCTTCAGGACGCTCTAGTCCGTTTGGTAAGTCTTATGGAGGGCGTGGCCCATAATGGTACACTTCCAGTGGCACCAGCCATCTCACAGGCTGGGGGAGGAGCACAAACTCCCACTACTCCCGCTTCGGAGCATATGGCTCCCAGGTATCAGGCTCCAAAATCCCCTCAAGTTGGGGAAGTTCAGCCAGTTGTTGCAGCATAGGCCGATGATAGGCCCGCCATGTCTTCTGAGGCCTTATTGAGACTGGATAAGTTTACTAAGCTCTTTCCAGTTTACTTCAGTAGTACACCTTCTGAGGATCCACAAGATTATCTTGACCGTTGTCATGAGGTATTGCGGAACATGGGTATAGTTGAGACCAATGGGGTCGATTTTGCTGTATTTCAGATGACGGGTTCCGCCAAGAGGTGGTGGAGAGATTATACGTTGACCAGACCAGTTGGATTGCCTACATTGACCTGAGAGCAGTTCTCACGGCTATTTTTAGAGAAGTTCCTCCCTATCACATTGAGAGAGGATTACCGCAGGTAATTTGAGCGTCTATAGCAGGGCAGTATAATTGTTACTCAGTACGAGACCTGTTTTGTGGATTTAGCCCTTTATGCTCTCCTTTTACTACCTACTGAGGGAGAGAGAGTGAGGAGGTTTATTGAGGGACTCACTCACCCCATCAGGCTTCAGATGGCCAAGGAGACCGGAAGTGAGATTTCCTTGCAGGCAGCTGCTAATGGTGCGAGGAGGATCTAGATGGTTCTTGCACAGGAGAGATGTCATGGGTCTGATAAGATGCCTTGTTAGTTCGGTAGGTTCAGTGGTGCCTCGTCTGGAGTCAGGGCTAATTTTGATAGAGGCCATCCTCCCAGGCCATTTTATTCAGCGCTTCAAGCATCCCACAATGCTTCAGGTGGTCACGGCCCTTATGTGTCTCATTCCGACTAACTAGCTTACAGTACACCATCAACTTCTATTAATTCACATCCGATCTGTAATCATCAGAGTGATTATCCAGTTCGACATGGCCAGTTCCAAGGTCAACAGTCACAATAACTGAAGACCTGTTATACTTATGGTGATCCGAGACACATTGCTAGATTTTTCCCTCAGGCATCGAGCAAATCACAATAGCAGGGTTCCCGTGCTATGATTCCAGCACCAGTTGTTCCGCCACCCGCTCAGCCAGCTAGGGGCAGAGGTCAGACAACTAGAGGTGGAGGTCAGCCAGTTAGAGGCCGTCCCAGGGACGCGGTTAAGAGTGGTGCGGCCCAACACTGATTTTATGCTTTTCCAGCTAGGCCTGAGGCCGAGTCATCCGATGTAGTGATCACAAGTATTGTTCCAGTTTTTCATAGAGATGTTTTAGTTCTATTTGATCCTGGATCTACTTATTCATATGTGTCCTCCTATTTTGCTTGATATCTGGTTGTGCCTTGTGATTCTCTGAGTGCTTCTGTGTGTGTCCACGCCGATGGGAGATTCTGTTGTGGTAGATCATGTCTATCGTTCGTGTGTAGTTACTATTGGGAGTCTTGAGACTAGCGTGGATCTTCTACTTCTTAATATGGTAGATTTTGATGTTATCTTGGGTATGGATTGGCTGTCACCTTATCATGCTATATTGAATTGTCATGCCAAGACAGTGACCCTAGCCATGCCGGGGTTACCTCGATTAGAGTGGAAAGGAACTCCTGGTCATTCTACCAGCAGAGTTATTTCTTATATGAAGGCTCAGCGTATGGTCGAGAAGGGATGTCTAGCCTATTTAGCGTATATTCGTGATCCCAGTGCGGATGTTCCTTCTATGGACTTATACTAGTCAAAACTGTGTGAAGACGATCCCGCAATAGAATTTTTGTCGGTTCCGTTAGCTCCGTTAGATAATTTTGGACTTAAGGACGTGTCTGGGTTGTGTTTTGGAGGTCCGTAGCTTATTTAGGCTTGAATTGGCGAAAGTCGAATTTTTGGAGTTTTGGATCGGTAGTGAAAATTTTGATATTGGGGTCGGAATCCGATTTTGAAAGTTGGAGTAGGTCCATAATATTTAATATAACTTTTGTGCAAGATTTAGGGTCAATCGGACGTGGTTTGGTTGGTTTCGGCATCGGTTGTCGAATTTAGAAGTTTCAAGTTCTTTAAATTTGAATCGGAGGATGAATTGTGATTTTAGTGTTGTTTGATGTGGTTTGAGGGCTCGACTAAGTTAGTATGGTGTTTTAGGATTGGTTGGTATGCTTGGATGGTACAAATAATATATAATCCATTATTAGTGCCTTAAATTAGGGGATTTAGTTACAAATTTTTTCTTTTTTCTCTCCTCTCCTCATTCCCTATTTTCTGCCGCATCTCTCCATATATAATTTATTATTATTACCTTAAATTAGGTGACTCAGTTACACCCTTTTTCTTTTTTATCTCCTCCCCTCTTTCCTTATTTTTCTTCCTGCTTAATTGCTTGTAAAATTAAGGTGAAATCATTTTAGAGCGATAAGGAAATGCCAAAATTCTACTGCCTTAATTGCTTTAAACAAAACTTGGCTCTATGAATTTTATAAGAATTTGCTTTCTTAATTGTCATCGTCATACACTGTTTGGTTTAAATTTGGTATTGTTTTATTTTTCCAATATTTATTTAGTAAAAATAGAATATTATTTTTATTTTATTCTACCACTTACTAATGAAATAAAAAAACTTCACGCATAAATAATATTTTAAGTGACAACAACATCATACATATTTGTATTGTACAACGGAAAATTTTGTTATGTGAGTCACATAACCAACATTACTAATGTGAGAGCAGTTTATTTCGTGACAAGTGTACTCATATTCCTACTTACTTATTTTAAAATATAAGCTAAAAAGGCAATATTTAAGTGTTACTCTTTTTCCTAATTAAAGGCTTAAACGGTGTACAATAAAAGAAAATAGAACAGAAAAAGACCTCTTTCATTATACTATTATATTATTATTATTATTATATTTCTCTTTCATAAGAAACTTTTTTTACTGAAAATCTTGTAGTTTAAGATCCAAGTGAAAATTAAAGGAACGAGCGATCTCTATCGAAATTAAAAGGCTTAACCTACTTTGGTAATTAAAAAATAAGAGAAGCAAACCAAGGTGAAAGAATGCATTATGATCTATGCATATTCAACGCAACAAACAAGATGAGAAAAACAATTACACTAAAATATTTTTATATTTTTTAGCACAAAGTGTATGTTTTCTTCTTCACCGTAGAATGGATCATAAGAAATAAGATTTTCAATAAAAATTCTTTTTTATCAAAGAGCAGAACTAGAAAATCGTTGATCTTGAGAGATCGTTTCTTTCATTTTTTTCCTTTTATTGTCCACCGGTTAAGCCTCTAATTAGGAAAAAGAATAGAATTAAATATTGCCTCTTTTAGTTTATGTTTTAAAATAAGAAAGTAGGAACATGAGTCCACTTGTCAAGAAATACACTAGACTCACATAAATAATGTTGGTTATGTAACTCACATAGAAAAAATTCTCTGGTACAACAACATATAAATTAAAAATAAATTTCGTACAAATTTGATATATCTACAACTATATATAAATTAAAAATAAATTTTATTTAACTAATTATATAGTATAAAACTTATTTATAACTTATCTACAACTTTCATACATTATTTTTATCCAGTTAAATACAACTACAACATCATACAACTTAAATACAATTTTCATACAAATTTAATACAATATATTTTTTGTATGTATTTTGTATATGATGTGTATATATTTTGTATGTGGCGTGTTCTTCTTTCTCTTTAAAATTTCAATCAAAACTTTCTCTCTTAATACAATTTTGATACATATCAATAACTTTATGTAAAAAGATAATATTTATAACTTAAATACAAATTTCATACAACGATTCATACATTAACAACTATTTTTTAACTTTCATACAATATTCAAATAAAAAAAATATATAACTACAATATAATACAACTTAAATACAATTTACATACAACTATAATACAACTTTACTACAATTTCTTAAGTATATTATATGACATGTGCTCTTCTTCTTCTTCTTCTTTTTCGATTTTTAATATGAAATTCGGCCAAAATCAAAACACCCTCAAAATTGAGATATAAACTCCAAAGAAAATTCTCAATTGTTTGCAACAACATCCAATCCAAACAAATAATAGTTTTTGAAAATCCAAATTCGAATTCAAAGATTTTTAATGGATGTTAATGGTGGATAATCAAACACCTTCAAAATTTATTGATTGACAATTTTAATTAGAATATCAATTGTGCAACATGAAAGAAAATTGTTAGGTTATAACTTTATAGTAAAACAATTGAAATACATTGATGAATTTCATTAAAACTCTATAAAACAAGAAAGCATAAAAAAAAAAAAAGAACATCAAAGGAAGAAAAATTAAGGAAAAAATCAGAGAAGGAGAGAGAGAGAGAGAGAGAGAGAGAGAGAGAGAGAGAGAGAGAGGAATGAAGAAATAACTGATATTACTCATTCAATTCCTAATATAAAAAGAATACTCATTTAAAATTTATTTGTATATAATTGATAAATTGTATATGACCATGTAATTAAGTTAAAACTTGATTAGGGAGGGTAATAAAGTTTTATATATAATATAGGAAGGTAAAAATCCCTTAAATTATAAAGATCATGCAAATATCACTCATTTCTTAATTAAGATTTTGAATTGAATATAATGCTCCGATTTTTGTACAAAAAACTCCTGTATGTGATTTCTTCATAGCAATTGCTATATATTGGCCACCTACGTTTGATTTTGTGTTAGATGATAACTTGTGTACTCTAAATTTCTAAATTACATTTTTTCCAAAATTAAACTAGTTAAACATCCTAAAAGTATTCTGTTAACAGTTAACACAAGAAAAATCAAATTTCAACAAGCGGTGATGTTATATCTAAAAAATTGACTTATTATAAGGAAACCAAAAAAAGGGAGAAAAACAAGGAAAGACAAAGGGATAATTCTTAGGATTTGAAAGTGAAAATTGGCGAGGAAGGGGGAAAATGATTAAAAAAAAGAGAGTTCGGTGCACAAAGTATCTAGTATTCATGTAGGTTTCGTGAAAAACCTACACCTCAAAGAGTATAATACAAATAGCCTACTCTAATACAAATATTAGTGATTACTTTCACGGCTCGAACCTACCACGTATAGGTTATACCTCGGAGGGAGAAAATGGAAAGTGATAGAAAAGCGAATTCCACATTAAGGGAAACAAGATGTAGCTCTTTATATTCAAACCTTTCCTTTTGCGCAATCAGAGTTCGAAAGGGCGCACGGGTTTGGGGGGGCTCTCAATAAAAAAAAAGGTGAACTCAGCTGCGTATTACCGTCCCCCACCCAATTCATCATTACCCTTGATTTGGACCACTTCACTTCACGTGCGCTCTCTTCTTCCCCTCTACCCTACCTTCCCTCTATCCTCTTCATCATTCTCCCTCTTGTTCTCCTGGGTGTGCAAACCGCGATATCTAAATCGAAATTTGAATTTTTAAAATTTTTAAATTGGATGATCTGACTTTGGATTTAATTTTTAAATTTTTTAAATTTCGAATATGATGTTGAATTTGGTACTTTAGATTAATAGATATCCGAAAATTCAAAAATTTTATACTTTATATTTAGTCCTTTATACATATGCTAATAATAATAAGTCCAAGACTTTACTCATTAGACATTATCGCAAATATTGAATAACTAATTATTAAGTTACTGTCGGAATACATTCTAATTAAATATAGTTTTACTATTGTTATTTCTTATCAGCCTTATTATATTTTTGTTGTATTTTCTTGATAATAATTTCATTAGTTGATTACTTTATTTGGATGATTGCAGCAAGAATGAAGAACTTTTTAGGTAATTTAACATGAATACTTTATTTGAATGTTCATTTTTGTAAGAAGAAGAAATATCTAAACTTATAGGTTCAAAACCAAAAGTTCGAAATATTCAAACCGATTAATTAAAAATTAAATTTAAAAAATCCGATCTAATCCGAGCTTATTTGGATTGGATTTGGATTGTTATTTATTTAATCTGAAAATCGAGTATCCAAATCGAAATTTTTATATTCAATTCGAACTCCCCGAACGCTCACCCTTACTTGTTCCTTTTTTCTTTTTTCTTCCACTCGATTTTCGATACCCGATGAAGAACATAGAGTGAAGAGTGAAAATAGCAATGCAAAACGACATGAATTGGAATCCACTTATTAAGACGGATGATCGAGAAAAAAACGAGTCTTGATTAATTGATGCGTGATTGCGTAAGGCTTATGGAAGGTAGAAGTGTTTATTTAGGATTTTTTTCATTTTAGTGCGCAAACTTGAAATTTTCGATTAAGAATACAAAAATCATAGCTATTTCACCAAACTCTTAGTAATATTTTTCACCACGTCTATATTTGCACAAACAAAATATATACGCACTCTATATTTATATCAGGATGATAAATACATAACAAGTACTATTGTATTAATATATTTTATCATTTATTAAAAGTGGTAATATGAATTTTTTACTTTGAATTGCGACTGTTAAAACAAACTTAATTTACTTGATCTGGTGAACACCGCTGGCTGAAGATGCATTATTTTGGCTATAAATGGTTTTCTGGGAGAAATTTGATATCTTCTCTTAAAAAAGTAAATTTATAGACTTAAATCTTTTATACTCAATACTTAAAGAAAGATTAAAAAAAGGGACCAAGTTTATAACTTACTAAGGGGTCGTTTGGTAGGGTGTATACGAATAGTGCACAATACAATGTATTAGTAATGCAGGGATTTGTAATACAGGGGTTAGTTATGCAGATATTATTTCTTATAAACTGTTTGGTGTGGTGTATTAAAAATTATAATGCATTGTATAATTTTAAAGAAAAATAGTTGTTTACAAAAATGCCCTCCATATTCTCTAGTTTTAAGGGACTTTAAGGACAATTTTGTCTCTAGCCATACTAATGCATGCATTAATAGCCTTGGTATTATTAATGTCATGATTTTCTATGTATTGCATATACATAGGCTAATACCAAGTATGATGTATAACTAATGCAAGTATTAGTTATACATATGTTGAAAAAATGTACCAAACAAGGTATTAGTAATGCACAAAGCTAATGGTTGCATTATTTTTTCTAATACCTCCTACCAAACGACCCCTAAAGGAGTTATTGGTTATTAATCGTACATATTTAAGGAGTAATAACCTTACAAAACCTTCTAAAGTGGAATTACTAGTAAATTGTTATTTAACATTTTAAATATTATCTAAGATATTTCAAATCCATTCTTTATATCACCTTTGCATTTGGCTTCACATATTAGAGGAGAATGTATTAATTTTACCCCACCGATAATAGAACTAAGAACTAACAAAACCTCCTAAAGTGGAATATATATATAATTACATAATTTGAAATTGAACACGAAATTTGCAGTAATAGTGAGGTTTTTGTTTAATCATTCAATGATTTCAAGTTGAAGGATCTAGCATCCACCAGACCAGGTGGATATAAAACAGTTGTCTCTGTGTTAATCAATAAAACTAATCTACTATTATAAAAAAAGTCTTGACAATGGGACGATAATTGGTGGTCCAAAAACATATCCCATAATCCCACGAATCACAAGAACAAACCATCAATTGTCAATTAAACTCAATTGGCATCCCAAGCAAAACTTTGCTTCCTCATCTTAGGCAGCACAATTATTAACTCTCTTTTTTCCGCTTTTGTTTCCACACTTGACAACCCCTGTTCTTTTCTTACTCCCTCATTTTCTATTTAGATGATATATTTCATTTATCAAGAGTTAATTTAATTAAACTTTGAAGTTAAATTTAGATTAGTTCACCTAAGTATTTTAAAACTATAATTGAGATATTTAAAAATTTTATGAAAAATACGATAAATTAAAAAATTTCTTATATCAATATGATAAAAAATATACTTTAAAATATTGGTCAAACGTAACACAATTTTAATTTTCGATAAGCGAAATATTTCATTTAGATTGAACCGGATTTGAGTATTGTTTTTTCTAGAGAATAGATATGAGTTGAATTACCGGTGACTAAAATTACCGACAAATGGTCAAAATTGTTATTTGCAGTATTTCTCACTGTCTTATCTACCTAACACGTTTAGAGTCCAGAACTTAATTGTGGTTCTTTTTGCCAAGTAGAACGGAAATAAATATAAAAAAAAGAGTGACTTTTCTATGGATAACGCTCTTTTAAAGGGCGTTATACATTAATGGACGTTTTGGACGTTAATGTATAGCGCTCTTTAAAAAAATGCTATACATCTATAACGCTGTTATTAAAGGCGTTATATATATAATGCTTTTTAAAAGAGCGTTATACCTGTTTTGTGGGACCACCAATAAGTCTCCTGCATTTAACTGACATAACAATAATTTAAATGGGTATAGTGCCCTTTAAAAGAGCGCTATACCTAAAATAATTCAGCCCCCCGAGTTAGGCATTGCCTTATTTAAAGGCGTTAGGATTTCACAAAAATTCATTCAAAAATAATCCCAACTCCCGTTCAAATTTTTCTTCTTGTTAAATTCTCAAGCATTTTTTCATAATGTCTGAAGAGCGAAAAGTAAGAGTTTCATTATATTGAGGGGAGGAGGGGTGAGGTTGTGGTGGCGAATAACTCTGTGAGCTATAGTTTATCTCCATAGTGTCATGTTAAGTTGCCGCTTACAATGGAGTACGATAGATTAATATCGTTATTATGTAATAAAATGAGTGTGAGAAAATATTCGGTGAACCTTAAAATAACCGAAAGATATCTATATCCCATCACTCTGCAAGGGGTTGCTTGTTACGCTGAGTTTAACATCGACGATGATGAAACTTTGAGGGATTTTTTGATGACTCCGGATGAATACCGGGAATTTCTTATGATAAAAATGTTGGAAATGTACGTTAAGGTCAAAGACGTTCGCAATAATGAGGTTGAGCATAGTAGGGATAACCCTCACTCGTCGGGTGGTTATTCTGGAGCAGTTTTTGCCGGACAGGTTCTGGCTGAAAGAGTTTGGCCTGATTTAAACTTATCACCACGGGCGAACGAGGAGCGAGGAAATAATTTCTCTCACGCTTTACATAATCCACAAGACAAGTAGTAAAGTTCAATTTTCCTTAGTGTATTTTTGTTGTATTGAATTTGTATTAACACTCATATATTTCACAGGGGGTACCGGCCACATATGACTTTTACAAGTTATGAACCCACGCCCAGTTGGAATGTGCATAGTTCTGGTGTGTTGGATCATGGTGGTTCATCCGAGAGTCATCACCAACAGGATAATGTCCATCAAGGAATGTCAACACATTACGACTTGTAAGTGAAGTGATACAGCTATATAGAAAGTATTTATTAATTTGAGTAGCTTATTATTTTGTTGTTTGTGCAGTGAAAACGAGCAAGTTGAACCACCTGTCCTGACTCAATTTCCCGAAGACGACATATTAAATCGGGATCTGGCAAATGCACAAAGTGAGGAAGAGAACAGTGATTATGACAATAATGCCGATGATTCCGAAGACGACACACCCTTCCCTCGTGAGGATGGTGATGAGGAGGAAGAGAATGAAGGACCTGATTTGACGAGGGAGTATGCTCCACCCCCTGTTAGACCAAGAGTGTACGAGTCCCAAGTGTCGTTTCATTCAAAAAAGATTCCCTACCTTGATCATTTGCCAAGTATGCCAGATGTGGATGCTCTCACAAGGGATTTTGATGAAATTCGGACACCAATGTGTGATGATTCTAGACCAACGGTGCTGGAAACGGGCATGCTTTTTCCTGATAAAGCGCGCCTAAGCAGGGCGGCGAAAATGTACAGCGTAAAAGAGTGTCGTGAGATGACGGTATGAGAGTCAAGTCCGGATGTATACAAGGTTGTTTGCCGCAGATGGTTTACGGGTTGTCATTGGATACTGCGTGCGACCAAGAAGACCACATGTCTGTGGAAAGTGGGTAAATATATTCCCACCCACAGGTATGAAATGGACACATTCAATGGGAATCACTACAACTTGGATATTAACTAGATTTCTCTTGTCCTTATTCCATACCTTGAAGCGTCCATAAGGTATAAAATCAAAGAGTGTATTACATCAGTCCACCAGGAATATGGCCATACCATTACTAAAAGAAAGGCATTTCTCGGGTGCAAATGTGCGTTTGAAATTGTTTATGGTAACTGGGATAAGTCATTTACAGCTCTACCGAGGTACATGGCCGCACAACATAGCTTTAACCCTGGGACGGTTGTTGAATGGAAGCTTGAGCGAAGTCCGGGAAGACCAGAATATATATTCAATTACGTGTTCTAGGCATTTAAACCAGCAATTGATGGTTTTCTGCATTGTCGGCCGGTAATATCCATAGACGACACACATGTCTATGGAAAGTATGATATCAAGCTGTTGATCGATGTTGCAGTAGATACTAATGGACAAATATTTCCTCTAGCTTTTTCTATTTGTGCCAATGAAAGCCAAGAGATGTGGACGTTGTTTTTGAACCATTTGAAAGAGCACGTTGTCAAACAACGTTCCGGTATTTGTCTAATATCTGATCGGCATGGTGGTATCTTAAGTTCTGTACAGAATTTGCCTGCATGGCAAGAACCTTATGCCTACCACCGTTACTATGTGAGGCACCTGAAGGCCAATTTCCAGAAGGCACATCCCAACAAGGGTCTGCATGATTTGATGTGGATGGAAGCAACAGAACACCAAGAGCATAAATTTCGGAGGCATATGGAATATATCAGGCAGGAAGACGAGAGAGCCTATGATTGGTTGATGAGACATGAGCTTGACAAGTGGACTTTGCATGCGGATGGTGGTAGAATATGGGGAATTCTGACTACAAATGTGTTAGAGTCTTTCAACGGGTTATTGAAGTCGGCAAGAGGATTGGCTATCACTGCCATGGTGCGCATGTCATTCAAGCTGATGGCGGAGAGGTTTGTTGAAAGGGTTGCAGCTGCAACATCATTTATGGAAAGGGGTGTTTAATATATGCCACTGCCGATAAAGAGATTTGAGAAATACAGGCAACAAACACATTGGCATTCATTTTTATAGTATGATCACGACAGAAATATTTTTGAAGTTCGCATCGCTATCCATCAAAACAGAGGGAATAATGTACATACCATAAATGAATCTACAAGTTTATGTTTCTGTGGGAAATAGTCCATCTACCACATGCCGTGCTCACATGCCATCAGGTGCTTTCAACATATTGGTTTAGGGCCAACCAACTACGTTGATAAACAATATAGTGTCGCTGCATACTTAAACACCTATAGTGGGCAGTTGCAGCCAGTGGGTGCTGAGCATTATTGGCTGCCAGAACCATTTAAAATGGTGTGTAACAAGGAGTTTTTATGTCGAGTACATGTGCAGAAGAGAACGCGTATAAGGAACTAAATAGATGTTAGTGATACCGTTTATGCGCGCAAATATGGTATATGCTCGCAAACAGGACATGACTGTCGAAAATGTCCTTCGGCTGGTTTGGGTGGCGGTGGCAATCCAGCTCCTGGTGGGAGTTCTTCTAATGTGCCCAACTATCAAGGATACACGTAATAACTGGGTTTCGTAATGTAGTTATAATAAGTGTATGTACTTGTTTATGTTACAAGATGTATCAAATAAAATTATGTTTCCATTGTTGTTAAAAATAGTATTGGATTAAAAAACAAATTTTTTTTAGTAGGCCTTCGAATTTCAAGCTAAAATTATTATTAGAAAACTACACTGTCAGAGGAGGAAGATTTTTGATAAATATGTGAATATATATAGCGCGATTAAATACTACGTTATGTGTTAGCATAGTGCGGTTAAATACTACGTTATGTGTGTTATCTTGTCGAACTGAAAAGCTGCCCGCCTGCAAAAAAGCTATTTTGTATCCGAAAGAATCTTTAACACGTGAAGCATAGCGCGGTTAAATACTAAGTTATGTGTGTTGTCTTGTCGAACTGAAAAGCTGTCCGCCTGCAAAAAAGCTGTTTTGTATCCGAAAGAATATTTAACACACGAAGCATATCGCGGTTAAATACTACGTTATATGTAAGCATGGTGCGGTTAAATATTATGTTATGTGTGTTGTCTTGCCTATAAATAATGGGCGCATTCTAGTTATTTTCTGCGTTTAACAATAACCAATAGCAAAACTCTCCATAAAAGTAGGGTTTTTTTTTCGCTTTAACAAATGTCTAAATGCCTTTATGTACCAAGGTGCTAGTGCGGCAAAAAATATATGATGGCGGACTGTTGGGATGATGGTGAAGTTGGGCGCCGATACTGGATGTGTGTGAACAAATTTTATAGGATTTCCGACGAACCTTTTTGCAATTTTGAGGTATGGATTGATGAACCCTGTAAGAAGGAATGCTACAAACAAACTTTGTAGTATATTCATAATTTGAACAAAAGATACGAACGTGATGAGGTTATGTATAAACGATAAATTGCGGCGTTGAAGGAGAAACTAAAAGAGGTGGAAGAAGAAAAAATAAGTTGTTGGATCAATTTGAGTGGTTGAAGAAGAGAATAGTTGACTAAATAAACCAATGTATGTGTTGAGTGTTGTATTTTATCTTTATGCTTTCCATGTTATGTATTTTCATTATGTGTGCCGAATTTCAATTATGTTAAGTTGTTGTGTTTGTGTTTGTGTTTGTGTTGCAGTATTAAAATAAAGAAGAACCTGGGAAATATATACATAATGTGCATATAACGAAAACAATAAAAATTGTTGCTATTATTTACATAAAATAATATTTACATAAAATACAAAAAAAAGAAAAAGAAAATCAATGTGTTCCACAGCCTGTGTGCTTCAATGCAGCCGTTGGCCTGAGGCGCATCCCATCCCGCCCGGCTACGCTATCAGGATCATCCTCATCACATCGCCTCTTTATAGCAGGATGCGCTGCAGCATGATCATCAGTAGTGCTGGCAGGATCGGTAGAAGGGGCCGTCGGTCCAATAGTAACCTACAGAAGAATAAGTCAGCTCAGTATAGGAAAATATATATTAAATCACAACAATTTAAATTGTCTTACCACGATCTCGTCGGGCTCCTGAATATAATTATCCGTCGCAGCCAGGTCAGCATCGCACAAAGCGGTCTCCGTGACGGGTGAGGACGAAGCCTTAATAAGAAAATTAGTAAAGTTATTTATGGAAAATAAATGAGAAAAGAAAAAACAAATTTAAAGTAAATACTAATAAAAACATACCTGCGCCTGTGAAAGCTCCCCAGCACCCCTCGGGATGAGCCATAACTCAGCCGGCGCCCACTATCCACATCTCGGGTTGGCTGATCCTCAGCAGCGGTTGATGGGCCTGGGAAGTATGCATCCCAATCCTCTCCAGTGATGTCCGTGCCCGTGTTCAATAATGGGCCTGACCGAGTCACCTGCGAGGTCCTTGGAGTGAGTTGCAGTCTAAGGCTGTATGACGGCATGCTGTTGGGATACTCGTCCGGCTCATGAAGGTCACCCGACAGATCAGCATCAACATCATCAACAGGGGACTCAACGCCCCCTTGATGGGGACCACCTCTTCGCCGCCCACCACGACCCCGTAGGGAAGCCCTGCCTCGTGGGGCACCCCTACCTCGTGGGACACCCCTACCTCGCTGGTACTGCTCTGGCGCCACATAAGCAGGGTCGTGTACTAAGAGCTGATTCTCTCGGGCTTGCTGCAGTGTCCGGGCAGCCACCTCTGCAACCTGCCAGCCATAATCGTGCAAAGTGGCTGCTCCCTCACCGGCATGCTGCTGCATCTGCAATCCCATCTGGTAGACTATATGTAGGCCAATAGGCACAACGTATAAAATATAAACTATAGAACACTATGTTACATTATATACGTAATAATACCAGAAAACATACCATGGCCTCGTGCTGCCCGGCGTATGGAACGTACCGACCGCCAGCTCGATGATGGGATTCCCAACGAAAAGTCGGGTAACGCGGAGGTACCAGGGCATATACTCATAAATAGTATCCGTTCGGCTCTATAAAGGGGGATGAGGGGGGGCTGAATCAGCTCAGCTCGCTTGTCCCAAATATCGACCTGCGCCTCTAGCCATGCCACATGTGCGTCGTCCACCCTGGAATGATCATCCCACTGATAATGCGTGGGCTCCCATGTGGTCCCTCTCGGTACAAGCTGCGGACGGCTAAACTGGCAAAGTACCCGCTCTGTGGCATGGTGCTCCACAATATCGAGGCACATCAGCGGGACGGAAGTTCTCCAAATCAGTCGGCCGACCGAGCAATAATCGGGCTGGCCACCTATCAAACGTTGTATGGCGTCCAGATGAACTATTAAATAACAACAAAAAACGTGAGTATGCGCAACACATGTGAAGCTATACCAAGTAAACTTAGGTATACATTTACTTATGCGCCCTCCAGCATATCCAACAAATTCCTGCAAAGTGGGAGATTATGCCGAGCCTCGTAGATATATACATATCCCCGCCGGAGAACCCACCTCCTAGATAGAGGGAGAAACGGAGGTGGTACATCCGGAGGTAATGGTGGTAGAGGTGGCTGCAACTGTAGGAACCGCTCCCAGGCCCAAACCTAACATACAAAGTTGACGTAAAATTTAAGATTAATTTTTACTAGATATGTTATAGTGAATAGAGTATTCGAATATGTTGTCACCTGTAGCAGCGGCAAAAATACACATACGTCATGTTGGGTGCCCATGCTCGCCCGTCACATCTGCCTGTACAAGTAGGCGAGAACAGCAGCACCTTAGCTGTACTAGGGTAAATCATCTAGCCGCTCAAGATGATGAAGAAATCTCAAGCTGACTAGGTTCCCCGAAGTGTTCGGCAACAAGACCCCTCCAAACATAAGGACCAGCAGCAACCTCATATACCGGTGAATATGCAGATCATCTGTCTCGCCAGTGATGTCGGGGTGCAATATCTCTAAATGATGTCGAATAGATGTCAAACTCATGCGACTGGCCCCTGAGTGTGCATTCTCATCCAGTGGCCTGAAACCAGTGAGATACTGCAGCATGTCCAAATACTGCCCATGCGTCATCTCTCTCATAGCCTGAGGCAGTGCAACAGGCAGTCCATCAACGGGCAGCCCATATAAAACCTCCATATCCTGCAGCGTGATGGTGGCCTCGCCAATGGGCAGGTGAAATGTGTGTGTCTCCGGTCGCCACCGCTCTATCAGGGCCGTGACCAAAGACCAATCGAGCTGCAGCCGCCCGATCTCCAAAATCCTGTAGAAGCTCGTAACCCGCAGGCGCTAGACTACACGGGGATGGAGATCTCTGTCCTTCATAAAATTCCACATGTCATCCACTCTCCTGGCGCGGAGAGTCTGGGCCAGTAACTCTCCCTCCCATACGTGGGCGGACCTATGATCGCCCTGTAATACTAATAGCTCATCGGAGAAAGGTTCGGGATGCATAGACGGCACGTCCATGTCGTCTATTATAAATTAAACAACATTAATTGTATATTTGATCTGTAAATTAAATAATTAATTTTTAAAGTTATACAATCTTTAATTGGACAGAGTATATATCTATGAGTTCCAGGCTCGATATTTGAGGCATAGTAGCACCAAGCTATCCTGAATTCTTGTATGTGTCAATTTTATTATTTTACATGTTAGTATCATAATTTTGTATGTTTTTTGTGTAAATTAAATAATTAATTTTTATAGTTATACAATATTTAATTGGACAAAATATATATCTATGGGTTCCAGGCTCGATATTTGAGGCCCAGTAGCACCAAGCTATCCTGAATTCTTGTATGTGTCAATTTTATTATTTTACATGTTAGTTTCATAATTTTGTATGTTTGTTGTGTAAATTAAATAATTAATTTTTATAATTAGACTATATTTAATTGGACAAAATATTAACATATGGGTTTCAGACTCGATATTTGAGGACAAGTAGCACCAAGCTATCCTGAATTCTTGTATGTGTCAATTTTATTATTTTACATGTTAGTTTCATAATTTTGTATGTTTTATTTGTAAATTAAATAATTATTTTTTTATAATTATACAATATTTAATTGGACAAAGTATTCGCATATGGGTTCCATGCTCGATATTTGAGGCCCAGTAGCACCAACCTATCCTGAATTCTTATGTGTGTCAATTTTATTATTTTACATGTTAGTTTCATAATTTTATATGTTTGTTTGTAAATTAAATAATTAATTTTTGTATATTGGACAAAGTTTGTGTTTGATCTATCAGTATAAGATATACTTAAACAACAGGGATACTACGCTAAAAGGCTCTACATTTTACTAAGCTAAAATGGCACTATATTACTAGTCTTTAAACAAATAAATAATCTAAATTAGATAAAATCAACAAATATATTTTAATCACAAAACATTCACGAAAATACATATAAAACAGTAAAAGTAATTTATTAACATTTTTATTAACAAATAATAATGATTTCTCAATTTTTACATATTTTTTTAGAACACTAATATCTTAGTCCGTATAAAAATAACATACCACTTTAAACGCAAAAATAATACAAAACAACATGGAACACATTCGAAACACCTAATATGTATTATTTATACGAGTTTCGACATAAACTAAATCGGAATATCTCAATTTAATTTTTCGAAAAGTTAAAGAATTGAATATTTGAGTTCGAAACAAGCAAACCACAATAATATGAATGGATGACTAGGATGTGGGACCAACAATTTTATCTTTTAATGGGATGGGTGGGGTCCACTCGAATAGTAACGACAAAATAGGGGGTGGGGGGGCTGAAGATTTTTAAAAAAATGGGGGAAGGGGACTGGTTTTAATCATTGGGAAGAAGGGAAAGGGACCGTTTTTATCTATGTATAGCGCGGTATATAACAACGCTATACATATAGCTCTTTTATATACCGCGCTATGCATAGCTGTCTTATCAGCCCAGGCATAACGCGGTTCATAAGAGTATTATATATTTATAACACTCTTTTAAAGAGCGCTATACCATAACGTCCAAAACGTCCGTTAAGGTATAACGCTCTTTAAAAGAGCGTTATACATAGTTAGGTAACTCTTTTTTTTACACGTATTTCCGTTCTTTTTGTCAAAAAGAACCACAAATGGGTTCTGGACTCAACACGTTTATCTCTCAAATCTCAATTAATAATTGATTTAAAAAGAAAATCTATGAGTCAAAAATTATCTTTGATATAATTAAGCCTTGTCAGCATTAAGAGGGTCTTTATAGGCTGCCACATGTTATCATTATGACTTCAACAAAGGCCTGCCCAAGGTCGAAGTAGTCTCTTAAGAGATGAAGGGTGGGGTCGATGAGCCAATGAAGATCAAGGTCGAGGTCGAGCATCTTAGACAGAGTTATAACAACTAGTTTTAGGACAAAACACTAAAGAGAATATTCTATGTACCTGTACTATTAGGGTTTTTAGGTATATGTTCCCTATAAATAGAACGAGACATAATTATAGGCGACAGAAGATATTCACTTGTAAGGAAGCACATTGACTTTCTATATAGAATCTGGCTTTATTGCAAACATACAACAAAGACTTTTCTTTCTAAGATTCGTGCCTAACTTTTTCACTTGATCCAAGAACAACCTGAATATTCGAAGGCTCATCAATCATTCATCATTGTGAGAAGGAATATCCATAGATCTCACCCTTTTTCGGGTAACTTACACGTTCTTATTACTTAAATGTCATTCATTACTATTTATTATTATTTAATGATATCCATCTCTTTTTGGGTCATTGAATATTGTTAGTGTTGTCAACATTTATTTGTATTAGGATAATATACTTATTACTTAACTACAAAATCAGTTAACATATCTTTTGGATATTAATATTGGCTAAGCTTAACTCTATTTTATTAAATCTAAATGATTGATCCTATATCCAAATTTTGGGTCAAACAGTTTGGCGCCGTCTGTGGGGATTTGTTAGCTAATCTTTTAGTTTTCTTTAGATCTACAACTCACATTAGTTGCTAACCTAACAAACCCCAATATTTTTCTCTTTCTCTACACTTACGGAAATTTACATGGCATGTAACTAAGGAGACAGGACTAAAGTGACAGGTGACATCCCCGGCAGCCTCATAAATGCTATCAACGAGAGCTATGAAATGTTGGACGATGACGTGACACCCATTGCCTCCCTCAGGTGCGAGAGGTTTCCTCCTTCCCATTGTAGCACAACAAAACCAAAATGGAAAAGGGGCATCCACGTCCACAGGAGAAAGGACGTCGTCGGTCATGAAAAAGCTTCTCGAAGTGTGGTTGACCGACACATTAGTAAGCGTGCTCAACAAGCAAGATCTGCATATGACCATAGAGACCGCAAGAGCTTATACGATACAACAAGGAGACGAACAGGGCGATCAACCAGATCCTCTCAAGCAAGGTATAACGTACGCCGATATTCTGAAGAGAACGGAAGAAATGGAGAATGAGAAAAAAATAATCAGAGATCAAATGAAATAATACCAAGAACGAGTCAACAAGATATCAGGCGCCCTAAGCTACTGCCAAAGAGGGACGTCAGTGGATTTGTAGAGCAGTCGTATAGCGAGGAAGCAACCCCACATGCCATACCAAAGACCTTCAAAATGCCACCATATCTCAGGATATATGACAGAACAACTGACCCCGAAGATCACGTGACTTATTACGTCACCGTCGTGAAGGGCAACGATCTCATCAAGGAACAAGTGTCCTCTATTTTGCTGAAGAAATTGGTGAAACCCTCACGGGAGGGGCATTAATATGGTATTCACTGCTACCAGCGCGCTCCATAGAAACCTTCGAAGAAAATGGCCAATAAGTTCGTGTCGGCGCATGCCGAGGCCAAGAAAGTCGAAACAAGAGTAAACGACATTTTCACCGTCAAACAGTCCCTAGGAGATGGATTGAGGGGCTTCCTCGCCCGATAGAATAGGGTAAGGATGACCTTACCAAATGTGTCCGAAGGGATGTGTCACGACCCAAAATCTAACTAGTCGTGATGGCACCTAACCCAACCCGTTAGGTAAGCCAACTATTCACTATCCAATTCCAATGTAATTTAACAGGACAATTATTAAAAAAAATATATGAAACCATTACATTTCCCCAAGAACTGGTAGTACAAATCATGAGCTTCTAAGAATAGAGTATACAAAGCTGGTATGAAATAATACATCATCTGTTTGAAAAGTACATAAACAGAGTTTCATGAATCTAAGGCTACCATGAACAAGAGGCAGCAACAACCGAAATACAAGTACATCTTCAAATCCGGCAACCATCGAACACAGAAACAACGACAACCAATATCTGCACACAATGTGTAGAAGTGTAGTATCAGTACAACCGACCCCATGTACTGAGTAAGTAACAAACCTAGCCGTAGGTTGAAAGTAGTGATGAGCTTCTACCAAGGTCGGGTCCAAAACCACTAGTCCACAACAGTCCATAACAATATAAAGCAAATAATACCAGAAGTAATCTCAGAGATGAAATGCTCAGCAAAATCATGATTTCAAAAATAATAGTTCTTCCTTTCAAGTATATCAGTGGAAACCCAAATCATTTACCGAAGTTGCCGAAAATATGAATAAGTTTGAAAACAGTAATTTTTTCAAAATCCTTTCAATAATAAATAAATTGTCTTATTTTCTTTCCAAATAACTAATGTAAAACAAATGTATCACCATGCCCATCTGTCAACATGTGTGAGAAATCATGAATAATGTGATACCGTATAATATGAGAAAAACACATCTCTATGCATGTATGTCATGTGTGCATGTCAATGCAATGTATCTCAGAATTGTACTCATGTACTCACACTCTCAGAGTACTCAATCTCACTGTCTCGCATTCTCTCTCACTATGTTCAGCACACTCAATCACTCAGCGCTATATAATACCTGCTGCGGCGTGCAGCCCGATCCCTGTTTATAGTCGATTGCGCTCACTGGGGGTGTGTACAGACTCATGAGGGGCTCCTACAGCCCAAGCACTATAAGCACAGACAACTCATGTGCTGCACGGACAACTCACGTGTTATAATGATATCTGGATCTGCACGGCCAACTCACGTGCAATAGTATAATATATGGATCTGCACGGCCAACTCACGTGTTGCACGACCAACTCACATGCAATAGTATAATATATATAAAGCCAACATGGACTGCTGCGACGTGCAGCCCAATCCCAAAAAATATCTTCACAATCAGGCCTTCGGCCTCCCTCAGTCATCAATCTCTCTACTCTCTCTCTCTCATGGGCTCATAATGTCATGAGAATAGCCCAAAATGATGATATGATGTATCAATAAATAACAACAGAGACTGAGATATGATATGCAATGAAATGAATATGACTGAGTATGAATTTTCAATTTAAAATAAACAATTCACAACAATATGACCTTTGTGGGTCCAATAATACTGGCATGTAGCTTCAACATAATTTTTAATATGCTATTCAGTTCAATTTATTTAACTCATAAAACCTCATGGAAAATGCCAAGATCATTTAACTACAAAATTCCACAGAAACAATTATGTCACAATTTCTATAGTGCACGCCCACACGCCCGTCACCTAGCATGTGCGTCACCTCTCAACAATTCACGAAATACATATATTCAGGGTTCATACCCTTAACTCCAAGATTAGAAGAGTTACATACCTCGAACAAGCCAAATCCAATGTCGAGCAAGCTAGGCAATGCTACAGCAATTCCACTTTACGCGTATCAACTTCCAAACGGCTCGAATCTAGTCACAATTAATTTGATTCAGCCTACAAAATTTATATGAATTAATTCCATATCAAAATACTAATATTTTCACAAAATCCGAAATTAAGCCCCAAAAATTACCTGTGGGGCCCACGTCTCGGAATCCGACGAAACTCACAAAATCCGATAACCCATCTAATTACGAGTTCAACCATACTAATTTCACTCAAATCCGACTCTGAATCGGTGTTCAAATCTCGAAAATTTATTTTATAAAGTTTCTACAATTTTCCCAAAATTTCCACCTCAAAGTACTAATCAGATGATGAAATCATTGATATATTCATGTATATTAACCAAATTCGAGTAAGAATCACTTACCCCGATGAATTGCTTGAAAATCCCACGAAAAATCGCCACAAACCGAGCTCCCTAGGTCCCAAAATATGAAATAATACCCTAAACCCCGTTTATATAGTGCACCTCTGATCTCCCACTTCGCGGCTCATGAAAGTTTGAACACGGCCACGCCCCGGGTCCCGCGGTCGCGAAAAATATGATGCGGTCCGCGAAATTCTTGGGGCTGCACTTCCAGGCTTTAGTATTTTGGCCATAACTTTCTCTACAGATGTCCAAATGATCACTTCTTTACCTTTCTGGAAACTAGACATGAAGAGCTACAACCTTCGTTTATGAATCATCTCAAAATTCTTTGTAGATCAAAAGATATATACTTCCAAAATTGAACCAGCGGATCTGCAGAACTTCCAACCGCGGTCCGTGAAAGTTTGCCGCGGTCCGCAAAATTCTGCCGCGGTCCCTGAAATTCCAAGTGCGACCCCGAAATTCTGCTGCGGTCCGTGCCTCTCCTTCACCTCAGCACCCCAAAATGCGCGGTTCGCGCCCCCAAAAGTGCCAGAACAATATTAGAGTGCCGAAATGCCCGGACTCGCTCAAAACTTACCCCGAAACTCATCCGGAACCTCCCGGACACAAACCATATATGAATTTCAATCATAAAACATGCTACGAACCTTCTCGCGCACACTCAAAATACTGAAAAGAGGTCGTCTTGACCCGATATTGACCATGGCCAAACTCCCAAATTTCTTAGCTTTATTAATCTCTCAACTAATGATCCAAAATACACCGAAACCCCTCGGGACCTCGACCAAATATACCAACATGTTCTATAACATAACCCGGACCTACTCGAGGCCTCAAATTACATCAAATAAAATCAAAACGTCGAATCACACCTCGAGGCCTCTAATTACATCAAATAACATCGAAACGTCGAATCGCACCTCAAATAAAAATCTATGAACTTTGAACTTTCAAATTCTATATCTTGTGCCACAACACATCAAATCAATCCGGAATGACTTCAAATTTTGCACACAAGTCACATTTCGCATTACAGTCCTATTTCAATTTCCAAAATCGGATTCCGACCCCGATATAAAAAAGTCAACCCCCCGGTCAAACTTCCCAAAAATTCAACTTTCGGTATTTCAAGCCAAATTCCACTACGTACCTTCAAATAATTTTTTGTACACGTTCCTAAGTGCAAAATCCCTATACGGAGCTATTGGAATCATCAAAACTCTATTCCGGGGTCATTTACACATAAGTCAACGTTCGGTCACTATTTTAACTTAAGTTTTAAACCTTGAAACTAAGTGTTCTAATTTATTCCAAAACCTCGGCAATTGAATTATCTGCTCACAATTTTTACCCCGGCAATTCACACAATAACTGTAAAGTACAATTTGAGCAGTAAATGGGAAAATGGGGTTGTAATACTCAAATGATCGGCCAGGTCATTACAGGATGGCAGTCGCAGCCTTTCAGAACAGGTTGAGTAGAGAGGGTTCAAGAGCGAGCAGAAAATTACTAAACCGGTTGATGAAGTACCCTTCAACCACTTGGGATGAAATCCATCATGCTTATTATGCCAAAGTCCGTGTAGATGATGACGACATTAATGGACCGACTCGACGGCTCATCTCGGTACAAGCCGATCCTAGGAAAGAACAAAGAGATAATATAAAGAAGGGACCACCCGGTCTCATGGCCAAACAACGAATGACATTAGCCTTACATCATGGCCCCCGCCCCTCCTTCCTTCCGCTATGATGATGACCCATCTAGGCCGAGGATGGGGACTCACCGGAACAAGAGAGGTATGCCCCATTTATTATCTGCTCACAATTTTTATGTATCACCTACAAAAATAGTCTATACCCTGGAGAAACTCGAAACGAAGGTGAAGTGGCTGCCAAAGATGAGGTCCAAATCGAGTACCAGAAAATCAGACGCCCTCTGTGAATTTCACCAGGAACGCGGACTCAAGATAGAAGATTGTATCGCCCTAAGCCAAGAGGTTGTGAACGTGTTGCAGCAAGGACACCTCAAACAACTGCCGAGCGACATGGGGAGGAACAACTTCGCCAGAGGTCGTGAATGTCGAGGCCCTTTAAAGCCTCCCTCTCCGACTCGTATCATCAACATGATTATCGGTAGCATCGATGATGCCTCCATCAACGACGTCAAGTTCACTTCCACTTACAAGCTTAAAAGATCGATCACCCATGAACGGAATGACGAACTCAAAGAAAGTATCATTTTCGACGAGTCAGATGCCGACGGTTTGACTTTCGTCACAACGATTCTCTCGTCATTACTTTACAAATTTTAGATACCGATGTCAAATGTCTCATGGTAGATGATAGGAGTAGGGGTGCATTATCCATCCCTGAGTCCTCGCCCAGATGAGACTCAAAGACAAGATAGTGCCATGCTGAATCATACTAACCAGTTTTAATAATGCAGCTGAACGAACATCGGGTGAAATTACACTCCTCGTCCTGGCCGGCGGCATAACTCTGGAGACAACATTTCACATCATCGACCAGGCCACCGCATACAATGCCATAGTAGGACAATTATGGATACATCCCATGAGAGCCGTCCCCTCCAGCCTATACCAAGTGATCAAGTTCCTAACACCTTGGGGAATATTCAGCATACGAGGAGAATAACGCACGTCCCGGGAATGCTACTGCATTGCCTTGGATAGCACAACAACCCAACAAAAGAAAGATAAGGAAAAAAAGGCATAGCAATCAATAGGGTCAAGGTTGACACAAGTTGAGACCAGAGACATCATCTGGACCCCGAAATGGTCGAAGTCGCGGACTCGACAATAGAGGACATCGACTCCGTCCAACTAGATCCCAGTGACCCTAGCAAAAAGGCCTTCAGACATGCAGATATGCCTGGTATCCCCAAGAAGTTCGCCATACACAAATTGCACGTTGACCCATTCTATCCTCCGGTAAGTTAGGTCCAACGAAAGTTCAACCCCACCATCAATGATGTTGTCCACGAGGAGGTAGAGAAGCTATTAGAAAATGGCTCAATCAGGGAGTCAAAGTACCCCAAGTGGATAGCCGACGTGGTAATGGTCAAAAAGAAAAACGAGAAATGGAGGAAGGACTTTCACAGATTTAAACAAAACATGCCCGTAGGACTCATTCTTGTTACCACATATCGACCAACTCATTGATGCAATAGCCGGGCATAAGTTGCTGAGTTTCCTGGATGCATACTCGGGCTATAATCAGATACTTATGCCATTCGGTTTGAATAACGCATGAGCCACCTATCAGATGTTAGTCACAAGAATGTTCAAAGACTAACTTGGCAAGACCATGGAGGTATATATCGACGATATGCTAGTCAAATCCGTAAGGGCGAAAGACAATATTGACCATTTGAGGGAAGCTTTCGACATACTGAGACGGTACGTGATGAAATTAAACATAGAGAAATGCGCATTTGGCATAGACTTGGGGAAGTTTTTGGGTTTCTTAATATCACAACGAGAGATAGAAATCAATCCAGACCAAATCAAAGCTATCGAAGGGATACTTGAGCAACTGAATACTAAGAAGCAGGTCTAAAGGTTGGCTGGTCGAGTCGCCGCTCTGTCAACATTTATCCCACGGTCATCCGGTAGATGTCACACATTTTTAAGTTTACTCAAAAAGGATAACGGCCTCGAGTGAACGCCCAATTGCGTACAAGCTCTGCGAGAACTAAAGGCGTATGTGTCGTCACCACCTCTGCTCTCGAAGCCTAAACCCGGGGAACACCTCCTCGTCTACCTCGTCGTCTCCGTAGTGGCAGTAAGTGCAGTTCTGGTCCGAGAAAGTAAAGGTACACAATATCCCATTTATTATATTAGTTAAACACTCGTCGTCGCCGAGAAGGGGTACCCACCCTATCTCGGTATTTACCACTTTTTCTTTAAAAAGCATTTTACATAAACCCGAATTATAGGGGAGTCTGGCCAAGTGTGCCATCGAGGTCCAGAAAGAAGCTGCTCAAGCTTCTCTTGAAACATAAGACCTCTGGGTACTATACACCAACGACGCATCCAACACTTCTGGATCATAAGTGGAACTCATACTCGAGGTCCCCATCGGCGAAGCAATTCGCTAGTCCATAAGGTGACCAGATATGACCAACAATGAGGCCGAGTATGAGTTCGTAATTGCAAGGTTGAGACTAACACTCAATTATGGGGCGAAACTGTTGAAACTATTCTCACCTCATAGTCAACCAAGTCACAATCACTTTCCAAATCATAGAACAAAGGCTCCAAAAATATCAAACCGAGATATGTAAGCTACTGCTCAATTTCAACGAATGCTTGCACGACCAAATCCTGCATGCCCAGAATATCAAAGCGGACGGCCTCACTAAATTGGCTATATCCACCAAAAGTATCACAACCAGGGATAATTGTAGTCCACCTCATTAACTCGTCGTTAGACCAAATCGAGTTAAGATCTATAAGTTAACTTGGGATTGGCGCAATTGTATTATCACATACTTGCAGGACCACACACTTCCATATGACAAAAAGGAAGCTAAAAACTAAGAATACAAGCAGCCAGATACAACCTCCTTCATAACGACTTATACAAGAGAACATATGGCGGCCCTCTGCATAGTGTTTAGGTCCAAACCAAACCCAGCTCGTTCTCGAAGAAGTCCATGAAGGCTATTGCAGCACCCATTGCGGTGATCGAGCACTTGTTAGGTGTCTCATACGGGCAGGATACTACTAGCCCACCATGGAAAAAGACGCCTCAGAATTTTTGAAGAAATGCGAACAATGTCAAAAATACGCCCTAATATTTCACCAAGCACGCGAACATCTTCAGTTAGCTACCTCTCCATGGACGTTCATCAAGTGGGGAAATACATTGTGGGCCCCTTCCCAGCAGGGAGAGGTAATGTACAATTTTGTTTTTGTTTTAACTTACTATTTCTATAAATAGGTGGAAGCAGAAGCGTTCCCCCAAATATGCGAACAAGAGGTAATCACCTTCATTTGGAAAAATATCATCTGTCGATTCGGCCTACTCAAAAAGATGAGCTGCGACAACGGACCCCAGTCCAAGGGAAAGAAAATCGCTGAATTCCTCAATAAATGGCATATTAAGAGGATACTTTCAACCCCTTATCACCCAACGGATAACGGGCAGGCATAATCCTCCAACAAGTCCATATTAAAAATCATGAAGAAAAAACTCGAAAATGCCAAGGACTGTGGCCGGAAATACTCCCAGAAGTATTGTGGGCATATAGAACCACCCCGAAGACAAGCACAGGAGAGACACCCTATTCTCTGGTCTACGGAACCGAAGCAGTTATACCAGTCGAGGTCAGAGTGCCCAGCCTAAGGTACCCCCATGAAAGCGGAACTAATAATGACGAGAGTAGAAGGCAAGAGCTCGATGAGATCGACGAACGAAGAGACATGGAGTACATAAGAATTTTCGCCCAGAAGCAGCAAGCGGAACGTTACTATAACAAGAAGGCAAAGGTCCGGCCGCTCAAAATTGGAGACTACGTACTCAAAGCCCAAATCCAAGCAAGCATAGATCCGCGAGAAGGCAAACTGGGAATAAACTGGAACGGTCTGAACAAAATTATAGCCAAAGCGAACAGGGGTTCATTCCAGCTAGAGACAATGGAAGGAAAACAATTACCAAATAATTAGAATACCAGCCACCTCAAATACTTCAAATTATAAAAGGAAGAAGCTCCTCCAAGTCATACTCTTTTTCCCTCACTTGAGTTTTGTCCCATTAGGGTTTTCTCATGGAGCTTTTTAATGAGGCGACGAAAGGGACACTTCGAGTCGAAGTATGCGAGGAACAGACTAGTTTCTATTTCATTGCCTGACTCCTCAATACTCTCCATGTTGAACAATGAAGGGACTAGATAGATCGGGACTGGGACTGGAACGCCGCTAGTGCCCAAAGTTTGTAACTTTCTCAAATTATGTAATTAGAGCAACAACGCCAAAGTAATAGAAACTTATCTTTATCAAAATCGCCTTAACAAAAGGCCAGGTTCAACCATATTCGAACAACACCTACCGGCCCTCGTATGTGATTTGACAAAAGGTTTAAGTACGACCAAGCTCGAACAAAGACCTATCGGCCCTCGACCGCACCTTAACAAAAGGTTAAGTTTGACCAAGTTCGAACAATGCCTATAGGCCTTTGGCTACAATTCAAGGAAAGGTTAAGTTTGACCTAGCTAGAACAAACACCTATCGGCCCTCGGCATACCTTAACAAAAGGTTACGTTCGACCAAGTTCGAACAACGCCTATAGGCCCCCGATCACTATTCAAGGAAGGGTTAATTTCGACCCAGCTAGAACAAACATTTATCGGCCCTCGGCCGCACCGTAACAAAAAGTTAAGTTCGATCAACGCTTATAGACCCCCGGCCATAATTCACGGCGGGTTAAGTTCAACCTAGCACGAATAAATAGCTATCGGGCATTGGTCGCACCGTAACAAAGGGTTAAGTTCGACCAAGTTTGAACAACGTCTATCGGACCTCGGCCACAACTTAAGGAAAGGTTAAGTTTGACCCAGTTCGAACAAACACTTACCGGCCAAATCTAAACGAAGAGACATACTCGACCTATGTAAACAAAGGGCTGACACGGCCCATAGATATTTGTCCCTAAGGCTACAACCAACTAGAAGATCAAAACAACAAAAAGCGTAGAAAGCATAACATGCAAACAATAGAAGCAAAAATATACAAGTGCAGAAACAAAAATATTTCAAGAATGGAAGAAAGCGTTTTTTATAAAGGCTCTTGAAGACGCCAACAAAAATACAAAAAAAATAAAAATAAAAACTACTGGCCATCGCCATCACGACCTTCTGCACCCTCACCAGCTCGATTACCAATGACGTCATTACCCCGACCACCGATGTCCTCATTGTCTCGGTCCTCAGCATCCTCTCTACCCTCGCTCTGAGGGTAAACGGAATCATGCCAGGCATCCTCCTCAAGCATATCTATGCCCTCTTCCCCACCTTCCTCATCAGGTCGAGGTATGGCAGGGTCGTACCCACAAGAGACTCGAGCTTCACGAACCTTAACCCGGGTATCCTTTAGGGCCGCCTAAAAAATAGAGCCCATTGTATGGAAGTGCCGAAAAATATCTAGTCGGGCCTCAGTGTGGATCCACTCTTTGAATAACTCCTGAGGGATGCTGGGGAAATCAGAAGCATTAGAAGAAGACGGCCGCACAACTAGTTAGGCCCTCTTAGCCTCCAAGGCAGTAACTCGGTCATGAAGGTCGGAGTTTTCCCTTTCCAGTTCCCCGATCCTCTCCTCGAGCCAGTCCTCCTTAGCCCTCACCGTAGACTGATCATTTTTTCGCTCAACTCGAAGAGTTTTTTTTGCCAACTAGAGGACTTTCGCCTTCCTCTGAGCGTCCAACCGGGACGACTCTGCCTTCTCAAGCTCCTCTCTTTTTTCGACAATCTCGTCGTTGAGAGACTCCGCCTTGAATTGGCACTCTTCAAGTTGGCCTCGCAGCTGGACCAATTGGGATTGAAGATCACTACATTAGGCCTCTACGCCTCTACCGAGCTTGAGCTCCTCCTCTTTGTTCCTCAACATTTCTTCGAGGACAATACACTTCTCTACGGCCTGCATCAGCTCTTCATCCCTCTTCTTCAAGTCTTCCCTTAGGGCTTTCACATTACTGCCCTCACGAAGCCAACTTTGGAGATCCCGATATTTACTGCAGTACTCAGTATATTTTCTTTTCAGCTTCACAAAGATTTCTTTGCGCTTTTTCTCCCTCCGTGCATTGTTAATTTCCAGAATCACCATCTTCAAATCAAAGGAAAAAGGTGAAAACTTAGAATGTTCTAAAGCATTAGAAAAAGGGCGCATAACAGTACCTACCCTGAGAGCAAGGGTGATAATACTTTTTGACTAGCACTGTCATTTATCTCCTTGAGGATCTTACCCTCGACGTCGGAATAGAGAGGATCGAGGGCAGGGACTACCTCCTCAGTGTTCACCAGTAAATCACGATCTATTGGGATTGTGATGGTCCTCGAACCCCTTTCCAATCTCTCATCGAGCTGGGTGAGCCCCTCGTCGATCATTCTCATGTTGTCAAAATCAACATCGGAGCATGACTCATCACCATCCTTGGTAATAGCCTTCCCCCAATCACTAGTAGGCGAAGAGGCGTCCACAGCCATTCAAGAGGTTGAAGCCTCCTCTTGCCGCGGAAGTTTATGGTCTCCTCCAACAGCAACCTCCTCGTTCTCTCTCCCCTCGGAATGTTAGGGCGCACCTACATCGACTTCTAGCAGTCTTGGGACCTTGAGGCTCGGATCAATATCATCATTAAAAAAAATTATCACTATCTCACATAACGTGAAACCTTCTTCCGCGATGTAAGCGGCCGAAGAGACTCCGCCACCCACATCCACGGACCTCCTTTTTCGAGGTTGAATATCTCCATCACTGGACGAGTGTCCGTCATCCTCGTCAACAAGTGAAAATAAGGGAGGAGTGGAAGTCGCGACGATCGAAGCAGGGATGGGGGCGGAAGCAGCGACAACAGGAACTGGGACGAAGGCAGAAGTGGAAATAACTGAGATAGGGGCAGAGATTAAAGGCGCAATGGCCCTCCTCTTTCGAAATGAGGCTATAGGGGCTCTCGAACTCCTCGCAGCCCCTCTAACTAAACCTAGAAAAAAATTAAGAAGGAAGAAATCTACATGAAGGACACACGTAGACGACAGAGAAACATAGTCGGTGATGGGAAAAAGATTACTGTCAAGGGAAGAGACGGTCTGAATTTGTGGAAAAAACTCGACCAATCACATATCCCCGCCGTATAAGAAAGAATTTGTCTGACTCGGTCGGCGATGTGGACCACCAACTAGAGCGGTCGTATAGTAACTTGCTAGCTGCAGAAAAAGACCTGATTAACAAACCCACATCAAGAAAAGTTTTAAAAAACACAAACATGAGCACTTACGGGTGGGGTTCCAGGCCTCAGGGAAGCCGACGGCAACGGACACTACTGCCTCGATCCTGAGAAAGAAGTAATCGAGAAAAAAGTGCCGACTAGCCTTGTCGTCCATCCTTACCACCAAGCATGTCCCCCCACAGTGGCGAAGATTTTGCAACGTCCCTCAATAAAAATAGGGGGCTAAAAGGTGCACCAGGTGGCGTACCGTAATCTCGACCCCGGCCAATTCGGCGAACTTCATTAATATTTTGACCTCTTTGAAGACGTAAAGGGTGAGCTATGCCAAAAATAAATTATAGTAGCGGCACAACTTTTCTATCAACGACGGTTAAGGGAACGAATAGCCGATCGTGAATGGAAAGAGCGCAGAATCCGGGACAATGGATCCGCACTTCATCGTCGCCAGCAGGGACCAACTCCACGTGATCAGGGAGGCCGAGCCTAGCCTTAAATTCGCCTAAATGCTCGACCTTCATCATAGATATAAATCTCTCAGTCACCACTTCCGGCGCCTTGTGTAAATCGGGGTTGGAATCATAATGCCAAGGTACAATCTCCTCCACAGTAGGGAGGGTTTCCTCCTCAACAACAACTGCAACGTCTTCCCCTTATCAGGGAAAATAACGTCTAAAGGGACAGAATGATCCTCCACGTGGATATCGGATGAGAGGTTCGATGTTGTTATAAATGAAGACAAAGAAGTAGAGAAAGCAACAGAAAGGCGGTAAAATCTTGCAAAGCAGAAGACAGATTTTTGCTTGAAAAATAAAAAGAGTGTGAAAAAACTTCAAAATCAACGAACCATCCGCTATTTATATGGTTTTAGGGCACTAGAATCGAAACAGCCGATCATGATTAGCACAAAGAATGAAATAACAGAACCAATCAAGGGCCACACGAGAATCGACGCAATGCGTTGGGAATCGGCATCATCATGATGCATGAAGTTATGACGTCACTCCTTCTCTTGGACCAGGTGGCTCCAACAGATTACCCAAGAAATTTAAGGGATTTGAAATACGTGGTCCACAGAGAGCCACGTTGCCTACTCGCCACAACGACTACGACCCTTATAGTCTGATCGATAAGATCGACAACGAACGACATTATTCACTCATCGAACTCGCCTGCGAGGACGACCTCAATAAGCGGATGGACTAACTGTATGAGTCAAAAATTATCTTTAATATAATTAAGACTTGTCAGCATTAAGAGGGCCTTCATAAGCTGCCACGTGTTAATAGTATGACTTCAACAAATGCCTGCCCATGGTCGAAGTAGTCTCTTAAGAGATGAAGAGTGGGGTCGATGAGTAAGTGAAGATCAAGGTCTAGAAGTCATTGTAGATCAAGGTCGAGGTCGAGCATCTTAGACAGAGTTATAATATCAAGTTTTAGGACAAGACACTAAAGAGAATATTCTAGTGGATATTCTCTGTACATGTACTATTAGGAGTTTTAGGTATATGTTCCCTATAAATAGAAAGAGACATAATTATATGCGACAGAAGATATTCACTTATAAAGAAGCACATTGACTTTCTATATAGAATCTGGCTTTATTGCAAACATACAACAAAGAATTTTCTTTCTAAGATTCTTGCCTAACTTTTTCACTTGATCCAAGAACAACCTGAACATTCGAAGGCTCATCAATCATTCATCATTGTGAGAAGGAATATTCATAGATCTCACCCCTTTTCGGGTGACTTACACGTTTTTATTACTTAAAATCCATTTATTGCTTTTTATTGTTATTTAATGATATCCATCTCTTTTTGGGTCATTGAATATTATTAGTGTTGTCAATATTTATTGCCAGTCGGATAATATACATATTACTTTACTACAAAATTAGTTCACATATCTTTTGGATATTAATATTAGCTAAGATTAACTCTATTTTATTAAATCTAATTGATTGAGCCCAGATCTATTCGAAGTGAATTCTTAGCTTTTTTCTGGATTCTTTCTAGATTCAAAGACTAACCACAAAATCACAAAGAAAATAGATTCATTAGTCCGATACCTTGTATAAAACTCATGTGTAAGAAATATTCGATCGTATAGAGTGTAAGAATGGGTTGATTAACAATTCACAGATGAAAAAATGGCAAAAAAAAAGCATTCACTCCTTTTTTCTGTTTTTTTCTTTTTTAGCATAAGGTTTGCCTCCTACTACTGAATCATAAGCATCTAGATTTATTTATTAATATTAACGATGCGATCTATTATCGCTTTTTGCATGTCCTCTAATTTTGGGTCAAACACTGATATATTTTCTTTAGTATTTTTATATTCTATTCTTAATTATTTTACTAAGCAGACTACCCCTAGTAATTAGGATATGGAAACACTTTAAGCAATGATTTGGGTTCGCACAAAAACATTAACATGGAAAACTTGATGTAAAAGTTCACTCTCTACTTTACTTTATTATTTTCATAGAGTTGTCAATTTCGATCTAAGAAGGGAAGAGAATATAACTAAAACAAGTAGTATAATCGTTTTTGCCTCAATTTTATGTTTTGATTTTGATACAAGTTCATGTATAGGTCAAAATCTGTCTCAGTGGGATTTACAATGGAGCGATATCGTGGAAAGCGATATGGTCGAGGTCGACTAGTAGATAAGGGGGCTCATAGCTGAGCAATCGATAATGGCTGAGGTCGAGCATCAAGGGAAATGCTAACGGCTAGTTTTTGCAATAGGATATTCAAGAGAATATTCCATAGAATATTCTTGATGTTTGTACTTTTAGGGTTGACTAGGGTATGTCCCATATAAATATAAAAAGATATAGGGGGAAAGGGGTATGTAACATTCTCTCATAAGAACACTTTTTGAGAAGAATACTTTCCTCTGGAAAAGATACAAATATTACCTTTCTGAGAAGATTCGATTATATATTATTCCAAACTTTTTCGTCAGATCCGAGAATAGTTCCAATATTATAGCATTTGCCTATCACTCATCACTGTCAGAAGGAGGAATCATCTACCCCATTCAATATTGGGTGAATCATTCTCCTTATTTATGTTAATGTCATTTATTATTATTTATTGCCTGATATTCTTCTATCATTAATGATCTTGAAATATTGAATGTACCTAGCATTTAATCCTCCGCCAACACTGTCCGATTTTATTTGAGTTGACTGGTTATAAATCTGGGGACATTATTATTAACTAGGTTTAATCCCTTTTATATAAAAATTAACTAGTTTAATCAAAGGTTTGTACTTTTTGGTCAAACAAATTGCCGCCGTCTGGGGATTGCCTAGTTAAGTTTTTAGTTTATTCTATATCTATAACTGGCACAGTTCACAAAAAAAAAACAAAAAAAAAACTCCCACTTCCTTATACACACGAATATGACATGGCAGGTAATGGAGAAGAAAGAATGAAGGCTGTGGCCAATCTCACTTCCAACCTATTAAACACTATCAATGAGGTCTACGAAACAGAAGGCGAAGACATAACGCCTAACGCCTCTCCCTGGCGAAGTAGGTCGCCCCCCCTCACGGCAGTATCACAACATCCCGTGGTAAAGGATCTTCCATGTCCACAGCGGAAGAGGCACCACCAGTAGTGAAGAAACTACATGAGGCTTGGCTGACAAATACGCTGACCGGCATCCTCGACAAACCCGCTCATGAGGCAGTTAGACAAAATGCAAGGACTTGTATTACGCCAGCAACGGCTGAACAACACGGCCCTCCCCCTCCAGTAACATGTATCACTTACAATATTAATAATGTAGGTAACGACGCCCTCATGGCCATTTTGAAAAAAATAGAAGAAATGGAAAATGAAAACAAAATGCTTCGGGATCAAATGAGAGAGCACCAAGAAAGAGTTGCCAAAATACCGGGTGCCCCAAACGTCTTGCCAAAACGGGATGTTGGTCGATCGTTGAGAAACCCTACAGCGATGAAGCCGCCCCACATGCCATACCCTAGACCTTCCAGATGCTGCCTTATCTAAACATATATGACGGTACCACCGACCCCGAAGATCATGTGACTCACTATGTCACTACGGTAAAGGGCAATGATCTCGCCAAAGAACAAGTCTCGTCCATCCTGTTGAAAAAGTTCGCCGAGACCCTTACCGGAGGAGCATTAACTTGGTATTCACAGCTGCCTGCGCGCTCCATTGAAACATTCGAAGAGATGGCCGACAAGTTCATAACGGCCCATGCTGAGGGATAAAAAGGCGGAGTCAAGAGTGAACGATATATTTGCCATCAAACAAATACCCGAAGAGGGATTGAGGGACTTCCTTGCTCGATTCAACAGAGTAAGGATGACATTACCAAATGTATCAGATGGAATGGTTGTAGCAGCTTTCCAGAACGGGCTGAATAGGAATGGCTCAAGGGCGACAAGAAAATTATTAAGTCGACTTATTGAATATCCTCTAACCACTTGGGATGAAATACACAACGCCTACTATGCCGAGGTCCGTGCAGACGAAGGCGACCTGAATGGGCCAACCCATCGATTGACCTTGGTACAAGCCGAAACCAGGAAGGATCGAAGAAATGATGCCCGGAGAGAACTTGAAGCCCCACGATCCAACCGAGAAAGGAATCAACCATATGTTACAAGCGCCATTATGCCCCCCTCCCGCCACGAAGAGGTCCCAACTAGGCCAAGGACAGGGATTCACCGGAACAAGAGAGGTAGCCCCTTTTACTATCCGCTCACAATTTATGTGTGTCACCCTCAGAAATAGTTTATGATTGGAGAAGCTCGGACCAAAAGTAAAGTGGCCACAAAAGATGAGGTCAAATCCAAGCACTAGAAAGTCAAACACCCTATGCGAGTTCCATTAAGAGTGAGGTCGCAAAACCGAGGACTGCATCACCTTAAGGCAGGAGGTCGTGAACATGCTTCATCAAGGACACCTCTAAGAATTGTTGAGCGACCGAGCGAACACTTACTTTGCCCGAGGACGTGAACAACACCAGGAACCGCCGAATCCACCCTCACTGACTCACACCATTCAAATGATCATCGGGGGTGGCGATGATGTTTCGATCAACAGCGTAAAGTTCACCATAACCCACAAGCTCAAACGGTCAATCACTCATGAACGATATGACGAACTCGAAGAAAGTATCATCTTCGATAAGTTAGATACCCCCGGTTTAGGTTTCCCTCACTATGATGCCCTTGTTATCACTTTACGAATATTAGATACACATGTAAGACGCATTATGGTAGACGATGGGAGCGGAGCGTGTATTGTCCACCCTCGAGAACTTGCACTAATGAAATTCGAGGATAAGATAGTGTCACACTACATCACGCTAATAGGTTTTAACAATGCAGTTGAACGAACGTCCGGGGAAATCACACTCCCCGTCCTGGCCAGCAGCGTCACTCTGGAAGCCACATTCCACATCATGGACCAGGATATGGCGTACAATGCCATAATAGGTAGAAATTGGATACACGCCATGAGGAGAACAACACACATCTCGAGAATGCTATCATATCGCCCAGGATTGTACATATACCCAACAAATGAAGGGCAAAGCAAAAGATGTATAGCAATTAACAGCGTCGAGGTAGAGCTGTGATGAAAAAGCGGACGTTATCAGAGATCCCGAAACAATAGATGCCACGGGATAAACCGTAGAAAACCTCGACCCCGTCCAACTTGATGATAACTACCACAGTAAGAAAGCCTACGTCGGCTGCAAGTTTCAATAACCCGGTACATTCCGTCAATTATTAACTGCTAACACAGACTTATTTATTTTTTCCTATGCAGATATGCCAGGTATCGTAAAGGAAGTCTCCACACATAAGTTGAACGTCGACCCGTTCTACCCCCCGGTAAGGCAGGTTAGGCAGAAGTACAATTTCGCAATAAATGATGCAGTCCGCGAGGAGGTCAAAAAATTACTAGAAAATGGCTCCATCAGGGAATCAAAATACCCCCAATGGGTCGCCAATATGGTCAAGGTGAAAAAGAAGAACGGAAAGTGGAGGATGTGCGTAGACTTCATAGATTTAAACAAAGCATGCCCCAAAGATTCATTCCCGCTACCTCATATCGACCAGCTCATTGACGCAACGGCCGGGAATGCACTATTGAGCTTCTCAAATTCCTACTCAGGCTACAATCAGATCCTCATGGAAGAGGAGGACCAGGAGAAGACCACCTTCATCACCCATAAAAGAACGTACTACTATAGGGTGATGCCCTTCGGACTGAAAAATACGGAGGCGACATACCAAAGGTTGGTAACCAAAATGTTCAAAGACCAACTCGACAAGACAATGGAAGTCTACATAGATGATACGTTGGTCAACTCCAAAAAGAAAGAAGATCATATCAACCACCTGAAAGAGGCCTTCGATATACTCAGGTGATACGGAATGAAGCTAAATCCTGAAAGGTGTGCATTCGGCGTGACCTCAGGAAACTTCTCGAGTTTCCAAGCATCTCAAAAAGGTATCGAGGTCAACCCCGAACAAATCAAAGCCATAGAAGGAATACCAGAGCACTTAATCAGCAAAAAACAAGTTAGAGGCTGACCGGCCATATCGCCGCCCTATCGAGATTCATCTCCCGATCATCTGACTGATGCCATAAGTTTTTCGGCGTACTCAAGAAAGACAACGACCTCCAGTGGACTTCCGAGTGCGTTAAAGCCCTGAAGGAATTAAAGGCTTATCTGTCGTCGCCGCCGTTGCTTTCCAAAGAGGAGCCGGGGGAACGACTTCTCGTCTACCTCACTGTATCTGAAGTAGCAATGAGTGCAGTCCTGGTCCGATAAGGTAACGGTACACAATCTCCCATCTATTACGTTAGCAAAACCTTAATCGACGCCGAGACGAGGTATCCCTACCTCAAAAAATTGGCCCTGGCCTTGGTCTTAGCTTCACGAAAGCTTAGACCCTACTTTCAGTGCTACCCCATCTCGATAGTCACAACTTTCCCCTTGCAAAGTATTTTGCATAAGCCTGAGCTATCGGGCAGGTTAGCTAACTGGGCCATAGAATTAAGTGAGCATGATATCACATATCGAAAATGGACGGCGATAAAATCACAAGTCCTTGCCGACTTTGTTGCCGACTTCAGCGCAAAAAATAATGCCCGAAGTCGTAAAAGAAGCCACCCATGCTTCTCTACGAACACAAGATCTATGGATTTTGTACACCGATGGTGCTTCCAATGCGTCGGGGGCCAGACTGGGACTTGTGCTCGAAGTCCCGACAGGCAAAGTGGTTCGCCAGTCCATAAGGTGCCCGAACATGACTAACAACGAGGCCGAGTATGAGGCCGTGATTGCAGGGTTAAGGCTAGCACTCAAGTACGGAGCGAGGCGGGTCATCCTATGCTGCGACTCTCAACTCGTCGTCAACCAAGTCACGGGGACTTTCCAGATCAAAGAGCAATGGTTACAAAAATACCAGGCCGAGATCTGTAAACTACTGCTTGAGTTCGACGAATGCCAGCTCGACCAAATCCCTCGAGCACAAAATGTCGAAGCAGACGGCCTCACCAAATTAGTGGTAATAACTAAAAGCATTACGAGAGAAGGGAACGTGGTCACCCTCCTCCACTTATCGATAGATTAAATCGAGGTAAGGACTATAAATCTAACTTGGGACTGGCGCAACCGTATTGTTACATACTTGCAGGATGGCATACTCCCAGATGATAAAAAGGAATCCAAGAAGCTCCGGATTCAAGCGGTATACAAAAGGACGTATGGCGGCCCCTTAGCAAAATGCTGAGGCCCGAATCAAACGCGGCGCGTCCTAGAAGAAGTCCACGAAGGCCACTGCGGATCTCACTCAGGCAATCGAGTTCCGGTCAGATGTCTCATACGGGCAGGTTACTACTAGCCTACCATGAAAAAAGAGGTCGGAGACTTCGTGAAAAAATACGAGCAATGCCAAAAATATGCCCCAATGATCTATCAAGCGGGCGAGCATCTCCACTCGGTCACTTCCCTTTGACCTTTCATCAAATGGGGAATGGACATCGTCGGCCCCCTCCTTATGGGGTGAGGTAACGAACGATTTCTTTTGGTTTTAACTGACTATTTTTATAAATGGGTAGAAGCAGGAGCATTCGCCCAAATATGCGAACAGGAAGTGATCGCCTTCATATGGAAAAACATTGTGCGCCGCTCCGGCTTTCCCAAAGAGACCAGTTACGACAACGGACCCCAATTTACTGGAAAAAAGGTCGTCGAATATTTTGAGAAATGGCATATCAAAAGAATACTCTCCACATAATACCACCCTGCGGGAAACGGGCAAGCGGAATCCTACAATAAATCAATACTGAACATCATGAAGAAAATGCTTGAGGACGCTAAGGGATTATGGCCGGAGCTATTACTAGAAGTGATTTGGGACTATCGCACAACGCCGCGCAGGAGAGACGCCTTACTCTTTAGTCTATGGGACCGATGCGGTAATATCATTCGAAGTTGGAGAGCTCAATTTGCGATACTCCCATGAGAGCGGGCCGAGGAACGATGAAAGTAGAAGGTAAGAGCTCGATGAAGCCGAAAAACGGAGAGATATGGCCTACATAAGGATGATCGCCCAAAAACAGCAGGCAAAACGGTATTAAAACAAAGAGGCCAAGATCAGACCACTCAAAGTCTGGGACTACGTGCTTAAGGCCAAAACACAAGCAAGTAAAGAACCGCGGGAAGGCAAACTAGGGACGAATTGGGACGACCCATACAAAATCACGACAGCAACAAATAAAGGGTCATTTCAACTAGAAACAATGGAAGGAAAACTACTACCAAATAACTGGAACGTCGCCCACCTCAAGTACTTCAACTTTTAAGAAAAAGCGTCCTTCAAGTCGTACTCTTTTTTCCTCTCTTGAGTTTTGTCCCAATTGGGTTTTCTCAAGGAGGTTTTTAATGAGGCGACAAGGGAGAAACTTCAAGTTGAAATATGAATGGAAAAAGACACCGGACGGTCAGTTTATTGCCCAATCTCTCAACACATCTCCAGGTCACCCAATGAAGGGACTAAATAGACCGGGACTGGAATGCCAGCCCGAAACATATGTAAATTTCTCCAAGTATATGAGCAAAATACAAATGTATGAAGTTAGCCTATGTTTTTGCCAAAACAACATTGAATCAATATCTACTCGCCCGCGACAACAATTAAATTAATTATCATTCGACCTCGTTCAAATTAACTCACATTCGACCTCGTTTGAATTAACTCACATTTGACCTCATTCGAATTAACTCACATTTGACCTAGTTCGAATTGAGTAACATTTGACCTCGTTCGAATTAATTAACATTCAACCTCGTTCGAATTAACTCACATTTGACCTCATTAATTAAAGTGACATTCGACCTCGCTCGAATTAACTCACATTCGATCTCGTTCGAATTAATTAAAGTGACATTCGACCTCGCTCGAATTAACTCACCACTAATCCCTGACCATGACCAAAACTAAATTTTTATGATTGAAGCAACCAAACTACAAAACAAAAGAAAGAAGCGTGCAAGCCCGAATAGAAAGAAAAGAATCAGATACGAAACATCGAAAATGACATTTCAAACTTCAAATATATTCCTTACAAAGGCTAAAGAAGATGCCATCAAAAGTATATACAAGAGTTACAAGCAAAAGAAAGAAAAGCAACTACCCACTACCTAACTCAGCAGCGCCATCTCTACCTGTCTCTCTACCATTACCGTCGTCGTCGGGATACTCATCTTCGTACCAGTCATCCTGCTCAATCCCCTTCCACGTTTTCCTCATCATCACCAGCTTGTGGTGTAGCGGGGTCATAGCCACAAGTAAACCGAGCTTCATGTGCCTTAGCACGTGCATTCTCTAAGTCGGCTTCCGAAATAGCTCCCATCCCTATCAGATCCCTGAATACATCCAGCTGGCCCTCAGTTTGAATCCATTCCTCATACAGATCCTGAGGAACATCAAGAAAAGTAGAAGTGCAGGATGAGGATGGCTGAGCTAGTAACTGTGCCTTTTCGGCCTCGAGGGCAACAACTCGATCACTAAGGTCTGCAGCCTCTTTTTCTAACTCCCCTATCCACTTATCAAGCCACTCCTCTCTAAGCCTAGCTGTCTCTATGGAGCAATCTCGTTCAGAACGGATAACACAGATCGTGTCCTCTAAAGCTGCTGCTTTATGCGCAGCTGATAACTGGGCCGACTTCGCCTTCTCCAAAACCGCTATTTTCTCGGCGACTTCGCCACTCAAAACGGCCGCCCGAAGTTAACACTCTTCCAGCTCGGCATGCAACAAGACCACTTGGGCCTGAAGGTCGGCGCATTGGGCCTCGACTCTCCTTCTCACCTCGAGATCCTTCTCTTTGTCCTTCAACGTCCCCTCGAGCTCACTACATTTTCCGATGACCTTCACCAATTTGTCATCCTTCTTCTTTAGCTCATTTCAGAGGGCCCGAAAGTTGCTACTGCCACCAAGTCGCCGGTAAAGCTCACGGTGCTTATCACGATATTCGCGATATTTCCGCTCCATCTTTAGGAAGATGGGCTTACACCACTCCTCTCGGTGGGAACTTTCAATCTCCAAGATCACGGTCTGAAAAGAAAGCCAGAGCGAGTAAGAACAAAGTCAGATTCGACAAGAAAAATGAATATGGAAACGGAATACCAGACTTACTCTAAGAGCAAGGACGGCTATGCTCTTCGACAAGGTGGAATCCTTCAGACTTACCCTCCACATCGGAACAAAGTGGACCAAGAGGAGGGACCACGTCCTCCGTGTCGACTAATAGATCTCGGTCCAAAGGGATCGTAATAGTCTGTGTGCTCCCTTCCAACCTCACCTCAAGCCAGGTGAGTCCTCCCCCCATCATCATAACCTCCTTGGCATCCATATCGGAGCCTGTCATATAATCCTCTTCCGCTACACTTTTTCCCTTGATACCAACTCGAGAGGAAGGATCCTCGGCTGGTAAAAAGGTCAATGTCTCGCCCCTTGTAAGGCGTCAGGGACTGGCGCCGACGACCCTTCAAAACCCATTACGACCTCAGGGAGCAACATACATCCCTCGGACCCCGACGGCGGTGGAATCGTGGACAACAGCTCGACATTATCTCCGAGATCTATGGTCGCCGTTTCTCTGATAACAAAGCCCTCCATCAACGGACTCCCCACGCGAACATCTCCCTCATCGATACAGATTGCCTGTTGCGGGAAGTATATTATCATCATTCGGCGACAATCCTTCCTCATCGTCCTTGTCAATTAGATGACGCAGAGGGGAAGTGGAAGCACCCGCCGCAATAGTCGATAACCGAGCAGGTCTCACTGCAGCAGCATGAATAGAAATGACTTTTCTCTTGCGGAATACCGAAGTAGGAGCTTTCTGCCTCCTCGAAGACCCTCGGCTTGAAAAAGAGATTAGAATGTCAACTCTTAGTCATAACGAATATGTGACCATAAGGTCAGGATGACATATGTAAAAAGTCACTATATGTATGAGTACAAATGAACATACTCACCGGTTGCTGAAAGCTTGGGCCCGAACTTCTTGAAAAAGGTCGTCCACCCACGAATCCCCACTGTGCGAGGCAAGACCTGGCTAACCCAATCGTGAATATCCATGACCAAAGGAGGGGGCTCGGTCTCACCTGAACAAGAAAAAGACATGACAGTTAGGCTACGCTGAGAATAAGCAAAATGAGCACTTAGTAAAAATACTTACGGGCTTAATTCCATGCCTCAGGAAAACCATTTGCATTCGCTACCACGTCCTTAGTCTTTACGTAGAAGTAATTAAACCAGAATCGACGATTTTCTTTATCGTCCATCTTCACTACCAAGCTTTTGCCTCCACGGTGGCGAATGTGCAACATCGTCCCCCCATGGAAACTCGGCGCGAAGAGGTGCATCAGGTGGAGAAGAGAGACCCCGCGACCAGCCAATTTCGCATACTTCTTCAGCATGATGATAAGCTTGTAGATATAAGGAGAAAGTTGTGTCGGGCAGACGCCGTAGTAGCGGCAGAATTCCTCTACCAATGGGAGAATGGGAAAAGAGTAGCCCACGTAGAATGAATATGCGTAGAACAAGCAGTATCCAAGGCGATGAATCTGCACCACATCGCGTCCAGCTGGGACCAGATCGATGTGGACTGGAATTTTAAACTTCGCCCTGAAATTAGCAAGGGCAGTCGCGTGCATCTCAGACTCCACGGCCTTAGGGTCATCCTCGGGCAGCTTTGAAAAGTTAGTTCTAGCCTTCTCATTACGAGGAATTATTTCCTCCACCGTAGGAAAGCTTTCATCTTCTGCAACAATGGCAGCCCTATAGTCATGGGGAGGCATGCGCACTGCCAAGGGAACAGGGTCAGGTACCCCCCCCCCCCCCCCAGAACTGGAAGACACATTAACCAGTTTGGTTTATGAATAGAGGGGGCGTAAACGCAGAAGAGTCAAGAGTAGCAGGAGCCACCAAAATCAGTGAAGGCAGGAGTATGAAGTAAGGTCAAGAAAACAGAGATTCCGATCGAGGAAGGAAGAAAAAGATATGATAATTCGATTTCTAAAATGCAAAGAGTGAATCAAAGGATTGAGTATCCCTATTTATAAGAGTTAGGGCATCAATATCGAGGAAGCAAACCGTCGTTGCCCAGCTCAAGCATCAAAATAGCAGAGCCACGGGAAACGATACAAGGTATCGAAAAAATGCGTAATAATGACGTATGATGACATGACGTCACTCTGAAACGATGTGACCTTAGGTTGCGGCTCACGGAAGGCCACGTTTCCATCCCATCCGAGGCGCTACTAGTCGACCAGCTCGAATGAAACTTCTCAACCCCAACTCACAGAGTCCGCTCATCGAGGTCGCTTAGGGTCGACATCAATAAGCGGAGGGACTAACTATATAGGTTAAAATCTGCCTTAGTAGGATTTAGCATGGAGCGATATCGTGGAAAGCGATATGGTCGAGGTCGACTAGTAGATAACGGGGCTCGTAACCGAGCAGTCGATAACGGCCGAGGTCGAGCATCAAGGGCAATGTTAACAACTAGTTTTTGCCTTGATACTATCGGGCAAAAATTTCTTGACTTTTGGTATAATATTTCTCTAAAGATATATTGTTTTTAAAAATTCATACTAATTACCATTTTATCCAATATAAGAATAAAAAATTAATCAAACATTTTGTTTAGAACGTCCTATATTGATAATATATTATATATATATATATATATATATATATATATATATATATATATATATATATATATATATATATATATGGAGAGAGAGAAAGAAAAGTGATTGGCAAGAATCAAAAGTAAAATAATCCGATAAATATTTTATCTTTGAAAATAGAAATTCTTATTGAATAAAGAATAATTACAATTAAATATTTAAAATAAAGGATAAGCTAATAGTAAGAAATTGAATCCAAAAAACTTAAACTATATTTAATATTGAGAAAAAAATAGTTAAATTCTATTTAATATAGAGAAGAAAATTAAGCGTTTACATAAACTGAATAGAAAAAAAATTATTTTAATTATTTACCAAATTCATCATACAAGTAAGATTATATTTCAGGTTGATAAAACCCTAGGATACATAAATTTGTCTCCATAAGAAGAACGATGAAAGGAACTAGAAGATAGAGCAAAATTGGTTGTAGTATTATATCCAGAGTCACTGATAAAAAGGTAAACTTGAAGCAATAAGCATGAAATAGAAGAAAACATATATTCTAAATGAGTTGTCATCAAATTTATTTTCTTTTTGCATTATTCCAACAAATGACAGGTCCCAATGTTTTCGTTTCACGTTTCTAAAAGGCCAAAAGATTTATTTTTTTAATCTGTTTTATTTGATAAATCTTTGAATAATTGTGATAAAAGTACTTTCGTGTTATTTCTTTGCGTTTCGTATTAGGTATTAGGAATAATAACAATTTTCATAAAATAATTCTCTTAAGTCCAAGGAAATATTTTGGATAACCTTTTTTTAATATATATTAGATGATAGCAATAACAACAATTTGGTATTTATAAAAATTATTTATGTGATTTCTTAAAATTACATACTCATTAATATGAGGTACACACAAAAAACTTACCTGAAAACTAGATTACTATAAAAGCGGAAGGATCTAATGTAAAAAAATGATAGACCAAAATGCATGCATATATAAAATTATTTCATACCTTTTAATTAAACACTCATTCTATAATATTTGTGTACAAAAATATCAGTACATATTCTAATAAATACTACTCCCTAGATACAAATTCTCTCATTAGTTTTTGGTAAACTCTTTAACTCAACATCAACTTATAAAAGTACTTATGAAAGGTCATCACGTCAAGTTCAGACAACATAATTTTAGGGAATAAGAATCGATTATATTATAATTTGTTATTAATTTTTTATAAAGTATATTTTATTATTTAATACCACAAGAAAGAAGAAAATCAGATAACTTCAATAATTGGAGGTAAAACTTGAAGTTACAATGAGGCATCTAAAGTACAAGAGGTTGGAGCAAGACTTATTTATTTATTAAGTTAGCTAAATCAGATCAATTCAATATTTTTTAGGAATCTATAATTTTTTATTTTGATATTTAATTTTATAACTTATATATATTATTTAATAATATTATATGTAATTTCTTAAAACCGATGTACTCTCAACACTAATGAGGTACAACGCAATAATTTGATATATGTTACAATGCACGTACACTAATACTAGTACACTTAATGATCCCGGCAGCTTGATACTTTAACTTACATCGAAATCGAAACTCAATATTCAATGTAGACTTGCGCACCTCTAAAGGTTGTGGGGTGTTCTTCCTTAATTAGAAGTTATATTTTGGGTTCGAATCTTAATTAGATATGATGTCGTATTTTGTAGGGAGTATTTTAATTCTACAAGTGAATTTTCTCGATTCAAATTCAAATTAATCGGATTTTAAAACAAATACCCATCAGTTGTAAAACTAAAAAAGTAGATTAGCACGAAATACTTTGCCACATTGGCCGGAAGATTTATTATACAAAGGAATCTGATAAAATTTGCGGAGTAGTATTCTTTTATATTATATTTTGACTCTTTTTATTAAAAATTCTGATTTCGCCCATGCTTGTAGAGAGTGTTTTCTTCTTTAAATATGTTACATACTGTATGAATTTAAAATAGTCGAATTAATAAGTACCGAAATATAAAAATGATGCACCTACCCGTATTTAGTCACATTCACATCAGAACAAAGTCTGTCTGATGCTTATGAATCTTTTGAAAAACTAAAGAGTACTTTCATTAACCAGAAGGTATACCTGTGTTGATTGACCAAGTCAGTCAAAGGGAAATATACTGAGCTTGAGAAGATGCCAAGTAGAAATATATCTTTCTTACACACATGCATATAAATCCAGAAGCTAGCTACTTATAAAGTGTCTCCATCTTCATATATATGAGGAATTACTCGTGCTAACTGCAGCTTTTTTCAGCTGAAACCTGCTCAGAATTGACACAGTTCAGGACTGCTAATTCCCAGAGAGCGTTGAATTGAACAGTTATTTTGCCAAATAACGCTTACACTAGTGACTAGTCTAACCATACTAAAATACTCCTATTTGCCCCTATCTTTGCCATTTGCAATATAATGACATCAAATCAATGCATGCATGGGTTGCATTGGGTTGCGGTTTAAACGTCGTCTTCTGGAAAATTATGAACAGTGGAACTGAGACGAGAGAGTAGCAGAGTCAAAGATTTTAATTTTGGTCCAACTCACTGACACCACCTCGTGTATTCTTGAAAGGTGTGTCATAGAATGACTTGAAAGAAAGAATTATTCTGCAGAGTATATGAGATGGTCGTCCAAAACCCATTTGTAGTTTAAGTGTGACGAAAATATGTGTTTAAAAAAAAGAGTGATATTTTTATATATAGCGTTCTTTTAAATCGCGTTATACAGTTGATAAGATAGTTATGCATAGTATGGTATATAACCATGTTATATATGTATAGCGCAGTTATATACCGCGCTATACATAGATAAATAAACGGTTCCCCTCCTTTCTCGCACTCAAACCAAACGCCCCCCTCCCAAATTAAAAATTCTTAACCGACCCCCTCCCCCCCCAAAATTTTCTTCTAAAAAAAATTATAATGGACCCTACCCGTCACACAAAACGATAAGATTGTAGGTCCTACATCCTAGCCAAGCCTTCTATTATTGTGGTTTCCTCGTTTCGGGCTCAAATTTTCAATTTATTGACTTTCTGAAAAACATAAATTGAGGTATTCCGATTTAGTTTATGTCGAAACTCGTATAATAATGCATATTAGTTGTTTTGAATGTGTTTCCATGTTGTTTTGTGTTTTTTTTGCGATTAAACTATTATGTTATTTTTATCCGGACTAAGATATTAGTGTTTTGTGTTTGTTTTTGTGATTAAAATGTATTTGTTGTTTTTATCTAGTTTAGATTATTTATTTGCTTAAAGACTAGTGCCCTTTTAGCGTAGTAAAATGTAGAATCTTTTAGCGTAGAATTCCTGTAGTTTAAGTATCTTTTATACTGATAGATCAAACACAAACTCAGTCCCATTAAATATAATAAAAATTAATTATTTAATTTACAAAACAAACATACAAAATTATGAAAATATTAAAATTGATACACACAAGAATTCAAGATAGCTTGGTGCTACTGGGTCTCAAATATCGAGCCTGAAACCCATAAGTATATATACTATGTCTAATTATATATGATAAAAATTAATTATTTAATTTACAAAACAAACATACAAAATTATAAAAATATTAAAATTGACACACACAAGAATTCAGGATAGCTTGATGCTACTGGGCCTCAAATATCGAGCCTGGAATCCATAGGTATATACTCTGTCCAATTAAATATGATAAAAATTAATTATTTAATTTACAAAATAAACATACAAAATTATGAAAATATTAAAATTGACACACACAAGAATTCAAGATAGCTTGGTGCTACTGGGCCTCAAATATCGAGCCTGGAACCCATAGGTATATACTCTGTTCGATTAAATATGATAAAAATTAATTATTTAATTTACAAAACAAACATACAAAATTACGAAAATAATAAAATTGACACACACAATAACTCAGGATAACTTGGTCCTACTGGGCATCAAATATCGAGCATGGATCCAGGACCAATTAAATAGCTTGGTCCAATTAAATAATGTATAATTATAAAAAATAATTATTTAATTTATAGGTCAAACATACAATTAATATTGTTTAATTTATAGTAGACGACATGGACGTGCCGCCTATGCATCTCGGACCTGTCTCCGATGAGCTATTAGTGTTGCAGGGCGATCATAGGTCCGCCTACGTATGGGAGGGAGAGTTACTGGCCAGACTCTCCGCGCCAGGAGAGTAGACGACATGTGGGATTTTATGAAGGACATAGATCTCCATCCCCGTGTAGTCCAACGCCTGCAAGATATGGGCTTCTACAGGATTTTGGAGATTGGGCGGCTGCAGCTCGACTGGTCTTTGATCACGGCCCTAATAGAGCCGTGGCGACCGGAGACGCAACTTTCCACTTGTCCATTGGCGAGGCCACCATCACGCTGCAGGATGTGGAGTTTTTATATGGGATACCTGTTGATGGACTTCTCATTGCACTGCCTCAGGCCATGAGAGAGATGACGCGTGGGCAGTATTTGGATATGCTGTAGCAGCTCACTGGTTTCAGGCCACAGGATGAGACTGCACACTCAGGGGCCAGTCGCATGAGTTTGACAGCTATTCGATAGCATTTGGAGATATTGCACCCCGACATCACCTGGGAGACAGATGATCTGCATATTCCCCGGTATACGAGGTTGCTGCTGCTCCTTCTGTTTGGGGGGAGTCTTGTTCCCGAACACTTCGGGGAACCTAGTCAGCTTGCGATTTCTTCATCATCTTCAGCTACTAGATGATTTACCCCAGTACAACTGGGGTGTTGTTGTTCTCGCCTACTTGTACAGGCATCTGTGCCGGGCGAGCATGGGCACCCAACATGACGTATGTGGATTTTTGCCGCTTCTACAGTTGACAACATATTCGAATACTCTGTTCATTCCTTCCAATTCTATCTAGTCAAAAGTTTTCTTAAACTTTACGTCAACTTTGTATGTTAGGTTTGGGCCTGGGAGCGGTTCCTGCAGTTGCAGCTACCTCTACCACCATTACCTTCGTATGTACCACCTCCGTTTCTCTCTCTAGCTAGGAGGTGGATTCTCCGGCGTGAATCTGTATGAGATTACGAGGCTCAGCATAATCTCCCCTTTTGCAGGGATGTGGTGGATATGCTGGAGGGAGCACAGGTAAATGTGTACCTAAACTTACTTAGTATAGCTTCACATGTGTTGCGCATATTCACGTTTTCTGTTGTTATTTGATTGTTCATCTGGACGCCATACAGCGACGACTTGATAGGTGGCCTGCCCGATTATTGCTCGGTCGGCCGACTGATTTGGAGCACTTTCGTCCCGCTCGTGTGCCTCGATATTGTGGAGCATCATGCCACGGAGCGGGTACTTCACCAGTTTGAACGTCCGCAATATATACCGAGGGGGCTACATGGGAGGCCACACATTATCAGCGGGATGATCGTTCCAGGGCGGACGACTCATATGTAGCGTGGCTAGAGGCGCAGGTACATACTTGGGACGGCCGAGCAGACCTAATTCCGCCCCCCATTCACAGATCTAGACGGAGACTATTCAGCTCTATATTCCCTGGTACCGCCGCGTTACCCGACTTTTTGTCGGGAATCCCATTCATCAAGCTGGCGGTCGGTATGTTCCATATGCCGGGTGGCACGAGGCCCTGGTATGTTTTCTGTTATTATTAATTATATAACTGTAACTTAGTGTTCTGTAGTTTATATTTTATATGTTGTGCAGACTATTAGCCTACATATAGTCTACCAGATGGGACTGTAGATGCATCAGCATGCCGGCGAGGGAGAGGCCGCTTTGCACGATTATGGCCGGCAGGTTGCAGAGGTGGCTGTCCAGACACTGCATCGAGCTTGAGAGGATCAGCGCTTAGGACACGACCCTGCTTATGTGGCGCCAGAGCAGTACCAACGAGGTAGGGGTGCCCCACGAGGCAGGGGTGCCCCTCGAGGTAGGGGTGCCCCACGAGGCAGGGTTGTCGTATGGGGTCGTGGTGGGCGGCGAGAAGGTGGTCCCCAGGAAGGAGGCGTTGAGGCTCCTGTTGATGATGTTGGTGTTGATCTGCCGGGTGACCTACATGAGCCGGACGAGTATCCCACCAGCATGCCGTCATACAGCCTTGGGATGCAGCTCACTCGAGGGACTTCGCAGGTGACCCCGTCAGGCCCATTATTGATCACGGGCACGGACCTTACCGGAGAGTATTGGGAAGCATACTTCCTAGGGTCATCGACTGCTGCTGAGGATCGACCGACCCGAGATTTGGATAGTGGGTGCCGGCTGAGTTATGGCTCATCATCACAGGCGCAAGTATGTTTTTATTAGTATTAAATTTAAATTTGTTTTTTCTTTTCTCATTTATTTTCCATAACTTTATATTAATTTTCTTATTAAGACTTCATCCCCGCCTGTCACGGAGGCCCATTTGTGCAATGCTGACATGGATGCGATGGATGATTATATTCAGGAGCCCGACGAGACCATGGTAAGAAAATTTAAATTGTTGTGACTTAATATATACTTTCCTATATTGAGCTGACTTATTCTTCTGTAGGTTTCTACTGGACCGACGACCCCTTCTACCGATCCTACCAGGACCACTGATGATTATGTTGCAGCGCATCCTGCTATAAAGAGGCGCCGTGATGAAGATGATCCTGATAGCGTAGCCGGGCGGGATGGCTGCATTGAAGCACACAGGGTGTGGGACACATTGATTTTATTTTTTTTTGTATTTTATATAAATATTATTTTATGTAAATAATAACAATAATTTTTTATGTTTGCAAAATATGCGTATTATGTTTTTATTTCTCTGTTCCTTCTTTATTTTAATACTACAACACAAACACAAAACATAACAACTTAACATAATTTAAATTCAGTACAACTAATAAAAATACATAATATGGGAAACATAAGGATAAAGTATTACACTCAACACATACATGTCATTGTTTAGTCACTGCCGCCTATTATTCTCTACTCCGACCACTTAAATTTCTCTCCCATATATATATATAAGCGTACATAAAGCAGAAGTGGTCCCCTACCCCTTTTATAAAGTTGGGGAGTTCAAGAAGAATATATTGCAAAATGTGCATATCTTTTCTTTCTTTCGTCTCAAAACTCCTTTTGCTTTTCTAATTCTCTAATGTCAAATCTGTTGTCACCAGGTCACAAGAAAATTTGTTCAACTGTGTCTCTCTAAACTTATAAGTTACTTTAATTAATTATTTTCGTAATTCTGCTATGAGAGAGTTAAATCTCCATAATAATCACGTCTAATGAAGTATTCTTGGTTTCGAATTGGTATATGGATGGGACAACTATTTGGGTCGTAATAATGCATACAAAATATTGATAGAGCTAGCAAAGACAACATTATTGTATCAACCATGTTTATTTTGTACGGATTCTAATAAATCTCTTGTGCCTTCAGCATAACGCCACCTACGAAACGAATATTTTGTTTCAGATAAGCCAACAATTGTTGATCTATAATTTATAATAGCTTTTTTTTGGGGTAGTTTTCGGATGTCAAGATATTAATTTTGAAATGAACTAGTGTTTTTCCATTTAATTCTGAAAGAGTAGAAGATAATCTTTATTCTTCGGAAGAGAGGGAAAAGTGAAGGAGTATATTCTTAGTTTACATTGGTGAGGGATTGTGTTACATTGGTTTGTAATGATGCATTATAGTTTTTTTTGTCTTTTGAACCAAAACAAGGATTTCAGTCCATTCTGCATCTGAAAAGGCATTTTCTGGTAGTCAGTTTATGTGATTACACATATTTTTTAGAATATCTATTTTCAAAATTTGAAACAATTTAACTGAAATTTTGTATTTTATTTTTAATAATATATTTTTATAGCCACACAATATTATAATATGCATGTTTAAGACCATAGTTTAAAAATCTTTTTTTCTTTTTTAATTATATGATAAATAGGATCACATAAAATAAAATAAAGAAAGCATTTTCTTTTTCTTCTCTTGTTGAGTTTTTTTAGAGTGGTCACTACTAGAAATCCGGTAAATTCCGATAAAAAGACGATCTAAACATCGTCCAGCACGGACGGAAACTATTAAAAAATTATTTATTTATTTTTTTAATCGCCATACCGACCAAGGATAGTCGGTAAAATTTGGCGCAATTACTCGGGAAAACATTACCGACCGACATCAGTCGGTATATTCGTCATACATTTGACCGCAATGGTCAGACATGCTTAGTCAAAGTATTTTTTTGATTACCGATCAACATCGGTCGGTTATATGGACCTGACATATTTAAATTATAATAATTATATTATTTATTTAAAATATTTTATAAAATTTATGTTCTAGTTACTGACCAAAATCGGTCGGTTATTACAGGAGAACATTTTACCGACAAACTTTGGTGGGTAACTTTAGTTTCTGAAAAATAACCGACCAATATCAGTCGGTTCAAAGGTCAAACATGGTCAAACTTTTAAATCACATTAAAATTTACTATATAAATATAATCCATGTACCACTTTATTTTGTAATACAAATAATGAATGCACTAACATATACGATAATAAGCATCTAAGAACGCGAAGCGCTAGGGCTACAAGGTCATTTTTTTTGGAGGATAGGCTTGTGAAGAATCAATAATCTAATTAGTATATATAATTGATCATCATCAAATGTATCTATTTGAATAAATATTAAATTGATTCATTGACTTATAACTTAGAAATAAAAATTAACGTTTTTAGATGCATAGATGAATATTAAAAATAAAACGTCTCGACCTATATCGATTAATCTATATATGTCGTACATTATTAGTTATGAACGAATGAAATATAGAACAATAATAAACTTCTTTGACATGTATATATGTATCGCAAATTAAATAAATGGAAGAAGCTATTAGCATTATGACAATCATATATAAGTAAACGAGTTAATATAACAACCAACTAAACAATTGATCAAGTTTTCGTGTGTTGTAAGGCATGCACGTGCGTCATATATAAGAAGTAGTATTTAAGGTAATCGACCAAATCGGTCTGTTAACTGTGGTCAAACACAGTCAACTGTCACTTAAGTGTATCGACCGACTTTACTGATCGATGTCGGTCGGTACCTTTTAATTTCAGATCTAAAATACAGGCTTCCCCCTCATTTCTCTTCTTCGCTTCTCAAAATTTTATAACTCTCACTCTCTTCTCCCTCACACACATCCCATTCCCCACTTCTCCGTTACCACCCCAGCTGCCTTCATTCCGGCCACTGCCCCCGCCGTTGTCGCTATTACTGCCGCCATTGCCCCTCCTCCTCGACCTCCTAAAAATTCTAGATTTCGATTTGAACGTACATTGTTTGTATAATATTAGTATTTTGTTAATTAGTTATGAATTAGTTAACTAGTGTTTAAATTGATTGTTTCTTTGAATTTTATTGAAATCTAGGGTTTGGGTCTTGTTAAAATTGAATTAAATTGAGTTGATTACCTAGGGTGTAAATTGAATGTTTAAGTTTGTATCGACTTGAGTAGTTTAGTTAGGAATTAAATGTTTAACTTTGAATTGAATTGATGTTTTAGGGTTTAGTTCTTGTGAATTGAATTTAGGATATGAATTGAACTTCTAGGGTATGAATTGAATTGGTTTAGGGTATGGGTTGAACTTTTAGTATATGAATTAAACTTTTAGGGGTAAGTGTTGAACTTTTTGGATAGAGCTTATGTTTTGTGAGGTTAATTGAATTATTTAGGATATGGGTTGAACTTTTAGGATATGAATTGAACTTTTAGGGGTAATGGTAACTTTTTGGATATGAATTAAACTTTTAGGAATAAGTGTTGAACTTTTTGGGTATGAATTGAGCTTAAAGTTTATGTTTAAATATGATTAATCATAATTAATTATATTTACTGTAATTTAATTTTGGTGTAATTAGTAAAAATTAATTATCTTAATTAAGTAAAAATAATTTAATCAATTTATAATTGTAGAATAAATTAAGTAGTTCTAATACCTAGGGAAATATCTCAATTTATTTTTATTTTATTTGTATAGATGGAACATTGTCATTGGATGTACAATAGGAATTATCCTAATCGGCGGGGATTGAGGAAGAATTTTTTAGAGGGGGTTGATGAGTTTATTATACATGCAATGTCACTTTCACCATACCAAATTGAAGGAGTAATTAGGTGTCCTTGTGTCAAGTGGGATTGTGTAAAGTTTAAAAAATCAGAGGAAGCTAAGATGCATCTTTATAGTAGGGGTTTATAGAGAATTACATTATGTTGACTAATCATGGAGAGATCGATGATAATCGTGAAATATTTCATAACATGGTTGTTGGTGAAAGTAGTAGGTCGGTGGAGAATAGGAATCAAGATTATAGAATTCATGATATGGTTGCGGATGCTTTTGGGATGCATTCCGGGGTTGAGCCCGATGAAAATATTGAACAGACTCCTAATGATATGCAAAATATTTTTATGAACAGTTAGAGGAAGTTAGTCGTCCACTACATGAAGGAAGTCCGCACGCTGAACTGTCTGTTGCGGTTAGATTACTAAGTATTAAATCTGATTGGACTATTTCTCTAGCGGCCATGGACTCTTTCATTAACTTTATGAGTGAACTAGTTGACCCAAATATCAACTTACATGGTGATTTCTATAAGGCAAAGAGATTGGTTTCTAAGTTAGGAATTTCGTTGATGAGAATTGATTGTTATGAAGATGGTTGCATGCTATATTATAAAGATGATGCAAATTTAGAATGTTATAAATTCTGTGAAAAGTCTCATTTCAAGAGGATTTTCAGTGGTAATATGGTTGCTGTGAAGGCGATGCATTATTTGCTCTTTTACCTAGGTTAAAGAGGTTATAAACGTCGATGAGTTCTGCTCCTTATATGAGATGGCACTTTGAAAACAGAAGACCACCTGGTATTATGTGTCATCCGTCAGATGGAGAAGCTTGGAAGCACTTTAATAGGACATATCCAGATTATGCTAGTGAAGCAAGCAACATTCGGTTAGGTTTGTGTGTGGATGGCTTCACGCCTTTTTCTAAATCTACGACACCATATTCATGTTGGCCTGTTTTTCTTACACCTTATAATCTACCTCCTGAGTTGTGTGTGTGTATATACCTGAGTTGTGTATGACTAGTCCATATATATTTTTAAATTGTATTATCCCCGTCCCACATAATTCAAAAAGTTTGATTGATGTATATTTGCAACCTTTGATTGATGAGCTAAAACAGTTGTGGTATGATAGTGTTGAAACATATGACATATCAACCAAGCAGAATTTCAACTTGCGTGCTAATTTAATGTGGACCATTAACGATTTTCCTGCGTATGAAATGTTATCTGGGTGGATGACTGCTGGGAAGCTAGCTTGTCCTTACTGCATAAAAAATGGTAAAGCGTTCACTTTGAAACATGGTCGAAAGCAATCATGGTTTAATTGTCACCGTCAGTTCTTTCCTGATGATCATGAGTTTAGAAGGATGAAAAATGCATTCAAAAAGAATAAAGTGGAACATGATTCGCCACCTCTGATACTTTCGGGTGAGGAAATTTAGGAGAGGGTGAAGAACTTCACTAAAGTTACTGAGGCTCCACCTTCTAGATTCTTCGGATATAGTGTTACTCATAATTGGACGAGACATAGTATATTTTGGGAGTTTCCTTATTGGAAGGATAATCTTCTCCGACAAACCTTGATGTCATGCATATTGAGAAGAATTATTTTGATAATTTATTCAACACAATGATGGATATTAAAGGTAAGACAAAAGATAACTCAAATGGTAGAATGGACTTGCAAGAATATTGCAGGTGACCTGAATTATACTTGTAGACAGCGAAAAATGGTAGGTGTTCAAGCCCAAAGAAAGTTACCTATTCACTTTGGAGGAGAGACGACAGATTTGTGATTGGGTTACGAACTTAAAGATGTCTGAGGGTTATGCGTCAAATATGGGAAAACGTGTAGATATGGAGGTAGGAAAGTTGAGCCTTTTGAAAAGTCATGACTGTCATGTTTTCATGGAGACCTTAGTGCCTATTGCACTTTGCGGTTTGTCCGAAAGAATCTGGAAATCCATCACAGAGTGCCACGACCCCAAATTCCCTCTGTAGGATATCGTGATGGCACCTAGTCTCTAAGACTAGGTAAGCCTAACAATTTGCGGAATAAATAAATAATAAACTGAACTCCGATCTCAACACATGATATATAAATATAAAACTGCAAATCCATAATTAAAGCTGCCAAAATCCGGTGAAAATAAGTCACAAGCTTCTAAGAGAAAATACTAAGTGTCTCTATATATCAAGTCTAAAGAGAATAAGGGGAGAAAACATAATAAGGATAGAGGGGGACTCTGAAGTCTGCGGACGCTAGCAGATATATCTTGAAGTCTCCACGTACAGTCCAACTCACTAGTATCTCGCTTGGTAGGAAGAACCTGGATCTGCACAAAAAGATGTGCAGAGTGTAGTATGAGTACACCACAACGGTACCCAATAAGTGCCTAGCTTAACCTCAAAAGAAAAGTAAGGCAGAAGATATAATAATATTTGAAATAACTGAGAATTTAAATAACGAGAAACTTTAGAAAATAATAGCACAGCAAACAGAGATAAACAATAGGGGCGCTCCCGAGGTACCGCCTCGTAGTCCCAAATGTAAAAATGCAATACAAGGGGATCTCCCGAGGAACCGCGTTGTAGTCCCAAAGTAAATATGCAGTACAGGGGGATCTCCCGAGGAACCGCCTCGTAGTCCCAAAGTAAATATACAGCAGATAACCGAACCGAAGGAACAATGAATTTACAGCAAGAAATCTTACAGTTAAAGATTTAATTCAAATCAAGCGAAGCAGTTAATTCAACTAAGCATGTTGCACAAATTGCAAGTGAGAGTTAAGACACGTAGACATGCGATACTAGGCTAATCATGATCACTACATATGCTAAAGTAACTCAGTTAAAGAATTTAAATAGAAGACAACTCAGCAAGAACCAAACTTTTCACAATTAGCCCGTGTACTTACTCGTCACCTCACGTACACGGTGCTCACATATCACAAATTTTTATAACAGTACCAAATCCTAAGGGGATTTTTCCCACACAAGGTTAGACAAGTCACTTACATCAAATCTCGCTCAATCAATCGATAAGGATTCCTTTCCCTAGATTTTCCGACTCCGAATGGCCCAAATCTAGCCAAAAGCAATTGCATAACATGAATACAACTACAAGAAACTAATTTAAATCATAAATCTACGACTTTAGCAAAGAATCAAAAAATCGCCCCAAAAAGTCGACCCAGGCCCACATCATGGAATCAGGTAAAAGTCACAAATTACGAACACCCATTCAACCACGAGTCCAACCATACCATTTTTAATAAATTTTGACACCAAATCGCCACTCAAATCCCTAATTTATACTCTCCAAATCCCTAGCCTCAAACTCCCAAATTTCACCTTAAATACACACTAACTAGGTGAAAACATCAATGGGGAAATAAGATTATTGATAAAAAATAAGCACAAGGACTTCCGCTTCTTAGATCACTTGACCGCATTTGCGGTCCTGCTTTTGTGAAAAAATGCACCACTTCTGTGGTTAACCACTGGAGTTGGGCCTCCACTTCTGCGATCTTCTCCCTCGCATCTGTGCAACTGCAGGTGCGGAACTCACCATCGCGCAAGCGCACCTTCCGCATCTACGCCCATTTTCTCGCTTATGGGAGCTCGCATCTGCGGGGCCATGATCGCATCTGCGGGCTCAGCTGGACAGTCCCAATTCCGCTTCTGCGGATCGAAGGCCGCTTCTGCGGTGCTGCACTTGCAGCTTTAAAATGCGCAAGTGCGATTACACCAAACACAACAAATCTTCAGTTATGCTCCAAGTCCAATATTTTGATTCGTTAACCATCCGGAAACCACCCGAGTCCCCTGAGACCTCAACCAAATATACCAACAAGTCCTAAAACATCATACGGTCTTAGTCGAGCCTTTAAATCACATTAAACAACGCTAAAAACACGAATTGTGCATCGATTCAAGCCTAATAAACTTTAAACTTCAAACTTCTACATTCTACGTTGAAGCCTGCCAAATCAAGTTTGATTGACCTCAAATTTTACACACAAGTCATAATTGACATTACGGACCTACTCTAACTTCCGGAATCAGAATCCGACCCCGATATCAAAAAGTCCACTACCGGTCAAACTTCCCAAAATCACCTAATTTGCCAACTTTCACCAATTGACGCTTAAATGACCTACGGACCTTCAATTCCACATCCGAACATGCTCCTAAGACCAAAATCACCCTACGGAGCTATTGGAACCGTCGAAATGCCATTCCAGAGTGACTTCACATAATTCAACCTATGACCAATTCCTAGAACTTAAACTTCTATTTTAGGGACTATGTATCTCATTTCACTCCGAAACCAAAGCAAAATCCTCCTGGCAAGTCACAAAACCCAAAAATAAAATAGAGGGATCTCAAAATGACCAACCGGGTCATTACACAGAGATTAGTTTGTTTTTCAAAGACTTGTGTTCTATCACTTTGAGGGAAGAAAACCTACTTCGGATGGATCAGAGCATTCCTGTAACTTCTAGTAAGATGGAAAAAATATTTTCATATGGTTTCTTTGATGTGACGGAATACCTTAAAATCCACCTTGTACACGAGGCATGACTTGAAAGGCATGTTCAATGTAGATAGATGTATCTCTTTGAGAGGTAATATTATAAGTTTGCCGTAATATTCTATTTTATTTGAATGTTGTTGGCTAACATGACATTATGTAGGACAATTGGAAAATGCAAATAATTTGTTAAGAAGAGGAATAGGATTGAAGGATTTACATGCGAAGCCCTATCATGCAAAGAAAACTGCACATTTTTGTTCTTACTATTTTGAGAGTAACGTGCCATGTTCTAGGAATAGGAACACTTTCGAATGTGTGAATGATCCATTATATCCATCAATGTCCATCTTCAATCAACCAGGCCGATGCTCTAAGGATGTTAGAAAGAAAAGTTTGAGTGATATGGAGTACAAGTGAGCTACAATGCATGTGTTGCTAAACTGTCCTGAAGTTCAACCATTTCTTAAGTAAGTATTGATTTATTAGTAATCAAAATATAAAATTTACAGTGATTTCATATTGATGCAACTACTGAAATTTTTTGATGTGTCACAGTCACTTAGTGGGTCAATTTAGCCATGATGCTGTATATATATATATTGATACGTGGTTCAAATAGTTTGTATATATCATCCTGAATATATATATATATATATATATATATATATATATATATATATATATATATATATATATATATATATATATATATATATTTGCTAACTTATGAGTTTTTTTTAACACTATATGTAGGTAAATAATCCAAATAATGGTATAAATTAATTTTTGAAAGATATATCTTGGGGACCTAATCTTCAGGTCACAACAATGTCTAAGTCCGTAGTGAATGATACAAGTTTCATATGGAAGATTGCTCTAAGAATAAAAATAGCAACAACAACGATGTGTGGGTTCAAGGTAGTGATGGCAACCAAACTGGAGATATTGATTATTATGGTGTGGTCAAAGAAATATATATATGCTAACTTATGAGTTTTTTTAACACTATATGTAGGTAAATAATCCAAATAATGGTGTAAATAAATTTTTGAAAGATATATCTTGGGGACCTGGTCTTCAGGTCACAATAATGTCTAAGTCCGTAATGAATGGTTACAAGTTTCGTACGGAGGATTGCTCTAAGAATAAAAATAGCAACAACAGCGAGGTGTGGGTTCAAGGTGGTGATAGCAACCAAGCTGGAGATATTGATTATTATAGTGTGGTCAAAGAAATATTACATCTAGAATATATAGGATGGCCATATAAGAAATTGAAACTCTTTAGATGCAAGTGGTTTGATCCAAATCCAACAAGCGGTACAAAAGTGTACCACCAATAAAACATAATTGGGGTTAATCATATGAGGGAGTATGATCGCTATGATCCTTTCATAATTGCACATAAGGTTAGGCAAGTGTATTACGCTCCTTATCCATTGCGGAAGAATAAGTCCGATTGGTGGGTGGTAATAGAAACTAAGCAAGTAGGTAGGGTGAAAGTCGAGAATGTGTTTGATGTTGCATATCAAAACGATATCTCAAGTGTTCACCAAATAGTGGACGATTAGTTAGAAAATAATTTGGAATATCGTGAACGCATATTGGAAGAACTTGATAGAAATGAAATAACAATTATAGAAAACGAGGATGAAGAATCAACTAATGAAATTAAAACATGTGAGGACGAAGAATTCTCGGACGAGGAACAATACATCGACGAGGATTAACAAGTTAGTTTTTAAAAGCACTCTCGTGTTATAACTAGTTTCTTATTTTGTCATTCTAAATATGTATTATATTATGCATATGGTAGGCAAGGGTCAAGGTAACAATAACCCTACTAGTTCTCGGGGTCGAGAAAAGACTAGGAAGGGAAGAAGGAGGGTAGAATTTGGGGATAATACTACTCCCTAATTTTCAGCCTCTTTAGAGATGCCTATGTCTTATCCTCCACCACATAGCTACACTGAGCTGCCACAACATCATCAGGCTTTTACTTTCATTCAGACACCGGGTCTTCCATCACAGGGCCATAGGACTATACGTCAGTCATACAGTCCGGTTGCCTCACATCCACTTGGATCGCAGCCTTCTCCATCAAAACAACATGGATCACAGCCATCCATATCATACCCACATGGGTCATATCCATCTGTATCACATCCACATGGATCGCATCCAGCTATGTCGTAGTCATAGGGATCACAACCATCTTTATCATCTACTCCATCTATTTTAGGACTTTGCCTGTGAGACCATAGCTCTGAGCCCTCATCTACACCGTCTACGTATGCCTCTGATACACATGTTGAGGATGATAATCCAAAGGTAGTGTATTATTTTATAATGTTTTAACTAACATTTTCATGTCTTTTTATTGTTAAGTTGCATGTTCAAGCCGGGCAAACAAACTACAACGATAATTACTAATGTCATCAAAAAGCTTTATGATGGCCCTTATGCGACTTGGAGTGATTTTCTATACTCGCTGAAGGAGGAAATTTTCAATCAGTTTAAGGTATAAATGTTCTTTTATCACTTTAATAAATAATATTTAAGATGTTTCCATCTAATGTTTAACTTTTGATATGTAAAGTAAGTGTGTATGGGAAGACCACTAGAGCGAGGAAATGGCTGCAAATTTTTATCAGAAAGCCCACAAGAGATTGGCAGATCATCTCGGATGGTAGAAAGAAGAATAAGAGGCATGACTGGTATCTGCAATATTTATGGGATGATTTGTTAAGGCAATGGCAGACCGAGGACTTCTTAAAGAAGAGCGAACAAGGAAAGAAAGCTCGCTCATCCGAGAAGGGAGGCTCCTTGCACATTAGGGGTGCTATCAACATCGGGATAATAAGAAGAAGATTGATAATTCCATAAATTATTACGTCTTTACTTTTCTAAGTATATCAATTCTATTTATTAACTAAATTAATTTATTTTCAGAAAAAGAAGCATGGGCGTCCACTGCAGCAAGATGAGATGTTCAAGGAGATGCATATTTTAAAAAAGAAAAAAGAGGCGGATGCAGATAGGTGGGCCGAGGACCGGGCATAGACTACATATGTAAGCATTCAAATTTTTTTAAGTGTTATAATTTACTTTTCTAAGACTTTTTATATATTAATTTAATTTAAAATAATGTAGGATCCCAAAGTACCATGGAGGACTTCATTCGTATTCAGCGAGCTAGTGAATAGGGCGAGCCAACCCAACCTTCGGACGAGGATGCTGAAAGAATATGGTTGGAGGTTGTTGGCAGTCCAAAGAAGGCGAAGGTATACAGGCTTCCTGAGAAAAAATATCATCTCTACAGGTGTGGAATGCAAGGAATAAGGACTTTCTCACAAAGCGAGGTGCTTAATAGGGAGAGCCTCTCGGCTATGCAGGAGATAGTAACAAGGCTTACATCCGAGCTAGAAGCGGCCAAGGAAAGAGAAAGGGTTAGAGATACATAATTCTTTGGTATGCAAGCTTAGATCAAAACTCTCCTTTCTACTGGAGCTTTTCCATTGCCCCGATCTCGTGAGTCATCGCCAGAGGCTCGACCTCCACGTGATTGTTCCTCCCATCCTGCCCGTGATTTGTTCTGCCTGTCCTCCACATGATCATTCTTCCCATCCTCCACAAGACCGTTCTTACCGTCTTCTAGATGAAAGTTCATCAGATAGTGGTGATGCTATAGAAAATACTCCTTGAACAATACTTTGAACTAGACAAATAGAACTTGTTTTGAATTCGAATGATCATTTTTGAACTTGTTGTAGTTACTTAGTTTTTGATTGGTTTTGAATTGTGATGTTTAATTGAACTTGTTTGTATTAAAATATTGATTGGTTTGAATTGAGATGTTTGGTTGGATATGGTTGAATAGGGTGTATGGATGGTTAGATTAATTGTGGTGAATTGAGGGTTATTTTTAGTGAATTGGGGGGTTATTGGTTGTTGTTGAATATGTATTTTTATTTGGTAGGTGGTGTAGTTACCAAAACATGCATTTTTTTGCCAAAATTATTCCCAAAAAACCGACCAACCTGGGTCAATAAAAAAAAATTAAATTGGAAAATACCGACCAATGATGGTCGGTTAATGCGCAATACCGACAAACGTTGGTCGGTAAGTTGGCTGTCAATTTTCAAAAAATCAAGATTACCGACCAACGTTGGTCAACAATCTTAAATTTTAATTATCTTTTTAAAAAGAGGATATTTCTAATACCGACCAATGTTGGTCAATAATTTAAATATTATTTGATTAACTTGTTTTTATTTACCGATCAACTTTGATCGGTAACGAAAATTTTTAAATTTAGCTCACTGACTAATGTTGGTCGGTAATATTAAATTATTAAAATAATATTCTGACCAATGTTGGACGGTGGCTCACTTAAATTGTCAGATGGTCATTTTTAGTGATCGATTATTATTGGTCGGTAATTTCCGATCGATTTTGATCGATTTGCTCTACCGACCAATAAATTACCGATCACACGTAATTGATCGCATTTTGGACAATTTTGGCGAATATTTAGTAGTGGATGGTTCGTGAATAGTGGTATCGTAGAGGTTGAACTAATAAGGGAGGGATTGTGGTGAAAGATTGGAAAAATTGAATTAGGGAATTTATAAAAAGAATTTATTTTTTTTCAAAAAAACAACTCAAACAATAGCTTTTAAAAAACAAAATATTGAGATTGCAAACCCAAGCAACGTCTGTTTTTTTGTTTTTAAAACTAACTTCAAACTTTTACAAACTCAGTTTCTGGGTTTTTGAAAATTATTTGCTAGACATCTTGACCAAAAAAATAATAATAATTAATTTTTCTCTTTTAAAGATCTCTAAAGTCTAAACTCAAACACTAGTATGGTACTCATGTATTTTCACTTTTAAGTTCGGCTTACTTAAAGGTACGTCAACTTCAATGTTGCCCGTAAATCGTAATTATTCTCTTTTCCTTTCCTTTTTCTTTTGTGTCTTACTTACGTTGAACCATGGGTTTGAATTTGATAGAGCAAATGTTTATCCCCTTTTCTTCGAGTAATTAACAAGAGGTATATTTTAACTTTGGTCGTTGTTGGGTTAAAGCGTCTTAAATATGCTTTTAACATAGTGTGATATTGTTTGCTTTGGGCTAATTCCTTATGGCTTTCCCCAAAAGACTTCACAACGTTAAGAGATCCTTACACCTTAATTATATGTAGGCTCCCAATTTTTCAGCTATCAATGTGAACTTTGTTTGCACACTCAACAATCTCCTCTCTAACCAAGTTTTATGTTGCCTACTACTGCGATCCAGGGTCTCCCCTCAAACCAAGTTCCACGTGGTCCATTACCATGATTTATGGATTAATTTTCGAAATTCATTGTGTGTCACCTACATCGTTAGAGTACTTATGGCAATCGAAACCTGCAACTAGTTTCTTCTTGTGTGAGTGTCTTCAAGCTTGTCACGACCCGAAATTCCCTCCTTCGAACCGTGATGGCACCTAATATTTCACTTGCTAGGCAAGCCAATGTTAGAATAATATTAACAAATTTTAAACCATTTTGAAATTATTAATAATTAAGGAAACAAAATCGGAAGCAAAGTTTGTAACATAGTGAAATAGTCCATAAAAAAATAACGCTGTCTAAATATCATCCCAGAATTGGTGGCACAAGTGCACGAACTACTAGAATAAATACAAATAAAGATCTAAATAAAATAAAGCTGTCTGAAAATAAACACACAACTAAAGTAAAATATACGGGGACTTCAGAACTGCGAACGCCATGCAGTTATACCTCAAGTTTCCTCCGAGTAGCTGAAATTCGAGCAAGTCTATGGCACGTCACTAGGACCAACTCTGAAATCTGCACAAGAAGTGCAAAGTGTAGTATCAGTACAACCGATCCCATGTACCGGTAAGTGCTGAGCCTAACCTCGATGAAGTAGTGACGAGACTAAGGCGGGTCACTTACATTACCTGTACGCAATATTAGTAACAACAACAATAATAGAAATAAATCAGTAGCTCATTTATAATAATTGAAGCCAACTCAGCAGTCATAACCAATTATCATTTCCTTCAATTCTGTTGCAGCGTGCAACCCGCTCTCACAATATATTCACATTCAATTCTGTTGCAGCGTGCAACCCGCTCTCACAATATATTCATATGTATGTCGACTTTTTAATAAGTATGTTGCGGCGTGCAACCCGATCCTCCAATATGGACTTTTCATAAGTCTGTTGCGGCGTGCAACCCGATCCTCCAATATGGACTTTTCATAAGTCTGTTGCGGCGTGCAACCCGATCCTCCAACATATTCATTTATCAATTCTTATAGAAGAAATTTCCCAATAAATACAACAATTAATATAAAATTATAAGACAACAAGTATACAATAATTATAATTTAATTATGAAACAAACAATGACAAATAACAGATTATTATGGAAAACAGGGAGAAAATAGGCAGTTTAAGATTTAATATGCTAAATGTCAAATAACAGTTAAAATACATAATTCAAATAACATGTAACAATTAATGCAGAAATTCAAGAATTAATATCTGACAAAGAATAGGAGAGAAACAATTATTATAATAATTAATTTATGATTTAAAATAATTTATGATTTTTCAAGTAAGCAGACAAATAATTAATTTGACGACGTATAAACACTCGTCACCTCATCTATACGTCGTTCACATGCAATTCACATAGCAATTAAATTAAGAATTTTATTCCCTCAAGTCAAGGTTAACCACGACACTTACCTCGCTTTGCAAATTCCAATCAATTACTCAACCATAGCTTTTCCTTTTAAATTTGACTCCAAAAACTTCAAATCTATTCACAAACGATTTGATATATTCAATATAATCATAGGAATTAATTCCATATGAATTTACAAATTTTTCGGATAAAAATTCGAAATTCATTACAATATTCGGTAGTGGCACCCACATCTCAAATCTCAGAAAAACTTACGAAATTCGAACACCCATTTCAAGACGAGTCCAACCATACATAAATTATTCAATTCCGATATCAAATGGACCTTTAAATCTAAATTTTTCGTTTTTGGAAAGTTTTACAAAAATTCCAATTTCTTCCATCTAAATCCGAAATAAATGATGAATATAGGCTTAGATTTATGAAATACAATCACTATATGATAAAGAACATTTACCCAGTTCGAAATCATGAAAAACTCCTTTGAAATCGCCCCTAAGCAGAGTTATAATTGAGGGTTTGTGAAAAATGGAAAAATCTCGTTTTGGTTTTGTTTTAAGTCACAGGGGTCAGGCCTTCTTCGCGTTCCCGAAGGGCCTGTCGCATTCGCGATGAGTAGCAGCCCGTGGCTTTCGCGTTCGCGAGTTCTCCTTCGCGTTCGCGAAGACTTTTTCCCCCGGCCTTCGCGTTCGCGAGGCATTGCTCGCGTTCGCGATGAAGGAATGATCAACCCTCCCCCAGGTGTGCCTAACACTCTGCATTCGCGAGGAGCTGGTCGCGTTCGCAAAGGGTAATGCCCCCATCGCTTCGTGTTCGCGATTAAGCCTTCGCGTTCGCGAAAAAGAAAACTTCAGCTGTCCAGTTTACTCTTCGCGTTCGCGAGAGTACCTTCGCGAACGCGAAGAAGGACATGCCAGAACACCTGCTGCAGCAAAATACCAGATTTTCAAAGTCCAAAACATCCCGTGACCTATCCGAAACTCACCGGAGCCCTCGGGGTTCCAAACCAAACATGCACGCAAGTCTAAAAATATCATACGAACTTGCTCGCGCGATCAAATCGCCAAAATAACACCTAGAATTACGAATTTAGCACCAAATCAAAGGAAGTTTCCAAGAAAACTTTAAAACTTATATTTTTATAACCGGACGTCCGAATCATGTCAAATCAACTCCGATTCTCACCAAATTCAGCAGAAAAGTCATAAATATTATAGTGGACCTATACCGGGCTCCGAAACTGAAATACGGACCCGACGTCAATAAATCCAATATCAGTAATTTCTTAAAAATCATTACGCTTTCAAGCTTTTATTTTTTCATCAAAATTCCATATCTCGAGCTAGGGACCTCGGAATTCGATTCCGGGTATATGCCTAAGTCTCAAATCATGATACGGACCTACCGAAATTATCAAAATACTGATCCGGGTCCGTTTGCTCAAAATGTTGACTAAAGTCAACTTAGTTGAGTTTTTTTTAAAGCTCTATTTCATATTTTAATCCATTTTTCACATAAAAACTTTCCGGAAAATTGTACGGACTGCACACGCAAGTCGAGGAATGGTAAATGGTATTTTTTGAGGTCTTAGAATATAGAATTACTTATTAAATTTAAAGATGACATTTTGGATCATCACATTCTCTACCTCTAAAACAAACGTTCGTCCTCGAACGGAGTTAGAAAAAGTACATGAGCTGGAAAAAAGGTGTGGATATTTACTCCGCATGTTCGACTCGGACTCCCAGGTAGATGCTTCTGCCGGATGACCTCTCCATTGCACCCGAACTGAAGGATAACTCTTAGACCTCAACTTTCGGACCTGCCGGTCTAGAATAGCCACCGGTTCCTCCTCGTAAGTCAATTCTTTGTCCAATTGGACTGAGCTGAAATCTAACACATGGGACGGATCACCATGATATTTCTGGAACATAGACACATGGAACACTGGATGAACCGCTGATAAACTGGGTGGTAATGCAAGCCTGTAGGCTACTTCACCCACCCTTTCAAGAATTTCAAAGGGTCTAATATATCTAGGGCTCAACTTGCCCTTCTTTCCGAACCTCATCACACCTTTCATAGGTGAAGCCCGGAGCAATATTCTTTCTCCAATCATGAATGCAATATCATAAACTTTTTGGTCGGCATAACTCGTTTGCCTAGACATAGCTGTGCGAAGTCGATCCTGAATAATCTTAACCTTATCCAAGACATCCTGTACCAAATCAGTACCCAACAACCGAGCCTCTCCTGGTTCAAAAAAACCAACTGGCGATCGGTATCGCCTTCTGTATAACACCTCATATGGAGCCATATGAATGCTCGACTGGTAGCTATTATTATAAGCAAACTCTACAAGTGGCAAGAAATGATCCCAAGAACCTCCAAAGTCTATAACACAAGCGCGGAGCATATCTTCCAATATTTGAATAGTGCGCTCTGACTGTCCGTATGTCTGTGGATGAAATATTGTACTCAACTCCACCCGCGTGCCTAACTCATGCTGTACAGCCCTCCAAAAATATGAGGTAAACTGCGTACCTCGATCTGAAATAATAGACACGGGCACACCGTGAAGGCGGACAATCTCACGAATGTAAATTTCAGCTAACCTCTTTGAAGAATAGGTAACTGCCACTGGAATGAAATGTGCTGACTTGGTCAACCTGTCCACAATGACCCAAACTGCATCAAATTTTCTCTGAGTCCATGGGAGCCCAACAACAAAATCCATAGTGATATGCTCCCACTTCCACTCAGGAAATTTTAACTTCTGAAGAAAACCACTAGGTCTCTGATGCTCGTACTTAACTTGCTGACAATTCAGACACCGAGCTACATGTGCAACTATATCCTTTTTCATTCTCCTCCACCAATAATGTTGCCGCAAATCTTGATACATTTTGGCGGTACTTGGGTGAATAGAATACCTGAAACTGTGTGCTTCTTCAAGAATTAATTCACGAAGCCCATCAACATTAGGCACACAAATACGACCCTGTATTTGCAGAACCCCATCTTCCCCCACAGCAACCTGCTTAGCATCACCATGTCGCACCGTGTCCCTAAGGACAAGTAAGTGAGGATCATCATATTGCCTCTCTCTAATGCGCTCATATAAAAAAGATCGAGCGATTGTGCAAGCTAGAACCCGACTGGGTTCTGAAATATCTAACCTCACAAAATGATTAGCCAAAGTCTAAATATCTATAGCTAATGGCTTCTCACCAACCGTAATATACGCAAGACTGCCCATACTCACAGTCTTTCTACTCAAAGCATCGACCACCACATTGGCCTTTCCGGGGTGATACAAAATAGTGATATCATAGTCTTTCAATAACTCCAACCATCTTCTCTGCCTCAAATTAAGATCTTTTTGTTTGAACAGATACTGAAGGCTGCGATGATCAGTAAATACCTCACACGAAACACCGTAGAGGTAATGCCTCCAAATCTTCAGCGCATGAACAATGGCTGCCAATTCTAAGTCATGAACAGGATAATTCTTCTCGTGAACTTTCAACTACCGCGATGCATATGCAATTACCTTGCCATCTTGCATTAATACTGCACCAAGCCCAATGTGAGATGTGTCACAATATACCGTATACGATGCTGAACCTGTGGGTAATACCAACACTGGCGTCGTAGTCAAAGCGGTCTTGAGCTTCTGAAAGCTCATCTCACACTCGTCTGACCATCTGAATGGGACACCTTTCTGGGTCAATCTGGTCAATGGGCTTGCTATAGATGAAAACCCTTCCACGAACCGACGATAATAACCTGCTAAACCCAGGAAACTCCGAATTTCTGTAACTGAAGTAGGTCTAGGCCAATTCTGAACAACCTCAATCTTCTTAGGATCCACCTTTATGCCTTCTGCCGATACAACATGTCCCCAAAAGGCAACTGAGTCTAACCAAAACTCACATTTTGAAAATTTGGCATATAACTAATTATTCTTCAAGGTGTGAATCACACTTCAAAGATGTTGCTCATGTTCCTCTCGACTTTTGGAGTAAATCAAGATATCATCAATGAATACAACCATAAAAGAATCCAAATAAGGCATGAACACCTGATTCATCAAATCCATAAATGCTGCTGGGGCATTTGTCAACCCAAATGACATCACTAGGAATTCGTAATGCCCATACCGAGTTAGAAAAGCTATTTTAGGGACATCAGATGCCCTAATTTTCAACTGATGGTAACCAGACCTCAAATCGATCTTCAAAAATACCTTGGCACACTGAAGCTGATCAAATAAGTCATCAATTCTTGGCAGCGGATATTTGTTTTTGATAGTGGCCTTGTTCAACTGTCGATAATCTATACACATCCGCATAGAGCCGTCTTTCTTCTTTACAAATAATACTAGTGCACCCCAGGGCGAGACACTGGGTCTAATGAATCCCCGATCAAGCAAGTTTTGTAACTGCTCTTTCAATTCTTTCAACTCTGGCGGGGCCATACGATATGGTGGAATAGAAATGGGCTGAGTGCCCGGAGCCAAATCAATACATAAGTCAATATCTCTGTCGGGTGGCATCCCCGGCAAATCTACAGGAAATACTTCTGGAAATTCATGAACAACTCGTACTGAGTCCATAGAAGGGACATCCACACTGGGATCGCGAATATAAGCCAAATAGGCTAGACACCCTTTTTCTACCATACGCCAAGCTTTCATATAAGAAATAACCCTGCTGGCAGAATGACCAGGAGTTTCTTTCCACTCTAACCGAGGTAACCCCGGCATAGCTAGGGTCACTGTCTTGGCATGACAATCCAATATAGCATGATAAGGGGACAACTAATCCATACCCAAGATGACATCAAAATCTACCATATCAAGAAGTAGAAAATCCACACTAGTCTCAAGATTACCAATAGTAACCACACACGAATGATAGACATGATCTACTACAACAGAGTCTCCCATCGGTGTAGATACATACACAGAAGCACTCAGAGAATCACAAGGAATAACCAAATATGATGCAAAATAGGAGGACACATAGGAATAAGTAGACCCTGGATCAAATAGAACTGAAGCATCTCTATGGCAAACTGGAATAATACCTGTGATCACAGCATCAGATGACTCGGCCTCAGGCCTAGCTGGAAAAGCATAAAATCGAGGTTGGGCCCCACCACTCTGAACTGCGTCTTTGGGACGGCCTCTAACTGGCTGGCCTCCATCTCTAACGGTCTGACCTCCACCTCTAATGACCTGACCTCCACCTCTAATAGCCTGACCTCCACCTCTAACTGCCTGACCCCTACCTTTAGCTGGCTAAGCATGTGGTGAACCGGTACCGGTATGATGGCACGAGAATATTGCTGAGACCTGTTACTCGCCAATCTAGGGCAATACCTCCTGATGTGGCCAATGTTTCCACACTCATAACACCCATCCTGATGCCGTGGCTACTGAAGCTGAAGCTGACCTAGATGGGCCGAATAACCACTATAGTAACTTTGGAGTGGTGGTGCATTGATAGGAGCTGAATGTGCACTGAATACTGGCTGCCCAGAGTAAGGCATAATAGAACCGTGACTCCCTGAAGCATCGAGAGATGCATGAAGTGTTGAATGAAACGGTCTGGGAGGATGACCCTTACCAAAATTATCCCTGCCTCCAGACGAGGCACCACTGAAACCACCGAACTGACGAGGCCTCTTATCGGACCTCTACCATCTCTCCTGTGCAAGAACCATCTCTATCCTCCTTGTGACATTAGCAGCCGCCTGAAAAGAAATCTCACTTCCGGTCTCCTTGGCCATTTGAAGTCTGATAGGGTGAGTGAGTCCCTCAATAAACCTCCTCACTCTCTCTCCCTCCTTAGGTAGTAAAAGGAGAGCATGACGGGCCAAATCCACAAAACGGGACTCATACTGAGTAACAGTCATACTACCCTGCTGTAGACGCTCAAATTGCTTGCGGAATTCCTCTCTCAGTGTGATAGGGAGGAACTTCTCCAGAAATAGCTGAGAGAACTGCTCCCAGGTAAGTGTAGGTGATCTAACTGGTCGGGTCAATGTATAATCTCTACACCACCTCTTGGCGGAACCCGTCATCTGAAATACAGCAAAATCAACCCTATTGGTCTTAACTATACCCATGTTCCGCAACACCTCATGGCAGCATTCAAGATAATCCTGTGGGTCCTCAGAAGGTGTACCACTGAAGTGAACTGGAAAGAGCTTGGTAAACTTATCCAGTCTCAATAAGGCCTCAAAAGACATGGCGGGCCTATCACTGATCTGTGCCGTAACAACTGGCTGAACTACCCCAACTGGCGGGGCTGCTGGAGCCTGATTTTGGGGAGCCATCTGCTCCGGAGTGGGAGTAGTGGGAGTTTGTGCTCCTCCCCCAGCCTGTGAGACGGCTGGTGCCACTGGAAATGTACCATTATGGGCCACGCCCTCCATAAGACTTACCAAACGGACTAGAGCGTCCTGAAGTACTGGAGTGGCTATGAATCCTTCCGGGACCTGAACTGGTCCAACTGGTACATTCTGAACTGGAACCTCCTCCTGAAGGTCCACCTGAGGTTCTACAACAGGTGCAGCTGCTCGAGCTCTGGACTGAGCTCTACCTCGGCCTCTACCCAAAATTCTCTCCTTCGGACCGTGATGACGCCTAATATTTTACTTGCTAGGCAAGCCAATGTTAGAATAATATTAACAAATATTAAATTATTTTTAAATTATTAATAATCAAGGAAACAAAAGCGGAAGCAAAGTTTGTAACATAGTGAAATAATCCATAAAAGAAAATAACGGTGTCTAAATACCATCCCAGAATTAGTGTCACAAGTGCACAAACTTCTAGAATAAATACAAATAAAAATTTGAATAAAATAAAGCTGTCTGAAAATAAACACACAGCTAAAGTAAAATAGACAGGGACTTCAGAACTGCGGACGCCATGCAGTTATACCTCAAGTCTCCTCTGAATAGCTGAAATCCGAGCAAGTCTATGGCACGCCGCTGGGACCAACTCCGAAATCTGCATAAGAAGTGCAGAGTGTAGTATCAGTACAACCGACCCCATGTACTGGTAAGTGCTGAGCCTAACCTCGACGAAGTAGTGACGAGGCTAAGGCGGGTCACTTACATTACCTGTACGCAATATTAGTAACAACAACAATAATAGAAATAAATCAGGTAGCTCATTTATAATAATTGAAGCCAACTCAGCAGTCATAACCAATTATCATTTCCATCAATTCTGTTGCAGCGTGCAACCCGCTCTCACAATATATTCACATTCAATTCTACTTTTTAAAAAGTCTGTTGCGGCGTGCAACCCGATCCTCTAATATAGACTTTTCATAAGTCTGTTGTGGCGTGCAACCCGATCCTCCAATATGAACTTTTTATAAGTCAGTTGCGGCGTGCAACCCGATCTTCCAATATAGACTTTTCATAAGTCTGTTGCGGCGTGCAACCCGATCCACCAACATATTCATTTACCAATTCTTATAGAAGAAATTTCACCAATAAATGCAACAATTAATATAAAATTATAAGACAACAAGCATACAATAATTATAATTTAATTATGAAACAAACAATGACAAATAGCATATTATTATGGAAATCAGGGAGAAAATAGGCAGTTTAAGATTTAATATGCTAAATGTCAAATAACAATTAAAACACATAATTCAAATAACATGTAATAATTAATGCTAGAATTCAAGAATTAATATCTAACAAAGAATAGGAGAGAAATAATTATTATAATAATTAATTTATGATTTATAACAATTTATGATTTTTCAAGTAAGCAGACAAACAATTAATTTGACGACGTATAGACACTCGTCACTTCGTCTATACGTCGTTCACATGCAATTCACATAACAATTAAATTAAGGGTTCTATTCCCTCAAATCAAGGTTAACCACAACCAGCGGCGGCCCGATGGTAAGGCAACTCAAGCAACCGCTTGAGGACCCATATCTATGGGGGCCCAAATTTTCTAATATTAAATAGTTGCATATGATATTTTTTTTTTAACCTTGATTCAGCCCTAAACTTTAGGTGTGAATATGTTTCTTAACTCCTTTACACACTATCATCATTATCATGAGACCCATATTACTTTGATTATTTTGTCTTTCTTTACAAGTCCACTATTTCATAAAACATTCCGTCAAGTAAGATAGCAAAAGGCAATTGCAACCCTTTTTTGTCAAGCTTTCCCGGCATTGCACCAAAAATATTGAAGCAACAAAAATAATATCAAGTTATCTATAACTGTTTGTTAAACCAGGTTCAATTGTTCCGTACTTTTTTTATTACTTTGCATCTAAAATTTGTTATTTTTTTATATCTTTTATTTGTAAGTATATGTATCATCTTTTTATTTATTTATAATCCTAGTAAAGAAATCGATTATAAATAAATTATTAATAATTTACATCTCAAAAAACTAGAAAAATAAATTTTAATTAAAGTGTTACTAAATGAGTTTTTTAATACCGAAAAACTTAGGGCCCCTCATTGAAGTTTGGCTTTAGGCCCCAAACACCGTTGGGCCGCCCCTGACCACGACACATACCTCGCTTTGCAAATTCCAACCAATTACTCAACCACAACTTTTTCTTTTAAATTTGACTCTGAAAGCTTCAAATCTATTCATAAATGATTTGATATATTCAATACTAATCATAGGAATTAATTTCATATGAATTTATAAATTTTTCGGATAAAAGTCTGAAGTTCATTAAAATATTCGGCAGTGGGACCCACGTCTCAAATCTCGAAAAAACTTACAAAATCCGAACACCCATTCCGAGACGAGTCCAAACATACAGAAATTATCCAATTCCGATATCAAATGGACCTTCAAATATAAATTTTTTGTTTTTGGAATGTTTTACAAAAATTCCAATTTCTTCCATCTAAATCCGAAATAAATGATGAATATAGACTTAGATTTATGAAATACAATCACTATATGATAAAGAACACTTACCCAGTTCGAAATCGTGAAAAACTCCTTTGAAATCGCCCCTAAGCCGAGTTATAATTGAAGGTTTGTAAAAAATGGGAAAAATCTCGTTTTGGTTCTGTTTTAAGTCATATGGGGTCGGGCCTTCTTCGCGTTCGCGATGAGTAGCAGCCCGTGGCTTTCGCGTTCGCGAAGGCTTCCCCCCTCCCCCCCCCTCCCCCGGCCTTCGCGTTCGCGAGGCATTGCTCGCGTTTGCGATGAAGGAATGATCAACCCTCCCCCAGGTGTGCCTAACACTACGCGTTCGCGAGGAGCTGGTCGCGTTCGCGAAGGGTAATTCCCCCATCGCTTCGCGTTCGCGATCAAGCCTTCACGTTCGCGAAGAAGAAAACTTCAGCTGTCCAGTTTACTCTTCGCGTTCGCGAGAGTACCTTCGCGAACGCGAAGAAGGACATGCCAGAACACCTGCTGCAGCAAAATACCAGATTTTCAAAGTCAAAAACATCCCGTGACCTATCCGAAACTCACTGGAGCCCTCGGGGCTCCAAACCAAACATGCACACAAGTCTAAAAATATCATATGAACTTGCTCACATGATCAAATTGCCAAAATAACACCTAGAATTACGAATTTAGTACCAAATCAAAGAAAGTTTTCAAAAAAAATTTAAAACTTATATTTTTACAACCGGACGTCCGAATCACGTCAAATCAACTCCGATTCTCACCAAATTCGGCAGACAAGTCATAAATATTATAGTAGACCTATACTGGGCCTCGTAACCAAAATACAGATTCGAGGTCAATAAATCCAACATCAGTAATTTCTTAAAAATCATTAAGCTTTCAAGCTTTTAATGTTTCATCAAAATTTCATATCTCGAGCTAGGGACCTCGGAATTCGATTTCGGGCATACGCCCAAGTCCCAAATCACAATACGGACCTACCGCAATTGTAAAAATACTGATCCGCATCTGTTTGCTCAAAATATTGACTAAAGTCAACTCAGTTGAGTTTTTTTTAAAGTTCTATTTCACATTTTAATCCATTTTTCACATAAAATCTTTCCAAAAAATTGTACAGATTACGCACGTAAGTCGAGGAATGGTAAATGGTGGTTTTCGAGGTCTTAGAACACATAATTACTTATTAAATTTAAAGATGACATTTTGGGTCATCACAAAGCTCGTAAGGGTAAGCAAAATGAGACCCACACCATCACTCAGCTATCGCCATACTCGTCCCATAGAACCTGAGCTCTGATACCAATTGCTGCGCTAAACCATCCCAAAGATATTTTTAACATGGTGTGATATTATATACTTTGGGCGAGGCCCTCACTCTTTTTTTCCCAAAAGGCATCACACCATTAAGAGATCCCTACTCCCAATCTTCTCAGCTCCAATGTGGACTTTTTTCGCATACCCAACAATTACCTTCTTGGTTAGCACTTTTTAGCAGACGCGAATTTAAGATTTCTAGAACATAAGTGCATCACTAAAGAAAGGAGGAAAAAAAGTATTTAGTGAAAATTGACCCCCTATTTTAGGATAAATAACTAGGCATTCAACTAACTACACCATTTAACTTTTTTCGAATATGGAACCAATAAATAATATTAGATCAATTTTAAAAAATATATACATAAAATATTTGATTTTGTAAAAAGACGATGAATTCACATGCAGTATAATTTGGGCTTAAATCTGCCCCTCCTTTTCACCAAGAAAGAAAAAAAAAGGGGGGGGGGGGGGGAAAGGATGTTCTCATGCAGGTAAAATTAAAAAGTAATCTAAATGGAGAAACAAAAACCTTTTAATCCTGCACCTAATGTCATGAGGCTGAGAACAAAGAAATTATACTATTGCTTTAGAATATAATGGAGTGAATTTGTTCTAGTTCTTCTTTATATTTTTCTTTTCTTTTTCCTTTGTCTTATCTGTATCCGTACCAAAATTTAAGACGATAAAGTGGCATGTACTCAATCAGTAACTATAATGGGAGCCGGAGGTGTGCGGCCGAAGAAGATTGACCGTGTTCTTTTCTTTTCATTTATTTGTCGGCTTTGTATGTGTGAAATGTCAAAATTTTCTTCTTAAATTTCTCTCATTTTTTTTTGTCCATACAAAGTTGGTAAAAACCCTCCTAAGCATAAAAGGATGTGAAATTAGAACATGACAAGCACGCGTGAATCTGATCTAACCTTTTCTGTGTTTCTTTTGCCTTTCCCTCCTTTTTGCGAGTTCGAAACCAAAATATGATTCATTTACACTCAAAAGATACAATAAGGTTAAAAAAAAAATTAGATACCATTTTATGTATAGCGCGGTTATTCATCGTGTTATATGTTAACGGTAATTTTGTCCGTTAAGATATAGCGCGGTGAATAACCGCGCTATATTTGAACTTAAAATGGGCGGGAGGGTATAGCGCGCATATATAAGGCGCTATAGTATAGCGCCTTATATATGCGCGTTATACCTATATAAAAAAGCGTGTATCACGATCCAAAATCCAACTAGCCGTGATGGCACCTAACCTCATCCGCTAAGTAAGTAAAAAAAAAATCGATTTAATTAATATTTAACTGACTCTAATACACTCCCCAAGAACTGATAGTACAAATCATGAGCTTCTAAGATTAGAATTTACAAAACTGGTGTGGAAAAATAATACGTCATCTGTCTAAAATATACATGAACAGATTAAAAATTCTAAAACTACCATGAACAAGAAGCAGCAATGACTGGAACGCATATACATCTTCAGATCCAGCTCCCACCGTACGCAGCTACATTAGCATCAGAAATCTACACACAAGGTGCAGAAGTATAGTATGAGTACAACCGACCCCATGTACTCAATAAGTAACAAACCTAACCTTTGGTTGAAAGTAGTGACGAGCTGGAATAAGGGTCAGAGTCCAACTCCAATAACCATCAACAGTTCATAACAATATAATTTAAAGCAATACAAGTAATAACTCAATAATAAAATGCTCAGCTCGTATAAAATTCCGAAAAATAAATATTTTTTTTCAATATAACAGTAAAACTCAAATCCTTTGCCGAAAGTTACCAAAAATATGAGTAAGTCTGAAACCTGTGATTTTTCTTAAAACATTAACGACAGATAAGAAATCTTATTATCAGATGGCATGAGGAAAAAAACTTCTTTATGCCTACATATCAAGTATGCATGTCTATTACAATGCAGCACAATGACGAACTCATGTACTCACACTCTCAGAGTACTCAATCTCACAATACTGTATATGGCCAATCCAGCCCAGGTAAGATCCATCCCAAATATATATATACACATAATAACTGACATTCAATCACTCAGTACTGTAGAAGGTCAATCTAGCCCAGGGAACTCCATCCCCAATATAAATAAATAAGGCAACTCCATGCCCCGGAAACTCCATCCCAAATATAAATAAATGAGGCAACTCCATGCCAAGGAACTCCATACCAAATATAAATAAATAAGGCAACTCCATGCCCAGGGAACTTCGTCCCATATATAAATAAATGAGGCAACTCCATTCCCAAGGAACTCCATCCCAAATATAAATAAATAAGGCAACTCCATGCCCAAGGAACTCCATCCCAGGAGTGAATATATATGGCAACTCCATGCCGGATGAACTCCATTCCAAATATAATATCCACTGTGCTCACTTAGAGGGGTGCAGACTCCGGAGGGGCTATTTCAGCCTAAGCGTTATAATAAGCCAATCTGGCCTGCTGCGGTGTACTGCCCGATCCCATAATAATAAAGTATATAAAGTCAATATGGCCTGTTGCGGCGTGCAGCCCGATCCCATAAATATCCTCACAATCCGGCCCTCGGCCTCACTCAGTCATCAATCTCTCCAATCTCTCGGGCTCAAAATGTCATGAAAATCAGCCCAAAAATAATAATATGATGCATCAACAATTAGCAACAGAGACTGAGATATGATATGAAATGAACGAACATGACTGAGTATGAAATTACAATTTAAACAAATAATTCAACAATAATATGACCTATGTTGGTCTCAATAATAACGGCATATAGCCTCAGCATGATTTTTAACATGATTCTCAGCTCAATTTCTTTAACACATGAAAGTACATGGATAATGCCAATTTTTTTAATATAAAATTCTACGGAATCAATTACGTCACAAATTTCTATGGATTCATACTCCGAGCTCCAAGTTGAGAAATGTTACTTACCTCAAACTGTGCAATTCTTTATTCCAATAAGACTTTTCCTCACGATTCGGCATCCGAACGCCTCGAATCTAGTCACAAATAATTTATACAATCAACACGAGGTGTAGGAATCAATTCCATATGAAAATGCTAAATTTTATAATAAATTCAAAAAAGTTAACAGTGGAGCCCACGTCTCGGAATCCGGTAAAAGTTACAAAATATGAACACTCATTCAACCACGAGTCCAATTATACCAAATTTACCAAATTCCGACATCAACTCGACCTTCAAATCCTCAAATCTTATTTTCAAATCCTAGGCCCAAATTCTCGAATTACACTTCAAAACACATAATCTAGTCGGAATATTCGATGATAATTCAATATTATTGACTAACAATTATCACAAGTGACTTACCTCAAGATTTCCCGTGAAATTTCTCTGAAAAATTGCCCCAAGCCATGTTCTTTTGCCCAAAAATGTTGAAATGAACTAAAAAAACAAAACTGCTCAATAAAAACACTAATCTGGCCGCTAAAAGTCCATTTCTCGTCACTAAAAGTCTATTTCCCGTCGCCAGTAATTTATTATTTCACTAAAAAGGCTTTAAATCTATCATACGAACTCATACTTAGACAATTCTTGTTCCTATGAGTCACAAATAATAATACGAACCTCGTCGTTCCATCAAAACTCAATTCGGAGCTCATTTACTCAATGCGATACCAATTTCACTCGTTATAAAATTAACTCATATTTCGCGCTAAAAACCCAATCGCAACTTGATGAAATTAGACCAAACATTTCAGATCATTCCTATAATTCATTATCAAACTCCCAGAAGTCTCGAAATCGAATTTCGATCTCTATAACTAAAAATGGACCTTTAGATCATTACATGCTTATGCTCAAAATACCAAACTCTTCCAAAACTCATCTGAGCATGTGGTACCGCAACAAATTATACTAACAAGTCCCATAACATGATATGAACTTAGTCGATGTCTCAAATTATATTAAACAATACTAAAATATGAATCGCACCCCAATTCAAGCTTTATGATAATTAATGAATTTCGAATTTTACGTTCGATGCGGAAACCTATCAAATCAAGTCCGATTGACCTCAAATTTTGCACACAAGTCATACATGACATAACGGATCTGTAAAAATTTTCAGAACTGAATTCCGACCCCGATATCAATAAAGTCAACTCCCAATTAAACTTCCAAACCTTCCATTTCTAACTTTCGCCATTTCAAACCAAAATCAACTACGGACTTCCAAATAAAAATTCGGACACACTCCTAAGTCCAAAATCACCATACAGAGCTATTGAAACCATCAAAACTTCATTACGGGGTTGATTGTATAAAATTCAAACTTCGGTCAACTATTTTCATTTAAGCTTCTAGACAAGGATTGTTCTTTCAATTTAATCCTAAATCATTCGAAAACCAAAGCCGAAAATTCACACAATTCATAATACACATTACGAAACTGCTCAAGACTTTAAATTGTTGAACGGGATATAAATTCTCAAAATAACAAGTCGGGTCGTTACATTCTCCCCCACTTAAACATACGTTCGTCCTCGAACGTGCCAAAAGTTGTTCCTAAACCTTCAAATCACTATTCCACCTTACCACACATATACCTGGGATGATCCCACGTCACCCTCTTCCATATAGGGCTGGCAGCACAACATAATTAAAAATCATTACTTTAACCGTGGCCCATAAAGCTTGGAGCCCAATTTCTAACATCTGAAAGTCTTTTCAAGACCCGAATCTCACATCTACACACTTTATAAGTCTAAACAAGTTGTATTAAGCCTTAACCATAATCCGAGATATAATCACATAACATACTACACAACTCGCATACTCGCAACACCATTTCTGATCACAGTAACTACTCAAAACTAACCAAGTACTAGTATTATACCCCACATTCCACATAACCTCATTCCAAAACATTCGTAAACTGCCGATAATGAAAGAAACATAAATGAACTCACAATAACTCACCAGATCAATATGTCATGGAGCTTTCCCTCGTTGAACAAGTACCATAGCCAATTATTTAAGCCGAATTCTAAATTATTCTTCCAACACCCTGTAATGAAACCTGATAGTATCCATTCTATGTCCAATGACCTTATATCACCAAAAATAACTATTCTAGCTATTCCGGTGTAATCCTGCCTTTTTTAAAATAAAAAAAAAACTGGCACAGAACATTATTTAAACCAACTCATCAAATTCCGTGAGAAGAACATTTGTGTGTGCATGTGCACAATTTTCTCAAATTGCCCTGATCAGGCAATATCATAGCATGTAGAGGAAGGAAACAATTAATCAAATAAACGATCAAGGAAACGTGATTTTCACACGTTGCACGGACAACTCACGTGCTAACAATAGAACACGCATGGACAATTCACTTGCTAATAATATCAATATATGTATCTGCACGGATAACTCACGTATTAATAACATAATCCGTCCGGTATAGTCCTAGGCCTCCAGTCCAACATATCATATGGGAGCATTTAAACAGGTATATGATGAGTAGGATAAGATTCTCATGTTCCTGGACTAGTATAAATGACATGCTAAAGTGTAGGCATGTACAAAGTGTGCTATCGTAGCTCAAATCGAAAATCTTTCATCATTGAGGCATTTATCAAGTTCGTTCAGGGATTTTAACCCCTATGTAGACTCAAACACGACTCAAATAACTCACGCAATGTTACAGATATGAGAAACATCATAGCTTAAAGATTAACAGTCCATTCTAGGATTATTATAGCCTAAATGCAATCCGAGCATGGATAAATAGCCCTCTAAAAAGTCCTCAAGTACTGAACCATAACACATACTATTATCTAGTTAACATGGACACATCTTCACAGGCCGTGGCCCCGAAACAATTTACTTCTTAGAACTCCCAGTCCCCAAATTCATAGAACACATGAACCACCGTAACTGATCACAACTCCAGCACTCGAATGACTAGCACATCATTTATGCACGATCATCCCACTAGGAATACTTTCATAAATGTTCCATGCCACATAGAAATAATTTGAATACCAGTAGTCTATTAACCAGGTGTGTACCGCAATACCAATGAACTTCCGTAAGTCAAAACACAATGCGCCTTCTAAAATGCGCACCCTTCTCAGGAATTACTGAGCAGTTATAACATTCATCTAAATATCTGAAACTGACCATGTTGTCCAAAATTCGTGACCTTCCATTCAAGACTGAACTGCCACCTTGTATATGTAAATCTTAATCTTGCATAACACACCACATCTATAGTGCCATCATGTGAAAAGCACGAGAATCTCATTATCAACTCCGTGTCACCAGCAAATTACATACCCGATTAGTTAGAAACCTTCCATTTGCTCTCATCTAGGAGGAAATCATAATACACAACATGTTCCTCACACCGGTAGAAAATATCCGGCTCAAACCATGGTAGAAACCATTAAGAACACTTTGAAATCTATTTGCACATAACCAAGTTATCAGAACTGAATTTCTCTAACTCGACCAAGCCACGCAAGTCACCAAACCCAAGAATGTTGCCACCAAAACATCTGTAGAGCCTCACCACATCATAATTACCCCTATAAATACCACAATCGAGACACCCACTCTGAAAAGACCTTATGTGAACTTAAAATTGTTCTTTTACCTTTCTTGTACTGGAATGTAGAATCCATAGTCATACAGAAATACTGCAAGTCCCGACACCATCCAATGTAAATAATCGATTCTAGTGATATATAAAATTCAAAAAAATTTCAATTGCCACATGTATATTTTGAATCCATTAGAACCCTCTTGAGAGTCATCCACTCTACTCAAATCTAAATTGTACCTCCCAAATGGGCCGAAAGACATGTGCCACATTAGCACAACAACACACAAAGAGGTAACCCTGCCTTAACACCACCAATCAAATTCATACTATGTGCGTACTACATCCTTCACAATAATAACTCGATCATCCCATGGTTTCCATATATTTATAAAGTACAATATAACCCGTATCCAGGAATTTTCTTACTCGAATCATCCTCGATCTCAACCTCTGCAGTCATAACTGATCCACAAGTATGTCTCAGACCGAAACTAAAATTTAACATATAAGCATGAAATTGAATTGTCAATAGCAGGCTCCCTCCCTTGGCTCAAAGCCATAGATTAAAACACTCGATAACTCACAATACTCATACTCTATTACTGCCATAATACTACAGTCAGTTCAACGAAAATTCTTCTCAAGCTCATGCAACCCCAACCATAAACTACCTCAATCATCCGCTAAGCTCGTATTTATTCTCTTGACAGTCACTTCAACTTTCTCAACGAGATTCAAATTCAAATCTCAACACGTACGCCCCACTGATAGAAAAGAAACTCTCCACTCAACATTATAAGGGGCACACCGACGTAGATTACTCTGCAGGAAATAACCCACATGCATGGTCTCAAATTGGCATCTTGCTATACCCTTTCACAGCCACAATTACTACGCAATCACTTAATTTTCCTGAGTCCAAACTCATTAATAAGACATGAGAATTTAATTTGTCCCACAATTTAACAACGTGAAAGATCGTTCAACACATTCATACTCGAGATTATACGTCAAATCAAGACAGACATCAAGTACCCAATGGCCCTTTTTACATCTCGAGAAACTCTTCTCGTCACATTCAAACCATCACATAGTCATTCAACCGCTCATCGAGCCACAAATTTCACTTTTAGGGACACTGCCGGACGCATAATTCCAAACGCACAAGTTCTCACAACTGAAACTACCGAGCTTAAGTTGGGGTCTAACCCTGGCCTCAAGTCCTCCAGACTGGACCATCACCAAAACACATAATACTTATCGCGAACCTCATTCATGGAATCACAAGCCGGCGATGCACAACAGATACCGAGTGATCACGCGCACACGAATGCGTGGAAGGAATTTAAAAAGTTATGTTTCAAGCTGAATTAATTCCGCATGATAAGGAAATAAAGAGGGGAGATTATCCTAAATGCCCTGTAGCCTCTCGAAGATAAGTATGGACGTCGTCATACCGATCTTCAAGACTCTACTAGACACATGCGCATGACTTGTAGAACCTATGAACCTAGAGCTCTGATACCAACTTGTCACGACCCAAAATCCAACTAGCCGTGATGGCACCTAACCTCACCCGCTAGGTAAGCCAAAAAAAATAATCCGATTTAATTAATATTTAACTGACTCTAATATACTCCCCAAGGACTGGTAGTACAAATCATGAGCTTCTAAGATTAGAATTTACAAAACTGATGTGGAATAAAAATACGTCATCTGTCTGAAATATACATGAACATATTAAAAATTCTAAAGCTACCATGAACAAGAGGCAGCAATGACTGGAACGCAGGTACATCTTCAGATCTAGCTCTCGTCGTACGGAGCTACATCAGTATCAGAAATCTGCACACAAGATGCAGAAGTGTAGTATGAGTACAACCGACCCCATGCACTCAATAAGTAACAAACCTAACCTTAGGTTAAAAGTAGTGACGAGATAGGATAAGGGTCAGAGTCCAACTCCAATAACCAGCAACAATTCATAACAATATAATTTAAAGCAGCACAAGTAATAACTCAATAATAAAATGCTCAGCTCGTATAAAATTCCGGAAAATAAATATTTTCTTTTCAATATAACAGTAAAACTCAAATCCTTTGCCGAAAGTTACCAAAAATATGAGTAAGTGTGAAACCTGTGATTTTTCTCAACAATTTAACGACAGATAAGAAATCTCATTATCAAATGGCATGAGAAAAAATACTTCTCTATGCCTACATATCAAGTAATGCAATGCAGCACAATGATGAACCTATGTACTCACACTCTCAGAGTACTTAATCTCACAGTACTGTATGTGGCCAATCCAGCCCAGGGAAGATCCATCCTAAATATATATACATAATAACGGACATTCAGTCATTCAGCACTGTACATGGCCAATCTAGCCCAGGAAACTCCATCCCAAATATAAATAAACGAGGCAACTCCATGCCAGGGAACGCCATCCCAAATATAAATAAATAAGGCAACTCCATGCCCACGGAACTCCATCCCAAATATAAATAAATAAGGCAACTCCATGCCCAGGGAACTCCATCCCAAATATAAATAAATGAGGCAACTCCATGCCTAGGGAACTCCATCCCAAATATAAATAAATAAGGCAACTACATGCCCAGAGAACTCCATCCCATAAGTGAATATATATGGCAATTCCATGCTGAGGGAACTCCATCCCAAATATAATATCCATTGCGCTCACTATGGTGGGTGCAGACTCCGGAGGGGCTCCTTCAGCCCAAGCGCTATAATAAGTCAATCTGACCTGCTGCGGTGTGCAGCCCGATCCCATAATAATCAACTCACGTACTGTACGGACAACTTCACGTGCTATAGTATCAATATCTCATAATCAGGCCCTCGGCCTCACTCAGTCATAAATCTCTCCCGTCTCTCGGGTTCAAAATGTCATGAAAATCAGCCAAAAAATAATAATATGATGTATCACTAATTAGCAACAGAGACTGAGATATGATATGAAATGAACGAACATGACTGAGTATGAAATTACAATTTAAACCAATAATTCAACAATGTTGGTCTCAATAATAACGGCATATAGCCTCAGCATAATTTTTAACATGATTCTCAGCTCAATTTCTTTGACACATGAAAGTACATGGATAATGCCAAGATTATTTGATTACAAAATTCTACGGAATCAATTATGTCACAAATTTCCACGGTGCATGCCCACAGGCCCATCACCTTCAAATAATTCATATAACACGTAATTCAGGAATTCATATCCTCAGCTCCAAGTTTAGAAATGTTACTTACCTCAAACCGTGCAATTCTTTATTCCAATAAGCATTTTCCTTGCGATTCGGCATCCGAACGCATCAAATCTAGTCACAAATAATTCGATACAATCAACATGAGGTGTAGGAATTAATTCCATATGAAAATGCTAAATTTTACAATAAATCCAAAAAAGTCAACAGTAGGACCCATGTCTTAGAACCCGACAAAAGTTACAAAATATGAACGCTCATTCAACCATGAGTCCAACCATACCAAATTTACCAAATTCCGACATCAACTCGACCTTTAAATCCTCAAATCTTATTTTCAAATCCCTAGGCCTAAATTCTCGAATTACATCTCAAAAACACGTAATCTAGTCGGAATATTCGATGATAATTCAATATTATTGACTAACAATGATCACAAGTGGCTTACCTCAAGATTTCCCGTAAAATTTCTCTGCAAAATCGCCCCAAGCCGTGTTCTTTCTCCCAAAAATGTTGAAATGAGCTAAAAAAAAAACAAAACTTCTCAATAAAAATACTAATCTGGTCACTAAAAGTCCATTTTCCGTCACTTAAAGTCCATTTCCCGTCACTAAAGGTCCGCACCAGAACCTGCTTGCATCAGTAATTTATTTTTTCACTAAAAAGGCTCTAACTCCATCATACAAACTCGGAATTTGATGATTCTTGTTCCTATGAGTCACAAATAATAATATGAACCTAGTCGTTCAATAGAAACTCAATTCGGAGCTCATTTGCTCAATGCGATACCAATTTCTCTCGTTAAACAATTAAGTCATGTTTCACGCTAAAAACCCAATGGCGACTTGATGTAATTAGGGAAAATATTTCAGATCATTCCTATAATTCATTATCAAACTCCCAGAAGTCTCGAAATCGAATTTCGATCTCTATAACTAAAAATGGACCTTTAGATCATTACATGCTTATGTTCAAAACACCAAACTCTTTCAAAAACTCTTCCAAAACTCATCTGAGCATGTGGTACCCCAAAAAAGTATACTAACAAGTCCCATAACATGACACGAACTTAGTCGATGTCTCAAATTATATTAAACAATACTAAAATACGAATCGCACCCAAATTCAAGCTTTATGATAATTAATGAATTTTGAATTTTACGTTCGATGCCGAAACCTATCAAATCAAATCCGATTGACCTCAAATTTTGCACACAAGTTATACATGACATAACGGATCTGTCAAAATTTTCAGAACTGAATTCCGACCCCGATATCAATAAAGTCAACTCCCGATCAAACTTCCAAACCTTCAATTTCCAACTTTCGCCATTGCAAGCGAAAATCAACTACAAGCTTCCAAATAAATATGCGGACACACTTCTAAGTCCAAAATCACCATACGGAACTATTGGAACCATCAAAACTCCATTTCAGAGTCGTTTGTACAAAAGTCAAACTTCGGTCAACTCTTTTCATTTAAGCTTCTAAACAAGGATTGTTCTTTCAATTTAATCCTGAATCATCCGAAAATCAAAGCCGATAATTCACACAAGTCATAATACACATTAAGAAGCTGCTCAAGACTTCAAATTATTGAACGGGATGTAAATGCTCAAAATGACAAGTCGCGTCGTTACAGCATGCCATCTCCTTCCTCCACCAGACGCGAACCAGAACCCCCAAAACCCCAAAAATCGTCCCCCTTAAAGAAAAAAACTCAATGGAGCCCATCCATCCCACAAAAAATGTATCTTGTCTCTATTGTAGCAAGCTAACACCGGATCTAAGGCATTATTGTGTAGTGGTTTGCTCGTTTCGGCCCCCAAATCATCAAATCTTCACCTTTCAAAAAATTGTAAATCGAGGTATTCCGACTTATTTTTTGTAAAAACTCATGTATAAAAAATGCGTATTAGTTATTTTTTACTGTGACCTAATTTTTTTTGTGATTGTTTTGTGATTTCATTAATTTGTCATTTTTTATCTGGATTAGATTATTTTTGTGCTAAATAATTAGTAAAATAGAGAAATTATTATTTAATGAATAATTAATATTATTAGATGTTATAAAAAATATTTATTAGTTATATTTTAATGTGGTATATGTATTTTCGTGATTGTTTTTAGATTAAATTAATTTGTTAGTTTTTATCCGGATTAGATTATTTATCGTGTAATTGTTTTTTATCCGGATTTTATTATTGTACATATATTAATATGTGACTTTATTGTTGTTTAGTACCCTTTAGTGTTGTGCCCGTGATTTTAATGTAGTGCCCATAATTATAATGTAGTGCCCTTTAGCGTAGTTAAATGTAGTGCCATTTTGCTTAGTATTTTGGTAGTTATTGAAATTAATTATTTAATTATTTGTTAACCCCAAAAATATCTGAAAAAGATGATAGTTCAAACACAAACGCTTTCAAATTTTAGTCATCGAATGTAAGAAAATAACATAAAAAACAACAATATTTGTCCAACTAAGTATTTTTATATGAGTACTTATTAATTATATCACGTATAATTATGAAAATTAATTATTTAATTCTATTATACCCAAAAATAGGTGAGTAAGAAACAAACATATAAAATAAGAAACAAATATAGAAAGTAATAAACTAACATATAATATAATAAACTAACATATAAAATAATAAACTAACATATAGAATAAGAAACAATTATATAAAATAGTAAACTAACATATAAAATAATAAACAAACATATAAAATATTAAACTAACATATAAAATAATAAACTAACAAATAAAATAATAAATTAACATATAAAACACGTAATCTAGTCGAAATATTCGATGATAATTCAATATTATTGACTAACAATGATCACAAGTGGCTTACCTCAAGATTTCCCGTGAAATTTCTCTGCAAAATCGCCCCAAGCCGTGTTCTTTCTCCCAAAAATGTTGAAATGAGCTAAAAAAACAAAACTTCTCAATAAAAATACTAATCTGGTCACTAAAAGTTCATTTTCCGTCACTTAAAGTCCATTTCCCGTCACTATAGGTCCGCACCAGAACCTGCTTGCATCAGTAATTTATTTTTTCACTAAAAAGGCTCTAACTCCATCATACAAACTCGGAATTTGATGATTCTTGTTCCTATGAGTCACAAATAATAATATGAACCTAGTCGTTCAATAGAAACTCAATTCGGAGCTCATTTGCTCAATGCGATACCAATTTCTCTCGTTAAACAATTAAGTCATGTTTCACGCTAAAAACCCAATGGCGACTTGATGTAATTAGGGCAAATATTTCAGATCATTCCTATAATTCATTATCAAACTCCCAGAAGTCTCGAAATCGAATTTCGATCTCTATAACTAAAAATGGACCTTTAGATCATTACATGCTTATGCTCAAAACACCAAACTCTTTCAAAAACTCTTTCAAAAACTCTTTCAAAAACTCTTCCAAAACTCATCTGTGCATGTGGTACCCCAACAAAGTATACTAACAAGTCCCATAACATGATACGAACTTAGTCGATGTCTCAAATTATATTAAACAACACTAAATACGAATCGCACCCCAATTCAAGCTTTATGATAATTAATGAATTTCGAATTTTACGTTCGATACCAAAACCTATCAAATCAAGTCCGATTGACCTCAAATTTTGCACACAAGTCATACATGATATAACGGATCTGTCAAAATTTTCAGAACTGAATTCTGACCCCGATATCAATAAAGTCAACTCCCGATCAAACTTTCAAACCTTCAATTTCCAACTTTCGCCATTTCAAGCGAAAATCAACTACAAGCTTCCAAATAAATATGCGGACACACTTCTAAGTCCAAAATCACCATACGGAACTATTGGAACCATCAAAACTCTATTTCTGAGTCGTTTGTATAAAAGTCAAACTTCGGTCAACTCTTTTCATTTAAGCTTCTAAACAAGGATTGTTCTTTCAATTTAATCCTGAATCATCCGAAAATCAAAGCCGACAATTCACACAAGTCATAATACACATTAAGAAGCTTCTCAAGACTTCAAATTATTGAACGGGATGTAAATGCTCAAAATGACAAGTCGCGTCGTTACAGCATGCCATCTCCTTCCTCCACCAGACGCGAACCAGAACCCCCCAAACCCCAAAAATCCCCCCCCCCCCCTCCATTTTTAAAGAAAAAAACTCAGTGGAGCCCATCCATCCCACAAAAAAATGTATCTTGTCTCAGGCTAACACCGGATCTAAGGCGTTATTGTGTAGTGGTTTGCTCGTTTCGGCCCCCAAATTATCAAATCTTCACCTTTCAAAAAATTATAAATCGAGGTATTCCGACTTATTTTTTGTAAAAACTCATGTATAAAAAATGCGTATTAGTTATTTTTTACTGTGACCTAATTTTTTTTGTGATTGTTTTGTGATTTCATTAATTTGTCATTTTTTATCTGGATTAGATTATTTTTGTGCTAAATAATTAGTAAAATAGAGAAATTATTATTTAATGAATAATTAATATTATTAGATGTTATAAAAAATATTTATTAGTTATTTTTTAATGTGGTATATGTATTTCCGTGATTGTTTTTAGATTAAATTAATTTGTTAGTTTTTTTTCGGATTAGATTATTTATCATGTAATTGTTTTTTATCCGAATTTTATTATTGTACATATATTAATATGTGACTTTATTGTTGTTTAGTACCCTTTAGTGTTGTGCCCGTGATTTTAATGTAGTGCCCATAATTATAATGTAGTGCCCTTTAGCGTAGTTAAATGTAGTGCCATTTTGCTTAGTATTTTGGTAGTTATTGAAATTAATTATTTAATTATTTGTTAACCCCAAAAATATCTGAAAAAGATGATAGTTCAAACACAAACGCTTTCAAATTTTAGTCATCGAATGTAAGAAAATAACATAAAAAACAACAATATTTGTCCAACTAAGTATTTTTATATGAGTACTTATTAATTATATCACGTATAATTATGAAAATTAATTATTTAATTCTATTATACCCAAAAATAGGTGAGTAAGAAACAAACATATAAAATAAGAAACAAATATAGAAAGTAATAAACTAACATATAATATAATAAACTAACATATAAAATAGTAAACTAACATATAGAATAAGAAACAATTATATAAAATAGTAAACTAACATATAAAATAATAAACAAACATATAAAATAATAAACTAACATATAAAATAATAAACTAACAAATAAAATAATAAATTAACATATAAAACACGTAATCTAGTCGGAATATTCGATGATAATTCAATATTATTGACTAACAATGATCACAAGTGGCTTACCTCAAAATTTCCCGTGAAATTTCTCTGCAAAATCTCCCCAAGCCGTGTTCTTTCTCCCAAAAATGTTGAAATGAGCTAAAAAAAACCAAACTTCTCAATAAAAATACTAATCTGGTCACTAAAAGTCCATTTTTCGTTACTTAAAATCCATTTCCCGTCACTAAAGGTCCGCACCAGAACCTGCTTGCATCAGTAATTTATTTTTTTACTAAAAAGGCTCTAACTCCATCATACAAACTCGAAATTTGATGATTCTTATTCCTATGAGTCACAAATAATAATATGAACCTAGTCCTTTAATAGAAACTCAATTCGGAGCTCATTTGCTCAATGCGATACCAATTTCTCTCGTTAAACAATTAAGTCATGTTTCACGCTAAAAACCCAATGGCGACTTGATGTAATTAGGGCAAATATTTCAGATCATTCCTATAATTCATTATCAAACTCCCAGAAGTCTCGAAATCGAATTTAGATCTCTATAACTAAAAATGGACCTTTAGATCATTACATGCTTATGCTCAAAACACCAAACTCTTTCAAAAACTCTTCCAAAACTCATCTGAGCATGTGGTACCCCAACAAAGTATACTAACAAGTCCCATAACATGACACGAACTTAGTCGATGTCTCAAATTATATTAAACAATAATAAAATACGAATCGCACCCCAATTCAAGCTTTATGATAATTAATGAATTTCGAATTTTACGTTCGATGCTGAAACCTATCAAATCAAGTCCGATTGACCTCAAATTTTGCACACAAGTCATACATGACATAACGGATCTGTCAAAATTTTTAGAACTGAATTCCGACCCCGATATGGATAAAGTCAACTCCTGATCAAACTTTCCAACCTTCAATTTCAAACTTTCGTCATTTCAAGCTAAAATCAACTACAAGCTTCCAAATAAATATGCGGACACACTTCTAAGTCCAAAATCACCATACGGAACTATTGGAACCATCAAAACTCCATTTTCGAGTCGTTTGTATAAAAGTCAAACTTCGGTCAACTCTTTTCATTTAACCTTCTAAACAAGGATTGTTCTTTCAATTTAATCCTAAATCATCCGAAAATCAAAGCCGACAATTCACACAAGTCATAATACGCATTAAGAAGCTGCTCAAGACTTCAAATTATTGAACGGGATGTAAATGCTCAAAATGACAAGTCGCGTCGTTACAGCATGCCATCTCCTTCCTCCACCAGACGCGAACCAGAACCCCCCAAACCCCAAAAATCGTCCCCCCCCCCCCCTCCATTTTTAAAGAAAAAAACTCAGTGGAGCTCATCCATCCCACAAAAAAATGTATCTTGTCTCTATTGTAGCAAGCTAACACCGGATCTAAGGGGTTATTGTGTAGTAGTTTGCTCGTTTCGGCCCCCAAATCATCAAATCTTCACCTTTCAAAAAATTGTAAATCGAGGTATTCCGACTTATTTTTTGTAAAAACTCATGTATAAAAAATGCGTATTAGTTATTTTTTACTGTGACCTAATTTTTTTTGTGATTGTTTTGTGATTTCATTAATTTGTCATTTTTTATCTGGATTAGATTATTTTTGTGCTAAATAATTAGTAAAATAGAGAAATTGTTATTTAATGAATAATTAATATTATTAGATGTTATAAAAAATATTTATTAGTTATTTTTTAATGTGGTATATGTATTTTCGTGATTGTTTTTAGATTAAATTAATTTGTTAGTTTTTATCCGGATTAGATTATTTATCGTGTAATTATTTTTTATCCGGATTTTATTATTGTACATATATTAATATGTGACTTTATTGTTGTTTAGTACCCTTTAGTATTGTGCCCGTGATTTTAATGTAGTGCCCATAATTATAATGTAGTGCCCTTTAGCATAGTTAAATGTAGTGCCATTTTGCTTAGTATTTTGGTAGTTATTGAAATTAATTATTTAATTATTTGTTAACCCCAAAAATATTTGAAAAATATGATAGTTCAAACACAAACGCTTTCAAATTTTAGTCATCAAATGTAAGAAAATAACATAAAAAACAACAATATTTGTCCAACTAAGTATTTTTATATGAGTACTTATTAATTATATCACGTATAATTATGAAAATTAATTATTTAATTCTATTATACCCAAAAATAGGTGAGTAAGAAACAAACATATAAAATAAGAAACAAATATAGAAAGTAATAAACTAACATATAATATAATAAACTAACATATAAAATAATAAACTAACATATAGAATAAGAAACAATTATATAAAATAGTAAACTAACATATAAAATAATAAACAAACATATAAAATAATAAACTAACAAATAAAATAATAAATTAACATATAAAATTATAATATAGAAAACGTATCAACCTAAATAACAATATAGTAAAAATATCGATTAAATATTAATATAAAAGATATTGCAATATATTTAAAGATGTTAAGCAATTAAAAAGAAAAATACTTTAATTAGTATTGTTCAATTTACAGACATCGTCGTGGAGTTCCCCCTGTGTATCCCGGACTTGCATCTCTAGAGCTACTGTTGCTACAGGCCAACCATAGGTCTTCATACATATGGGATGGGCAGTGTTTGTCCCATACATTCCGCCCCAGACGTATAGACGATATGTGGTAGTTCATTAGGGACCACCCACTCCATCCCCGTATAGTTAGACGCCTTCAGGATACGGGTTTCAACAGGATCATAGAGATCGGCTGGTTGCAGTTTGACTAGGCATTGATCACGACTATGATAGAGCGGTGGCGACCGTAGACGCACACGTTTCATCTACCCATGGAGGATATTAGAGATGATCAGCCAGGTGACCACCTTGAGCCATACGATGCTCCTCGTGATATGCCGTCATTCAGCCTTCAGCTGTCGCCAGGGACTTCACAGTTTAACCCGTCAGCTCTATTGCTGATCGCGGGCACGTCCATTACGCGACAGGAGTGGGATCAGTATTTTCCTGGCCCCCCCCCCCCAGATCCATCGACAGTTGTTGATGATCGTCCGACACGAGACGTGCATAGTGGGTGACGACTGAGTTATGGCTCATCATCGAGGGATGCTGAGGATCTAGCACATACTTAATATACTCCAGTGCACCTCGATGTTCCGACAGAGCGTTGCGGCGCTACTCAGGCGCATGTTTGTTTGTATTACTATTATTTTTATTTGTTTTTATCTCAATGATTAGTCAGTAATATCTAAAGCATTTTTATTTTTTTTAAAGACATCGACATCGCCTGTCACGGAGGCCGCATTGTGCGATACTGAGTTGCCGGAGACGGATGATCTAATTCGGGAGCCCGCTGAGACCATGGTATGACCATTAAAAAAAATTTCTAACACATACGTTAGTAATTATTATTTCTGCATATGCGCCCCAGATTGTAATTTGATCAACACGGCTTCAAAATCGCATGTTTGCCACAGTAACACCTTGGTACGTACGTCCAAACATGTCATAATGCTCGAAAATGGAAAATTATTAGAAAGTTTTTGTTTTCGTTTCGTTACGACGCAAATAATAACTAAAATGCGTGAGGTTTTTATAGGTATCTAAGAATGATTTTAGGTTACATAACGCATATTGGTGCGACGCTATATTTCGCGTGATAATAATTTTTTCAGTACGATAACTTTTCAGGTCAACAACTTTTTCAGGTCAACATGACAAGACACATAACGCATATTGGTGAGGCTCTATGTTTCGCGTGATAATGATTCTTTCGGGTACAAGTGGGTCCAGCATTTCATGTCAACAACTTTTTCAGGCCGACAGCTTTTTCAGGTCGACATGACAATACACATAGCGCATATTGGTGAGGCGCTATGTTTCGCGTTAATACAGGTCAACATGCAGCTTAGTTATTCTTAAGTTGAACCAAGAGATCAATACTCAAATACCATTTGAAGAACGAGAACATCTTTCAATTTAGAAATGCCACTAACATTTAATAAGTGGTTTACAAAGAGGAAAAAAGTGAAGGAAGTTCAAAAGGTCCAAATAGAACACGTCATAACATAATCGATCCCTACCTTGAAAAAAATATGCTAGGTTGCTATACTGATTTGGTTAATGACAAGTGGTATGGAGTTCTGCGTCACTTGAAAAATAAGCCTATCAATATACACACAGATCTAAAAGTTGCAGGGTATATTATTAAGGGTGAAGCTTATTCTACAAAGCATGAAAGTATGCGAATTTGGGGCAAAAAACTACAATGGGTTCCCCTTTACTCAAAACAGTGTGATTATGAAGTACTATGTCACTGGCATGGGCTTGTTGTACCACAAGAACTGTCTGCAACCTTCCAAACAAATACACACAAAGATGAACCAGAAGTAATTCGGCATTTAATGAAGGAGATTCTAGAGATAGAAAAGGCACTTGTTGTTCATCATAATTTCGATGATCTTAACTACCTGGAAAGAACAGAGGAATAGTACTGGGATTTATTAGAAAATAAAAAATTACATAGAGACAATGAGTATCCTGTTTTCCCAACAATTATCGAGTGGGAGGGACTACCTAAGTTTCTACCACAGATGTTGGACGTAGGAGTCCCATATTGTTGTAGAAAGCAAGCAACTGATCTTATTGATGATAGCGATAAAATACGAGAAATGTGTGTCAACTGGGGCCTAGATTACGATGCCCTTGGTCCCGAAAGGTGCGTACAATATGTTTACAAAGAAGATGAAGACGGTGACAATGAAATAGTGCTAGACAACGACGATAATGGCGAATGAATTTTTTTTTATTCTTTGGGTTGCATGTTAAACTGTTGTATGGAATCTTTAATTCTAAATAACAATTAAATTTAACCCCATTGGAAATATAATTTTATTTCATACATTTTGAAACCTGAACATTTACATAAATTTTGTACAACAAAATTACTCCAATAAAACACTACGTTTATCCTTGATAATTGGGCATATTGGATGAACTGCCACCTGGTGCTAAATTTCCATTGCTTCCCAAACCAGGTGAAGGATATTTATGACGGTCGTGTCCTGTTTGGGAACATATGCCACATTTACGCGCATAACATGCATTTGGTTCTGTATACGCGTTCTTTTTTGCACTTGCCGTTGACGCACATAATCCTTGTTACACACCATTTTAAATGATTCCGGCGGCCAATAATGCTCAGCACCCACTGGCTGTAACAGTCCACTATAGGTGTTTAAGTATGCAGCAACACTATATTATTTATCAACGTACCTCGTTGCCGCGAAACCTGTATGTTGAAAGCACTTCATGGCATGTGAGCATGGCAAGTGATAGATTGACCATTTTCCACAAGAGCATAATATTCTGGCTCCATTGACGGTGTGTGTATTATTCTCACAGTTGTGATGTAGACTAGTGCGAACTTCAAAAATATTTTGCTCGCTGCAATACTGCAAAAATGAATGACACCGTGCTCGCTTCCTATATTTCTCAAATCGTTTTATTGGTTGTGGCATAAATTCAACACCTCTTTTCATCAATGACGACGCACCTCTAGATCTTTCAATAAACCTCTCCGCTATCTGCTTGAATGGCATCCGCACCATAGTAGTTACTGGCAATCCACGTGCAGATTTCAATAACTCATTGAAAGACTCTGACACATTTGTAGTCAGAATTCCCCATATTCTACCACCATCCGCATGTAAATTCCACTTGTCAAGCTCATGTCGCATCAACCAACGATAGGCTTCTGGGTCTTCCTGCCTAATCAATTTCATTCGCCTCCTGAATTTACATTGGTGATCTGTTGCAGTCATCCCCATAAAATCATGCAAGTCCTTATTCGGATAAGCCCTCTGGAAGTTGGCCTTCAAGTGCCTAATTCGGATAAGCCCTCTGGAAGTTGGCCTTCAAGTTGGCGTACGGTTCCTGCCATGCACGCAAATTCTGTACAGAACTTAAAATACCATCATACCGATAAGATATTAGATAAATACCTGAACGCTGTTTGACAACGTGCTCCTTCAAGTGGTTCAAAAACAATGTCCACGTCTCTTAGCTTTCATTGGCACAAATAGCAAATGCTAGGGAAAATATACTTCCATTAGCATCTACAGCAATGGCGATCAACAACTTAATATCATACTTTCCATAGACATGAGTGTCGTCTATGGATATTACAGGCCGATAATGTACAAAACCATCAATGGCTGGTTTAAATGCCCGGAATACATATCTGAATATGTATTCTGGTATTCCCAAACTCCGCTCAAGCTTCCATTCAACAACAGTCCCGGGGTTAAAGTATTTCAATGCAACTATGTACCTGGGTAGAGAGGCAAATGACTTATCCTAATTACCATAAACAATTTCAAACGCACGTTTATGCCCAAGAAATGCCTTTCTTTTGGTAATGGTACATCCATATACCTGGTGGACAGATGTTATACACTCTTTGATCTTGTACCTTATGGACGCTTCAATGTGTTGAATCAAGACAAGAGAAATTAAGTCAACATTCAAGTTAAAATGATTCCCACTGAATGTGTTCATTTCACAATTATGGGTGCCAATGTATTTCCCCACAATCCATATATTTGTTTTCAACTTTCTCGCACGCAGTATTTAATTACAACCTTGAAACCATCTACAACAAATAACCTTGTATACTTCCTGAGATGACTTATGAACCACGATCTCACGACACTCTTTTATGCGGTACATTCGCACCGCCCTGCTTAGGCGCGCTTTATAAGCAAAAAATATGCCTTTTGACAGCACCGTTGCTCTAGATTCATCCCACATTGCTGTCCAAATTTCATCAAGATCCCTTGTGAGGGCATGGACATCCGACATACTTGGCAACTGATCATGGTAGGGAACATCCCTTGAATAAAACGGCACATGGGACTCATACACTCTTGGTCTAACGGGAGGTGGAGCGTGCTCCCTCGTCAAATCAGGTTCATCATTCTAGCCTCATCACAACACCCTCATCAGGGAAGGGTGTGTCATCTCCAGACTCGTCAGCATTATTGTCATAATCACTATTATCTTCCTGACTCTGCGCATCTGCCAGATCCCGATTAAATATGTGATCTTCGGGCAATTGAGTAAGGACAGGACCTTCAAGTTGCTCGTTTTCACTGCACAACCAATAAAATAATGAGTTTATCAAATTCATCCAAAATTTACACATAAACTTTATCACTTCACTTACAAATCATAATGTGTTGATATCTCATGATGCACATTATCCTGTTAGTGATGACTGCTGGATGGACCACAATAATCCAACACACCAAAACTAGGAATATTTCAACTGTCTGTTGGTTCATAACTTGTAAAATTCATATCTGGTCGGTACCCCCTATCGAATATATGAGTGTTAATACACATTCAATACATAAAAATAAACATCGTAACACAAAGAAAAATTTAAGTTTACCACTCCGCTTGTGGATTATGTAAACTTGGAGAGAAATTATATACTCGCTCCTCATTCGCCCATGGAGATAGGTTTAGATCAGGCCAAACTCTATCACTCGGAACCTGTTCGGCTAAACCTGCTCCAAAATAATCACCTGATGATTGAGGGATATCCCTGCTTTACGGAACCTCATTATTATGAACGTCTTCAGCCTTGACGTACATTTCCAACATTTTTATCACAAGAAGTTCCCGGTGTTTATCCTGAGTCCTCAAAAAATCTGTCAGAGTTTCATCGTCTTCGATATTAAACTCAGCATAACAAGCAACCCCTTGCGGAGTAACAGAATACGAATATCTCCCGATTACTTTAATATTCACCGAACATTTGCTCACACTCATTCTTTACATAACAACAATACTAATCTATCGTATTCCATTGTAAGTGGCAACTTAACATGACACTATGGAGAACAACTATACCGTACTAAGTTATTCTCCGCCACAACCTCATCTCTCTAATATAATGAAATCCTAATTTTTCGCTCTTCGGACATTATGACAAAATACAAAATAACTTAACGAAAAATTATTTCGAAGACTTAAAGGATGCTAAATGGATTTTTACCAAATTCTGATACTCCTTAAATAAGGAAAAACCCAGTCCAGGGGTACAATTATTTGATGTATAACGCATTCATAATATGCGCTATACCTATATGATTTATTGGTGCGTCAGTTAAGTGCAGATGGCTTATTGGTGGAGCCACATTTTATATATAGCTCGGTGAATAACCGCGCTATATATAAAATGGTGCTCAATTTCTTTTTTAACCTATTTGTGTCTCTTGAGTCCAAATGAACCATACTTTGGTTCCGGACTCCCTTTTTGCCTCTTTACTTAGATAATCAGATTACTCCATCCCAATATTAGATAATTAAACTAACTCGACGTGACGATGTCCCAATATTGGCCATAGCCAAAATGAAAGAATTAAAAAAGTGCTAGGTAAAAAGCATTCTACACGAGGGCTCAATGAATCAATGACTTGCACTTTAGTATGACAAACACATTTATTGCTCTTGCCCTTTTTACTGGTGCATGTCTGGCGGTAGGGTTGTGCATGGATTGGATCGGATCGGATTTAGCATATTTCGGATTCAGATTTCGGATTTTGGATTCTACAAAATGCAATCCGAATCCGATCCGAATTAATATCGGATCGGATCGAATTTTAAAGTTTGGATCGGATCAGATTTTTGGATTTCGGATCGGATTATTATGCCTCAAAGTTGCAAACTCATATGTATATTTTTTTTTGTAAAAGAGGCAATACAATAAGAAAAATTCATGTTTCTGCAATTATGAGAATACTATGGTGCCAATATAGCTAAATCCAGCAATTGTAAAGGTAATAACTTGGAGGAAGATATAAATGAAGTACTGACTATCCGAAATTAAAGTTTAATATTTATATATGCCCTAATAATTTCGGATCGGATCGGATTACAATTATACCAATCCGAATCCGATCCGAATATCCGAAAATTTAATAAACACAATCCAAAATCCGATCCAAATATCCTAAATCCGAAATTCGAAATCTGAAATTGAGCGAATCGGTTAGGATTTCGGATATCCGATCCAAATGAACAACCCTATCTGGCGGCCATGCATGTATACACGAAATTCTACTAGCTTTGACAATTATATTTTTTTCGATAATCGAGATGTAAAGATCAATTTATACGTAATTCGACTAATTCAACAGAATATTTATTATCTCGTACCGGTATATGTATCAGTTGACTTTGTCCAAAAAGGCTTAGAAGATAGCTTTGACAAGTATTGCATATTGAATTGCCAACTCTAAGCTTATTTGCATAGTGTCAACATAGTTATACTCTTTGTTTGTGTTGTACAAAATCCAAACATGGTTATGCTCTTTGTTTCCGTTGTCAAAATTGTAAATTGCAATTAATTATGTTGTCTGATTAAGTTATATATGTGCAATTTTTTTGTAATGATATTAATGTAATTTTATATATTTTAGCACATTATTTACCGAATTATGATTGTTATAAGCACACATATACTATTATAAGTAACTTAACATGATAGTATAAAATATTATACATTATCATGTAAATAACCTGAAAAAAAGTTACAAAACTATGATGTCATTGTTGTTTTCGATTAGAGGGTCAATTGATTTTGTGGCTCTTTACAAACTTGTTTTTTTTGTTTTATGACCTTATATTTTATTTTTACACATGAAAGATTTACTTTTACCGATAAAAGATCTATCTTTTTTATAAAAGATCTAAAAATATCATTTTCTTAGTTTTAAAATGGTAAAGGGACATGATATACAAATATCACTCTATTAGACGGGTCGGTGGAACAAAGGCTCTATAATTTAAAAAAGGATCAACTAATTTTTAATTTATTTACCTAGAAGTAAAACAATAGTCTGCATGAAATGCCTTATTTTCGGATACACTTATTTGTTTGTTCCGAAAAACTGCCAATTTGTATCTCCTCACTTTGTCGCTCAATCCTGGACTCTTTTGAAACAATTATAGGGAAGTACATGCAGGGTACTTCTCCAACCAATTTAGCTTATGTTCTTTTTTCTTATCTAATTTAGCCTATTTTGTAAGGAACTAAGGATATAGTTTGAAACTTCATTTTACCTATTAACAAAGTATTTGGAAAATCTGTGTCAGAAACTGATTTGAGAGTGATATTCGTATTTATCGTCACATATTTAAACATTATTGGTGAATTAAAGTAAAAGTTTAAAACTCCATGGTTGGGGATTTCAAAAGCTTGAAAACTCATCAATGAGCACTACTAGAAATTCGCTAAAAACCGATCAAAATTGGTCGGTTATGGCCAATTACCGACCAAAACGCGACCATTAGGGTGTGGACGGTGTTTTGATGGTCGGAATGGCTTACCGACCAAAGTTGGTCGGTAGCTTAAAACGACCATCTGACAAGTTTAAGTACTTACCGACCAACTTTGGTCGAAAATATATTTTATTAATTTAATTTTACCTACCAAAGTTGGTCGGTTTAACTAAATTATATTTTTTTTTAATTATTAAAATTTAAAAAAAACGACCAACTTTGATCGGTAATTGAAAATATATATTTTTTAAAAATAATTAAATTAAACATTACCGACCAACTATGGTCGGTAATCTCAACAGTGCAGGCAAAATACCGACCAAAGTTGGTCGGTAATGTTGAATTCTGGGAATTCAATGTTCATTAACCAACCAACTTTGGTCGGTATTTTGGAATAATTTATTTTTTTTTATTAAAAACCGACCAACTTTGGTCGGTATTTTGGAATAATTTATTTTTTTTTAATAAAAATCGACCAACTTTGGTCGGTTTTTCTGGGTTTAATTTTGGCATAAAATGCCTGTTTTGGCAGCTACACCACCTGCCAGCATACCAATACACCTAATAACAACAACAACAACAACAACAACAACAATAACAACAACAACAACAACAACAACAACAACAACAACAACAACAACCAAAATATTCAATAAATACTTTAAAACTAACAAATTAAAGTTCAATTGAACATAAAAATCCAAAATCAAGTTAAAACTAATTACAACTAGTTCAAAACTGATTCTATTTGTCTAGTTCAAAGTATATAAAAGTCAAGGGGTATTTTCTACAACATCATCATCACCGTCTGATGAACTTTCATTTACAAGACGACATAGAGAACTGTCTTGTGGAGGACGGGAAGAACGATCACGGGGAGGACGGGAGGAACGATCACGAGCAGGACGGGAGGAACGATCACGTGGAGGTCGACCCTCTGGAGATGACTCACGAGATCGGGGCAATGGCAAAGCTCCACTAGATAGGAGAGTTCTGATCTGAGCTTGCATGCCAAGGAATTGAGCATCTTTAAGCCTTTCTCTTTCCTTGGCCGCTTCTAGCTCGGATGTGAGCTTTGTCACTGTCTCCCGCATAGCGGAGAGGCTCTCCCTATTAAGTTGCTCGCCTTGCGAGGAAGTCCCTATTCCTCGCATTCTACACTTATAGCGATGGAAGTTTTTAGTAGGAAGCCCGTATACCTTCCCCCATTTTGGACCGCCAACAGACTCCAACCATATTCTTTCAGCATCCTCATCCGAAGGTTGGGTTGGCTCACCCGATTCACCAGCTGGATGACTACGGATGAATTCTTCCACATTACTTTGGTAGCGACCCTATATTATTTTAAATTAAATCAGTATTTCAAAATTTTTATAAAAGTAAATTATAATACTTAAGGAAAATTAAAAGCTTACATATGCAGTCGAGGCCCGGTCCTCGACCCACCTATCTTGATCTCCCTCTTTCTTCTTCTTTACAATATGCGTCTCCTTGAATAGCTCATCATGACTCATTGGACGCCCATACTTCTTTTCCTGAAAATAAATTAATTTAGTTAATAAACAGAATAGATATACTTAGAAAAGTAAAATAATTTAAGCAATTACGTTTCGTCCAATAAGGCAACTCCCAAAATATACTCTGTTTCGTCCAATTATGATTAACACCATATCCGGAGAATCTATAAGGTAGAGCCTCAGTAACTTTACTGAAGTTCTGGACCCTCTCCCAAATTTTCTCACCTGAAAGTATCGGAGGTGGAGAATTATATTCCACTTTATTCTTTTTGAATGCATTTTTCATCCTTCTAAACTCATGATCATCAAGCAAGAATTAACGGTGACAATCAAACCATGATTGCTTTCGGCCATGTTTCAAAGTGAACGCTTTACTATTTTTCATGCAGTAAGGACAAGCTAGCTTCCCAGCAGTCATCCACCCAGACAACATTCTATACGTAGGAAAATTATTAATAGTCCACATTAAATTAGCACACAAATTGAAATTCTGCTTGGTTAATATGTCATATGTTTCAACACCATCATACCACAATTGTTTTAGCTCATCAATCAAATATTACAAATATACATCAAATTTTTCGGATTACGTGAATCGGGGATAATATAATTTAAGAATATATATGGACTAGTCATACACAACTCAGGTGGTTGATTATAAGGTGTAAGAAAGACAGGCCAACATGAATATGGTGTCGTAGATATAGAAAAAGGCGTTAAGCCATCCGCACACAGACCTAACCGAATGTTCCTTGGTTCACTAGCAAATCTGGATATGTCCTATCAAAGTGCTTCCAAGATTCTCCATCTGAAGGATGACACATAACACCAGGTGGTCTTCTATTTTCAAAGTGCCATCTCATATGAGGAGCAGAACTCATCGACGCATATAACCTCTTTAACCTAGGTATAAGAGGTAAATAATGCATCGCCTTGACATCGACCATATTCCCGCTGGAAAGCCTCTTGAAACGAGGCTTTTCGCAAAATTTATAACTGTCTAAAATTGCATCATCTTTATAATATAACATGCAACCATTTTCACAACAATCAATTCTCATTGACGAAAGTCCTAACTTAGAAATCAATCTCTTTGCCTTATAGAAATCACCAGGTAAGTTGATATTATGGTCAACTAGTTCACTCATAAGGTCAATAAAAGAGTCCATGGCTGCTTGAGAAATATTCCAATCAGATTTGATACTTAGTAATCTAACTGCAACAGACAGCTCAGGGTGCGGATTTTCTTCACGTAGTGGACGACTAGCTTCTTCTAACTGTTCATAAAAATATTTTGCGTCATCATTAGGAGTTTGTTCAACATTTTCATTGGGCTCACCCCCGAAGTGCATCCCAAAAGCATCCGCAACCATATCCTGAATTCTAGAATCAAGATTTGTATTCTCCACCGACCTACTACTTTCACCAACAACCATGTTATGAAATATCCCACGGCTACCATCGATCTCTCCATGATTAGTCCACACAAAGTAATTCTCTATAAACCCCTTCCTATAAAGATGAAGCTTAACTTCCTCCGATTTTTTAAACTTCATACAATCGCACCTGACACAAGGGCACCTAATTACTCCTTCACTTTGGTATGGTGGAAGTGACATTGCATGTCTAATAAAGTCATCAACCCCTTCTACAAAATCCTCCCGCAATCCCCGCCGATTAGGATAATTTCTATTGTACATCCAAGTACGATGTTCCATCTATACAAATAAAACAAGAACAAATTAATTTATTCTACAATTATAAATTAATTATATCTTTTTTAATTAATTCAAGATAATAATTGGCTCCTAATTACATCAATTTATATCCTAAAAGTTCAATTCATATCCAAAAGGTCCAATTCATATCTTAAAAGTTCAATTCATATCCTAAAAGTTTAATTCACAAGAACAAATCCTAAAAACTAAAATTTCAATTCATATCCTAAGAGTTTAAACATAAACTAACTAAACTAAAGAAATTCAACCCATACCCTAAAAGTTCGATTCACAAGAACAAATTAATTTATTCTACAATTATAAATTAATTGTATCTTTTTTAGTTAATTCAAGATAATTATTTTTTTCTAAATACACTAATTTATATCCTAAAAGTTCAATTCATATCCAAAAGGTCCAATCCATATCTTAAAAGTTCAATTCATATCCTAAAAGTTCAATTCACAAGAACAAATCCTAAAAACTAAAATTTCAATTCATATCCTACGAGTTTAAACATAAACTAACTAAACTAAAGAAATTCAACTCATACCCTAAAAGTTCGATTCACAAGAACAAATCGTAAACCCTAGATTCTAACTAAACTATTCAAGACAATATAAAGTTAATAATTCAATTCTAACTAAACTATTCAAGACAATACAAACTCAAAATTGAAACACTCATCAATTAAAACTAATTCATAACTAATTGACTAATTAACAAACCTAATTAGTTAATAAAACTAATTAATAAAACTAATTAAAACAAGACCTAAACCCTAATCCTCAATAAAATACAATGTTCAAATAATTGAAACACTAATCAATTGAAACTAATTCATAACTAATTAACAAAACCTAGAAATAATAAATAAATAGGTTGTAATTCAAACCTAGAATTTTTAGGAGATGGAGAAGGAGAGGGGCGGCAGTGGCAGTGGCAGCGGCGACGGCGGCGGCGAGGGCTGGGCGGTGGCGACGCGGGGTGGGGAATGGGATTTATGTAAGGGAAATAGAGAAGGAGAGGGGAAAATAAGAGAGAAATGGGGGTTCCACCGTTTTTCAATTATGATTTCAGAATTACCGACCAAAGTTGGTTGGTAATTTTGGTCGGTACATTAAGTGTTGACCGTTTGACCAAAAACCGACCAAAAATATTAATTTCATTTTTTTTTGTGTTTTTTTCTTAAAATATTATAAACTATAAAAAAATATTATAAACTACAAGCATTTATTTTATTTAACTATGCAATTATTATAAATAATTATAAACTATAAGCATAATCTTTATAAATAATTATATTAACTATTTAATTTTAATAAATTATAATAGCATCTATCTAAGTAAATTTTCTAAGTTACAATTAAGTATGTGAGTAATTTCTCACACACACACACATATTATATTGTAATTGATGCTAATAACTTCTTTTTTCATTCGTTCATCACTAATAATGCATGACATAGATTAATCGATATATAGGTCGAGACGTTTTGATGAATCATCGATTAATATTCATCAATACATCTAAGTAAGTTATAAGTCGATGAATCAATTTACAAATAGATATATTTGATGATAAAGTATATATACTAATTAGTATCTTCCCAAGTCTATCCCTAAAAGAACCCGACCCTGTGGTCCTAGCGCTTCGTGTTCTTATATATATATATATATATATATATATATATATATATATATATATTTATATTTATATATATATACACACACACAAACACACTTCACTGTAATACTTTAACTATATATATAGCTTGTTATAGTATATGTTAGTGTGTATATATATAGCTTGTTAAAGTTTGACCATGTTTGACCTATTAATTTAACTCGTTTACTTAATACTAATAACTTCTTTCGTTTATTTAATTTGTGATCCATATATATATATATATATATATATATATATTTGTGATCCATATATATATATATATATATGTCAAAGATGTTTAGTATTAATTCTTCTATTTTTCATTCATTCATCACTAATAATGCATGGCATAGATTAATCGATATAGGTCGAGACGTTTTATTTTTACTATTAGTCGATATAGGTCAAACGTTTTATTTTTAATATTCATCGATGCATCTAAGTAAGTTATAAGTCGATGAATCAATTTACAAATAGATATATTTGATGATAAATTATATATACTAATTAGGATCTTCACAAGTCTATCCCTAAAAGAACCCGACCTTGTGGTCCTAGCGCTTCGTGTTCTTATATATATATACGACTATTGTCACGACCCAAACACACACACACACACACACACACACACACCCCTCCCCTCCTATTGTAATACTTTAACTATATATATAGCTTGTTATAGTATATATATTTTTTTGTGTGTGTGTGTATATATATATATATATATATATATATATATAACACGCTTCGTTGTACTACTTTAACTACATATATAGCATGTTATATATAGTATATGTTAGTGTATTCATTATTTGTATTACAAAAGTGTTAACGAATTATATTTATATTATTTAGATAGTAAATATAAAAGTAATTCGAAAGTTTGACCAATGTTGACGTAATAACCGACCAACTTTGGTCGGTTATTTTGCAGAAAATAACAATTACCGACCAAAGTTGGTCGGTAAATGCTTCCCCTACATTAACCGACCAACGTTGGTCGGTAATTTTAAATATAAATTCTTAAATATTATAAAATATTTTAAATAATAAAATAATTATTAAAATTTAAAAAATTGGGTCCAGATTACCGACCAACGTTGGTCGGTAATCCAAAATTTTCTTGTCTGACCAGCTGGGTCAATTCGTTGACCAATTTACCGATCAACGTTGGTCGGTATTTAGTTTTAAAAAAATATAATTTTTTTTTCCAGTTTCCGTCTAAGCTGGACTATTTTTGGTCGCTTTTTTTGACCGACCAACGTTGGTCGAAAATATTTGGTCGATTTTTAGCAGATTTTTAGCAGGAGTCATCAATGAGTTTAGTGATTTGTTGAAATCTTTTAACAAAGTGATAATTGGCGTATGTTGTTGGGATTTCATTTTGAAGTTGTGGTTAAGTTTTAACGCTATTCGATTCTCAATTTTAATATATTAGTATATAATATTATAATGAGTGTATTATGTTGGTATACCAGATGTATAAACACTATTGCAAAAATAATGGGTTATGCGGCTATAAACATAAAAACATTATCATGTAAATGCAATATTATGTGCTGGGTTGTAATTTTTTGCAAATTTCTCTCTTCTTTTCCTGCTTTTTTCATGCTCTTTATACTCATGTGATTAAGTGGGCGTTTGGACATAAGAATTGTAAAATTTCAAAAAAGTTAAAAAAAAATTCAAGTGAAAATGGTATTTGAAAATTAGAGTTATGTTCGGACATGAATATAATTTTGGGTTGTTTTTAAATTTTTGTGAGTGATCTGAGTGAAAATTTTGAAAAATAACATTTTGGAGTTTTTCAAATATTTGATAAATTTCAAAATTCATTTTCAAGTGAAAATTGAAAATTTTATATCCAAACATTGATTTAGGAAAAAAAATGAATTTTTTTCGAAAAAAGTAAAATAATTGTTATGTCCAAACGGTTCTAAATAACTTGAGTTGAGTACTAGCTCATGACTTATTGACAAGACTAAAAGACAAAGGTGTAGCATCTTTTACAAAAGTTTAAGCACATAGAAGGGCAAGTAATAATGTATTACCAGTAAATAGGGCACAAGATGTTTAGTGTTTATGGCATTTATATATTTCATCTCTTCAAAAAGCAGTTTAGATCCTAATCATGCCTAGATTGAAGTAGATATCTACAATGGCACAATGAACACGACATCAAACGTTATTATCGGCACTAATTTTGACCTTTCTAACACTATTGTCCCCTATGCACACGAATGGGAAAAACTTTCTCAGTGTTCGGCAGATTTCTGAAACATGTCTATTCAAGTTCGTAGCCTTATTTTAGCTAGTTGAAAAATGGGCATTTGCCAACTTTGTCATTGTCTTTGATATCTTTTTCAAGATAAAAATGACATTTTTGCAAATTAAGAATTAGATTGGGGGTGTTATGCAATAAAAATGGGAATTTATAAACTGGTCTTTCTAGGACAAGATGGGGTTGCGCAAGTTTTTCAATGTGTTATGTCTCGTAATAAGAGATAGTATCCCGCTAATTCCTTGCTAAATTAAAAAAAAATGTGGTCAGGTAATATTAGTTCCTCGTTAATTTCTTTTATATTATTCCTTTTAGTGAGAAACTGTAATGTCAAACTCCTGCTAATTTTTGGAATATTGCTACCCATAAATACAATATTAACTAAAAAAATATAAATTGTCAATTTGTCATATCGTGTATTTCTCTTATTACTTTTCTTTACCTTTTCCTTCCGAAGGAAAATATTATACTCCGTATATAGTTACTAATATGCATTATTATAGAAGGAAGTGTTATGGCCTCTGGGTGGCACTTTTATCCACACAACAATTAGTAGATGATTATCTAAAAAATGAAGTTCCTAATTTATCTGATAGCTTATCTTTTTACGTGTTATTACTCTGGTCCATACTTAATCATTGATTTTTTCACTAGAAAGGTGTTAAGTTAATTAATCTAGTAAAATTACATGCCAAAGAAAAATAACCTTTTATAATTCAATTTTCGCTTTTAACATATCACTCGGGTAATTCATTTGAGTTTAACTTCTTTATAGTGATAGCATAAAAATTAATTTTATACCGGCAATCAATTAAAATATGATTTACAAATAATCATTCATCAAAATAACTCCACTAGTAAGGTCAAAATGATCATGTTACTTTCTATTTGTGACATATTAAAATATAAGTATGGATAGTCTAAACTCTCCTTTGAACATAGATTTTGGTCATTTTTACAAAATGTTTTTGGGAATATTGTTTGTTAGTGAAATTTGATGAAGTTTTTGGGTGAAATTTTTTTTCTACTCACAAAATTTAATTTTTTTCAAATAAAATTTATGTCAACACAATTTTAATTTCATAAAACTATTTTTCAATACTAATTTAAAAACTTATTATTTCAAATTTTAACCAAATTTATGTCGCAACGCTGGTAAAATATTTTTTTACATTATGTACGTAAGTCAAATCTTATTCATAAATGGTACAGTATCTTTCTTCCATGACCTGTACCTACTATTTGTAGAGGAGTAGATCCCAGACTAGGTTGATTTCATTTCCTATGCAACTGACAAAAGTTAATTTCGCCGACTATAATATTCAACGCAAATAAATAAAAGCCTGTTTGCTTTTCTCTCGTTAAATTAACACAATGCTCCATCAAACTATAAACAACTCTTCTCCCTTCTCCTCTATATATAGCCGGTCAAGCCCAACCTCAATTTGCTGCCACCTTCATCAAAACAAACATTTCTTTCTGCTAAAACCAAACCAAACAAAACCAAGTCAAAATTGAGTGTATTTCAATGGCTGAAGGTAGCATTTTGATTGTGACACTAGTTATTGGTTTGGTTGGATTTGTATTTGGCATAGTTTTGAACCATTTTTGGCCTTTGTTCAGCAATATTAAGCTTGGTCATGTTCCCAAGGGCACTTTTGGATGGCCTTTACTAGGAGAAACCCTTTCCTTTTTAAAGCCTCACCCTTCTAATTCTATTGGGAATTTTCTACAAGAACATTGTTCTAGGTAAGTAACATGCTTCTTCATAATTATGTTTCTTGAAAGTACAGTACCCCTCTTTGTTATTATTGCATGTACCTTTTTTAAAAAAAATATACAATTTGAATTTCCAGGTATGGGAAAGTGTTCAAATCCCACTTGTTTTTCTCTCCAACAGTGGTTTCTTGTGACCAGGACCTCAATTACTTCATACTACAAAATGAAGATAAGTTATTTCAGTGCAGCTATCCAAAACCAATCCATGGTATTCTTGGCAAAGTTTCACTGCTTGTAGCTGTTGGTGACACACACAAAAGGCTTAGGAATGTTTCCTTATCACTCATCAGCACCATCAAATCAAAACCTGAGTTTTTTAATGATGTTGAAAAATCAGCCATTCAGATTCTTCAGTCTTGGAAAAATAAAAAACAAGTCATCTTCTGGGAGGAGTCAAGAAAGGTAAAAGTTATATATGCACACCATATATATTCTTGGCTATTGATCAATACTTCTAAAATAGTAACATGATTTTGTAAATAAATTTATGCTATTACTCTATATCTCTTTACGTGCCTATTCACTACCCTCCCAAACCTTAATTGTGGGACTATTCTGAGTAAGTTGGTGTATTGTAGTGCATAGAATTTAACTTCAATAGTAAACTTGTGTTGGGAAGGTTTGATCACAAGTATTATTAGGAATTTCCGACATAATTTTGGTTTCTTGTGTGCAGTTTTCATTCAATGTGATAGTAAAGCAAGTTCTTGGATTAACTCCAGATGATTCACAAAGTGCAATAATTCTTCAAGATTTTCTGGCATTTATGAGAGGGCTAATTTCTTTACCACTCTACATACCTGGAACTCCATATGCAAGAGCCGTGCAGGTTCTCCACATCTACTGATAAATATGTCTACTTCATTATTTTACTTAATAAAATTACAAGCATAGGTATTCTTTATTTTAGATATCTTTTGTTGCAAAAAGATTAAAAGTAGGCATGTGAAATTCAACTTTTTTTTATCCATGACGCCTTCTTCTTTACAGGCTAGAAGTAGAATATCTTCGACTGTCAAAGCAATTATAGAGGAAAGAAGAAAAAGACATGGTGGAAGCTGCTGTAGTGATAATAAAAGGAATGATTTTCTTGATATACTTCTTTGTGTTGATACCTTATCTGAAGATGAAAAAGTTAGCTTTGTTCTAGATTCTCTACTCGGTGGTTACGAAACCACTTCCTTACTAATGGCTATGGTTGTATTTTTTGTTGGTCAATCACAAGTTGCTCTTGATCAACTCAAGGTAATTACATGCATTTATCTCTATATAATCTTTACTTTTTTGGTTTCGAGTTAAAATCCTATCCACGTGAAATAAATACTTATACAATTAGACCATCTTAAAGCTAATAACGTGCCAAATTTCTATGATATGTATTCCATCAGTTCTAATTTACGTGGCATCATTCGAATGGCAGAAGTCATCCAGTTTTTTCTCACCACTATTTTTGAATATGCCTTTAAATATTTGAATCGTTAATTATTCTAACTTATAATACTTTTTATATCGTTTTCAAATATGAAAACTTATAAATGCTATATTCGAACGCGTAAATTCAAAAAATGTGCCACATAAATTTGGCCAAAAAGAGTATGAATCAGTAACCTAGCCAAAATAGTAGTATCTAATAGATTATTATAAGTTAAATAACACTAATAGTGTAAAAAGATATTTGCACTTCTATAATCATTAGTTTTGCCGTATCTCTCTTGAATTTTCAACTCTCATTGCAAAAACTAATGTAGGTAGAGCATCATAACGTACGAAGCATGAAGAAAAAGGAAGAGTTATTGAATTGGGAAGATTACAAGAAGATGGACTTCACTCAAAAGGTAGAGAGAATGCGCAGACTGCAATGATTACTGAATATTATAAATATTTAGACTTTATTATCTTTATTAAGAGTTTTTTAAGCTTAAATTTATTTTCTTATTAAATACAGGTAATAAATGAAGCTCTCAGATATGGGAATGTTGTCAAATTTGTGCACCGAAAGGCCCTTAAAGATGTCAAATTTAGAGGTCTGTGTTGACCTGTAATGGTCCAATACTTAAAAATTTATTTGTCCCTAATTATGCATGCATTGGCCTTTATTAGCATTGTACAATTCTACTTTTTTTTTTCCAGATGTCTGGCCATAAATGAAGAGATTTCTTTTTATATATTAAAGATAATTTTAAATTAGAGCTTGACATTTAAGAATACCTTTTTCTTTTTATTGAAATTATGAATGTAGATTATGTGATTCCAGCGGGTTGGAAGGTCCTACCTGTATTCAGTGCAGTTCACTTGGACCCATCAGTTCATGCAAATGCACTCCAGTTTAATCCTTGGAGATGGGAGGTAATTATATTATAACAGTGTAAAAAAATATTTATACAATTAAATCACTTTAAAAGGTATTGCAAATAATATTCTTTTATAAATAAAATAAATGAAAAGTAGGAGTAGTAAGTACATTACAGGTCAATTTATATAGATAGAGTAAATTTTCTGTATATAATTCGTTAAATCCTATTTTGATATTTATCAAGATCTTTGTTAAAACCAAGGCTAGCATTGTGGACTTTCGACGTTAATAATAGAAGACACGTGATAATTATTAGAGTTTGAAAAATCAGGTGATAATTAGAGAGGAAAACTTACTCTATAATGACCTTTATCTACGCTATGACAAGTGATTATGTCGCAACAAAAGGGTTAATTAACCCAAATCCCCTTCTAAACAAAGCCCCATGCATCTCTTCTTAATCATTTTTCTTTCTTTTAAGGCTCGTTGTCAAGCTGTTAACTCTATTTTTCTTGTTTTTTTTTTTTTTTTTGCACTAAAAATTAAATGTTTAGAGCGATGAACAAATATGCAAGAAACTGACTCCTTTTGGGGGAGGGTCGAGGTGTTGCCCTGGATTTGAACTTGCAAAGGTTGAGGTAGCGTTCTTCCTCCACCACCTCGTACAAAAGTACAGGTAAATCTCTGCTATAAAACTTTTTAGCACTTTTTCTGTTATGTTGCTCGCAATCTTTAAAATTTGATATGGGCGTAATAGCATTATTGAAATTATGTTGCTCGCACTCTTTAAAACTTGATACGGGGTGTGGTAGCATTATTGAAGAGTCCATTGAATATGGGTGGTCAATTACGCTTGATTATTTAAAGAAGATTTCTACAATGCTAGTGTTTTTAGGCCTTTCTTTTTTGTTTAAATAATAATTTTGCTGTACGCAATCGCCTCGGAACCTAATAAAGGGGTTTAGTATTGGTATGAAAAAATTATCTCATCTAACTAACATACTATTCCTTATGGTTCTTTTAATTCCATTAGAAGCTTTTATGTTCTTATTGTGCTAATTATGGACACATGTTATGTAGATGGGATGTAGAAGAAGGTGAACAACCAATAGCATATCCATATGTGGAGTTCCAAAATGGTTTAACAATCAGACTGCATCAAATTTCTACCTAGGCCTACAATAATTTGAGTGTGGTCATGGGATGGGATCCATTGGCTTTAGGCACATTGTGCTGAAAATTCCAATCACAACATCAAAATCTGGAGGTCCAATGCTATATCATTCGTATAGTGTAGACAATGAAGATCTCTTCCTTCACATATCTGTTTTGCCCTCATCGTACAGAAAGAAAGCCAGATTTCCTTTTCTCTTTATTGTATTATGATCGTTATACATAATTCCACGCCGCAGTTTTCCAAGGAATTCCAATAATCTTTCTGCAGTTTCTTCACTTCCATCAGTTTACTTCATACCGATCTTTGTAACTAGGATTTATACACGAAATATCGGGGACGGAGCCAGAATTTCAACTTTATAGATTGTAAATTTTAGACCAACAAAAGTGCTAATGGTAATGGGTTCTAACTTTAATATTTATACATATTTAATATTTTTCTTGACACAAATACACAATTTAAACAAAGGCTACTGTTTCAACCGAACCTATAGGTGGGCTTCTAGCTCGCCCCTGCCAATTATGCTTTCAATATCTGGGATGCAATGCAACCTTAACCACCCATATGCCACCAAGCATGAATTAGTATATTTTGTTTTTCTTACTCTAAGGGGTTAATTGGTCGGGAAACAAGTAATCACAGGATTAACTATCTCGGGCTAGTTATTCGGGGATTGTTATCCTACCCTTCCACAGGAATAAAAATATCACTACAATCACTGGATAAGTAATCTCGCAATTATTATACCACGATTTTATCCCAACCAAACGTGAGATAAACTCATCTCAAATTTTGATTCCTAGATTACTTAACCCATTCCTTGTACCGTGTACCAAAGGACCCCTAAGTCTTGCCTAATTAAATTGCTCTTTTCAAATGTCCACTATAGGACAACTAGTTGCAATCCATCAATAAATATTCAATAATGCATTGTTAAGGAACACAAACTTGTAAGCTGTTCAAATAGATTGAGGTAAAATGAACTGTGCACGAAATCATGTGTACATCGCATTTATGGCATGTGAAAACCAATGTTTAAAGCAAAGCTGACATAAACAGTGTTACTAGCTTCATAGCTAAGCTACGAATTCATCACGTGTTGTTTCAATTGGTTATTGTCAGAGAGCATTGAACTATAACAAAAAGATATTCCATTTAGAGCTACACATTCCTTTTTTGCTGGACAGGAGAAATAATTCAGTGAATTAACTTACCACTAAACTAATTAGTTAAAACAATATAAAGAACCTAACTATGTGGATTTTACTACAATGGGACTTCTAACATAGTGCTTACTGTCTGACCAAATTAACTGGCCAAATACATAATCTTTTGGACCCTTGGATCCTTTAACCTTCAGAGTGATCTTGAACGATTTCTCCTCACCAATATTCTTAAACTCAAGACTATTTGGCTCAACAGCAGCAGAAATTCCAATGGGTCTACGAATACGAGCTTTGTATGTAGCTGGAGATCCAACATTTTTCAAAGTTCTAGTAATAGTGACAGTGCCATTGAGATTAGGAACTGTAATTGAGGGTAAGTTCATATCAATGAAATTAACCGGCTCAGGGCATTTGAAAGGGCCTTGTGTAAATGTCTTGATTTGAGTTTCATTGTAGCCTTGGCCGCAGAGAAAGCTTAAATAATCATCCATAGTCAAGTCATACACCAAACCAGGATCCATGGCGCGGTTTGGCCACACATGCCCTGCTCCATAAGCAAATGGACTTGTTTTGATGTGACTAGCATTCAACATTGGCTCTATAGCATTATCTCGTGTTCTCGCTGTCCAACAAGAAAAATAACATGTTATCAGAACCAGAACCAGAGGTATATGTTTTGCAAATTCTTATATAGTTAGGAACTTATGTAGTACAAATTGATTCAAATGTGTAAATGAAAAAGTTATTTTGTTCTTACCAGTGGTCATAATTGCTGATTTAATAGCAGAAGGACTCCAGGTTGGGTGGAGAGTTTTCAGAAGACCAACAACACCAGAAATATGAGGGCATGACATAGAAGTGCCTGAAACTGAGTTAAATTTAACCCGACGTTTATCAAAATCTTGATTTGTAGGACCTTCAGCGCCAGTATAGGCAGCAATAATACTCACTCCTGGAGCAGTAATATCAGGCTGCAAACATAATACAAAATAAATGACCCTACGAAAAGGACATTATTCTGATAAACTCGAAAAAATCACAAAGTTGAATTTGTTATAAAACCTTAAGGATCTCTGGTGTAACAGTGTTAGGTCCTATTGATGAAAAGGCTGCCATAACTGGAGCTGGCTTTGTTCCCAATTGAGTTGTTGGATGTGTGATGGAAGCTGTAGGTGCCCTGCTTATAACGTTTTCACAAGAAAATAAAGTGACGTAATTAGAAACAGTCTTTACGCTCTGTTAGAGTATATAAGTTAAATCCATCCGTAAGTTATTTTACCTTGTTGAATTAAGGTAAGCGAAGAGTTCAAGTCCATCAGTGTAACTAATTTGCGTAGCAGGTAAGACGTGAGGATCAGCAATAATTTCATTGCCAGACGCGTAATCGTTGGCTAGAATCATTCCAACTGCACCAGCCAAAGCAGCTTGCTGTCCCTTGTCAACCCTTGCATTATCTCCTCTTAGACAAACTAAAATAGTTCCCTTTACCTTCTTAGGGTCCAATGCCCCAGCTTTGCATAACTGACTGCAGTAAAACAAGAAAAAGAAAAAAGTAAATGTCAGTCAAGCAAACTCTCAGATTTAGTTGTAGTAAGAAGTTATGAAGTAAGTTGATTATACTCACGCATCGTCTGTTGAAGCATGGGGAGCTTTTGCTGAAGCAGCATTTATAATAGGGAAGAAGTTGCCTTTGGGCAGTGTTTCAACTGAAAGACTTTCTCCCTATCAAAAATATTTCATTTAGTAAAATCAAGACAAGAATATACATACACTTTCACCGAAGTCAGGAATTCTTACAAGGGTATTAAAAAATTGCATGTATGTTACACCTCCTATACATCTTTATCAGTAAAATAGTGCACAAGAGAAGGAAAAGAAAACCTTACTTTGTACTGCTTTTTGTTTCCTAGGATGATATAGCTGGGAAACTGACGATCCATAGTGCTCGCGCCAACGGTTATGAGCCAAGGTGCAACATTTGATACTGTACCAGGACCAGGACCAGAATTACCAGCAGAGGTGACAACAACAATGCCATGCTTAACAGCATGAAATGAACCAATAGCTACACTGTCATTGACATATGCTCCAGCATCTCCTCCAAGTGAGACCGAAAGCACGTCCACGCCATCATCAATTGCCATATCAAAAGCAGCCAAGATATCTGAATCAAAGCACTCATTGCCCATAATTGGAGGCCAGCAAACTCTGTAAGCTGCTACTCTTGCTTTTGGTGATCCACCCTTTGCTGTTCCGTTTCCATACCCGAAAACACTTGATCCTTGAACAAAATTTCCACCAGCTGTGGATAACGTGTGGGAACCATGGCCATCCGTGTCTCGTGGTGTGTTGAAACTTGAATTCAGAGATCCTGCTAGAGTCGCGTATCCTTTGTTGAAGTACCTTGCTCCAATTAGCTTCCTTTATTTAAGATGGACATAACTTCAATGTCTAAATCTTCATTCCGATACTAAAATGTAGAATTCATATCCCAAGCGGATATACATGTTAATTTATTCTGCTTCCTTCCATACTTTAGTTAAGCCAATTTTAAGTAAGTTATCGCAGATTGGTGGCTTAGGGACCAGATCAACAGTCAGTTTAGAATTACTTGAATTGTCCAAAACTTACAAATTATTTTAAAAAACAAAAACTAAGGGGTACAATGTCAGTGAACAGAAAGTTCTAAAGTGCAAAATTCTGTTTGCCAAGCTGTGCAGATAAGATGGTAAAAGAAAAAAGTGGACTGAGGGAAACAGTACCTATTGCACTGAAAGGTGTGATCAGAATCATTTTGGCAAATTCCTCTCCACTTTGATGGAATTGGTCCCAATTCTTCATCAATAAAGCTTTCTGATTCAGGCCAGGCACCTGGTCCACACCCATATCACAAAAAGTTGAGCATTGAGATAAGCAGCAGTAAGTCATAATGTAGTTAAGAAAGTTAATCAATAATGTAATCTTACTGTTATTTTTAGTCTAAGTTAGTTTCCAAGTGAGTGGACTATTGAAATAAAGATTAATTTTTACCCCTTACTGTTGCAACAATGTGAAGGGAGCCTTAGAGCAACAGTAAAGTTGTCTCCGTGTGATCTTTAGGCGGGTTCGGGCCGTGGAAGATGCTTGTATCAGGGTAGGCTGCCTACATCACACCCCTTAGGGTGCGGCCCTTCCCCGAACCCTGCGTGAATGCGGATGTTTCGTGCACCAAATTAGCTTTTATTGTTGCAACAATGTCATATATCATGGAATTCAAACACCAAAATAGAATGAAGTTGATCTGTTTAATGGGAAAAGGGAATTGGTAATTGCAAAAGATTGACTAATTATGAAAAATGATGAAATCATCCATCTTTTGAGGTAAGGGCATCAGAACCTAAGCTTTTGTTTTACATATTCTGTTCTTTTAATTCTGCTTTTGTTTTCCAACTTGTTCTTTGCTTTAAGTGACAGCACCAATCCACTAGTATGTAGGCCTTTGTCTGTGCTAGGACAACACAAGCTTTATGGATAATTGAACAACATTAAAAAAATATTGAAGTTCCTCAACTTTTATGAACATTGTTTATCAAATAAATGCAGGTATTAGCTTCTAGATTGCTAAGTAGTTTCCCAACATGACTTTGCCTAGTATTGCACAGAAAGCAAAATGACTTTTCTATTTTCAGACAATCAGAATACTAATTTCAATTCGAAGTATCTAAACTAAAATATTCTGTAATTGACCATACCAACCCAAAGATGAATAAAATAATCTACTTCTCCGATGCTTACTCTTTCAACTGCTGAAAGGTGCAGACATGATTCAAAAAGGAAGCTTCTGTCAAATAAATAATATTTTATTATATGTGAAAGTGGGTTGGCCAAGGCAAGGAAATTAATGAGATCTTGAAATATCAAATATTTAACTATAGTTTATTGTTATCAAGACAAATCTTGCAAGTTTCCAATAAGGTCCTTATCATAATTATGGGATCACAAAAGAAGACTTCTTTTACATCAACAAAGTCAATAATCTAAGAGCAACTTATTGCAAGCTCAATTTTCTTCACATGCCTATTCTCGACTAAACATTAAAAAAAAACAGCAGGATCCATGAAAAGACCGTATCCCAAGAGTTGTAATGGAGGGACCATATCCTGATACAATTTCACCGCTTAAACCCGTAACCTATAGATCACACAAAGACAACTTTACCGTTGTTCCGAGGGCTCGCTTGACCAAGGGGTAACTAAGAGAAAATAGTTGAAAAAATGGCAGAATAATATTCAAACATGAAAAGGACTTCAAGTTTGGATCTGTCTTAATACAAAGCAATGGAATCTGTAAATTGGGTATAAAATAGTGAATAAAAAGCATTACCAGTATCAAGATTGCCAATAATTGTATCTTCTCCAAATCTTGCCTTCTTCCATAATGAACTTGGATGTATAACTCCATCATTCTCCAATCCCAAAAAGTTCCATGATCTTGTTGTCTGTAGTTTTCTTCCCCTGTTTGGAAATACTGATACTACTTGGGGATGCTCTGCAAAACAAAAACAAAAAATTAAAACAATTATATTGACAACATTCATAACACCTTAGGGGTGCAATCATTTTCTTGACCGTACATGAACGTGAGATGTTTTGTGCACCGGGCTGCCACAACATTCATAACACCTTAGGGGTGTGACCATTTTCTAGACCTTACATGAACGTGAGATGTTTTGTGCAGCGGGCCGCCACTAACATTCATAACACATGAACTTTACCAGAATACATTCTTAACATTAGGTCTCAAGTTCGGCCTGGAAGGGAATGTAAATTAAGTAAAAGAATACAATTTTACATAAAAGACCAAGACTACCCCAAATTGCTTACTTGAAATTTCTACTGCTTCATCATCTTCAAGCATGGCAGAAAAGCCATTGATGTGTTTAGTGTAAGAGTAGAAAGTTGCTTCTTTTGCCTTGTCAGTGCTGTTGTTGAGATTTCAACGTGTAAGATTTTTGACTTCAAATAAATCAAAGGGAATTAATATTACTTTTTAAAAACAAAACACCAAGTAATTACCTTCCCAAGTATGATCCAAGAAACTCATGATGTGAATCTCTTACTCTATCATAATCAATAGATGAAACTTCTTTTCCATGTGAATGTGCACCCATATACACCACATATGACTATACATAAATCACATTAAATCATTATTAGTTTTTCCAAATAGTAATTGTGTAAAATATGAACGAACTAAAACTGAAAAAAAAAATTGCTTAATTACCTTTTTAATGGCAAATGTGGGACTAAGCAATAACATAAAAAGAACTGAAAGGAGACATAAAAGGGCAGAGTTTGCCCCCATTGTTATCTTCATGTTCTTTCTTGCTTACTACTACTACTACTACTACAACACCTCTGCCTTTTATTAAGTCCTTTCACTCTCAATACGCACAGTTTCTATTTAAAGAGAACTCTTTTGGTTGTAGTTGACCTTTCAATGAATTATTTTATTAAAAAATAATGAATCTTGTTTTTTTTTTTTAATTAGTGGGAAATGTATCCATTTATTGCATGGTTTGAATTCAAAGATTTTACGGCTTGTGTCTAGTGATAGTATACAACACCCTTGACCATAATCTAGTCTAGATCCAATAATGTATAAGCAAGCTTTTCATGCATTTTAACTCAATTCTTCCCAATATAATCATTCTATAAATATGTTTCCATTGTTTTATTAATAATAATTCATGAATTAAACATAATGTTACCCTTTTCGAGTTCCTTTACTAATTCGTTAAAAGCTAATAAATAATGTATGGAATTCTTTGAATAAAGCCATCCCTTTTATTGGTAATAATATGAATACGAGAATGGGACCAGTAGAAGGATGTGAACTATTTAAAATAATAGAGGTTGCTTGACGGTTTTGTTTTTTCTAACAGATATACCAAAAGGGACACACTGGTAAAGACCAAAAATTTCGTCATTTTTTTTTTTTGTGTTTAATAATTTTCTAAATGACCATCGCCCATCGGATATTTTTATTTCTTTTTTCCTTCTAGATAGTAATTGGCCGATTTTTCTTGATTCCGATAATCACAATCAAGAAAAATTCGGGATACGATTGACTCTATATCCAATGAGATATTTTTGTCAAAAATCGAAATTTTAGTGCACTCAAAATCACTCTATCCGAATTATAGCTTAGGTAAAAAGCCAAAAATATCACTATAAATTGAATAAATATAGTAGAAAATCACCTGTCCAATGCTTATGGTTCTGATCTATATTTGTAACAAGATAATAATAAAGTGTCACACTACAATACATAGAAACACAAGATTCAATATCCAGGGTATCATTTTATTCCTTTTCTCTTATCTTGGCTTTTCTTATAAGGAAAAAACTTAATAAGCAGTGTCCTTACGTTAACAAACTTATCATTATGTGTAAAAGAACAAAAAGGGACAGGAAAAATAGGAGGAAATAAATTTACCAAATTATTAGTATTGAGTGTGCCAGAAATATATGGCTTTATTTTCTGCGGGTTTTAAGGTCCATATCCGAACAGAAATGTGCAACACACTGTATTTTGTATTTTGTCGCCGTAATGTATGCTGACCAATCAAATGACAGTTGGACGGAGGAGAGAATAAAGTGTGAAAACAGCAGCTAATTTTGAGAGATCTACGTTTGACTCAACCGCCGCGCCTTCCACCGGCGACTTACGTCCGCCGAACCTCGCCCACATGATCAACTCGTGATCCTTTGCACATTTCGGGAAAACAGGTTATTTCGGGTCAATGTAGTGGCGGAGCTAGAATTCTAGGGGTATCAAAATATATAAAAGTAAACATAAGAAAAAATCAATGAAAATTAACATATAATATATTTGCATATAAATTTTTTTAAATCTTCCTACACATTGTATATTTGACGACACCATTCCACCACTAGGTCAATGGGTAATGAAGAAGGCACATGACTTGTGTTCAGAGGCGGATTCAAGATTTAAAATTTATGGGTTCCCACCGTAATTTCAAATTAATATGCAATAATAACTGGGTTCACACTTAGATATTTATAAATATTTAATGAATTTTTTAATATAAATACAGTGTCTACGCAAGAGTTAATGGGTTCCCGAAAACTCATATTCAATGCTCTAGATCCGTCCTTGCTTGTGTTGGTTATCTCCGTTGCACTTCAGAAGAGTGTAACCTTAAGTTATGCTTGAATGATCGAGCCTAGGTCATAATTTGTGACCGGGGCTTGGTTACAACATAAAGTATTACTTACGCACTTTTTTGTGTGCGCAGACTTAGCATTATATACATTTTTTTTTCAATTGATATATAAAGTTTGAGCAGAAACAAGAAATGTAATGCAATTGGTTTAGATAAATCGATCTCGGTCACTAAAAAAATCTTGTATTGCTTTAGATGAATCACCAACTTGCTTGACATTCCGACACTGAGCAGATATGGTCATTACCACTTAATCTTGTATCAATTTCTCCTACAATTTAATGAAATGGAATGTGATAAGAGAGTTTAACATTATAAACAACTCTAAAATGAAAGGAACCATCAATTTATCAAACTTCGTAATTTGGCCCAACATTGATTAAAAGTTTCTAACTCTACCATCTTTTAAAATTTTCTCACTTTTCAGATCATGGTTTTTCTCCCAAGGGCCATTTTCCTTTTTTACTTGCCAACTTTTAAGAAGAAACAAAAGTTTTCGATAAAGGCATGTTACTAGGACATGTCTAGTTTTCCTAAAAGTCGGATAAAAGCTATTGCAGCTATTTAAGTTAGATGGTTCTTGTTATGATGTATAAAACTAAATATGCAAAATGCAGCAAATTGAAGGCTAGATGTACAATTAAGATAACAATTAAAGGACAATGATTACAAATAGAACGTAATAGAGGGACCAAAGTTTCACTTTTCGTCAAAATAGGATGGTACGTTTTCTACATAAGTTGATATGAACCAAATATGTGTAACTTCAATTTCATATATCGGGCCACTGACCTTTTATTTTTCGAGGCAAATGTCATGAGAATGGAACTTCAAGCCGCAATCTACGTGTCAGGCTCGATAATATTTTGGGCAAAATACTCATTTTAATTTGGTTTAATAATCATGTCCTTGCTTCAACATTAAAGATCGATATTTATATAATATATATGTGCAATATATATATATATATATATATATATATATATATTTTATCGATTATTATTTTGAAAGCAGTTAAAAATAATATATTTATCTAATTCTTTCTACTTTCCGCTTTCATTTCCATTGTACAAGAAAACGTTGTTTGAAATTAAGGTAAAGGAAAGAAAAATATTTTGAGAAGATGTGACCGTTCTGAAAGATGGCCAAAGGATGCTTTCTAATTTCTATCTTTCTAATAAAAACAGAAAACACAGGATGTACAGTAGAGCTATTGAAGTTGCCACATCCATGTACAAGTATACAATTTTGTTAATTTGCAGCTTCAGTTGTTAATGTCCTCTTTCTGAACAACAGTGGAATTCTGCGGGGCAGCTGCAACAGTAGACTTACCTATTACATTTTAATTTCGTTTCCACATTTTAAATCTAAAGAAATTTTAGAATATGTATATATCAATATTAAATTAAATTTGTACCAATTGTGATAAGTAAAGTAATCCATGTTATTAACTAAAGCCCCTAATATGTTGTCCGATCCAACAAGAATAACCACATAATTCCTTTAACATCCTTTTCCCCCGCTCACGGTAAATCAGATTCTCTACTTACTCTTTAGTATGGATTATTCGTTAATATATTACTTGGAACTTAGTCAAAACAAAAGTAGCGACATATATATTAAGGTATCTTACCACGTTGCCTGAATATATATTCCTAATGACACCCCACCGCAGAAGCAGATCCATGAGTTAAATTTAAGGGTCAACCTTTAAGAGTTTCAACAATGAACTCACTGTACATTTAAAATTATAATCAAAATTTAATATTTATTAAAATTTTAACAGATTTTTACATATATACATATATTTCGTGTCGAAAATTAATTGTGTACTCATATGAACACGTAGCGAAAAGGCTAATTGCGCCCTTGACTGAAGAATAAATAAAAGACCCAAGTCATTCCACCGGACACATGCAAGGCCACGTTTACTGACTACGTACCAACTGTTTGATCGAGTTTCTTCAACGCCATTAGCGTGCCGGTGGGTTTACAATAATGTTTTCTTTTGCTACGTTTCCTTAAACAAAATTAAAGGGATAATTACACTTTTTTTTGTTCAGTTATCGGTGAAATTTTGATTTTGGTTCTTCTAATATTTTGTAAGGACATTTAATCTTCAACTAGCAAAAATGTGTGTTTTAGGTTCATTACTTCATTTACATAGGATATGTGATATTTAGACCATTTGTAGAATAATATTATCCGCAAACATGTTGTAACACTACAAATTTAATATTACAAATCGACACTTAAATAGCTTAGCAGTTAATAGTTTGTTGAATTTGTGTCAATTCATAGTCACATGAATTAAAGTGTAAATATTAATTAATTGAATGTTGAATATTACACCATATGCATGTTTATATCGTATTACTACGGCTAAGTTATATATCGATATTTGAGGGTGCATGTCACGACCCCAAAATCCCACCTTAGGTAGTCGTGATGGAACCTAGTCACTGGAACTTGATAAGCCTAACACATGCTGAGAATTAATAAAATTTAACTAACTTAACTGTAATTCATTAGTTAATAACTGAAACAATATAGCTGAACCAACATTAGTCATACAATCCCAAAACCGGTTGTACAAGTCATAAACTTACGTAAGAGTAACTAGGAATACCAAGTACATCATTGTTTCGAAATAATAGAAAATAGTGGAAATAAAAGACAACGTAAGGTGACTCCGGGACCCTGCGAACGTCAAGCAGGTATACCTTGAAGTCTCCGGCCATGCAGACATAAGTCTCAAAACCAACTCAATCAGAAGTACCTGGATCTGCACAAAAGAAGTGCAGAAGCGTAGCATGAGTATACCACAGCGGTACCCAGTAAGTATCAAGCCTAACCTTGGTAGAGTAGTGACGAGACCAGGTCAAGGCACCTACTAGACATAGAAACTTGTGCAGAATATAACATACAGCTAACAATATAAGACTAACAGTGGAAGGATCACAAATTTACATCCCACAGTGAAAATAATGGAAGCACAATGGAAACAAGAAGTAAACAGGTAATAAAGCAACAACATAATTAGAATACATATGAAATATGAATGAACTTAAGTAAGGAAAACCAGTGAAAACTCAATTAATCAAATCGCTCCTAATGCACGAATTACAATAAGAATTACCCCGAGGTACCACTCCTCGTAATCACAAATCATGAGTCACAATTTTCAAATCTCACACATATGGCACCTCGTGTCCACAATAACAATCACTTTCGCACGACAAAGTCCTCGTGCTACCAGGTACATCGTATCCGTGTCAAATAACAATTAAAGTGATCGAGAAATATGTAATACGAGATAACCGTAATAATAATAGTCTGAAATAAAGTAAGACGTCAAATGAAATAATAAGTTTATTTTAGAAATCAAATAAAGTGTAGTAAGAACAAGTTATACAAAATGGAGTATCAGATAGGTTTAGTTTAGAAACCAATAAAATAAGTAAAAATATCGTGTTTAAACAAAGTAAATACATCCGTTAAATTAACAAATTAATTATATGATTAGTTAAAAGTAAAATGTGATGAAAATTTTCAAATAAAGTAAACATCAAATAGGGTGATGAATATAATTTGAACACCCATTTAAAGTAGAAATGAGATAACCATTTAAAATAGTAAAGCCCCGAGTGAGATAATGAGTTTTATTTGAAAGTCACATAGGTAAAGCACATTAAGAATTCTTTTATTTAGAACTGCTAAATTACCAACAACTCAATTGAATATGAGATAATGACCTCATGCACGTAAATTCACCTTGACAGTCAATTTACCAAGAAATAATAGAGACACAAGTTGGCATGTTAAAGCGACACAATAAATCACGTAAAATGCATGATTCACCCAAGAAGTCAACATCGTTCCATTACTAGAATACCAGCAGTCAACCAAATACGATCAATTACAAGTGAAATGACCTATGAAACAACAATAACTATTCACCCGATAAATCGTTCCAACATAAAATGTACCATGAGAATCACAATCGGGAATAACTTTATTATCACAAATATCCACAACATATCAATCCATTGCGGCGTGCAACCCGATCCCACCTATAGCATATCATCCGTCCTTATCGCTCCATATCATATCTTTCCATATCATTTCAATACTGTTACAGCGTGCAACCCGATCCCTAAACAATAGGCATTTCACAAACAATTACAACCAACTACGGCGTATCACAAAATCAAATAGCAAGAAATGATAATTCATAAACAAAGACACGATTACCAAGAATCAATTAACAATTAAGGCATGTAACAGATAAAACATGAATTCAACAAGTAATTACAATTAACAATTAAAGCATATAAGATTGAACTTGACAATAAAAGATAAAACATGTACTAACAACTTCAAGTAAAGCACGTAAGAGCAAGCCTAACAACAAACGATATAACATGAAACGATAACTTCAATAAAATGTTTGAAAGAAGTCTAATGGTCTAAACTGGTCAAATACCACATATAAGCCCGTGTACACGCTCGTCACCTCGTGTACACGTCTTTCACATAATTTAAATAGTACCATCAATCCAAAACTTAAGGGGTAGTTTCCGCCACACAGTTAGACAAGATATTTATCTCAATTAGACCAAATCAATACTTAAAATAACTTTTGCTTCAAAATTCACCTCAGCTCAGCTCAAATCTAGCCAAAAATGACTTAATAATATCAAACAATGCAAGAAAAATCAATTCCAATTAATAAAGCTATGATCTTTACACCATTTTTAAAAACTCAACAAAAGTCAACCCCCGGCCCGCCCGATCAAAACCCGAGTCGAAGGGTAGGTCTCGACTACTCATAGCCCCACGAGTTCATATATATATATTTTTTTCAAATCTGAGTCCAATTCGACTCTCAAATCTTAAATTTTTATTTTTCAAAACATAGACAAAAATTCCCAAAATTTCTCTTAGATTCTCATGAATTTGATTTAAATCTTGTATATAATCATGAAATATAATTGAAAATTGATTAAAATTACTTATCCAATAGTTTGGTATGAAAATCTATCCACAAAATCGCCTCCTACCGAATCTAGGGTTCAAAATATGGTAAAGTGAAGCTAAGTCCCGATATACTCAGCTATAAACAAGCTGCAGATATCGCATTTGCGACATGGGGTTCACAAATACGACTCCCACAAATGCGTACAAAGTGTCGCAAATGCTACCCCTGTTATACCCAGTGAAGATCGCATTTACGATCAAAAGCCTCGCAAATGCGAAGCAGCAGTAGTCGCAAAAATGACCCCAGCCATCGCAGAAACGAACAGCCGTAGAGTCGTAAATGCGACTCCAGTATTACATTTGCGATAACACCCCGTCCTCCCCTGGTTTGCAAAAGCGAGAAATTACTCGCAAATGCGGTGATCGCATTTGCGACCTTCTCATCGCAAATGCGATGGAACAAGTACCACCACACAAAAATTCTAACAAAATAATCCGAAACCAATCTGAAGCTCACCCGAACACTCAGGGCTTCAAACCAAATATCCAGACAAGTCTAAAAATATCATACGAACTCGCTCATATGATCAAAATACCTAAATAACATCTAGAACCACGAATCGGATACCAAAACGCATGAAAATCACAATGAACTTCAAGAACTTCTAAAATTGCAACCAAGCGTCCGAACTACATCAAACCAACTCCAAATGACACCAGATTTTGCACACAAGTTTCAAATGACAAAACGAACATATTCCAAGCTCCGAAACCAAAATTCGAACTCGATATCCTTAAAGTCAAACAATGGTCAAACTTAGGAAAATTCTAAACCTTTAAATTGTCAATTTTCGCTAATTAGTGCCGAAAACTTCTAGAAACATCCAAAGAAAATTCGGGCATACGTCCAAGTCCAAAATCGCCATCCGGGCCTACCGGAACCATCAAAATTCCGATCTGAGGTCTAATACACAAAAGTTAAACTTGGTTAACTCTTTCAACTTCAAGCTTCTCGAGTGAGAGTCATCCTTCTAAATCAATTTCGAACCACTCGAAAATAAAACTAACAATGCACGCAAGTCACAATACACCGTGTAAGGCTATTCATGACCTTAAATCGCCGAACTGAATGCAAATACTCAAAACGATCGATCGGGGCGTTATAATACAAATCTCCCATCTAAATGAGATTTGTTGAGAATAACAAAGATATTTTAATTTCTCTGAAGTAAATTACCGACACTTAATGATGCTCTTGCTACATTCTCGTCTTAACTTTATGTATAGACTACAATGCATAAACTAGATACTAACATTTGCTACATTTATTAAAACCTTATGTACTTGAAATGATAGGTTGGCTTTACGGCCAACATGTGATATTAAAACTGTCATTCGTTAGCATTTATCCTCAAAATTAAAATACAAGGAAAATAAAGAAAACATGTGATATGCTGCATATATAAAACACTTGCCGCATTTCAGGGCACATTCCAAGATGTCGCAAAGATTTTCATTCTTTTTCATGCTTGGCTTAACAAACAAAAAACAACTTTCCTTATTTCGTTTCAAATATCCAAGTATTAGCCCTATTGCGTGGAAAAATATCTACCCACATCTCGTATATGCATCAAATAAAGAAGCACGACGTATGTACTTTACATAAAGTTTCTAATTTACCCTAGTAATTAATAGTAGGGTTAATTTTACTTATGGTCATTGAACTATTTTTTAATTTTACTAAAGTCATTTAACAATTTTTTGTCACTTAAAAGTAACTAAACTTTATCATTATCACTTAAAAATCATTTTGCCTCAAACCCCTACCATAAATATGATATGACATTAAATTTTATGATAAAAATCCAAAAATAAATACCACACAAGCTAATATGGGTCATACCCATTTTAGATCCATTTATCATTTAATGTGATTTGATCCATAATCCAAATGGGTTTCGATAAAAAAAAAAAAATTAAGTTCCATATTAGTTTAAAATGATTATCTTATACTACAAAGTTTTGCTTTTTCTGTTACATAATGCACATTCATACTTATTCTATACTAAAATAATTTATGCTAGAAAATTTTTATTTTGTTTGTATGCCCCATCCGAGTCATTCATAGATTATTTTAGTATAGAATAATTATGAATGTGCATTATGTAACAAAAAAGGCAAAACTTTGTAGTATAGGATAATCATTTTAAACTAATGTGGAATTAATATTTTTTTTTATCGAAACTCATTTGGATTATGGGTCAAATCACATTAAAGGATAAATGGATCTAAAATGGGTATGACCCATATTAGCTTATGTGGTATTTATTTTTAGATTTTTATCATAAAATTTAATGCCATGTCATATTTATGATAGGAGTTTGAGGCAAAATGACTTTTAAGTAACAATGATAAAGTTTAGTTACTTTTAAGTGACAAAAAATAGTTAAATGACTTTAGTGAAATTGAAAGATAGTTCAATGACCATCAGTGAAATTAACCCGGTAAAAGAAAAGTCAATGTCTGTATTTGAGCTCATGTAATAGAGCGTTTCAAATATGTCTTCCATAGTCCAATCTTTCCACCGATTTTATAAAATAAAACAACAAAAGCCAAAAAATATTTTTTTTCTAAAAAGAGTTCGAGTGATATTTACATCTTACGTCTTGTTTTCCTTTCGTTTACGTATCTCAGTAGGAATTTGGAACGGTTTCCGATTTCAAAGTTTTCTTCTCCCTTACCCGATTCGAAAAGATAAAAAGGAAGAAAAAAGCTTCTAAATCTTTGAAAGACAAAATTGCGTGCCGGGGCCCTTTCTTAGTGAACTTTTCAGTTGAGAAAAACAAATCTAAGGAAGATCCTCATTTCTGTTCAAACGTCTTTCACTTCATCGTGAAATTTTGTGATTGCTAGAAATTATAGTGAGACAATCAATCAATCCTAATTAAGAGGGTAACATACGTCGCGGTTGTTAGATGTGTAAGGTGTAATCTCAATAAAAAATATATGATTTAAAATTTCAATTTCTTATAGTCACACATTTTAGGTGTGTCTCTTTCCTGAATCTTATGCGAAATATCTGGTGCACCGGCCTTCACTTCTTTGCTTGTAGTTACAATGCTATGTCATAGCTAGCTAGCCTATAAATCATAGTAAACCAAAAAAAAAGAAAAAACCATAGAAAAACGCTCACTCATTGATCAAAATTCAAAGCTAATTAAGGCAACCGCAAGTATAGAGAAATCATCAGCTTTTCCCATGTGACCACTTATTGCGTAACAGGTACACATAGGCCATTCTACCTTGTAACAACTTGCCACACTACACTGCTGACTAGGGAGTACCTTAGTAACGTTTTGACGATATTTGTTGAAGTGGAAAACAGAGAATTTGAAAGTATTATAAAAGAAAAAGAGTATTTGAATATTATATTTAGACACGAATTTCATCATTAGAAAAAAAAAGTTAAAGGTGAGAACTGTTATTATTTCACTTGAAGTATTTTTAAACAAGTTTTTTAAAATTTATTAGTATTAGAAATACTGAACTTTTTTCTTGATTTTGTTTAGGAGTTTTACAAGTGAATCTTCATACGCAGGTTTGTCTGTTTTGGATTTTTTTTTTCAACTGCGTATTTTTAGTTTCAATATTAAAGACAAAATTTAATTGTTATACACATATATCAACTTTTAGAGCTTATAACTTATGGAATTGATAGTTATATCTGATTAATACAATAATCGCTTGCACCTTCTGTCTCAAATTATATGATTTATTTCCTATTTTGTGACGTCTCAGAACATGAGATGTCATTCAACTAATAGATATTAACCCACGTAAGTTTTAGAAGTTTCTAAACAAATACACTGATAATTGTGATAAAGTATTTTGACACGATACATAATTTCGGAACAGCATTGCCCAATAACGAAGTTTCTTTATAGAAAGGCCCAATGGGCCTATGGATCTTCATTTGGTTTAAACGAAACACATTTTGGTCCCCAGGAAGAAGAGACCAACTGTTCTCGGCATAGGTAGACAATTAAAGCATAAACTTTTGAAGAAACTAACATAGTAGTAACATATACATATTAAAAATTAAAAAAAACATCTCAAAACTAGTCTAGAAACTCATATCCTTCCTTTCTAAAATTTGTTTTCTAAAGTTTATATTCGAGACAATTTTCCAAACAAAAAAAGAAAAAGAATAGGCGGTGTTTACCCTTTAAATCGGATAACAATTAAATTTGTATGCGGTTTTAAGGATATGTGGTTTTATTCAATACAAATAATCAAGAATATTATATAAACGGTTTAAAAATAAAATAAACGATCAAACCAGTTGTAATGTTTTGGCCTAACCCAAAACTAGGTTGAACAGTAACCTCGTCCTCGATCAGACCATTGACTCGAGCCCAGTTGCGAATGAAGAAGAAAATAATAAAATAAAAACTTTAACAGTAGCTAGAAAGCGGAAAAATAAACTTGAATTACTTTGATTTGCGTGTTACAAAAGAAAAACTTCCCTTTATATAGTAAGAGAGTTTCATCCCTAGTAGAAGTTTAAAAAAGGTAAAAATCTTTATTTCTCATTAATTACTGATCTGTAACCAACATTGAGCGAGATCTATGCCGTGATATCCGGTTAGGTGCGAATATCACGGCCCTCTATCCGTCGTGTGTAACCGTTTACCGTATTTTTCGAGGTTTTAGAACTCGTTCTGGGTCCGGGGCGCATCGCTTTATCATGCCCGATGATGAGCACGCCGTTCACCTTTCATGGATCTCGATACGAAGGGCTCCCAGCCTAGATTTCAATCTCGTGCATCCATGATCTTCTTTCATTTTCTTCATCGAGAAATCGGGGTATGCATTACCCCGGATTTTACCCGTATACAGAAAGTCCCCTCATTTTTCGGAGAGTAGGTTTACCGAAATGATGAGAAACGATAGATGAACCCTGGTTTCTTCCTTCGTACGTTACAACTGAGATGACGGGTAAATCAAAACGTTCCATCAGTCGCGTTGTTCTGACTTCGGATAAGTGTCAGTTGTCACACCCCTTTTATGCCTCCCAAGACGATAATGTGTGTTATGGATGGTAGGTTAAAGAGTTTCTCCAATTAAAGTGACAAACTTGAATAGAGATTATTTTATTTACAGAGTCGCCACTTGGAATTAATTTTTTGGGTGTTCTAATTCACCTTTTATTTGAATCTCTAGTCCAAGGAAGATTTGACTCTATTATTATTGGTCTGCGAAAATAAAGTTCGGGTAAGAAATTCTGTTGGTCTGGGGAGAAGGTGTAAGGCATTCCCCGAGTCCCGTGGTTCTAGCACGGTCGCTTTATTGACTTAAATTTGGCTTAAATTAATTTTGGACAAAACTATATTTTATATGATTTTTATGTTTTACCTATCCGCTTTTATTTCTTGATTATTAGAATTATTAAAAAAACAATGATTGGGATAACATTATATTTTCATAACTACGCTACTTAAGCGAGTGCGTGATCGAATAACAAAATTTATTAACTTATCATAATTGCACCTCGCAATCGAATCCGAAATCATGACAATCAATTATTTGCAGTACTTTTGAGAAATTATTACATTTGTGATTAAGAAAATTAGTTTTAGGAAATTATTAAATGCCACTATTGCGCTACGCTAGCGAATTCGCGATTAGAATAAGAGATTAATTAAATTAGGAAATAATTAAGATATAAAAATTATAGAATTAATTTACTAAATATTAAACACCACGCTACGCAAGCGAGTCCGTGAGTAAAAAAAAATAAAAGTGCGCCTACTAATTGTCTAGCGATACTGTTAATTATTTTTCCTAAATTAATTTTGAGATTATTGTGAATGTCATAGGTTATGAAAATTATTGTAGAGCAGCATGAAGTAGATTAATTTTGGGAAAAGGTAAGCTAGCTTATGATGTTAATGGGCTTGGAAGATTAAATTTAATTGGCCCAAAATTTCCAAGTCATTAAAATTCAACGGCCTACTTATACTATTCATCTAGATAACTTGTTATTTATTGAAATAACCTAGGCATTTAAACAAATACAATATTTAAATCATGGATCAACGTGACTTTCTTATCCATAATTATCTTTCTAGCAGATTCATGAAGAATATTTGAAATAACTCCAAATACTACAATAACTCAATGAATACTAATAGAAACATTATAATATTTATGGATCAAACGACACATGGAACAAAATATTCATTAACTAGTTAGAATCTAAAAGAAAAGGACAGAGAGAAATGGACTTTTTGTGAAGCCAAATTTGATTTTTCAATTGATTGAATAAAGAAAACTCCTTGAACAAAGTTGTACAGCAGAGACAAGACAACGTAAAAAAGCTTCAAAACTAAAACTCCAATAAACTGAGATCTATGCTAGTGAAATTCGAGCAAAATCCGGAACCAAAAACCTCGAACAAGACCTCGACTTCTTCATTTTAGAACCAAAATTCACAGGCAGTTCCTCTCTGTTTTCGGACGAAAATCAAAGACATGAAGAGAAGATAGCAGAATCGTTTCCTTCGTTTTTGTTTGTGAAAGAAGCTAAATTCCACAATTTGAGTAAGAAGAACAGAAAAACCTCCGTTTTGTTCTTAGTTCCCTCAACTCATTTTTTGCCGTTTTTATTTTCTATGTTTGTGTGCCTGTTTGCTGTTTGTTCCGGTTGAGTAAGGGAGATATGAGCTTGGGTGAGAGAATGAGATATTTGCTGGGGGGAGGGGGGTTTAAGGGTTATGCGGCTGGTTTCCAAAACCGGGGGAGGGTTCTGTGATCTTCTTCCTCCTTTTGAAGAAAGGAATTGGGCTGTTTTTAATGGGTAGGGAGAGTGGTATGGAGTTTATGGGTGGGAGACAAGCATGGGGGACAAGGTAAAGTGGAGAGGGGACAAAGTGTGGGGGGAAAAAGCATGAGGGCAAGCATGGGGGACAAGAGAAAGTGGAGTGGGGACAAAGTGTGGGGGACAAAGAGTAGGGACATGCGTGGGAAGATGGGAGCGGAAAATATTCAAGCACGGTAAAATATTAGGTGCTCACAGCATGCCCCTCTTTGCTTGGAAACAATAAAAGTTTTCAGGCAAAGATAAAGTGAGCTGTGTGACTAAGTTTTGCCATATCGTTATTCAAAAGAGGAAGAAAATAAAAGAAAAAGGTGCAACCGAGTCCTGATTTTGGACAACCTACATATCCCGGGTTATAAGGGAATCAGGTCGCGTGTAGTTCAAGAAGAATGATGGAGTGATGAGTTCGAAAGTCGAGCTAGGTTCCGTCGAGGCTCCGGTCCGTGGCCCTGTTATTACATCAAAATCTAAAGGAACTAAACAAGCCTATTAGCTATAAGTTACAAGATTCCTATCTATAAGTCTTTTGAAGCTTGATCTTGAGTTTTGAATGGTTCTTCATGCAGACTTTTGATTGGAGCCTTGATGCTTGCTAGCTACAGGTGCTAGTTCATTCTTCTTCAGCTTTTCGAATCAAGAGGGGACATGCAGAGCTTGTGACTTCAGCCACGTCTTGAGCAGTTCACATCTTTCATCTGCATTTTGGATTCACTTCTTTTTTCAGCAGTTTACATCTTTCATCTGCATTTTGGATTCACTTCTTTTTTTTATTTTTTTTTCTTTATTCTGGATTGAGACTCCTTCTTTTAATCATCTCGAACCCTGTACCTCGAGGTAAAACCTTCTCAGACAACAAAACAAACAAACGAACGGAATTTTTCTGCCCCAATTTTCACTAGAAAAACTTTTGTAAGTTATTATAACAAAATTCTAAACTACTTCTTTATTGAAAGCAAATAAAAAAAACAATAATGGTGTACCCTGAAAAGGTCATGATGATTTTGTTTTTTTTTATATTGTCCCAAAAGAATGTCTCAACTAAGGATTTATGTACCTTATGTTGGGAAAATGTGGTCAGAGAATGGGATACCCTATATTGGCAATGATACCAGGGAGTGGTGTATCCTGCATTTAAAATCAAATCAACTAGGGAGTGGTGTACCCTATATTGGAGAACAAAGCTAGGGATTGGTGTACTCTATACCGGTAAGGAGATCAGGGACTGGTGTACCCTATGCTGGTAAGGAAATATAATCAGGGGATTAGTGTACCCTGTATTACTGAGAAGAAAAATGTAAACAGAGGTTGGCACCCTATATTACTGAAAAGGAAATGTAACCAGGGGTTGGTGCCCTGTATTACTGAAAAGGAAATGTAACTAGGGGTTGGTGCCCTGTATTACTGAAGAAAATATAACCAGGGGTTGGCGCCCTGTATTACTGAAAAGGAAATGTAACCAGGGGTTAGCGCCCTGTATTACTGAAAAGGAAATGTAACCAGGGGTTGGCACCCTATATTACTGGAAAAGGAAATATAATCAGGGGTTGACGCCTTGTATTACTGAAAAAATGCTGAATCCCCGGGGCGAAAAGGGTCTACCTGGGTTAAACTACGAAAAGCAAACCTGGGCGAAGTGTACTTCTACTCGAAATATGAGCTGTATCCCCATAGGCAAAAAGTTTCTACCCGGGTTAAACTACATAAAATAACATGAGCGAAGAGTACTTCTACCCGGAACTATGAGCTGGATCCCCCTAGGCGAAAAAGGTTCTACTTGGGTTAAACTACGTAAAACAACCTGAGCGAAGAGTACTTCTACCCGGAACTATGAGCTGGATCCCCCTAGGTGAAAATATTCTACCTGGGTTAAGCTTCGTAAAACAGCCTGGGCGAAAAGTACTTCTACCCGGAACTACGATCAAGATCCCCCTAGGCGAAAAGGTTCTACCTGGGTTAAGCTAGAAAAACCAATCCTGGGCGAATAGTACTTCTACCCGAAAACTATGAGCTGGATCCCCTTAGGCGAAAAGGTTCTACCTGGGTTAAGCTACAAAAAACAGCCTGGGCGAAGAGCACTTCTACCTAGAACTATGAGCTGCATCCCCTAGGCAAAAAAGGTTCTACTTGAGTTAAGCTACTGTAAAATAACCTGGGCGAAGAGTACTTCTACCCGGACCTATGAGCTGGATCCCCCTAGGCGAAAAAGGTTCTACCTAGGTTAAGCTACTTAAAATAGCCTGGGCGAAAAGTACTTCTACCCGGAACTATGAGCTGGATCCCCGTAGGCGAAAAGGTTCTACCTGGGTTAAGCTACAAAAACCAATCCTGGGCGAATAGTACTTCTACCCGGAAACTATGAGCTGGATCCCCCTAGGCAAAAAGGTTCTACCTGGGTTAAGCTACGAAAAATAGCCTGGGAGAAGAGCACTTCTACCTGGAACTATGAGCTGCATCCCCCTAGGCGAAAAGGTTCTCAATGGGTTAAGCTACGAAAAATGAGAGGTATGGACAGTAGTGATGCATGCTGAAGATTTTAAGGAGCTTACATTTGGTGACATTCGTCCTTTGAGAACCGCCATTCTACACTGCTTTGTTCCTGCTTCAAACAAAGAAAATTTGTGAGTTTTTAAAGTGGTGGTCGGTTTGTGGCCTTGATGCACTGAGGAGTTTGAGTTCACGGACACCCTGTTGTCGAAGAACTGATTCTATCAGAGTGGTACCGAGATGCTCGGATACTTTGTATCATTTTCTGGAGACTTTGTCTTTTTGACGTCTCCCCTGGCTGTTTCATACCCGGATGTCCACGGTACCGTTAACCCTTGTATCTAAGGCAAAGCAATTTTTCTTTAAAATCAAACTTAGTTGTCTTGCACTCAGAACCAATTTGTGTCTGTAGAGCTTATCAACCTTTACCATGAAGCAAGTCTTGCTTAGGCGACCTTTTTAGTTTCTTTGAGACACTTTGTCCGCCTTATCAAAAGATATCACAGATGGATTCCTGCCTTCGTCAATGCCGTATATGCTCCAAATTATGCTCGATATTACGGGAAAACTGTAGACAATTTTGCAGCCATTTTTGCTTTGCTTTTGATGCAAGATTAGACCGAAAGGGAATCTAAGAAAAATTATGGAAAAGAATAGAAGAGCAATTGGAAGTGAAAAAGGAATTGTGTCTAAATAAAAGGTGTCCCTTTCGGGGTGAGAAATAAGGAGACTTATCTGGAGATATGTGCCGACTTCAATGAATCATGACATGCATTTTGGACTGGACGCCTGATTTGTCTAAGCTATCTAATTCTCGTCGCAAATGTTCATCTTGAAACTGTCTTGGTTGTGCTCATGCCAGAGCATCGAAGACCCTCATTCGGCTAGTAGCGCCCTTTGCGGATTTTCGCTAACTGACCTCTCTCATTTCTCTAATCACTGTTGCCTTATGGTGCCCATCTAGTTTTCACCAATAAGACTCTTGCATTTCTCTGCTCACTGTTGCCTTACAGTGCTCATACGGGTTTTCACCGATAAGACTCTCTCATTTCTTTTTTTTTTCATGCGGAAGGTTGGCCAATGCCCCTAGCATGGGGACTTAAAGTATTCTCAAAGATCGATCAGAAATTCTTAACAGGAAAAGGCAAAAAGAACCTTGAACTGAATTACAACTTTTGGAACTGTTTCTACGGGAAAACCGTAAGATAAAAACAAACTTCTGCCCCAGTTTTGGATTATTGGGAATATGGATTTTTGTTGCGATGGGACCAAACCCAGGGTAAGGCTGCGTACGTATCCTTTTAGAATCAGGTCGGATGTAGTTCAATGACTCAAAAAATTTATTGTTTGACTTTTTTTTTTCTTTGAGTATACAGGTTCCAGAAAATGGAAAACAAGGAAGAAAAATACAGCTTAAAAGGGGTAACAAAAGGGTGACACTTGCTTGGAATAGCGAGTAATGGTAGCCTTCGTCATCTGGATCTAAGAAGTCGTGTGGTATCCCAAAAGAGCAAAAGGCAACTTTTCATGCCATTGTCTTGAACCTTGGATCATTTTCCTAAGAATCTTCTTGATGTTCTTGTTCGTTGCTTCAACGGCTCCATTGGCTTTTGGCCAGTAAGGGGTAGAATGGCGATGCATAATTTTAAATTGCTCGCATACCTCCTTCATCAAATGACTATTGAGATTGGCTGCATTATCAGTGATAATGGTATTTGGGATACCAAAGCGGCAGATGATGTTGGAATGAACAAAGTCTACCACTGCTTTCTTGGTGACTGCTTTGAAAGTGACGGCCTCCACCCACTTGGTGAAGTAATCAATTGCAACCAAAATGAATCTATGCCCATTTGAAGCCTTTGGCTCAATTGGCCCAATAACATCCATTCCCCAAGCAATGAAAGGCCAAGGAGAGGACATAGGATGCAACTCCGAAGGTGGCGAGTGAATCAGGTCACCATGAATCTGGCATTGGTGACACTTGAGAACAAAACTGAAGCAATCTCGCTTCATTGTAAGCCAATAATACCCTGCCCGCAGAATCTTCTTTGCCAAAACATATCCATTCATGTGAGGTTCGCATACCCCCGAATGCACTTCACTCATGATCCGCTCAGCTTCTATGGCATCTACGCATCTCAACAAGTTCAAATCTAGGGTCCTTTTGTACAAAATTTCCCCATTCAGGAAGAAACCGCTGGCGAGCCTCCTTATAGTTCTTTTTTGATCTCCCTTGGCATGCTCTGGGTATTCTATCATTTTCAAGAATCGTTTTATGTCATGATACCATGGCTCACTATCTGGTGCTGTCTCAATTATATTGCAGTAACCGTGTTGATTTCGAACTTGGATTTCTAGTGGATCGATATGGGTGTTTCCCGGATAAGGGAGCATCGAGGCTAAAGTAGCCAAAGCATTGGTTAGCTCGTTGTGAAACTTGGGAATGTACCTGAACTCGATGGATTTGAATCTTTTGCTCAAATCTTGTACACATTGTCTGTATGGAATAAGCTTGATGTCTCGAGTCTCCCATTCGCCTTGGGCTTGCCGGATAAGCAAGTCAAAATTTCCCATAACCAATAGTTCATGCACATCCAGATCGAGGGCCATTTTCAAACCCATGATACATGCTTCGTATTCTGCCGTATTATTGGTACAGAAGAACCGAAATCGGGCCGTTGCAGGGTAATACTGTCCAATAGGTGAGATGAGGATTGCCCCGATCCCAACTCCTTTGATATTGACAGCTCCATCAAAATACATTTTCCATAGAGGGTTGTCGTCTGAAACTACTTCCTCTATTGAGTTGACCTCTTCATCTGGAAAGTATGTGGTAAGTGGATTGTACTCATCATCAACTGGATTCTCTGCCAAATGATCGGCCAAAGCCTGTGTTTTCATCACGGTGCGAGTGACATAGACGATGTCAAACTCTGTGAGCAGGATTTGCCATTTTGCGAGCCTGCCGGTGGGCATTGGCTTTTGGAAGATATACTTCAGAGGATCCATTCTGGATATGAGGTAAGTAGTATAGTCCAAAAGATAATGTCTCAACTTCTGAGCGACCCAAGTCAAGGCACAACATGTCCTTTCTAAAAGGGTGTACTTAACCTCATAATTGGTGAACTTCTTGCTCAAATAATATATTGCTTTTTCCTTTTTGCCTGTCGCATCATGTTGCCCCAGAACGCATCCAAAGGAATTATCCATCACCGATAGATATAAAAACAAAGGCCTACCAGGTTCAGGTGGGACCAGTACATGGGGTTTTGATAGATAATCTTTGATCCTATCAAAACCATTTTGGCAATCGTACGTCCACTTAATTGCATCATCCCTTTTCAGCAACTTAAAGATGGGCTCGCACGTGGTTGTGAGTTAAGCAATGAACCTACTGATGTATTTCAACCTTCCGAGCAAACTCATGACCTCCTTTTTGTTCTTCGGGGGTGGAAGATCTTGAATGGACTTTATCTTAGATGGATCCAATTCGATGCCTCTCCGACTGACTATAAAACCGAGGAGTTTCCCAGATGGAACCCCAAACGCAGATTTGGCTGGATTGAGCTTAAGGTCATACCTTCAAAGCCATTCGAAGAACTTTTTCAAATCATTCACGTGATCAGCCTGTGTCTTTGATTTTATGATGACATCATTAATATATACTTCAATCTCTTTGTGCATCATGTCGTGAAAAATGGTGGTCATGGCCCTCATGTAAGATTCCCCTGCATTCTTTAAACCGAATGGCATGACCCTGTAATAATAGGTACCCTACAGAGTGGTAAAAGCGGTCTTTTCTACATCACCCTCATCCATTAGAATCTGGTGGTACCTAGCATAGCAATCCATGAACGACTGTATCTCATGCTTTGCACAATTATCTACAAGAATATGGATGTTTGGCAAAAAAAAATTATCCTTCGGACTTGCTTTGTTCAGGTCTCTGTAGTCAACACAAACTCTAGTTTTTCCATCTTTCTTTGGCACGGGCACAACAGTTGCCACCCAGGTGGTGTATCGTACGGCTCTGACAACATTGGCGCTCAATTGCTTCATTATTTCCTTTTTGATTTTATCACTCATGTCCGTTTTAAATTTTCGCTGCTTCTGTTGGACTGGAGGAAAATCAGGATACGTGGGAAGCTTATAAACCACTAAATCGGCGCTTAAACCAGGCATATCATCATACGACCAGGCAAACACATCTCTATACTCAAATAAAAGTTGAATCAAGGCATCTATGGTTTTTTGTTCAGTGTGAATGCTTATCTTTGTTTCTCTGACTTCTTCATGACCTCCGATATTAATTGGCTCAGTTTCATTGAGGTTGGGCCTAGGCTTGTTTTCAAATTGTTCCAACTCTTTTTTTATTTCATCAAAAACCTTATCTTCATCATATTCGACCTCTTGATGCATTATTTCGAAATTAGGCAGCTTTTTGAGATCTGGGCATGAATTCCGCATGCATGTCATGTTATTAAAGCCGGCATTAACAAAATTGAAATGGAAATAAAATGGCAGGAATTAGGAAAAGGAAAAGATACAAAATACAAAACTGAACTGCATTTCATTGAATTTGAAAGGACAGAAAAGTTAACATCAAAATAAAACAATCATACTAAGATATTTGGATTACAACCCTGAAAGTAACCCAAAGTATAAAAGAAAGAAGCTGCAAAAGTCAACTACCAAGACTCCTTCCTTGTGGGGAGAGGAGTTGCTTCCCAGTTATTGAGCATGGTTTCTGGGCCAATTAGTTGCATATCGGCACGACTAGTGCCTTCACCAGCCTGGATCATATTCACTTTAGAAAATATCAGCCTGAGGCCAAGGCAAATTTCATCAATGTTTGCATGCGCCGAGGAATTTTGACCATGTTTGAATCGTGGCCTGACAAAAGTGCAGAAAATATAAGGGATAGGTTGCTGCAAGACCCACCCATACGTTTTGCGATGCTTGGCTTTGTCTTCATCCGCTTGTGTTGGCCTGAAGCCTAAACCAAAAGTACCCCTGTTACTGAACAGAGAAATAGGTTCTGAAATTCCTTGCAATGATGCCCCTAAGCCTTTTCCTGGCTCATAACCTTGTCTCATCATAAGTGCAGCCACCATTACAGATGTGGCAGAGAGACGAGGATGCAGAATGGGCTTTCCTTCCTTAGCATGGTCCACAACAACCACTTCGAAAGCCTGATAGACAATAGACTCACATCCTTCCTTGACCTCAATACATGGGATTAACGGGTCTTTATAAATGGATGACTCGTCTTCTCCATGAACAATAATTTCTTGCATGTCGTGCTCAAATTTGAGCATCTGATGCAAGGCGGATGGCACAGCTCAGGCCGTATGGATCTATGGCCTTCCAAGAAGAAAGTTATAAGAAGTTTCCATGTCCACTACTTGGAAGACAATTTCAAAATCAATAGGCCCAATCGTCATGGTGAGGTTAATCTCCCCAATGGTATCTCTCGCTGAGCCATCAAAAGCCCGGATGTGAACATTGCTGGGTCAGATCCTGTCTGTATTGATCTTCATACGTTGCAAGGTAGAGAGGGGGCATACATCTACACTCGAGCCTCCATCAACCATGACTCGCTTCACATAATGCCCCTCACATTTGACAATCAAGTGCAAAGCCCTATTGTGACCGGATCCCTCCTCAGGAAGTTCATCATCAGTAAAGGAAATTTTGTTCACCTCAAAAAATCTATTGGCCATCTTCTCTAACTGATTCACAGTGGTATTCTCTGAGACATGTGCCTCGTTCAGGATTTTGATTAGTACACGGGCATGCTCTCCTGAGTGTATGAGCAGAGATAACAGAGAGATTTGGGCAGGAGTCTTTCTCAGCTGGTCAATGGTTGAGTAATCCTGAACTTTTATCTTTTTCAAAAACTCCTCCGCCTCTTCTTTGGTGACCGGTTTCTTTATTGGCATTTGGCCTTCTTTGATTTGCTTAGCCTTCCTCAACTCTTCTGGAGAGTAACACCTCCTTGATCGAGTCAAACCTCTAGTTTCCCCCACTTCTTCTATGATTTCCTTGCCTCTGTAGGTTACTACAGTTTTGTTGTAGTTCCAAGGGATGGTTTTCGTATTTGTTACACGGGGTTGTGAGGCAGGCTTGATTATGATCGATTCTATTATACCCGTCGTATCGCCCTGATTCTGCTTTGTGATGGGGTGGCCTCCAAGGATGTATAACTTTGGGTTTGGAACATTGGAGCGAACTTCCAACCTCGAGATTTTTGGAACAAATAAAGTTACCCTCTATGAGCTCTAGGCGCTTTTCACAATCAATGGTGCATCTAGGCTTGGACTTACTTCCATTTTGGTTCCCTCTTGAATCGTTACCACTGTCATTTCTGCTCGACCAACTGGCTTGTATTCATGATCTCGGCCAATCATTCCCACAAAATGAACATCATTGTGTACTGGCAACGGGTTATTGGTCACATTAGGAGGGTCCTCGCCATTTGTGACTACAATCAATTTTTCAACAATGAGTCTTTCTATGGCTCTTTTCAGTGTCCAACAGTCATCAGTGTTATGCCCCGGAACACTTGAATGATATTCATATCTAGCATTTGCTTGAAATCCGTGTGAATCGGGATGCATATGGTGGGGAGCGATGGGTCTAATCACGCCCATCTGCTTCAACTTCTAGAACAGACTAGAGTATGATTCAGCCAAAGGAGTTAATTTTTCCACTGGCCTTTGCTCTCGACCATAATCCTGCCTAGGACGAGCATTGTAGGGTGCCCGAAAATTTTGCTGCAGAGTTCGGGGCAATCTTGGAGCTGGTGCCCGTACCTATTGATTGGGAGGACGAGCATATGATTGAGCATTAAACACTGTATATTGTGGCGATCCCACAGAGTACTAAGGAATTGGCGGGGGATAGTAATGTTGAGGGTAGCTGGATTGCCCCTACTGAACTTGCACATAAGGGTGCGATGCCCCTCTTTGAACTTCCCTGGATCCCGAAGTCATCATGGACCCTTCTTCTCTCTTCTTTCTATTTGCCAAACTTCCCGACCCATTTTGGATAGCTTGGGTTGTGGCTTTGAGAGCAGCTTGAATTACAATTCTGCCAGTCTTGAGGCCATTTTCGACCATTTCTCCAATTTTGATCGCTTCCGCAAAAGGTCTACCCATTACGGATATCATGTTCTGAAAGTAATCAGGCTCTTAGGCCTCCAGAAAAATAGTGATCAACTCGTGGTTATCCATGGGTGGCTTAACTCTAGCTGCTTGCTCCCTCTACTTGATTGCATACTCCCTAAAGCTTTTAATTGTCTTTTTCGTCATATTGGACAGGGAATTGTGATCCGGCGCAATATCTATGTTATATTGAAATTGTTTGACGAAGGCTTGGGCTATGTCGTCCCAGACATGCCAATGAGAGATATCTTGGTCAATGAACCATTCGGAGGCTACCCCCACAAGACTTTCCCCAAAATAAGCCATAAGTAATTCTTCTTTTCCACCTGCACCCCTCAGCTGGTTGTAGTACCTTTTCAAATGGGCGATAGGGTCGCCGTGTCCATCATACTTCTCGAATTTTGGGGTCTTGAACCCTGGTGGCAAATGTATGTGAGGGAACATGCATAGATCACTGAACTAAACACTTTTGTGACCCCCTAGTCCCTGTATGTTCTTTATGTTATGTTCAAGACTTTTCATTTTCCTGGCCATCGCATCCGGCTCAACTGTCTTGGCAAGTTTTTCATTTTCCACTGGTGACTCGTACTGAGGAGTCTGATTATATGGAGCCGAGACCCCAAAAGCAATATTTGGAGAGTAGTATTGGCCATCATAAGCATGAGATGGTGGCTCGTTGATTGGCCTCGTCACAGGAGGTGGAGGTGGGATTGTGTATGTCGGTATGCCAGACACGACTAGAGGAGTGTTCTTGACCGGTGCGACTGGAGGTCGCATATTAGAGGTACCAGGAGCAACATGGAGGCTATAGTTTGGAATATACCCTGGTGGTAGGATGTGGTCGCTCGTTGCATGGAGCGGTGGTTGAGTAGCCAGGGGTACGGTGGAAGTTCCCTCTGAGGGACCCCGAGGTGGAGGCTGACCAGACACCCAAGCTTGATATACATTAGACAATTGCTGTCTTAATTTTCTTATTTCCTCCGACTCCTGTTCAAATGATTGACCCTGGGGGTCGTCACTGATCAGCTCGATCTCATCATCATTGGCCATTACTACTTCTCCCTTAGATCTAGTGAAGTAATGGTGTGTTGCCAGTTTTACCACAAACCAACCACCTTAAGCTTACTACGTAAGAGACAGCAAATGTGTTAGGGTTAAGCATTTTATAGATATGAATCACACATAATGTGCCATGCTCCTATCATTGTCACTATTTCTAACATGCTTTTGGAGGCTTCATGTTTCATTCCAACTTATGAGGTAGCTTCTTATTGACGCTCTTATTTTCTTCTTCTTCTTTTTTTTCCCTACTTACGCCTCATTTTGGTTCCTCATCTTAGAATCATTAAAAAAATTTTGATCGAACCTTTTGTGGGTTGCCTACGTATCATGTCGCCGCATGAATAAGATCATTACGTAGTTTAGGGGGAAATAATAACAATTTTGAATTTTTTTTTAATTTTTATTATTCAAACTGACACTAAAGACATAAATATGACTGAAAATGCGACAAATATAAAATTAAAAATATGACAAATGAAAAATAAAACTAAAAACTAATTGACTGCACTAAAACTTTAATCTTCAATGGCACTCTTTCTTAAACTGATATCATCAATGGTCTGCATCCCTTGGCCTCCACTCTCCCCCAACATCTCGTACAAATTCTGAAACACTCCCGGCAATTGTGGAATGAGGGAACGTTCCTGTTGACCAACTTTCTCATTGTTTTGATGACGATGATCGTCATGAATATATGCTGCTTTCTCTGCCAATTGAAGTACTTGCTCTCTAGCTTGCCCCATATTCACGTGACAATTCTGCAACCATATCTGGGTAGTGTTAAGGGCCTTACCCATCTTAGTCTCGCGTCCCTCGTATTCTTCAATACGGCGGTTTAGCACAGCTCTCTCAATCATCCACTGACGCCGCTCTACCTCAAAATATGCATGTTGATGACGTCCCTTATGCCTTTTTATTTCTTCCAATTGTGCAAGAAACTGACCCTTTGAGCGTATCCAATGGGCCCTTTCTCTTTCAAACGGCTCTCTCTGCTGATCAAACTCCAATTGTTGTTGGTGCGCATCCTCTTCAATGATACTCAAGTCTTCTTGCAGCTTATGCATTTCAGCATTTTTATTTGCCTCAACTCTTCTAACTAAACCAATAGTGCTTGCCAATTCTTCTTCTAAGCGGGCCGCCTCATTTTTAGCATGCTTTAGATCTTTATCCATTCCCCGTAAGGCTGATTGATAATCTTTCTCAATATTTAAATGAATCTGAGCGACTCCGGCTTGCAGTTGGGTTTGTTTTTTTAGATATGGTCATCCGGGAATGCTCCAATTCCTCTTTTAACCTTTCTATAGCTCTTTGATCATTTCTCCTCCCGTTGGATCCTTCAGGCCTATCTCTAAGCGACGAAGGGTCATGAAACCAGATAATATATTCAGGGATCACCTCTCCATGATCTCAGTCTTCTACCATATCAGTCAACTCCGAGACTTTACTTGCATACCAAATTTTTATAATTTCTTCTTCGTCATGAGGTTGATCTTTACCAAAATCATAACAAAACTTGCTCATATCTCGTGTTGGTGGCACCTCCTGTAGTCGTGCAAATTGGCGCATTACCCGAAGTGGAGCATAAGACTGAACACCATCCAATCCTATGAGTACCAAATAAGAATGGTATGCAGACTCACAAATGACCTCTTTAGAGGAGAACCAATCGTAGTTCCAAATGATCCGTTTGGAAGACAGAAGTTCTTTCCAGGCGCCAATCCCCTCTGGTAAGTCACATTCGTCAATTCTTTTCTGGTGATCATAAGTATGATTGGGCCATAGCTCACTAAAATTAGTGATTGTAGGATGACGATAGAAATGCTCCAAAAACCATATCTGTAACAAAATATTGCAACCATCAAAGTTTCGCGCGCCCATTTTACATCTAGTTAAAGCACAAAAAATGCAAGAAAGAATCATAGAGACCAAAGTATAATCACTCCCTTCTGAGGTCAGAGCCTCAACTACACATGCCAAGCGGATGTCAATGCGTCCCTCTCTTTTCGGGAAAACTACACGCCCCAAAAAAGTGACCATAAATGCAAACCTTCTATGTACGTTCCATGTTTCCTTATCTTCCTTTGATTTCAATTTTCCCACATTCCTTTCGAAATTGCATTCTAGGCCATACAACTGAAACAAAAAGCCTAACTTAACCCATTTGCCTCCTAGACCTTCATATTGTCCGTAATTTATGTTCAAAAGCTTTAGAAACCTACCCTCGTTCACATTTTTTGGTACTATGGGCCTTTGGCGGCGAAGATTGCGGCCCCACCCCTGGAAATGGGCGATTTCCTCTAAGGTCGGAGTCATTTCACAGTCGGTAAAACGGAACACATTATTTTCAGGATCCCAGTGCATAATCAAAGCTTCAATCACATCCCTCCTGAGCTTTATCGTAATCATGTGAACCAAATGTCCCAAGTATTTCTTTATCTGGTTTCGCTCATATTCCTTAAAGTCTCTCCACCAATCCCACAACAACTGTGGTATCTGATCGACAATGAGAAAATCTGGTATCCCTTCTGATCTGGGCATCTTTTCATACTTACCTCTTTCCCCACTCATGGTATACCTGTCTACCCAGACACTGGATTAGGCTTTGATCAAACATATTATTGACACACAAAAATTCCGATTTCTCGGGTTTTGACTCTATAAAAGAATATAAATAAATAAATAAAAGCTAAACTGTGGGATTAGAAAAATTTTGTTTTTTTGATTTAGTATTTTTTTTTGATTTTCTAAGGAAAGAATTGTAAATAGGGAATTAAGGAAAAGGAATTTTTTTTGAAAATTGGGGCCAGAACCGATGAGGTTTGCCTACGTATCTCACATCCGGTGAGAATCAGACCCGCGTAGTTCGATAAAATCGACTATGTTCTTTTTTTTTAATGAAAATTAATCTTTAAAAACCATATGCACTAAATCACATCATTTTTTCTCTCTTCGTTCAACTGATATATGCTAAAGCCAGTCGACATACAAGCCTCCCAAATAATGCAACAAGTAGCATGTAACATGACATAATGGTCTCAACAAAGCCTGTCCTAAAACAGAACTCGACCTCTGTGTCGAGCACTACTAAGTCAAATGCACATGATACAAATAAAGCGTAGCCTACTAGGGATATTCATTGCTTGTGGCTTGTTCTTCTAAGTTTGTAAATCCTAAAGGAGATGGTATCTAGACCTGGTTTACCCGGGCGGACAACCCGAGCCGAGGAGCGTCAAGCGTCACCAGTAGTAGAACAGCACTGGCTAGCTAACGGCTCTCCCACCTAAACACGTGTGACTAAATCCTTTACCACAAGTTGGTAGGCTAACTGGCTTTATCTCAAGACAGAAATTTTGTGATGCTGGTAGGCAAATAGAACATAACTAATTATTATAAGACTCAGAGGGATGCGAGAGAAGATACAATTTATATGTATAGTTCAACAATATCAAAACGGTAAAAACTCGACAAGTAACACATTAGGCCCAAATAAATCACAATATATACAAAAATTAATAAAGCCAAATAAAGTCAATATACAAGCTCGAATTCTCTGTTTCCCCAGCAGAGTCGCCAGAGCTGTCACACCCCTTTTATGCCTCCCACGACGATAATGTGTGTTAAGGATGGTGGGTTAAAGAGTTTCTCCAATTAAAGTGACAAACTTGAATAGAGATTATTTTATTTACAGAGTCGCCACTTGGAATTGATTTTTTGCGTGTTCTAAGTCACCTTTTATTTGAATCTCTAGTCCAAGGAAGATTTGACTCTATTATTATTAGTCTGCGAAAATAAAGTTCGGGTAGGAAATTCTGTTGACCGGGGAGAAGGTGTAAGGCATTCCCCGAGTCCCGTGGTTCTAGCACGGTCGCTTTATTGACTTAAACTTGGCTTAAATTAATTTTGTACAAAACTATATTTTATATGATTTCTATGTTTTACCTATCCGCTTTTATTTCTTGATTATTAGAATTATTAAAAACAAAATGATTGGGAAAACATTATGTTTTCATAACCACGCTACGCAAGCGAGTGTGTGATCGAATAACAAAATTTATTAATTTATCATAATTGCACCTCGCAATCGAATCCAAAATCATGACAATCAATTATTTGTAGTACATTTGAGAAATTATTACATTTGTGATTAAGAAAATTAGTTTTAGGAAAATATTAAATGCCACTATTACGCTACGCTAGCGAATCCGCCATTAGAATAAGAGATTAATTAAATTAGGAAATAATTAAGTTATAAAAATTATAGAATTAATTTACTAAATATTAAGCACCACGCAACGCAAGCGAGTCCGTGAGTAAAAAAAATAAAAGTGCGCCTACTAGTTGTCTAGCGATATTGTTAATTATTTTTCCTAAACTAATTTTGAGATTATTGTGAATGTCATAGGTTATGGAAATTATTGTAGAGCATCATGAAGTAGATTAATTTTGGGAAAAGGTAAGCTAGCTTACGATGTTAATGGGCTTGGAAGATTAAATTTAATTGGCCCAAAATCTCCAAGTCATTAAAATTCAACGGTCTACTTATACTATTCATCTAGATAACTTGTTATTTATTGAAACAACCTAGGCATTTAAACAAATACAATATTTAAAGCATGGATCAACGTGACTTTCTTATCCATAATTATCTTTCTAGCAGATTCATGAAGAATATTTGAAACAACTCCCATTACTACAATAACTCAATGAATACTAATAGAAACATGACAATATTTATGGATCAAACGACACATGGAACAAAATATTCATTAACTAGTTAGAATCTAAAAGAAAAGGACAGAGAGAAATGGACCTTTTGTGAAGCCAAAGTCGATTTTCCAATTGATTGAATAAAGAAAACTCCTTGAACAAAGTTGTACAGCAGAGACAAGACAACGTACAAAAGCTTCAAAGCTAATACTCCAATAGACTGAGATCTATGCTAGTGAAATTCGAGCAAAATCCGGAACCAAAAACCTCGAACAAGACCTCGACTTCTTCATTTTAGAACCAAAATTCGCGGACAGTTCCTCTCTGTTTTCGGACAAAAATCAAAGACATGAAGAGAAGATAGCAGAATCGTTTCCTTCATTTTTGTTTGTGAAAGAAGCTAAATTCCACAATTTGAGGAAGAAGAACAGAAAAACCTCCGTTTTGTTCTTAGTTCCCTCAACTCATTTTTCGCCGTTTTTGTTTTCTATGTTTGTATGCCTGTTTGCTGTTTGTTCCAGTTGAGTAAGGGAGATATGTGCTTGGGTGAGAGAACGAGAGATTTTCCGGGGGGAGGGGAGTTTAAGAGGTTATGCGGCTGGTTTCTAAAATCGGGGGAGGGTTCTGTGATCTTTTCCTGCTTTTGAAGAAAGGAATTGGGCTGTTTTTAATGGGTAGGGAGAGTGGTAGGGAATTTGTGGGTGGGGGACAAGCATGGGGGACAAAGAAAAGTGGAGAGGGGACAAAGTGTGGGGGGACAAGCATGAGGGCAAGCATAGGGGACAAGAGAAAGTGGAGTGGGGACAAAGTGTGGGGGACAAAGAGTGGGGATACGCATGGGAAGATGGGAGCGGGAAATATTCAAGCACGGTAAAAAATTAGGCGCTCACATCAGTCATCGGCTGGCTGCATTCGAATACAAAACGTCACGCATTGATTGTTTTCCCCCTATAAAAGCTTCGACCTTTTTCACTTCTTTCACTTTCCGATTCTAGATTTTACCCTCAAACTCTCTAACAGCTCTTAACTCCTCCAAATCTTTATACATTGCTCTTTGAACCTTCATATCTTCATATTTAATCCTCATACATTTTCTTTGACCCTTTAATCCAGACCTTCATACCTTCATCAAATCTTCATATGTTTCTTCAAACCTTCATATTTCTCTTGAAACCTTCATATTTCCCAAATTACAATGATAAAAACCTCCAAGTTAGTGCCTCATTCGGTCGCTTCTTCATCTTCCCACCTGGCTAGAGATGCCAAGGTGGACATTCCCGAAGTGGCTCAGGAGCCCCTACGAAGAGCTTCGTACTTGGGGGCTGCTCTATCGGGAACGACTTCAACGTCGAGAAGGCCTCTAGTCAACAAGACCGAGGTGAGGGAGCATGGAGATATATATGCTCCATCACTGAAGAAACCCTACCCATAGTCCGAGTGGATAGTAAATGGGAGGGTAAGGATGTGGTCGTCCCCGGGCCTAATGACGATATTACTACTCATCTAAATGGTATTTAAGTATTTACACAAACCCCTTCACGCTCGCCCCAGTAGACCCTATAGTTCTTGCTTTTTGCAAAAGGTATGAGGTGTGCCTTTCGAAAATTCACCCGTCATTTTGTAGGATCATGATCCTCTTATGCCATTTAGTGAATAATACCGAAACCCCTTGGTTCACCCTCGACCATCAACTCCGCCTATACTGTCCCCGAATTTTTTGAGGGAGGCTGATCAAGCTCGTTCGCCGAGCAAGCAAGGCTCCTTTCTCGATCATCAATGATGACTGAGATAGAGGCTGGCAGGGGAGGTTCGTTCGGGTGAAAATCGAAGACCTAATCCCTCCCGAGTTTGTGCCGTTCCCTGAGAAGTGGAGCGCATCTCGTAAGTACTGTCTTTCTTGAGTATTCACTTCTTTTTATTCCTTCTCTCATTTACTGTGTTTGTTGTCGTGCAGCTATTGCCCAAATTCCTAATGCAATTCTAAAATTCAAGGGGTGAATCGAGGGGATCTAAAAGCATATGCCGTACTCCGAACGCGCATGACGCAAGCTCTCTAAGGGTAAATGGGAGGCCCGATCACATAGTGAGGTTCTTTCCTGAGTAATCACTTCCACGTTTTTAGTTTACACAGTGCTAGCTATTTCTCCTTTCTCATAGGTTTGCCTAAGACCACCGAACTTAATCCGTTGGATGAGGACTGTGAGCACCTAATTTTTGACCGTGCTTGAATTTTCTCTCACTCATCTCACCAATACCACACTTTGTCCTCACTTCACTTTTCTTTACCCCCATGTTTGTCCCCATGATTGTCCCCCACTCACAAAATCCATACCTTATTTTCAACAATTGAAACACACACATAACACACAAAGGAAAGAGGACAGATCCGAAAAAAAAACAGAGGGAGGGACGGGCAAAAAATTAGACCAAAAAACACAGCAAGCTTTCTTCTTCCTCCGGATTTTTCACAAAACTTGAACTCGCTCACTTCGCTTCACGATAGAACCATTTTACTACCCAAAAACCAGTTGTGTTCCACCATGAAAACCTGTCACTAAAGCTTCAAACACTACACCAAAACTCAGTAGGAAAACACACCCAACAATCGCTAGCCGAGGATCTCTCTCAAGTCCTAGATCTCTCTCTCTCTCTCTCATGGCTGTCACAGTCAACTCAGGAAAGTTAGAATTCAAAAAGAAGGTTTGAAGAGAACTGATTTCAAAGCTCAACTTTTTCTCTTCCTTGGTTTTATAAGTTGTAGAAGCTCGATCTTGTGGTTGCCGTTGCTTGCTCTTGGTGAATCTATTATGCTGAGTTTCATCTTTAAAGATTCAAGCCTTTGAGGTCCGTTCTATTATCTTTTTTCGTGTTAAATGCTTCTACTTTGATGCTTCACCTGTTTGAATAAAAGGATGCTTTTCATGTTGATGCGTTCTCGTATGTTTCCTTCATTGTTTGTCCTATGTTAACATTTTGTTTTAGAAAATCATCATGGTTTGATCTAGCCTTAATTCACTGGTTTGGTCTATCTTCTTTTTAATGTTATGAACGTGATGTTAATTGAGCATATTGGTTCCAAAAAGTGTTAAGTTTTGAAGTTGAAAAATGAGACTTTCAGAGTTTAAGTTCAATAGAACCAATAATCCACTTGAAATTGGACCATGATTTTTGTGGTGAGAATTGATTTCTTATAGGCCCGTATAGTAATTATTCAGAAAAAAAAGAAATAAATTTGGGCCATTATGTGATTGCATGATATGTGCCATTGTATTTTTGTAATAATTAAAAGAGCTCGTATCTTGGGCTCATGGGAATTCGGTTTGATCAAGACCAACGAAGAAATTGGGTTTGAGTTTAATTACTATTGAACTGTTTTATCTAAATGGGCAAAGAAACTTTCCTGTTAGGCCCGACTAAATAGCCCATTCTTTACAAATTAATAGACGCCAAATGATTCACAATGTGTTAGAATACTTTAGGCACGCTCTTAATTAATTAAATCATCGTGATTATGTATATATTCACGTAACATAATTACCGTTCCCAAAATAAATCAAAGTACGCGTTCACGCGACTTTGGACAAAACAATCATAATTAATAAAGCGCGATTAATTGTGTACACGTACGCGTGATATGATTTTAGTGCCCTAATAAAATGGTTTCACGCACATGTGATCCGTTTCAAAGATAAATCCATATTTTAATAATTAAAAGCGGATAGATAAAATATGAAAACTAATAAATTACAGTTTATTTCAAATTAATTCAAGCCAAGTTATAGTCAATGAAGCGACCGTGCTAGAACTATGGGACTCGAGGAATGCCTTACACCTTCTCCCCGGTCAACATAATTCTTTACCTGGACTTTGTTTTCATAGACCAATAATAATAGAGTCAAACCTTCCTTTGACTAGGGATTCAAATAAAATGTGACTTGGAACACCCAAAACTCAATTCCAAGTGGCGACTTTGTAAATAAAATAATCCCCACTAAAATTTGTCACTTTAATTGAAAAGACTCTTTAACCCACAATCCATAATAACCTATATATCATTTTGGGAGTAGAATGTGACAAGGACGAGGATGTGTCCTCGCTCACCGAACTCTCTGTTTTGTGGCAGCCCGGGGATTCCGCAAAGGAGGAGATGAAGAAGAAGAAAAGAAAGTCCTCGAGTTCCCCGAACGTCGAGGCAAAGAAGAAAATGGTGACTATCCGGGTCCAGAAGCCCAGAAAGAGCACCAATTACAAGGTACCGGACTACGATTCTCTCTACCGGCTTAGGGACGAGCCCAAAGATGATGACATTTTTATTGCTCATGGGTCGACCCTTAATGAGGGGGAGCAGGCGGCGACCAAGAAAGAGGACCATGAGGTCGATCCCCCTCTAACCCTGGAACCAGAGGGAGAGACGGAAGCTGCAGCCCCCCCAAGAAGCCACTCCTATCCCGAAGGAGGCAACCGGTGTCATTGAAATCGTGGAGACACCCTTCTATTCTGAGTCCATGCTCGAAGAGGCCCAAGCGGGCAAAGAGAAGTCAAGTAGGGTGGCACAGGGTCTAGATGACGCCCTTAACACGTTCTTTGATGGCATGGATATCGCCGCACTAGAGGACTTTTCCGAGCTTGGTCATCTGGAGGTCCCGAAGAAGGATGCACCATCGGGAGCGGGTGGGCCGAGTTTGAGCCTAAAACTAGTGAAGTAATTCCCTGCTTCGAGCGTTGACCCCGAGCTCAAGAGAATGACCATTCTTACAATCCCGGAGGATGCCCAGGTCCTGTCTGCTCAAGTGGGCATAGCTAGCTACCTTCGATGCCTGGTTCCCAAGGAGGACCAGGCAAAGATGAACGAGGTAGGCACGTCGAGCCTCTTCAATGAGGCGCAACATGTGCGGAATCGGGTAGGGCGTCAGCCCTTTGTACCCTTTTGTGAATCTCACTTTGGTTTTTGATGTCCCCTACTTACTTCGTTATTTTTCAGGATTCAGTGCTTCACCATGAAAGCTTCCTCTGGTACCGCTTTGAGATTAGCCAGCTCGAGTTCGATCTCAAAGAGAAGGTTTGGAAGAAGGACATGTACATGGCTCTTAGTGAGCAGCAGGACAAGACCCTCAAAGACCTCCAGATTCTCCAGGCCGAGCAAGAAATAGCTCAGAAGGAGGCCTCCACACTGAAGCGGGAACATGCCAACCTTGTTCATATGGTAATGATCTTTGAGGCTAAAAACGAGCAGCTAGTCGTGGTGACTAACAACACAACTTCGCAGGTCCAAGAGAAGATAGACCCGATCGACCAGCTTCGGGCTGAGATGGATGAGGTCAAGGCCATGACAGAAGTGTGGAAGGGCAAGATGGACATGATGGATTTGGAGAAGGAAGCTGAAAAATTAGATCTGGCATCGGTTAAAAACCAACTCCGGGTGGTGAAGGACAAAGCTGATAAGTGGTCTCAGCTAAATGATGATCTCTAGGCACAACTGAGCTCGGCCATCGTGAAACGGGATGCTCTCGGACAAGAATATGCTGCACTGAGGTGCAAACTGGATGCAACCTCTACTGATTTTGAGGAAATGGTGGCCCAATATAAGGCCGATATGGAGGTAGCCGAGACCCGCTTAAAGACGACGACTGAGTACATAAAGCGGCTATGCCGGAGAGAGACCCTCGAAGAGATCCATGACCGAGGTTTTGACCTATCGGCCGAGATTGAAGAAGCTTGAGGCCGATGCAAAGGAACTCTACAAGCTTGAGGGTCCTGAAGTCTCCAAGGGTTCCTAAGGCTTTGACGGTTTGGGTGTCGAGTCGGGCCCCGGTGAAGACCAAGCGTAGATGCATTGGTATTTTTCAAGTTTTTCCTTATATATATTGTTTTATTTATTTTGAGGCCGTTCAATTGGGCCTTTGTAAATATATTTTGGAGTATATAAAATTTTTCCCTTTCTGGGAATACTGTGTCTTTACCTTTCCAGCATCTAATTGCAATTTCTATTTGCGTATTTATTTTCATGCCTTAGCATAAAATAAGATGTAGTTTGGAGCATCCATTTTTCGGAGGTTCCAACGGAGCCCGAGATCGATGCAACTTTGGTTTACTTGTGGCTTTGAACCCTCAATGAGACCAAAGGTTTTTAAGATGCGTAATTGTTATTAGACGATGTTTTTGTCGAGGGCAACCTTTTTGTAGATTTCAAATTTTCGTAAGGGCCTTACTTTCTGGTTACAGACTTCGGATGTCTCCAAGCTATTTGTAGGGTGGTAGTAGCCTCTAATATTCGGGCACCTCCTAGAGGGTTTGGTGCCTCTGGGATTCGGTAGCCCGGGTCATCCGATTTTTTATCGGGTAACAGTCCCTGAGTAGACGTAGCCCATGGGCTTGATAGTCCCCGAGCAGGGGTAGCCCATGGGCTTTAGGATCTAGGATCGAGGAAGCAAAATGTGTAGTAACAAAGTGTAAGGGAAGTGGAAATTTTGTTTATTGTTTAATATGCATGGTACATGATCGAAGGCGTATAAAACTTGTGTCGTGGCTAGACTGGACTCTGTGGGTATGGTTCATATGACCGTTTGACCCTTACAATGAATCCTAACCACCAAGCCTTAACTTTTAGCACATAAAATATTCTTTTTCCCTTGCTAAAGATCTTAACCCGGGGGTAATGGCCCTCGGTATTTGAGGTCGAACTCTTGAGGGCTCGAATACTATTGATCTGATGCAAACAATCATCGATTCTGGTTTAAAACTAGTCTTCAAATCTAAGGTATCACGTTTTACTATTGCCTCATTAAAAACCTTGCCGAAAAACCCACTTCGGGATAAAACTGGTTCAAGGGAAAAAGAGTGCAACATGTGCTTTCAGACCTAATAGCCACATCCGTCCTTGGCTGATTACATGCATACGTTAGTCCGATTTATAACATGATTAAAAAGTAATTGAGTTCGTACCTTGGCAGCAGTATCACTTTAAGGGTTTCATGTTCCAGTTGTTTGGTAGTTGTATGTCGTTTCCCGCTTCAAGTTTATATGAGCCTTTCCTAGTTATTCTGACAACTCGATATGGTCCTTCCCTATTCAGGCCCAGTTTCCCTTAGATTGGGTTCCTGGTGTGTAATGTTCCCTTTCTCAATGCCAAGTCCCCGACTTGAAAGTATCGGAGGCTGGCTCTTCAGTAGTAATACCTTTCTATTCGCTACTTCTGGGCGGCCAACTAGACCGGGATGGCCTCCCGCCTTTCATCTAATAGTTTCAGGCTCGTGATCATGGCCTCGCTGTTTGGCTCTTCGGTCTCATACTGGAACCTGAGGCTCGGTTCTCCCACCTTGACTGGTATTAAGGCTTCAGCTCCGTAGACCAAAGAAAACAGGGTGGCCCCGGTGCTCGATTTTGAAGTCGTACGGTATGCCCACAGGACTTCGGGCAGGATCTCCTTCCATTTCCCTTTCAAACCGGTCAACCTCTTTTTCAGGTTTTGAATTATAGTCTTGTTCATTGATTCCGCCTGCCCATTCCCACTAGGATGATATGGCATCGATAGTATCTTCTTGATCTTATGATCTTCAAAAAACTTACTCACCTTGATGCCGATGAATTATTTTCTGTTGTCGCAAACAATCTCGTCCGATATCCCAAATCGACATATTATGTGGTCCCAGATGAAGTCAATGACTTCTTTCCTTCGGACCTTTTCGAACGCTTGGGCCTCAACCCATTTGGAAAAATAATCGGTCATGAATAGTATGAATTATGAATTGAGCTTTACCGGGTGCCCATGGCAAGGGACCGGCGATGTCCATTCCCCACTTCATAAATGGCCACGAGGCATGACTGAGTGAAGCATTTCTTCTGGTTTATGGATCATCGGGGTGTGTCTTTGGCACTCATCACATTTCTCTACGAAGTCCTTTTCATCCTTCTCCATTTCGCTCCAGTAATAGCTGACCCTGATCAGTTTTCGAACCAAGGATTCTGCCCTGGAATGGTTCCCGCAAGTGCCTTCGTGAACTTATCTCATGGCGTATTCGGTCTCTCCTGGTCCTAAGCATATGTCTAGTGGGCCAAAGAAGGTCCTTCTGAATAATGCCCTTCCGACAAAGCTAAATCTGACAGCATTGGTGCGCAGGGCTCTCGATTCTTTGGGATCCGAACGCAATTTTTGTGTCTTTAAGTAGTCTATGTATTTGTTTATCCAATACCAAGTTAAACTCATTGAGTTCACTTAGGAATGCCCTTCTTCTATCACCGAATTCATTAGTTGCACTAGTCACTAGTCAACTTCCTTTCTTATCTTTGTTTCGATTGTTATTTGTCACGACCCAAACCGATGGGCCACGACGGGTACCTAGTACCTTACTCAATCGAGTACCAATATAACGTATCTTTTTGTATCATACTATCATAGATAATTGAGCCGGAGAGGCTTCCTTGAGATAGGTCGAATACAACATGTAATACCAACTTATACATAAGACATATGGGCCTCTAAGACCAAAATAACCACTCGTACACTGAACATAGGCCAACAAGGCCATACAATCTTTTACGTACAATGACATCTGTCTACAAGCCTCTAAGAATACATAATTGTCATAAAGGCCGGGACAGAACTCCGCTATACCAAAAAATACACATCTAAATCATACTGACCAAACAAGCAACTCCGGAGCAAATGGAGTGCACCAACATCTTCCGCTGAGCCAATTGCCTACTTGGAGGGCTCTCGACCTGTCTATCGAGACCTGCGGGCAAGAAACGTAGCGTCCCCTGGCAAAGGGATGTCAGTACAAATAATATACCGAGTATGTAATGAATGAAAATCAGTAAATAGTAGACATGAGAGAAACATGGAGTCAAAAACTCAACACGTATGTCTGAATAGATCTGTAAATCATTTCATATTTATAATGCCATGAATATGCGTATAAATGTCATACCATGCATAGGTATATGTGTTCATATCATCATCAAGACCCTGAGGGAATCCCATTATATCATCTCGGCCATTGTGGGTAAATCATCAACATATACCAGCTGATTAGGTGGTGGTACATATATAACGCCGTAACCTTTTCTCATATTCCATATACATATAATATACGCGTATATAACGCCATCTGGTCATGGGTATTGTGTAAATGAATGAAATGCGTAAGAAATATATTAATTAGATCAATATACCTTTTGGATAAACTTTATCAACTACGTATTATTTTGAGACCCATGACAAAAGATATAATAATATATCACATAGGGAATCGATAACATAGACACCCCTAGTACTTCTATGAATAGAGTTACTTATGAAAACTGTGCATTTGCTTGTTTCGCATGTATCATTTGGATCATGCCAAAAAGAAAGAAGGGATAGCCTTAACATACCTGAGTCGATTCTCTTGAGAAAGATTACACCGTACTCCCTTAGAATTGCAAAATATCATGTTAATTTGAATTGTTGAAGGTTTTGGGCATTGCTTATATGATATATAATATGTAGATGCATATTAGAATGGTTTAATGTTACTTGTGTAAGGAAAGCTTGGCTGAACTCTTTCTTAAGAGATTAGGAAATGATTTTGATCTTAGGAATGTTATTCTTAACTTTAGGTGGCCCCATATGCTAGGTGACTAAGCCCCATAATTTACATAAATAAGCCACCTTTCAACCATAATATAAGAGTCATAACTTTGGGATGGTGGGCTGCCACGTTATGGCTTATCCAAAGCCTTAATTAAGCACCCACTAATCCTTAATTAACTAGGTAATCTCCAATTACCCAATAATTAACCAATTACTCACATAATTAAAAATTATCTCAAGTTACTTAAAATACTACTCACTTGACACAGTTTATGTACCCTACTATCATGGTCATGTGGTACCTTGTATGGCACTAGTTCATAAATACCGGGTATTGTAGCTCGGACCGTATTTTATCCCAAATCGACAACTTTGACGAAACTCATTTTCTTTTATTTGCTTACCCTCTCACCTTAACAAATTTACTTATCACTTGTTTGAAATAGCATAATACTTATAATCGCAAAGTAATCTTATTCCCGAACTTACGTCGATTAACTTACGACAAAAATTTAACGTACAAAATTGCGGGATGTAACATCTCATTTTCGATCTTTCATCAATCTACTTATGGCGTACTTTCACGTATGAAAATATGAAGTGTAGCATCATTCCCCCCTTTGGAACATTCGTCATCGAATGTTGACTGATGCACTTATCATTTTCATAACTTATATCTTCCAAATACTCTAGTACTCTCCTTGCCATCTAGGCAACTGTTTTGTGAATAATTCCAAGACTTGTGGTTGGAATCCTTCCAATCTCGTAACTGTTTCTAACTTCTATCATGCAGTTTGTATGACTCTTGACCTTGTAAGTGCCCCTATGCAACTCTTCTCTCCTTTTTCCCCAGCTTTTAGCCAATCTCTAGGCCTCACTTTTGGGAACATATACAAAACTTGACAAGATATCCCTCTTGGCATCTATAGGTATACTGAAGTTCTTTACTCGGTACTTTGTCAAACTTACGACTATTGTTATATATTATTTCATAGACCCGGTTATCCATCCGTTATTGATTCACCTCAATATTGATCTACAATCTACCACTGATAACTTGAAACCTCTTACGTAATCACTAGGGCTCACGTTGCATCATGGAACATTTGAAGTGATTTTCCTGATCCACCTGGGGGCAATACAATACTATAATTCCATAATCGTATTTCATAGCATCCCAATGTGATTCACATTACGTGGGTATTTTAATCCCGTACAATTCATGAAATCATTACCCAAACGTCATCCTTTATCTTTCACATTTACACCCTCATTCTACTACCAGGGCAGCATTCCATCTCTTCTAAATGCTATTAGTCTTAGAATCCTTTGAGTTCATTCATGATATACTGAGCTTTCTATAACTTAGAGAAATCATCAACTCTTTTGTTTTCATGGGCTTAATCCCGATGACTTACCCATTCTCGTCACCTTCTCACTCGCCCTTTCTTATCCTTACTCCTGTCTTCCTAAAACCTTGTCGCTTTACCATACGTTAGCTTGCGACCTACACATATTTATTTATGCTACTTGCAACTTTTCTTCAACTTGCTTGTACCATAGATTTCCTTATGTTATTTTGGAATATCAAGCGAGAGATCATATCGTCTCTAACACTTCTTTACTCTCTTAATTAGACCTCTTGATACTTAGAAACCATAGGTTGGAAGATATGCCACTGACGATGCCGCTATCATTCCTGGATACTGAATCACAATGCTTCTAGCCCTTTATCTTGAAGTTATAGATTATTCACAATCTTCTACACCTGAGTATCTCATACGTTGTTCACCTTTACCTTACTTGCCTTAAAATCTCGCCTCACATTTTTTTTAATCTCTTTTATGACCTCCCTTCCACATAGGTATAATTCACATCCACAACTTGAAGATCTATTATAACACTTGCACCTCTGGTGCATACACAATCTGGTGCATACACAATCTGGTGAGAGCTTCACACTGACTTCTTATGAGGCTAATACTCTTCTAACGGGATTTATCGTAGGGCCATTATATAATATGGTTGTTGTACTTTCTCTCTTGTACCTCTGATATTAAGAGTGATCCTCCAATGTTCTCAATCACGATTTCTATAATTTTATAGGTCTAATAATCAGACTCCTGATTTACTTGGTTGATGTAATTCTTTAGTTTCCTCTCCCTTCTGATCAGTCTTTATGTAGGCTTAAGCTATCTTTCGATCTGCGACTCCTGGTACTAGTTATTACTTTAGCCTTTCATGAGCGTTATGGAATATCCATGATACAACCCTTTAACAATTCAATCCTTTGTATATGACCTCAGCTAATTCTTTCTTTTAACTTATACCAGAATCTTCTACAACTGTATGATTGTCAACGTATATGCTGCATGTATAAAACTCCGAACTCTTAAGTGCGTTCATAACGTAACTATCTTCGGATCATTAATCGAATAATTCTTTTCATTCCTTCTCAGCTTTCTTTAAATGCAAGCAATTACTTTTCCTGGTCTTCCTGCCCCATTGTTGCGTGTATACTTAGCTTATCTTAACGTATGCCGGAGTTTTCGTGCAACTCACATGGTCTCGAATATTACTTTTGGTTTCATTTCCCACTCATTAGCTCCGATAGGTTCCACTTTCTTATGGAGTGCATGCAATGTTGTAGTGAGACTGCTATTACAAGACCATTTCTTCTTCAAGTTACTATGCTTAGGTTGAAGCCTTCGTCCTTATTTCCTCAGCTAGTCTTTCGTTGCCGTACTTAGGGAGGACACTCTGACTCTTGTAAAGATACGAGCTTATTATATCATTTACTTGGAGAAATCTTTTTGATGTCCTTCCTCGCCTTTAATTATCCGTGGTTACTTACCTCCACGCCTTGTGCTTGTAAGGTTTCTTCTGAACTTGATATTTTAACTATCTTCCCAGTGGCACTCTCTTTTATTTTCGTAACACTCATTTGGTACCTTTGACTACCCCAACTCCTATCTGAATATATCTTAATTATTACATTATCATAACTGCGAGGCTGAATTCACTATATTGGGTTTTACTATGTTTATCTTGCACGATCTGCTGATTTATCTGTATCCTCTTATTTAGCCATAACTAGGCTCTTCCTGAATCAACTACTAACTACTCGTTGGCCCATTCTCATATCCATATTCCGCGTAATCTTTCTTGGGTTATTTCCTTTGTCTTGACTTACGTCTTGCACTGGTTCCTTATCTATCAATAACATCTCGGGCAAGAACCTTTACTTCCTCTCCTTGACGTCATATTTGCATAATGTTCTGGAATCATAGAATATCTGTAGGGTTTGGATAAGTGCAATCTCATTCCTTTCTCATTTTGTTCCGTATTCTTCCTTTACTATTCCATAGTTAATAGAACCACATAATTTTGACTTAATGCCACATCACTCCATATTCCCCCTTTAGGGGAGTACTTAAGATTTAGCGCTAAATCGATCTACCTATAGATGTTTTATCTCTTCCTATTTGGCGTCTTCTCACATCATCAATGACCCTTACTCGCCTTGCGGTAATCCTTCTATACCAAGGATAACAAATTTCCTTACTCGCGAGGGTGACACTTAGTATAACTGGAACATACAGTCCCTTAAGCTTAACTTTGCTCACATTGCTTGCTTTAGGGAAGTGTCTTCCTGAATGACCTTTCTCTGAATTTCTCATGAATATTTTTTTGTTGTCCATTCCATTATCGCTGGAACGCAATATGAAATTCTCATGATACCGACTATTATCAAATCACTCAGTCCCTAATTCATGTTTAGTTTATCTTGTTCACCAGTCCATACTGATTTGTATTACTCTAGGGTCTAATTTTTCCTTTTGGTAGTCGCGTTGGAGTCACGAACTTATTTTTCAAAATGAGGATATGACTTTATGGCCTATACTCTTTTGTTGCCTCAAGGCCTGTCACCTCTCGTCCTTTCCTTCACTTAACTATAGACTCTGTAATACTGTAATCTTTTTGATCTACCATTGTCATCCATTTATCACAGCCTACTCATAATGCTTCATTAACTCTCTTCTTATTTCCCGCTTATATTTATGTCTATCACTTTATTCAGAAAACTTCAACAAGACATTCTTTTGCTTTTAGCTCCCTTTGCTCCATCCACTGGCTCTTCGGGTTGCCTAATATTCTCTCTCTACTAGGGACGGGAGTCACACTAAGATAATATTTATCCCTTCCAGGCTTCCGATGCCTGTATTTGTAGTACTCATATCTAGTTGTACTATTTTAGAGCGCACCATCTGGGCGTCTCACAAGGAGATCTATTAGCACATTTGTAATATCCTTTGGAAATGTCAGCTAACGCTAACAATCCATCCACCATTTTGGGTTACCCTAACCCCAGCTAGATCCTGATATCCTATCTTCTCTTATACTACTTCTGTTAGCCCCCGTAGGGCATAAATGAGATGGGTGTGGCCAATTATACATATCTTTGTTATTGTTGAAGGTAACTCAAAATGCTTTTCTCTGTTTGGATTGTAGATAATGTTCATCTCTACTAACTAGGTACGTCGTATCCTTCTTCACCTTCCTTCTTTTACTTGTTAAAACTTGTACCTTCTGATTCTTTCATTGCTTTTTTTACCATAAGAGTGGATAGGCATTCCTGCCTTAGGGATCCTTATCAAGAAGTTTACACATCTTAGTATACACATGATCTACCGAATACCTCATATTTATCCATCATAAGCATGATGCAAAAATCGAGTTTCTCTGACTCAACTCTTCTGCAACTATATCTATTACCAATCGTCTTTCTGGATGTAGGCATCGTCGTATTATGAATAAGATAGAGTTTAGAAAATTGAATTCTTACAAGTGAGCTCTACCACACGATCTAGAGTAAGAATAAAGAGTGACAGTCTTAAATGCCCTATAGCCTCCTGCTTATAAGTGTGGTGCATGACACATCCATAAACAAGACTTTACTAGACACGGCTTGTAGAATCCCTAGGATAGAACTGCTCTGATACCTTTTTTGTCACGACCCAAACCGATGGGCCGCGACGGGCACCCGGTACCTTACTCAATCGAGTACCAACATAACGTATCTTTTTGTATCATACTATCATAGATAACTGAGCCATAGAGGCTGCCATGAGATCGGTAGAATACAACATGTAATACCAACTTATACATAAGACATATGGGCATCTAAGACCAAAGTAACCACTCGTACACTGAACATAGGCCGACAAGGCCATACAATCTTTTACGTACACTAACATCTGTCTACAAGCCTCTAAGAATACATAATTGTCATAAAGGTCGGGACAAAACCCCGCCATACCAAACAATACACATCTAAATATACTGACCAAACAAGCAACTCCAGAGCAAATGGAGTGCACCAACATCTCCCGCTGAGCTGATCACCTACTTGGAGGACTCTCGACCTGTCTATTGAGACTTGCGGGCATGAAACGCAACATCCCCCAGCAAAGGGACGTCAATACAAATAATGTACCGAGTATGTAAGGAATGAAAATCTGTAAATAATAGACATGAGAGAAACATGGAGTAAAAGAATCAACACGTATGTCTGAATAGCTCTGTAAATCATTTCATATTTATAATGCCATGCATATGCGTATAAATGTCATACCATGCATAGGTATATGCGTTCATATCATCATCAAGCCCCTGAGGGCATCCCATTATATCATCTCGGCCACTATGGGTAAATCATCAACGTATACCAACTGATTAGGTGGTGGTGCATATATAATGGCTTAACCTTTTCCCATATTCCATATACATATAATATACGCATATATAATGCCATCTAGTCATGGGTATTGTGTAAATGAATGAAAAGCGTAAGAAATATATTAATAAGATCAATATACCTTTCGGATAAACTTTGTCAACTACGTATTATTTTGAGACCCATAAACAGAAGATATAATAATATGCCACATGGGGAATCAAGAACATAGACACCCCTAGTACTTCTATGAATAGTGTTACTTATGAAAACTGTGCATTTGCTCATTTCGCATGTATCATTTGGATCATGCCAAAAAGAAAGGAGGGATAACCTTAACATACATGAGTCGATTCTCTTGAGAAAGATTACACCGTACTCCCTTAGAATTGCAAAATCTCACGTTAATTTGAATTGTTGAAGGTCTTCAGCGTTGCTTATATGATATATAATATGCAGATACATATTAGAATGGTTTAACGTTACTTGTGTAAGGAAAGCTTGGCCGAACTCTTTCTTAAGAGATTAGGAAATGATTTTGATCTTAGGAATGTTATTCTTAACTTTAGGTGGGCCCCACATGCTAGGTGACTAAGCCCCATAATTTACATAAATAAGCCACCTTTCAACCACAATATAGGAGTCATAACTTTGGAATGATGGGCTTCCACGTTATGGCTTATCCAAAGCCTTAATTAAGCACCCACTAATCCTTAATTAACTAGGTAATCTCCAATTACCCAATAATTAACCAATTACCCATATAATTAAAAATTATCTCAAGTTACTTAAAATACTACTCACTTGACACACTTTATGTACCCTAACTATCGTGGTCATGTGCTACCTAGTATGGCACTAGTCCATAAATACCGGGTATTGTAGCTCGGACCGTATTTTATTCCAAATCAACAACGACGAAACTCATTGTTTTCGATTTGCTTATCCTCTCACCTTAACGAATTTAATTATTACTTGTTTGAAATAACATAATACTTATAATCCCAAAGTAATCTCATTCCCGAGCTTATGTTGATTAACTTACGAAAAAACTTTAACGTACGAAAATGCGGGATATAACATCTCATTTCCTAGCTTTCATCAATCTACTTATGGCGTACTTTCACGTACAAAAATATGGGGTGTAACATCACTAGTCAATAGCTTTAGACTCTTAGTTATTTTAGTTAGAAATCATATAAACCTCAATTGTTGATTCTCTTGGATAGCGATCAAGCTAGAAACTACGAGAATACCATTTAAATCCAATCCCTATAGATATGATATTATACTATACTATATTTGATTAGCGAGCATAATATAAGTGGTGTTTTGCGCTAGACAAATTTTGGCATCGTTGCTGGGGATTGACAATCAATAGTGTTTGAAATAGTTTGTAGTGCTAATTCAGGAATTTTTCTTTTTTCTTTTTCTTTTTTCCCTTTTTACGTTTGGTGTTCTTTGACTGTGCGCAGGTTACAGGTTGAGGTTAGTGTATGACTAGAGCTTCTGCAAAAGAAGAGCTACCATACGAGCAAAAAATTGAAAAATAATTGCGACAGCTGGGGAATGAAAGAAATCTCACGGGAGACATCAGAAAAGGTTGGGCAATCCTCAACCAAAGAAACTATGGCTGGAAACGGTGATGATAATGTAGATTTGGCTACCAAAGAAGTAGCCCAATGAAGAGAACAAGCTGCACGGGATGATGAGGAAGCAACTATTAGAGATGCACAAATTATCTACGAAGAAGAGAGGGGTCGTAGAATTGCTCAAAACCAACCCTTGGTTGCAGATCAGTTCAGAAATATAGGTCCCATGCCAGGGAGACCACTCAGTGATTATGCTAGACCGGTCTACAATCAAGGATTATCTAGTGTTAGACCACCTCTAATTGCAACTAACAATTTCGAGTTGAAGCAAGGGTTGCTTCAAACCCTTCAGAATTGTTGTGTCTTTAGAGGGAGGTCAAACAAAAATCCAAACATGCATCTAATAGACATCGAGGACATTATGAATACCTTTCAATATAATGGTGTGTCACAAAATGCAGTGTACTTAAGCTTGCCCACGAGATCAAAACAATGGCTTAGATGCAAAACAGTGGCTTCGAAGCTTGCCCACGAGATCAATTAGAACTTGGGAGGAGATGACCAGGAAATTCCTTGATAAATATTTTTCCTCAGCTAAAACATGCAAGTTTAGAAGGAAAATCCATAACTTCTTCCAGAAAGATACGAAAACTATTTTTGAAACATGGGAGATGTTTAAGGAGATTGTTCGAAAGTGTCAGCATAGCGGAATTAAACTTTGGATGCAACTTCAGGACTTTTGGGATGGATTGAGACCGGCCTCAAGCAGAACAGTGAGAGATGCAGCTGGAGGCCCATTGATGAAGAAGACCCCAGAGGAAATAGTTACAATTCTTGATGAGTTATCTGAAGATGCTAATCAATGGCCATACGAGAGTGCTGAAAGAAGAAGATCAACTGGTGCTCACCAAGTTGATGCTACTACTTATGTGCAGGTACAACTTGATGCTATGGCTAAAAGAAATATGAAAGCTAACCTTAGCCTCGATACAAAATGAGCCTCACGCATCGTGTGATATATGTGGAAGAGGACACCCTACTCATGAGTGTCAAGCCTCAATTGAGAAAGTGAATACTGTGGGAAATTACAATTTCAACGCAATGGGTCAGAGGCACCCCGATTTTTCATGGAGTTCACTTGGAGGTACTGCGAATGCTTGGAAACAAAATTACTCTAGACCCTATGGATAATGAGGTACAATATACCAAAATTAGCAGAGGCAGCAATTTCAGCCTCAACAACCCATTCAGCCTAGTCTAGGGGATCTAATGAAGGCCTTCATTATCAAGACAAATGAGAGGCTGGACGCCCATGGAGAAGCTATCAAAGAACTGGGTACGGGTTTTTGAAACATGAAGGGACAAGTGGGACAGATTGCAACAATATTATCTGAAAGGGCTCCAGGAACTCTTCCGACTGATACTAAGTGAAATTTCAAAGAAACAGTGAATGTTGTAACTCTGAGAAGTGGGAAAGTGTTGAAAGATCCCCCCAATCCAAAAGGATGTGATACTTGAAAAAGAAAGTGGGGATCAACTGAAGAATGATGTTGATAAAAAGAAGAAAGGCCCAATGAAAGCTGAGAAAAAGAAGAAGGAAGAAAGGGAAAGAAGGGAGGAACATGAGGAGAGCAAACATATGCCTGCTTTACCTTTCACTCAAAAACTATATAGAGAAAAGCTGGACAAGCAGTTTGAGAGATTTCTAGATATGCTGAAACAGGTTCATGTAAACTTACCATTCACAGAAGTTCTATCACAAATGCCTTCCTATTCCAAATTCTTGAAGTAGATTCTTACAAAGAATATCAAGATCGAGGAGACCTCAGTGGTGAAGCTCACAGAGCATTGCAGCGCGATATTGCAAAACAAACCCCCACAAAAGTGTGGATATCCAGGGAGTTTTACTATACCTTGCTCATTAGGTACTATAAAATTTCATAAATATTTATGTGATTCTGGTGCCTCATTTAACTTTTGCATCTATCTATTTACAGGAAACTAGAGAAGGAGTTTGGAGAGATAAGGTTGGTGCCGATATCTTTGCAACTGATAGACCAAACGACTATAACACCCGAGGGGATAGTGGAAGATATATTAGTTCGGGTGGATATATTCGTATTTCCTGTAGACTTTATTGTGGTGAATATGGAGGAGAACAAGGAGGTCCCCCTCATACTAGGAAAACCATTCTTAGCAACGAGTAGAGAAATATTTGATATACACGAGAGGAAACTTATGCTTAGAGTGGGTGAGGAGACAGTGACATTCAAGATGGACGTAGAGAAGGGACTGCAAAAAGAAAAATCAGCTGCTAGTGTTGAGTGGAAAGTGAAGGGCTCGAAAGACAAGGCTGCACTAAGAGAGAAAGATAAGTGTGGGGTGTACCCCAAAAAGGCTGAGAAGAAGCTATCGGCATGGATGTGTGCATTGGTTCAGGCACGAAGAATGGAGCTCGACTTTGACTCAGACCCCGACTAGACATTCAGGGAAGTTTCCTCTACCTTATACTTTTTAATTATGTGTCATGGAGACATGCCATAACTTAAAGTGTGGGGTGGGGGATAATTGTATGTTGTATGTATATGTGTTAGTTTTGTTAGTTGTAGTAGTTGGAAAAATGAAAAAATCATAAAATTTTTATTAATTTTCAATTTTTCCCGACGATGTATATCATTCAATAGGTTTCTTGATGGATTAAAGTCGAAAGAAAATGACAAAAAGATTTTCTTTTTTAGGTAGTGTAATAATCCCCTCTTGGTTTTTCTTTATGTCGCAGATCTTTTGCAAGGGTTTTATTTGAACCGGGTGTAGTTAGTTTTTATTTTTTTTAGGTGTAGGAAACCTTGTACTATGATTTGAATTGAAAATAATGTCTCTTGACATTATTATGCCTTGAGAATAGTGAGTGATTTAGTTATGACGCTTAGGCTCAGGTTTTGACTCTTGTATAAGTACCTTAAGCTGTATGATTTTAACTTTGCTTAACTGCTTTGACTAGAGTATCTTGATGAGTCTGATCCCGAGTGAGTTATGTGCCATGTGTGTGTGAGGTTTTGTGTATTCTGTGCATTGCATATGATGTCTAGAACTTGCCCTATGTGTTTACAAAGAGAAATAGTAGTTTTATATGATTTTACCCACCTAATTGTTATGTATCTTATTTGAGCGTGTAATCCTGTTTCTTTGGCAACCACATTACAAGCCTTACCCATTTGTTCGAATTGCCCATCTATTTGAACCTTTTACCTCTCGTGAGCACTTGAAATTATTATAAACTTTGTAAAAGTTGAAGTGTGGGGTGGTTGATTTTGCTTTTGAGTGGAACTAATGAAATAAGGAGAAAGGTGCACTGTTTTAAAAAAGTAAGAGCCACTTGAATTGAATAAGAAAATAAAAATAAAAATAGTTGTATTGTTGTGAAAAATATTCCTTGATAGTGGTAACTCTTGATGTAATTGTGCTTAAAGAAGTAGGGAGTTAATGTATATTGATGTGAAGGTGGAGTTATAGTTTGACATAAGTGTGGGGTTTTAAACAGGTAATTATGTATTAAAGTGCTTAGGGAGGTGTAGTTACACTTATAGCCAAATGTATCATGCCCGTCCTGCAGCCTACATTACAACCAAATAAAGTCCTACTTGATCCTTGACTGAATGAGCTCAATTAGTAGAGTAGTACACTATGGGAAAGCCTATGGTACGCCTTTTGTGGCACATGAATGTTATTTTTGAGAGTGAGCGAATTCTTTCTATCTTGAGTTCCTAATTATTTTTAAATTCTATTAGGTGTGGAACAACTCTCTATTGTTGTGTGAGGGCACTTAATTCATAAAGGAAAGATAATGTCATTGACCTCTGTGTTAGAGTAAGTGAGCGGGTTATAAATAATGCATGGTGCTTTTGAGTTAAAATTTATGGCTAGGATGTTACTGTATTGTACTTAATCTGTTTTAAATATTCTTTGTGTGATGAGTTATGAGAGTTGTTGAAAAAGGTCATGTTCTATGCGAAGTGTAGTTTGCTTGCTCGGGGACGAGCAATGGTTTAAGTGTGGGGTGTTGATGGTAGGCTATAATCCCGTATTATAGTCGCTTATTGCACTCTAATTCACTGCACTTCACTTGTTTTGAGCTTTAATCTGTAGCGTTTTGCACTTATTATATGTTTTGTGCCTTGTATGAGTGATTCCGAGTGATGTAGATATTGTGGAGCTAATTCGAGCTATTTGGAGCTTTGAAGTCGGAGTAAAAGCCCAAGGGGGGATTAAGCCAGGATCGTGTTCGGGGGTCGAGGACCAAGTCTGGACATCAAAATGCAAGATTTGAAACATATGATCTCATCCAAGTTCACAACTCAATTCGAGGTTATGAAAACGGTCGATGCAATAATAATACCCAACAAGAGTCGGGGTCGAATTCCGCATGAAGCTATATGTATGGGAGTTAGTAGTATATATCGTAGCGCGTGAGTTTGTATATCTAAATTTGTACTTCACAAAATTGGGTTGTTTTAACGTCTAAATTAAACTACGATTGCAATTTAAGAAATAAAACTAGGAAATTATTTTTGTTGTTTTTCAAATGTTATAAAGAGTCTAGGGATATGACCTTCACCTAGGTGTTTCCCTAATGGGATATAGACTTTAAAGATTTTTTTTATTGGTCGGGGTGTATTATAGCTATCAACACTCAATTACCCACTCAATACTTCTCGGTTAGAGAGTGATTTTGCCCAATTTGGCTTTCTAAAGTTCAAATGGGTATTGAACACAACGGTTGATAAAAAGCTCAAGTAGGGTTTAACGTCGCGGCACGACGCAGATTATCATCACTTCAAATGAATAGATGCCACCACGTGGCCATCATCAACTTGTCCCGAATAATGCTTTACCCGTTGATCATTGACTCGGAATACCTCATCATTTTTGTTCTTCAAGTCCAATGTACCAAAATGTGTCACACCCACAATATCAAAGGTACCACTCCATTTAGATTTTAGCTTTACGAGAAATATCTTCAATCGTGAGTTGAACAACAACACAAGATCACCTACCTTGAACTCCTTGTTTTGGATGTATTTGTCATGAAGGTACTTCATCTTCTCTTTATACAAGGACGAACTTGCATATGCATGGTACCAGAACTCATCCAATTCATTCAAATGTGATACCCGTAAGTTAGCGGTTGCATCCCAATCAAGATTCAATTTCTTTAATGCCCACATGGATTTGTGTTCAAGTTCCACTGGAAGATGACAAGATTTTCCAAACACCAACCGGTATGGAGACATCCCGATAGGAGTTTTGAACGCAGTCCGATAGCCCATAGTGCATCATCAAGTTTCTTTGACCAATCCGTCCGATTAGCATTCACTGTTTTAGACAAGATACTCTTTATCTCCCGATTGGAGACTTCCACTTGACCGCTAGCTTGTGGATGATAGGGAGTCGTAACTTTATGAGTGACACCATACTTGACAAGCAAATTGTTAAAAGCCTTGTTGCAAAAATGCGACCCCACATCGCTTATGATAGCCCGCGGAGTACCAAATCATGTGAAAATATTCTTCTTCAAGAACGCCACCACACTCCTCACTTCATTGTTGGGTAGAGCAATGGCCTCTACCCATTTAGACACATAATCAACTGTGACCAAGATGTAGGTGTTTCCACAAGAACTCACAAAACAACCCATGAAGTCAATACCCCACACATCAAAGATATCAATTTCCAAAATTGTAGTGAGAGGCATTTCACTGTTCTTCCAGATTCCAGCGGCCCGTTGGCATTCATCATATCTTTTAACCATATCACTTGCATCTTTGTAGAGAGTGGGTCAATAGAAACCACAACTTAGCACTTTGGCCACCGTTCTTGCTCTTCCATGGTGACCACCATAAGGCGAAGAATGACAAGCCTCAAGAGTAATATTTTGTTCTTCGTCCGGTACATATCTTCCAATTACCTTATCCGCACAAATATGGAAAAGGTATGGCTCGTCCCAATAATAATCTTGACAATCCCATTTGATCTTCTTCCTTTGATTTGAAGAGAGCTCATTCTGGATGATTCCACACACAAGGAAGTTTGCTAGATCCGCGAACCATGGTACCTTCTTTATTAAAATAGCCAAGAGTTGCTCGTCAGGGAAGGAGTCATTGACTTCAAGGTCATCATGCAGCCTCCCCTCCTCCTTCAAACGAGACAAGTGGTCCGCCACTTGATTTTCACTCCCTTTTCGAACTTGGATGTCAATATCAAACTCTTGCAATAATAACACTCATATCATCAACCTAGCTTTTGAATCTTTCTTGCTCATAAGATAGTGAAGTGCCGCATGATCCATATGAATAATAACCTTTGCACCCATCAAGTATGGGTGGAATTTCTCAATTGCAAACACAATGACATAGAGCTCTTTTTCAGTAACGGTGTAACTAACTTGGGCATCATTCATGGTCTTACTAGCATAGAAGACCGGATGAAAGATCTTGTTGATATGTTACCCCAAAATGGATCCAACCGCTACATCACTAGCATCTCACATGAGCTCAAAAGGAATACTCCAATTAGGAGCGGTGATAATGGGAGTAGTTGTCAACTTGAACTTTAGCAATTCAAAGGCTCTCATGCAATCATCATTGAAGTGAAATTTAGCATTTTCTCTAAAAGCTTGCACAACGGGTTCACCACTTTAAAAAATCCTTTATGAAGCACCGGTAGAACCCCGCGTGACCCAAAAAACTTCTCACGCCTTTCACTAAAGTTGGATGTGGAAGTTTAGAAATCACCTCTATCTTCGCCTTGTAGACCTCTATGCCATTCTTTGAAATTTTATGGCCAAGGAAAATGCCTTCCTCGATCATGAAATGGCATTTCTCTTAATTTAACACCAAGTTCATTTCTTCACACCTTGCCAATACGTTATCTAAATTTTCCAAGCAATAATCAAAGGAATCCCCGACTATCGAAAAGTCATCCACGAAGACTTTAAGGTATTCCTCTACCGTATCTGTAAAGATTGCCATCATACACCGTTAGAAAGTTGCGGGTGCATTGCATGAGCCAAATGGCATCCGCTTGAAAGCGAAAGTTCCATAGGGATATGTGAAAGTTGTTTTCTCTTGATCTTCCGGGGCAATAAGGATTTGGTTGTAGCCCGAATATCCATCTAGAAAACAATAAAAAGAATGGCCGGACAATTTATCAAGCATCTGATCAAGGAAAGGAAGTGAAAAATGGTCTTTTCTTGTGACTTTGTTCAGTTTCCGATAGTCCATACACACTCTCCACCCGGTCATCGTTCTTGTGGGAATCAACTCGTTCTTATCACTGGTGACCAAAATTATGCCCCCTTCTTAGGGACGCATTGCACCGGAGAAGTCCACGAATTGTCGGAAATAAGGTAGACCACCCAGACATCTAACCATTTGATAATCTCCTTTTTGACCACGTCCTGCATGACTTCATTGAGTCTCCTTTGATGTTCAATGGAGGGTTTGGCATCTTCCTCCAAGTTAATCTTGTGCATTCAAAATGCGGGGCTTATTCTCCGAATATCCGCCAAAGTCCACCCAATAGATTTCTTCCTCTTGTGGAGCAGCGCCAATGTGGAGTGAACCTGCACGTTAGTCAAACAAGAGGAAATAATAACCGGTAAAGTAGAACAAAGGCCAAGGAATTCATACCTGAGATGTGGAGGCAATGGATTCAACTCCAAGATCGGAGGCTCTTCATTTGAAGGTTTTGTAGGAGGATTTTTACTATTCTCAAGATCCAAGGAAAGTTTTTGGGGTGCATATTTGTACGACCTCATTCCTTGCAAAGAATTAACACATTTCATGAAGCCATCAATCTCGTCATCATCAAAATTGACAAGATGGCCTCCAACATATAACCCGCATTAATTGTGGCACTTGTATCATCAATAATCACATCGGTCACAAAGTCCACAAATGAATAAACTTCATTTCTATTCGGTTGCCTCATAGATTTGCAAACGGGGAACACCACCTTTTCATCACCCACCCAAAAAGTGAGTTCTCCGGATTCCACATCAATAAGAGCCTTCCCCGTAGCAAGGAAAGGTCTTCCAAGAATAATCTACACCTCATAGTCCACTTCACAATCAAGAATAACAAAATCCGCCAGGAGAATAAACTTATCAAAATGAACCAATACATCTTCAATCACCCCCAACGGTCTCTTCATTGTATGATCGACCATTTGTAATCTCATAGATGTGGGTTTTGGCTGCCCAATTCCCAAGGTCTTGAAAACCAAATAGGGCATCAAATTAATACTCTCCCCAAGATCACAAATAGTTTTAGCAAACTCGACACTTCCAATGGTACAAGGGATTGTGAAAGCACCGGGATCTTCCAACTTAGGAGCCATCAAATGTACAATGGCACTTACTTAGTGAGTGACTTTGATAGTTTCAAAATTCATTGATCGCTTCTTTGTCACCAAATCCTTCATAAACTTTACGTATCCGGGAATTTGATCCTAGGATTTAACTAATGGAACATTTATCGAGAGACTCTTCATCATATCAATAAACTTTTTGAATTGATTCTCGCCATTTTGCTTGGCAAGCCTTTGAGGATATGGAGGAGGTGGCTTAGGCAATGGTGCCTTAGACTTCTGCACTACCAGTTCCGGTATGTCAATCACATGCTCCCTGGACGAGTTCACTTCCTCTTGAGTCTCTTCCACCATGTTATCAGTATCAATCTGCACTTCATCATTAGCTTGCACTACATTGGTTGAGATCTCTTCTTCTTCTACCACTTGTTCATCATCCACAAGTTGCCTTTGACTTGAGGTGGGTGCATTCCCACCTCTTCCACTTCTTGTAGCAATGGCCATGGCATGCCCAGTATTGTTCCCACCCTTTGGGTTCACCACCGTGTCACTTGGTAGTGCCCCCTTAGGATGAGAATTTAAAGCTTGAGAGATTTGACACATTTGCAATTCTAGATTGCGGATCGATGTGTTGTGTGAAGCAAGTTGGGCATCGAAATCGGCATTCTTCTCCATCATTTATTTTAAAATGTTCTCAATAAGGCCCATTTCTCGATTGTTGATACATCGGGGGACTTTGAAAACCCGATCCCCGATTTCCTTGATTGTTATTCCATCCGCCTTGATTATTGCCTCCCCCATTTCCTTGGTTATTATTGTTATGCCAGTTACCTTGATTATTGCTTCCACTCCAATTGCCTTGAATGTTATTATTATTCCAATTGCTTTGATTGTTTCCACCACTCCAATTACCTTGGTTGTTAGAATTCCAATTGCCTTAATTATTTGAAGGTCTCCATTGTTGTTGACTAGGGCCTTGGAAGTTGTTTCTTTGCCCTTGAAAGTTTTTCACATATTGTACCTCTTCCTCTTGGTCATTATAAGAACCATCTTGATCAAATCCATTATCATCTTGTACAAAAGTTTCCACTCTTTATTGCACTTGTGGACTTCTTGTTCTTCGCTTGTTCACCAACATATTTAATCCCTCCATTAAATTGACTTGCCTCGGGTTTTGCACTTGTTGAAGTTGAGCCTTTGCCAATTGGTTCATGGTGGTAGTCGACTCGGCTATGGCTTGTCCATGATCATGCAACTCTTTGTGAAGGTGAATCACATTGGAGTCACCTTGTGAACATTAGCTCGAGATTGCCACGCCGGAGAAGTATTCGCCATATAATCCAAGATATCATATGGCTCCGCATAAGGTGTAGTCATGAAGTTACCACCGGCAAGTTGATTCACTACACATTGGTTGGTAGTATTGATCCCCCGATAGAAAGTTTGTTGAATCATGTTCTCCATCATATCATTGTTAGGCACTCTTTCACCATTGTTCTATACCTTTCCCATATCTCGTGTAGTGGTTCATTGGGTTCTTGCTTGAATGCTAGAATTTTATCCTGAAAAATAGCCATGTGCCCGGGAGAGAAGTACTTAGAAATACATTTCTCGGCTAGTTCATCCCAAGTATGAATGGAATGATTTGGCAAACGTTCCAACCAATCTAAAGCTTTCCCCTGTAGAGAGAAGAGAAAAAGCCTTAGCCTCAAATCATCCTCGGAGACATTAGTTTGTTTACTCTACCAACATGTATCTACGAACCCCTTCAAGTGTTTATATGCATTTTACCCGGTGCACCAGTGAAGAACCCTCGTTGCTCCAGCAAAGTGAGCATCACATTGGTTATTTGGAAGTTGCCCGCCCTAATACGGGGAGGCACTATAGCACTTGCGTACCCTTCATTCGGCAAGACCCGGTGTGGAGCCGCTTGTGGTGGAGGTGGGGGTAGAACGGGCACATTGTCATGAGGTGGTCTGCCTCGTCTATTGGCTTGAGGTTCAAGAGGTACCTCATCCATTTGATCATCCTCAATGTCCACATCCCCCAAAGGAATGTTTCCAAGATCATTGCTTGCCATGATTGCACCTACAGTTTCTCAACATGTTAGTAATGAGGGAGAAAAAGAAGATATCCCAAAAACATACCTAAATATATAACTAACACCGTTTTTAGCTCCCCGACAATGACGCCAAAAATTGAACTCGTCCAAGTTTACACATCAGTTCGAGGTTATGAAAACGGTCGATGCAATAATAATACCCAACAAGAGTCAGGGTCGAATTCTGCAAGGAGCTATATGTATGGGAGTGAGTAGTATATATCGTAGCGGAGTTTGTATATCTAAATTTGCACTTCCACAAAATTGAGTTGTTTTAAAGTCTAAATTAAACAACGATTGCAATTTAAGAAATAATACTAGGAAATTATTTTTGTTGTTTTTCAAATGTTGTAAAGAGCCTAGGGCTATGACCTTCACCTAGGTGTTTGCCTAATGGGATATAGACTTTAAAGATTGTTTTATTGGTCAGGGTGTATTATAGCTATCAACACTCAATTACCCACTCAATACCTCTCGATTAGAGAGTGATTTTGCCCAATTTATCTTTCTCAAGTCCAAATGGGTATCGAACACAATGGTTGATAAAAAGCTCAAGTCAGGTTGTTAGTGTCTCTAGATTCAACCATTTAATTGGGATTGTCAATCTCTCGATTGACCCAATTTCTTATTAGCCAAGTTTTCCTAGACTAAGTCTCTCTTTATAAAGTAGAGACCAAGTCAAATAGGCATGAACTAATGTTTGCAACCATTAATTCCACAAATAAAAGCAAGAACAAGGCTAAATAATAAACACCCAACCATAAACAAGCATTAAATTAAACACCCATTAAGTTTACACATTAGGGTTGGGTTACAACCCTAGTGAAAATCTAGCTACTCATGCTTGAAATGGAAGAAAAAGAAGAAGAAATGATAATTAAACTCATATTGCTAATTCAAATGATAAAATATATGTTCAAATAGCTCAAAATATGATAAACTACAAAAAAGAGTAAAAGGAAACAACTACTATAGTAGCTGATGTCAACAGTTGACCTAAAAATGTTAAACTTGTCTATTTATACAGGGCTGGAAATTTCGGACAAAAATGCCCTTTCGGAGGTTCTGCGGCCGCACAATTCCATGTGCAGTCTGCACTTTTCTTCAGCTTGATAGGATTGGAAGTTTAAGGCCGCATAATTCTGAACTGCGGCCGCACTACACTCTTTCTGCGGTCCACAGATTTATAACTGCAGTTGCATCTTGCTCTTCTGTGGTCCGCACATTTGTAACTGCGACCGCATAGCTCGTCTTCTGCGGCCGCACAATAATTGTGCAGTCCACACTTTTGATGGACTTGAAATGCAGATTCTCTGTACTTTGCTCCTGACCCAACTTCTGCGGCCGCACAATTCATGTGCGGACCACGCTTTGCACCAGTATCTGATGGATTTTCCTTCATAACCTGCCGCCGCAGATGATATTCTGCAATCCGTACAATTGAGCTTTTGTGCCTTTTTTTGTCCTTGAGTTCAGATTACTCATTCTTGAGTTGGATTTCATATCGGGAATTCATCTTTCAATATTCCTTTAATTAAGCACATTTCATCAGTTTTTGGGAAGACAACTAAACTCTTTTGCACTAAAACGAAAGATAAAAGGCGCTAATAAGTAGTAAAGCGGGTCAAGGAGAGCCTACAATCACTTCTCAAGCCAAGCAAAACATAAAATTTCGCCTAGAAACACATTCAAGGAAAGTTCTAGACCATGCACGGGTACTTGGACTTGCAACAACATCTCACCTCTCACGCAGCTGGATTGTTAAAGAGGATAGAGTCGAGGGCCCACAACGATCATATTCAAGATTGAAAATCACTATGGTTCGATTGAACCACTCGATGATTGTCTAAGTTAACAAAAGAGTCACAAGGTCACTAACTAGAGCTATTACTTTCCAAAAACCTTGTTTTAAACCATAAGCACATAGTTAAGTGTGTTGGTACAAAGTGAAGCATGTTTGACTCTTCGAGCATGACTCAATTAGGTATTTTTATTCATTACCACTACTATTATCACCTAAACACCAAAAACGAACTCAATCCCTTAAGAAGGTTGTCACGAAATCCATCGTTGGGAAGAGTCACCCAGTTCACACAAAAACTACCTTTGGAAAGAACCGTGGCATTAAGAAAACCAAAGACTATTTATCCACTAAAACATAGAAAGAAGCTATTAAATCAACAAAAAGCTACTAATTCAAAAAGAAAACAAACATAAAGATAAAGAAGCTACAAAGCCAAAGAAAAACTATTGAAGTCGTAATGAATATATACATAATGAGAGATAAGAGAGAATATATACATAATGAGAAAGAACAAGAAAATAGTAATAAGTTAATTACAAGCCAAATGTCTCATAGTTATCAAAATACATAATCATCAAAATGAGACAAAGAAACTCCACCCCCCCCCCCGAATAAAACTAAGCATTGTCCCCAATGCTTAACAACATAAGAGTAAAAGAAGGGTGAGAGTGAATAAAACTCCCTATGGCTCTGTGGCCATCTCAGTGTCCCAAGCAGTGGCACCGACCTCAGCCTCATCCAATTGGATCTCATCATCCTCAAGTCCGGGAGTGTCTGGGTTAGTGAACATCTGACGGACTGCCTTAGCAGTGTCTGGCTCCTCAGACTGGCCAGCTGATGTTATAGGATCTGGGCCTGGGTGGTGCGGGTCTGTCAGCATATCAAATGGAATGTCTCCGGCTGCTACAATGTTGGTAACCTGTCGTCGGAGCTTGTCCACTTACTTTTTGGAGGCCTGGGACTTCCACATCTTCTTCACTTCTATGTACAGTTCCTCAATCATGGACCCATGTTGTACCAGAGTGGCCATAATAGTCTTTTGATTTTCCAGAATCTTCTTCAAGGTTTCTTCAACTGTGGGGGGAATATAGGGTGCCGAAATGGACGACTGTGCTGTAACATGACTGGATATATCAGAGAGCTTTGCAGTAGTTGTTTGCATCTAGTTGTTGAGGCTTGCCAGTGTTTGAGAGACTCGCAGCGCAGTCAGTAGAGCAGTGGGCATCGGCACCGGCTTCAAAGCCGAGGTGGAAGGCACTAAGGCTGAAGGTGTAGGCATGGCATCTGCACTGGCTGAAGGCTCTGCTGAAGTGGATGGCATATCGGCTGTCTAAACAGCTACCACCGATGGCTTGTCAGACTGTCCTACGGTGGTAGTCGGCTGACCCTTTCCCTCCAAGTTGTGTGCATCCATCAGAGAATACCATGAGAAGGGTTTCTTAGCCCTAACCTTCGTGTCAAAATCTCTGGGCTCTACCCGTGCATCCGTAAGGTACTTAGTGATGGTGTTGGGGTACGGGTATGGGGAATTATCTTTCCTGGCAACCACTGACATTTTGACCGATATCAAGGCACCCACATTGATCGGGTTCCCAGCCATTAATAGAGGCGACTAGAAATGCCCATGGAATGGGTAGGGGTGTTTCATTCTAGCACGGGTCTAGTCTGCTGTATACGAAGGTCTGCTATCCCTTCGCCTCAAAGTTTAGGGTGTTCCGCTGAATAGGAACCCCTGTTGTGATCCATGGTGGAGGTGGCCCAGGGCTGCAAGAATCTCAGCTAGCCATGAGCGAGCTGCATCACCCATCACCAACTTCTCCAAGTACTGTGCTGGCTCAACATCCTCAAACCCCAAATAGGTGTTCAGTGTGTGTTGGTAAAGTCTCACCTTCAGATTCCTCACTTTTGTCATTTTGATCCTTTTCTTTATGTGCACCACATTTGCGTAGAATTCCTGGACCAGATACTTCTTGTCGTCCACAACAGTCTGGGTGAACCACATCCACCCCTTCCGCTCTTGGAACTATCTCAATACTACTGGATTATACTTGTCAAGATCTTTGAGTTGGAATTGTTGCTCAAGAGTGAGCGATCTCACAGGCCACCACCCATGGAAGATGGTGAAGGCAGCTAGACTTACAAAACGGTCCTCCCATACCTATTTATTTTTTGACCTCTCAAGGCCGGAAACTGTCGTATAACCCCCTCGGCCATCATCTGGAATATCGTCAACAGTAGCCACTAGTGCCTCAGTGACAGGTGTAGAAGAGGGCTCTGAAGCCTGATTGGCACTCTTCGAACACTCGGAGGTGCTATATGAGGAGGAAGGCTCGTCCCGGAGTTGATACCTTCCCCGTGGCAGTGATTGGATAGGAGGCTGCTCTTGCAATGAGTCGCCCTCGATGCTTCCCGAGACGGGGCATATGAACTAGATTCAGAGGGCTATGGATTTTTTCCTCGGCCGACTGTAGCCTTCTTTGCGATTATCTTTTGGAGGGTAAGGGGTAAAGTACTTTTGCCTCGGCCTTTGGAAGGTTCACCCCTCCCCTTTGACGTATCTCCACGGCCTTGAGATCTCACCATTTTCCGTAACAAGCAATAATAGTAGTCAGTTGTAAATCAAGTGCAACTGTCATGACCCAAACCGTAGGGCCACGACGGGCACCCAGTGCCTTACACAACCGAGTACCAACGTAACATATCTTTCTTATTATGTTGTCATGGTAAGTGGCCCAGAAGGGCTGTCCTGAGATACTGAGAATAAAACATAAGGAAATACTAGAAATAGGACGACCCAACATGATATAGAAACTTATACATATGACATACGGCCGACATGATCATTTGTATACTCAAGACATAGGCCGATAAGGCCATACAAGTAACCATATACATGTCATCTGTCTACAAGCCTCTAAGAGTAAATAAATGTCATAAAGGTCGGGACAGGACCCCGCTATACCAATCAATACATATTCAAATCATACTGACCAAATAGACAACTCTGAAGCAAGTGGAGTGCACAAACACCTTCTGCTGAGCTGATAGCCTACTAGGAGAACTCTCAACCTGTCTATCGGGACCTGCGGGCATTAAACGCAGCGTCCCCAGTCAAAAGGGACGTCAGTACAAATAAAGTACCGAGTATGTAAGGCATAAAAGAAACATGGAGTAAGGAACTCAACCTGTAAGTCTGAATAGCTCTGTGAATCATGAAAATATTTATAATATCATGCATGTGTGTATAAATGCCATACCATGCATAAGTATATGTGTACATCACATCATTAAGCCTCTGAGGGCATCCCATCATATCATCTCATCCACTGTGGGCAAAATCATCAATGTATACCAGCTGATCAGGTGGTGGTGTGTATATAACGCCATAACCTTTTTCATATCTCATATACATATAATATACATGTATATAACGCTATCTGGTCATGGGTCAATGTATATGTATAAATGAATGCAATGCATAAGGAAGTAAATCTATAAGATCTCTCGGAATATCATAAGACCCATGAACAAACGATATGATAGTAGGACATATGGGAAATCAAGAACATAGGTAACCCTAGTACTTCTAGGAATAGAATTATTTGTGAACGTTGCGTACTTGCTCATTTCTTGCATCATATGGATCATGCCAAAAAAGGAAAGAATGGATAGCCTTAACATACCTTATCACAATATTTCCAATCACCAAGTTGATCTCGCCTCTTAGAACCTTAATCTACAACAACAATAATAATACTATCATTAAGTTGCGAAAGGTACAACTATCACACAACGAACGACAAACTTATTTTGTATTAAAACGGGCAGCATCTCCCCTATAATCCTTACTTCCTTCAAATTCAAGATAATACCAAATGCAACAATATCAACATGTATACATTATTTTCCAACTTTATATACACCACAAAATACTACAAAACATCCTAACACACCCCAATCTCTTCATACACAAAACGACCACCGTAGTAGTGTCAAATGGCCCGAAAATATTAGGACGAACTACCAGCCCACAACCCTGAATTTATGTGGTGTTTCTACACAACCTTACTCCTACAAAACTCCACAAAATAGTTGTAAAACACGCAGCCCAACAACAACACAAAACAATCCACAAATCAGTCTGCTAAAAGTGAATAACTCGAATTCACGGCTTTCGATCACCGTCCCGTGAGTTATAACTATTAGGAAACAAATATATATAAACCTTCCTTGATATTTAAACACTTAAATGCAGAAATTACACGTTTTATTAACTATGAAGTACCTTCCAAAACTCAAACTACAAAGAAAAAGAGAGGCGATATAGCGATACTTACGTCGTAGGGATCGTTTTATTGTTATCGTTTCTTGATTCCGTGTCGGGGATGATAATCTTGTTTGAAGCTCTTGCAGAGAGCTTAAGAGTAAATTTAGGGGTCTTATTTGGTTGTGTGTTATGTAAAATTGAAGAAAGAAACGAGACAAGGATATAAATATCCATTTTGTTTGAAAAATCAAAAGGTGCTACTTGGCACCCTAGCATTCGTCCTTCTTCTAACGCTTATAACTTTTTATCCGGGTGTCGTATGAACAAACGGTTAAGAGAGTTGGAAACTAAATTCCAAAACCTTCAATTGGATATATAATATGTCCCAAAAATACCTCATATAGCACACGAAATGTATTTCTTAAAAAGCTCTATTACAAGGCAAATCCTTAGTCGGTTTTTCCGCAACATTAATTCGATTTTTCCCAAACTTCATATTTTCTATCCAAACATCATATATAGCCATATTATGACTTTAAAATTATTTAAATAATTATTAACAAGTCTCATATTCATTGCGTCACCTTGGGACGCACATGGTGTAACAACAACAGACCGTGAACACATAGTGTAAAACATATTTGCAGGTAGGGAAGTGTGATCCGCACAGTTACAAGTGCGGTCGCAAGCTGGGCTGTGGGGACCTCACAATTATAACTTGCAGCCGCAACAATGAATCTGCGGTCCGCACAATTTTGAGTGCGCTCCGCACTTTTATCATTGTGGCCGCACATTATATATCAAAAAGTGGAAACTCTCTAGTGACAGAGATTACGTTGTTCTGCGGCCGCACTCACTTTTCTGCGGCCGCGATGGGATTTTTGCAAATTGCCCAATTTCAAGTGCTGCCACAGAATCAACCTTACTTACAGTACCCTAGCCTTAACTTCTATAGACCGCACAATTTCTTGTGCAGCCGCAGATTTCAAACCAAAATCGATCAGACTCCTAGGGTTTACAAAATTTTGCACAAATTCGACATGGTATGAACACTTAAGCATGAAAAACAAATCACCCATTCCCCAGAGAGCAATTATCAGTTAACCCAACACAGTTTAAACCCCACATGGTAGTAAAATTGAAATCTAATGACAAATGGCCTAAAACTACCTAAAATTGTAAATTAAACTAAAAATTGAAAAATTTTATGAGTAATGGAAGCATACCAGATACGAAGTAATGCAGATGAGTAATCACAAATATGGATTTTGTGTGGCAGTAGATTGAACAAACGATTTCAAAGTTTTAGAGTTTAGAGTGTTCAGAGAGGGAAAAAATGTACAGTAGCCCTAAGATTACTATTTATACATGGACGGTCAGTCTTGAGGGACAAGGGAGGAGTGTGACTGTAGAATTCCTTCTGCGGTCTGCACTCTGTTACCTGGGGCTCAAATGTCGTTGCTGATCTGCGGTCCGTAGTTTTTATGGTGCGGCCGCAGAATTTTGGTGCAGACCACATATTTTGTTGTGCGGCCACACTTTGGCCATTTTTCAGACAGACCAAACTTCAGAGAGTTTGCAATTTTCCATCTCAATTTGTGCGGTCCGCACTTTAATTGTGCGGCCACATTTCCCTTCTATTGTAGCACCTACAATTGTGCGGTCTTCACTTTTTCCACACATAGCTAATTTTTCTGAGCACAGTTCTTGTAACATACTTCAAATCTAGTTAGCACAAAAATAACACACGTCTACAAAAGAAGAAAGGAAAAAGAAAAAGAAACATGGGTTGCCTCCCAAGAAGCGTCAGATTTAACGTCGCGATACGATGCAGATTATCATCACTTCAAATGAATAGATTCCACCACGTGGCCATCATCAACTTGTCCCGAATAATGCTTTACCCGTTGACCATTGACTCGGAATACCTCATCATTTTTGTTCTTTAAGTCCAATGTACCAAAATGTGTCACACCCACAATATCAAAGGTACCACTCCATTTAGATTTTAGCTTTACGGGAAACATCTTCAATCGTGAGTTGAACAACAACACAAGATCACCTACCTTGAACTCCTTGTTTTGGATGTATTTGTCATGAAGATACTTCATCTTCTCTTTATACAAGGACGAACTTGCATATGCATGGTACCAGAACTCATCCAATTCATTCAAATGTGATACCCGTAAGTTAGTGGTTGCATTCCAATCAAGATTCAATTTCTTTAATGCCCACATGGATTTGTGTTCAAGTTCCACTGGAAGATGACAAGATTTTTCAAACACCAACCGGTATGGAGACATCCCGATAGGAGTTTTGAATGCAGTCCGATAAGCCCATAGTGCATCATAAAGTTTCTTTGACCAATCCGTCCGATTAGCATTCACTGTTTTAGACAAGATACTCTTTGTCTCCCGATTGGAGACTTCCACTTGACCGCTAGCTTGTGGATGATAGGGAGTCGTAACTTTATGAGTGACACCATACTTGACAAGCAAATTGTTAAAAGCCTTGTTGCAAAAATGCGACCCCACATCGCTTATGATAGCCCGCGGAGTACCAAATCATGTGAAAATATTCTTCTTCAAGAACGCCACCACACTCCTCACTTCATTGTTGGGTAGAGCAACGACCTCTACCCATTTAGACACATAATCAACTGTGACCAAGATGTAGGTGTTTCCACAAGAACTAACAAAACAACCCATGAAGTCAATACCCCACACATCAAAGATATCAATTTCCAAAATTGTAGTGAGAGGCATTTCATTGTTCTTCCAGATTCCAGCGGCCCATTGGCATTCATCATATCTTTTAACCATATCACTTGCATCTTTGTAGAGAGTGGGTCAATAGAAACCACAACTTAGCACTTTGGCCACCATTCTTGCTCTTCCATGGTGACCACCATAAGGCGAAGAATGACAAGCCTCAAGAGTAATATTTTGTTCTTCGTCCGGTACACATCTTCCAATTACCTTATCCGCACAAATCTGGAAAAGGTATGGCTCGTCCCAATAATAATCTTGACAATCCCATTTGATCTTCTTCCTTTGATTTGAAGAGAGCTCATTCTGGATGATTCCACACACAAGGAAGTTTGCTAGATCCGCGAACCATGGTACCTTCTTTATTAAAATAGCCAAGAGTTGCTCGTTAGGGAAGGAGTCATTGACTTCAAGGTCATCATGCGGCCTCCCCTCCTCCTTCAAACGAGACAAGTGGTCCGCCACTTGATTTTTACTCCCTTTTCGAACTTGGATGTCAATATCAAACTCTTGCAATAATAACACTCATATCATCAACCTAGCTTTTGAATCTTTCTTGCTCATAAGATAGTGAAGTGCCACATGATCCGTATGAATAATAACCTTTGCACCCATCAAGTATGGTGGAATTTCTCAATTGCAAACACAATGACATAGAGCTCTTTTTCAGTAACGGTGTAACTAACTTGGGCATCATTCATGGTCTTACTAGCATAGAAGACCGGATGAAAGATCTTGTTGATATGTTACCCCAAAATGGATCCAACCGCTACATCACTAGCATCTCACATGAGCTCAAAAGGAATACTCCAATTAGGAGCGGTGATAATGGGAGTAGTTGTCAACTTGAACTTTAGCAATTCAAAGGCTCTCATGCAATCATCATTGAAGTGAAATTTAGCATTTTCTCTAAAAGCTTGCACAACGGGTTCACCACTTTAAAAAATCCTTTATGAAGCGCCGGTAGAACCCCGCGTGACCCAAAAAACTTCTCACGCCTTTCACTAAAGTTGGATGTGGAAGTTTAGAAATCACCTCTATCTTTGCCTTGTAGACCTCTATGTCATTCTTTGAAATTTTATGGCCAAGGAAAATGCCTTCCTCGATCATGAAATGGAATTTCTCTTAATTTAACACCAAGTTCATTTCTTCACACCTTGCCAATACTTTATCTAAATTTTCCAAGCAATCATCAAAGGAATCCCCGACTATCAAAAAGTCATCCACGAAGACTTCAAGGTATTCCTCTACCGTATCTGTAAAGATTGCCATCATACACCGTTGGAAAGTTGCGGGTGCATTGCATGAGCCAAATGGCATCCGCTTGAAAGCGAAAGTGCCATAGGGATATGTGAAAGTTATTTTCTCTTGATCTTTCGGGGCAATAAGGATTTGGTTGTAGCCCGAATATCCATCCAGAAAACAATAAAAAGAATGGCCGGACAATTTATCAAGCATCTGATCAAGGAAAGGAAGTGAAAAATGGTCTTTTCTTGTGACTTTGTTCAGTTTCCGATAGTCCATACACACTCTCCACTCGGTCATCATTCTTGTGGGAATCAACTCGTTCTTATCACTGGTGACCAAAATTATGCCCCCTTCATAGGGACACATTGCACCGGAGAAGTCCATGAATTGTCGGAAATAGGGTAGACCACCCCGACATCTAACCATTTGATAATCTCCTTTTTGACCACGTCCTGCATGACTTCATTGAGTCTCCTTTAATGTTCAATGGAGGGTTTGTCATCTTCCTCCAAGTTAATCTTGTGCATTCAAAATGTGGGGATTATTCCCCAAATATCCGCCAAAGTCCAACCAATAGCTTTCTTCCTCTTGTGGAGCAGCGCCAATGTAGAGTTAACCTGCATGTTAGTCAAACAAGAGGAAATAATAACCGGTAAAGTAGAACAAAGGCCAAGGAATTCATACCTGAGATGTGGAGGCAATGGATTCAACTCCAAGATCGGAGGCTCTTCATTTGAAGGTTTTGTAGGAGGATTTTTACTATTCTCAAGATCCAAGGAAAGTTTTTGGGGTGCATAGTTGTACGACCTCATTCCTTGCAAAGAATTAACACATTTCATGAAGCCATCAATCTCGTCATCATCAAAATTGACAAGATGGCCTCCAACATATAACCCACATTAATTGTGGCACTTGTATCATCAATAATCACATCGGTCACAAAGTCCACAAATGAATAAACTTCATTTCTATTCGGTTGCCTCATAGATTTGCAAACGGGGAACACCACCTTTTCATCACCCACCCAGAAAATGAGTTCTCCGGCTTCCACATCAATAAGAGCCTTCCCCGTAGCAAGGAAAGGTCTTCCAAGAATAATCTACACCTCATAGTCTACTTCACAATCAAGAATAACAAAATCCGCCAGGAGAATAAACTTATCAAAATGAACCAATACATCTTCAATCATCCCCAATGGTCTCTTCATTGTACGATCGACCATTTGTAATCTCATAGATGTGGGTCTTGGTTGCCCAATTCCCAAGGTTTTGGAAACCAAATAGGGCATCAAATTGATACTCGCCCCAAGATCACAAATAGTTTTAGCAAACTCGACACTTCCAATGGTACAAGGGATTGTGAAAGCACCGGGATCTTCCAACTTAGGAGCCATCGAATGTACAATGGCACTCACTTGGTGAGTGACTTTGATAGTTTCAAAATTCATTGATCGCTTCTTTGTCACCAAATCCTTAATAAACTTTACGTATACGGGAATTTGATCCTAGGATTTAACTAATGGAACATTTATCGAGAGACTCTTCATCATATCAATAAACTTTTTGAATTGATTCTCGCCATTTTGCTTGGCAAGCCTTTGAGGATATGGAGGAGGTGGCTTAGGCAATGGTGCCTTAGACTTCTGCACTACCAGTTCCGGTATGTCAATCACATGCTCCCTGGACGAGTTCACTTCCTCTTGAGTCTCTTCCACCATGTCATCAGTATCAATCTGCACTTCATCATTAGCTTGCACTACATTGGTTGGGATCTCTTCTTCTTCTACCACTTGTTCATCATCCACAAGTTGCCTTTGACCTGAGGTGGGTGCATTCCCACCTCTTCCACTTCTTGTAGCAATGGCCATGGCATGCCCAGTATTGTTCCCACCCTTTAGGTTCACCACCGTGTCACTTGGTAGTGCCCCCTTAGGATGAGAATTTAAAGCTTGAGAGATTTGACACATTTGCAATTCTAGATTGCGGATCGATGTGTTGTGTGAAGCAAGTTGGGCATCGAAATCGGCATTCTTCTCTATCATTTATTTTAAAATGTTCTCAATAAGGCCCATTTCTTCAATGGATGAGCTAGGACCATGGGAAGGATAATGGGGTGGGTTTCTCGGTTGTTGATACATCGGGGGACTTTGAAAACCCGACCCCCGATTTCCTTGATTGTTATTCCATCAGCCTTGATTATTGCCTCCCCTATTTCCTTGGTTATTATTGTTATGCCAGTTACCTTGATTATTGCTTCCACTCAAATTGCCTTGAATGTTATTGTTATTCCAATTGTTTTGATTGTTTCCACCACTCCAATTACCTTGGTTGTTAGAATTCCAATTGCCTTAATTATTTGAAGGTCTCCATTGTTGTTGACTAGGGCCTTGGAAGTTGTTTCTTTGCCCTTGAAAGTTTTTCACATATTGTACCTCTTCCTCTTGGTCATTATAAGAACCATCTTGATCAAATCCATTATCATCTTGTTCAAAATTTTCCACTCTTTATTGCACTTGTGGACTTCTTGTTCTTCGCTTGTTCACCAACATATTTAATCCCTCCATTAAATTGACTTGCCTCGGGTTTTGCACTTGTTGAAGTTGAGCCTTTGCCAATTGGTTCATGGTGGTAGTCGACTCGGCTATGGCTTGTCCATGATCATGCAACTCTTTGTGAAGGTGAATCACATTGGAGTCACCTTGTGAGCATTAGCTCGAGATTGCCATGCCGAAGAAGTATTCTCCATATAATCCAAGCTATCATATGGCTCCGCATAAGGTGTAGTCATGAAGTTCCCACCGGCAAGTTGATTCACTACACATTGGTTGGTGGTATTGATCCCCCGATAGAAAGTTTGTTGAATCATGTTCTCCGTCATATCATTGTTAGGCACTCTTTCACCATTGTTCTATACCTTTCCCATATCTCGTGTAGTGGTTCATTGGGTTCTTGCTTGAATGCTAGAATTTTATCCTGAAAAATAGCCATGTGCCCGGGAGAGAAGTACTTAGAAATACATTTCTCGGCTAGTTCATCCCAAGTATGAATGGAATGATTTGGCAAACGTTCCAACCAATCTAAAGCTTTCCCCTGTAGAGAGAAGAGAAAAAGCCTTAGCCTCAAATCATCCTCGGAGACATTAGTTTGTTTACTCTACCAACACGTATCTACGAACCCCTTCAAGTGTTTATATGCATTTTACCCGGTGCACCAGTGAAGAACCCTTGTTGCTCCAGCAAAGTGAGCATCACATTGGTTATTTGGAAGTTGCCCACCCTAATACGGGGAGGCACTATAGCACTTGCGTACCCTTCATTCGGCAACACCCGGTGTGGAGCCGCTTGTGGTGGAGGTGGGGGTGGAACGGGCACATTGTCATGAGGCGGTCTGCCTCGTCTATTGGCTTGAGGTTCAAGAGGTACCTCATCCATTTGATCATCCTCAATGTCCACATCCCCCAAAGGTAAGTTTCTGAGATCATTGCTTGCCATGATTGCACCTACAATTTCTCAACATGTTAGTAACGAGGGAGAAAAAGAAGATATCCCAAAAACACACCTAAATATATAACTAACACTGTTTTTAGCTCCCCGACAATGACGCCAAAAATTGATCTTGTCCAAGTTCACACATCAGTTCGAGGTTATGAAAACGGTCGATGCAATAATAATACCCAACAAGAGTCAGGGTCGAATTCTGCAAGGAGCTATATGTATGGGAGTGAGTAGTATATATCATAGCGGAGTTTGTATATCTAAATTTGCACTTCCACAAAATTGAGTTGTTTTAAAGTCTAAATTAAACTACGATTGCAATTTAAGAAATAATACTAGGAAATTATTTTTGTTGTTTTTCAAATGTTGTAAAGAGCCTAGGGCTATGACCTTCACCTAGGTGTTTGCCTAATGGGATATAGACTTTAAAGATTATTTTATTGGTCAGGGTGTATTATAGCTATCAACACTCAATTACCCACTCAATACCTCTCGATTAGAGAGTGATTTTGCCCAATTTATCTTTCTCAAGTCCAAATGGGTATCGAACACAATGGTTGATAAAAAGCTCAAGTCAGGTTGTTAGTGTCTCTAGATTCAACCATTTAATTGGGATTGTCAATCTCTCGATTGACCCAATTTCTTATTAGCCAAGTTTTCCTAGACTAAGTTTTTCTTTCTCAAAGTAAAGATCAAGTCAAATAGGCATGAACTAATATTTGCAACCATTAATTCCACAAATAAAAGCAAAAACAAGGCTAAATAATAAACACCCAACCATAAACGAGCTTTAAATTAAACACTCATTAAGTTTACACAATAGGGTTGGGTCACAACCCTAGTGAAAATCTAGCTACTCAAGCATGAAATGGAAGAAAAAGAAGAAGAAATGATAATTAAACTCATATTGCTAATTAAAATGGTAAAATCTATGTTCAAATAGCTCAAAATATGAAAAACTACTAAAAAGAGTAAAAGAAAACGACTATTGTAGCAGTTGATGTCAAAAGTTGACCCAAAAATATGAAACTTGTCTATTTATACATGGCTGAAAATTTCGGACAAAAATATCCTTTGGGAGGTTCTGCGGCCGCACAATTCCATGCGCGGTCCGCACTTTTCTTCAGCTTGACAGGATTGGAAGTCTGCGGCCGCATAATTGTAACTACGACCGCATCTTGCTCTTCTGCGGTCCGCGGATTTATAACTACGGCCGCATCTTGCTCTTTTGCGGTCCGCACAATTGTAACTACGGCCGCATAGCTCGTCTTCTGCGGCCGCACAATAATTGTGCGGTCCGCACTTTTGATGGACTTGAAATGAAGATTCTCAAAACTTTGCTCCTGACCCAGCTTCTGCGACAGCACAATTCATGTGTGGACCGCACTTTGTACCATTCTCTGATGTATTTTTCTTCATAACCTGCGGCCGCAAATGATATTCTGCGGTCCGCACAAATGAGCTTTTGTGTCATTTTTGTCTGTGAGTTCAAATTAATCCTTTTTGAGTTGGATTTCTTCTCGGAAATTCATCTTCCAATATTACTGCAATTAAGCACATTTCATAAGTTTTCGGGAAGACAACTAAACGCTTTTGGACTAAAACAAAATCTAAAAGGCGCTAATAAGTAGTCAAAATTCCCACTTATCATCGTACTCTAAGATATTTGCACTATTACGACGTAGGGTGCGAGGCATTGTGCAATGCAGCAATGTATTTTTGTTGCCTGTTGAATTGTTGAGCTCTCTGGATTTCCCCACTAATTCTCCGCATGGCGCGTCGCCCCATGCGGCGCGCCTATGCAATTGTTACAAAGTAAACGTCCTATTTCGGCTAGGAAAAAGTATTTTCGTCTAGGCCCGACCCTACTTGGTATAAATACATGGGAAAACGTTATTTTATGGACTTTTGACACATATTCAACCTAAGGAGGCTAAGAAGGAGTTGGAAGAGCAAAAGCACAAGGATTTCATCATTCCTTCCTCACTCAAGACCTGAGTTTGGATTGAATTTATGTTTTCCTCTACTTTAACTTTATTTGTGATGAATTGCTCCATATCTTTGGAGTATTTCCCTTTAGGGTTTGATGAATTTGGTGTATTGATGATTTGTAGATTATAACTCTATTTTTATGTATTTAAGTATTTTTGGATGATTTAATTATTGCATCTATATTCACTAGCTCATATAATCGAGAGAGGCATAACTTGTGATATCTTTGCATTATATTATTGGTTGAATTCATTAATTCTTCTTAGTAATCGAAAGAGGCTAGTTGAATCATTGAGTAAAACTAGTTAGGAGAATAATCGAAAGAGGTATCTCTGAAGACCAATCCACTACGCATTCTTGCATATCTTCACATGCTTAAATTGGTTCATCTTGTGAGGTTAAGTCTTAATCGAGGGAGGAGTTTTTGCTGAATGTTCGAACTAATAATTGAGTGAATTTGAGAGACTCACTTGAACATTAGAAGTGAATTTTCTAGAGTTAGATCCCAAACCATTATCTTACACCTATCCTATCATCCCCTATTTCATCCCACTGATAACTTCCTTTCTTATCTTTGTTTCGATTGTCACTAGTCAATAACTTTAGACTCTTAGTTAATTTTAGTAAGAAATCATATAAACCTCAATTGTTGATTCTCTTGGATATCAATCAAGATAGAAACTATGAGAATACTATTTAAATCTAATCCATGTGGATACAATATCATACTATACTATATTTGATTAGCGAGCATAATTTCAGTGGTGTTTTGTGCTCGTCACCGATGACCCCAAGTTAGCCAGTGCATCGGCCTCACTGTTTTGATCTTGGGGTACATGCTGCAGGTCCATTCCCGGAATTTATGTAGGGTTACCTGTAATTTGTCCAGGTACCTTCGCATCCTTTCGTCTTTTACCTGAATTGATGTAGGGAGTCGCAATTAGCTTCGATCACCTCGGCCCCAAGGCCTTTAGATAATTCTAGACCTGCAATCATGATCTCATACTCAGCCTCATTGTTAGTCCATTTTATAGTTCTAATAGATTGCCTAATTACCTGTAAGGCCCCGGAAAAGTTTTCTAACGATTTAATATTTTAAAGTACGCCAACGGTATTTGGGAATAATGTGTTAGAGTATTAAAAGGAGACCCATGGGGATAGAACCACATTATTTTGAAATGGAAAGTATATGTTTAAGGAGTGTTGAAACATACTAAGGAGTTTTGTTAATGGAAAGAATTCATGTGGAGCAAGTAGGATACATTAAGTGGAAAGGATGTCTCAATTCACACAAGATCCTACTTCAAACGTATGATGCTATCAAACTATAACTACTTATAAGGTGATCTACCTATCAAATTAAAGCTCTTTGATTCTAGTTTCTAACACTTCAAACCGTTCATCATTCGGACAATCCTACAAGAAGTTATGATCAAATACCCAAAGGCTGGCCTGTAGCTCGCTACAGAGCTCGCGAGGCCAGGTGTAAGACCAGGACTGTAGCGCGCTAAGACCAGGCTTTAGCCTGGCGAGGCCAGGACTGTAGCACACTAAGACTGAGCTTTATCCTGGCTAGGCCAGGCTTGTAGCACGCTAAGACCAGGCTTTAGCCTGGCGAGGCCAAGTCTGTAGCCCAGATCCAGAATTTCGGAGTATCCATTTTTCTATGTTTTAAACCCGACCCTATTCCGTTAAAACACCTACCTTGGACCATTTTGAACATATTTTCTGATATTTTGAGAGTGATAGAGAGAGAGAGAGAGTCATAGAGGGAGAAGTGAATATTCATCAAAATTTCTCTTCAACTCTCCCTTAAAACCTTGAAGATTATCAAGAGAGGCACCTAGTTCTTCTTCCTAAGAGGTAAGATTCTACATCCTAACCCTCAATTTCGAATTTTATCTAGTATTGGTTAATTAGCAAGATAATATTTGGGCATCAGAGTTGTTTATTTTACATGCATGTGTTACCAAAGGGTGTAGGAAGACTGTTGAGCTAAGAATGGTAAAGATTGGGTTGGAAGATGATGGAATCCTCCATAAAAGGACCTTGAAACCTTGATGCACACCTAGTGTGTGATAATATGCTCAAATGAGCTAAAACCATGTTCATCTTCCTAATTATGGTTTACTTTTGTTATATTTCTAAATATATTGAAGTTGCTAGAATTTTCGGAACGTCGTAGTAATTTAAGGAAAGCTCAAAACAAGGTATGTTGGCTAAACTTTCTCTCTTAGAATTGAATTCCACGATGTTCCCGTAAGTTCCAAGTATGGTTGGCTCAAGATTCCTAACTTCTATATTCCGGGTTATTCCCTATAAACTTGTTTATTCCGAATGCGCCTTATGTAGAAAGATAGATGTTCAAAGTATGGTTTGCGTATTAAAATGTTGTGGCTTTGAGTCATGTTTTAAATGAGAACTAGTATACCAATTGGGTGACAAAAACTCGATATGCTTAAGACTCATAATTGCTCATATGTGTACCTAAATCTTGATTGGAAATTTCTTATTGTTGATGATCTATAAAGATGGTTGGAAGTGAAATAAGTGAATTGGGGATATAGAGTGTGGCCAACGTGCCAAGAATTTAAGTTATAATTGAGGCTAGTAGTGCAAATGATTTGAGAGGATGCGATAAAGAATATGAAATGAGCCTCGACTCAATTATTTAAAAACGATTTTGAAAATAGAATTGCCTAAAAGCTTTTGTACTCAATTCATGCCCATAAGTGGCTGCTTTAACTAATGCTTTGCTTTATAAATATATCCAGTGTGATTAGAGTTCTACATACTCATGTGTTGAAATTATACATTGTAATTTCTTAGGGAAGAGTATTGCAAGAGTAAATGGTGTATTGATTGCTTATGATTTTTCATGTGTGTTTCTATTGTTGGTTGGTATGCCTTATTCTTTGGGAAGAAACCATTTGTGTTTGAAGTTCCCATTTCAAATTGATTTGAAGTATATGATTTCTGATATTTTCTATATATTGATATTTTATGGTGATCTTTGAAATTGAAAGGGGTGAAAGTGTGGAATATGAAATACGGCCATCGTGCCAGGAATAAAGAATTTTGTGAATGGCCAAATGAGTCAAGGATATATTGTCATTATGAATGAGTGGAAATACTAATGAGAATTTATACAATGTGAAATATGTTGAGGTGAGTGCAATTCTATTTATGTTACCTTTATGTGCAAATCAAATCAAACAAATTGTTTTTGGGAGCATCATTAGCAAAACCATGGAAGGGTGGGTCATAAGGCCCACACCTGAAACTACATGTGCCGGTGTAGGGGTAGATTGTGATTATTCCTCTTATTTGAGATGAAATTGTGATTTTATTCCCCTTAATTGGGATGAAACTGGAACCTTTATGGATTGAAAAAGTCAACCCACATGGCATATGTGGGAAGGCGGCCTAGCTGATCGGGTGGAGATCGGACTCCATGTTGCACACATAGTGGTACTACTCTTGGTAACAACTTTATTTCGCATCACCTATCAAACCACATTGTCCGTGGGGACATGGCCTAGCCGATCGGGCGTGATCGGACTCCGTGCTAACAAAGACGGTGGAATATCGGTGCTGATGATCTCCCAACCAAAAATTGTATATGAAGTTCGTATTTTGAAAATTATTATGTTTTAACGGGACATTTGGATATTGTTTATTGTGACTTGCTGTGTCTATGTGTTGCCTTTTCTTATATAGGAATTCTATTTTGAAAGAGCACTTTTAGCTATACATACTAGTGTTATTCGACAGTACTAACGTCCCTTTTACCGGGGGCGCTGCATCTTTAATGGATGCAGGTGGTTCTACAGCAGGCGGCATTGATCGGTGATAGCAGTACACTCTTTTCAGCTGATTTGGTGAGCCCCACTTCATTTCGGGGTCATTTATCTTTTGTTTCTCACGTACTGTGTTTTAAGGTATAGCCGGGGCCTTGTTGCCGACATTTCCATATTACTCTTCTATTGTTCTTAGAGGCTCCGTAGATAGGTTGTGGGTTGTGGTTGATGTTGGGGAATTGAACTAGAAATGTTGGTATTTAGAAATCATATTTTTCATTAATTCTATAAACTTGTAATATTTTGGAAATTATGAATGAAGCTGCTAATGGGAATGAAATGGAAGTTGTTAATAAAATCTTTTCAGTGTTTGATTAATGGAGTACATATCCACTTTAATCATGGATGAGTTTGGGTAGAAGGAAATCTAACAGGCTTGCTCGGCCGGGTTCTCTTAGTTGAGCGCCGGTCGCGCTCCTCAGTTTTGGGGCATGACATTACCTTTCCCATAGGTGGTTTTAATATCACGTTTGAGGCACCGTCTGTGAAAAGGGTCTAAATTTCCAAAGTGGTCCCTGAGGTTAACAGTAATTCCCTTTCGACTTTGGGTATTAAGGCCGGCGTAAAGTCGGCCACGAAGTCTGCCAAAGTTTGAGATTTTATGGAAGTTCGGGGTCGGTACTCGATATCGTACCTGCTAATTTCCACGGTCCCTTTGGAAAATTGGCCCGAGACCTCGAGCTTGTGCATGATATTCCTTTGTAGGTAAGAGGTCACAACACATATGGGGTGGCATTGAAAGTACAACTTTTGCTTCTTGGAGACACTTAGCAAAGCGAGCGCCAATTTTTTCAGGTGAGGATATCTTGATTTGGCCTCACCTAGAGTTCTACTAACATAGTAAATTGGAAATTTTGCACCTTCTTCCTTTCGGATTAAGACTCCACTTACCGCCACCTGGGAAACCGCCAAGTAGAGGTACTACTGTTCATCTGCCTTCAGAGTGTGCAACAGGGGTGGACTCGATAGGTACCATTTGAGTTCTTCCAAAGCTTGCTAACATTTTGGAGTCCAGTAAAAGTTATTCTTCTTATTTAACAGTGAGAAAAATCGATGGCTTTTGTCCGAGGACCTCGAGATGAACCGACCCAAGGCGGCAATACGCCCGGTCAGTCTTTGAATGGACTTGACGTTGTCCACCATGGTGATGTCCTCTGTGACCTTTATTTTGTCGGGGTTGATCTCGATTCCCCGATCGAATACCATGAACCCGAGCCTAGTTGTGAATGAAGAACAAAACAATTAAATAAGAACTCTAACAGTAGCTAGAAAGCGAAAAAATAAACTTGAATTGCTTTGATTTGCGTGTTACAAAAGCGAGATCTGCGTCGTGATTTGCTTTGAATTCTGTTCTCGTTAATTACTGATCTGTAACCGACATCAAGCAAGATCTACGTCGTGATATTCGGTTAGGTGCGAATATCAAGGCCCTCTATCCGTCGTGTGTAGCCGTTTACCATGTTTCTCGAGGTCTTAGAACTCGTTCTTAGTCTGGGGCTCGTTGCTTTATTGTAACGACCCGGCTAGTTATTTTGAGAGTATTAGCCCTGAACCCCTATTCATTGCTTCCTTCCTCTCATTTTGTTAGTTACGTGACTCGCCGGGAGGATTTGTTTTTGGTTTAGGAGTGAAATGGGACACATAGTCCCTATAATGAGAGTTTAAGTTCTAGTAATTAACCGTAATTTGAACTGTGTGAAGATGACCTCAGAATGGATTTCGACGGTTCCAATAGCTCTGTAGGGTGATTTTGGTCTTAGGAGCATGTTCGGATGTTGAATTGGAGGTCCGTAGGTCATTTTAGCGTCAATTGGCGTAAGTTGAAAAATTGGATGATTTCTTGAGGTAAGTCTCATATACTCATTTTTGATCAATAATCTTATTTCCCCATTGATTTTCCCACCTAGTTTGTGCATATTTAAGGTGGAGTTTGGGAGTTTAAGGTTAGGGATTTGGAGAGTTTAATTTGGGGATTTGAATGGCGACTTGGTGTCGGATTTGGGTAATTTTGGTATGGGTGAACTCGATATCGAGTGGGTATTCGTATTTTGTGACTTTTACCCGATTCCGAGATGTGGGCCCATGTCGACTTTTTGGGGGGATTTTTTAATTCTTTATTAAAGTCGCAGTTTCATTATTTAAATTAATTTCTTGTAGTTGTATTTATAGTATATAATTGCTTTTGGCTAGATTTAGGCCGTTCAGAGTCGGAAAATCGGAGGAAAGGCATTCTCATTGACTAATTGAGCTTGGTTTGAGGTAAGTGACTTGCCTAACCTTGTGCGGGGGAACCTCCCCTTAGGATTTGGTACTGTTGTAACAATTTGTGATATGTGAGCACCGTTTACACGAGGTTATGAGTGCGTACACAGCCTAAATATGGGAATTCCAGTTCTTGCTGAGTAGTTATCTTTTAAATCCTTAACTGAGTTGCTATAGTCTATGTAGTCATTATGTTTAGCCTAATGCCGCATGTCTACATGCCTTAACTTTTACTTGAAATTTGTGCAACATACTTAGTTGAATTACTTGCCTCCGTGATCTTGTATTCAGTCTTTAACTGTATGATTCCTTGTTGTAAATTCATTGTTTCATAGGTCATGAGTTGTGTATTTACTTTTGGGACTATGAGGCGGTACCTCGGGAGTGCCCATGTTGTTTACCACTATTTGCTATGTTGTTGCCTTTCTATAATTTCTCATCGTTTAAATTCTCAGCTATTTCAATATATTATTAAATCTTCTGCCTTGCTTCTCTTTTTATTCTATTAGGGCCCTAACTTGACCTTGTCACTACTCTACCAAGTTTAGGCTTGGCACTTACTCGGTACCATTGTAGTGTAACTCATACTATACTTTTGCACATCCTTTTGTGCAGATCCAGGTGCTGCTTACCAGACCATGTACCAATAAGCTAGACTGTACGTGGAGATTTTAAGGTATATATGCAACCGTCCGCTGAACTCGGAGTCCCCCTTTATCCCTATAATGATGTTTTCTTTTTTGTATTTGACTCTGATGTATAGAGACACATAACATTTTGAATTTAGAGCCTGTGACTCGTTTCAACCGGGTTTTGAGAGTTGTAATTATTTGAATTGCAGTTCTTGTTTATATTTCATACGTTGAGATTTGAGTTCAGTTTTATATTCAATTATTCTATAAATTTTTAGGCTTACCTAGTCTTAGAGACTAGGTGCCATCACGACATCCTATAGAGGGAAAATTGGGTTCGTGACAAGTTGGTATCAAAGCTCTAGGTTCATAGGTGTTATGAGTCACACGCAGGTTTAGTAGAGTCTCGCAGATCGGTACGGAGACATCTGTACTTATCTTAAAGAGGCTATGGAACTGCTAGGAAAAGCTTCACTTCTTTGATTCCTTATCGTGCAAGATTGTTATTTCGGATTCTAAAATTCTGTCTTTTTATTCGCTCACAGATGGTGAGGACACGTACAACCGAAGCTGATGACCAGACACTCGTGCCCCCTGCTAGAGCCACGAGAGGCCGGGGCTGGGGTAGAGGCCGAGGACGTCCACGTGGTGCAGCCAGAGCACCCGCACGGGCTGCTATAGAGGAGCCACCAATAGCTCCAGTTGGAGAGCAGGCACATGAGACACATGTTATAGCATCAGCCCTCTAGGAGACTCTAGCCCAGTTTCTGAGCATGTTCAGCACCTTCGCTCAGGAAGGATTGATATCACTTGCTCCCGCCATATCTCAGGCCGGGAAAGAAACACAGACTCCCGTCGCCTATACCCCCGAGCAGTGGGTTCAGGTCAACCAGATTCCGAAGATCATACCGATATAACTGGTAGCTCCAGTTCAGCCCAAGGTTAGGGCAATAGTTTTTGAGGCGGAGCAACTCAAGCTCAAGAGGTACAAGAAGTACGACCCTCCTACATTCAGTGGCTTGGCGTCAGAGGATGCCCAGGGTTTTCTTGAAAATTGTCACCGTATCCTCCGTACTATGGGTGTTGCATAGTCTAGTAGGGTTTTCTTCGCTACGTTCCTGCTTAGAGGAGCAGCCTATCAGTGGTGGCGTGCATACGAGTTTGGTAGTCCGGCTGAGGCAACTTCACTCACTTGGACTCAGTTCTCAGACATGTTCTTCAGAGAGTATGTTCCCTAGAGTTTCAAAGATATATGGGGCACAGAGTTTGAGCAGTTGCGCCAGGGTTCTATGACCTTGTCAGAGTATGCGGTCTGATTTCGTGATTTGGCTAGGCATGCACCAGCCTTGGTTGCTACTATTTGAGAGCAGGTTCATCGGTTTATTGAGGGACTCAACCCCAGTATCAGATTTAGCATGGCCCGATAGTTGGAGATGGATATTGCATACCAACAGGTAGTGGGGATTGCTAGGAGGTTGGAGGGTATGCTGACTCGGGAGAGAGAGGAGAGAGAGGCCAAGAGGTCTCGAGAGTCTGGCACTTATAGTGGCACTCGTGCCCCAGCTACAGCTCGTCAGGGTAGAGGTTATATGGGTCGCCTTGTTCATTCAGCACTTCTAGCCGCCAACGGTGCTCCGGCTACTCCTAGGCCCCAAGATCCCTATTATACACCGCTAGTGTCTAGTGTACGTCATATACAGGGTGATTTCTACGGTTAGTCTAGCCGATCAGGACCGAGCCAGTCACAGTATCCACGTCCTCTGAGAGCTTGTTTTAAGTGTGGTGACGCTCATCATGTGGTGAGGGATTTCCCTAGTCTTAGGAGGGGTACACCTCCACAGATTTCGCAAGCACCGCATGCTCCATCGGGTCCTCAGTCTATGATTACAGCAACAACTACTACTCCACCTGCATCGCTAGCTAGGGGTGGAGGTCGAGCAGGTAGAGGTCGTCCTAAAGGGGGAGGCCAGGCCAGATACTATGCCCTTCCTACTAGGACGGAGGCAGTTACATCCGATTTTGTCATCACAAGTATTGTTCCTGTCTGTCATAAAGATGCATCAGTCTTATTTGATCCAGGCTCCACTTATTCCTATGTGTCATCTTATTTTGCTCCGTATTTGGGTGTATCTCGTGATTTCCTGAGTTCACCTATATATGTGTCTACACCCATGGGTGATTCTATTATTGTTGACCATGTGTAACGGTCGTGTTTGATTGTTCTTATTGGTTTTGATACCAGAGCCGATTTATTATTGCTCAGTATGGTGGATTTCGATTTTATTTTGGGCATGGACTGGTTGTTGCCCTATCACGCTATCCTTGATTTTCACGCCAAGACAGTGACATTGGCTATGCCAGGTCTACCACGACTAGAGTGGAGAGGTACCTTAGATTATGTTCCTAATAGGGTTGTGTCATTTCTTAAGGCTTGACGAATGGTTGAGAAGGGGCGTGATGCGTATATAGACTATGTGAGGTATGTTAATATTGATACTCCTACCGTCGAGTCTATTCCGGTAGTGAGGGACTATTCAGATATTTTCCCGATGGATCTTTCGGACATGTCGCTCAACAAGGATATTAACTTTAGCATTGATTTGTTACCAGGAACTCAGCCCATTTTTATTCCACCTTATTGTATGGCCCCAACAGAGTTGAAATAATTAAAAGAAGAGTTGCAAGTTGCTTAATAAGGGCTTCATTCGGCCCAGTGTGTCACCTTGGGGTGTTCCTATCTTGTTTGTAAAGAAGAAGGATGGTTCTATGCGAATATTTATTGATTATAGCCAGTTGAAAAAGGTTATAGCAAAGAACAGGTATCCATTGCCACGTATTGATGACCTATTTGATTACCCTCAGGGTGCCAGAGTGTTCTCTAAGATCGACTTGCGTTCAGGCTATCATTAGTTGAAGATTCAGGAGCCAAATATCCTGAATATTGCTTTTATGACTCAGTATGGTCATTACGAGTTCCTTGTGATGTCTTTTGGGCCGACCAACAACCCAACATCATTCATGCACTTGATGAACAATGTATTACAACCCAATCTTAACTCTTTCATCATTGTGTTTATTGGTGATTTTCTGGTATACTACTGGAGTCGGGAGGATCATGAGCAACACCTGTGGACTGTGCTTCAGACCTTGAGGGAAAAGAAGTTGTATGCAAAATTTTCAAAGTGTGAATTCTGGCTAGAGTCAGTGGCATATTTGGGTCATGTAGTGTCGAGTTAGGGGATCAAGGTAGATCCAAAGAAGATTGAAGCAGTGCAGATTTGGCCCAAACCGTCCTCAACTATGGAGATCCAGAGTTTTCTTGGCTTGGCGGGGTATTACCGTCGATTTGTAGAGGGTTTCTCGTCTATTGCTACACCTATGACTAAATTGACCCAGAAGGGTGCTCTGTTCAGGTGGGCAGAGGAGTGTGAGAATAGCTTTCAAAAGCTCAAGACTGCTTTGACTACAACCGAGTGTTGGTGTTTCCTACTGGTTTGGGGTCCTATACATTATACTATGATGCGTTTCGCATTGGTCTCGGTGCGGTGTTGATGCAGGACGGTAGGGTGATTGCCTACGCGTCTAGACAACTGAAGGTTCATCAGAAGAACTATCATGTCCACAACCTCGAGTTAGCAGCTATTCTTTATGCCTTAAAGATCTGGCGGCACTATTTGTATGGTGTCCTTTGTGAGGTTTTCACCAATTACTAGAGTCTACAACACCTGTTTAAACAGAAGGATCTTAACTTGCGGCAACGGAGATGGTTGGAACTGCTTAAAGATTATGACATCACCATTCTTTATCATCTCGTCAAGGACAATATGGTGGTCGATGCCTTGAGTTGCAAGGCAGAGAGTTTGGGAAGTTTAGCATATCTACCAGAAACAGACAGGCCTTTAGCCTTGGATGTTCAGGCCTTGGCCAACCATTCATTAGTAAAGGATGCTACAAAGATGGATTATGATTTGAGGTAGTATTTTAGTAGCGAAGGATGAGGAATGACATGAAGGGTTATGTTTCACGGTGGATGAGATGTTAGCAGGTCAAGTACGAGCAGTAGAGATCGAGTAGTTTGCTTAGGAAATTTGAATGTAACGAGAAAAGTTTGCTTGGAACATAGAGAGATGTGTAAGCTTGATTATCATTTTGGAATGCAACATGACCTTGAGTTTTGGAACGTATTGTTGAGCCTTCAATTGATGCTAATATGATGAACGAACTCTTGCAGTTGGCGAATGAGTGTGGACCTAGGAGAATCAACTGATTTCATAATGGACATGGTCATGGCTTTGCCGTTGGAGGATGTCAGTATGAGGTTACACATGTGGGCTATCTCATGTGAGAAGGTTAGGGGTTGCATGACTCCTGATGAAGTTCCTATAAAGAGTTATGCCTTATATCCAATGTGATTCATGTACTGCGATGTGAGCTTGGATCGTTTGAAGAAGATGGTACAAGTTTTAGGAGGTCAAGTGTGCGATTGTGGCAGGTAATTCGGGATGTGTTATGATCATTGCAACAAGAACCTATGAGCAATTTGGCTGAGCAATGGTATGAGATCATGGTAACTGAGGATGAGGAGACATTGTGGGTTCTAGATTTATGTGCTTGTGGCTTAAAGCTAAGTGGGGGAGCCTACCGTCTATGATTGTGTCACGTGGTGATGTGACTTTGCAGTTTCAGGTTATTGGTATGTTGGTGGATTAGTTATTAATAAGGGAATAAAACATCAGGGGTAATTTGAGCAGGGCATTTGATAGATGTGATGTACAAGGGAAAGTATTCACGTGGTTGCTTCATTGGAGTGCTCATGTCCTAATGAAGCACTAGTGGTTTGTTTAAATAATCTGGATTGGACTAGAGTGGGCGACTCTTAATAATAGTTCTAGTGGATTCAAGATTTTAGGTGTGGTGCTTAAGGATTTTCAGGTTCGTTATGTGGCTGAGGATTGGGTTTTGCAGTAGAGTGTGAAGGGTAGTTGGAGCATTTCTATATTATCGGTCTGTGGTGCAGTGTTAGAAAAATAGGAGAAACAACTTCGGATTCACAGAAGATCTAATTAGCGCAGGTTTATCAGTTGGAGTTACTATAAACTGTATAAGGAGGGTATAAAATGGCTTATGGGTATTGAAACGATGTGGTTTCATGATTTGGGTCACTTGGGATGAATGTATATTGGTATCCATTATGTGATTGAATAGATGTATTGATTATGAAGGTAAGTCAAGAAGAAATCGGAAGAAGATGAGTCAACCTAGTAGTGGTTTGGATTGGCATGGAAATGATCGGTTCCTTCGGTGTGATAAGGCAATACAAGTGTTTCGTGGTTGTACGTTCGGGCTTAGCAACCTTCGTAATTTGATTGATTTGGAGGTATTAGATTCTGATGGTTTTGATTATATGTAAATGGGTTCTGGAAGATACATGACGATTTAGAACATGACTTGAGTTCTACGTCTTTTGCGGCTATGGGAAATTGGTTGTGTGTCGCGATAATTCTTCTAAAATGAGTTAAGTGAAAGGTTCTAGCGGATGAAATGTTTATCCACTGGTGGTTCATGAGTTATGATGAAATTCTTGTACTCTCGCATAGTAGCATGTTAGGTGCAGTGAGCGGTATGGAATTGGAATTTGAGGATCAAGGTTGCGATCCAGCTTTGACAAGAATGTCACTATCTCGAAAGAGCTGGGGAGAGATTTCAGATGTTTAGAGTATGTTGGCCTTATTTTTGTGTCGCCTGAGAATAGTGTTATGTGTAAGAGGCATTGTGTATTGATTTATGGATTATTGATTTGCATTACAGTAATAGTATGGTGGTAGCCACGGATGTGCAAATTTTGCTTCCTGGTGTGGAAGGTCATGGGAGTATCTACCCCGGGATGATTGTATAAGTGTGACGTGTCCACCATTTATGTTGTATAGATTGAAATTAGGTATGGAGATTCTAGTACCGTCGCTGATGGGAGAGTTTATGTCTAAGAGGCACTCTATTTCTTTGGTTGCGTACCATAAAGTTTGTTCCTGATTTGACGGTTAATTGTATGTGTCATAGATAGGGTCATTGTAAATCTTTGGGAGGTTATAGATTCATTTGGAGAGGATCGGAATCGGCTTTGAGGTCCGTGGGTAGGTCTAATGTGAATGTATATTCTATACTAGATCAAATATGCTTATTCGGCATAGTATTGATTATGGATGGGTCTTCAGGCGTGGTGGATGATATTCCTGGCTTCTCCTATTTCAGGTGCTACTCTTTATGCTCTATGGGTTGTGAGACAGCTTGATTATTCACATGTGTGTTGAGATCTTGTGTAGCTTGTAGTGTTATGTGAGCGAGATGGCTATTTATATGCAGGTAGTTTATTGCACCTTAGTCATGCTTGGCATTTTGTAGAGCATGGCGCTATCTGTCTCCCCAAGGTTGTGTCTATGCACTTGGCGTGCTTGTGGTCGATATTCGGGCATTTTGTGGGTATGAGAATTTTTACTCGATGAGTATTTCCTTATTGATTGTTATGTGTGGATCGGGTGGCATGCCGCCACGGGTATGATATTTAGATCGGGATGCACGCCGCAACAGTGAGATGTTAAGAATGGTCCTTATACTTATTTTGTGTGTTTTGTATTTCATCTCTGAGATAGATTCATACCATTGGTTCGGTTGTTTTCATTCGTTGCGTAGGCCGGATAGTCTTGTATTCGGGTTAGTTATTCCTTATTGGTCAAATTCGAGTTGTGGCTTGTTGGCGCATTGACGATGTCGTATGCGATTTTAGACGGTGTTTGAGGTGGCTTATTGCCTGAGAAGCTTGTACTGGGTGACACGAGGTTGTTGGAACTAGAATTAGTGCAATCAGATTTATATAATGTTTATTATAGGGAAAATATCACTAATAAGTTCAGAATGAGGCAATGGTTCTCGCCAAGCGGAAAAGACTCCACGAGTTATTGATTTTGCAGGTGGTTATGAGTTTCTATATATCTCTTTCATCGTTGCAGTATTGCAAGGGTTGGAAAAGGGCTTAAATACGTTATGAGGTATATTACTGGTATCGGGTTCGTGAATTTGCAACGATTGTGGTTGGAGGAAGTTTTTATGAACAAACGAATTATGCGGTGCATTGCGTGAATTCAACATGGGTGCATGATCATGTTTTGGTACATCATGTTGAGATTGATACGGCGTGCGTATGATAGAATCAGACCTGGTAGAGAATTCTGGATGTTGGAATTTGGTTCTAAGGCTCGTGGGCAAGGTAGCAGGAAGTATCTTCAGTCTGGCTTGAGCTAATGTGCTCATATGGGGTGTGGTGGCACGGGTAGGGGCACGAGGTGTTAAACCATGATTTTGGGAAACTCTGGAATGATTCTTGGCACGTTCGAGGACGAACGTATGTTTAAGTGGGGGAGAATGTAACAACCTCACCGATCATTTTGAGCTCTAGCATGTCGTTCAGCGGGATGTGAGGTTCATGGTTTTGATGTTGTTTGGTGTGATTTTAGGCCTCAAGTAGGTTCGTTTTATGTTTTGTGACTAGTATTATGTTCAGATGTTTTTGGGTTGTGTCGCACTCTTATTTGATGTTTTAGTGTCGTTTCTTTGGGTATAAAGGGTACTATATTGAGTAAACAAACTTTAATTTGTGATTAGATTGAACCATTAGATCCGTATCGTAATTATGGAATCATAGCAACAAGAATAGTCGAATTCTGAGGTCGTATGAGAGAGTTATGCTCATTTCCGTGTCAGGAAAGATTGTTGGTTTTTGGTGCGAACCTTTGTTCTTCGCGAACACGAGAGAGGTTCCGCGAAGGAGAAGAAGGATTTCTAGGCTGACCGGTCAACGCGAAAAATTGCTCTTCGCGAATGCGAAAGTGTCCCGCGAAGGCAAAGAACAAAAATCACTTAGGCAGTGTTTTAAATGGCTAAACCGAGCATTTTAGTATTTTGAGCATATCTTGAGTTCTAAAGCTCCGTTTGAGGTGATCATTTCGGTGTTGTTCTCGTCTCAACAAGGGGGTAATTATCTAACCTTAATTTCAATGTTTTTTCATGATTAGTTCCCTTGCTTATTATCTTTATCCGTGTTTGGATTGTAAAAATTGAGATTTTGAGCCCCAAAGTTAAGAAATGGTCAATCCATGATTTGAAGGTCAATTCATGGACGAAATTGGATGATATTATGAACATATACTATATAAGTCAAGGGTAATATTTTTTTTCGATATTTTTCGGAATCCGAACATGTGCGCCCTGGGGTGGTTGACTATGTTGACTTTTCGAGCGGAGTTGAAAATTGTTATAAATTATTAAATTACGAGTATTTGAGTATATTTTGATTGGTTTACATGTTGTTTGATTAGTTTTGGATCATTTGGCATCGGTTTGAGGAGTTAGAGAGGCATTGGAGTCAGTTATCGGATTTCGGAGCGAGGTAAGTCTCCTGTCTAACCTTGTGAGTGGGAATTTACCCCATAGGTGTCTAACCTTGTGAGTGGGAATTTACCCCATAGGTATTATATTTGTTATGTGCTACATGTTGTGGGAGCTACGCACGTCAGGTGACGAATGTCCGTGCGTATTCTAGAATTTCTGGTTATGTTCGGGTAGACTTAGACTCACAGTATGCTTTAATTGTACTATTTGAGTTATTCTTGCTTGTTTAAATGCTTTAATTTACATTTAGCATGAGACTAGACTCGCATAGAGTATCAGACTTGCTATTTTAGATATTTGACGAGTTAACTGATTAGCCTTGGAAATTGTACTTTCCTTTACAGATTCTTTCTGTGTTGGACGTATTCTTCCAATAGTTTTTCTTGAATTTTATAACTCACACGTATATTCTTGAGTAGGGTCAGTGACCCGTCAATGTTTCATAATCTAATGGGATCGTGCTGAACGCCTCAGCAATACTCTTATAGGATCAGGTCGTTCGCCTCGGTAGTACCATGTATCATATTCTTATGGGATCGGGCCATTCTCCTCGGGAGTTCTATGAAACAACTCTTGTGGGATCAGGCCGCTCGCCTCGGCAAAATCGTGCGAAATATTTGATAAGGAGTTCGCGTACTCATGAGTTTCCTGACTTGATATGTGACCGTTAATTTGGTGTTGACCATTACATATTCCATTTAAGTGGAGGTATCCGATGATTGAGGACTTTGTGTTCATTGTTCATTTGTAGATTGTATTATTTTCCTATACATGTTCTCACTATTTACTTACTATGTTTCATACTTGTGTCATTATTATATCTGATTTATTGGACCACTAGTAAGTGTCAATGTCGACCCCTCGTCACTACCTCTTCGGGGTTAGGCTAGATACTTAATGGGTACGCGTTGATTTATGTACTCACACTACACTTCTGCACTGAATGTGTAGGTATTTAAGAATGTACCTTAGGTGGTCATCTTGGTGCATTGGCACAGCTGCTGAGGGGACTTTATGGTGAGCTGCATTCTATGCTACGATTCACAGCACACAGAGTCTCCATCTTATTCAGTTATTATATCTTGTCTATTTTATATTCCAAATAGATGTTGTGGTAGTGTTGTATTGTTCTAGTAGATGCTCATGCTCTTGTGATACCGGGTTTTAGGGGTTCCTAGTGGATGTTCATTATTTTATTTCACGTTATTATTATCACTTCACTTTATGATTTATTCATATTCAAAAATTTGATAAAGAAAAGCACAGGTTTCTTTGAGTGCTAGATTTTATTCAATTTATTTAATGAAATTCCTGATTTTGAAAATTAAAATGGACAGTTAAGTGGAGGTTATCGTGTTGGCTTGCCTGGCAGCATAGTTGAACGTCATCACGACCTATTATTGGATTTGGGTCGTGACATTTTGGCTAGTAAATATAATTAGTTTCGGTCGACCGGAAAATTTAGTATTTTGCCCAAATACAATTGATATAAAGGAATATACACATGCGTTTAAAGTGTCATAACCCAAAATCATAACCAATGGGGGTCATAATGGATCCTAATAATGCTTGCTAAGCAAGCCAACATACAATAATTAAATACAAATGAAATGCAATAAATGACTAACGCAGGATAGTACATAGCGTAAAAGCAATTTGGGGATAAACATAATACGTCTAAAACTAATATCTAACGTAAAGCATCCCGGGATGTGGAGTCAATAGTACATGAGTGTAACGACCCGACTGGTTATTTTGCTTTCTATATCCCCGTTCCCCTATTTAAGACTCTCCGTATGTGCTTTTACTGTTTTTATGACTTTCGGGGATGGTTGGTTTGGTGTTGGAAGGGTTTGGGCTGAATTCAGAATAGTGAGTTCCATAATAGTGGCCTAAGGTGGCCAAGTTTGACTTGAGTCAACATTTTTTGTAAACGACATCGGAACCAAGATTTGAAGGTTCTAATGGGTTTGTACGATGCATTTTGACTTGGGCATATGTTCGAATCGAGCTTCGAGTGGGGCGGGAGTGTTTCAGTGCTTATTATTCAAAGTTGGCATTTTGAAGTTTCTAGAATTTCCAAGTTTGACTTGAAGTGGATATTGGTGTTATCGATGTCCGTTTGAGTTTTCAAGCATTGAAATAGGTCCGTATGGTGATTTATGATTTGTTCACAAAATTAAGCTTCATTCCGAGTTGTCTAAGTATGATTCGTCACGTTCGGAGCTAGTTGAAAAGGTTTGAAGTTCATAAGTTGATCAACTTTGTTTTAGGGTGAAATTCTTGGAACCACTCTGTAACTCATGATCGTTCGACGAAAACTAGAACATATATAGGTTGAGTTGGCTAAACTCATTCTTTCTATAACTATCATGGGACAACATGGCTATAACTCGTAATGCATAACTGTAAGTGGGAAAACATTGTATCGGTGATCCATCATACTTAAAACATGAATACACACGGGCCGTCAAGGCCTTTAACATACTATACAAAATGAACTTGTGTCTACAAAGCCTCTAAGAGTATTCAACAACAAATGGGACAGGGCCCCGACCTACCCATAAGTTTGTAGCAAAACTCTGACACGATGACTTATAAACTCAGTTGTACTCCGAATAAAGTTGAGTCTTACCAATCCTCCGCTGAATGCTAACCTCGTCTACTATGAGGGATAGTCAAATTGATTATCTATACCTGCAGGCATGAATGTAGCGTCCACAACAAAAATGATATCAGTACAAATAGTTTACCGAGTATGTAAGGCGGAACTGAAACATAACAATAAGTCAACATTACAGCCCAATTGATCAGTGGTAACTGCCCGACCGGCCATAGCTCGGTTGTAAATGCATGACTGCCGAACTGGTCGTAGCTCGGTGGTAAATGAATGACTGTCCAACCGGCCGTAACTTGGTAGTAAATGCATTACTGCTCGACTGGCCGTAGCACAGTAATAAATTAAGATGCATGACTGCCCAACCGGCTGTAACTCGATGGTAAATTAAAATGCATATAATACTACATTATGAACATTAACATATTTATCGTATGCCTCAAAAGAGACTTAGGAACATACTTAGACATACTTTGAATATCATTTTACAAGAATAAATAACGTAGACATCCTTAACTACTAAGATTAGAACCATTTATGGAATAACATTACGTTTACATTTCGTTGCTTGAATCATGCCAAAAGAAAAAAGGGTTAGCCTTAACATACCTGGTCTTAACCTACTTGTTCAAGAGATCAACCCGTATTCGCTTCATGATCTATACGATAACAAGAATAATACTATTGTCAATCATACGAACGATTCTCTTAATCGCATAACGGGAGATAACCTATCCTACAATGAAATGGACAGTATTTCCCATGTTCTTAACATTCCCTCAAGCCTACCATAGGCAAGGTAATACAATAGCACAACTAGCAATTCCTATAACAAGTTTTACAACCCAAACAATGATACAACGAGCGAAAAGCTCGGCTACGATTATCAACCATACTTCTCAAATGTTTTCTTTTCTTCAAAACACATATCAATGACTACACCAAATGTATATTCAAGTTACTCCAACAATTTCCAGACACAAGAAAACTTAGAAAATTACCGAATAGCCGATATAACAACAACGTCAAAATGCGATTTTCCGCTATTAATTCCATAATTCTCATCCCACAATTTAGCCATGACCTAGACGAATTTAACTACACAAAGGAGAGGTAAATTCTTACCTTATTTTCCAAGAATTATTCTTATTCCACCTTACTTCACATAGAAGAAATCCTGCATTAACCAACGCGCCAAAACAGAACAACGAGATTGAGGTGGTGTGCAAAGCCCGAATATTGTCTTTGAGAAAGATTACAGTTTGATTTCATGAAATTTTGAGCTCATGTTGCTGAAAATCATCTCAAATTAATGTTCCTTAATGCTACACTATGTTAAACCTATCTATTCTTCAATTTCATTCTCAAATCAAGTGAAACAAGAGACATAATTGTAACCTCTTTCCATTTATACATCCTCCTTAGCTTCTCTCTTAAGACCTTGAGTTTAATAATGCCACCACCACTTATGGGTGTAGATTAGTCACTAATGTTGCTTCCACCATGTGATATGTGTAATGGATAAGTTATCTAGTACACCATTTATTCAATAATTCAATTTAAATTGTCTTCCACTATAATTTCTCATTTAGCCAATTAAACACATAATTAACTCCTTGATCTCAATTCACTTAAATACTAATATAATTTATATACCTTACTATCATGGTCATGTGGTATAGCACCAGTCCATAAATATAAGGTATTATATCTTGGACCATTTTTTTATCCCAAAATATCAAACTTCGACGAAACTCATTTTTTTGATTCGTTTACTCTCTAACCTTCACGACTTTACTTATCACTTGTTATAAATAGCATAAATACTTATAACCTCAAAAATAATCTTGTTCTTGAACTTATGTCAATTATCTTACGACAAATCCAACGTACAAAAGTACTGGATGTAACATTATCCATGCCTGGGGTAGTGCTTAGGCTATGATATGCGTAGGTTTGACAATTAATCTTTAAGCTATATTGTGTCTCATACTTATAACCTTGTTGTGAACTATTTGATCTATGTTTGAGTCTACGTAGAGGCTAAATCCCTAAATGTACTTGATAAATGCTATTTCTGTGATGAAATTTTCGATTTGAGCTATGATAGCACACTTTGCACATGCCTACACTTTAGCATGTCATTTATACCAGTTCAGGAGCATGAGATGTATTATTCATTCATCACATACATGTATTCTTGTTTATTTTCTCATGTGTGATATGATTTGACTGTATGCTTGTGACAACACTGGGCGGATTGTGTTGTTATGCTAGTGACCATGCCAGGTGGATTGTATTTTTATGCCTGCTACCGCGACATGTGTATTGTGTTGTTATGCTAGTGACCATGTCAGGAATATTGTGTTGTTATGCATGTGACCACGCCGGGTGGGTTGTGTTATTATGCATGTGACCACGCCGGACGGATTGTGTTGTTATGCTTGTGACCATGCCAGGCGGATTATGATATTGAGCATGTGACCACGTTGGGCTGGTAGCACGTTGAATTGGTTGTACTTGCGTGTGGATATAGATCCATCACCCTAGGGTAACCCTCTCATATTTCTCTCTGGATGGTGTACACGCGGATAGTGAGGAAAACTAATAAGTGGTTTTGTACATATATCTAAAGGTTGGGGACCATTGACTGAGTAGAGTATTTGAGTAACTGTACACACACACACACACACGTATGCTTCTTTTGTGTTTTATGACTTGATTTTAGTATTGTTTTGTACTTGTTAAAATGATGAAACTGTACAGGTTATAACAAGTATTATTTAAAGTTCTCGCTTCTTTTACCTCGCCGAGGTCAATTACGATACTTATTGAGTACATTGGGTTGGTTGTACTCATACTATACGTTGTACTTAATTTAGCATATGCAGGTGTGGAGACCAGTTATCGACAATAGATTTGCTTGTTGAGCTATTGTTTGAGAGGCGAGGTAGAGCTGCATTCTTGGTCGCAATTTGATTTTTTTTTCTTATGTACTGTTGTTTCAGTCCAAACAGTATTGTTATTTAGTTTTCAGACTTGTATTTTGTTGTAGAGCTCATGACTCCGTATTTACCTATTTTTGGGGATATCTTGTATTAGCAGTATTTTGTTATATCGAGGTTCAGACTTATGCTATTTCTATAAATCATATTGTTCTGGTTCTTTATTGTTATGCTTCGGCTTGCCAAGCCGGTGTGTTAGGCGCCATCACGACGGGTTGGGAATTTGGGTTGCGACAGTTATCATTCATTTCCTTGCTCTCTGTTACTAGTCTATATTATATTCTGTTCAGTGTTTCTTGTCCTAGTGGGTGACTTGACCTGGCCTCGTCACTATTTGTAATGACTCGGCCGGTCATTTTAAGTATTACAGCCTTATTCCCCTATTTACTACTCCAATTGTGCTTTATAATTGTATTATGACCTATTGTATAAGTTAGTTCGGGTCCGGAGAGATTTCGAAATGAATTGAGACACTTAGTCTCGTAATGGAAAGCTTAAGTTGGAAAAGTCGACCGGATGTCGACTTATGTGTAAACGACCTCGGATTTGAATTCTGATGATTCCAGTAGCTATGTATGGTGATTTTGGACTTAGGAGCGTATCCGGAAAATTATTTGGAGGTCCATAGTGGAATTAGGCTTGAAATGGTGAAAGTTGAATTTTTGGAAAAACTTGTGTGCAAAATTTGAAGTCATTCCGTATTGATTTAATGTGCTTCGGCACAAGATATAGAATTTAAAAGCTTCAAAGTTCATTAGGCTTGAATCTATGTGTGATTCGTGTTTTTAGTATTGTTTGATGTGATTTGAGGCCTCGAGTAGGTCCTTGTTATGTTATAGTACTTGTTGGTATATTTGGTTGAGGTCCCGGGGGGCCTCGGGTGAGTTTCGAATGGTTAACGGATCAAATTCAGACTTAAAACAACTGCTGGAAATTTTACTTCTGGTATTTTCGCACCTGCAGAGGTCTGATCACATGTGCACACTAACCATCGAAGAAGCGACCAGACGTGAAGAGGGGCAGTCACAGGTGCGGAAAGGAACGAACAGAAGCGGAGGGAGCATTTTGGGCGATCGCAGATGCGGACATTTCGTTGCACCTGCGAGACCGCGGATGTAGCTAAACTGGTCGTAGGTGCGACAAGCCCTGGACAGAATAAAATTAGAGGTGTTCCGAGCTTTTGCCATTTTTGGGTATTTCAAGCTCGGGTTGGGCGATTCTTGAGCGAGAAATCACGGGAAATCTTGAGGTAAGTCATTTGTGATCATTTCTACTCCATAATATTGAATTATCATCGAATAATCCGTCTAGATTACGTGTTTTTGAGGTGTAAATTGGGGATTTGAACCTAGGGATTTGAAAATAAGACTTGAGGGTTTGGAGGTCGAGTTGAGGTCGGATTTTGGTAAAATTAGTATTGTTAGACTCGTGGTTGAATGGGATTTCGGATTTTGTAATTTTTGTCAGTTTCCGAGACGTTTTGGAGTGTATTTTTGGATTTTGTGGGAAAATATTAGTATTTTGATATGGAATTAATTTCTATAATTGTGTGGACTGAATCAAATTAATTGTGACTTGATTCGAGCCGTTCAGAAGTTGATCCAAGCAAAATGGAATTTCTGAAGCATTGCTTAGCTTGCTCGGCATTGGTATTGGCTTGTTCGAGGTAAGTAACTCTTCTAATCTTGGAGCGGAGGGTATGAACCCTGATTATACGTGTTATATATTTGGTGTTGAGGTGGCACACATGCTAGGTGACGGGCGTGTGGGTGTGCACCATGTGAATTGTGACAGTTATTTCTGTGGTACTGTATAGTTATTTGAACTTGTCTGAAATCATGAAATCTCTACGTACTAGAGTTATCAAAATGTGATTCATGTTATAAACTATGTTTAGACTATATGTCTATCCTGTTGGGACCCACCGAGGTCATTTCTACTATTAAGTTATCTGCTTTCATTGCATTACATACTCAGTCATACACATTCATATGCATATCATATCTCAGTTTTTGTTGTTATTTATTGATACATCATATCATCATTTTCGGGCTATTTTCATGACATTATGAGCCCATGAGAGAGAGACTAGAGAGATTGATGACTGGGTGAGGCCGATGGCCTGATTGAATATGATATTGATACTGATCTATGATAGCGCTTGGGATGAAGGAGACCCTCCGGAGTCTGCACACACCCCCAGTGAGCGTGGTTGATATTATTGAGGGATGGATCTTCCCTGGACATGGATCTTGTCCAAAGTATTATATACCTGGAGATGGATCTTCTCCACGGGCTGGATTGGCCCTACTCGGTACTGAGTGACTGATGATCAGTTGATGTGTATATTCCAGGATGGATCTTTCCTGGGCCGGATTGGCTATATATAGTACCGAGTTATTAGGCATGATGAGTGAAATGTGTGAGAAAGGGAGATTGAGTACTTTAAGAGTGTGAGTACATGAGTTCTGAGATACATTGAATTGACATGCACACATGACATACATGCATAGAGATGTGTTTTCCTCATGTTGTACGGTATCACATCATTCAATATTTCTCACATATATTGACAGATGGGCATAGTGATGCAATTGTTTTACACTGTTATCTGGAAAGAGAATGAAACATCTTATTTATTATTGAAAGGATTTTTGGGAAAATTATTGTTTTAGAACTTATTTATATTTTTGGCAACTTCGGTAAATGATTTGGGTTTTCATTGATGTTCTTCAGAGGCAGAACTATTTTCAGAAATCATGTTTTTGTTGAGCATTTGATCGTTGAGTTACTTCTGGTATTACTTGTTTTATGTTGTTATGAACTATTATTGATTATTGAAGTTGGACCCGATCTTGGTACAAGCTCGTCATTACTTTCAACCTAAGGTTAGGTTTGTTACTTATTGAGTACATGGGGTCGGTTGTACTCATACTACACTTCTGCACCTTGCTTGCAAATGTTGGATGCTGATGTTGCTGTGTTTGTTGGGAGCTGGATCTGAAGATGTACTTGCGTTCTGGTTGTAGATGCCTATTATTCATGGTAGCCTTAGATTTATAAAATTCTGTTCATGTACATTTCGAACATATGATGTATTATTTCATACCAGTTTTGTAAATTCTATTCTTAGAAGCTCATGATTTGTACTACCAGTTCTTTGCGAATGTATAAGATTAAGATATTTCTTTACTTAAATTGCCTTATTAATTGTTATTGGAATTGGTTAGTGGTTAATTGGCTTACCTAGTGGGTTGGGTTAGGTGCCATCACGACTAAATGGATTTTGGGTCGTGACAAGGTGGTATCAAGGCTCTAGGTTCATAGGTTCTACAAGTCATGAGCAAGTGTCTAGTAGAGTCTTGTGGATCGGTATGATGACGTCCATAAATATCTTCGAGAGGCTACAGAGCATTTAGGATATATACTTCCATCTTTATTTCCTTATCATGTGGAATTGATTCAGCGTGAGAGATAACTCTTTGAATTCCTTCCACGTATTCGTATGCGCACATGAGCGCTCAGTATTAGATGTGAATCACCGGCTTGTGATTCTATGAACGAAGTTCGAGATGTGTATACTGTGTTTTGGTGATTGGCCAGTCTGGGGGACTTGAGGCCATGGTTAGACCGCAGCTTGAGCTCGGTAGCTTTAGTTGTAACTTGTACATTTGGACTCATATGTCCGGTGATGTCCCTACGAGTGAAATTTATGGCTCGATAAGCGGTGGAATGGCCTTGTGATGAGTATGATGTAACTACGAGATGAGTTAAGATGATTTGAATGTGACAAGAAGTATTTCCTTGAAATGTACATAAAAGTCCAATGGGTGCTTGATTTTTATTTTGATATGACTTTCAGTCTCGAGTGTGAATGTTTTGAAAGCTCTTTCACGTTGGTAAATTTTGGGGCAAATTAAATTCTCGTATCTGGTTAATGAGTTTGGATTCAGAAAGATTAAGTGATTTCATAGTAATTGTGGCTGTGAAAGGGTATAACAAGCTGCCAATTTGAGACTAAGCAGGTGGGTTATCTCCTGTGGAGAAATCTATGTAGGTGTATTCCTTATGATATGAATAGAGAGTTTCTTTTCTTCCAGCGGGGCATATGTGTTGAGAGTTGAATTTGAATCTGGTTGAGCAAGTTGACTTGAGTGTTAAGGGAATGGATGCAAGCTTAGCAGACGATTGAGGTATTTTTATGGTTGGCGTGGTATGAGATCGAGAAGAATTTTTATTGAATTGACTGCGGTATTAAGGCAGTAATAGAGTGTGGATATTGTGAGTTATCTACTGTTTAAATTTATGTCGTTGAGCCAAGTGGGGGAGTCTGCTATTGACAATTTAATTCATGGCTATGTGTCAAATTTTTGTTTTGGTCTGAGGTATACTTTGGAATCAGTGATGACTTGCAGAGGTGGAGTTTGAGGATGACTCGAGTAAGGAAATTTTTGGATACGGGTTATGGCACTTTAGGAGTATAAGAAAAATCATGGGATGAGTGGGCTGTTATTTCTGAAGGATGTAGTGCGCACAAAGTATGAATTTGATCGGTGGTATTAAAGTAGAGTTACTTCTTTGAGTGTTGTTGTGCTAATGGGGCATGTATCTTTTGGCCCATTTGGGCGGTGTAATTTGATTTGAATAAAGGGGGTGACTCTCGAGAAAGTTCCAATAGGTTTGAGGATTATATATAGCAATTGAGAATTTTCCCGGACTTGTGTATGGATAAAATCTGAGATTTACATTTGATGGTGCCTGGACTTGCGGTACTTTTGTATGACTATGGATTCTATATTTCAGTATAAGAAATGAAAGGGGGACAATTTTAAATTTACATAAGGTCTTTCAGAGTGGATGCCTCGGTTGTGGTGCTTTTGGGGTACTTAAGAAGGAATTCAGCGGCTTATGGGCCTTAGGGCGTTGTGGTTCTATGCTAGGGTTCCGTGGGGTAAGTTGTGGTTAAAGGTCGTGGTATTTTAGCAAGGAGAAGTATCAATTTGAAGACAAATTCAGAAGGGACTCGGAGAAATAGGACAACTTGGTGGTAGGTTGGATCAGTATGGTAATGGATATGATCAGTTCTTTGGGTGCTTATGATATGGGGGTTTTCTGCAGGTACTTTGTGAAAATAGTCTTGGGTTTGGCGACCTGCGTGGCTAGGTCGAGTTAGAGGAATTCAGTTCTAATAGCTTGGTTTGTGCGAATGGATTTCAAAGTGTCCTTGGTGGTTTCCACCATGGTTTGAGATGGATATTTTCTACCGGTGTGAGGTAGCATGTTGAGTATTGTGATTTTTTATTGGATGGGATCAAATGGAAGGCTTCTGGCTGATCGGATATGTATTCTACTTGTGACTCCGAATGATTATGGGGTTATCATATGTTTCCTATGATGGCATGATAGATATGGTGTATTATGTGGGATTAAGGTTTGCGTGTGCAAGGTCACAGTTTAGTTTTGAAGAGGAGGTCATAAATTCTTAGATGGCATGGACGGTTTTCGATATTTAGATGAATTCTATAACTATTTAGTATTGCGTAAGTAGAGTGTATATTTCAGAAGGTGCACTATATTTTGAACTATGGATATGTCATAGGTATTGAGGCACTCTCCTGGTTGATCGACTGTTGATTTTAAGATGTTCCTTTGTGGCATGAAAGAATGGGTGAAGTATTCCTCGTGGGAAGATTGTGTATGAGAGATGTGTTAGACATTCGGGCTGTGGAGATGGAATCAGAAATGATGATTCGTGTATTCTATGGATTTGGAGACTGGGAGTTTGCAGGAGCATATTGTTTCATGGCTGCGGACTGTGAATTCATGGCCGGAGCTAGCCAGATGATAGTATGTATTATGACTCAGTCATTGTGGATTTTTGGAGGGTTATATATCTATTTGTGGGTAACCAGAGTGGATTTGGGGGTCCATTGGTAGGCCCAATTAGGATGTGTATTCTACACCGAGTCGGATTGGTTGGCTCCATACTCCTATTGTTGAGGGATGTGCCATTCGATTGGTGTTGGACTTATTCGTGTTCTGAAATGACAGGTTAGTTACTCTCCTATGCTATGATGAGTTGTGATTCATTGGTTATATGCACACATGGTGCGATTCTCTTGGATGCCTTATTGCGGAATCTGAGCGAGATGAGTATTTGGGTATTGCATGATCGATTGCATATTGGTTAGGTTCTCTCAAGTTTTGTGTGGCATTGTGTCATTTGCCTCTCCGTGGTTATTGATTTTGAGCAGGGTGGCTCAAGGTATATAAGATGGACTAGCGTTTGGATGGGGTCACGCGTTGCAACGGAGTTATGTTAAGGTATGAACCTTGTGTTAGAATCGTGTGATGGTTCTACGGTGTGTGATGTATTTTCAGCATTTTGTTGTGGTGGTACTTGTTAATCTTGCGGGGCAGTTCTCTCATTTGAGTCATTTTCCATGACTGAGTACATTTGAATTATTGCGTATTGGCGCACTGATGGCACGGTTTGTGGCCTGTTTGTGGGATAGTTGTGCTTAATAGTTATGTTTAATAATATAAGGTCATTGGACCTAGAATGGGTACTATCAGGTTTGATTACGGTATACTCAAAAGGATAATATTGAAAGTCGGCTAAGAAAATGATTATGGTTCTGGTTGGGGCGAGAGAGCTCCGTGACTTGTTGATCTGGTAAGTGGTCATGAAATTTCACGTGTTTTTTTTATTATCGACAGTGTACGAAGGTTTTGGGATGGGGTTTGGTTCGATATGGGTTTAATACTAGTATTTGGTTGGTTTTGGAGTAGTCATTGTGATCGAGAATGGTGCTACGAGCATGCGAGTTGTGTAATATGTTAGGTGATTATGTCTGTGGTTATGGTTATGGCTCGATGTAGCTTATTCAGACTCATACAGTGTGTAAATGTAAGATTCGTGTCTTAAAAAGAAATTCTGAAGGTTGGGAATTGAATCCCAAGGTTTATGGGCTAAGGTTAATTAATGATTTTCAATTGTATTATGTTGTGAGGCCTATATAGAATAAGTTGACGTGGGATCACCCCCGGGTACGTGCGTGGTAAGATGGAATAGTGATTTGATGTCTTGGAAACAACTCTTGGCACGTTCAAGGAAGAACGTATGTTTAAGCGGGGGAGAATGTAATGACCCGGCCGGTCGTTTTGAATATTACGGCCCCGTTCCCCCATTTACTACTCCAATTGTTCTTTATAGTTGTATTACGACCTATCAGATTAGTTAGTTCAGGTCCGGAGATATTTCGGAATGAATTGAGACACTTAGTCTTGTAATGGAAAGCTTAAATTGAAAAAGTCGACCGGATGTCGACTTATGTGTAAACGACCTCAGATTTGAATTATGATGATTCCAGTAGCTCCGTATGGTGATTTGGACTTAGAAGCATGTACGAAAAATTATTTGGAGGTCCGTAGTGGAATTAGGCTTGAAATGACGAAAGTTGAATTTTTGGGAAGTTTGATCGGGGAGTTGACTTTTTTATTTCGGGGTCAAAATCCGGTTCTGGAAATTGGAATAACTTCGTTATGTCATTTATTACTTATGTACAAAATTTAAAGTCATTCCGGATTGATTTGATATGTTTCGGCACAAGATATAGAATTTGAAAGTTTCAAAGTTCATTAGGCTTGAATGTATGTGTGATTCGTGTTTTTAGTGTTGTTTGATGTGATTTGAGGCCTCGAGTAGGTCTGTATTAAGTTATAGGACTTGTTGGAATATTTGGTTGAGGTCCCGGGGGACTCGAGTGAGTTTCGGATGGTTAACGTATCAAATTCGGACTTAAAACCACTGCTGGAATTTTTGCTTTTGGTATTTTTGCACCTGCGGAGGTCTGATCACAGGTGCGAAGCCGCATGTGCACACCAGCCATCGCAGAAGCGACCATACGTGAAGAGGGGTAGTGATCGCAGTGTGAAGCAATTTCTGCACCTGCGAGGTCGTAGGTGCGAAGAGGAACGCGCATAAGCGGAGGGAGCATTTTGGGCGATCGCAGATGCGGACATTTCATCGCACTTGCGAGACCGCATATGCGGCTAATCTGGTCACAGGTGCGATAGGTACTGGATAGAATAAAATTGGAGGAGTTCCAAGCTTTTGCCATTTTTGGGCATTTCAAGCTCGGGTTGGGCGATTCTTGAGTGAGAAATCACGGGAAATCTTGAGGTACGCTACTTGTGATCATTTCTACTCCATAATATTGAATTATCATAGAATAATCTGACTAGATTACGTGTTTTTTAGGTATAAATCGGGGATTTGAAAATAAGATTTGAGGGTTTGGAGGTCGAGTTGAGGTCGGATTTTGATAAAATTCATATGGTTAGACTCATCATTGAATGGGCTTTCGGATTTTGTAACTTTTGTTGGTTTTCGAGACGTGGGCCCCGCAGGCAATTTTTGGAGTGTAATTTCGAATTTTGTGGGAAAATATTAGTATTTTGATATGGAATTAATACCTATAATTGTGTGGACTAAATAATATTAATTATGACTAGATTCGAGTCGTTCGGAAGTTGGTACGCACATAATGGAATTTCTGGAGCATTGTTTAGCTTGCTCGGCATTGGTATTGGCTTGTTCGAGGTAAGTAACTCTTCTAATCTTGGAGTTGAGGGTATGAACCCTGATTATACGTGTTATGTATCTGGAATTGAGGTGACGCACATGCTAGGTGACGGGCTTGAGGGCGTGCACTGTGTGAACTGTGACAGTTATTTCTGTGGTACTGTGTAGTTATTTGAACTTGTCTGAAATCATGAAATCTCTACGTACTAGAGTTCTCAAAATGTGATTCATGCTATAAACTATGTTTAGACTACATGTCTATCCTATTGGGACCAACCTAGGTCATTTCTGTTGTTAAGTTATCTGCTTTCATTGCATTACATACTCAGTCATACACATTCATATGCATATTATATCTCAGTCTCTGTTGTTATTTATTGATACATCATATCATCATTTTTGGGATATTTTCATGGCTTGTGAGCCCATGAGAGAGAGACTGGAGAGATTAATGACTGAGTGAGGCCGAGGGCCTGATTGATTCTGATATTGATACTGATTTATGATAGCGCTTGGGCTGAAGGAGCCGCTCCGGAGTCTGCACATACCCCCAGTTAGCGCGGTTGATATTATTGAGTGATGGATCTTCCCTGGACATGGATCTTGTCCAAAGTATTATATACCTGGATATGGATCTTTTCCACGTGTTGGATTGGCCTTACTCGGTACTGAGTGACTGATAATCAGTTGATGTGTATATTCCGGGATGGGAGATTGAGTACTCTGAGAGTGTGAGTACATGAGTTCATCTCTGAGATACATTGCATTGACATGCACACATGACATACAAGCATAGAGATGTATTTTCCTCATGTTGTACGGTATCACATCATTCATGATTTCTCACACATATTTGACAGATGGGCATAGTGATGTATTTGTTTTACACTGGTTATCTGGAAAGAAAATGAAACATCTTATTTATTATTGAAAGGATTTTTGGGAAAATTATTGTTTTCAAACTTATTCATAATTTTGGCAACTTCGGTAAACAATTTGGGTTTTCATTGATGTACTTGAAAGGCAGAATTATTTTCAGAAACCATATTTTTGTTGAGCATTTGATCGTTGAGTTACTTTTGGTATTACTTGTTTTATGTTGTTATGAACTATTATTGATTATTTAAGTTGGACCCGACCTTGGTGGAAGATCGTCACTACTTTCAACCTAAGGTTAGGTTTGTTACTTATTGAGTACATGAGGTCGGTTATACTCATACTACACTTCTGCACCTTGCGTGCATATGTTGGCTGTTGATGTTGTTGTGTTCGTTTTGAGCTGGATCTGAAGATGTACCTGCATTTCCGGATGTAGCTGCCTCTTGTTCATGGTAGCCTTAGATTTATAAAAATATGTTCATGTACATTTCGAACAGATGATGTATTATTTCATACTAGTTTTGTAAATTCTATTCTTAGAAGCTCATGATTTGTCTTACCATTTCTTGGGGAATGTATAAGATTAAGATATGTCTTTACTTAAATTGTCTTATTAATTGTTATTGGAATTGGTTAGTGGTTAATTGGCTTACCTAGCGGGTTGGGTTAGGTGCCATCACGACTAAACGGATTTTGGGTCGTGACACTACTCCACTGAGGTTAAGCTTGATACTTACTTGATACCATTATGGTGTACTCATCCTATACTTCTGTACATGTTTTGTGCATATCCAGGTAAATGTGGCCATAGCTCAGTGGTAAATACATGACTGTCCGACCGGTCATAGCTTGGTGGTAAATGCATGACTGCCTAACCGGCCGTAGATCGGTGGTAAATGAATGATTGCCCAACCATCCATAGCTCGGTGGTAAATGCATAACTGTCCGATCGGCCGTAGCACAGTATTAAATAAAGATGCATGACTGCCAAACCGGTCGTAGCTCGGTGGTAAATGAATGACTGCTCATCCGGTCATAGTTCAATGATAAATGCATGACTGCCCGACCGGCCATAGCTCTGTTGTAAATGCATGACTGCCCAACCGGTCGTAGCTCTATGGTAAATGAATGACTGTCCAACCAGTCGAAACTCGGTGGTAAATGCATTACTGCCCGATCGATCGTAGCACGGTGATAAATGAAGATACATGACTGCCCAACCGGCTGTAGCTCGGTGGTAAATAATGATAAATGAAGATGCATTACTACCCAACTGGCTGTAGCTCGGTGGCAAATGAAGATGCATATAATACTACATTATGAACATTAACATCTTAATCGTATGCCTCAATAGAGACTTAGGAACATACTTAGACATGCTTTGAATATCATTTTACAGGAATGAATAACGTAGACATCCTTAACTACTAAGAGTAGAACCATTTATGGAATAACATTATGTTTACGTTTCGTTACTTGAATCATGCCAAAAGAATAAAGGGTTAGCCTTAACATACCTGGCCTTAACCCACGTACTAAGAGCTCAACACGTATCCGCTTCACAATGTGTATGATAACAAGAATAATACTATTGTCAACCATACGAACAATTATCTTAATCGCATAACAGGAGATAACCTATCCTACAATGAAATGGATATTATTTGCCCTATTTTAAACCTTCCCTCAAGCCTACCATAGGCAAGGTAATAAAACATCACAACTAGCCATTCCTATAACAAGTTTTACAACCTAAACAACGATACAACGAGCGGAAAGCTCGGCTACGATTATCAACCATATTTCTTCAATCTTTTCTTTTGTTCAAAACACATATCAATAACTACAACAACTGTATACTCAAGTTACTCCAACAATTTCTAGCCACAACAAAACTTATAAAATAATCGAGTAGCCGATATAACAACAACAACAATAATGTCAAAATATAATTTTTCGCTATTAATTCTATAATTTTCATCCCACAATTTAGCCATGACCTAGACGAATTTAAATACACCAAGGAGAGGAAAATGCTTACCTTGTTTGCCAAGAAATACTCTTATTCCACGTTACTTCACATCGAAAAATGCCCAGATTGACCAACGCGCCAAAACGGAACAACGAGATCGAGGTGGTGTGCAAAACCCGTAAACTGCCTTTGAGAAAGATTACACTTTGCTTTCATGAAATTTTGAGGTCATGTTACTGAAAATCATCTCAAATTAACGTTCCTTGCTGCTACACTATGTTGAACCTATATATTCTTCAATTTCATTCTCAAATCAAGTGAAACTGGAGATATAATTGTAACATTTTTCCATTTACATATGTCCTCCTTAGCTTTTCTCTTGAGACATTGAGTTTAATAGTACCACCACCACTTATGGGTGTAGATTAGTCACTAATGTTGATGCCACCATGTGACACGTGGAATGTTATGCACTACACCATTTATTCAATAATTCAATTTAATTTATTTTGCTAACACACATGATATAATTAATATTTTGAATAAATTTAAGTTTTCTATTTGGAATAGAAAGTCATATTATATAAACTTGGTAAATATATATATATATATATATATATGTGTGTGTGTGTGTGTGTGTGTGTGTGTGTGTGTGTGTGAGAGAGAGAGAGAGAGAGAGATAGATAGAGAGAGAGAGAGAGAGTTATATATAAGATATTTAAGTAAAATATTAATGAAGATTAATTTGATCAATCCAAGTTGACTTCAAACCCACAAAAATGAGATTGGTAATTTTAATATAAAATGTTAGCTAGTACCTAAAGTCCAATTTGGAATTGGACATTAGCAGCATTCACGAGAAAGTGCATAAGGACGTGTCGGCATCTTCCCATTCAGATGGGTGTCTAATTTTCCATAAAAGTTCAAGTAAGGTTTATTTTTGGAATAAACGTATATCCAAGATCATTACCTCAACTAAATGGGAAAATATTTTATAGGTGATGCTTTATAAAAGGTGATAGAGAAAATTTACCATAGCAAATCATGAGAAAAAAATCACTTTGTAAAAGTGAGTGCAATACAAAATCAAGAAAGAAAATATTATTGACAAGAAAATGCTTTTGTTGTTCATTTTATTTTGAGTTGAAGTTTTTGGGAAAAACTTCATCACAAATTTTTCATTCAATTTGTTCGCTGGTTTAATTAATCAAAGAATTGATAGCAATGATCAGTCTCAGTGTGGATATGCATAGTGTTTTCACACTATCGGAGTATTTTGAAACGAGACTCTCTTCACCAGGTACGTCTTTGATCCGATTTTTGACATGTAAATAAATTTTAAACACGAAAAGATTTGCCTAAGATTGTTATTGCCTTTCGCTGTGTGTTATCAACACTTATACACAATTCTTCAATGATATTAGAGCCGTAGTTTCTTGTGTGTAAAATTTATTACGAAATATTTTAAGAATATATTTGAAGAGTTCAAACCATAATACTTGTGTCTTGTAGAATAGTCAAATTGTTTGAATGCATATAGATTAATATTATTTTATTGTGTATAAAATATATATATCCAGATAAGTTAAACTACTGAGATAGTTCTTTACTTGAATTTTAAATTTTGTATTAGATATGACGATAATCTATAATAGGTTATTAGATTCTACTTTTATTTCAATTTTTATTAATTCATGTGATATTAATTAATAATAATATTCTGGTATGAATTATTTTTATGTGATATATTTGATATTTAAGATAAGCATATTAGAAGAATGTTGAATTTTATTTTTATGTGACGTGCTTGTTCGTTGCATAATTTTGAATTATTTGTTTTGGCAAATATAGCACTAATTTGGGTGCTTAGTGATCTTTTTTATTAATAAAACGAAAACAAAAATAATGTCTTACAATATGAAAAATGTATGTGCTAGCTAAAACATGTATCAACTTATAGGCAACATGCCATAAGTTGATAACTGACAATAGTCTAAGTATAAAAAATAAATTTCCTCCATGCTTCATGTTCTCAATGTCTTGGAACTCATTTGTATCATTTATAAGTATTGAAAGTATCCTTTTCTTGTCTTCCCATGGTATATTTTGATGGAGATGCCACTTCTTGTGTAGCTTTACCATGTTGAAATTCCAGTTGGATGACTTGAGACCATCACATGAGCTCTTTACAATCTTCATGTGTTCACAGGTGCATATCTCGTTTGAGGTGGACCTTCCCTGGTGCCGCGAGATTTGAGATGATCTCGCTACAGCCCTAGTATGGCACTGTATGACGCGAGGTGAATGGTGCGCGATGCCTGATGAAAGGAGAGAAGAAGCTGGCGTTAAACATGGCATCGCCGGGAGTGCTGCATGGAGAGGCAGGTGCCTGGGCTCGCTTCTACAGTCCTGGAATCGTGCGATAGGCCAAGTGTTGCGAGGCTTAACGCGAGCTGGTAGGTCCATAAAGCTATAACGACCCAACCGATCGTTTTGAGAATTAACGTCCCGTTCGGTGGCATAAGGTCTCGAGCAACTTCATATTATATTTTATGCCTTGCATTTATGGCCGAGTTCAGTTTTCGGATGATTAGGGATCAATTTGGAGGAGGGATTCTTGTTTTAGAAGCTTAGGCGATGAGAGTTGACCAGAGTTTTGACTTTTATGTAGACGACTCTAAAATGGTATTTTGGTAATTCCAATAGTTTCGTATGGTGATTTTGGACTTGGGCGTGCGTCCGGATTTGGATTTGGAGGTCCGTAGGGTAATTTGAAGCATTCAGCAAAAAATTAGAAAGTTGAAATTTTGGAAGATTGAGAGATTTGACCGAGCATATACTGTGGTGATATCGGGCTCGAATTTCGGCTCCAAGAGTTGGATTAGCTCTATTATGTCATTTGGGTCTAGCATGCAAAATTTGGCGTTATTCCGGATTGATTTGATATGTTTCGGCACGAGTTTTGGGAGTGAGAAGACTTGTAAATTCATAAGTTTAATTCATGGTGTGATTCATAGTTTCGATATTGTTTGATATGATTTGAGTCCTCGAGTAGGTCCGTGTTACGATATGGGAATTATTGGTATATTCGGACGAGGTACTGAGTGGCTCGGATGAGTTTCAGACGGGGTTCGGATCGTTGGAGCATTGTTTGGGGCTGCTGGAATTTTCTGTTAACTGGTCTCTTCGTACCTGCGCGTGAGGGTCAGTAGGTGTGTACACGCAGAAGCGTGAAATGGTCGCAAAAGCGAAATGGGCAGGTTTGGGCAGTTTCCGCAGGTGCGAAGAATATTCCGCACATGCATGAGCGCGGAAGCAGACGAGAAGGGCGCATGAGCAAAGAGGCAGCGCATAAGCGCAATACTGGCCGCACCTGCGTTAGCACAGAAACAGGGTTTTCTCTGTAGGTGTGGTGAGCAGCCTCCAGTGATTGTCCGCAAAAGCAGATGTTTTGTCGCAAATGCGACGCTGCAGAAGCGGCTAATGCATCGAAGGTGCGATCGTGCCTGGGCAGAATCATATAAGTCAAATGTTTGATAATTTTCTCCATATTTTGAGCTGTAGACCTCGGATTTGAGTGATTCTTTGTGGGTTTTTCAAGAAAATCTTTGGGGTAGGTGTTCTTCATTCAAAATTGATTATACTTCATGATTTCATCTCTATTTTTAGCATTAAATTAGTGTTTTGAGTTTAGAAAAAATGAGAATTTTTGAAGAAAGCTTTCAAAATGTAAAATTATGATTTGAAAGACGAATTAATGTCAGAAATTGATAAATTTGGTATGGTTGAACTCATATCGGAATAGATGTTCGGATTTTATAAATTTTATCGGGTTTCGAGTTGTGGGCCATGGGTTCGACTTTTGGGTTGACTTTTAGTTCTTGTTAAAGATTGAAGCTTTATTACTCGAAATTATTTTCTATGAGTTTAATTTATGAATTGAGGTTATTTTGATTAGATTTGAGCCGTCAGGAGGTTGTTTCACTCGAGAAGATCATTTTATAGTTACGGTCTAACTTCTTTGAGGTAAGTATCGTGCCTAACTTTGTCTGGCGGAAACTACACCTTGGGATTTGAGTCTTTGGTGCTAATTGTGTCATGTGCAGCCCGTGTACGCGAGGTGACGAGTATGTGCTTAGGATTATTTATGGAGATTAGACCGTTTAGGGATCTTAGGTTCTTATGTTTATTAGATATGAATTTGTTTTGTTAAGTTAAATCCCCATTTACGAAATTCACCCTTACGTGTCTTAATTGGAATTAATTATTCCATATTTTACCCTTATTGTTGATTAAACTCTTATGTGTCTTAACTGAAGTTATTGCTTCTTTTATTTCTATGCTATCCTTTTCGTGATTGCTTATCCTTGATTGAAGTTATTTTTATCCTTCCCATAATCTACATATTCCTAATTGAGTTTGTGGAATCTCTTCCATAATTGCGCAACCCTAATTGGAGTTTTGTTACCCCTTATCATTGCTGACTTACCCTTAATTGGAGTCATTGATTCACGTTATCTCTCTCATCGTTGAATTGTACTTATATGGAATCATTTCTACACAGTATCTCTTCCTTGTTGAGCTATTGCTATGTTGTACCATTATTTCCTGTTATGTCTTTCCTTGTGAGCTCGTTCTTCCGTATCTTTGTGTTATGGAGTTCCTGGGTTGATTTACTTGCCGTATTCCTGTGTATTATCATTGTTGCTATTGTATTCAGTGTTATGTGGCACGAGGTTTCTGCCATGCAGTTGTTATTATGGCACGACGTTTCTGTCGTGCAGTTTTTATTGTGGCATGGGCTTTCTACCGTGCGGTTGTTTTTGTGGAAAAAGGTTTTTGTCGTGTGGTTGTCATTGTGGCACGAGGTTCTTTCCGTGTGGTTGTTATTGTGGCACGAGGTTTCTTTCGTACAGTCGTTATTGTTGCACGAGGTTTCTATCGTGCGGTTGTTATTGTTTGCACGAGGTTTCTGACGTGCCGTTATGATTCATTTTACTATTTGAGACTACGAGACGATACCTCAGGAGTGCTCTGTTTTCATTTCCCCCTTTTTCTGTGCACCTGTCTTTGATTGTTGTTTTCCTCTGTGTTGCTCTATTTGTTCAGTTTTATGTAGCTAATCTTGTTATTCTTGTTGTCACGCCAACTTCATTACTGTCTTATTTACAATGTATATTTCGTGGTGATCGTTTCTTATATGCCATTCCTTATCTCCACTCTTAATTGTGGACTTGAATTTTGGTAGAACACTTGCACAAGCATACACATAGATGAATCACCCATATCAATTTAAGGAGATGAGTCCTGACGTAATTGACCATCACATGTATTCTTGTCTACTTGCCTTCCGTGTGAGAGTTGCCCTCTTGGCACGTGAGTCGTCCGTGTGATTAGAGATTGAAATGTGGGCACGAGGTGCCTAATGATTAGGGTTCAACAATTGGGACCCGTGATTCATAATTATGAGGTTCGGTACCTCGTGGAAATGCTTTGACAAATCTAGTGTGAGAGAGGTTGTTGCCGGTTTTCTTTTATTTAGTTTCACTGCTTCCTGATAAATATTGTAGTTATTAGTGTATCATTGCAAGTATTAATCTGTTTTCCTTATCCTACTTAGCTTTATATTAATATTTTTTCCTCTGTTAGTTCACCTTCACACTTGTTCAAGTTGTTTAGTTCGGTAGGTGTCTTGATTGCCCCTCGTTACTACTTTACCGAGGCTAGTTTTGATACTTACTAGGTACCGTTGTGGTGTACTTATACTACGCTTCTGCACATTGTTGTGCAGATTCAGGTGCCACAGTTGTATCCGTACTATTTAACTTCCATTCCAAATAGTTGTATTTATGGATGTTTCTAGTAAACTTCGTAGAATTTATGACATGTACTACCGGTTTTGGGAATTGTAAGTTGTCTAATAAGGTTTCTATTTCATATTTATCAATTGTTGGTTAAATTCTTCTATTAATTAAGTAAGTGTTAGGCTTATGTAGTCTTAGAGACTAGCTGTCGTCACGACATCCTACGGGGGAAAATTGGGTCATGATAAGTTAGTATCAGAGCTCTAGGTTCATAGGTGCTACGAGTCATAAACGAGTTTAGTAGAGTCTTGCGGATCGGTACAGAGACGGCTGTAATTATCTTCGAGAAGCTACTAAATTATTAGGACAATTTTACTTCCTTCATTCCTATCGTGCGAGTTTATTGATCTCAGAGTTTGAACTTGTGTCATTCTATGCTTCACAAATATTGAGGAGACGCGCTGCAGTTACCGACGACGCTGCCCAGAGATGGTGCTGCTAGGAACCGGGGCAGAGACAGAGGTATAGGGTGATGCGGAGCACGTGCTATAGCTAGAGCATCTGTCAGAGCAACAATTGAGGAGCCACCAGTAGCTCCAGTTGGGGGACAGGTACCAGAGGCGCCTGCTATTACCCTAGGACTTCAGAAGACTTTAGCATGATTCCTATGCACGTTCGAAACATTGGCCCAGGCAGGGTTGATCCCAGTTGCATCAGCTACTTCACAGATCGGAGAAGGAGCTCAGACTCCCACCGCCCATACTCTAGAGCAGCGAGTCCACGTTGGTCAGGTTCTAAGTGTCATGCCGACACAGCCGGTTTCCTCAGTTCAGCCCGTGGTTAGGGAAATAACATATGAGGAAGAGCAACTTAGACTTGCGAGGTTCAAGAATTAATACCCTCATACTTTCAGTGGTTTGGCTTCAAAGGATGAACATGGGTTCCTAGGGGAGTGCTACCGTATTCTCCATACTATGGGTATTGTATAGACAAGTGGGGTTGCTTTTACTACGGTCCAACTTAAAGGAGCAGCATATCAGTAGTGGCGAGCGTATGAGCTGGGTAGTCCGGCCGATGCAGCTTCACTTTCATGGGTTCAGTTTTCAGAGGTGTTCTTGAGAGAGTTTGTTCCCCAGACCATTCGGGATACATGGCACGTGGAGTTTGAGCAGCTGCGCCAGGGCACTATGTCAGTGTCAGAATATGCTGTTATATTCAATGAATTGTCCAGAAATGCACCAACTTTGGTTTCTACAGTTAGAAAGTGAGTCTGCAGGTTCATTGGTGGACTCAATCATGATATCCGGTTCAGCATGGATCAGGAGTTGGAGTCGGATGGGGAACATATGGAGTCAGGAGAGAGAGGACTAGGAGGCTAGGAGACCTCGTGGATCGGAGAGACCTATTAGTCCCTATTTTGGAGGCAGTGTACGACATGGTAGAGGTTTTTGTGGGTCAACTAGTTCAGTCTGCACTTTAGGTTTTGCACGATGTTTCAGGTACCTATGGGTCTAAGGATACCCGTACTAGACTGCTTCCACAACCACGTCAGCGGAGAGGTTGCTTTGAGTGAGGAAATACCAGCCACATGGTGAGAGATTATTTCAGACTCTAGAAAAATGTGTCACAACAGTGTATTCAGACTATGAGTTCTACTCCAGTTGCTAATATCCCTACACTGCCAACTTGGGGTACAGGTCAGGCGAATAAAGGGCGCCTAAGAGGGGAGGCATGGCCCGTTGATGTGTTTTCTATAGTAGGCATGAGTCCTCTTGCACTAGATGATGTCGTAAAATTATGGTTTTGATCTGTTATAGAGGAGCTTCATTTGTATCTTGTTCCGGTTCTGTTTATCAGGGTGAGTCCTTATATTTTACTTCATTTATGGGTGAGTTTCGTGATCTTGTACTCTGCTTATGTGTTTATTCTTGTCGGGATATTGTATAGTGGTTGTCGGTGTCTATCTCTTTGTTTTATTCATTATTGAGAGTTATGAGACTGGAAGTGACCTTCTATTACTCATTTCGGTATTTCTGATGTAATTTCTAGGTGATAGGTTACGATTTGTGAATTAGATGCTCTACCGGTGTGGGAGTTCAGTATGTGTTGTGATTTTTTTGGCAAAATTGAATTAGTGGAAGATTTTGGTTGGTATGATGTGTATTCTACTTGCGATTCAAAGTTGAGGGTAAGAACCTCGCGGTGTCATGTGTTTCGATGTGCTTGAACCGAGCTACGTGCCGCAATGAGGTTATATCAGGATGAGATCCTTGCGATTTATTTATATGTTTTGATTCTTCCTTGTGTAATTAGTTCGTAGTATGGTACTGATAGGGGGTGATGCCTGTCGGGCTTGTTTGATAGTTCTTTCATGTGTTTCCTTGTATATTCAGTAATATTCGTGCTTTGCTTATTGAGTTATAGCTTGCGTGGTGTGTGCCCCGGTGGCATTAGATATGACTTATTGATTCAAGTGAATAGTTACGAGGTCTTCATGTTTCTTGCATCATTGTCAGTGTTATGACGGTTTGAAATAGGGTTCTAACGGGTACGAGGCTAATTGTCGGTGCTTGATATGATTATAGGTAACAACTGTGGCTAGAGATATGGTTATGGGCATATGTGTGACGTGTTGCATCGTATGGTTGCACCTTGTGGGTGTAGTCATAAGTTGTTTCTGGTGGCTGAGGTTGATAACGGGTGTGGATGCAGGAATCGGGTCCTTTGGAGATGATCGAGTTGTGAGAAATTGGTTCTAAGGCCTATTAGTATGGGTGGAAGGAATAATCTCCAGCGGAGATGGTGTTGTCGGGCCTATGTGGATTTGGGTGACGTGGGGTCACCTTCGGGTGTATGCATGGTGGGTCACTCAGTGATTTGATGACTTTAGAAATGGTTCTTGGCACGTTTGAGGATGAACGTTTGTTTAAGAGGGGGAAAATATAACGACCCGACCGGTAGTTTTGAGAATTAATGTCCATAAGGTCTCGAGCAGCTTCGTAGTATGTGTTATGACTTGTGTGTATGGCCGAGTTCAGTTTTTGGATAATTCGGGATCAATTTGGAGGAAGGATTCTTGTTTTAGAAGCTTAGACGGTAAGAGTTGACCTAAGTTTTGACATTTGTGTAGACGACTCAAAATGGGATTTTGGTGATTCCAATAGCTTCCTATGGTAATTTTGGACTTGAGCGTGCGTCCGAATTTTGATTTGGAGGTCCGTAGGGTATATTGAAGCATTCGACGAAAAATTGGAAAGTTGAAGATTTTTAAGATTGAGAAGTTTGATCAAGCATTGACTTTGGTGATATCGGGCTTAGATTGTGGTTCCTTGAATTGGATTAGCTCCATTATGTCATTTGGATCTTGCATGCAAAATTTGGCATTATTGCTAGTTGATTTGATATGTTTCGGCACGAGTTTTGGGAGTTAGAAGTCATGGAAATTCATAAGTTTAATTCGTGGTGCGATTTGTAGTTTTGACGTTGTTTGATGTGATTTTAGGCCTCGAGTAGGTTTGTGTTACAATATGGGGCTTATTGGTATATTCGGACGAGGTCCCGAGTAGCTCGGATGAGTTTCGGACGGGGTTCAGATCGTTGGAGAATTGTTTGGGGCTACTGGAATTTTCTGTTAACTGGTGTCCTCGCACCTGCGTGTGAGGGTCAGTATGTGCGTGCACGAAGAAGCGTGAAATGGTCGTAGAAGCAAAATGGTCAGGTCTTGGCAGTTACTGCAGGTGCGAAGAATATTCTACACTTGGCAGAAGCGGACAAAAAGGGTGCACGCACATACGGACAAAATGCCCAGGTCTTGGCAGAAGCGGACGAAAAGGGTGCAGGAGCGAAAAGGCAGCGCAACACTGTCGCACCTGCGTTAGCGCAGAAGCGGGGCTTTCTCTACAGGTGCGGTGAGCGGACTCCAGTAATTGTCCGCAAAAGTGGATGTTTTGTCACAAATGCGACACTGCAGAAGTGGCTAATGCATCGCAGGTGCGATCGTGCCTGGGCAGAATCAGATAAGTTGGGGGTCTGACAATTTCTCCATATTTTGAATTGTAGACCTCGGATTTGAGTGATTCTTCGTGGGTTTTTCAAGCAAATCTTTGGGGTAAGTGTTCTTCATCCTAAAAACATCATGATTTCATCTCTATTTTTAGCATTAAATTAGTGTTTTGAGTTGAGAAAAAATGGGAATTTTTTAAGAAATCTTTCAAAAAGTAAAATCATGATTTAAAGGACGAATTAATGTCGAAAAGTGATAATTTTGGTATGGTTGAACTCATATCGGAATAAGTGTTCGGGTTTTGTAAATTTTTGGGGTTCTGAGATGCGGTCCCGAGGTTGGACTTTTTGGTTGACTTTTAGTTTTTGTTAAAGATTGAAGCTTTATTACCCGAAATTATTTTCTATGAGTTTAATTTATGACTTAAAGTTATTTTTGACTAGATTTGAGCCGTCTGGAGGTTGTTTCACTCAAGAAGGTCATTTTATAGTAACAATCTAGCTTCTTTGAGGTAAGTATCTTGCCTAACTTTGTGTGGGAGAAACTACCCCTTAGGACTTGAGTCTTTGGTGCTAATTGTGTCATGTGAAGCCCGTATACGTGAGATGATGAGTACGTGCTCGGGATTATTTGTGGAGATTTGACCTTTTAGGGCTCTTAGGTTCTTATGTTTATTAGATATGAAGTTGTTTTGTTATGTTAAATCCTCATTTACGAAATTCACCCTTACGTGTCTTAATTTGAATTAATTGCTCCATGTTTTACCCTTATTGCCGATTAAACTCTTATATGTCTTAGCTGAAGTAGTTGCTTCTTTTATTGCTATGCTATCCTTTCCGTAATTGCTTATAGTTGATTGAAGTTAATATTATCTTTCCCATAATCTACTTATTCTTAATTGAGTTTGTGGAATCTTTTCTGTAATTGCGCAACACTAATTGGAGTTTTGTTATCCCTTATCATTGTTGACTTACCCTTAATTGGAGTCATTGATTCACGTTATCCCTCTTATAATTGAATTTTACTTATGTGGAATCATTGCTACACTGTATCTCTTCCTTGTTTAGCTATTTCTATGTTGTACCATTATTTTCTATTGGGTCTTTCCTTCTGAGCTCGTTCTCCCGTCTTTTTGTGTTCTAGAGTTCCTAAGTTGATTTACTTGCTATATTCTTGTGTATTGTCTTTCTAGCTGTTGTATTCAGTGTTGTATGGCACGAGGTTTCTACCGTACGGTTGTTATTGTGGCACGACATTTCTGTCGTGCGGTTGTTATTGTGGCACGATGTTTCTGCCATGCGGTTGTTGTTGTGTCATAAGGTTTCTATAGTGCGGTTGTTATTGTGGCACGAGGTTTCTGCCATGCGGTTGTTTTTGTGGCACGAGGTTTCTTCCATAAGGTTGTTATTGTGGCACGAGGTTTCCCGCCGTGTGGTTGTTATTGTGGCACGAGCTTTCTGCCGTGCAGTTGTTATTATGGCACGAGGTTTCTGCATTGTTGCACGAGGTTTCTGCCGTACGGTCGTTATTGTTTGCACGTGGTTTCTGTCATGCCGTTGTGATTCATTTTACGATTTGCGACTACGAGGCGGTACCTCGGGAGGGCTCTGTTGTTATTTTTCCTTTTTTCTATGCACTTGTCTTTGATTGTTATTTTCCTTAGCATACTGCTTATTATTTTCCTCCGTGTTGCTCTATTTGCTCAGTTCTATGTAGCTAATCTTGTTGTGCTTGTCTTTACGCCTACTTCATTGTTGTCTTACTTACACTGTATATTTTGTGGTGATCATTTCTGTCATGCCCCGACCTTGGGGAACTCATGGCGCTCAATCGAGATACCTCGGTTAAGCAAGCCTGTTAGATGCCTTCTACCCAACCTTGCCCATTAACAATATAAGAACTAGTACAAGTGATTTACATGATAAGAGTCAAGTGTTCCAAAATATTTTCCATTGCTAAAGGATATTCATTTATGATTTCCAAAATATTACAAGTTTATAGATATGATGAAAAGCATGTTTGCCCAAATACCAACACTTACTAGTTTAATACCTAACATAAAACACCACCCACAACCTGTTTACGGAGTCTCTAAGTACAACATAAGAGTATTATAGAAGTGTCGGCGACAAGGCCCCAGGTATACCTTAAAACATAAAGTACAATGTCAAATGACATGACGCCCAGAACAGAGTAGGGCTCACCAAAATCTGCTGAATAGAGAGTATCTGCTAACGAGGATCAAAATCGCCCACTAATGAACCACATGCATCCATTGTAGATGCAGCGCCCTCGACAAAAGGGATGTTAGTACATATGGAATAGTACTAGTATGAAAACCAAAACATATATTCAAGGACTTAGAAATACAATATGAATATGATGAATAATTGTAACAATAAAAAGGCATAGATCGTCGTTAAAGTCAAAGCGGATTTATTAACAGCTTCCAATAACATTTACAAAGTTTAAGTTGTGGATCCTCTATAACCACCTTTACACATAATACTAATACCACAATCCCTACACAAAGCGGCCCTTCTGCCTCACCCCAATATATGCGGGTAGAGGTGTTTCACAATACCACAATCCCTACACAAAGCGGACCCGTCGCCTCACTCCAATATATGCGGGTGGAGGCGTATCATAACTTTAGGTTCATTAGTAACGAAAGCTTTGGACACAATAAATTCCTTTCCAAAGAATGGAGCAAAATGGCTAGCAATTGAATCACGAGTTAAAATCATAAATGAGTGATACACCACTTATTCTTGAAATACTTTTTCCCAAAAAGGGTAATACACAATTTCAACTCAGGAAGATATAAGAGCTCAAAACACATTGGAAATACTTACAAAGCATATCTTTAGTTAAAACAACCAAATTTGGGCATGACTTGAGGACATAATCTTTTAAGAAATTCAATTTTTGATGTCAATATAGAATGGTTAAATCAAGGCTCGATTCATAACCTTTCCCGCATTAATTCATTTCATCGGCACCATTGTCCACAAGTATAATTTTCATTCTTAGTATGTTGTCCACACTTTATATCTCCAACTCACTTCTTTCACTTTCAAGCATCTTTATAGATTATCAACAATAAGGCATTTCGAATCAGGACTTTAGGTACACATATGAGCAATAGGAGTCTTAGACACATGGGGTATTCTTTCCAACTTAAGCATAATGGACTTTTGTTTGAAACATGACTCAAATCCATAACATTTTAATACACATATCATTCTTGAACACATTCCCAAAGGATAACATAATGTGATAGGAACATTCAGAACACATTTTGAATACATAATTTTTGACACTTTGCTTACTTGGGACAATCAAATTTAGTGGGAATAACTCGGAACATGGGAATAAGGAACTTGAACTAGCCATACTTGAAACTTACGAGAACATCATAGAATTCAATTCTAAGATAGTAGTTTAGCCAAAATACCTTGTTTGAGCTTTCATTAAGTGACTACAACGTCCCAACACTTCTAGCAATGACAATCTATAGGAAGATAGCAAAAATCAGATAATAATTAGAAGGATTCTCATGGTGTAACTCTCTTAGGAATTTTGTCAAACACCTAGTATTCAAAGTGGACTACAAAGCTCTACAATAGTAATTCCTTCCTTCCTCAACCAATTTTAACAAGAAAATAACAAAAATGGTTCATTAATCCCACATACTACAACTTATTGTCACATGCATGGCCAATTTCCAACACCCACAATATACTTGAACTCATAACCTCTTGCATGAAAGCTTAGGAGTAGGACTTACCCGGATAGATGATAATATAGTGATTGGCTTCCTTGATTCTTCAAGATTGGTGCAAGAATGAGTGATTAGAATGCTAGGTTTCCTCCTTTTCTCTCTAAAATACTCTTACCTCTCTCTAAAATTATAAGACATTTTGCTTCAAAATGATCCCCTAAGGCTATTTATCAAAATGGGGTCAAGTTAAAAAAATAGAAAAATGAACCCTCCGAACTCAGGTCTGCGGTCACAGAATAGACCGCATAACAGATATGCGGTCGACAAAATGGGTCGCGAAAATGATGCCAAGAAGTGGGCTAGTATGCGACAGGTCTGAGGTCCGCAGACCACTTATGCGTCCGCAGAGTGGACCGCAAAATCGCCTAACGAAATTCTTCAGGGCAAATATGTGATGGAAAATGCGGACCGCGAAATGGATATACGATCGTAGAGTAGACTGCAAAACGACCTTCAAAATTCAACCATTTTTCTGCCCAACCCTGCGACGGGTATGTGGCCCGCTGAGTGGTTCTACGGTCATAAAATTGACGGCAGGATCTCCTTCTTCTGCTAAAAATTTCCATCAACTCCTTAGTATATTCTTCAACCCAAAAATTACGTACCGCAACGAGCAAGCTCGCCGCGAAGATTAACTTCTACATCCGTACACATCACCCTACCTCGGCACCACAAAACATGAATCCCTTAGCAAACTTTTACAGGGCCTTACAGTTTCTTATGTGCCATTACTTATATCCACTCTTAATTGTGGTAAGCATACATGTAGATGAATCACCCATATCAGTTTAAAGAGATGAGTCTTGACATTATTGACCATCACATGTACTCTCATCTACTTGCCTTGTATGTGCGAATTGCCCTCTTGGCACGTGATTAGTCCATGCGATTATGGATTGAAATGTGGGCACGAGGTGCCAAGTGACTAGGGTTTAAGAATTGGGACCCGTGAGTCGTAATTATAAGGTTCAGTACCTCGTGAAAATGCTTGGACAAATCTGGTGTGATAGCGGTTGTTGCTGGTTTTCTCTTACTTAGTTTCATTGACTTGAAATGTGTTTAGTTTACTCTACAGCATTATTACCTGACTGCTTCCTGTTAAATATTATTATTATTAGTGTATCATTGCAAGTATTAATCTGTGTTCCTTATCCTGCTTAGCTTTATATTAACATTGTTTCCTCTGTTAGTTCACCTTTACACTTGTTCAAGTTGTTTAGTCTGGTAGGTGTCTGACTGTCCCTCATCACTACTTCACCAATGCTAGTCTTGATACTTACTGGGTACCGCCATGGTGTACTTATACTATGCTTCTGCATATTTTTGTGCAGATCCAAGTGCCACGGTTGTTGTTGATTATTAGCTAGTTGGTCGAGCTGCTAAGACTCAAGGTAAACCTATCGTCGTCTGCACAGGCAGGCCTCAGAGTTACCCTCTGATTTTGTATTTGTACCGTTTAACTTCCAATCCAAGCAATTGTATTTAGGGATTTTTCTAGTATACTCAATAGAACTTATGACTTGTACTACCTGTTTTGGGAATTGTAATTTGTGTAATAAGGTTTCTATTTCATATTTATCAATTATTGGTTAAATTCTTCAATTAATTCAGTAAGTGTTAGGCTTACCTATTTTTAGAGATTAGGTGTTGTCACGACATCCTACGGGGGAAAATTGAGTCGTGACAAAAGCTTAGTGGTGCGCAAAAAGGAGTGTGTGACGGCCTTTGCATCGCCAAGAGTGCAGCGTGGTGAAGCAGGATCCAGAGCTCGCTTCTCATGTCCTGTAGCGATTTATGCATGTTCAAATTGCCTCCTCCTTCAGCGTATGATTGCATTATCAAATGCATTATTGGACCTTTAACCACATTACTGGACTATCCTATACATTGGTTGTATCTAAATGGAATGAGCATCAAAGACACTAACACCACCCTTTTAGATTTGTCCAATGCATAGGTTACCGTCCTTGACAATGTACCTGCAAAAAAAACACTATGTTAGTATAAAATGCCTTTCTACTCTCCTCCCTAAGTATTCGAGCAGAAAGAGAGATATATACTTATTCTCCTGTGGCTTTCCCAACTTCTTCACAACTTATCTTCACCCTTCTCCCTACTTCACAATCTCTCCACATCAATAACATAACACTTGAGTGCATCATCATGTAGAATTTGGATTTGTTGTTCTTACCCTAATGTAGGGTATATGCGACTAGTCACTATTTAAGATTTTCCTACCTTTAGTATCCAGCTCCATAAAGGAATTCATATGTACAGCTGCTTGTTGTTCTAACGTTGAGTTAGCAAGATGATTAGGTAACTTATTTCCTTCCATAAGAATATGAATCACTGTAATTGTACACATAGTTATGAGCCTTTTAATTTCCTCTATCTGTATTACAATATTCCATGGAGGCTCCCATACTCCAATTAAGATTTGTTTCATCAACATAGAATCAGTTTCAATGACACAAGGAGGTGACTGAGCTTGCACTTTTAAGGGGATTATACATATTGTTAAAGGATTCCTTTATTCCACTAACATAAATAAAGATTTTTTAAACTTTACCGAGGGTAAATAGTTTAAAATAATTAGTAAAAATATCATTTAGATAAATGTCCATGCCTTTATGATATATGTAAATATGTTCTTATATTATTGCCTTTTCTTTTCTATATTTTAGATTTCTCAATATGTATGTTATATCACTGCGTGAAATACTTGAGACCAACATGTTGGTAGGACCAAAATTTTTTGACTGGTATACAAATTTGAGAATTGTTCTCATGCATGAAAAGCTCATTAATGTGATCAATAAGCATGCAAAGATAGTCGCTACAGAGAATGATATGGAAGGCACCAAGGTTTATTACAAATACTTGGAAGAATATCTTATTATTAAACGCATCATTCTCGCTTCTATGAGTTTTGAACTCCAGAGGAAACATCAGAATATGGATCCAACTGCAATAATTGATTATTTTAAGAAGATGGTTGATACACAATTGAGCATTGAAAACTCTCCAATTGGATTCTATGTCTATCATGTGACTGATCTTATTGAAGTACTTGAGAAGTTGGGGTGCAAGCTTGGTAAAGAGCTTTCTAAAGATTTGATCTTCTAGTCACTATCTAATGCTAAATATTTTCACTATAAGAAGAAAGAGCATTGGAAGAGAAACTGTAAGGAGTATCTTGTAACTCTAAAGAACAAGAAACAAGGTGAGACATTAATAAAAAATATTTTCAGTGTTTCTTTAACTGTTACTAATTCTTCACTGTGTGTACTAGATACTGGCAGTGGTTATAACATGTGCAAAAGGTTTAAGATAAGTAGGAGACTAAAGAAAAGAGAAGTTAATCTACAAATTGAAAATGGTGCAAAAGTTACAGACATAGTTGTATGATCAATTTTTTCATTAATAATGCCTTCGGGAAAAGTACTTATGTTGGATGATTGTTATTATATTCCTAGATTTATTTCAAACATAATTTCAGCCTCTATGTTGGACAAACGCGGGTGTCCCATTAACATAGGCAATGGTATTTGCTCTTTTTATGTAACGACACAATTGGTCATTTTGTGTATTTGCTCTACGTTTCCTCTTTTGATACTTCACACATGTGTATTTATGGTTTTATGACTTTCGGGGCTGGTTAATTTCGTTCCGGAAAGGTTTACGATTGATTTTGACCCTTTGGTTCATGGCGTGGAAGCCTAGGTTAAAAATATTGACCAATATTTGACTTTTATGAAAACAAATCCGGAACGGTATTTTGATGGCTCTGATAGGTTTGTATCATGATTTTTTACTTGGACGTATGCCCGAGATTGAATTAGGGTGTCCCTAGGTCGATTTGATTTGTTTTGTCGAACATTGGCAATTTGAGGTTTAGAAGAATTCTCAAGTTTGACCGTAAGTTGACTTTTGGTTATCGAGTTCAGAATTTGATTTTGGGACTTGGAAGAGGTTCGTTTTTCTATTTGGAACTTGTCTGCAAATATCTACGTCATTTGGAGTTGGTTTGATAGGATTCGGTCTCTTGGTTGCAATTCTAGAGGTTCTTGAACTTTTCTTTGAAATTCATACGTTTTGATATCCGATTCATAGTTCTAGATATTATATTTGCATTTTGATAGAGAGAGTGAGTTCGCATGATATTTTTTGACTTGTATGAATGTTTGGTTTAGCGACCCGAGGTCTTGGCTGAGTTTCGGACGTGTTTCAGAATGGTTTTGAACTGAAATAGGACTTCTGGTGTGATGATGCCTCAGGTGTCACAATTGCGAAAACTAGCATCGTAATTGCGATCTTAGCAGGGTGTCTCAAGTGTCGCAATTGTGATGCCTGGATCACAATTGCAAAGAAGGTCTGGAATTGGGTAGGCTCGCATTTGCGACAAACGTTTTGCGTTTGCGATGAGGACAGGCTTCGCAAATGCAAAGCCAACGTCACATTTGCGACTTCCTTTTAGGCTGTAAGTGGCCATATTTGTGAGGTTTCCTTCGCAATTGCGAGGGTCGCAATTGCGAATCCACTATCGCAATTGCTATATCTGCAACTGAATAAAAGGGCTGGGACTCGGGATTTCATCTTATCTTCTCTCATTTTAGAACCCTAAACTCAGTAGGAGGTGACTTGGAAAGGGGATTTTCATCAACAATCATTGGGTTAGTAATTCTAATCAATTTTCAACTATATTCATACTTATATATTAGATTTAACATTAAATATATGAGAATCAAAGAGGAAATTTAGGGATTTCTCCTTATGGGTTGTTGAAGCCAGCTCATTTGTAGGAAAAATTTCGTATCTATGATTTAGTTTGCTTTCTTGGAGTCTCTTAATATGTTCTTTGTACTGCAGTATTTAAGCCAGCCCATCCTTTCGAAGGAAGGAATATTTTACTAAATATGTCTTAGTCATTTCCATCATCCTCTTCCCTTGCAAAAATAGATATGTCTCCTACTCTATATAAAACCTTGTCCAAAAAATATGATTACCTATATGAAGTAAAAATCCTACCCGATGAACATAAAGTAACTTCCACTGAATTACCTCTCATAAACCCTTACTCAGCTTTTTCCAAAAAATCATTTGTTGTACCTTAGAGCCTCCAGAATAGTTGTGGCTTCTGCAATGTTATTAGTTGCATTCTCAATCTCATCTGCCTGTGCATATAGTATATCACCCACTCCATCTCTAATGAAATAAGCATAAGAAGCTCTTCCATCATTTCCTCTACATGCTCAATTAGTGTTACACTTTATACATCCTGTAGAAGGCATCTGCCACCAGATCTTAGTGCACTTCAACTTAGGTTTGTAAGCCAGTAGTTTATCGTGTAGCTCAGACCATTTGGTTGTGACTGCTGCGAATGAAGTTCGTCTCACCTTTAGCAACATATACAATGAAGTGTAAACTTCATAGATCAGCCTATTAATGGACACCACTCTCCCATGTCTGCTTGCATTCCTTCTCTTCCATAAGTGCCCCACAATCTGTTAAGGAATAGCATGGTAAATAGGTCTAAGACTATTGTTCACCGGTTTGTTTCACTATTAATTAATCACATGTATCAACACTTTTCCTTCAATATTAATCCTTGCAGATGCACTAAAGTATTTCCATGTAAACTTTGCCGCAGGAGACCTAAAGAAAACATGAGCAAGTGTTACCTCTTTAAGGCTTCTACAATACCTTGAAGGAAAAAGATATCCCCACCTTCTGTATGTATCATCTAGTGATAGTTTTACCTTCCATAATCTACACATGAAAAAGGATACCTTGAATGATAATCCCTTTACACAAATAAACTTGTACAATATATTAGCACATCTCATTCTTCTTATGTACTGCTATACAGATTTGACTGTGAAATGGCCTTTAGATTCAAGTTGCCACCATGGTTTATCATTCAGGTCCTCATCATTTAGAGGTTCAATTCACTCTAGTATGTGCTATGCTATTTCCCCATAAAGTATGTCTCTCACAATTTCTTCATTCCAGCAACCTTGTTCTACTACTTCAGTGATCTGTGTTATAGATTCATCACACCAATGATCAGGTCCAGTAGCATGGTATAGTTCCCCTACTCCTGTCCAGTTATCATACTAGAAATGTGCATCCCCACTCCTCACCTGCCACCATATTTGATGTTCAATCAAATCTCTCATTTGTAACATTTTCTTCCAAACCTCTGAGCCATTTCTCCAAGGTACCACCACCTCATTGATCTTCTTACAGTTTTTGTTTCTCATGAAAGTAGACCATATTGTTTCCTTGGTCCTAAAGCTCCACCATAGTTTTGAATTCAATGCTTTAGAGACATCATACAATGATCTAAATCCTGCACCACCCTCATCCTTAGGCAAACATAAACTACCCTATGAAGCCCAATCTTAGCCTTGCTATTTCTAGAGGAACTCCAAAAGAATTTTACAAACATTCTATGTAACTCAGCAATTACATGTTGTGGATGGTTCACTGTCGATAATAGATAAATTGACATACTCTCCAGAACATGTGCTATCATTAGTGCTCTCCCATCTATAGATAGTAGTCTGCCTTTCCATGAGTGAAGTCTCTCCTGCACCTTATGAATTATGTCTTTGTAAAACACCTTCTGCTTTCTGCTATAAAATATTGGGCAACCAAGGTAAGTAAATGGGAAGGGATGCCTCTGAAACTGTGTGATAAGATGCACTGTATTGGCTTCATGATAGGGTGTGTTCTCATGCATATCAAAGGAAGACTTCCCCTTAGTTCACCTTTTGGCCAGATGTAGCTTCATATTCTTCAAGAACATTCCTGATATGGTATTGCACCAAGGTGAGCGGAACGGAATATAATTGTATCATCAGCATATGACATATAACTGATATTTTTGCTCCACTTTGGCATTCCAAATCCAATGAAGTCTGGATTATCAAATAAGGTATCCAACGCTCTCCCTAACACTTCTGCTACCAATATTAACAAAGTAGGAGATAGCGGATCTCCTTGCTTGACTCCTCTTGTGGATTTAAAGAATTCATTTGCTTAGCCATTTAGTAATAGTGAATACCAATTATTTGAAACCAGTCTCCTTGGTCAAAAATAACCAAGACAGCCTATCATAAGCCTTTTTCATATCCAATTTGATCACCACATTGGATGGTTTACCCCTCTTTCTCATATCTATCACTATATCTTATGTCAATAGAATATTTTCCATAATACTCCTTCCTTTTACAAACCCTGCTTGGTTAGGAGAAATGAGTGAAGGTAACAACTCTACTAACCTCTCATGAACTACTCTAGATATGATCTTGTTTGAGAAATTGCTCAAACTAATAGGTCTCATATCTGAAAAGGTAGTCGCAGTCGTCTTCTTTTGCAGTAGCACTAGGTTAGTGTATGTAATGAATCTCAGGAGTTCTGATCCACAAAAGAAAGCTCTAACCATATCTGGCACATCCTCACTGATTATGCCTCAGCAAGAGTGATAAAACTGGCTAGTGAAACCATCAAGGCCACCAACATTGTCTCCAAATAAGCCAACTACTGTGTGTTTTACCTCTTCCATAGTAGGTTCAGCCCATAATATGTCATTTTGCTCTTCAGAAACCATTTTAGGAACATGATTAATGATCTCAAAGTTTGTTGGCACCCTTTCTTCAGAGAATTATGCTTGAAAAAACTCCACTGCCTCCTTAGCCATCTCTTCTTCTGATTCTAGCCAATTTCCATTGTTATCAATAATTCTGGACACCTGGGGCCCCATTCTCTTTCCCCTGTCATGAGCATGAATGAATTTTGTATTCATGCCCCCATCTTTGAACCATTGCATTCTAGATTTTTGCCTCCAAGCTCCTCCTCTAAGTGTAAGTACCTAGTAAAATCAGCATGAACTCTGTGTAGTTTTGCCTTGTTTTGAGCAGTAGGATTAAGCTCAAACTCCACCTTATTTACCTTAGTGACATCCTCTAATGCTGCAATCTGCAAGAGTATGTCCCCAAATATTACCTTACTCCACACTACTAAAGCCTTCTTCGCATTATTCAACTTTTGCTGAAAAGAGATGAAAGGATTGCCTACTATGTCTAACTTCCAATTTTCCTTTACCGCATCAAGAAATATTTCATTCTTTACCTAGAAATTCAAGATCTTGAATGGCTTCTTCACCTGAATTGTATTGACATTACATAATAAAGATAATGGTGCATGATCTGATCCATATTTTATGAGATGCTCAACTTCTAAAGTTGGAAACAAATCTTGGATTTTTTGATTGGCCAAGAATCTGTCCAACCTTTAAAACATACAAGCTTCATCAGACATACCATTCAACCAAGTATACAAACTTCCACTGTAACCAAGATTATATAATGCACAAGTATCAATACAATGTGCAAAATCCTCCACTTCTCTAACGTATACTGGACGACCACCATATTTCTCCTCTTCTGAAACTATAACATTAAAATATCCTCCCACAAGCCAAGGGACCATCATATCTTAAGCAAGATGATACAATGAGTCCCATAGCTTAATTCTTTCAATGGCATCACACTTAGAATATACAAGTGTGACTATCAACTCCTTACTCAAACCTCTATGAAACAACTTAAGAGTTAGTTGTTGTTCCATGTCTATCAGCACTTGAAAATCAATATCCTCATCTACAAAGTCCAAAATCTTTCCATTCATATTAGCAATAACATACTCAATTCCCAGCCTTCTTATATACACCTCTAATTGATTTATGTCATGCCAAGGCTCCATCAATAATATCAAGTAAAAGTTGTGCTTTCTGTGGAGATTAATTAGTCTTTGAAAATCTTTTTCAGTGTTCACCGATCTCACATTCCATGTTACTGCATTATCCATAGATATCATCTGGAGAGAGAAAGAGCACTCCTCTTTGGTTGTACCCTAATTGGTACAGTCTTTTCTTTGTTCTTCCTTGCATGTTTCTCAGCTGATTTCTTCTTGTTAATGCTCCTAGGTGATATATCTCCATCTCTAGCTACTTTTTGAAAGTTAGCAGCTGTCGATTCTTTTTCAATGTCTTCACCCAGCTCTTCATTCTCCCACCTTATCCTCATTCACAAGTTGAATGGTCATTGGCTTTGGCTTATGATTCTTGGAAATCATGCCCAGTTCCCTCTGACCCCTATGACCGATAAGAATGCCCTTTACCGAAATTCTACTAGTAATACTAAAAGTTTTCCCAGCCGAAACCCCAGTCTCATCAACTGGAGGTGTAATATGTTGTATTGCATTGTTACATATGCTTGTTTGTCCAGTCACTATAGCTCATTCCCTTGTAGTGCATTGGATTTGATCACAAGCCTGCTTAGAAGCCTCTTTCAACACACTATTATTCTGCTCCATAACCACCAAGGCTTCTTGTATTGCCTTAAATTGAAGATTATAGACAAATCCTAGAGTAGGGTTTACCGTAGCATCCAACACAGGAATTATAGTTTCATTGATATTGTCCCTCTTGCCCTTAATTGGTTTGAGTTGTGACCTAATTATATCCTCTAGGACATCAACCTGAACATCCCCGAGCTAAGAATCATCTGAAATCTCCATTGTAACACCTCCCTACTGCTTGCATGATTTCTCCATATTCACAACCCTTGTATTTTGATCACTTAGGTTTACTGTAGCTCCCAGAATTAGGTCAACTTTTTGGTTATGCACCTCTTCACTTTGTGTAGTAGCTTCCTCCTTGTTTTCAATACTGTTTTTCTCCATAGATTCCACCTCCTCACTCCACAACTGCCTACTAGAAGTTATTTTTTTATTAACTTCATTTAATTTGGTAGAATCTTCTGAAACTTGGGAAGGCACCTCTTGACTTGAATGGTTACTTGTCACATTAAGTTGCCTCAAGTCTTCCTTATTTGCACCCCTAGTGACCCACTCAATTTTAGACTCCTAGCCTCTACAATCCCAGTATCACTAGGATTAGGATCCTTCTCCTTAGTCACTGATTGAACCTCATTCCTCTTTGGACGTGTTTTTCTAGTAGAGGTAGGACTTGCCTTATTTTCCTTGTTCGACTCGGCTTTCTCTTTGAGTTGCATGTTCAGGATTGCTTCCTTTTTTACTCGAATGGATTCTTCAATTTCCCCTTCTTCCAGTAGAGCAAATTTTTTTGTTTGCACTAGAGTCTTGGATTGCGACTCCACCCTAGTTTCATCCATACCAGTTCCCTTATTGCCCTTTTTCTCCTCAACCTTTGCGTCATTCTTTTTCTTTGGTCTATTGCCTCTTACCTCAATCTATTTACCATTAGGATAACCAACTCTCTTGCCTCTAGTTAGCAATTTAATTGGTGGATTCTTGTTGTTCAATTGCATCTGCTTCGTGTCACTCACTCCACCTTGTTCCTGCCCCTCAATTTGATTTTCCACAACTGGAATGAGTTCTGGATGTATCCTTCTACATTCATATTCATTGTGGCCTTGTAGTCCACATTCCTTACAATACTTAGGGATGTAATCATATTGTACCTTCACCCATTCAGTGGTATTTTCACTAGTTGCCTCATTCTCGATATCCATTCTAACCTTCTTAGGTGAATCAGTTAGAAGATCAACTTGCACTTTAACTTTAGCACAACTAGGTCTTGTCTTATTGATTGTGGACATATGAAGGTGTAAAGGTTTACCCACTCCTGAATCTAAAGAAAACAAACATTCTTTATCAAAATAAGTTGGCAACAAGATTTGGAAAGAAATCCAAGCCATTGCCAGTAGTGTTTCTTCTCCAGCCGTAAATTTAACATCATAAATCAATGGCCTCATATGATATTGATAGCCATCTTTGGCTTTCAAATAGTAAGCACTCTTAGAAGTAAAATCAACATAATCTTTCAGAAGTGTAAGCCTAATCAACACATGCATGTCCCTAAGAAAACCAACGTTACATTCACTTTTTATACCGCACTAAGAAGGGATCAAACCACGTAACTCTTTTAACTCTAGCCAGCCAAACTTGCCAATTACTGCATATTACAATCCTTCAATGATATTCATGCGTGAAATTTCTGCTTCAGTCCATTTAATCAATGGTTGTCCATGGATAAACGTCACAGGTTTGATAGGAGTAGGAGAAACTTGAGATAAACTAGGGTTTATATGCATGAGAGCATTTAATGATGATGGTTTAAGGATTTTCCAATACTTATGATTACAACATCGGAAGCAACTACCTCTGATCTGGCGGGAAATGCAAAGAAATAGGCCTGACCACCACCTGACTGACTTCCCCCTCTAGGGAGACCTCCACTCATACGATCTCTACCCTGAGTTGGCTGAGCGGGTGGTGTGGAAACTGGTGCAGGAGTCATAATCTGGACTCCCTGCCACACTGGATCTCAAAAATGACGGAGCCAATACTTCCTCACATGCCCCAACTCTCCACAATCGTAACAACCTCGAACTGGAAATGACCGTGGGGCCTAAATCTGACCCGGAGAGCTAGAATAACCACTGATAGCACCTAGTGCTGACAAACCCTAAACTGATAGAGCACGATACGAGCTTTGAGCTAGGATTGCACTGAAAGATGACTGAACCGATCGGATGTTGTATAAATCGTTTCTAGCTGATGAACCACAAGGAACCTGACGAGCCATCTAAGCGAGACTAAAAAGATGACCAATGTTGTAATGTGACTGGCCTCCAGATGAGGCACTGCTAAAACCATCTAATCCATATGGCCTCTTGCCCTCTCACTCCTAATGCTCAAGCCTATGAACCTTCTCTAAACGTCTAGTAATCTTGACCACCTGGTCAAACCTAGCATCCGTCTCGACTTATCGAGCCAAACTGTAACGTAGACCATGGTTGAGGCCATCAATGAACCTCATGATACTCTCTCTTTTAGTGGGAACCAACCATATAGCATGGCGATCCAAATGTGCAAACCTCATCTCGTACTGAGTCACAGTCATCTCTCCCTAGTTAGCTGCTCAAAATCTCTACACAGCTCCTCTCTGCGAGTCTCGGGAATAAACTTCTCTAAGAAGAGAATCGAGAACTCATGCCATCAAAGTGGTGTTGTGCCAACTAGCTGGCTCTATTCAACAGCCTGCCACCATCTATAGGCTGCCCCTATCAGCTGGAAGGTAGTGAAAGCAACTCCACTAATATCCACAATACCCGCGGTGTGAAGAATCTGATGGCACTAGTCCAGAAAATTCTGAGCATCCTATGAATCCTCCACTGAACTCGTCCAGCTCAAACCTAGTAAACTGCTCCAACCTCCTCTTCTCTGCATCAGTCATTGGTGGACCAACTCCTGCCTGAATAGCAAACACTGGTTGCACTAGTAATACCCATGGTGTCTGATGACCCTGAGCTAGCTGCTTTGGAGTACGGGCGATGGGAGTCTAGGCTCCCCCCAGCTTGTGAGGTAGTTGGCGCAACTAGAATCGTAAACTCTTAAGCCAAGCTTGTACACACACTACAAATCTGAGCCAAAGCCTCCTAAAGACCAAATATCACAATAGATATCGCCGGTGTCTGAGCTGGTCCTAATGGCTCAACAATATCTGGTACCTTCTTCTCCACTAGAGCAACTTGTGGCTCCACATGTGCTGCCCTCGCTGCAGTGTGAGCTCCAACTCAGACTCTACCTCGACCCGGCCTCTCGCGGCCCTACTAGTGGTATTGGTGACTGATCAGCTGACTGTGTCCTCACCATTTGTGAGAGAATAGAAGAATAAAGGTTCAGACTTCAGAATTAACAAATCCACACGACAAGAATGCAAGAATAGGTGCAGGCGTCTCCGTACCGATCTGCAAGACTCTACTAAACTTGCTCATGACTCGTGACACCTAAGCAACCTAGTGCTCAGATACCAACTTGTCACGACCCAACTCTCACCGGAGCAGTGACGGTGCCTAACACTACTTTCTAGACAAGCCAAAAGTTCCACATTAACATTAAATTCAATAAAAAAAATTAATTAAACTAGACATCAGAGATATCATGAAATAACTGTGAAATAACAATAATACATCTACAACAATCCCAATAATCTGGTGCCAACGCGTATACGAGCACTACTAAATATCAAAATACGAGGCTAAATCCTCATTTCAACTGTCTAAACAATACAACAGTCATAGCATAAAAAATGAATGAGAACTTCAAGGTCTGCGGATGACATAGCAACTACCTCGTAGTCTCCCAAAAGCTAGTACCAATACAACTCTAGCAATCACAACATCCGGAAGTACCTAGATCTACACACAAAGTGCAGAGTGTAGTATGAGTACAACCGTCCCCATGTACTCAATAAGTAACAAACCTAACATTGGGCTTAAAGTAGTGGCGAGCTCAGAACAAACAGTCAGTGGCCAATATCAATAATCAGTAACACCTCAAGGGAACAATATAAGTAAATAACTCAATGATACCATGTTAAGCTCGTTCAAAATGCAAAAAATTAGACATGTTTTCCAAGTAAAATGGTTAAATCCCAACACATATAAAATAGTTCATTTACCAGCTAGCGTGAGGAAAGTACATCTATGTGCCAACATATCAAGTGTACATATCAAGTCAATATCATCACAGTGAAGCCATCAAGAATAACCACATTTAGCATGCTCACAGTGCCTGGCCCAAGGCTCTCATCATCACATACAACAACACTTAGCAATGTACGGGTGCCTGGCATAAATGTCCCTCACCAAAGCACGTATATATAACATTGTACATGCGCTCACTGCTGGTATGTCAGACTCCGGAGGGGCGGATCCTGCCCAAGTGCTAATCAAAATCGCATAGCCTAATAGTGGAGCCTGGTGCACGCGTCGCCCCAAATCAATAACACTTAGCCCAAATGAGTTTGTCGTACGCGTCACCTCAAAATCAATACCAAATCGGCTTTGTGGCCTAAGCTCAGTCATCAACCGCTCAGGTCTTGGTTAACCACATCTCAGAGTGCTCAATTCAACAGTGTTACACATATGAGGCATCAACGACATATGAGGAATCGAATAAGAACGTACTGAGACAGAGCTATCATACATGGATATAGCGGTATGACAGAGAGTATGTGTATAATTAAGGAAAATAGCTTTAAAAAATAGCATATCGCCCTATCATGTTTCAAACAATTAGTACATAGCCTAGACATGATTGCTAATATGAATCAGAACTCAAATAATCATATAGGTTTAGAAAATACGGATATAATGAGGCAAGATAGTGAAACAAATCCCATAATAGTCTAAAAACCACCTCAAATCATGTATACTCTGGTGCATGCACACATGGCCATCACCTAGCGCATGCATCACCCCAATACAACTCATATAACATGGTTCCCAAGGATACTTAGCCTCAAATCCAAGTCTAGATATGTTACTTACCTCAAAACGCGAAGAGCAATACTCCAAAAAGCCCTTGTCACGCGAATCGGCCTCCGAGTTACTGAATCTTCCCAAAGTAACTTAATATCATCATTAAAATCCATCAGAAATAATTCCACATGATAAAGCCAAGGTCTCAAAACAAATATGCAAAGTCAACCCCGAGCCCCCACCCCGAAACCCGACAAAACTCACAAATTTCGAATACCCATTCAAATACAAGTCCAACCATACTAATTTCATCCAATTCCAACCACAAAATATCGCATCTTTGATTTCCAAACCACATAGTCTAAAACCCCCAAATTTCACCTTAATTTCATAAAATATCGCATCTGTGATTTCCCTTCAGCCTCCGACCTTCCGCATTTGCGGATAATTTCCCACATCTGTATCTCCACCTGTGCATTTGCGGCTCCTCTTTCGCATATGCAGACCCAGCCTTGCCCAACCTTAATCTGCTTTTGCGATCAATAGGCCGCTTCTACGGCCCCTCACCTGCGGCCAATCCTTCGCAGGTGCGAATGCATCCGAACTCCAAAACTTTAGCAAACCATCAAAATCTGAAAATGATCCATCAACTATTCGAAACACACCTGAGGCCTCTAGGACCCCATCCAAATATACCAACAAGTCCTAAAATACCATACAAACCTATTTGAAGCCTAAAAAACATAAAACAACACAAAAATCATGAATTGCACCCCAATTCAAGCCTAATGAAACTAATGAACTTCCAACTTCTAAAACCCATGCCGAATCACATCAAACCAACTGGGAATGACTTTAAATTTTGCACACAAGTCCCAAATGATACAACAATCATATACCAACTACATGAACAAAAGTGCGAACCCGATATCAATTACGTCAACTCTTGCTCAAACTTCTCAACCTTCCAAACCTCTAAATTTTCAACTTTCGCCAAAGAGCGCCAAACCAACCTACGGGCCTCCAAATCCAAATCCGGACACACGTCTAAGTCTAAAATCACCATACAAATCTATTAGAATCATCAAAACACCATTACAGGGTTATTCACTTAAAATTCAAACTCCGGTCAACTTTTATAACTTAAGCTTCCAACCTTGGAACTCTGAAACCTCCCTGAAATCAAACTAATCACTCCGGCAACTGATGTAAACAAAAATAAACATATGTAAAGCACAAAATAGGGAAAACGGGGCTGAAATACGCAAAATGACCAGCCGGGTCGTTGCACTTCTTCAACTGTTCTTCAATAGACTATTCCTTAGCCGGCATCTTTCTCCAGAATTTTGCTACTTCTGCATCAGTTATGTTTTTCCTTTGGTTCTGCTCCCTTCTTGGGTTTCCCTGACCCAAGTCCTTAGGAGCGTAGCACCTTCCTAACTGAGTCATCCATGAGCTGCTGCATTTTCTGCCAGTTTCCTTTTTTCCTTTCGATTAGTAGGCCCATGAGACTACTTTGTAATCATGATTCAATCCTTCTCTGACATGGGTGGTTGTGGCAGGCCACAGTTGATACGTTTGGACCATCGATGGCAGCTTTAACTGTATTGTGATCAAAGGAGCTGCTCGAGTAGTTGTTCCAGTCACTTCAGTGTTACCGATGGTCACGATGGTTCCTTTCAAATCCTAGACTTCTTCGAGGGTTATCATGTGTACTCCTTGGTTTTTGTGGTTTGGTAGTGAGTTGTAGTTCATGTTTGGTAGAGTTGGAGTGCACTGGATTGCTCCACTTTTGATTAATATTTTGATCTCGTGCCTCAGACCATAGCAATCTTCGGTGTCGTGTCCCTGGACATCTGAACGGTATGCACAATGCTTGCTTGCATCAAAGTATTTGGTACGTTGGTTTAGGATTCTTCCTTCGACCAGATGTAGTAAACTTGTTATTCTCAGCCTCTCAAATTGTTGGGCTAAAGGTTCGACAATTGGGGTGTAATTTCTGGGATTTCAGGTTTCAAGAATAAGGCGCGGTCTTGGTGCATAAGCTGGCGTATTCTGATGAGCTGTGGTTTGGACAGGGACATATGGTCGTGATGGGTTTTGGTATATGTTGGCTTAGGGCGACTTGCAATGTGGATGGGCATTGTAAACTGGGGTATAAGTAGGGTGGGCTGGAGTGTGAGAGTTTGTGCGGGTATTGGTTGGCTCGAGGAGGCGGACCTTAGTGGTAAAAGGGAACAATTGCCGATACTTCCTCTTTCCTTTTCTTTTCACTGCCAATGGAACTAGAATGGATGGCTTTGCTAGCAGTTTGTAATGTGGCCATGGATTGTATTTTCCTAGACTTAATGCCCTCTTCTAGGAAATCTCCCATCTTGACCAATTCAGAGAACTTCTTACCCATTATTCCCATCATTTGTTTGAAGTAAATGCCTTGTTGGGCACATATGAAGTATTTTGTCAATTCATTGTCATCCAGCGGAGGTTGTGCCCTGGCTGCCTTGGTCCTCCAACGACGGGTGTATTCCTAGAATGACTTGGAAGGTTACTTCTGTATATTCACTAAGGCTCTGTCAAGTGTGATCTCAGTATTGAACCTGAAATGATTCTTAAAATCTTAAGGCATATCCTGCCATTCTCTCCAATTTCGAGGATCCTGCTAGGTATACCAGGTGAGTGCCTCTCCAGTCAGACTCCTAATGAACAATTTCATTCTCAATTTCTTATTTCTCCCTACTCCTACCAACTTGTCACAATAGGCCCTCAAATGGGCATGGGGATTGCTCGTTCCGTCGAAAATGTCAAATTTTGGAGGCTTTTATCCTACTAGCATGTCGATATTCACAAATCCTCGCAATCTAGGCTATTGCTCCCTTGAGCAACCTATAGATTCTTCATTTGATTTCTCAAGATACATAATTGATCCGATAATGGTTTATCTTCTTTAGATCTTGCTTCTTTCTACATCTCAACGTACTGGTCAATCTGGTAAGGCACATTGACCATGACAGGTGCAGTGAAAGTTGGCTCTCCTGCAACATATGTGGGAGGAACATACCGCTCATGAGTGGCGATGTGTGCCGTGGGTATATACTATATTAGTGTTTGCATGGGTGACAATATCACGAGGGAGAGTTTGGATCGGGTTGGTTGTGGTTGGGGGATTTTATAGAGTTTGGATGTAGTTAAGGACGTATGGCATATGTATAGGAGGGTTTGATGGGGTAAATGTGGGTATAACATGAGAAGTGGTGGGGATTGTGGTGTTGGTAGTGTCAATTGGGGTACTGGCAGGCTGCTTGGTTGATCAAGGGAAATGATCAGGGATAAAATCTAGTGATGGGAAATGAGGTGGTTGCGGGAGTGTCGTCGCGGCTAGGTGTGCAAAATCTCAGATATGTTGAACTTTCCCACTAAATAATTATATTTCCTATTCTAACAGGGTGATATATTCATCATTCTGTATTTCATCTCTTTCTTTTGAAGCCCATAGGACATCAGTTACTGCTAGAGCATTTCCGACCGGGTTAACTATGGCGGCCATCTTTCCTTTTGTTCTCAGTTATAGTGTGACTCGACTAATTTTATTGTCAACACAAATCAACCTTTGTTCTAGGGATAATAAATAAAAGTAGACAATAAAGAAAAGTGAAACAATATAAAAGTTAGTTTAAGAGCCAATAGAGATATATATATATATATATATATATATATATATATATATATATATATATATATATTCCCCACTACTTCGGTCGCAAATGTTATATAGTGTGCAAACGTGTCCTAATGGTATTGAAGGAACCTCTCATTTCCGGAGGTTGTCCTACTTTGTAAGTATTAACAAATTATCCAAACTATTTTGACAAATTCGGATTCGGAGCGAAACTGGATCCGAATCCGAATTTCATTGATAATAGTTTCTAGTGGATACAAAATAGTGGTATGGAAACGAAACTACAAAGCCTTCACCAAATGATACAAGAGATAGAGGATAAATTGTCAAATCCTCATATACGGACCTGGAGGGATTTACAAAGACTATGCGAAGATGGGCTTATAAGATCGCCCCTATGGAATTTAGAAAATACAAGATGAAAACCAATAGCAGCTCAATTTTTTTTTGTTGAATCCTCTCCCAGGATTTTTTCCTTTGGATATTCCTTAGGATCCTCTTCACACTCCTCCTTGATTTCCTCTACTTGATACCCATGCTCTTTCTATGTTTTCTCCTCGGACTCCCCCTCAGACTCGATCTGGAAATACTCTACTACATCATTATCACTATCCGATGGTGGCAGCATGTAGTCGACTGATCCCGGAACCACTTGCTAGTACATGATGGGAGTGACGAGATAATTGGGTAGTATCTCAGGATATAACTGTAGAGACGCCCTTGAATCTTTCAAACCTACAAGCCCCTCCTGGATGGTTCTAGCCAATATGTCCTCCTCGGAGATCCATGCAAAGTATTTCAAAGTGCACCATGCGGTTTGCCTCATGATCATGGTAACCAAATCACTCCACTCTTCTTTAAGTCGCCTCACTCTCAAGATCGGGATTTGGCCATTGTAATTATCCCCGAACAAGGCCATCCGGAACCATAGGGGTACATCTTGGACTATACCAAATTGCCTCAAGACTCGCAATGGTGCATATGGCTAGATCCCTTCTAGTCCCATCAACTCAATAAAGTATCTCTCTGATCCCCTCACTATAGCTTTCCCACTCATGTAGGAGATCTTCCAATGGATGAGGTCTCCGATAAGGTGGGTCAAGAAAATACAATATTCTTCCTATCCACGGGATGCTTCCTAGTGCCACATATGTTTCTCATGGCTTCGTATCATGTTGCTAGTGCTATCAAATTACTTTATGGTCAGTTTTATCATGAATAAGTGCTATATCTCCCATACCCGTAGCAATAAGTTGCAACCCTTGATGAAGTCGTAGCCTAAAACATTTTTGCCAATAGAATCGGGACGAGGGTGACTCTCAGGTTTCCTCGGAATGTATCTAAAATCAAAGTTAGCATGTTGATATTGATTCGTCCCCCCCCCCCCCCCCCCCGTTGCGGAAAGACCAAGAGTCCCAATAGTGCAGGGGAGAAGGCTAAGAGGCGGAGGATTTCCCATGTCTCTTTGTCGCATAAAAACTCCTCGTGATGCATGTCATAACTCTCCAGGTGTTCGAACCTCTCAAACAATTGATCCAGACTTATCCATCCATCCTTGACATTCCTTAAGTTTCAGCTAATGTTCTATCCCAAAAGCATATTGGAACCTATGGCCTGGCATTACGACCAGTAGTATTGTCCTTCGTTCGGTAAATGGCAGCTTTGTGAAGCTGATAATCTCTTCAAGTACGGGTGTTATTTCACAATCAACAAATTTGAAGACTGCCTTGGCAGGGTCCCAAAATTCGACCAGCAGCTTTGTAAGTACCATGTCATCCCGAAAATTCAACAGTGATGTTAGCGCTCCAAAGTGTGTTCTAATCCCATCTCTATGTGCCCTCCGGATATTCTTCCACCATTGCTTCAATTTATGAGGCACTCCCATGACCATGCCAATGTCATAAATGATGCGAAGAGAACAACTTAGGTAAATTTGTTTTCTTCGAACCCTTTGTGTCTTAAAGGTGGATTACTTTGTTATTTCAACAGAAAACATGTCATTAAATGCATAACATGTTGACTTTAGGGAGGTTTTCCTATTTTGAGTCAATGACATGGATCGATTCACCTAAGGTACATGCATCATGACCTATATTTTTTATGAGTAGAGTGTTCCTTAAACATTGGGAGTGGGACTGAATAACAATGAGATGGCATGTCAGTTGACCTCACATGTCATTCTCTAAAACAAAATATTTTTTTTGAAAGAAGGTTCGGAAGGATGAAAAAATAACCCCGCGTGACTTGTGTGTAATTGTGTACTGCCAAGGTGATAGGAAAATGCAATAATATTGTATAAAAGCAATAATAGATAATTGTGATAGACTAGTGATAGTATTGGTGATGGAGCAAATAAACATATAGTAGAAATTAAGGAAGCATAAAAATATATTTTACACGAGTTAAAACAAAATATAACTTATGGTTCTCTTGAAGTTCATAAAAGTGAAGAGTCTCTACCTAATATTTAAGGTATACTAGGGTACTTATAAGTTAGATATAAATCAATATCCTAATAATCTGCTAAACCAGTGAGAATCTAGGTAATGGTTCAAATTATTCTAAGGGGCAGATGTACGACATCCCTTAAAATCTACCGTAAGGCAATTCCTTAAACTTAGTCTACACATGGGAAAAAGTTTTGTTTACATTCTAATTAATCTATGGCATACAGTTGTTAAGTGGGTCCTTATAAAGTCTACATGGATGAGCTGAGGTTATAAAGCTTAGTTGGAGTGAACGGTTACTTGGATAATAGAGAATTTTTAAAGAAAATGATTAGAAAAGGTGGAACCTTGATGGATAAAGACAAAGAAGGGTGTTAATCAGAGATTTACTACAATTACTTCAAAAGATAGTAAGAGTTATTTGTAATATAATGTAAGAGAGTGGTTAAAATTATAGTAATTTTGTTTTCCAAAATAGATCGGTAATTGTTATGTAAGATAAATGCTTAAGAAAGTTCTTTGGGCCATGCCACTTGAGTTTAGAATAGTTTTGCATCCTTATATCGTAAAAGCTAGGTTGAATCCTATTCTGCCTGCGCATGGTTTTTCTTTCAAAAGATAGTTCCACTTTCATTTTTTCTAAAGCGATCAATCAATCTTTAAAACAATTGCCTTATTCATTTGGAATTCAGTTTTGCAAATACTTTGACAAAATCAGTAGAGGAAGGCTAGTTAAATATGCTTCATTGATGAGTAACTAATATGTACGCATCTTTTAAAAGGTTGCAAGTATTATAAAATGAGACTACTAACCTAAGAGTGTTTGCCTTTTTATCCTACGTGATTTGTTATGTTATAGCTAACTCCTAAATAATATTTAGGACAACAACAATAATCCAGTGTAGTCCCATAAGTGGAGTCAGGGGAGGACAGTGAGTACGCAGACCTTACCCCTATCCTGAGAAGTAGAGACCTCACCATCTATGAGAGAAAAGAAAAGTAAAAGTTCGGACTTCGAAATTAACAAATCCACACAATAAGAATGCAAGAAAGTAAAGTTTCCAAATAGTTCGGTAGCCTCTTGAATATAAGTACAGACGTCTCTCTACCGATTTACAGACTCTATTAAACTTACTCATAACTCGTAAGACCTAGACAACCTAGTGCTCTGATACCAACTTTTCACGACCTAAACTATCACCGCAGTCGCGACGACACCTAACATTGCTTTCTAGGAAAGATAACAATTTCACAATAATAATAAAACTCAAATAACATAACTTAATAATCTCAACAACAAAATAATCATACATATCTGAAAAAAGCAACAATATCGCAACTACAACCATCCCGATGATATGGTTTCAATGAGTACATGAGCACTACAGAATCTCAAAATACATGACCAAATCCTCAATACAAGTTGTTTGAATAATAGAATAGTGATAAGAGAAATAAAGAAAGAGAACTTCAAGGTCTTCAAACGACATAGCATTTACCTAGTAGTCTCCATAAGCTGGTACCGGTGCGAAATCTAGCAATCACCACACCCGAAAGTACCTAGATTTGCATATAAAATACAAAATGTAGTATGAGTACAACCGACCCCATGTACTCAATAAGTAACAAACCTAACCTCGAGGTAAAAGCAGTGACGAGCTTGGAAGAAAATTAGTATCCAACACCAATAATCAATAACTCATAATATAATGAAGACAGTACAAGTAAATAACTCAAAAGATATCATGTTCAGCTCGTTCATAATTACGGAAAATTAGACATGCTTTCCAAGTATAACAGTCAACCCCAATCTTTCACCGAAATTTCTAAAATGTAAGTTTATCAAGGAAATTGTGATTTTCCAAACTTTCAACAACAGATAAGTTATTTCATTTACCAACTAGCATAAGGAAAATACATCTCTATTCCTACATGTCAAATATACATATCAAATCAATAACATCACAATGAAATCATCAAGTATACTCACTCTCAGCACACTCATGGTGCCTGGCACAAGTGCCATTCACTATCACACACACATCCACACTCAGCACTGTACGGGTTCCTTCCACAATACCCTCACCAAAGTACATATATAACATTGTGCTTGCGCTCACTATAACATCAGACACCAGAGGAGCGGATCCCTGCCCAAGCACTAATCATCAATCAATATAACTGTTGCGGCGTGCAACCCGATCCAAATATCAATCTGTTATGGTATGAAACCCTATCCAATATAAAATCACAATACGGCTTTAGGGCCCACATCAGTCATCAACCGTTCAAGTCTCAATGGCTCACATCTTATAGAACTCAGCCCAAACAGTACCACATCTGAAGGCATCAACAACATGTGATATGACATACAAATAGCGTACAGAGACTAAGAGATAACATACGGATTAAGAATTATGACTAAGAATAGGTCTACAATAAAGGCAAACAACTCAAAAAAGCAAGAATAGCTTTATTATGTCTCAAACAATTAAGCACATAGCTTAGACATGATTTCTACCATAAATCATAGCTCAAAATATCATTTAATTAGAGAAAACACGGATATAATGAGGCATGAAACCAAACTAGTCTCATAGTAGCCTAACCACACAAACCAATCCCAACATATAACACTAACTTACTCAAGGCCTCAAATCACACAAAACAACATCGAAACCATTAATCGCACCCCAATTCAAGCATAAGGAAACTAATGAACTTCCAACTTCAAAAACGCATGTTGAACCACATCAAATCAACTCGGATTTACTTCAAATTTTGCAGACAAGTCCCAAATAACAAAACGGGCTTATTCTAACTCTCGGAACCACAATCTAAACCCGATATCACCAAAGTCAACTCCCGGTCATACCTATGAACTTTCTAAACCGTCAACTTTCCAACTTTTGCCAAATAGGTCCAAACCAACCTACATGGCTCCAAATCCATATTCGGACATACGCCTAAATCCATAATCACCATACGAACCTATTAAAACAGTCTAAATACCATTCTGAGGTCTTCTATACAAAAGTCAAACTCTAGTCAACTCTTACAATTTAAGCACCCAACCTTGAGATTAAGTGTCTCAATTCAATTCAAAACTTCCCTGAAGCCCAACCAACCAACCATGCGAGTCATGAAACCTCAATTGCATATATATAAAACATCAAATAGGGGAAACTCGACTAAAATACTCAAAACGATCGGCCAAGTCATTACAAGAATACATAAAATCCCACTCATGCCAAGTAAATGAATCAAAACAATATTACAATAGCATGTCTCATATAACATCCTCTGAACATGATTCTGTTCACATAATTATAACGTTTGCAAAATCAATGAATCTAAATTATGAAACCATGAACCAAACAAGACTTATACAAGGTTACGACAGTTATATAAATGTGGTGATCAATACATTAATCAAGACATGGTAATCTAATCCAATTCATGTTCAAAGCCCATAGAGCATACCAACAGTAAATCCTATAATCATAATCCTTTAGGTTATGGAATAGGTTTCATGCTTTACTCATGGAGAGTCATGCTCACAGTAGACAAGTAAGCCTCCCAAAAAAAGATTTAGAATGTCCAATTCCCTATCAATACATTTAAACTAAAGCAAATGATGATCATATAACATGATTTATATTCACACGAAGGTGTCACAGTTTTATGATGACAAGAGGTAACATTTTGAACATATGCTTTCGTGTGAGAAGATAGAAGAATAATTACTGAATTTACAAACAAAATTCAGTCATGGTCGAGAAATAAGTATTCATATCAGCAGAGTTTAGCGAGTACATCAACCTGAAAACTTAAGACATGATTTTCTAATATGCTAAAGAACCAAACTTCACAACAAATATTTACAGATAGATTTCGACTTAAATCATAACTATCCATATGAATTTTCATGAACCTCTAGATGAAACATTCAAACAAATACTATATATGCCAAACGTGGAAGTTATTAACACATATTCAATATAACATGCTTACAACTTTAAATAAACTGGAGCGAACAGAAGTAAACGAATACTAACCTTCTCTGAGGCAGCAAACCAAGGCGTTGAGTCGAGTCGTCAAAGGGTTATCTCCAGAATCAAACTCAAAGAGAAAACTCAGCAAGAACAGAAGAAAAGAAAAAGGAAAGCAATGCGACTCAAAGTCGAAAATGTTTTTAACAGTTGACTCTATGTATTCAATAACATATTAACCCGTGGTTGTTGAAGGCATTAAAGCCTGGTATTTATATCCAAAGTTTTAGGGTTGCTTTTGAATTTGAAATTCAGAATATTCGAAGTTTGAATACTGATGAAGAAGGTAAAAGAGGAAAAGATTCACCTTCGATGTTTGGTGATGAGAAGGAAGCCATTGCGGTCTCAAAACCCCTAGTTTTGCCCATGGTTATGAAAATACACCACTGGGTTGAAGCTTTAACCAACGGATCATGCAGGACAAGCATAAAATCATAGATTCCTCTGAATCTCGTGTCTCCAGTTTGATTCAGAGATGCATGCGAAACTTTAAGGGAGATTTAGTGAGAGAATTTAGGTGACGATGTGTTTTTGGATCTTTTAAGGGTGTGATGATGATTGATTTTTGAATTTTCATTTTTAGGGTTACTGTTTCAGAGACGGGTCAGGGGGCGGAGATGAGAGGACGGGGAAAAGTATCAGCGAGATTCTCGTCCTTGATTTAATTTGGGGGAAGTGACAGATGAAGAGGTGGAACGACAGTCGCGTTGTGATGCGTTTCAAATTGGTAACAGTGGTGATAGAAATGACAGAAAAGGGAAAGAGAGACGGATGCTGTGGGTTGAAAATGAATTAGGATTTGAGTTTTAGATATGTTTAAAGAGGTTGAACGAATTTGGACTGTCGGATAGGTTTGATCGACAACTCAAGAATATTCAGACAAAATAAGAGAAAAAATGATTATGGGTAAATAGGAGTTGTTCGATCCAACGGTCGGGATTAATGTTTGACGAAATTAATTAAAAAAAGAAAAAAACGACTAATCCAGGTCGTTCATAAATTGGATCAACGACCACTGATGAATGTGTTTGTTTTGTGAGTATGTTTGAGAGGCTGACATGGTGCGTAGTGATTGGTGTAAACGAAAATGCATGTATTGCCAAGTAGATGGTAGAGCTGGTTGGACTTGAGCCCAGACGGGTCAAAACGTCTTCGGCTAATTCTTTGGGCCCTATGGAGTTGGTTTTGGTGAAAGAATAACAATTGCACACATAGCCACCTTCATTGAAAATTAGTAATTGAAAGCATAGCCTATTGAAATTTTTAACTCCTTTTTTCATAATTAAATTAATTCAGCTTATTTAATCCCAATAATATATACTAAAATATTATTAGTGAATTGCTATATACGTATTTATAAGCTAATTTTATATTTTCAAAAATAGTTACTGTCTTATGGCTACATTAAAATTAAATAAAGGGTCGATTGGTTAATTAACTTAAAAATAGTGGTGACATAACCGTAATTCTTGAGGTTAAATTACTACAATAGTTATAGGTTATTATTACTGTTAATAACTATTTTTACTATTTATGTTTTAGAAAAATATGTAATTTGAATATTAATTTATAAAATTATACTTTATTATGTCATTGTTGATCAAGAAGCGTGATAAATCAATTAAAAAGGGAGGGAAACAATTGATCGTCAACAATGTCATTCTCTGATTGATTGGTTTGAGCAAGGTGAGGTTAAACGTTTGGGCACATATTTGGTTTGTGATGATTTGGAGAAGGTGAAATTGAGCCAGGAACGGCTTCGTACAAGACAGTCCAGACATAAGAGTTATGTTGATAGGAATGCTCATGATGTGGCTTTTATGGAGGGTGATAAGGTTCTTCTTCTAGCTTCACCTATGAAGGACATGATGAAATTTGGGAAGAAGAGAAAGTTGAGCCCTCGGTATATTGGTCCTTTCGAGATGATGGAGAGAGCTTGTGAGGTGGCTAACAAATTTTCTTTCACACCCAGCTTATCCAGAGTTCATCCGGTGTTTCATGTTTTCATGCTTTGAATGTACTATGTTGATCTGACAAATGTGTTGGATTTCAGCTTGGTGAAGTTGGACAATGATTTGACTTATGTTGAGGAGCCGATGAACAATTTGGATAGGTAGGCAGGCTCGAAAGCTGAGGTCGAAGAATATTGCCTCGGTAAAGGTTCAGTGGAGAGGTTAACTTGTAATGACTATTTTGAATATTTTAGCCTCGTTTATCCTATTTGATGCTTTGTATATGTGTATTTATGGTTACGTGACTTAGAGGGGTTGATTGGTGTGGTTTAGCGAGAGTTTTGGATTAATTTGGGACACTTAGTCTCTTGATTGAAGGCTTAAGTTGTAAGAGTTGATCGGAGTTTGACTTATAGGTAGACGACCCCCGAAATGGAGTTTTGATAAAGCCAATAGCTTCGTATGGTGATTTTGGACTTATGCGTATGTACGGATTTGAATTTGGAGGTCTGTATGTTGGTTTGGCACTTTTGGGCGGAAGTTGGGATGTTGAAGGCTTGGAAGGTTGATAGTTTGACCGAGAGTTGACTTTGTTGATATTGGGTTCGGATTGTGGTTCCAGGAGTTTGTCTAGGCTTGTAGTATCATTTGGGACTTGCATGCAAAATTTGAGGTCTTTCCAAGTTGATTTGAGGTGGTTCGGCATGAGTTTTGTAAGTTGGAAGTTTATTAGTTTACTTAGACTTGAATTAAGGTGTGATTCATCGCTTTGATGTTGTTTGGTATGATGTGAGGCCTCGAGTTGGTTCGTGTTGTATTTTAGGACTTGTTGGTTTGCTCGGACGGGGTCCTGGGGGCCTCGGGTATGTTTTGGATTGTTTTCAAATCATCCTTGGACTTGATTAAATTGCTGAAGGTGTCTGGTTTCTAGTATTTTCGCACCTACGAAGGAAAGGTCGTAGGTGCGTGACTGCAGAATCGGCCATGGTGGTCGCAAATACGATGCTGGATGGAGTCTGGATGGGTGCGCAGATGCGAGGTTATTTCCACATTCGCGAGACCGCATGTGTGGACAAGAGGGCACATAAGCGGACATTGGTTGGAGTTGGGTGTTTCGCATCTGCAAGGGGGTTTTCGCAGAAGCGGCTTGGGTTTTGCAGAAGCGAATAGTCGGCAGATTAGTAAATTTCGCATCTGCGATGGAATTTTCACATATGCGATACCACATGTGTGATGGCATGGACCACAGATGCGTTATCCGTGGGCAGAAATATCTTTAACGAGGGGTGTGGTTTCATTTATCACATTTTGGGTTAGAGAGATCGGTTTTGGGCCATTTTGGAGGGAATTTTAATGATTTTGATTGGGGTAGTTGTTTTAAACTCGGATTTTTTATTATTTCATAATTTCAATCTCGATTTTAGCATTTGATTGATGAATTTTGTTGTAAAAATTTGGAGTTTTAGTAAAAACTTTTCTAGAATATAAATTGATGATTTGAAGGCCGATTTGAGGTTGGAATTGGATAATATTGGTATCGTTGGACACATATCGGAATTGATGTTTGGAATTTGTGAGTTTTATCGGGTTTCAGGGTGCGGGCCCGGGGTTGACTATTTGATTTACTTAATAATAGAAGCTTTATTATTCAGAATCATTTCCTATTGCTTTTATTTATGATATTAAGTTATTTTACATTATTTTGAATGCCAATAAATCTGTTTGTTAAAAAGTGAAATTGTTTGTCTGAAGCAACTTATGAACTCATCTGCGGATCATTTTTTTTGTGTTTTCATTTGTTTGTTTAAAATAAGTATAGTTAAAAATACATAGGTAGTGTAAAGAAAAGTAATATAGAGTAAGGACCCGTATCTACAAAATATCAGAGGTCAATATAATAATTTTATTTTATTCATATTAAATCATTTGAAATAATATCTTCTTATGATACTTCTATGATAAAAAATCAAAATAAAACAAAACTAATGTTGTGAAAGAGTCAAACCAAGTATTTGTAGGAAAATATTATAAACAGTTCACACAAAAGTATTCCATGATACATGAAATTGGAAAACCTAATCTATATTTCTATATAAAGCAGGGGCATAGACAAGTGAGGTGGTACTTCTCTTTGAATAGAATGACTATTTATCTTTTTCCTCATTTTTTTGCGCTTTTAAATTTTTTTAAATCATCTCTTCGATTTTAAAAAGAACACTCATCCGTCGCTTATATATTCAGTTTTTCTTATCGGTTGTCCCGAATGGACGGCTTACGTTTTCAGTTAGATAACTCAAAAGACACTTCCGTTGGCATTCTTAAATACACCCCCTTTTTTCCTTAGCTAACTCTATCTCTTGCTTCTTCTTGAACAATCTTCTCTTTTTTGTTTTATTGGTTTTTTTAGTTTCCTGTATGGCAAGAGGGGTTGCTCTGATGGTACGCAACTTTCACTTTCAACCAAAAGGTTGTGAGTTTGAGTCACCTCAAGAGCAAGGTGGGGAGTTCTTGGAGGAAAGGATGCCGAAAGTCATTTGGAAACAGCCTCTCTACCTTATGGTAGAGGTAAGGTCTGCGTACACACTATCCTCCCCAGACCTCACTAGTGGGATTGTACTGGGTTACTGGGTTGTTGTTGTTGTTGTTGTTTAGTTTCCCTGTATACAATAGAAAGCCCTCCAGGCAGAGTTAACGAGTTAACGATTTCTTTGTTTTCCCGCTTAGAATTATCTTGAATCTCTCTCAGCATAATTGAAAACCCCCAATGCATCGAACAAGTCCGAGAAGAAAGGTTCGAAAGCGTTGAAGAAGCAAAATTGTGATTAATATGTTGGCCTTCACTAAACTTCTTATAGTACTAAACCTTGCAATGCCAATACATGCCATTCAGTTAGCAATACAGTGAAGACTGTCGAGGAGAAGTGAATTGCTGGTAAGAATTCTCTAGCGAAGAAGCACCTTGTTATGAACATTTCATCATATTTTGGTAGTGCTTAATTTTAACTGTCTATTCATTAATTATTTTCCATCCATAAATCAGCCGAAAACTGAGACTAGAAGAATTTTAAGGGGACAATTAAGTGTGTTCGGGTATTCTGTTTGTTCCTTTTTTCTCATTCTTCCCCTAATCAATTTTTTTTTTGTTCAATTCATATTAAATTTGAAGATTTATAAGTCACAATGAAACGACGAGACTTTTGCTTTTTAGTTTCCCAGATTTTAGAGGTAAAGCCTTCTTGTATAGAGAGAATATCTCAAACAAATTATCTCACCACCATATGGATTTGATACTTTCAGAAGCAATGAGATGTATTCTCTACGACTCCTTTGTCATCAAAGGCAACATGTGAGTGGAAGAAGAACTCAAGATACTTCTGTTTCTTAAATTTACTTTGCATATATTTTCTTAGGGTTATTTCTGTTAAATTATGCATCTCATGTGTTTGAGTTGGGTATGACTATAAGCACTCAAAGGATCAGGTGGGGCTATCAATGTCTACATTGTGGTGTGTATATAGTAAATTAGGCCTTATTGAGAAATTCTAATTTCAGCAGTGAGTAGTTTATATATATTTTTTAAAACATTTGCTAAAATATTTCTAAATATAGACTGAACTTTTTAACAAAGGATTATATAGGGATATACCTTAAATGCAACTTTGAGTTACTAAAACATGCATGGTATTCTATGGTGTTTCTTGTACCCTTCTTTTTCTTTTTTATTTCTACGAAACCAAGATCCCCTACTACAAATTGGAGATATATACCCCTTTCTTATTTTGCACCAAATCCAGATTACCAATATGATCTCTGTGTACGGTCAAAACCGATTAAGTCAGTCGTACGGACTGGTCGAGGTGATAATACTTCGATCAAAGGGTATCTGCATGACGACGGGTCGAGGTCCGGAGTAAGGGCGTCGAGCTTCGAGCTCCAAGACCAATCAACGACAAGCTCGGTATCATTATCGAGCTCATATCCAAATCGAACTACGAGGCAAAGCGGAGATTATCGAAGATGCATAGACCGACCAAAACTCACCCCGAATATCGAGACTCCGAGTCAGAGTCGAGATCGAACCAAGGCCGAGGGCTCGATCCAATACCGAGCTCGAGCCGGTATTGAGCTCACAGACAAGAGCCGTTGCAACCGCACTAGGGGAGAGAATTTTGGCAGGAATCGAGAAAAAAATAATTTATCATGGGTTCTCCACTATATATTTTTTATATAGATAAAGTAGGATCCCTCTACTATAAATGGGGGAATTCTTGTAAGCATAGAGATACATGGTAAAAAAAAAGACAACTTCTGAGAGATCAACACTTTTGGGCTCATTTACTTTGCCTTGTTCATCAACATTTCCTTTTTCTCTGCCTTATGTTTCATTCCATCTGTCAAAAAATATATATATTTCTATTTCACTCTGCGATTTGTACCAAGTTATATCACGTATCCTTAGAATCATATACAAATTTAACTCTATCCAATTTTTCGGGTATACAATCTCCAAATATACATGGAAGATCAAACCATTTGGCTACCACTGCAATTACCTTTTATTTTCATGTTTTCAAAAACTCACAAGGAAAGAAGACGGCATCACTCTTATCTAGAAAATGGGAATCAGAATTTGTTCTTCTCTATAATCACAGCGATCATATCAGGCATTGCTGATGATATTAGAAGCATGGCAATGACTAGGCAAGGCGAGCACTAGAAATGATTCAGGGAAAAGATATCATTTATCAGCACTATGGTTAATACCTCACATTAGCCATAAAAGATGCTTGAGAGAAAAGGCATATCCAGTTTTTTTGAGGCATTTATAATAATCGGTGAGAATGACTTCTATAAATAAACAAGAGAAACGTTTATTTTTAGTCGCTCCTAAAATAATAGCCGATAAAAAGGTATATTTTTTATATATATGTCTATTTTTCCCCGTAAACAATTCGAGAAATTAACATGAGGGACAATGCAACATCGTTTTTCTTTGTTTTATTGGGAGTTCAACAGTTTCCTGGCGTCAGTTGTTCATAAGACATTAAATTGTTGGTTGACAACCTTAACAAGGGAATTCTCATGTACGTGCAAAATGGTGCAAGTATAAAGGAAGGAGAAGTGACAACAAATTGAGCGAGTCAAATTAAAAGACCAATCTGAGGAACCTTTAGTGTGAGACCAAATCACATAATAATATGATTATAATATGACCAAATCACTTTATAATCAGCAGTAGTAGTGTAGGAGGTGTGGTATGGGTTGTAAAACAAGAAAAGTGAATGACCTATACCATATACACTCTTATTTCTAGAATTCTAATCTTGCTCATTTAATTGAATTGTTGCTGACTTGTAGATTTGTACTGGTTTGGTATATTGCATGCAGTAACACCCTCAAAACATGAATTTCTGACATTTGCTTTATTGACTTCTCTTCCTTTTCCAATACTATAGAATCATCTACTTCTGGTTTATTTTCATGATGGATTCAATAACTGATAATTCACGTATCTATTGAGAAAATCTGTTGCATAGGCATGTAAATGCTTGTATGGTTTGAAATTTATTTTTAATATTTTCAGGTATTAGAAAGAGATTAGTTCATAAATTCACCGAGGCCTTCGATGACCGCGCGAAGTGCGTGCAAATTTACTAGTTAATAATTAAACATAAGCTAGATTAATATTCCCGAATCTTTATTTTGAAATTACAAACCATCCCTATAAGAGTTTTTAGTTTCGACAGACCATTAGTTAAAATAATAACGGTCCGTGGTTAAGCTCTGTTGTTGTTGTTATTGTTCTTATTAATATTATTGATTTAAGGTACTAAATTATTACGTAAATGTAAAGATATAATTTCTATTTGAGCTAAATGTCATTTGTTTTACCAACTTCAGCAAAACATAGAATGTATTTTATTTATTATGTCTATCTGCTTTTCCTTTTTCACTACAACCGCATAAATCCTTTTAGGAGGTACTCTAATTAAAATATCAGTTAGACATTTTTGACTCCACAAAAATACTTAAAGATAAGCAAGCACTATGAAAGTATTCATTAATATTATAATTAAGTTGAAGAAGGTAAATACTTCGTGCATCTCAAACTGAGGATTGATTTTCAGATTGAAACAATAAATAAATAAAAAAGTTGAGTCAGAAAAAAGAACCTGATGTTTGTTTACACACCAAGTTTGTCTGGTCTCTCTAAATGATTGTGTGACAAAGCAGATTTCTCGGCAAAACAGTGTGGAAGAAGTAATGAGGGGATTTCTTTTATCGGTTAATTCCTTGCTTTTCATGTACCATTCTTGCTATTGTTCCTTATTTAAATTCTTTGTACTTAAGCATTTCAAATAGTGATGTTAGGCATATTTCGACATGTGTTGATGTTACTTTACCCATGTTTTAATCGCTTTTTGATGCTATTTGATCCTTAAAATGCCAAACATAATTTAATTATTGATTTTATGACTAATTGAGTTGTGTGTGATGAATTAGGGTGTTTGGAGTGCAAAAATATGAAGAAAAGGTGCTCTAGCTAGAGGAAGAGGGGTTGGATGCGTCGCATCCAATCTAGAAAAAATCAGATTTCGTGCACCCTTAGCAGTGAAGTCGGCCCATAGCATCCGCCTTAGCATCCGCACCTGGGCAAAGCTGAGAAGTGGAGGACGAGGTGGATGCGAAGCATCGACCCTAGCATGCGAAGCTGAGAAGTGGAGGACGAGGTGGATGCGACGCATCCACCCTAGCATCAATCCCTGAAGCTGATTTGGATTAGAAATAGGAGAATTTTGGCCCACGACTTTTGTACGCAATATATAAGCCAAAACGCCTCTTTTAGGTCATCTAACATATTGGGAAGGGGAAAAAAAGCCACGACAACGCTGTGGAGGCCGGAATTCATCAAGTTCCATCTTTCTCCCACCAAACTTAGTAATTTTTATGTTTCTTTGTATGATTTGTTGTTTGGCTACCATGTCTATATGGAGCTAAACTTCACGTTCTAGGGTTGTGGTTCTTTCATGACTATTGTTATTCGGATATTGATTTTGACTTCTTGATTTATCATATTAGTTTATTTATTCAATCTTGTGCTTAATTATTTAATTGCTTGATCAACAATTGAATATTATCTACGAATCTAGAATTGAACTCGAAAGTGGGAATTCTATATTGCATATAGGATTGAGTAGGGCAAGTTTTTGAACTCGGACATCGGGGAACGGATTCGTGGTTAGGATAGACATATACCTAATTACCTTGCTTGGTTGATTTACAGGAATTATACATGCGTTCTTGTTGATTCTAACTCCATAGACATATAGGCATTAGGTTAGCTTGAATAGGCGAGTAAGAACTCGACAGATTCTTATGAGCAATATTAACCCTGTCAACCAATAAGCTAGATAAATTAGTCGGTCAATTCAATTTAAGAATACAATATGATTGTTAGATAGCCCATAACCTTAGATCGTTTTCATTACATTGATATCATAAAAATCTGCTCTTTCTCTGTTCAAAGTTCATTATTTATATTTTTTTTATTTAATTAGTTTAGAATCAAATATTTTTAGGTTTAATTCTTGTTTAGATAATTAGGATAGTCTAATTTAGTTAATAGTTAATCACAAGTCCTCGTGGGTTCGACATACGACTTTTAGTCACTTTATTACTTGACGACAGCGCATACTTGCGTGTGCGTTTGGCCGCAACAAGTTTTTGGCGCCGTTGCCGGGGACTTAGAAATTAACTATTTTTCTACATTAGGCTTTTACTTTTATCTTTACAAGTTTTTTTTTCCTTCTCTTTTTGTAAATATTTTATTTTTATAACTATTTGATTTTTCTCTTAGTGTGTTTCTAGTTCTTTCACCATGACATCTGGGGATGAAATATATGGAGGTAAGGTTATTGATGAAGACTCTTGGTTGACGGAAGACTTATATGGCCCGTCATTTTGGGCTTGTCATGACCTGAACTCTTGAAAATCTGAATTTGAATATGGGAGTAAGGGTTGGTATTGGGACGAATATTCTCGATTAAGGGAATATGCGGAACGACGTTGTCTTCTGACAACATTGGTGAATGATTGGTCTAAGGAGAGAGATGATCTTGCACATTAAATTGATAATTTTGGCTTGGCTGTGCATAACTTGGATGCACATTTGAATGAAAAGGTTGATGAGTGTAATGGCCAACAATTTAATGATGAGTTGTGTGAAGCTGAAAAAAATCTTCTAGACCAAATTGCGGAGCTAAAACGAGAATACCAATCATTAGACCATGTTTTTCTTGAGTATGCCAATATTGAGAAGAATGCTCTAGAGTCATATGAGGGAATAGATAACATTACTTTGGGAGACTTGAGTGTGTGTATATATGGGGATGTAAATAGTAGTACAATTCATGAGTTAAGGCGCATTAGACTTCATTCCAATCATTTTTCCACATTGTGTTTAGATAGTAAGATAGTAATCAAGCCATCTGAGCCTATGGGGGAGTCAAAGGGTGAGGATGAGAGTGCTTGTATTCTTGAATTTGTCATGCCAAAAAGCAAAAAATACATTCCTCATCTAAAGGCCGAGAAGTGTAGAGTGAAAAATTTATTACTTGCCCTGGTTATCTTTGTAGCCCCACCACTAGAGCATAGCCGCAAACTGGATGCCATGTTAGGGGCTCAATTCATAAGTTCGAGGTGGAGGTAAAAAGTGATTCACGTCGTGTCGCTACGTTAAATCAGGCGTTTGTTGGGAGGCAACCCAGCTTTATTATTATTATTTTTTTGTTTACTTTTTATTTTATTTTATTTTTATTATTTTGTAGTATTTATTTTTGTTTTGTAGGATTATGAGCATAGGAAGCAAAGCCACTAGAAGAGTGCAAAAGCAAGCTAGATGGTGAGGACTAAGTGTGGGGTGCCCACACAAAGGACGATGCTTGGGGGAAGTCTGAGTACCTCGTGAGCCGCTATTGCTTCAGCCTTTGGCCTATCAGGGAGTCTCGTTTACCCTCTTATTATTTATAGTGTGCATTGAGTACATTGCAAAATTTTAAGTGTGGGGTGAGGAGATCGTTTGGATGAGTTTCTGTGCTATTTTAGCTTAGTTGTAGTACTCATTCTTAAGTGTAGTAGCTTTTGTGAAAAAAAAAAAGTAGAAAAATTGGACTTTTCCCGACGATTGATCTCCTAGACAGTTTTCTTGAGGGATTAAAGTCTAAACAAAAATCTAAAAATATGTCTTTTAGCTTTCTTTAGGTAGTAATAATCCCCTATGGTTTTTCTTTGTGCCTCGGTTCTTTTCCATGGGATGTAGTTTGAACCGGGTAGTTTTTTTCTTTCCGAGTAGATTAGGAATTTAGGAAATAAAAGGAGGAAGAATGATGAACCTAAGCGCCCTTGACTTGTTTCATAGTAGCATATTTATGCTTTGGCATGTGTAGTATCTCCCCTATATTTTGATATTAATCTTGATGCCTTTATATATTGGATAGCATGTTTTGTGACGACTATTTCTCATTTTCTTGACTTGTGTTCACTTTGCGCTTAATGCTTAATATCTCGTGGCTCCGTGAATACTTGCATTCTTTGAGAGTCGGAATGTGACCGTCCTTAGTGAGTCATGTGCCATGTGTGATGAGGTTTTTGTGTAGTCCATGTATTGTACTTGTGTCTAGAACTTGCCCGGTATGTGAGTTGAAGCGAAATTTGAGGTGATGCTCGGTTTGAAAAATGATTTTAGGCTTTCTTTGATCTTTTTGAGCTTATTGCTTATCACAAATAAAATTTATCCCTAGTTAACCATTTTGAGCCTATTGACTTTTATTTGGTACTCACATTATAAGCCTATACCCTTTTTATTCTTAATTGACATTGTTTTGATCCTTTTACATCTTAAAACACTTTAATTATTAGATGAGCACTAAAAGAAGTAAAAAGGGACTAAGTGTGGGGTTACTTTTGAGTGGAACCAATGAAAGGAAGAAAGATGCACTTGTTTTGTAAAATACTACACCACCAGCGGAATTTGAAATCAAAGAAAAAAAAAGAAAAAAAAAAGAAAAAAAAAGAAGGAAAAATAGAAATGAATAAATTGTTGTCTTGTTCTTGCTAGTGGGTATGAACTAAAGTAGTGCTTAAAGAAAAAGGGACTGTTTTGGGGGTGATATTGTTTGTGAAATTGAAGTGGTGTTGAAGAAAATACGCTTAAAGTAATTTTGTGATGTATTAAAGTGCTTAGGAGGGTGAGTCACTATTCCTTAAATATATCCTACCCGTCCCTTAGCCCACAGTACAACTATGAAAAAGTCCTAATTGATTTTAGATCGAGCGAGCTTACATTAGTAGAGATTTACATTAAGGGCAAGCTTATGGTACCAATTTCATGCGTGTGACTTCTTTGTGAGAGTGAGCGATTTTCTTTGATATATGTGAGTCATTAAAATATATTTGATCATGAGATTCGAATGTGTGGATTGAACTCGCTCTCTTGTTCTTGTTGTGAGGGCACATGGTTTCACGAGGGATATGTAACGTTATTAAACTTCTCTATGATATTGGGTGTTCAAGCCATGAGTGCATAGTGACATTGAGTCGGTTTTTGAGGTTAGGGTTGTTGTGAGCATGTTTTCTTTGTTTGAATATTTTTATAGAATGACATAAGTAAAGGGAAGTGTATGTGATGCATATTCTAGAGCCTAATTGTAGCAAATAACCATGGTCATATGTGTAGTGTGCTTTGAATGATAAGAGCTTAATTTTGTTTCGTCTACTATATTGATGGTTTGTTCGAGGACGAACAAAGGTTTAAGTGTGGGGCAGTGATGTTGGGCATATTTCGACATGTGTTGATGTTACTTTATCCATGTTTTAACCGCTTTTTGATGCTATTTGATCCTTAAAATGCCCAACATGGTTTAATTATTAGTTTTATGACTAATTGAGTTGTGTGTGATGAATTAGGGTGTTTGGAGTGCAACAATATGAAGAAAAGGTGCTCTATCTAGAGGAAGAGGGGTTGGATGCGTCGCATCCAATCTAGAAAAAATCAGATTTCGTGCACCCTTAGCAGTGAAGTCGGCCCATAGCATCCGCACCTGGGCAAAGCTGAGAAGTGGAGGACGAGGTGGATGCGAAGCATCCACCCTAGCATGCGAAGCTGAGAAGTGGAGGATGAGGTGGATGCGAAGCATCCACCCTAGCATGCGAAGCTGAGAAGTGGAGGACGAGGTGGATGCGACGCATCCACCCTAGCATCAATCCCTAAAGCTGATTTGGATTAGAAATAGGAGAACTTTGGCCCACGACTTTTGTACGCAATATATAAGCCAAAAACGCCTCTTTTAGGTCATCTAACATATTGGGAAGGGGAAAAAAGCCACGACAAAGCTGTGGAGGCCGGAATTCATCAAGTTCCATCTTTCTCCCACCAAACTTAGTAATTTTTATGTTTCTTTGTATGATTTGTTGTTTGGCTACCATGTCTATATGGAGCTAAACTTCACGTTCTAGGGTTGTGGTTCTTTCATGACTATTGTTATTCGGATATTGATTTTGACTTCTTGATTTATCATATTAGTTTATTTATTCAATCTTGTGCTTAATTATTTAATTGCTTGATCACCAATTGAATATTATCTACGAATCTAGAATTGAACTCGAAAGTGGGAATTCTATATTGCATATAGGATTGAGTAGGGCAAGTTCTTGAACTCGGACATCGGGAAACGGATTTGTGGTTAGGATAGACATATACCTAATTGCCTTGCTTGGTTGATTTACAGGAATTATACATGCGTTCTTGTTGATTCTAACTCCATAGACATATAGGCATTAGGTTAGCTTGAATAGGCGAGTAAGAACTCGACATATTCTTATGAGCAATATTAACCCTGTCAACCAATAAGCTAGATTAATTAGTCGGTCAATTCAATTTAAGAATACAATATGATTGTTAGATAGCCCATAACCCTAGATCGTTTTCGTTACATTGATATCATAAAAAATCTGCTCTTTCTTAGTAATTGATGGTAATTTCTTATCAGTAATTTGTTGGCGGAAGTTCATAATATGTATTCAGCCAATGGAAACACAGGCTTGATTTGCTTCAAATTCTGTTTAAACTGTTACTGCCTCTATTTATTTTGCAGGCTTTAAGGGCCTAAGTGTTGATATGAATGGAATCTCTCTATAGGGTAAAAATTGATTAGTGACAGTTGGGCGAATAACAGAATGACACATAGAACAAAAGATAGGTGGGATGTGAGTCAGCAAACAACTGGCACTAAATGTAAACATGCAATTGGTGTTGAACGAATCCGGAAGATAGAGTAGCCGGCAACAAAGATTCAAAGCAATGTCATCGATAGCATTTAATGGGTAGTCGTTACAGAGAATATCCGCATTTATAATCAACCGTTATGCATCCATCAAGGATGGCTTTATTCTCATTCAAGAGCAGCTTGATTTATGGATCTTGTCTCCCTGAATAGGTCTATAAATAGGAGGATTAACATCCATTGTAGACACGAAATACTCTGCACACAAAAAAGCTATAATCTACTTTCATTTTATGCTCAGTCTTAGTTTTTGAACATTACTCTCACTCTTGTAATCGGAAAGGCTAAGTTCTTAGTGAGGCTTGTAATCTTCTTTAATTTCATCTAATAATCTTATTTGTATTCTTATTAATTTACTATTTTTGGATCAAATCGATTCCCTTGTCTATAAATCACGCTATAAATTTAACTGTATCATTTTACGAGTAAACAATTTGGCGCCCACTGTGGGGCACAAACTGTTGTGTATTTGCTTTTATCTATTCGTTTGTTACTAACAAGTTTTGATTCTTTTCTTAGTAAAAGAAAAATTATATATGGCAACTAATGATGTCTACAATGTTGGAGCACACAATGAGCAGGAAGATGAGTTCCAACGTGATGATTCAACTAGCGAAACCTGCAACGAAGGAGATAAGGCAGCCCCGATCCGCGAAGGCCAGTATCCTCGACATGTGAGGGGCCCAACTACTGATGATGCGGAGGATGAGCACGTTATTGAAACAGTCAAAATCTTGAGAGAACAACAAAAAACGATTATGGATAATCTCTCAAGGCAAGATCGTGTGATGAAAGAATTGAAGCAAGTGTTATCGGGTACCTCCCATAATCCAAATGGAAGGGTTGCGGTTCCTCCCAGCATTCCCACAAATCAAATGACTCAAAGAACCGATAACAACACTCCAAGGGATGAGGTCAGTTTTGACGAGGCCAGAGGAACCGGTAGTGGGAACAACAATTTAAATGACCCTTTTAAAATTGAACTCATGAGATTCATGAGAGAAATGAATAATCGAATGGATCAGAACGTGAAGGAGTTTCATGCTCGGATGGATCAGATCCCAAGCGCATTGTCGGTGGTAAAGGGTACAGGTTCAAAGAAGCATATGCAGTTGCCGTTTAAACCAAGTGCGGCACTGGAGCTGATCCCAAAGAGGTTTAAGATATCGGATATTCTAAAGTATGATGGGACTTCGTATCCACAGGAGCACATCACAACCTACACTAAGACAGTAAAGGGAAACGACCTGGCCCAGCACGAGATCGAATCAGTTTTGTTAAAGAAGTTTGGAGAAGGGTGCCTTAAGATGGTATTTCCTCTTACTTGAGCATTCTATTGATTCTTTTGAAATGCTTGCAAATTCATTCATCAAAGCTCATGTTGGAGCAAGAAAGGTCTAGGCCAGAAAGGCAGATATATTCAGAATTTCGCAAGGAGAATCCGAGTTGTTGCGAGAATTCATGATCCGATTCCAGAAAAAATGGATGTTGTTACCAGCGATTCCGGATGACTGGCAGCAGAGGCATTTACAAAGGGTCCCAATCCGCTGAGTTCTGATACCTCCCAGAAGTTCAAGGAGAGCTTTCTCAAGTTTCAGGCAACCACATGGAAGATGTTCACAATCACTATGAGTTGAAAATAAGAATAGAAGATGATCAACTTGGTTCCTTGGCATCCTCCAAAGAACGAAATCGTGATCGGAATCAGGATAAATTCAAAAGTTATTTTTATGCAGATCGAAGACCTTCTAGAAGTTATTTTCAACCTTAAGAGAGAGTAAATGGGTGGGGTAATAAAGGATTCCAATCATCGAATAGGTTCACTTCCGATAGAAGAACAGATTATGGTCGGAGTAGCAGATCATTGCAGGAGAAAGAGGCATCGGGATCCCGAGATTCAGCGTCTCCCAGGTAATCTGATTACAACTTTAAAATCAGCCTGGTAGAATTGGTGTCAGCAATGAGGAATATTAAAGAATCTCGGTTCCCGAAACCAATTCGATCGGATCCTATCCAAAGGGATCCTAATATATGGTGTGAATTCCATAGGACTCACAGCCATAGGACTGTGGACTGCTGACATATACGTGAAGAGGTGGTGACGTTGTTAAACAATGGTCACCTCAGAGAGTTTTTAAGTGACCGTGCCAAGAACAACTATGGTAGAAATCAGGACAATGCGGAGCCATCAGCAGGGTCACCTCGGATGACAATCAACATGATCATCGGAAGGGATGAGGTCAATGGGGTGACATTTTCGGCATCAAAGAAGATGAAGATATCGATGACTCATGGAAAGAGAATCCTAGAAGTCTCAGAAGATGACATCACCTTCACAGAGGAGGATGCTGATGGACTTCTTCTACCGACAATGATGCTTTGGTAATTTCTCTTAATGTTTTAGATTTCAAAATTAAGTGTGTTTTGGTTGACAACCCGAGGAGAAATTTTGCTGCCCACACATGCCGAAGGTGTAACAAAGATCACCATATTCGAAGTGGTAGATGGCGACATAGACTATAATGTAATCCTCGAAAGGCCGTGGATACATGAAATGAAGGTCGTACCTTCAACCTACCATCAACTGTTAAAGTTTCCAACACCATAAGGGATTAAGAAGATCAGAGGAGATCAACCGGCTGCAAGGGAGATGAACGTAGTAACCAATTCCAGCAGCAAGGACAAAGAAACCATCAAATAGAAATTACAGGAAACGGTGCCTTCTCCTATCCCAATTGAAGATGATTAAAAAGATGAGTCATTAGAATTATATTAGGTGCCGAGGTCTTTTCAGGTACTAGAGGAGATGGATGCAACCAAGCCAACCACATAAGAGCTCGAACAAGTGGCTTTGTTCGAAGAATATTTGGAAAGGAAGTTCCATTTAGGAACAGAGTTGAGTCCTGAACTCAAGTTAAAACTCATAGGTTTTCTTAAATATAACATTGAATGCTTTGCAAGGTCACATTCAGATATGACATGCATTCCAATGGAGGTGTCGGTCCACAGACTGAGTCTGGATCCAAGCTTCCCTCCGGTAAAGCAGAAGAAACGAACGATAGCAGAGGTCAGAAACTGGTTTGTTAAGGAAGAGGTAACCCGATTACTCAATATCGGTTCGATTAGAGAAGTAAAGTACCCGGAGTGGCTAGCTAACGTAGCAGTAGTTCCTAAAAAGAATAACAAATTTAGGATGTGTGTAGATTATAAGGATTTAAATAAGGTGTGCCCAAAGGACTCTTTCCCATTGCCAAACATTGATCAAATAAGTGAAGTTACGGTCGGGCACGAGTTAATAAGTTTTATTGATGCTTATTCTAGGTGTAATCAAATTAGGATAAACCAGGAAGATCAAGAAAAGACTTATTTCATCACAAACTTTGGCACATATTGCTATAATATGATGTCTTTTGGGCTTAAAAATACCCGAGCCACTTATCAGAGGCTAGTTAATAAGATGTTTGAAAAACATATAGGTAATATGATGGAAGTTTATACTCACGACATGTTTGTTAAGCCTCTTAATGCAGGAGATCATCTGGAATATCTCCAAGAGACGTTTGACATTCTGAGGAAGTACAACATGAAGCTCAACCCGGAGAAGTGTGCCTTCAAAGTGGGTTCCGGTAAGTTCCTGGGGTTTTTGGTCTCTCAAAATAAAATCAAGGACATCGAGGGTATCCCGGACTAGCTAGCAAGCATGAAGGAAGTACAGAGGTTGACCGGTAGGTTGGCGGCTCTAAGCAGGTTTATGTAACGACCCGACTTGTCGTTTTAAGAATTTACATTCCGTTCGGTGGCTTAAGGTCTCGAGCAACTTTGAAATGTGTATTATGACTTGCGAGGGTGGTCAAGTTTGGTTTTTGGATGATTTAAGATTTAATTCAAAGAATAATTCTTGTTTTGGAAGCTTAAGTTGAAATAATTGATCGTATGGTGAATTATGTGTAAACGACTCCGAAATGGTGTTTTGATGATTCCAATAGCTCCGTATGGTGATTTTGGACTTAGGAGCATGTCCGAAAAATATTTTGGAAGTCCGTAGTGAAATTTTGCTTGAAATGGCTAAAGTTGAATTTTTGGAAAGTTTGACCGGGGAGTTGACCTTTTGATTTTGGAGTCGGAATCTAGTTCTGAAATTTTTTATAGATATGTTATATCATTTATGACTTGTGTGCAAAATTTTAGGTCAATCGGAATTGAATTGATAAGTTTCGGCATCGAATGTAGAAGTTGGAAATTCTTAAGTTCCTTAAGTTTGAATTGGGGTATGATTCATGGTTTTAGCGTTGTTTTATATGATTTGAGGTTTCAACTAAGTTTGTATGATGTTTTAGGACTTGTTGGTGTGTTGGGTTGAGGTCCCGAGGGCCTCGAGTGAGTTTCAGAGTGGTTTCGGATAATTTTTAACTGCAGAATTGTTTTTTACAGTAATGTGCGAAATTTCTGATGCGCAAAGCTGACTATGAAAGCTTATATCTCGAAATCTATAAGAAATCTGGAAATTATCAAAACATGAAAGTTGTAGACCTTTGATTTAAGTTTCCATAATGATATACCATTCATCATTCAGACATTTTTACAAAAAGTTATGATTGATTGACTGAAGCCAGTAGTGCAGATTTTGGCTACAGCAATGTGCATCGCCAGAAATTTCTGCTGCACAGAGCTGATTTTGGGAGCGTATATCTCGCAAAATATAAGGAGTTGGGCGATGAACAAAACATGAAAGTCGTAGCCCTTTGTATCTAGTTTGCAGAAATTTAAACTATTTGGCAGTTGGAGTTGATTACAAGAAGTTATGGTTGATACACTACAGACTGCCGGGGAAGAGTTTGATGTTTTCAGCATAAGCATGTAATGATCCAAAGGTCCATTTTTAGTTCTACAGACCGAAATTTGATTTTGAGACTTTTGAGATTTTGATAATGAATTATAGGAGTGATTTGAAAAGTTTGGTCTAATTCCATCAAGTCGCTGTTGGAGTTTTTCGCGAAACATAAGTTAATTGTTTAACGAGCAAAATTGGTATCGCATTGAGCAAATGAGCTCCGAATTCAGTTTCGATTGAACGAATAGGTTCGTATTATTATTTGTGACTCATAGGAATAAGAATCGTCGAATTTCGAGTTCGTATGATGGAGTTAGAGCCTTTTTAGTGAAAACGAAACTGCTGGTGTAAACTGTTCTGATGCGCACCTTTAGCGACCACATTTGACACTTTTAGCAATGGGATTGAACTTTTAGCTACCAGTATAGTGTTTTTTTGGGCAGAAACTTAAGGACCAAAAATGGTCATTTCATTCATTTCGTTTTGGATTTTTGGAGCACGGTTCTTGGGTGATTTTGAGGATTTCTTCAAGACTTCAACTTGGGTAAGTGTCTTATATCCAAAAGTGATTATATTTCATAAATCCATGGTTATATTCATCATCTAATTCGGATTTAAGTGGAAGAAATTGGGATTTTTGCAAAATCTTTCAAAAACGGAAATTTTAGATTTGGAGGCCGAGTTGTTATCGGGATTTTATAAAATTGGTATAGGTGGACTCGTAATTGAATGGGTTGTCGAATTTTTTGAGTTTCGTCGGAATCCGAGACGTGGGCTCCCCGGGCAATTTTTGAGTTAAATTTCGAATTTTGTTGAAAAATTAGTATTTTCATATGGAATTAATTTCTATAATTAGTATTGGCTGAATTGAATTAACTTGGATAGATTTGAGCTGTCCGGAGGTCAATTCAAGCAAGAAGGCAATTTTGAAATATCGGCCTAACTTCAAAAAAAGTAAGTATCTTGCCTAACCTTGAGTGTGGAAATTACCCCTTAGGCATCGAGTCTTATGTGCCATTTGTGAAATGTGAAAAGTCGTGTACGTAAGGTGACGAGTACGTACTCGGGCTTATATGTGAAAATTTTATTTGGTTAAAGTCTTATGCATTATTGTGTAGTAAATTAGATAATTATTGGCATATATTAAATGATCTATTCGCCATGCCTCGATCCTTGTTTGTTGAATTTATTTTTATATGACAATTTGATGTGATTGTTACTAGAATATTTATGTAAATTCCGTGAGTTTGGTGATTTGATATTTCCTAGAAATAATTATATTATGGATTTTTCATCTGCAAATAATTAATGAAATAAGTTTAAACCGAGGCGTTATATAATTATCAAGAATTTGGATTAATGAAGGTGTTGACCTATACTGATTATTTTCCATCTATGTTGTTATTTTGAGGTGTTATACACATTGTGTGGAGCCTTGGGCTATTTGTTGTGAAATTAATTGATTTTATTATATCTTTGGAATTGGTTGTGGCCATTGGGCAAATTGTGATATGAATTGATTTTGTTATGTTGCCTTGATAATATTTCGTGTAAATTATTATGTTATTTGAGTTATTCTTTTGAGAATATAAGGGTGACATTTCACTGTTGATATTATGTAGGTATAAGGGTGGCATTTCACTGTTGTTATGTGTGTTGGGATATTGTCTAGGCAGAGCGATAAGGGTGGCTATTGGAGAGATAAGGGTGGCTATAGAAGCGATAAGGGTGGCTATTGATATTTTCAGGGCGGAGAGATAAGGGAGGCATATGAGTGATAAGGGTGGCTATAGGAGAGATAATGGTGGCTATTGTCAGGGATAATATGTGATGATGTGGGATTATTGCGTTGGTAATTTTTATGTGATGTTGTATAATTTTTCTTGTGTTTATTTGTATACCTTGTGCAATTTGTATTGTTGTTGGTAAATTGATAATAGTATGATCTATGTTAAAACTGGGAGCCTGTGGTTATTGCCAGGCGGATTATGAAATGAAATGTGGGCATGAGGTGCCATGAGTAAATAATGATGATATTGGCACGTGAACTGTTCGTGCAGTTGCGATATGAAATATGGGCACGAGGTGTCATGAGTAAATAATAATGATATTGGCACGTGAACTATCAGTGCAGTTGTGATATGAAATGTGAGCAGGAAGTGCCGTGAGTAAATAATAATGATATTGTCACGTGAATTGTCCGTGCAGTTGTGATATGAAATGTGGGTACGAGGTGCCGTGGTTAAATGATGATGTTTTTTGGCACGTGAGTTGTCCGTTCGGTTATGATAGAGAAATTGGCATGATTATTGTCCGTCCGTTCGCCCTGTTGTGTATATCACCGGTTGATTATTGTTGCCATTATTTTTATTTGTTTTCTATTATTTTTGTATACTATATTGCACAGGTTATTAGACTAGTGAGTGTCTCGACTGTACCTCATCATTACGCCACTGAGGTTAGTCTTGATATTTACTGGGTATCGACAGTGGTGTACTCATACTACACTTCTGTACATTTTTGTGCAGAGCCAGGTATTGGAGCTATCGGACTCGGACAGAGTTAAAGTGTGATCGCAAGGATTCAAGGTAGAGCTGCTTGGTCATCGCAATCCCTTGAAGTCTTTTCATTTTATTATACTATTAATTATTAATCAAACAATATTGAGTATTCGATCCTTGAGATCATTCATGTATTCAGTTAGAGTTCGTGACTCAGTATTACCAGTCTTGGGAGGTTGTTATATTTGTAATTATTTTCGCTGTTGGTTTATATATAAAAAATGGCTTGAATTATTATAAAATCGGCTTACCTAGTCTTAGAGACTAAGTGCCATCACGATGCCTGTGGCAGAATTTTGGGCGTGACAGATTATCTCGAAGTCTTCAGAAAAGTGCCATCACTTCTTTTTGCTTTTGAAAAAGAAGAACAACTTTATATGGACTCTGGAATGCCAACAGGCACTGAAAGACCTAAAAAGGTACATGTCTATCCCTCCATTGATGTCAAAATTGGGAGAAGGGGAGCAACTGTTGATTTATTTGGCGGTCGCGGAAGTAGCGGTAAGTGCTGTCTTGGTCCGGAAAGAAGAAGGTATGCAATTTCCCGTTTATTACATTAGTAAAATATCATCAGGAGCAGAGACACGCTATCCGCACCTTGAAAAGCTAGCATTAGCTCCCGTAGTTGCCTCTCGAAAGCTTAGGCCTTATTTTCAATGGCATTCAATAGTCGTTGTGACGACCTTTCCGTTAATGAATGTCCATCATAAGCCTGAGTTGTCAGGTCATTTGGCTAAGTGGGCAGTCGAAGTTAGCAAATTCGACACTGAATACAAGCCCATGACTACAATTAAGTCACAAGTTTTGGCCGACTTCGTGGCCGTTTTCTATAACACCTCGTACCTTAGTGTTTGGATTCGTCGTAGTAAAACCATATTAGTTGGAAGAGATTAAGGTCATAAATGAAGTTATAGATGTAAGACCCCGTAAGTTTAATAAATTTCGAAAACATTATACATTGTCTTGATATGGTACTTTCTTTTAAGAGAAACATTCTTTTGTAAATATTGGATAAATATGATTATCAAAAGTTATTAGTATATTATTTTTGATAATTTTTAGTTAAACACATGATATGAGAAAACTTTTACATAATATTTTATGTATTATAAGAAAAGAAACTACTTTCTTATAAGAAAAATTATCTTTTCCCCCTTTTTAGAATTAATAGTACAAAAGAATTTGTGCTCTTGATATTAGGTTGATAAAAACTGGATTTGATAAAATTACATAGGTGTCAATAAGAAGTCATGCATTATTTGTTTAATGAGTCAAAGTTATTAATTTAGTGTGCAATGTAGAGTATAATATTTTATGCTATTTATACCATACACTTATATATATATTCCATTACCTCTACATGAAGTAATGTGATATGTATAACTTTGTGGTAGAGACGTGCCCAACTTTCTCAAAATATTGCATCTTTATCTAACTAGTCATGTTCCACCGCCAAAGACAACTAATGTTGCATCATATCCTTTCCTTTCCTTCTTTATAAATCAATAAGTAGCAATTTACACTCCTTTTCTTTTTAATTTAATGAAGTACAAACAAAAGTCTTGTTTCTTCTTTCTATTTTAACGAAGAAGAACAGTAATCTTGGAGGTTCCTTTTATCAAATTATCTCAATTGAAGTAAGGTGTAGGGAAGCTTTAAAGAAGGCAACCTTCGACGAACTCGTATAAGCAATTAAGGTATGTTAAGGCTAATCCTTTCTTCTTTTGGCATGATCCATGTAATAAAACGTAAACATAATATTATTCTATAAGTAGTTCTACTCTTAATAGTTAAGGATGTCTACGTTATTCATTCCTGTAAAATGATACTCAAGGCATGTCTAATTATGTTTCTAAGTCCCTATTGAGGCATATGATAAATATGTTAATGTTCATAACATAATGTTATATGCATCTTCATTTACCATCGAGCTACATCCGGTTGAGCAGTCATGTATCTTCATTTACCACCGTGCTATGGCCGGTCGGACAGTCATGCATCTTCATTTACCACCGTGCTACGACTGGTCGAGCAATCATGCATCTTCATTTACCACCGAGCTACGGCCGGTTGGGCAGTTATGCATCTTTATTTACAATCGATCTATGGCCGGTAGGACAGTCATGCATTTATCACCGCGCTACAGCCGGTCGGGCAGTTACCACTGATCAGTTGGGCATTTAACATCACTATAATGATTTAGTCAGAAGCTGTTACAGGTTAATTCTTATCCCTCTTAGTAATAGTGTCTTATTGTTATGTTTCATTCCTGCCTTACATACTCGGTACATTCTTCGTACTGACGTCCCTTTGCCTGGGGGCATTGCCACGTAGGTGTAGATAAACGGCGAGGACCCTCCACTGTAGACTGCCTCTAGATTATCAGCTTTTGGTTGGTGAGCTCCACTTCATCCTAGAGTATTATCGAATCAGGGTTTTGTATATGTTATTTTGTTGTATGAGGATGTCGGGAGCCCTGTCCCGACTTATATATTATGGTCATGTTTCCTTAGAGGTTTTGTAGACAGTGTCCTGTGTATAATTTTGGGTATGACATGTCAACGACCTTGTCGACCCCTATGTATCTATATAAATCATTTTGAATTAGTTATACGAGTTAAGTTCTAATATTGTTACTTATATATATATATATATATATATATATATATATATATATATATATATAGAGACGTGGCATGTATTGGCCGTGACAAGTATGATAGTAAACAAGGATAAGGTATGTGGCGCTCGGTTGGGTAGGCCCGAAGTGCTAGTCGTGGTCCTCCGGTTTGGGTCGTGATAAACTTGGTATCAGAGCAGATCTATCCTAGAATTGTCTGCAAGCCGTGTCTAGTAGAGTCTTATTTATAAATATGTTGTGCACCACATTGTATAAATAGGAAACTACAGGGCATTTAGGGACCGATTACCCTTCTTTCTTGATATTAGATCATGCAATAGAGCAGAGTCGTAGGTTATAAAGCCCTTGACCTTTGACTTTGTTTTATATATACAACGATGCATGTGGCCAAGAAACCTACAGCTAGTTAGAAGGGTAAAGCAGTGGCAGATGAGGGCATGAGTTGAGCACCAGTGTCTAGTGAGGGCCAGAGTGAGGCCCCGAGGGGAAGTGTGAAACACTCACATAGTTCTCCGAATTTACCAGCACGCGAGGAACTGGGGAGGAACCTTGTACCTCCACCTATTGATCATGATGAGGATATGGATATGTGGAGTGCAGTACGGTTGTTGACTAGACTAGTAGCCGCTTAGGCTCAACGCCAAGTAGGTACATGTATTGGTTACGTTGACATGGCTATTAGCGCGAGAGTTCGAGACTTCATCAACCTAGACCCTCCAGTGTATATTGGATCCAACAAGGATAAGGACCTACAAAACTTTATTGATAGGATGCAAAGGACATTGAGGGTGATGCATACATCATATACTGAGTCAGTAGAGTTGGCCTCTTACCAATTGCGGGATATTACGGTTCAGTGGTATGAGACTTGGGAATTGTCTAGAGGGACAAATGCACCTCCAGCAGTATGAGAAGAGTTCTCAGGGGCTTTCTTGAGTCAGTACTTGCCGGCATAGATTCGTCAGGCAAGGGTAGACAAGTTCTTGGCTCCTAAACAAGGGAATATGAGTGTGCAGGAGAATAGTCTCCAGTTTGATTCCTTGGCGAGGTATGCCCCATCGATTGTGGCTGAAATGAGTGACCGAGTGTAATGACCCAATAGGTCATTTTAACTTTTAGAACCCCGTTCCCAAAAATACAATTTCCCGTAGGTGCTTTTAATGATTATTGACTTGCGGGGATGGTTGGTTCGAGATTTGGAAGTTTGGGTTGAAATCGGAATACTTGGTTCCTTAAGTTAGCCTTAAAAGACTAAGTTTGACTTCGGTCAACATTTTGAGAAAACGACCCCGGAATCGGAATTTGATGATTCCAATAGGTTCGTATGATGATTTTGGACTTGGGCGTATGTACGAATTGGGTTTTTGATAACCCTGGAGCGTTTTGACGCTTAATAGTAAAAAACAACTATTTAAAGCTTTATAATTCTTTAAATTTGATTTGGGGTAGGTTTTTGAGTAATTGAAGTCCGTTAGTAATTTCGAGTTTGGGAATAGTTCCGTATAGTGATTTAAGACTTGCACGTAAAATTTTGTGTCATTCTGAATAGTTTAAGTATATTTCGGCGCATTGGAAGTAAATTGAAGAACTTGAAATTCTTAAGTTTGAATCAATTTGGTTTAGGGTATGATTCTTAGATTTGATGTTGTTTTACGCGTTTCGAGAGTTCGAGCATTTAAGAGGGGTTTGATCAAACGTTCCGTTGCAAAGAATATGGCATTCACTGTCCACCGTTACACGTTTTTCAATGGCCCTCATAATTATCATTTAAGAGGGGTTTGATCCTAGGACCTTGTTCACTAGGTAAAACTATAAATAGTGAGCTCTACATTCATTGTAAAGGACACGGATTTTTTAACAAACTAATACTACACTCTGTTCAAAAGTTCAATAATAGTTTATCTTCTTGCTTAGTAATATTGTTATTACTGCCTCTGGAAGCACTGCTCCCGGGGATCAAGATTGCTACTGTCTTATATCGATTTCAATGCTAAGTCTTATATTCTTGTCTAATTTATTTATCATTTTGGGATCAAATCGATTCACTTGTCTATAAATCACGTATAAATTCAACAGTACCATTTTATGGGTAAACAGTTTGGCGCCCACCGTAGGGCTTAGACAGTTGTGTATTTGAGTTGATCCTTGCATCTATTACTATCACGTTTGATTATTTGTTCTTAATAAAAATCATAGAAAATGGTAGATAATGGTGCCAACATCGCACACAATGTTGAGGCCCAAGGAAATCAGCCTTAACACGAAGATTCGATCAGTGATACCCGCAACAAGGGGGATGAGGCCACGCCGGTCCACGGTGAGCGATATCCGCGACATGTTCGAGAGGCGACTCTTGATGATGCTAAAGACGAGCACATCGTTGAAATAGTAAGAATCTTGAGAGAACAACAAAAGGCCATTATAGTCCATCTCACACAACAGGATCGGGTCATGACGGAGTTGAAGCAGGTGTTGTTAGGTTCTTACAACAATGCGAATGGGCGAGGTCCAATTCCTCTCGGTGCTCCCACAAATAAATCAACAAAGAGGGTCGACAACAACACCCCGAGGGGCGAGGTTGGCTCCGATGGGACCAGAAGTAACGGTAGCGGATCCGATAGCAACAATGAGACTTATCCCTTTAAAATCGAACTCATGCGGTTTATGAGAGAAATAAACGCCTGAATGGATCAAATTCCGGGTGCACCACTAGTGTTGAAAGGACTAGACCCAAAGAAGTATACTCATTCGTCGTTCGAACCAAGCGCGACACCATAGTTGATCCCGAAGCAGTTCAAAATGCTAGACGTGCCAAAGTATGATGGGACTTCATATCCTCGGGAGCACATCACCACGTATACAACGACAGTGAAGGGGAACGCTTTAGCTCCCCACGAGATTGAGTCAGTCTTACTGAAGAAATTCGGGGAGACCGTTACAAAGGGAGCCTGACATGGTATTCACTTTTGCCCGAGCACTCCATGGACTCCTTTGAGATGCTCGTAGACCGTCTCATCAAGGCCCATGCCGGGGCCAGGAAGGTACAGGCCCGAAAGGCTGATATATTCAGGATTCCACACGGAGGGTCCGAATTGTTGCGGGAGTTCGTGACTAGATTCCTGAAGGAAAGGATGCAGCTATCGATCGTGCTGAACAAACGGGCAGCTGAAGCATTCACTAAAGGTCTGAATTCGAGAAGTTCTGACGCTTCCCGAAAGTTTTACGAAAGTTTGCTCGAGTTCTAGGCAACAACTTGGGTGGATGTTCACAACCGGTATGAGTCAAAGATAAGAATTGAGGATGATCAGCTCGATTTATCGGTGTCGGCCAAGGGCCAGGACTGGGAGAAGAATAAAGAGAAATCAAATGATGATTTCGACATAGATCGACGGTCTTCAAGGGGTCGATTTTTTCCCTATGAACGGGCTGAAGGATGCGGAAGAGGTTTCCTATCAGCGGATAGATTGTCCACCATTAGGAGAGCTGATCGCAACCGGAATAATAGGTAATTGCAGGACAAGGAGACATCGGGTTCTTGAGATTCTTCCTACCCCTAACTTTCCGAATACAACTTCAACGTCAGCATAAGGAAGCTGGTGTTGACTGTGAGGAATATTAAAGAAGCACGTTCCCGAAGTCAATGGGATCCGATCCAAGCTAAAAGGATCCTAATTTGTGGTGCGAATACTATGGGACAAACGGTCACAGACTGGGGACTGCCGGCATCTACACGAATAGGTGGCGACATTGCTGCAAAACGGCCATCTCAGGGAATTCTTAAGTGATCGGGCCAAAAATAATTATGGCCGTAATCGGGATAACACAGAGTCTTCAAAAGAAGGAGAAGATCCTCCACGTTTGACAATTAACATGGTTTTTGAGGGGAACGAGATTACTGGTGTGACATTTTCGGCGACAAAAAAGACGAAGGTATCAGTGACCCACAGTAAGAGACTTTGGGAAATCGTTGAGGACGACATTACTTTCACAGAGGAAGACGCATATGGACTGCTTCTACCGCATAACGACGCTCCGCTAATCTCTTTAAGTCTAGATTCCAACATCCCTCCGGTAAGATAGAAAAAATGTCATATTGCCGAGGTTAGAACAAATTCGTCAAAGAAGAGGTAACTCGTGAGATAATCTTCTGCTCGGTAGCAAAAGTTCCTACCGCGAAGTAAAATTTTCTATCGGCCAAAGGTTACCCGACCGGTTACAAGTGCAAGCCACTAGGGGATTGTTAGATAGTCTTTGGCATGATAACAAAGTTCCTAAGGGGAAGTGAAGCTTGTTAGCGAACTAAAGATTATTTAACCATCCACTAGTGGAATCTCTAAAGGATCAAGACTTCTAGTGTTCAAATTCTCATTCTTCGCATTCGAACATTGGAGGGATGATATGAGGATACGACAACAATGATGGCCACATTGACCGGAATACGAAACCCGAAAACAAAGTTGTATCATCGGGACTGGGGACTGCGCGGCCAGACCCTTAGAAACAAGTTGTACAAGTTAGCCACAAGTAATGACAATTTCTTTTTAGAAATGCTTATGTAATTTTGAAAATGAAAGGAATAAAGTAAAGTCGTTTTGTTTCTATCTTGTTTCTTGTTTGAACGATGAATTAATTTTATCATTTGAAATTTAAATAAGTACTTCAAATGCTAGTGCCGTAATGAACAGGAGACGTCCTCTTTAAGAGCACCGTAAACATAAGTGGGCCTCTCTTATGAAACCCTCACATTAAAACGTTGATTTTGGAAGAACTTATGCCCGGAATCCAAATGATGTCGAGGAGAAATATACCCGAAGCCTTGCACAATTCGACGCAAAGAGTTAAACCTGCACAAAAACTTAAATGAAAAGAACGCAAAGAGTAAACCTGCTCAAATATTTAAATGAAAAGTACGCAAAGAGGAAAAACTTGCACGATACTTAAACGAGAAGATATTTCTTTTCACAATAAACATACCAAACATCACAAGTACAACAATATGGGAAAGAAAAGAAAATAAAAACTAAGCTACTGCATCTCCGGAACCTGGGGGAAGAGAAGCATCTGCACCCCCAGGAGAAGTGGGTGGATCCACCGCCGGCTCAATATCTTGGCCTTCACCATTTTGGCCTTCAACATCATCACCTTCCGGTTCTTTTTCAGGTTCCCGAGAACTCAGAACCTGAACCAGAAGTGTCAGTTGCATCAGGCTGGACCGGAAGGCCCATTTGGGCAGTTGACTCCAGCTCACGGTCCTTAGCGATTTTGGCATCGAAATCAATGACACCCGTTTTGGCCTCTTCCATAGTTTTTCTCCTCATGTTATACATAGAATATGTTTTTTCAACAATGAGGGAAGTCGTTTGGAGCTGGATATCTTCTTTAAGTCGGTCAACCTCGGCAGAAGGATTATCTGGCGCAAATCTAGTGGCCCGGAGGCTGACATCAATGTCACGGATAGTTGAGTTGAAAACTTTATTGTGCTCTATGACCCTCTTATGCCTCTCCTCCAACCGGGCATACTTTTCCCATGCAGCAGTAACTTCTTCAGTTTTGGAGTTTAAGGCTGCCTCCAAATTATCCAACCTTTCTGCATAGGCAGCCTCACGATCGGATGCAGTAAGAACGGTATTATGGACTTCAACCCATTTGGCCCTAGCTTCTTCAAATTGCACCCTTAACTGGTGGTCTCCTAGCTAAGAGTCACTACTTCTTGCTCGCTTTGCTGCAACCGAGCCTCTAATTCCACGGCCTCAGCAGCTCGTGCTTCCAGTTCTTAGAGGCGAGCAACAGTCTGGTCTCGCTCGGCCAAAAGTTGATCCCGCTCAGAGGTAAGTTCCTCCTTATCAATAATCATCCTTTGAAGCACCTCGAAAGCAAGGAAGTTGAGCTGCAAAACAAAAATGCATACTCAAAAACCTGTCGTAACAAAGATAGAAGAAACAACAGAGGAAACAAAGACTATACCGCCACTGCGTTGCGCATGGAATTGTTCAACAAACACTCTCCCGAGAGAGTTTGTATTTTATTCCTATATTTTTCTGAAGCCCGCAAGTTCCACCGGCCGGGATAACAGAAGGCATCCGGTAGAAACCAAGAGGGTGACGCTCCTCCTCTTATGGGGATCTTCTGAGGGGGTAGAATAATTATGCCCTATATTCCCATGAACTAGGGACTAAGGAGGAGGGATATCATCCTCTCGGGCAACTGCAACTGGTGGAGATGATGTACCAGTTGCTTGTGGCTAAGGCAGAGTTGGTGAAGAAGGAGATGAAGTTGATGGCGTTGTAGGTTGAGAAGCGATTGCGGCAAACACAGTGTTGGTTGTTGGTTGCTCATGGTACCGGTCATAGCGACTCGGACTCGGAAGTGAGAGTTAGCATTCTCCACCATATCATACTCCTCCCAAAGTATCGAGGCATCGTCCTCGGTTGGTGTAACTAACTCAACAGATTGATCATTCTGTTGAGTTGATGAAGGTCGTCGTCTTCTATGTAGAGAAGCTCCCTCATCACTGGCTTCTCCATCATCGTCGATCACCACGGTGTCTAAGGCCGGCTCGGGCACTACGCTCATCACCACAACATTCGAAGACGTCTAGGGGCGCGGCACTCTTTGCCTTTTTATTTTTTTCCCCGGCTGCGGAGGAACGTCTCCTTTTTTGTTGCTTGTTCTACGGCCAGGAACTCCAAGAAGAAGCACTTGCACCAGAAGCAGGCTCGGAGACACTTGTTCGGGTGAAAGCCTCATGCAGCAGCCTCACCGCGTCAGCAGGATTAGCCAAAACATTCTCCTCGGGGACGACAACTGAGCCTTGGGGTAGACCTGAATTCAACAGGAGAGAAAGTTTAATCAATTTTCCTATACGAAAGGTGAAAACAAGATGAGTTCGACTTACCCTGATCTTTGGCCTTCCACCCATATTTAAGGACAGTTCTTTTGTCACGACCCAAAATCCCACCACAGGCGTCGTGATAGAACCAAGTCTCTAAGACTAGTTAAGCCGATTTCAATTACATTTTGAAGTAATTTTTTTAAAATTAAATAATAATCAAAACTGACAGCGAAACAAATATGAATATGCAACTTCCCAAGACTGGTAGTACTGAGTCACGAACTCTAACTGAATACATGGAATGATCACGAGGACCGAATATACAATACTGTTTGATTACAAATTAAAAGTACAATGAAATAAAAAGACTCCAAGGGACTGCGACGGCCAAGCAGCTCTACCTTGAATCCTTACGATCACGCCTTAACTCTGCTTAAGTCTGATATCTCCAATACCTGGCTCTGCACAAAAATGTGCAGAAGTGTAGTATGAGTACACCACGGTTGGTACCCAGTAAGTATCAAGACTAAACTCAATGGAGTAGAGACGAGGTACAGTCAAGACACTCACTAGTCTAATAACCTATGCAATATAATATACAAAATACTAGGAAACAGATAGCAATAAGGGCAGGATAAAATAACATGTGGTATGCGCAGCTAGACAACAAGAATACCATAAATATCACTCAACAATTAATAAATACATGTACGTCCAATTAATTCAAGTTTTTCAAATAAATATCCTTCACATATAATTCTTCCAAATAACTCTCTTTCAAATGTAGTTTTCTCAAATAATTATTTTTCAAATATAATTCTTTCATATAATTTTTTTTGAATAAAAATCCTCCCAAATAAATATTTTGAATATAATTCTTCCCTTTAAAAAGTCACCATGTGACACCTCATTTCATAATTATAAAAATACAGGTCTCAACCCATTTTCATGTTTTTCGTAAATACGGGTCTCAACCCACTTTCATATTTCCACGGCACCCCATGCCCATAATTAAATCATCATATTTCCCCGGCACCTCGTGCCCTCATTTCATATCACAACTGCACGGACAATTCACGTGCCAAATATTCTCATTATTTACTCACGGTACCTCGTGCCCACATTTTATTTTTATAATCCGCCTGGCAATGACCATAAGCTCTCAATTTCAACATAAATTAGATTGTTATCAATTTACCAACCACAAGACAAACTGCACAAGGTATAAAAATAAACACAAGAAAATCACAACATCACATGAAAACTATCAACACCACAACCCTACATCATCACATATCGTCCCTGATAATAGCCACCATTATCGCTCCTATTGCCACCCTTATCACTCCTATAGCCACCCTTATCGCTCCGCCCAGACAATATCAATAGCCACCTTTATCGCTCCTATTGCCACCCTTATCGCTCCTATAGACACCCTTATCGCTCCGCCCAGACAATATTCTAACAAACACAACAACAGTAAAATGCCACCCTTATACCCACATAATATCAACAGTGAAATGCCACACTTACATCCTCAAAATAACAATAGTGAATCTCCATCCTTATATCCTCGAAATAACAACTCACACAACACAATAATTAATACGGGAATTTATCACGATAATATAACAAAATCAATTCATATTACAATTTGCCCAATGGCCACAACCAAATTCCAAAGATACAACCAAATCAATAAATTTCACAACAAATAGCCGAAGGCTCCACACAACGTGTATAACACCATAAAAATAATCAACATAGATAGAAATTATTCAGCATAAATCAAAGCCTTCGTTAATCTAAATTTAGATAATTATATTAACGCTTCTTCTTAAACTTGCTTAATTAATTATTTGCATAGGAAAAATTCAAAATGAAATTAAATTCCTAGAATTATCAAACCAACAAACTCACGGAATTACATAAATATTCAGATAACAATCACATCAAATTGTTATATAAAAACAAGTTCAACCAACAAGAATTTAGGCATGGCAAATAGATGATTAAATAAATGCTAACAATTATCCAATTTACTACACAATATGCCTAAGACTTAAACCCAATATATTTTGCACATACAAGCCCGAGTACGTACTCGTCACCTCGCGTACACGGCTTTTCACATTTCACAAACGGCACATGAGACTCGATGCCTAAGGGGTAATTCCCCCACTCGAGGTTAGGCAAGACACTTACCTTTTTGAAGTTAGGCCGATATTCCAAAATAGCCTTTTTGCTTGAATTGACCTCCGGACAGCTCAAATCTATCCAAATTAATTGTACAACTTCATTAAAATTCATCGTAAACAATTCTGGATAATAATACGTCGACTTAAAAATTTATTCCAAAAATTCAACAAAAGTCAACGCGGGACACAACATAATTTTCATGAAATCCGAATACCCATTCCGATACGAGTTTAACCATACCAATTTTATCGAATTCCAATAACAAATCGACCTCCAAATCTTAAATTTAAACCAAGAGGATTTTCTAAAATTTTCAACCCAATTCACTAATTTAGTGATAAAAACGACAATAGATTCATGTAATTTAACCAAAATCAAGTTAGGAATTCTTACCCCAATGTTTTTCCTGAAAAACTCTCGAAAATTTGCCTCACCCGAGCTTTCTTGGTCCAAAAATGGAAGAATGACACGAATTTGGACTTTATTCTACTGCCTAGGGGTTTGTTCTTCGCGTTCGCGACAACCCCCTCGCGTTCGCGATGAACAAATTCTTCAAAAGTCATTTTCAAACTCTTCTCAGATAGCCTCTAGTATAATAGTCATAACAATTTGTACAAAACTCCAAATGATGAATGGTTTGACTTTATGAAAACTAGACTCCAAGAGCTATAACTTGCATTTGTTGCTCATCTCCCAATTCCTTATATATTACGAGATATAAGCTTCCAAAGACAGCCCTGTGCAACAGAGATTTCCAAACTCTTCCCGGACAACCTATAGTGTATCCACTATCACCTTTTGTACACAACTCCAAATAACAAATGGTTTACCTTTCTGAAAACTAGGCTCAAAGGGCTACAACTCTCAATTTGGATCATCTCCACATTCCTTATAGATTCTGAGATATGAGCCTCTAAAGTCAGACAACGAACAGCAAAATTTCCTTCTTCGCGAACGCGAGAACCTCTTCGCGAACGCGAAGAACAAAGTCCCAACAGCAAAATCCTTCTTCGCGAACGCGAGAGGCTCCTCGCGAACGCGAAGAACAACACTAGAACCAGCAACCATCAGCATCAAAACACCCAAACTTGGTCCGGAACCACCCCGGATCAAACCCGAGGCCCCCGGGACCCCGTCCAATCGTACCAACCAGTCCCAATACATAACACGAACCTGCTTGAGGCCTCAAATCACATCAAACAACATCAAAGCCACGAATCATACCCTAATTCAAGCCTAATGAACTTTGAAATTCAAATTCTATATCTCGTGCCTAAACACATCAAATCAATCTGGAATGACTTCAAATTTTGCATACAAGTCATAATTGACATAACAAAGCTATTCCAGTTTCCAGAATTGGATTCCGGCCCCGATATCAAAAAGTCAACCCTCTGGTCAAACTTTCCAAAAATTCATCTTTCGCCATTTCAAGCTAAATTCCTCTACAGACCTCCAAATAATTTTCCGGACACGCTCCAAAGTCCATAATCGCCATACGAAGCTATTGACATTATCAAAATTCCATTCCGGAGTCGTCTTCACACAGTTCTGACTACGGTAAAAATCCTAAGACTTAAACTTCCGTTTTTGGGACCAAGTGTCCCAAATCACTCTTAATCATCTGGTAACTGAATTCAACCACGCACGCAAGTCAATACACATAGTAAGAAGCTGCTCAGGGCCTTATACCATCAGATGGGGCTTAAATTCTTAAAACGACAAGTCGGGTCATTACATCTTTCCACGTGCAGGTCTCGGGCGTGGTGACATCTAAAATTTTCTGGACCCACTGGTCCAAGCCTTCAACCGTAGATGGTGTCCACCGAGTTGCTGAAATAAGTGAAAGAAGAAGGGTCAGTAACAACATGGGGCGATCTTTAACTAGAAGAAAAAACAAACGGTGAACTTACGAGTACGGTTCCATAATTTCAAAAAGGATGGAGTCGTGGCCAAAATGATGTCTCTGGTGGCAACTGCAACGAACCTTTCCATCCACCCACGGTCGTTGTCGTAATCCATGCTGGTTAGTAGAGCATGGTGGCCACGTTTGCTAAAATTAATCATTCCCCGACGGGAAATCTTGGGGGAATAAGGGTTCATTAATCGAGTCAGGGTTAGCTCCTCTCCCGTCTCTTGGCATAGACGCCAAAGACAAGCAACCGTCCTCCACACAGAAGTCTATGATAATGGAGTTAAGCTCCCCGCTCAAAGAGAACGGTCCCAAAGTGAAGGAAAACATATAAAAATACGTGAAACCCTTCTTGGGTAAGGTTATCCGCTCCGCTGGGTCAGGAGTGATAATGTTTAAATTATGATAATTGTAGTCTTCCTTCACAACAGGAATATTGAAAGGACGGATGGGAGAAGGATATACACCAACAACCCACGTGCGAGTAGCAGAAGGATGCTTTTCTTCGAATTCCTTAGTTGTGACAAGACTCTTTGGAATGATAGTGCTCACTATAGGAGGAGCAGCATCATTAGCTTTACCTTTGTTCTTTCAGGTACTCGGGTGAGGCCATTGTTATCAGAAAGGAGAAAAAGGCTTTTCCTGAAGAAGAATATTAGAGAAAGTTGAAGACAAGTATGAGTTGAGCAAAGACAGTTCGAGAGAGTTTGGAAAGATATGAAGTGTAAATGGAGAAATTTGATACGTATAAGTAAAGGAATAGACGGCTAAGATCGTGGACATAATTACCTCGATAACCTACAATAAAAAGTGTTGATGAATCGTGGGATGACGCGCGTTTAGGGCATTAAATGCGGAGAGATGTGCATCTAATCAACCGTCAGAAACATTTTAGAGGGGGTCAAAGTATTTCCCTCCAAAAAAAGGTATCTGTACCAACTTTCCGGTGACACACGTTTATACCACCGGAAAGCGGGGGGACTCTCTGTATAGGATAAATATGTTCATATTACATGATCACATGAGGAAGCGACACGTGGTGCCGAAGACAGAAGACAGTTTGGTCCAAAGGCATCGATCTCGAAGAGAATGATATTCATGAAGGCGAATTAAATACCTGCCACTCAGTAGTATTTAGTGGAGAATATTCTATAGCATTAAATGCATAGTCCGTTACAGAGAATATGGCATTCATTGTCTACCGTTACACGTTCTTCAATGGCCCTCATAATTGTCATTTAAAAGGGGCTTGATCCTAGGATCTTATTCACTAGGTGCAACTATAAATAATGAGCTCTACATTCATTGTAAAGGACACAAATTTTCTAACAAAATAATACTACACTTTGTTCGAAAGCTCAATAATATTTTATCTTCTTGCTTATTAATACTGTTATTAATGCCTCCGAAAGCTCTGCTCTCAGGATCAAGATTGCTATTGTCTTATCTCGATTTCAACGCTAAGTCTTATATTCTTGTCTAATTTATTTATCATTTTGGGATAAAATCGATTCACTTATCTATAAATTACGTATAAATTCAATTGTACCATTTTACGGGTAAAGAAAAAGATTAAAAGAAGACCTCAGATGGTGGGAAATCCAAACTGCTATGCTATTGCTGAACCTCTCTTTTGTTTCTTATTTTCACAACTTGAAATAAATTTTATTTAAATGGAAAATGTTTGACAAAACTTATAAAATCCAGTTTGAGAAAGAATGCTTTTCATAGCTAGATCCCAATGTTATTTTAATTACTTACCCACTTATTTTTGGAAAATGACTGAAACCGAAAAATTCATCAATACTTCATTAAACTCAGCATCACACATGGTCCGTTGTTCCAGGTCTTCTCAAAGAAAGCGTAGAAACTCTACTTTGTTTTTCAAATTTGTTTCTGGTTCTTTGTTTAGCTCAGTTTACCAGACCTTTAACCTAACTCTTTATTATTAACAAAAAGTAAAAAATAGTAAATCTGGAAATCAATCAGTGGATAACAATTTTTTTAATGGCACTCATGACAGAGTTAACCGAACATCTATTTAGCAAAGATAATACAAAATACCAGTTTACCAGTTGCACCCTCGTATTTTGCATGTGTCCAGGACCTCCTGGCTTTGTTTGAATATAATAAATATCATCTTCCGTGATTAATACTCGTTTCAGCTAAAATGGTATATGACACACACAAATCATATTTTGACACGTATTTTTTATACCATATAATTTCTTTTCATTTATTATTTATTTTATCCTCCTTTTATTTTGTTTTTTATTTTCTTCATCTCCCAACCACCCCTCGAAGTCTCGTTCTTCGTCCCAGCAGCTCCCTAGCTCCCTTCCCCTAACTGATTATTTCTTCTGTTTGGTTTTTTAATTTCAAATTTCTCTATTTATGTCTTCTTCTTCTTTTTTTTTCTGTTCCATCCCATCTCTATGCCCTTTTCTTCATTTTCCTTTTTATATTAAATATTCTCCATTATTTAATACGTCGCAGAAAAAAAGTACTTACTGGTTACACGTTGTTTTCGTACTCATACTGCACTTGTTGTATATTTTTTTGTGCAGGATCTGAGGCAAGTACTAGTGGAGGACCTATCGTCTTACACCCACGTTATCCAGGGACATAGTGGTGAGCTGCACTTTCTGAGCCGTTCTGCAGCTACTAGTGTCTCTCCTTGTATTTTCATTCTGTCTATTTTTATTTCAGACAGTATTTGAAGTTTGTATAATCTACTAGATGCTCATACACTTGTGACACCAGTTCTTGGCACACACATTGGTAGAATTTGGGTTTTATTATTTTCTTGGTTTTAAATTTTGTCAATATATGCTTAATTTATTAAGTTGGCTTGCCTAGCTGTAGTGTTGGGCGCCATCACGACCTATAGGTGAAAATGGGTCGTGACACGAACCAACCATACTCGCGAGTCATAAATTAATAAAATCATGTTCGGGGAGTTTTATTTTAGGGAACGAGTTTCTAAAAGTTAAAATGATCGGTTGGGTCATTACAATAACTAAAACTTTATTATTTTTAGTCAAATAAAAAAATTAGTCTAAATAATGTAGTTCTATCTAAGTTTTATTATGAATTTTATTCGAAAAATATTATCTAAAAAGGTAACATACTTCAAAAGGTAAAACTATATATATATTTTAAACTAATGCCACATAGACAGAAAAATTCACGTGGCAGGCGAGTGCATGCCACTTTCCTGGGATGAGATCGTCCAAGGGGTAATATCTATCGAATAACCAAGTATAGGAGGTAATTAAGACCATAGATAGTTCAAGGATATAACCAATAATGCGTGTCGAGTTTAGGAGAGGTTTAAGGTATTTTCCCCATTAGGAAACATGACATACAGCATTATACAAACTGCTATGCTATTGCTGAACCTCTCTTTTGTTTCTTATTTTCACAACTTGAAATAAATTTTATTTAAATGGAAAATGTTTGACAAAACTTATAAAATCCAGTTTGAGAAAGAATGTCTTTTCATAGCTAGATCCCAATGTTATTTTAATTACTTGCCCACTTATTTTTGGAAAATAACTGAAACCGAAATATTCATCAATACTTCATTAAACTCAGCATCACACATGGTCCGTTGTTCCAGGTCTTCTCAAAGAAAGCGTAGAAACTTTACTTTGTTTTTCAAATTTGTTTCTGATTCTTTGTTTAGCTCAGTTTACCAAACCTTTAACCTAACTCTTTATAATTAACAAAAAGTAAAAAATAGTAAATCTGGAAATCAATCAGTGGATAGCAATTTTTTTAATGGCACTCATGACAGAGTAAACGGAACATCTATTTAGCAAAGATAATACATAATACTCATTAGGGTTGTCCCGCTTTACTAGTTGCATCCTCGTATTTTGCACGGGTCCAGGACCTCTTGGCTTTGTTTGAATATAATAAATATCATCTTCCGTGATTAATACCTATGATGACCCAAAATGTCATCTTTAAATTTAAAAATTAATTATGCATTCTAAGACCTCGAAAACCACTATTTATCATTACTCGACTTGCCTGCGTAATCCGTAAAATTTTCCGGAAAGTCCTTATGTGAAAAATGGATTAAAAATGTGAATTGGAGCTTTAAAACTCAACTGAGTTGACTTTGGTCAACATTTTGAGCAAACGGATTCGGATTAGTATTTTGACAGTTCCAGTAGGTCCGTATCGTGATTTGGAACTTGGGCGTATACCCGGAATCAAATTCCGAGGTCCCTAACCTGAGATATGGAATTTTGATAAAAAAATTAAAAATTTAAGTTTAAATAGTGACTGAATGTCGAATTTTGTGCAAATGACCCCATAATAGAATTTTGATGATTCCAACAGCTCTGTATGATGATTTTGAACTTAGGAGCATGGTCGAAATTTTATTTGGAAGTCCTTAGTGAAATTAGGCTTGAAACGGCTAAAATAGGAATTTAAAGTTTGGAAGTTTGACCGGGGAGTTGACTTTTTGATATCGGGGTCAGAATCCAGTTCTAAAAATTTTAACAGCTCCGTTATGTCATTTATGACTTGTGTACAAAATTTGAGGTCAATCGAACTTGATTTGATAGGTTTCAACATTGAATGTAGAAGTTGGAAATTTTTAAGATTTATTAGGCTTGAATCTATGTGTGATTCGTATTTTTATTGTTGTTGGATGTGATTTGAAGACTCGACTAAGTTCGTATAATGATTTAGGACTTGTTGGTATTTTCGGACGGGGTCCCGAGTACCCCGAGTGCTATCCGGATCGAAATCGGATCAATTTTTGGACTTAGGCAAATTCTAAAATTTGCAGCTTCTGGTGTCATCGTACCTGCGGAGGGACTGACCGCAGGTACGAACTCGCACAAGTGAGCTGTGGCTCGCAGAAGCGAACGAAGGACTGCCCAGTTGGAGCCGCAGATGCGGATCATGTTGCGCAAAAGCGAGAGGAAGGGCGCAGGTGCGTGCAGGTTCGCAGGTGCGATGGAATTTTTCGCACCTGCGAAGGCGCAGATGCGGTCCAAAGCTCGCAGAAGCGAAGGCAACTGGGCTGAGCAATTTCAGTAGATGCAGTATTTCACCGCAGATGCGGGACCGCAGCTGCGAGAATTTTGTCTGCATATGCGAAAGCACTGACCAGATTAAAAAAACAGAGGGGTTCTGATATTTTTGTCATTTGGATATTTTCAACACGGTTTTGGGCGATTTTTCAGAGAGAATTCACGAAAAAACTTGAGGTAAGTCACATGTGATCATTGTTAGTCAATTATATTGGATTATCATTGAATATTTCATATAGATTACATGCTTTTGAGGTGAAATTAGAGGATTTGGGCCTAGGGATTTCAAAATGAGAGTTTGAGATTTGGAGGTCAAGTTGATGTCGGATTTTTGTAAAAATGGTATGGTTGGACTCGTAGTTGAATGGGAGTTCATATTTCGTAACTTTCGTCAGATTCCGAGACGTGGCCAATTTTGAGTTAATTTCGGATTTTATTGAAAAATATAGTATTTTCTTATGGAATTGATTCTATAATTTTTGTTGATTGTATCGAATTAATTATGACTAGATACAAGTCGATCAGAATCAGAAAATCGAGGAAAAAGCATACTACTTGGTTAAATTGGAGAAAGTCGAGGTAAGTGACTTGTCTAACCTTGTGTGGGAGAAATTTCCCCTAGGATTGGTATTAATTGTAATATGATGAAAGTCGTGTACACGAGGTGACGAGTGTGTACATAGACTAAATGTGAAAGATTATGTTTTTAAATTATGAAGATCACTGTTGCATATTAATTAAATTATTAAATCTTGTTATATTCTCTATCATTGATTTGATTTGTATACTTTAAATTTGCTTGACCTCTTCCTACTAATTGTTTTACCAGTTTAGTTAAAACTTGGTTTCTTTTATTCTGTGCATTATTTGAAGGGTGATTTTCTTTAAATTAAACATTATTAATATGAAGTATTTGATATTTTAAATTTGATATTGAAGCAACGTATTAAAGATTTTGAAATATTATTTTTCTGAATTATTTATTCTTGAATATTTTGTAAGATTTTTGTATTCATTGTGATGGAGCTGTGAGCTCTTTATTGTGAAAAATATTATTGATGATTTATTTTGGCATGAGCCGTGAGCTCTTTATTGTGGAAATATATTGTTGATGATTTATTTTGGCATGAGACGTGAGCTCTTTATTGTGGGAAAATATTGTTGATGATTTATTTTGGCATGAGTCATGATGTCACGACCCAATATCCAAAAAAGGCCGTGATGGCACCGGACACCACTGTTAGGCAAGTCAACCATAATCAATTAACTTAATTACCCATTTTAGTATTTTTGAAATAAAAATTTCTTCAATGAAATTGTAAAGATAAAACTTATAGAGTAAATGATAAATATTTTTAGCAACTAAATTTCTAAACAATTCACAACCATTCCAAAAACCCGGTGTCACAAGTGCATGAGCATTTACTAGGAAATTAAAAATAAAATACAATATCTGTCCATAATAAAATTAGACAGGAAAATATAATAACTCTGAAGGAGACTCTATTAGCTGCGGATCGTAATATAGAATGCAGCTCACCTATGTCCCCACAATTATTAACCACACCTCTGCGCCCACAAGGCCATTATACATATATGTACCTGCATAATAAAATGTGCAGAAAACCTGCACAATAAAATGTGCATCAAGTGCAGTATGAGTACGAAAACAACGTGTACCCAGTAAGTATCAAGCCTAATCTCGAAGTGGTAGAGACGAGATGACCGACTTTGACCCTCACTATGGGTCAATAATAATAATTGGAATAAATTATAATTATTCAAATCAGTATGATTCACAGAGTTAACAATAATTTTATTCAATTAGCAGAAATAATAAAAATCCTTCAAATGCAACAATTTTCAATCTATTAGTTAAATCATTCAATTTCAATAAAACATCCAATTTATCAAATAGCTTTACAAGCTGCAATTCAATTTCAATAAATTTTTAATTTATCAATTAGTCTCAGTTACAGAAATAACAATAATTCCTTAACAAGCAGGAATAATAATTCATTAAATTCCAAAAATTTTCAATTTATCAATTAGTCTCGTTTACAGGAATAATAATAATTCCTTAGCAAGCAGGAATAATAATTCATTAAATTTCAAAGATTTTAATTTACCAATTAGCTTCGCAACCTGAAATAAACTATTAAGGTATCGTGCAATTATTATTATTAAGCACGATTTCTGCCGAGGACGTACGACCCGATCCAGAGTGTCGTGTACACTGCCGAGGGACGTGCGGCACGATCCATAGATGCATCTATCCTGCCGAAGCGTACGACCCGCTCCACAAGAAAGGAGGACATTTTCTTATGTACCTCCAGAAGGAGAGTATATTTATTATAAGATAAATTCGGAAGGAAGAATAATTTTTTTTAATAATTAATTAATTTAAACAGAAAAACAAGCATATGAGATTTCCATCCTTTAATATCTTTATCTAACAATTCACAATATATTCATATATATCAATTAATATTAATTAAATAAAGAATACAATTTACACAAGTAATTCATGCTTTGAGTCCTAAACTACCTGGACTTTAGCATTAATAGTAGCTACGCACGGACTCTCGTCACCTCGCGCATATGTAACCCCCGCAATTAGCAACAATTACTCAATCTAATCCCTATGGGGTAATTTTCCCCTCACAAGATTAGACAAGAGACTTACCTCGTCTCAAAGTCCACTTTCCGATTACCACGCCGCGTTGAATTCTCGATTGGACGCCGAAAAATCCAAAACTATCCAAATATTATACACAATAATTAATATATGCTAAATGATTCGAAATTTATCTATTAAATAAATTACCTTATCCAAAATGGTAAAATTCCTAAAATTCACCACGGGCCCACGTTCTCAGATTCTGGAAATTTTTAGATGAAAACGTTACCCATAATATCAAGAACTTAAATATATAACTTTTACCCAATTCCATAACTATTTTCGTGGTTAAAATCTCATTTTTATAAAAATCTAGGTTTTTAACCTAAGCCTTTGATTTCTAAGATTTTCTAGTTATAATCTATCCATAATCTATATATTTAACTCTATGTGTGTAGAATTAACTTACCTTCATATTGCTAGTTAAAATCCTCTCTCGAACAGCTCCAAAATCGCCCAAAAATAGAGGAAACACGGACAAAAATGGCTCAGCCTCGCCCCCTTTTAACATTCTGTCCGAACAGCTTTTTCGCACCCGCAGAGGGCAACCGCACATGCGGCTTTCACACCTGCAGAAATTTCTCGCAGGTACGAGTTCCACTCGCTTGGGCCAAGGTCGCATCTGCGCGTTCGCAGGTGCGCCCAATGTTCCGCACTTGCAGAAAGCTTCAGCAGTTTTCTCCCAAGTCAGAAATTGGTCCGAGCCTCGTCTGGTTAACACTTGGCCCCCCGGGGCCCCGCCCGATCATAGTGGGCCCGTTCCGGACCTAAACGGGCCAAGTGGGCCGGTCCAAACGGTCCCGGGTCGGTCCCAAATTAAACGGGGCAAACGGGCCCGGGCCTAAACGGGGCTTTTTGTAGGGACCAGCCCGTTTGGTCCCGGGATAAACGGGCCTGGCCCGCGGGCGAAACGGGCTAAGTGGACCCAACATATTTAAAAAAAATAAAAAATTAAATAGATATTAGAGACAAAAGGATGTTAAAAAAAATATCTAAGGCAATGCTTTGTAAATTTTATTATAGAATTGTGACCTAAATTTTATTTAACATCCTAAATTTTAATATTCAATATTTAATATCGAATATATATAGTATATAAGATGTATATATAATATATCGATATAAGATGTATATATATATCTTATTTTTACCAAAAAGTTTTTTTAAGGAAGCCATCTTAATTAATAAAGTAATAGAAAATAAATAAAACAAACAAAATTATAATATTAAAACTTAAGAGTTGGAACGAGTTTACCGAATTGACGAACAACTTGTTGGAAATTGATTATCGTTGAAGACTTCAATTCACCAACTTCACAATTGTTTCACAAATTGTAATAATAAAGTAAGCAATAGTAGCAATTATAGAAGAAAATTAGAGAGAGATTGTGATAGATTGATGATTTTGTAAGAAAAAATGAAAGAATAATGGGGTATTTATAGTTGAAAATAGGAAAAAAGTGTAATTATAAAAAGTTTGGGATTAAAATAAAGTTGGGGGTTAAATGGCTATTTTATAAATAGCCAACGGCTATATTTTTTTAAAAAAAATTTTAAAAAAAAATAGCCGTTGGGACCGTTTGGCCCGCTAAGGAACCGGGCCGATCCCGGATCCTGGCGGGCTAAACGGTCCCGCCTGACGGGCCCAAATCATAGGACCGGCCCAGGCCCACTAAAACCGGGCCAAACGGTCCTGGCCCGTTTATCCCGTTTGGCCCGTTTGGCCCGCGGTCCCGGGTCCGTCCCGGGCCTGGACCGGCTCACTTGCCACCCTTACCAACAAGTTTGTAATCATAAAACAGACTCGCTCGAACTCACGGAACATGTAAAACAATATCAAATATAAGAATCACACCTCAAACCAAATTGATTCAACTTAAAATTTTCAAGTTCTTTAATTTACTTCCAATGCGCCGAAACATACTTAAACTACTCGGACTTACACCAAATTTTGCGTGCAACTCTTAAATCACTATACGGAGCTATTCCCAGCTCAGAATTCCAAACGGACCTCGATTACTCCAAAACCTATTCCAAACCAATTTTTAAAGAACTTTAAACTTTCAAATAGTTGATTTTCACTATTAAGCGCCAAAACGCTCCTGGGTTATCCAAAACCTGATTCGAACATACGCCCAAGTCTGAAATCATCATAGAAACCTATTGGAACCGTCAAATCCCGATTCTGAGGTCGTTTTCTCAAAATGTTGACCGAAGTCAAACTTGGCCTTTTAAGGTTAACTTAAGGAACCAAGTGTTCCGATTTCAACCCAAACACATCCAAATCCCGAACCAACCATCCTCGCAAGTCATAAATCATTAAAAATACATTCGGGGAGTTTTATTTAGGGGAACGGGGTTCTATAAGTCAAAACGACCGGTTGGATCGTTACATTCTCTCTCACTTAAATATACGTTCGTCCTCAAACGTGCTAAGGACTGTTCCGGTGTTGTCCAAAATCACAGTTTAACACTTAAAGAACCTACCCGTACTACCACACCCAATTGAGCACATTAACCCGAGCCAATCTGAAAATTCTCCCCTTTATTTAGGCAAATAAGCCTTAGAGCCCAATTCTAACATCCAGAATTCTCCACCATGTATGTTTCCAACCTATGAATGTCGTATCAATCACTACACGATGCACCAATACAGGATTGCATACCTTTGTTGAATTTAGACCATGCACCGCATCATTCACATGACTATAATAACATCCTCCGATAACAATAGCCAAAATTCCACGAATCTGATGTTCACAACACACCTCATGATACATATAAGTCATGTTCCAACTCTTGAAATGCTTCCACGATGGAAGAAATGTGTAGAAATTCATAACCAACTGCCGAGTCAACAAATTATTGAGTTTCTCCTTCTGACAAGAACCATTGCCTCATTATGGACCAAATAATGGTATTTGCTCTTTATTATACTTCATATAATCCGATCGCACTGATCCCGGATCCAATAATCTCGTCTCATCCAGTATAAGCTGCTTAGGGAATAAGTCACCTCAGACACGATCAAAAAGCCTCATATGACGCCACAATGAGCTAATAAGCTACGGACTCGATTGCCATATATAAGAAAAACGAACTCTGGAAAGGATTACTCAACCCACATGACTAATTTAACAACTGAAAAGGTGTCATGAACCTTCCTCATAAAATGGGACACAAAACACACAAAAATAGAATATAGGGGAGTGTACTCAACATCACACTGTTGCGGCGTACAACCCGATCCAAACAACATTCCCGTGGCGGCGTGCCACCCGATCCGCACAAAAAAAGAATCTATAAGGAAATACTTACCGAGCTAGAATACTCATTACTTAAAAAATATCCGAATATGAGACACAAGCACGCTAAGTGCATAATACCTTCCTTGAAAGGACCGACAACGCCATACGCTACTAAAATCAAGCACCACTAAGGTGCGATATATGATCTGAATCTTGAGAGTCATCCTACTCACATAACACCATCGCTACGCGAAACTTCAACACATAAGAAATTTATCAAGCTGTTTCACAACTCACACGGCACAATATATTATTACATGTAATAGCCGACGACGAAATGACATTTAACGTCTGAATACTCCTCCATAAGGAGTTCTATGTTGAATGAACACATCCGGCCTGATATAGAGTCCATATTCATATTTAAATCTATCCACAGACCTCAAGACAATTCTGATCGCACCATACTAGGCTAATAACCCTTCAAGGATCCAAAATGACCCTTTTTCCCATAACACACAACAAAAACCATCATAACCGGAACAAACTTCCGCAGTCCATAACCAAATGAACCGAGTGCCCTTCAGGCATAAATTCTCAAATTAGCGATATCGCCACAATCTTCATACTTGGTTTCAATCTTCACTCAATTAAGTGACTACATGCCACTCTTACACAATCTTTCCGTGAGACACGCTCCCACGACCTTCCGAACCGGGTAATAAGTCTGCACATCCATGCTACCGGTTACTCTAATGTTGTAAATCATATAAAGAATCCACAAATCAATACACAAGGTCTCTTACACCTGACATCAACCTTAGGTGATTCCGAAAACAATACCATCTTACTTTAAACATCTAAATCATTTTCCTTCTCATCCGAGCTCATGACATCCTTGTCAACACCGAACCGAAATGTTAAATCCTCAACATTCGAATTCCATGCTACTTAGTGCACTAAATCATGCAATGCGCAGGAGTACAAGAATTCCATCATAACTTCCGAACCACTAATAGGGTAAACACTTCATCATATAGAAACCTTTTACATAACTCATTTCAAGAGAACCATTGCAACACGTGACTGAATTCCTATATCCGCAGAAAATACCGGCCTCAAGTAGTGGTCTAAACCACCATAACTCTTTCAGGATCCCTCTACACATAAAATGCCATAATACTTGAATTCCTCCAAATAAAATCAATTACGGTGGCCGCCAAGCCTGGCACGTACCGCCACAAATTACATGCATAACTTTATGTGCTGAAGGAACTGATCATTGCCACCATCATACCGATTCAACCATTGTTAGCCAACCCGTCTTTTTCTCAATTTATTCTCAACTTGCCTTAGAAATAATAATAGCTCCATTCATTACATCATGAACTCAAATCCGCACTCATCTCGAGTGACCTTATTTCACGAGACCACGTTGTTTCAAAACCCACTAATCATCTCATATCCCTCCTTGTGCACACTTTTACGTCTTCAATTGTTACACCCATTCTGATACTTCTTTTATGAATCCAAAGTTATTTGTTTTCCATTTCTCTAATGCTACAGCACAACATTAATATAGCGCAGAGTACTCCAAGCCCCGTTTCATAATCTGCTGCAAAAGCTCGATACCCAACCATACTACGGACTCGAGATCCTTAGGCACCGTACTTTAAATTTTTGAACCCACCACGACTGTTATTGAGAGTCATTTGCTCTGATTTGTTCCCAAAAATGATCGACTCCAAGGCCCTGCTAGCACATGGACACTTTATCAAGGAAACACCCGACTGTCCCACTTTCCTTGTGCATTACATCTACACGAAGCATAAACTTTGAGTCTTCCCAAAGCCTGAATACGAATCGATAAGGCCAAATATGGCACACATTCCTCAAATCCTTTGCTCAGATTTCCACTGATGTTTTTTTTTCTTAGTTGTAATGACCCACCAATACACCGATAACCAGAAACTGCACAAGTTCACACTACACAATCCAATCATAGATGGTGGGGCTCTCCCACTTAGCTTGAAGCTACAATTACAAAATTCTGGAATCCACCGAGATTCTTTCTTCATCGTTGACATGATCCTGCACACGCAACTCGCCAAATTTTCTCGAAATCCTTCTTTTAACCTTTAATAAACACTCCGAGCCACTGGCCATATTTACATATTAAATCTCTTACTGGGTAGCCAGTAGAATTCTTCACAGAAGCTTCGTCAACACCACACGGCCGTTAACCTGTTCACAGGAGATAACCCACCTGTGAAAATTACATGCCGACATATTCCAACGTCGCTGCACTGGCTGCAATTACTACGAAATCAGTAGATCATCCTGAGTCCGAGCTCATTCACCAGCTGCACCAGTCCATTCACTCCTCATGGACGTCAACTAAAGGTGAGAAAATACATTCCAATCTAAAGTCATGTTGTATCCTTCTTCATATCAAGCAACTCCCTCCTCTTGTATCCAATCTTTCTCAATATAGCATCTAATATTACAACTTAAGTCCGAAGACCTAGTCACTGTCCATCCTAAATCCCAAATTACTTCAAACTTTCCTCAAGTGGTGTAGTTATTCTACCACGTAACCCATGTGCTACCTTGCCATTCTCCCACTTTGGTCAACCACCTCCTTTAAGAAACTACTCTACTTCTGTTTTATTACACTTGGCCTTTTCGAAACCTAACCACCGCAAGGCACCTTCCACATGTCCTTCCTCATCCTTCGCTGCCCAGTTGTTGCCTTAACTCAAAATCCGTCTCTGTAGCACTTGAACCAATAGCTCGTTACCAGCTTTAAACCTTTCTGACGATCATCTTTCTCGAGACATCAATACTAGAAACGTTGCTTCGATCCTGAATCACTACACACTGCAATCTCTAACGACTGCTTCCCCTATACCAATTCCTAACACCCCATCGTGAAGGCGAGTTGAAGAAAACCATAACACCGACGAACCTTAACGTATTTTACAAGGCAATGACACCACATCAAAATTGAGAACTCTACAACACTCAAAAATATCAAGCTTCGTTACTCCATCAACCCCAAACCTAAACATTCATAGTCCGATTGCCTTTTCTCCACTGGAATTAGAACATGGAACCTCTGAATCATGTACTGAGAAAACCTTCTTTCAAGTCGTTTACTGCCCTGACACATAGACATGCATTCTACCATTACATAAACAATGTGTGATAATAGCGGACGAATCGTCATAACAATCAATGCCAAATATCAAAACCTTAGGTAGTATTGATACTGAACCAAAACGATAGAGCGGCCTTTCGCAAGGCGACGAAAAAAGCCCAATTAATTACACAGGGAGAAGTATCATGTACTACATCTGTAGTACCATTAAAAATTTCCTCTATCCCCAATTTATAACAAGCGTTGCACGTCGCATAAGATTGAATATGAAGAAAATGTAGGCATAAGCCTTAAAGGAATCGAATCGCACGATGAGGAATCAAAAACGGAAGTATCCCTAACAGCCCAGTAGCCTCTCGAAGATAAGCACAGACATCTCCGTACTGATCCGCAAAACTCTACTAGACTTGCTCATGACTCGTGAGACCTACGTGAACCTAGTGCTCTGATACCATATTGTCACGACCCAAAATCCAAAAAAGCCGTGATGGCTCCGGACACCACTATCAGTCAAGCCAACCGTAATCAATTAACTTAATTACCCATTTTAGTATTTTTGAAATAAAAATTTCTTCAATGAAATTGTAAAGATAAAACTTATAGAGTAAATGATAAATATTTTTAGCAACTAAATTTCTAAAAAATTCACAACCATTCCCAAAATCCAGTGTCACAAGTGCATGAGCATTTACTAGGGAATTAAAAATAAAATACAGCATCTGTCCAGAATACAAATTAGACAGGAAAATATAATAACACTGAAGGAGACTCTATTAGCTGCGGATCGTAATATAGAATGTAGCTCACCTATGTCCCCACAATCATTAACCACACCTCTGTGCCCACAAGGCCTCTATACATATATGTACCTGCACAATAAAATGTGTAGCACGTGTAGTATGAGTACGAAAATAACGTGTACCCAATAATTATCAAGCCTAATCTCGAAAGGGTAGAGACGAGATAGCCGACTTTGACACTCACTATGGGTCAATATTAATAATTGAAATAAATTATAATTATTCAAATCAGCGTGATTCACAGAGTTAACAATAATTTTATTCAATTAGCAGAAATAATAAAAATCCTTCAAATGCAATAATTTCCAATCTATTAATTAAATCATGCAATTTCAATAAAACTTCCAATTTATCAAATAGCTTTACAAGCTGCAATTCAATTTCAATAAATTTTTAATTTATCAATTAGTCTCATTTGCAGGAATAACAATAATTCCTTAACAAGCAGGAATAATAATTCATTAAATTCCAAAGATTTCTAATTTATCAATTAGTCTCATTTACAAGAATAACAATAATTCCTTAACAAGCAGGAATAATGCTTAAAATTCCAAAGATTTCCAATTTATCAATTAGCTTCACAAACTCAAATAAACTATTAAGGTATCGTGTCATTATTATTATTAAGCACGATTTATGCTGAGGACGTATGATCCGATCCAGAGTGTCGTGTACACTGCCGAGGAACGTGCGGCACGATCCATAGATGCATCTATCCTGCCGAGGCGTTCGACCTGCTGTACAAGAAAGGAGGACATTTTCTTATGTACCTCCGGAAGGAGAGTATATTTATTATAAGATAAATTCGGGAGGAAGAACAATTTCTTTTAACAATTAATTAATTTAAACAGAAAATCAAGCATATGAGATTTCCATCCTTTAATATCTTTATCTAACAATTCACAATATATTCATATATATCAATTAATATTAATTAAACAAAGAATACAATTTACACAAGTAATTCATGCTTTGAGTCCTAAACTACCCGGACTTTAGCATTAATAGTAGCTACGCACGGACTCTCGTCACCTCGTGCGTACGTAGCCCCCGCAATTAGCAACGATTACTCAATTTAATCCATATGGAGTAATTTCCCCCTCACAAGATTAGACAAGAGACTTACCTCGTTTCAAAGTCTACTTTTCGACTACCACATCGCGTTGAATTCTCGATTGGACACCGAAAAATCCGAAACTATCCAAATATTATACACAATAATTAATATATTCTAAATGATTCAAAATTTATCTATTAAATAAATTACCTTATCCAAAATGGTAAAATTTCTAAAATTCACCTGGGCCCACGTTCTCGGATTCTGGAAATGTTCGGATGAAAATGTTACCCATAATCTCAAGAACTTAAAATATATAATTTCTACCCAATTCCATTAAAATATATAATTTCTACCCAATTCCATAACTATTTTCGTGGTTAAAATCTCATTTTTATAAAAGTCTAGGTTTTTCACCTAAGCCTTTGATTTCTAAGATTTTCTAGTTATAATCTACTCATAATCTATGTATTTAACTCTAAGTGTGTAGAATTAACTTACCTTCATGTTGCTAATTGAAATCCTCTCTCGAACAGCTCCAAAATCGCCCAAAAAGGAGGAAACACGGACAAAAATGGCTCTGTCTTGCCCCTTCTTAACATTCTGCCCGAATAACGTTTTCGCACCCGTGGAGGGATATCGCACATGCGGCTTTCGCACCTGCAGACATTCCTCGCAGGTACGAGTTCCACTCGCCTAGGCGAAGGTCGCATCTGCGCAAATATTCTCTCACATGCGCGTTCGCAGGTGCGCCCAATGTTCCGCACCTGCGATGGCAGGCCTTCTTTCCCCCCTTCCGCTTCTGCGATTGAAGCTCGCATCTGCGAGGGTCGCACCTGCAGCTGTCCAAGCGCAGGTGCGAACGTACCAGAAGCGGAAAGCTTCAGCATTTTTCTCCCAAGTCCGAAATTGGTCCGAGCCTCGTCCGGTAAACACTCGGCCCCCCGGAGCCCCGCCCGATCATACCAACAGGTTTGTAATCATAAAACAGACTCGCTCGAACTCACGGAATGTGTAAAACAATATCAAATCTAAGAGTCACACCTCAAACCAAATTGATTCAACATAAAAATTTTAAGTTTTTTAATTTACTTCCAATGCGCCGAAACATACTTAAACTACTCAGAATTACACCAAATTTTTGTTGTAAGTCTTAAATCACTATACGGAACTATTCCTAGCTCGAAATTCCAAACGGATCTCGATTACTCCAAAACCTATTCCAAACTAATTTTTAAAATACTTTAAACCTTCAAATAGTTAATTTTCACTATTAAGCGCCAAAACGCTCCCGGGTTATCCAAAACCCAATTCGAACATACGCCCAAGTCCGAAATCATCATACGAACCTATTGGAACTGTCAAATCCCGATTCCGAGGTCGTTTTCTCAAAATATTGATCGAAGTCAAACTTGGCCTTTTAAGGTTAACTTAAGGACCCAAGTGTTCCGATTTCAACCCAAACACATCCAAATCCCGAACCAACCATCCCCGTAAATCATAAATTATTAAAAACATATTCGGGGAGTTTTATTTAGGGGAACGGAGTTCTAAAAGTCAAAACGACCGGTTGGGTCGTTACACGTGAGCTCTTTATTGTGGAAAAATATTGTGGTTGAATTGTTTTGGCAAGTTACATTATTTGAGAACTTGAGGTGCAAATTGTGATATATTGTGATATTGATACGCATGCAGTGGTATAAGGTCTGGGTATTGAAATGCATGCGGTGAGATAAGGGTGACTTGATATGCGTGGCTAGTAGGGGGAACTACTAGAAGTCATGCGGTGTGATAAGGATGGCTAAAACGTGGGATGGTATTTCGGGAAAAATATTTTCTTTCAAATAAATTGTGAAGGCTCCCGTAGTGAGATACGAAAATGAGATATTGTGAATTTATTTATGATTTGGGACTACGAAGCAGTACCTCGAGAGTGCCCTTGTTGATATTGATTTATGGTCACAGTTGCCTTGATTATTTGTTGTGATTTTCTTAAAGTTGAAAGGAAATTCGGTTTTGTTTCCACGAGATATTATTTAAAATTCTATTTTGTTTCCACGAAATTTGCCATTATTTTGCTTAATTAAAAAGTGACACACTACTTGATTCATTTCCAATATTATTTTATTTTACTATATTATTAAATATTTTATCATGCCATTATTATATTCTAGTAGGGCCTCACCCGACCTCACCAGTACTCTACCGAGGTTAGGCTTGGCACTTACTGGGTACCGCTGTAGTGAACTCATACTACGCTTCTGCACATCCTTTTGTGCAGATCCAGGTACATCTTACCAGCCTAGACGTCAGTGAGTTACCTGCGCACGGAGACTTCGAGGTACATCTGTCAGCGTCCGCAGACTTCGGAGTCCCCTTCTATCATTTTAATGTTGCCTCCTTATTTTTCTTTAGACCTTGATATATAGAGATATTGAGAATAAATTCTTAGAAGCTTGTTACTTATTTCTACCGGGTTTTGGGAGTTGAAATTATTTAAATTGTAGTTTATTTATTTCATATATTTATTATTATTCCGCAACATCCTACAGAGGGAATTTGGGGTCGTGACAATACCAGTTTCAGCTAAAATGGTATATGACACACACAAATCATATTTTGACACGTATTTTTTATACCATATAATTTCTTTTTATTTATTATTTGTTTTATCTTCATTTTATTTTATTTTTTATTTTCTTCATCTCCCAACCACCCCCCGAAGTCTCGTTCTACGTCCCAGCAGCTCCCTAGCTCCCTTCCCCTAACTGATAATTTCATCTGTTTGGTTTTTTACTTTCAAAATTTTCTATTTATGGCTTCTTCTTCTTTTTTTTCCTGTTCCATCCCACCTCTATGCCCTTTTATTCATTTTTCTTTTTATATTAAATATTCTCCATTATTTAATGTGTCGCAGAAATCACCATTTTTCCGATGAGAAATATTGTTTGAAAACAAATAAGAAAAAATTGAAGAAAAAGAAAAAGAAAAGAAGAGAAAAAATGTACTACATATGAGTTTTAGGATTGAATGGAAGGATTTATTAACAAAAAATGTAAAGGTAGAAAACTCCGGCGAGATAGTCATCGAAAAAACGGCAATTGTCATTTTTATTCCTAATTTGAAATCTCTTTCTCAGTTTTATATGTCCCTGCTTGACATTTTCTTTCATTGAATTATTGCTAATTTGTTGGTCTTTAGCATTGTGTTTTCTTTTTTAGTTAACATGGCTTCTTAGTTCAGGTTTTAACGGCCGGGTATTCTTTTGTTAACTAAGAAGAAAGGTGAAGTGAAGAAATAGATGAAAAAGAAAAGAAAAAGTAAAAGGACATTAATAAAAGAAGTAAAAATGATAAAATAAACAGAGTTGGGGCGCTTTTTTTTTTAATTATTTCCACGCGCAAAGATTTCGTGAAAAACAATTCAGATGCCACGTGCTCTCAAAAGGTTGTACTTATACCATTTCGAACAAAGACAATAGGGTCATAAGACATCCGCAAAGTTTGAGGGTGCAACTGGTAAAGTGAGACAACCCCAATAGGTAATCCTAACTTCTTAGGGGTTGTTTGGTGGTGGAATAAGGGATAACAATCATAGGATAAAATATAAAATTATTTTATCTCGTATTTGGTAAATGGTGAGATTATTTATCCTATATAAAAGCAGGGATAGCTAATCCCAGATATTCTTGTCTATCACATCCCTTAGGAACGCAGAATACCTAAAAAAGATCTAAACTTGGCAGGGATTATTAGTTACAACCCTAAATTATTTGTGGTCTTAATTACCCCCTCAACTTGGCCTTTTGAGAGCCACTACCCCCTGGATGCTGATGTGGCAAAGAGTGTGGGTGCACTCTCTTTTAAGCGCGTGAAAGTGAAGAAAAATTGAAAAATCAGCTTCCAAATAGGGTTTTTTTAACATTTAATTGTCATATAATCGTATATAATGATTTATTTGTTACAACTATGTATTTCTTCTTGCTTCATCTTAACATACAATGTGGACTTTATTCTAACTTTTATTATTTTTAATTTCTTCTAAAATATAAAGTCTATTTGTTCCTACTGCATATTTTCTTTTTTGTTTTTGGCCAAATTTGTAAAACGTTTGGTGGGAACTCCATCATTTTAGCCAAATAAAAAGCTTTTAGCAAAAATAATGGAGTACCAATTGTGTATATTTCCTATTTTGTTTCTTTATATATAATATCTATTTATTTTAATTTTGTATTTTTATTTTTGAGTCAAGCCAATAAAACAAATTGGCCATAGCTCAATTATTTTTTGCCAAATAAAAGAAGTATAGCCAAAATAATTAACTTGCAATTGTATACTTTTTTTATTTCTTCTTTTGATGCAATGACTATTTATTTCAACTGTGTATTTTTACTTTTTCAGGTAAAATCTATAAAAAATATATTTTTAGAGCACCATAATTGTCATGACCCAATTTTACCTATAGGTCGTGATGGCACCCAACACTACAGGTAGGCAAGCCAACTTAATAAATTAAGCATATATTGACAAAATTTAAAACCAAGAGAATAATAAAACACCAAATTCTACCAACGTGTGTGCCAAGACCCGGTGTCATAAATGTATGAAAATCTAGTAGATTATACAAAGCCTCAAATACTGTCTGAAATAAAAATAGACAGAATAAAAAATACAAGGAGAGACACTCGTAGCTGCAGAACGGCTCAGAAAGGCAGCTCACCACTATGCCCCCAGATAATGTGGGTATAAGACGATAGGTCCCCCACTAGTACTTTTTCAGGTCCTGCACAAAAAGTGCAGCAAGTGTAGTATGAGTACGTAAACAACGTGTACCCAGTAAGTATCAAGCCTAATCTCGAAGTGGTAGAGACGAGATGGCCGACTTTGACACTCATTATGGGTCAATAATAATAACTAAAATACAACTAGAATATCTAAATCAACATGATTCACTGAATTTGCAATAATTTATTTAACCAACGGAAATAATCATATTCCTTCAAATGCAACAATTCTCAATATATTAATTAAATTCCTTAAATTCAAATAATTTTCAATTTATTAATTAATCTCATTTACAGGAATAACAATTTATTCCTTAAAAAGAAGGAATAATAATTCATTAAATTTCAAGGATTCTCCAATTTATCAATTAGCTTCGCAAGCTTGAAATAACTATTAAAATATCGTGTAATTATTATTATTAAGCACGATTTCTGCCGAGAACATACGACCCGATCCAGAGTGTCGTCTACACTGCCGAGGGACGTGCGACGCGATTCATAGATGCATCTATCCTGCCGAGACATTCGGCCCGCTCCACAAGAAAGGAGGACATTTTCTTATATACCTCCGGAAGGAGAGTATATTTATTATAAGATAAATTCGGGAGGAAGAACAATTTCTTTTAAATTTTTTAATTTAAACAGAAAATCAAGCATATGAGAATTCCATCCTTTAATATCTTTATCTAACAATTCACAATATATTCATATATATCAATTAATATTAATTAAACAAGGAATACAATTTACACAAGTAATTCATGCTTTGAGTCCTAAACTACCCAGACTTTACTATTAATAATAGCTACGTACGGACTCTCGTCACCTCGTGCGTACGTAACCCCCGCAATTAGCAACAATTATTCAATTTAATCCCTATGGGGTAATTTCTCCCTCACAAAATTAGACAAGAGAATTACCTCATCTCAAAGTCCACTTTCCGATTACCACATCGCGTTGAATTCTTGATTCGACGCCGAAAGATCCGAAACTATCCAAATATTATACACAATAATTAATATACGCTAAATGATTCAAAATTTATCTATTAAATACATTACCTAATCCAAAATGGTAAAATTCCTAAAGTTCACCCCGGGACCACGTGCTCGGATTCTGAAAATGTTTGGATGAAAATGTTACCCATAATCTCAAGAACTTAAATATATAATTTCTACCCAATTGCATAACTATTTTCATGGTTAAAATCTCATTTTTATAAAAATCTAGGTTTTACACCCAAACCCTTGATTTTTAAGATTTACTAGTTATAATCTATCCATAATCTATGTATTTAACTCAAAGGGTGTAAAATTAACTTACCTCCAAGTTGATAGTTGAAAATGCCTCACAAAGTGCTCTGAAATCGCCCAACAATGGATGAAAAATAGAAAGAAATGGACTGAGTTTTCGTCTGTTTTAAGGTTCTGCCCAGACAGGTTTTTCGCACTTGCAGAAGGAGTACCGCACATGCGACTTTCGCACCTGCGGAAATTCCTCTCAGGTGCGCATTTTCCTTGTTTTCCTGGTTCCGCACCTGCGGAAGAAGTGCTCGATTCTGCGCAAGCGCAGGTGCGCCCATCCCTCCGCACCTGCGCATTTTTCCGCTTTTGCGCACAAGTCCATCGCACCTGCGTGTTCACAAGTGCGCCAAATACTTCATATCTGCGATAGATGGGCAGGCTTCTCTCGTTTGCACCTGCGAGCTCGCACCTGCGGCTGTCCAAGCGCAAGTGCGATTATGACAGTAGCTGGGAGCTTCAGTCCTTGCTCAATTTCCCAAAATTGGTCCGAGTCTCGTCCGGTTAACACTCGGGACCCCCGGGGCCCCGCCCAAACATACCCATAGGATTGAAATCATAAAACGGACTCGCTCAAACTCTTGGAATGCGTAAAACAATATCAAATCTAAGAATCATACCCTAAACCAAATTAATTCAAACTTAAGAATTTCAAGTTCTTCAATTTACTTCCAATGCGCCGAAATATACTTAAACTACTCGGAATGACACAAAAATTTACGTGCAAGTCTTAAATCACTATACGGAACTATTCCCAAACTCAGAATTCCAAACGGACTTTAATTACTCAAAATCCTACTCCAAACCAAATTTAAAGAATTTTAAACGTTCAAATAGTTGATTTTTACTATTAAGCGTCAAAATGCTCCCGGGTTATCCAAAACCCGATTCGGATTTACGCCCAAGTACAAAATCATCATACAAACCTATTGGAATCATCAAATCCCGATTCCAGGGTCGTTTTCTCAAATATTGACCGAAGTCAAACTTGTCCATTTAAAGCTAACTTAAGGAACCAAGTGTTTCGATTTCAACCCACACACTTTCAAATCCCGAACTGTAATGATCCAACTGGTCATTTTAACTTTTAGAAACCCATTCCCTAAAATAAATCTCCCCGAATATGATTTTATTAATTTATAACTTACGGGGATGGTTAGTTCAGGATTTCGAAGCGGTTAGGTTGAAATCGGTACATTTGGTTCCTTAAGTTAGCCTTAAAAGGCCAAGTTTGACTTTGGTCAACATTTTGAGAAAACAACCCGGGAATCGGGATTTGATGGTTCCAATAGGTTTGTATGATGATTTTGGACTTGGGCATATGTCCGAATCGGGTTTTGGATAACCCGGGAGCGTTTTGACGCTTAGTAGTAAAAATCAACTATTTGAAGGTTTAAACTTCTTTAAATTTGATTTGGAGTAGGAATTTGAGTAATTGAAGTTCGTTTGAAATTCCGAGTTTGGGAATAGTTCCGTATAGTGATTTAAGACTTGCACGCAAAATTTTGTGTCATTTCGAGTAGTTTAAGTATATTTCTGCACATTGGAAGTGAATTGAAGAACTTGAAATTTTTAAGTTTTAAATCAATTTGGTTTGAGGTGTGATTCATAGTTTTGTTGTTGTTTTACGCATTTCGTGAATTCGAGCGAATCCGTTTTATGATTTCAAACTTGTTGGTATGTTCGGGCGGGGTCCCGGGGGCCCCGAGTGTTAACCGGACGAGGCTCGTACCAAGTTGGAAGTTGGGAGACAAATCTGAAGCTCCCAGCTACTGTCAGAATCGCACCTACGCTTGGCCAGCCGCATGTGTGACACTCAAAGGTGCGGCAGTATCTCGCAAAATCAAGCCTCGCAGATGCGAGTTTTTGTGCGCAGAAGCGGAAAAGAGAAGGGGGCAATCGACCGCAGATGCGGAGAGTTTGCGCACCTGCGAACGCGCAGGTGCGAAGCTTTGTGCGCAAATGCGAGAATTGGCCAGGCAAGTGGAACTCGCACCTGCGAGGATTTTCCGCAGGTGCTGTACTTTGTCCGCAGGTGCGAAAGACCTGTTTGGCAGAAAGCTTAAAAGAACGGGAATTCACCATTTTTGCCCATTTTCTTCCATTCTTGGGCGATTTTGGAACTTTTTGAGAGGAGATTTCAACTAACAACTTGGAAGTAAGTTAATTATATACCATTTGAGTTAAATACATTGATTATAAGTAGATTATAACTAGTAAATCTTAGAAATCAAAGGTTTAGGTTGAAAACCTAGTTTTTTTTTATAAAAATGAGATTTTAACCACGAAAATAGTTATGGAATTAGGTAGAAATTATATATTTGAGTTCTTGAGATTATGGGTAACGTTTCCATCCAAAAATTTCCAGAATCCGGGCACGTGGGCCCGGGGTGAATTTTAGAAATTTTACCATTTTGGATAGGGTAATTTATTTAATAGATGAATTTCGAATTGTTGAACATATATTTATTATTTTATATAACTTTTGGATAGTTTCAGATTTTTCAGCATTGAATCGAGAATTTTACGCGACGCGATAATCAGAAAGTGGACTTTGAGACGAGGTAAGTGTCTTGTCTAATCTTGTGAGGGAGAAATTACCCCATAGGGATTAAATTGAATAATTGTTGCTAATTGCGGGGGCTACATCCGCACGAGGTGATGAAAGTCCGTGTGTAGCTACTATTAATGCTAAAGTCCGGGTAGTTTAGGACTCAAAGCATGAATTAATTGTGTAAATTGTATTCTTTGTTTAATTAATATTAATTGAAATATATGAATATATTATGAATTGTTAGATAAATATATTAAAGAATGGAAATCTCATATGCTTGATTTTCTATTTAAATTAATTAATTGTTAAAAAAATTATTCTTCCTCCCAAATTTATCTTATAATAAATATACTCTCCTTCCGGAGGTACATATAAAAATGTCCTCCTTTCTTGTGGAGCGGGCCAAATGCCTCGACAGGATAGATGCATCTATGGATCGCGCCGCACATCCCTCGGCAGTGTACACGATACTCTGGATCGGGTCGTACGTCCTCAACAGAAATCGTGCTTAATAATAATAATAATTACACGATACTTTAATAGCCTATTTCATCCTGTGAAGCTAATTGATAAATTGGAAAATCCTTGAAATTTAATGAATTATTATTCTTGCTTGTTAAAGAATTAATTGTTATTCCTGTAAATGACATTTAATTGATAAATTGGAAATTATTTGAATTAAAGAAATTTAATTAATATATTGAGAATTGTTGCATTTGAAGGAATTTGATTATTTCCGCTGATTAAATAAATTATTTTAAATTCTGTAAATCATGATAATTTAAATATCCTAGTTGTATTTCAATTATTATTATTGACCCATAGTGAGTGTCAAAGTCGGCTATCTCGTCTCTACCACTTCGAGATTAGGCTTGATACTTACTGGGTACACGTTATTTTCGTACTCATACTGCACTTGCATTACATTTTTTTTTGTGCAGGACCTGAGGCAAGTACTAGTGGGGGACCTATCATCTTACACCCACGTTATGCAGGGGAATAGTGGTGAGCTGCACTTTCTGAGCCGTTCTGCAGCTACTAGTGTCTCTCCTTGTATTTTCATTCTGTCTATTTTTTTTCCAGACATTATTTGAAGTTTTGTATAATCTACAAGATGCTCATACACTTGTGACATCAGGTCTTGGCACACACATTGGTAGAATTTGGATTTTATTATTTTCTTGGTTTTAAATTTTGTCAATATATGCTTAATTTATTAAGTTGGCTTGCCTAGCTGTAGCGTTGGGCGCCATCACGACCTATTGGTGAAAATGGGTCATGACAACATGGTATCAGAGCAACAGGTTTACGTAGGTCTCACAAGTTATGAGCAGGACTAATAGAGTCTTGCGGATCGGTACGGAGACGTCTGTACTTATCTTCGAGAGGATATAGGATGTTAGGAATTTACCTTTCTTCATATTCTATCATGCAATTAATGTAGTACTAAATATCCTTCTCTTATTCTCTCACAGATGGTGAGAACGCGCTCAAATGAAGTTCCAGACCAGGAAAAAGCTACTCCCCCAGTTGCTAGAGGCCGAGGGAGGGCTCCAGGCCGTGGTAGAGGGCGAGGACGTCCCAGGACTGTTCCAGTTATGCCGCCAGTGGGTCCAGCAGAGAACCCCATTGTTGAGGAACAGGATGAGGTGCCTATGGCAGAGCCAGCTCCGGTGGATTTCACATCTGCACTGGGATTTCAGGATGTCATGGGTCGTATGCTGCGATTCATGGACAATATGAATCAGGCCGGTTTATTTCCAGCAGACCCAGCCACATCTCAGGCAGGCGGGGGAGCACACACCCCTACCGCACAGGCTCATGGACAGGCAGCTGTTGTATATCAGACCAAGGGTGCACTACCCGTGGGTGGAGCCTAGCCATTGGCAGTAGCTACACCGGAGCCCAGGCCAGCTGTAGCTGCCGATCCTCAGAAAATATTTGACAGATGGACTAGACTACATCCTCTTGTCTTTGGGAGTGAGCGATATGAGGATCCACAGGACTTAATTGATCGGTGCAAGAATAGACTGTACAACATGAGGATATTGGAGTCTCATGGGGTAGACTTTGCTACTTTTCAGTTAGAGGGCAGATCCCGTAGATGGTGGCAGTCTTATGTTCTTGGCAGACCAATAGATTCTTCTCCCATGACTTGGGACAGGTTCACCCGTATCTTCCTGGACAGGTATATTCCACCCTCCCAGAGGGAAGAGTTGCGGTTTCAGTTTGAGCAGCTCCAGCAGGGTCAGATGTCAGTGACTGATTATGAGGCGAGGTTTTTTGAATTATCTCGCCATGCACTTATGTTACTCTCTACTGAGGTGGAGAGAGTGCGGAGGTTTGTAGCTGGTTTACATACTGGTATTCGGGCCACTATGGCTCGAGAGTTTGAGATGGGTACCTCTGATGAGCGAGTTGTGGAGATAGCCTGGAGGATTGAGGGTGTGCGTCAGCGGAGCCGAGAGCAGATTATGAGAGATAAGCGGTTTAGGTACTCTGGAGAGTTCGGAGGTGCTCTGTCTGGGGGCAGAGGTCAGTTCGTGAGGGGGCAGTCCAGCAGACCCCCATTTCCAGCACCACCACCTCCTCGAGGTGCTCCAGTGCGACCTTATCTCAATGCTATACCAGAGAGTTCCTACTGCCCACCAGCTATTCAGGGTCCTCCCAGTGGGTATTCAGGTCCCCAGGGCCAGACTCTTAGTCAGTAGCCCATCACACCAAAGAGTTATTATGAGTGTGGGGATCCCAATCACATGCGGAGATTTTGCCCCAGGCTTCGGGGTAGACTAGTACAGCAGGGTCAACAGCCTATGCTTACCGGACCAGTTGCTCCACCAATAGTCCGACCACTAAGAGGTGGAGGACAGGTGGGTAGGGGCCGTCCTAGAGGTGGAGGTCAGCCAGGCGGAGGCCAGCCAGTTGGCACTCCAACTAAGTTCTATGCTTTTCCGGCAAGACAAGATGCAGAGGCCTCAGATGCTGTGATTACAGGTATTATTTCTATTTGCGGCAAATATGCCTCAGTATTATTTGATCCAGGATCCACGTATTCATATGTGCCATCTCTATTTGCTCCATTCCGGGGTATTTCTCATGAGTCCTTGAGTACTTTTGTTTATGTGTCCACTCCGGTATGTGATTCTGTTATTGTGAACCGGATCTACTGGTCTTGTATTATTACATTATGTGGTTATGAAACTAGAGCAGATCTCTTATTGCTCGAGATGATCGATTTTGAAATTATTCTGGGTATGGACTGGTTATCTCCATATCATGCTATTCTAGATTGTCATGTCAAATCTGTTACCTTGGCTATTCCATCTTTGCCTAGGCTGAAGTGGAAGGGTTCGTCGGTTAGTTCATTTAATAGGGTTATTCCTTTTATAAAGGCTCAACACATGGTTGAGAAGGGTTGTTTGGTTTATCTAGCCTATGTTCGAGATACTACTGCAGAGACTCCGGCTATTGATTCAGTGCCAATAGTTCGGGAGTTCTCCGATGTATTTCCTTAAGAAATTCCAGGTATGCCACCTGATCGGGATATTGATTTCTGTATTGACTTGGCTCTAGATACTTAGTCTATATCTATCCCACCGTATCACATGGCTCCGAAAGAATTGAAATAATTGAAAGAACAACTTGAAGAGTTATTAGCCAAAGGGTTCGTCAGACCGAGTGTATCGCCTTGGGGTGCACCGGTATTATTTGTGAAAAAGAAGGATGGAACAATGCGGATGTGTATTGATTATTGCCAATTGAATAAAGTCACTATTAAGAACAAGTACCCGTTACCGCGTATTGATGATATATTTGACCAGTTGTAGGGTGCTAGGGTGTTCTCTAAGATTGACTTGAGGTCGGGGTATCATCAGTTGAAGATTCGAGATTCAGATGTTCCGAAAACTGCTTTTCGTACTAGATTTGGTCATTATGAGTTTTTGGTAATGTCTTTCGGTTTAACTAATGCCCCGACAACATTTATGGATCTGATGAACAGGGTATTCAGGCTATATATTGATTCGTTTGTCATTGTCTTCATTGATGGCATTTTGATCTACTCGCGTAGCAAGGAGGATCATGAGCAGCATATGAGAGTAGTGCTTCAGACATTGTGGGAACAAAAGCTATATGCTAAGTTCTCCAAATGTGATTTTTGGCTAGAGTCCGTAGCATTTTTGGGGCATATTATATCAGGTGATGCTATTAAGGTTGATCCCAAAAAGATTGAGGCAGTTCAGAATTGGCATCGTCCCACTTCGGTGACTGAGATCAGGAGTTTTCTGGGCTTAGCAGGTTATTATCGTCGATTCGTGGAAGGTTTTTCATCTATTGCAGCACCTTTGACCAAATTAACCCAGAAGGGTGCTCAGCTCCGATGGTCCGATGATTGTGAATCAAGCTTTCAGAAGCTCAAGACAGCATTGACTACAACACCAGTGTTAGTGTTACCTTCCGGTTAGGGAATGTATACAGTGTATTATGACGCTTCACGTGTTGGTTTGGGTTGTGTATTAATGCAGGAAGGGCGAGTTATTGCATATGCTTTATGTCAGTTGAATCCCCACGAGAAGAATTATCCAATACATGATTTTGAGTTAGCTGCGATTGTTCACGCTCTAAATATTTGAAGGCATTATCTTTATGGGGTGTCCTGTGAAGTTTATATTGATCATCACAGTTTGCAGCATTTGTTCAAGCAGAGGGACCTAATTTTGAGGCAGCGCAAATGGCTAAAATTACTAAAAGATTATGATATTACTATCCTATATCATCCAGGTAAAGCAAATGTAGTTGCATATGCCTTGAGTAGAAAGGCGGAAAGTATGGGTAGTTTGGCTTTCATTTCAGCAGAAGAGAGGCCATTAGCTTTGGATATCCAATCCTTGGCCAACAGACTTGTGCTGCTAGATATTTCAGAGCCCAGCCGAGTTCTTGCATGTGTCGTAGCTCAGTATTCACTATTTGAGCAGATCAAGGCTCGCCAGTATGATGACCTACACTTAATGGTTCTTCGAGAAACGGTACTACGAGGTAGTGCCAAGGAAGTTACTATTGGTGCGGATGGTGTCTTGAGACTCCAGGATCGTCTGTGTGTTCCTAATGTGGATGAACTGAGGAAAAAGATCCTAGAGGAGGCACACAGTTCTCGGTACTCTATTCATCCAGGTGCTACAAAGATGTATCGTGACTTGAGGCAGCGTTATTGGTGGCGACGAATGAAAAAGGACATAGTTGAGTATGTAGCTAGGTGTCTAAATTGCCAGCAAGTTAAATATGAGCACCAAAGGCCAGGTGGCCTACTTCAGCAGATGACTATACCAGAGTGGAAATGGGAACGAATTACTATGGACTTTGTAGTTGGGTTGCCGCGGACCTTGAGGAAGTTTGATGCAGCTTGGGTAATTGTTGACAGGTTGACCAAGTCGTCACATTTTATTCCTATTGTGACTACGTATACTTCGGAGAGGTTGGCCCAGATTTATATTCAGGAGATAGTTCGGTTGCACGGTGTGCCAATTTCCATCATATCAGATAGAGGCCCTCAGTTTACTTCACATTTTTGGAGAGCAGTACAAAGTGAATTAGGGACCCGGGTAGAGCTCAGCACAGCCTTTCATCCACAGATCGATGGGCAGTCAGAGCGGGTAGTTCAGATTTTGGAGGATATGCTCAGGGCATGTGTGATTGACTTTGGAGGTCAGTAGGATCGTTTCCTTCCTTTGGCCGAGTTTTCTTATAATAACAGTTACCAATCCAGCATCGAGATGGCTCCATTTGAGGCTTTATATGGTTGTCGATGCCGTTCACCTATCAGATGGTTTGAGCCCAGTGAGGCTAAGTTATATGGTACTGATTTGGTAAAGGATGCCTTGGAAAATGTAAAGTTGATTCAGGAGCGACTTCGTACAGCACAGTCAAGACAGAAGAGTTACGCGGATCAGAAAGCGCGTGATTTATCATTTATGGTAGGTGAAAAAGTTCTCTTGAAGGTTTCGCCTATGAAGGGAATTATGAGATTCGGGAAGAAGGGCAAGTTGAGCCCAAGGTTTATAGGCCCATTTGAGGTGTTGAGACGAGTTGGGGAGGTTGCTTATGAGCTTGCATTGCCTCCCAGTCTATCGGGAGTTCATCCGGTTTTCCATGTATCTATGCTCCGGAAGTATCATGCTGACCTATCACATGTGTTGGACTTCAGCACAGTTCAGCTAGATAAGAGTTTGGGTTATGAAGAAGAGCCATTTGCCATTGTTGATAAACAAGTTCGCCAGTTGAGGTCCAAGAGGATTTCTGCAGTAAAGGTCCAGTGGAGGGGCCAACCAGTCGAGGAAGCGACTTGGGAGGCCGAGGAGGACATGCGGAGCAAATATCCACACTTATTTAGCACTCCAGGTATTATTCTTGTCATGACCCAAAATCCCATCACAGGCGTCATGATGATACCTAGTCTCTAAGATTAGGTAAGCCAATTTCCATTACATTTCGAAGCCCCCTTTTTTTCTAAAACTTTATTTAAATAAGCAACCAAAACTAACAGCGAAACGAATAAGAACATACAACCTCCCAAGACTGGTAGTACTAAGTCACGAACTCTAACTAAATACATAAAGTAATCTCATGGATCGAATACTCAATACTGTTTGAATAATAAATAACAGTACAATAAAATGGAAAGACTCCAAGGAACTGCGATGACCAAGCAGCTCTACCTTAAATCCTTGTGATCCCACTCTAACTCTGTCCGAGTCCGATATCTCCAATACCTGGCTCTGTACAAAAATGTGCAGAAGTGTAGTATGAGTACACCACGGTCGGTACCCAGTAAGTATCAAGACTAACCTCAGTGGAGTAGAGACGAGGTACAGTCAAGACACTCACTAATCTAATAACCTATGCAATATGATATACAAAATAATAGAAAACAAATAGTGGTGATATCAACACAAATCAACTAATGATTTAAATAGCGAGACAACAGGAATACCGTAAATATTACTCAAACGAATAATAAACATAGATACAACCAATTAATCAAGTCCTTTCAATATACATCTTTATCTATAAGTTTTTTTTTAAAATAAAATTCTCTAGAATATAATCCTTTTCAATAAATATATTTCGAATATACTTCCTTCAAATAAATATCCTTCCATTATAATTCTTTCAAATAAATATCTTTCGAATATAATTCTTTTAAGTAAATATCTTTCAAATATAATTCTTTCAAATAAATATCTTTCTAATATAATTCTTTCAAATAAATATCTTTCTAATATAATTCTTTCAAGTAAATATCCTTCCAATATAATTCTTTAAGTAAATATCTTTCAAATATACTTCTTTCAAGTAAATATCTTTCCAATATAATTCTTTCAAGTAAATATCCTTCAAATATAATTCTTTAAGTAAATATCTTTCAAATATACTTCTTTCAAGTAAATATCTTTCCAATATAATTCTTTAAGTAAATATCTTTCAAATATACTTCTTTCAAGTAAATATCTTTTCAATATAATTCTTTTAAGTAAATATCATTCAAATATAATTCTTTAAGTAAATATCTTTCAAATATACTTCTTTCAAGTAAATATCTTTCCAATATAATTCTTTCAAATAAAAGTCACTTTGTGACACCTCATTTAACTTTCCTAGCATGAGAAATATATTCAACATATCACATCAAATGGCACGGCAATACCTTCATACACTTGTCTCATTCTCACCCAATATATATATGTAGATCAAATCAATTAGCACGGTAACACCCTTCATGCATTTATATCTTTCTCGCCGTGCATACATATAACAGTACCAACTAGGTGGGAGAAATGCCAAAAACAATAAAAGAAATAACGTGGAGGCACACATGAAGCAATAACGACTACAAGTCATATAGAAAACATAGGTGCACAATAACATATCAAGATAAAGGCATGAATGTATACACAACAAAATGATATCACATTATAATGTATGTCTCTTGTCCTCGCCTGCACGAAAACACCCTTCGTGCCATGAATATTTTATAATATAAAAATAATTGCACGGCATCACCCTTCGTGCTTTTACTCTCGTCCTCACCTGATAATATAAATGAAATAGCATGGCATCACCCTTCGTGCTTTATACTCTCAATGGCACGGCATCACCCTTCGTGCTTTACACTCTCAAATGGCACGACATCACCCTTCGTGCTTTACACTCTCAAATGGCACGGCATCACCCTTCGTGCTTTACACTCTCCCTCACATGATAATATATTTTAAATGGCACGGCATCACCCTTCGTGCTTTTACTCTCAAATGGCATGGCATCACCCTTCGTGCTTTACACTCTTCCTTACCAAGCACATGTATATCATTAACAAGCAAGGTAGGAAGCATAAATAACATCAAGGAGAGTGTTTAAACAACAACACAATACAACAATTCATATCACAATTTGCCACTGACCAAAACCAAATTCCAAATATGTAGCAGAATCAATAAATTCTTCAATAAATAGCCCAAGGCTCCACACAACGTATATAAAACCTTAAAACAATCAACAGAGATGAAAAATACTCAGTATAGGGCAACACCTTTATCAATCCAAATTCTTGATAATTATATTAACTCCTCAATTTAAACTTATTTAATAAATATTTGCAGATAAGGATTCCATCATGAATTTAATTCCAAGAAAAATATCAAATCAACAAACACACGTAATTCACATAAAATCCAAATGACAATAACACCAAGTTATTATATAAAATACAAACTTGACAAATAAGGAATGAGGCGTGATAATTCAAGGATTTACTAATGCCAACAATTATCTAATTTAATACATAAGAATGCCTAAAACTTTAAACTAATAAAATTTGCACATATAAGCCTTAGTACGTACTCGTCACCTCGCGTACACGGCTTTCAAATCACACAATTTCCACATAAGACTCAATGTCTAAGGGGTAATTCCCCCACTCGAGGTTAGGCAAGATACTTATCTTATTGAAGTTATGTCGATATTCTAAAATCGCCTTCTTGCTTGAATTGACCTCCGGACAGCTCAAATCTATCCAAATTAATTATACAACTTCATTAAAAATAATTCCGGATAATAAAATACCAACTTAAAATTTTATTCTAAAAAATCAGCGCGGGGCCCGCCCCTCGAAACCCGACAAACTTTTTACGAAATCCGAACACCTATTCCGATACGAGTTCAACCATACCAAAATTATTAAATTCCGATGACAGATCACCCTTCAAATCTTAAATTAAAGTTTAGAGGATTTCTACCATTTTCAACTCAATTCACTAATTTAGTGATAAAAACAACACTAGATTCATGTAATTTAACCAAAATCAAGTTAGGAATTCTTACCCCAATGTTTTCCATGAAAAACTCTAGAAAAATCGCCTCACCCGAGCTTCCTTGGTCTAAAAATGGAAGAATGAGACGAATTTGGACTTTATTCTGCTGCCCAAGGATTTGTTCTTCGCGTTCGCGACCCTTCCCTCGCGTTCGCGATGAACAAATTCTCCAACAATCATTTTCAAACTCTTCTCAGATAGGCTCTAGTATAATGGTCATAACGTTTTGTATAAAACTCCAAATTATAAATGGTTTAACTTTCTAGAAACTAGACTCAAAGAGCTATAACTTTCATTTGTTGCTCCGCCTCATTCCTTATAGATTGTGAGATATAAGCTTCCAAATTCAGCCCTATGCAACAGAGATTTCCAAACTCTTTCCAGACAGACTATAGTATATCCACTATAACTTTTGGTACACAACTCCAAATGAAAATGGTTTATTTTTAAGAAAACTAGACACACAGGGCTACAACTTTCATTTTTGGATCATCTCCAAATTCCTTATAGATTGCGTGATATGAGCCTCCAAAGTCAGACTATTGCAACAGAGATTTCCTTCTTCGCGAACGCGAAGAACAAAGTCCCAACAGCAAAATCCTTCTTCGCGAACGCGAGAGGCTCCTTGCGAACGTGAAGAACAACACCAGAACCAGCAACCAGCAGCATCAAAACATCCAAACTTGGTCCGGAACCACCCCAAATCAAACCCGAGGTCCCCGGGACCCCGTCCAATCATACCAACCAGTCCCAATACATAACATGAACCTGCTTGAGGCCTCAAATCACATCAAACAACATCAAAGCCACGAACCATAACCCAATTTAAGCCTAATAAACTTTAAAATTTCAAATTCTATATCTTATGCCGAAACACATCAAATCAATCTGGAATGACTTCAAATTTTGCACACAAGTCATAATTTACATAACGAAGCTATTCCAATTTCCAGAATCGGATTCCGGCCCCGATATCAAAAAGTCAACCCCCGGTCAAACTTCCCAAAAATTCATCTTTCGCCATTTCAAGCTAAATTCCTCTACAGACGTCCAAATAATTTTCCGGACACGCTCCTAAGTCCATAATCACCATACGGAGCTATTGATATCATCAAAATTCCATTCTGGAGTCGTCTTCACACAGTTTCGACTACGGTAAAAATTCTAAGACTTAAGTTTTCGTTTTGGGGACCAGGTGTCCCAAATCACTCCAAATCATCCAGTAACTGAATTCAACCACGCACGTAATTCAATACACATAATGAGAAGCTGCACAGGGCCTTATGCCATTAGACAAGGCTTAAATTCTTAAAATGACAAGTCGGGTCGTTACAATTCTAAACCCGTTCGAGGACGAACGTTTGTTTAAGAGGTGAAGAATGTAATGACCCAATCGGTCATTTTAACTTTTAGAAATCTGTTCCCTAAAATAAAACTCCCCAAATATGCTTTTATTAATTTATGACTTTCGGGGATGGTTGGTTCGAGATTTGGAAGTGGTTGGGTTAAAATCGGAACACTTGGTTACTTAAGTTAGCCTTAAAAGGCCAAGTTTGACTTCGGTCAATATTTTGAGAAAACGACCCCGGAATCGGGATTTGATGGCTGCAATAGGTTCGTATGATAATTTTGGACTTGAGCGTATGTCCGAATCAGGTTTTGGATAACCCAGAAGCTTTTTGACGCTTAATAGTAAAAATCAACTATTTGAAGGTTTAAACTTTTTTAAAATAGGTTTGGAGTAGGATTTTGAGTAATTGAAGTACGTTTGGAATTCCAAGTTTGGTAATAGTTCCGTATAGTGATTTAAGACTTGCACGCAAAATTTCGTGTCATTCCGAGTAGTTTAAGTATATTTCGGCACATTGGAAGTAAATTGAAGAACTTGAAATTTGTAAGTTTTAAATCAATTTGGTTTGAGGTGTGATTCATAGATTTGATGTTGTTTTATACATTTCGTGAGTTCGAGCAAGTCCGTTTTATGATTTCAAACTTGTTGGTATATTTGGGCGGGGTCTCAGGGGCCCCGAGTGTCAACCAGACGAGGCTCGGAACAAGTTGGAAGTTGGGAGCCAAAACTGAAGCTCCCAGCTACTGTCAGAATCGCACCTGCGCTTGGCCAGCCGCAAGTGCGACACTCGTAGGTGCGGCAGTATCTCGCAAATGCGAGTTTTTGTGCGCAAAAGCGGAAAAGGGAAGGGGGCAATCGACTGCAGATACGGAGAATTTGCGAACGTGCAGGTGCGAAGCTTTGTGCGCAAATGCGAGAATTAGCCAGGCAAGTGGAACTCGCACCTGCAAGGATTTTCCGTAGGTGCGGAAGCCGCAGGTGCGGTACTCTGTCCGCAGGTGCGAAAGACCTGTTTGGCAGAAAGCTTAAAAGAACGGGAATTTACCATTTTGCCCATTTTCTTCCATTCTTGGGCGATTTTGGAGCTTTTTGAGAGGAGATTTCAACTAACAAATTGGATGTAAGTTAATTCTACACCCCTTGAGTTAAATACATAGATTATAAGTAGATTGTAACTAGTAAATCTTAGAAATCAAAGGTTTAGGTGAAAAACCTAGATTTTTATAAAAATAAGATTTTAACCACGAAAATAGTTATGGAATTAGGTAGAAATTATATATTTGAGTTCTTGAGATTATGGGTAACGTTTTCATCCGAAAATTTCTAGAATCCGGGCACGTGGGCCCGGAGTGAATTTTAGGAATTTTACCATTTTGGATAGGGTAATTTATTTAATAGATGAATTTCGAATTGTTGAACATATATTAATTAGTTTATATAACTTTTGGATAGTTTCGGATTTTTCGGCATTGAATCGAGAATTTTACGCGACGCGATAATTAGAAAGTGAACTTTGAGACGAGGTAAGTCTCTTGTCTAATCTTGTGAGGAAAAAATTACCCCATAGGGATTAAATTGAATAATTGTTGCTAATTGCGGGGGCTACGTACACACGAGGTGACGAGAGTCCGTGCGTAGCTACTATTAATGCTAAAGTCCGGGTAATTTAGGACTCAAAGCATGAATAACTTGTGTAAATTGTATTCTTTGTTTAATTAATATTAATTATTATATATGAATATATTGTGAATTGTTAGATAAAGTTATTAAAGGATGAAAATCTCATATGCTTGATTTTCTGTTTAAATTAATTAATTGTTAAAAGAAATTATACTTCCTCCCAAATTTATCTTATAATAAATATACTCTCCTTCCGTAGGTACATATAAAAATGCCCTCCTTTCTTGTGGAGTGGGCTGAATGCCTCGGCAGGATAGATGCATCTATGGATCGCGGCGCACGTCTCTCGGCAGTGTACACGACACTCTGGATCGGGCCGTACGTCCTAGGCAGAAATCGTGCTTAATAATAATAATAATTATACGATACTTTAATAGCTTATTTCAGCTTGTGAAACTAATTGATAAATTGGAAAATCCTTGAAATTTAATGAATTATTATTCTTGCTTGTTAAATAATTAATTGTTATTCCTGTAAATGACATTTAATTGATAAATTAGAAATTATTTGAATTAAAGGAATTTAATTAATATATTGAGAATTGTTGCATTTGAAGGAATTTGATTATTTCCGCTGATTAAATAAATTATTTTAAATTCTGTAAATCATGTTGATTTAAATATCCTAGTTGTATTTCAATTATTATTATTGACCCATAGTAAGTGTCAAAGTCGGCTATCTCGTCTCTACCACTTCGAGATTAGGCTTGATACTTACTGGGTACACGTTGTTTTCGTACTCATACTGCACTTGCTGCACATTTTTTTTGTGCAGGACCTGAGGCAAGTACTAGTGGAGGACCTATCGTCTTACACCCACGTTATCCAGGGGGCATAGTGGTGAGCTGCACTTTCTGAGCCGTTCTGCAGCTACTAGTGTCTCTCCTTGTATTTTCATTCTGTCTATTTTTATTTCAGACAGTATTTGAAGTTTTGTATAATCTACTAGACGCTCATACACTTGTGACACCAGTTCTTGGCACACACATTGGTAGAATTTGGATTTTATTATTTTCTTGGTTTTAAATTTTGTCAATATATACTTAATTTATTAAGTTGCCTTGCCTAGCTGTAGTGTTGGGCACCATCACGACCTATAAGTGAAAATGGGTCGTGACACGAACCAACCATCCTCGCGAGTCATAAATTAATAAAATCATATTCGGAGAGTTTTATTTTAGGGAACAAGTTTCTAAAAGTTAAAATGACCGGTTGGGTCATTACAATAACTAAAACTTTATTATTTTTAGTCAAATAAAAAAACTAGCCTAAATAATGTAGTTCTATCCAAGTTTTATTTGAAAAATATTATCTAAAAAGGTAACATACTTCAAAAGGTAAAAATATATATATTTTTTAAAATAATGCCACATAGACAGAAAAATTCACGTGGCAGGCGAGTGCATGCCACTTTCCTGGGATGAGATCGTCCAAGGGGTAACATCTATCGAATAACCAAGTATAGGAGGTAATTAAAACCATAGATAGTTCAAGGATATAACCAATAATGCGTGTCGAGTTTAGGAGAGGTTTAAGGTATTAACCAATAATACAAACTGCTATGCTATTGCTGAACCTCTCTTTTGTTTCTTATTTTCACAACTTGAAATAAATTTTATTTAAATGGAAAATGTTTGACAAAAGTTATAAAATCCAGTTTGAGAAAGAATGTCTTTTCATAGCTAGATCCCAATGTTATTTTAATTACTTGCCCACTTATTTTTGGAAAATGACTGAAACCGAAAAATTCATCAATACTTCATTAAACTCAGCATCACACATGGTCCGTTGTTCCAGGTCTTCTCAAAGAAAGCGTAGAAACTCTACTTTGTTTTTCAAATTTGTTTCTGGTTCTTTGTTTAGCTCAGTTTACCAGACCTTTAACCTAACTCTTTATTATTAACAAAAATTAAAAAATAGTAAATCTGGAAATCAATCAGTGGATAACAATTTTTTTAATGGCACTCATGACAGAGTTAACCGAACATCTATTTAGCAAAGATAATACAAATGGTATATGACACACACAAATCATATTTTGACACGTGTTTTTTATACCATATATTATTTTTTCATTTACTATTTACTTTATCTTCCTTTTATTTTATTTTTTATTTTCTTCATCTCCCAGCCACCGCCCGAAGTCTCGTTCTTCATCACGGCAGCTCCCTTCCCCTAACTGATTATTTCTTCTGTTTGGTTTTTTAATTTCAAATTTCTCTATTTATGACTTCTTCTTCTTTTTTTTTCCTGTTCCATCCCACCTCTATGCCATTTTCTTCATTTTCCTTTTTATATTAAATATTCTCCATTATTTAATACGTCGCAGAAATCACCATTTTTTTCGGTGAGAAATATTTTTTGAAAAAAAATAAGAAAAAATGAAGAAAAAGAAAAGAAGAGAAAAAATGTATTACATATGATTTTTAGGATGGAATAGAAGGATTTTTTAACAAAAAACGCAAAGGTAGAAAACTCTAGCGAGATACTCATCGGAAAAATGGCAATTGTCATTTTTATTCCAAATCTGAAATCTCTTTCTCAGTTTTATATGTCCTTGCTTGACATTTTCTTTCATTGGATTATTGCTAATTTGCTCGTCTTTAGCATTGAATTTTCTTTTTTAGTTAACATGTCTTCTTAGTTCAGGCTTTAACTGCTGGGTATTCTTTTGTTAACTGAGAAGAAAGGTGAAGTGAAGAAATAGAAGAAAAAAGAAAAGAAAAAGTAAAAGGACATTAATAAAAGAAGTAAAAATGATAAAATAAACAGAGTTGGGGATCTTTTTTTTAAATTATTTTCACGCGCTAAGATTTCGTGAAAAATAATTCAGATGCCACGTGCGCTCAAAAGGTTGTACTTATACCATTTCAAACAAAGACAATAGGGTCATAAGATATCCGCAAAGTTTGAGGGTACAACTGGTAAAGTGAGACAACCCAATAGGTAATCCTAACTTCTTAGGGGTTGTTTGGTGGTGGAATAAGGGATAACAATCATAGGATAAAATATAAAATTATTTTATCTCGTATTTGGTAAACTTGCCAGGGATTATTAGTTACAACCCTAAATTATTCGTGGTCTTAATTACCCCCTCAACTTGGCCTTTTGAGAGCCACTACCCCCTGGATGCTGATGTGGCAAAGAGTGTGGGTGCACTCTCTTTTAAGCGCGGAGTGAAGAAAAATTGAAAAATCAGCTTTCAAATAGGTTATATTTTAATATTTAATTGTCATATAATCATATATAATAATTTATTTGTTACAACTATGTATTTCTTCTTGCTTCATCTTAACATACAATGTGGACTTTATTCTAACTTTTATTATTTTTAATTTTTTCCAAAATATAATGTCTATTTGTTCCTACTGCATATTTCTTTTTTTGTTTTTGGCCAAATTTGTAAAACGTTTGGTAGGAACTCTATCATTTTAACCAAATAAAAAACTATTAGCAAAAATTATGGAGTACCAGTTGTGTATATTTCCTATATTTTTTTATATATAATGTCTATTTATTTTAATTTTGTATTTTTATTTTCGAGTCAAACCAATAAAAAAAAATTGGCCATAGCTCAATTATTTTTTACAAATAAAAGAAGTATAGCCAAAATAATGAACTTGCAATTGTACACTTTTTTTATTTCTTCTTTTGATGCAATGTCTATTTATTTCAATTGTGTATTTTTACTTTTTCAGGTAAAATCTATAAAAAAAGATATTTTTAGAGCACCATAACTAAAACTTTATTATTTTTAGCCAAATAAAAAATTTAGCCTAAATAATGTAGTTCTATCCAAGTTTTATTATAAATTTTATTCGAAAAATATTATCTAAAAAAGTAACATACTTAAAAAGGTAAAAATATATTTTATTTTTCAAACAAATGCCACACAGACAGAAAAATCCACGTGGCAGACAAGTGTAGGCCACTTTCCTGGGATGAGATCATCCAAGGGGGTAACATCTATCGAATAACCAAGTATAAGGGGGGTAATTAAAACCATAGATAGTTCAAGGATATAACCAATAATGTGTGATGACACCAAATGTCATCTTTAAATTTAATAATTAATTTTATATTCTAAGACCTCGAAAAGCACTATTTATCATTTCTCGACTTGCGTGCGCAATCCGTAAAAATTTTTGTAAAGTTTTCAGGTGAAAATGGATTAAAATGTGAATTAGGGCATTAAAACTCAACTAAGTCGACTTTGGTTAATATTTTGAGCAAACGGACTCGAATCAGTATTTTGACAGTTCCGGTAGGTCTGTATTGTGATTTGAGACTTAGGCGCATGCCCGGAATCAAATTTCGAGGTCCCTAGCCCGAGATATGGAATTTAATGAAACATTAAAAGTTTAAGTTCAAATAGTGACCAGATGTCAAATTATATGCAAACGACCCCGGAATAGAATTTTGATGATTTCAATAACTCTATATGGTGATTTTGGATTTAGGAGCATGATCGAAATTTTATTTGGAAGTCCTTAGTGGAATTAGGCTTAAAATGCCAAAAGTTGAATTTTTAGAAAGTTTGACCGGTGGGTTGACTTTTTGATATCGAGGTCGGAATTCGATTCAGGAAATTGGAATAGGTTTGTTAGTTCATTTATGACTTGTGTACAAAATTTGAAGTCATTCCGAATTGATTTGATGTGTTTCGGCACAAGATATAGAATTTGAAAGTTCAAAGTTCATAGATTTTGATTTGAGGTGCGATTCATCATTTTGATGTTGTTTGATGTGGTTTGAAGCCTTGACTAAGTTCGTATTGTATTTTGGGACATGTTGGAATAATTGGTTAAGGTCCCGAGGGTCTCGGGTGCATTTCGGAAGGTAAACAGAATGGATTTTGGACAAAGAGGGTTGCTAGAAATTTCTGTTGGAGAAACCAAATTTGGAAGCTTATATCTCGCAATTCATAAGGAATAGGAATATTTTCAAAACATAAAAGTTGTAGTTGTTTGATTCTAGTTTCCAGAAAGTTAAATCATGTATTATTTGGACATTTGTACAGAAAGTTATGATGGATTGAATGAAGGCTATTAGAGCAGTTTCGCCAGAAAATTTTGGTGCGTGGAGCCGACTTTGGAAACTTATATCTCGCAATTCATAAATAATCGGAAAATTTTCAAAACATGAAAGTTGTAGTTATTTGATTCTATTTTCCAGAAAGTTATGATCGATTGAAGAAAGTCTGGTACAAGCAAGTTCTGGTGGACTTTTAGTGATGGAAAATCAACTTTTAGTGACAGACGGACTGAAACTTAAGGACCAAAAATGGTCATTTCCTTCATTTCATTTTGGATTTTTGGAGCACGGTTCTTGGGCGATTTTTGGGCGATTTTTACGGGAAAACATTGGGGTAAGTGTTCCTTATCCTATATTGATTATATTTCATGATTCCATACTCATTTACATCATGAATCCGTGAATTTATGGAAGAAAAATCAAGATTTTTGCAAAATCTTCCAAAAATAAAAATTTAAGATTTGGAGGTCGAGTTATTATTGAAATTTGGTAAAATTGGTATGGGTGGAATCGTAATTGAATGAGTGGTCGTATTTTATAAGTTTCGCCGGATTCCGGGATATGGGCCCCACGGGCAAATTTTGAGCTAATTTTGGATTTGATTGAAAATGTAATATTTTCTTATGAAATTGATTACTCTAATTTTTGTTGACTGTATCGAATTAATTATGACTAGATACGAGTCGATCGGAGTCGAAAAATCGAGGAAAAAATATAATACTTGGTTAAATTGGAGCAAGTCGAGCTAAGTGACTTGTCCAACCTTGTGTGGGAAAAATTCCCCTAGGATTGATAATTGTAATGTGTGAAAAGTCGTGTACACGAGGTGACGAATATATACACGGGCTAAATGTGAAAGGTTATGTTTTAAATTGTGTAAATCATTGTTGCGCATTAATTAAATTATTTTATTTTGTTATATTCTTCATTATTGATTTAATATTTATATTTTAAATTTGCTTGACCTTTTCCTGCTAATTATTTTATCTGTTTAGTTGGAACTTGGTTTCTTTTATTCTGTGCATTATTTGAAGGTTGATTTTCTTTAAATTAAATATTATTAATATGAAGTATTTGACATTTTTAAACTTGATAGTGAAGCAATGTATTAAATATTTTGAAATATTATTTTCCTGAATTATTTACTCCTGAATATTTTTGTAAGATTTTCGTACTCATTGTGATGGAGCAGTGAGCTCTTTATTGTGAAAAAATATTATTGTTGAATTATTTTGACATGAGCCGTGAGCTCTTTATTATGGAAAAATATTATTGTTGAATTATTTTGACATGAGTCATGAGCTCTTTAATGTGAAAAAAATATTATTGTTGAATTATTTTGACATGAGCCATGAGCTCTTTATTGTGAAAAAATATTATTGTTGAATTATTTTGGCAAGTTAAATTATTTGAGCAGCTGAGATGCAAATTGTGATATATTGTGATTTTGACATGAGCCATGAGCTCTTTATTGTGGTTTTGATACGCATGCAAATTGTGATATATTGTGATTTTGATACGCATGCAGTGGTATAAGGCCAGGGTATTGAAATGCATGCGGTGAGATAAGGGTGGCTTGATACGCGTGGCTAGTAGGGGGAACTACTAGAAGTCATGCGGTGTGATAAGGATGGCTAAAACGCGGGATGCTATTTCGAAAAAAATGTTTTCTTTAAAATAAATTGTGAAGGCTCCCGCGGTGAGATAAGGAAATGAAATATTGTGAATTTGTTTATGATTTGAGACTACGAGGCAGTACCTCGGGAGTGCCCTTATTGATATTGATTTATGGCCACAATTGCGTTTGATTATTGTTGTGATTTTCTTAAAGTTGAAAAGAATTCTGTTTTGTTTCCACGAGGTATTTATTTGCCATTATTTGATGTAATTCAATGTGACATACTACTTGATTCATTTTCATTGTCATTTTATCTTATAATATTGTTTAAACATTTTACCATGCCATTATTTATTCTCCAGTAGGGCCTGACCTGACCTCGTCACTACTCTACCGAGGTTAGGCTTGGCACTTACTGGGTACCGCTGTGGTGTACTCATACTACGCTTCTGCACATCTTTTTGTGCAGATCCAGGTACATCTTATCAGACCACGCATCAGTAAACTAGTTGTACGAGGAGACTTCGAGGTATATCTACCAGCGTCCGCAGACTCCGGAGTCCCCTTCTATCTTACTATGTTGTCTTCCTTATTTGCTTTAGACTCTGATATATAGAGACATAGAGAATAAATTCTTAGAAGCTTGTGACTTATTTCTACCAGGTTTTGAGAGTTGAAATTATTTGAATTGTATTTTATTTATTTCAGATATTTATTATTATTCCGCATTGATAGGCTTACCTAGTCTTAGAGACTAGGTGCCATCACGACATCCTACGGAGGGAATTTGGGGTCGTGACAAGTTGGTATCAGAGCAGTAGGTTCATAGGTGTCATCAGTCACAAGAAGGTTTAGTAGAGTCTTGCGGATCGGTACGGAGACGTCTATACTTATCTTCGAGAGGCTATAAAACTGTTAGAAAATATTCACTTCTTTGATTCCTTATCGTGCGACATTGATTTAGCTTGAAACATATATCTTATATTCTTTTGTATCCACTCGTGTATGATATTGCGCACTCGGTATCAGTTGTGCGTCGACGGTTCGTGATGTTGCAGATGGACTACGAGGGAGCTAGAGATGCTCAAACATTTCCTCAATGTGTGGTTCCGACTAAAGATGCAGGCGTATTGAGAGATCACCTAGTGAATCATGTGGGGGTGCAACGGACGTTGGCGTCTGGTTGATTTATACGAGCTGTGAAGGTTATTATTGCGGATCATCAGACGTTTAAACCTATGACGTCGCGCCGAGTGGGGGGAGTCCACTATCAATGGGTGGATTGCGGGGTCATGTGTTATATCAGTTTTGGCCTGAAATGTATATATGTGGTACTGTAAGGTTCCCTAAAATATACACATGTTTAAGGCCTGAGATTTTGTAGAGGATAAGGTTGGGACTTACGGTATAGAAACAACTCTAAATTACAGAAGGTATACTCAGCGTGGATGTTACGGTTGCGGACTTTGGGGTGCTTTGGATGAAGTACAGTTGTTGACGAGATTCTGGACTATGTGGTCCGTGCCAAGATTTGTCTGTATGCAGCTCTACTTTTGTAATAGTTGTGTATAAATAGGGGTAAGGGTTACCCCAAAGAAGAATCGAAGAGTATGTTAAGAAATAGGCCAGCTCAATAGTGTTGAGTCAGCATAACAGAAGAAGAAATTGGCCTTGGGAAAGATAATTCTCCACCGGTGTTCGTGGCAAGCCTATTAAGAGGGCAGACCAGCCAATGCAACACCGCCCACTTGGCTCACTTCTCAAAAACGCTTTTGAAAGAGTTTGTTTCCCAAACTCTCCGTAATGCGTGGCGCATAGGGTGTGAATGGTTATGTCAGGTCACCATGTCTGTGTCATAATATGCCATCAGGTTCAATAAGTTAGTCCGTCATATTCCTACTTTTCTTCCTACAACCAGAGAGCGAGTCCACATACTCATTAAAGGACCCAATTATAATCGTAAAATTTTATACGACTCGGGAGCTATAGGATGATACTTCATTTTCGCTAGTAGTATAAATTGCCAAGATATTAGAACGTGTTCAGGGTGAGGAAAAAGGAAACTAAGGAGACCAAGATGTCTCGAGGTTCTGGGGGATTCAATGGATTTTACTCTGCAAGTATAAATCAATATGGCGGGGACTCGGGCAGTCGGCTAGCCCAGTCCGCACATCGGATTACTCGGTGTGCTCCAGTAAGTTCGTTTAATGCACCACTGACATGAGTTTCCTACAATGGTTATTCCGGTTATCTGGCACAAACTCAATATGAGCAGCCAAACCCGTAAATGGGTTGTTATGAATACGGTGATACTAGGCACATCATGAGAAAATTGTCCCAAACTTGGGAGAGACTTATTTCATCAAAGCACTCAGGCTACGTGCCCCATTGCAGTTACTACACCACCCACACGACCAGTTCGGGGTGGAGGACAGACGGGTAGAAGGCGTCCTAGAGATGGAGATCCAACCGTTGATATATTTGTTTTATGGTATGGCAGAGGTCGCTACATCAGTTGGTGTCGTTACAGGTACGACCTTGATATAATATAAAGGAATAATTTCCTTAACTTGATTCGGTTATGAATATCGAGACGAGTCCTCCTATTGTACTCCACTTATGAGTGAGTTTCATAATTCTATAATCTACTTATGTGTTTACTCCTGTTGGGAGATTCCATAGAGATAACTTCGCCTATCATTCCATATTGGTCACTAATAAGACCTGTGAGGCTAAATGTGGCTTTTTGTTACTCATTTCGGTAAGTTTTGATGTAATTTACGGATAATTAATTATAAATTGTGAATAATATGCCCTACCGGTGTGGGGTTCATTATATGTTGTGATTTTTCTTAACGGAAATTATTTAGAAGGAGCAAATGAAAAGTTTCGATTGGCACGATGTGCATATTACTTGCGATTCAGAACCGAGGACGAGATCCTCACATTTTAATATAAACTGATATGTTTAAATCGGGCTACGAGCTGCGGTGGAAGTTATATAAGGACGAGATCCTTGTGAGGAAAATTATTTTGTTTAAATTGTCCCTTGTGAATTTTAATTTGTACTATAGTACTAACAGGAAGTCATGCCTGTTAGGCTTATTTGAAAATTCTATATGAAATTCTCTGTGTATACTTGCTAATTTTGTGTTGTAATTATTGAGTTTTAACCTACGAGGTAGGTTCCTGCCCAGGTAACGTTAAATGTGACTCGTTAATTCAGGTAAATAATTATGAGGTCTTCATGCCTCGTATGTCATTATCAGTATTGTGAAGGTTTACAACGAGATTTTTGTTAACATGAAGTTAATTGACAATTTTGTAATTGATTATGAACAACTATTAAGACCAGATTGACCCAGAAGGGTGCTCCGTTCATATGGACTGAGGAATGTGAGGAGAGCTTCCAAAAGCTCAAGACAACTTTGACTACAGCCCCAATGTTGGTATTACCTAGGGGCTCAAGGTCTTATATTGTATATTGTGATGCGTCACGTATTGACCTCGTCACAGTGTTGATACAAGACGGTAAGGTGATTGCCTATGCGTCCAGACAATTAAAGGTGCATGAGAAGAATTATCCTGTACACAACCTTGAGTTAGCAGCTATTGTTCATGCCTTAAAGATTTGGCGGGATTATTTGTATGGTGTCCATTGCGAGGTCTACACCGATCACCAAAGTCTACTACATCTGTTTAAACAGAAGGATCTTAATTTGCAGCAGCGGGGATGGTTGGAGTTGCTTAAGGATTATGATATCACCATTCTCTATCATCCCGGGAAGGCCAATATCGTGGACGATGCCTTGAGTTGTAAGGCGGAGAGTTTGGTCAGCTTAGCATATTTACCGGTAGTAGAGAGGCCTTTAGCCTTGGATGTTCAGGCCTTGGCCAACTAGTTTGTTAGACTGGATGTTTCCGAGCTGAGCCGAGTTTTGGCTTGTGTGGTTTCTTGGTCTTCTCTTTATGATCGTATCAGGGAACATCAGTATGATGGCCCCCATCTGCTTGTCCTTAAGGACACAGTTCAGCACAGCGATGCCAAGGAAGTTACTATTGGAGATGAAGATGTATTACGGATGCAGGGCAGGCTATGTGTGCCAAATGTAGATGGTTTGCGCGACTTGATTTTCAGGAGGCTCACAGTTCGCGATGCTCTATTCATCCGGGTGCTGCAAAGATGTATCAAGACTTGAGACAATACTATTGATGGAGGCGGATGAAGAAAGACATAGTAGAATATATAGCTTGGTGCCTAAATTGTCAGCAGGTGAAATATGAGCATCAATGACCGGGTGGATTGCTTCAGAAGTTGGAAATTCCAGAATGAAAATGGGAGCGGATCATTATGGATTTCGTTATTGGGGTTCCCACGGACTCGGGGGAAGTTCGATGTAGTTTGGGTGATTGTGGATAGATTGACCAAGTTAGCTCATTTCATTCCTGTGATTACTACTTACTCTTTAGAGCTGCTGGCTCTAGTATATATTCGCGAGATTGTCAGACTTCACGGTGTACCGGTATCTATCATCTATGACCAGGGTACATAGTTTACCTCTCATTTTTGGAGGGTTGTGCATCGAGAGTTGGGTACTCGTGTGGAGTTGAGTACAACATTTCACCCTTAGACGGGCGGGCAGTCCGAAGGCACTATTCAGATACTGGAGGATATGCTTCGTGCGTGTGTGATAGATTTCGGGGTACTTGGGATCATTTCTTACCACTTGCGGAGTTTTCTTACAACAACAGTTGCCAGTCAAGCATTCAGATGGCTCCGTATGAGGCCTTGTATGGTAGGCGGTGCCGGTTCCCAGTGGGTTGGTTCGAACCGGGAGAGGCTAGGCTATTGGGTACAGACTTGGTTCAGGATGCTTTGGAAAAGGTTAAGTTGATTCAAGATTGACTTCCTGCAGCTAAATCTAGACAGAAGAGTTATGCGAATCGGAAGGTTCGTGATGTTGCATTCATGGTTGGTGAGTGGGGTATTGCTCTGGGTTTTGCCTGTGAAGGGTGTGATGAGGTTTGGGAAGAAGGGCAAGTTGAGCCCTAGGTATATTGTGCCTTTTGAGATTCTTGAGAGAGTTGGAGAGGTGGCTTACAAACTTGCACTACCACCTAGTCTCTCTGCGGTTCATTCGGTATTCCATATTTTCATCCTTCGGAAATATCACGGCGATCCATCTCATGTGATAGACTTCAGTTCGTTTCAGTTGGACAAGGATCTATCTTATATTGAGGAACCAATGGCTATTTTGGATAGGCAGGTTCGAAAGCTGAGGTCAAAGCACAAAGCTTCCGTGAAGGTTCAGTGGAGGGGTCATCTGGTCGAAGAGGCGTCTTGGGAGACCGAGCATGATATGCGCAGCTGTTATCCATACTTATTCACCAGCTCAGGTACTTTTTCTAACTCCGTTCGAGGACGAACGTTTGTTTTATAGGTGGAGAATGTGATGACCCAAAATGTCATCTTTAAATTTAATAATTAATTTTGTATTCTAAGACCTTGAAAAGTACTATTCATCATTCCTCGACTTGTGTGCGCAGTTCGTAAAATTTTTCGGAAAGTTTTCAGGTGAAAAATGGATTAAAATGTGAATTAGAGATTTCAAAACTCAACTATGTTGACTTTGGTCAACATTTTGAGCAAACGGACTCGGATCAGTATTTTAATACTTCCGGTAGGTCCGTATCGTGATTTGGGACTTAGGCGTATGCCCGGAATCAAATTCCGAGGTACCTAGCCCGAGATATAGAATTTTGATAAAAAATTAAAAGTTTAAGTTCAAATAGTGACTGGATGTCAAATTATGTGCAAACGACCCCGAAATAGAATTTTAATGATTTCAATAGCTTCGTATAGTGATTTTGGATTTAGGAGTGTGATCGAAATTTTATTTAGAAGTCCGTAGTGGAATTAGGCTTGAAATGACAAAAGTTAAATTTTTTGGAAGTTTGACCGGGGGGGTTAACTTTTTGATATCGAGGCCGGAATCCGATTTTGGAAATTGAAATAGACCTGTTAGATCATTTATGACTTGTGTGCAAAATTTGAAGTCATTCCGAATTGATTTGATGTATTTCGGCACAAGTTATAGAATTTAAAAGTTCAAAGTTCATAGATTTTGATTTGAGGTGCGATTCGTCGTTTTGATGTTGTTTGATGTGGTTTGAAGCCTCGACTAAGTTCATATTGTATTTTGGGACATGTTAGAATAATTGGTTAAGGTCCCTAGGGTCTCGGGTGGATTTCGGAAGGATTTTTTAACAAAAAACGCAAAGGTAGAAAACTCTAGCGAGATACTCATCGGAAAAATGGCAATTGTCATTTTTATTCCAAATCTGAAATCTCTTTCTCAGTTTTATATGTCCTTGCTTGACATTTTCTTTCATTGGATTATTGCTAATTTGCTCGTCTTTAGCATTGAATTTTCTTTTTTAGTTAATGTGGCTTCTTAGTTCAGGCTTTAACTGCTGGGTATTCTTTTGTTAATAGAGAAGAAAGGTGAAGTGAAGAAATAGAAGAAAAAAGAAAAGAAAAAGTAAAAGGACATTAATAAAAGAAGTAAAAATTATAAAATAAACAGAGTTGGGGTGCTTTTTTTAAATTATTTCCACGCACTAAGATTTCGTGAGAAACAATTCAGATGCCACGTGCGCTCAAAAGGTGATACTTATACCATTTCGAACAAAGACAATATGGTCATAAGTCATCCGCAAAGATTGAAGGTGCAACTGATAAAGTGAGACAATCCCAATAGGTAATCCTGACTTCTTAGGGGTAGTTTGGTGGTGGAATAAGGGATAATAATCATAGGATAAAATATAAAATTATTTTATCTCATATTTGGTAAATGGTGAGATTATCTATACTATATAAAAGCAAAGATAGCTAATCCCAGATATTCTTGTCTATCACATCCCTTAGGAACGCAGAATACCTAAAAAATAGGGATTATTAGTTACAACCGTAAATTATTCGCTGTCTTAATTACCCCCTCAACTTGGTCTTTTGAGAGCCACTACCCCCTGGATGCTGATGTGGCAAAAAGTATGGGTGCACTCTCTTTTAAGCGCGTGAGAGTGAAGAAAAATTGAAAAATCAGCTTCCAAATATTTGTTTTTTAACATTTAATTGTCATATAATCATATATAATGATTTATTTGTTACAACTATGTATATCTTCTTGCTTCATCTTAACATACAATGTGAACTTTATTCTAACTTTTATTATTTTTAATTTCTTCTAAAATATAATGTCTATTTGTTCCTGCTGCATATTTCTTTTTTTGTTTTTGGCCAAATTTGTAAAATGTTTGGTAGGAACTCCATTATTTTAGCCAAATAAATTTTTTTTTAGCAAAAATAATGGAGTACGAGTTGTGTATATTTCCTATTTTTTTCTTTATATATAATGTCTATTTATTTTAATTTTATATTTTTATTTACAAGTCAAACCAATAAAAAAAATTGGTCATAGCTCAATTATTTTTTACCAAATAAAAGAAATATAGCCAAAATAATGAACTTGCAATTGTACACTTTTTTATTTCTTCTTTTGATGCAATAACTATTTATTTTAAGTGTATATTTTTACCTTTTCAGGTAAAATCTATTAAAAAAAAATATTTTTAGAAGCATCATAACTAAAACTTTATTATTTTTAGCCAAATAAAAAAATTGCCTAAATAATGGAGTTCTATCCAAGTTTTATTATAAATTTTATTCGAAAAATATTATCTAAAAAGGTAACATACTTAAAAAGGTAAAAATATGTTTTTTTTTCAAAAAAATGCTACATAGACAAAAAAATCCACGTGGCAGGCGAGTGCATGCCACTTTCCTGGGATTAGATCGTCTAAGAGTGTAACATCTATCGAATAACCAAGTATAGGGGGTAATTAAAATCATAGATAGTTCAAGGATATAACCAATAATGCATGCCCATTATACTAAGGTATACAACATTATACTAAGGTATACAACATTATACTAACTGCTATGCTATTGCTGATCCTCTCTTTTGTTTCTTATTTTCACAACTTGAAATAAATTCTATTTAAATGGAACATGTTTGACAAAACTTATAAAATACGGTCTCGTTCTTGAAATAAATTCTATTTAAATCGAAACTTCATTAAACTCAGCATCACGCATGGTCCGTTGTTCCAAGTCTTCTCAAAGAAAGCGTAGAAATTTAATCGAAACTTCATTAAATTCTATTTCTTTCTTCCTTTGTCTGGTTTTTCAAATTTGTTTGTGGTTCTTTGTTTAGCTCAGTTTACCAAACCTTTAACCTAACTCTTTGTTATTAACAAAAAGTTAAAAATAGTAAATATGGAAATCAATCAGTGGATAACAATTTTTTTAATGACACTCATCACAGAGTAAACGAAACATCTATTTAGCAAAGATAATACATAGTACCTATTAGGTTGTCCCACTTTATCAGTTGCACCGTCGTATTTTGCACGGGTCCAGGACTTCCTAGTTTTGTTTGAATATAATAAATGTCATCTTTCGTGATTAATATCAGTTTCAGCTAAAATGGTATATGACACACACAAATCATATTTTGACACGTGTTTTTTATACCATATAATTTCTTTTCATTTGTTATTTATTTTATCTTCCTTTTATTTTGTTTTTTATTTTCTTCATCTCCCAACCACCCCTCGAAGTCTCGTTCTTCGTCCCAGCAGCTCCCTAGCTCCCTTCCCCTAACCGATTATTTCTTCTGTTTGGTTTTTTAATTTCAAATTTCTCTATTTATGACTTCAAATATTGTTTGAAAAAAAATAAGAAAAAAATGATGAAAAAGAAAAAGAAAAGAAGAGAAAAAATGTATTACGTATGATTTTTAGGATGGAATGGAAGGATTTTTTAACAAAAAACGCAAAGGTAGAAAACTCCAACGAGATACTCATTGGAAAAATGGCAATTGTCATTTTTATTCCAAATCTGAAATCTCTTTCTCAGTTTTATATGTCCCTGCTTGACATTTTCTTTCATTGGATTATTGCTAATTTGCTGGTCTTTAGCATTGAGTTTTCTTTTTTAGTTAACATGTCTTCTTACATCAGGCTTTAATTGCTGGGTATTCTTTTGTTAACTGAGAAGAAAGGTGAAGTGAAGAAATAGAAGAAAAAAGAAAAGAAAAAGTAAAAGGACATTAATAAAAGAAGTAAAAATGATAAAATAAACAGATTTGGGGCGCTTTTTTTTAATTATTTTCACGCGCTAAGATTTCATGAAAAATAATGCAAATGCCACGTGCGCTCAAAAGGTTGTACTTATACCATTTCGAACAAAGACAATAGGGTCATAAGACATTCGCAAAGTTTGAGGGTGCAACTGGTAAAGTGAGACAACCTAATAGGTAATCCTAACTTCTTACGGGTTGTTTGGTGGTGGAATAAGGGATAACAATCATAGGATAAAATATAAAATTAGTTTATCTCGTATTTGGTAAATGGTGAGATTATCTCGTCTTTAGCATTGAGTTTTCTTTTTTAGTTAACTTGGCTTCTTAGTTCAGGCTTTAATTGCTGGGTATTCTTTTGCTAACTGAGAAGAAAGGTGAAGTGAAGAAATAGAAGAAAAAAGAAAAGAAAAAGTAAAAGCACATTAATAAAAGAAGTAAAAATGATAAAATAAACGGATTTGGGGAGCTTTTTTTTTAATATTATTTTCACGCGTTAAGATTTCGGGAAAAACAATTTCAGATGCCACGTGCGCTCAAAAGATGATACTTATATCATTTCGAACAAAGAAAATAGAGTTATAAGATATCCGCAAAATTTGGGGGTGCAGCTGATAAAGTGAGGCAACCCAATAGATAATTACATATTATCCCTAGAACAGCGAACACATAAAAATTAATCACCGCTCTAAATGGGTGGGATCAAATTTCCATGAAGTTGATGTGAAGATGCAATTCAAGTACTACACGAGTTGACATTTTTGAATGACCACAAATTTGTAGACTCTTAAGATGTCGTGGAAAACAACAAAGCTCATTGAGTTCATGTTGACTAATTAGTCACACACACTGCTGAAATATCTTCTTTTAATACAATGACTATTTATTTCAATTGTGTATTTTTATTATTTTGATAAAATCTATAACAAAATATATTTTTAGAGCACCATAACTAAAACTTTATTTTAACTGTCATTTATGACTTGCGTGCAAAATTTAAAGTTATTCCGGATTGATTTGATGTATTTGGCCACAAGATATAGAATTTGAAAGTTCATAGTTCATTAGGCTTGAATTGGGGCATGGTTCATGATTTTAGCGTTGTTTGATGTTATTCAAGGCTTCGACTAAGTTCGTATGATATTTTAGGACTTATTGGTATATTTGGTTGAGGTCCCGAGGGGCTCGGATGAGTTTCGGGGTAGTTTCGGATAATTTCTAGGCCATTCTTAGTTGCTGGTCTTTGTCCACAGAGATATGCATCACGATCGCGGACAAATGGTCGCGGTCGCGAAGAGCAATTTTGCTGTTTGGTCATTGTGAATCGCGATCGCGGAAGCCTTTTTACGATCGCGTAGATGAAAATTCTGTTGCACTAACCCGACTTTGGAAGCTTATATCTTGCAATCTATAAGGAATTTGGGGATGATCTAAAAATAAAATTTGTAGCCCTTCATGTTTAGTTTTCAGAAATGTAAACCAATTTTCATTTGGATTTATGTACCAAAAGTTATGGTAGATAAACTATAAGCTATCCGGGAAGATTTTAGAAATCTCTGTTGCATAGGGCTGACTTTAGAAACTTATATCTCAAATTCTATAAAGAATTGAGAGATGAGAAACAAATGAAAGTTATAGCTCTTGGTGTCTGGTTTTCAGAAAGTTAAACCATTTATAATTTGGAGTTTTGTACAAAATATTATGACTATTATACTGGAGGCTGTTTGGAAGATGTTGGGGAGTTTGTTCTTCGCGATCGCGATTGGTTTTCCGCGATCGCGAAGAGCAATTTTGGGGCTCAAAATTTTTGTGCTTCACAATCGTAAAGCATTTTTCGTGATCGCGAAGGTAAATACCTGTGCAGTAGCTATATTTCGAAGTTTCGGCCATTTTTAACATATTTGAAGCTATGAAGCTCGGATTGAAGCGATTTTTGAGGCGATTTAGAAATCAAGATTTTTGCAAAACTTTCCAAAAACGAAAATTTAAGATTTGGAGGTCGAGTTGTTATCGGAATTTGATAAAATTGGTATGGTTGAACTCGTATCGGAATTGGTGTTCGAATTTTATAACTTTTATCGGGTTCCGAGGTGTGGTCCCCACGGACGATTTTTGAGCTAAAATTTCGGATATTTATGGAAAATTAGCATTTTCTTATGTAATTAATTTCAATAAATTTTATTGACCGAAACGAATTAATTGTGACTAGATTCAAGATATTCAGAGGCCGATTTACAAGGCAAGGGCATAGCAGAGTAAAGAATTTCACACATTGAGGTAAGTAACAGTTTTAAATCTGGTCCTGAGGGTATGAAACTCCGGATTTTGGTATCATGTGATTATTTTGGAGGTGACGCACATGCTAGGTGACCGGCGTGTGGGCGTGCACCGAAGGAATTGTTACTTGGTCCGTCCCGGAAAACTGTAAAGTTGAATAATTTGTTGTTAGATATATGCTCTCTATGTGTTGATAAAATTTTACTATAAATCATGTTAGAAATCATGCTTAGGCTATGTGATAGTAATGTTGGGACCCACAGAGGTCGCGTACTTGTTGAATTGCCTGCTAAATGCTATATGTACTCAGTCTCAGCTTTTACTTGCACATTTTATCTCAGTTTGTGTTATTATTATTGATACATCATATCATTGTTGTTTGGGCTGATTTCATGATTATTAAGAACCCGAGAGACTGGAGAGATTTCTGACTGAGTGAGGCCGAGGGCCTGATTGTGAGATATTGATACTATAGCACGTGAGTTGGCCGTGCGAATCCTTATATTATACTATAGCACGTGAGTTGACCGTACAGCACGTGAGTTGGCCGTGCGGATCCAGATATTTATATTATGGCACGTGAGTTGTCCGTGCAGATTATAGCGCTTGGGCTATAGGATCCCCTCCGGAGTCTGTACACCCCTAGTGAGCGCGGGTACCCATGGAGAGTGAGTGATGAGGGCTGGGAGCCTAGTGAGTAATTGTTGTCCTCAGAGATTGTACTTGATTTCCATTTGTTGTTCCACTTAATTACTATGTGTCATTGTGGTGAAATCTCTGAAAGACTTTTATATACAGATTACATGAACATGAACTGTATAAAAATTGATTTGACATTAAACTGTCAGATTTGATAGCATGTCTATTCTTTGCTGGAATTACTGAAAATGAACCATAACTGTGTAGCTCATTACTATCTTGAGTTTCTTATTTATTATTGTTAATTGCTAAGTTGGTTGTACTCATACTACATACTGCACTTCGTGTGCAGATCCAGGTGTTCCCGGACATAGCGGGTGTTGATCCTTTCACGCAGTTGGTTTTCAGGAGATTTTGAGGTAGCTGCCGTGTTCCGCAGAACTTGTCTCTCCTTCTCTATCTCCTTATTTATTGTATTTGGTCTCAGACTATTATAGACCGTATTTTTCAGACTTGTATTTAGATTAGATGCTCATTACTAAGTGACACCGGGTTTTGGGAGTGATATATTTGAAATTTTGAGATTTCTTCCGGTGAATTTAATTATTTTGTTTTCAAACTTGAGATAAATTGTGGTCTATTGAGATTTTCGGCTTGCCTAGTATTGAAATAGGCGTCATCACGGCGGGTGAGATTTTGGGTCGTGACAATTATACAAACTGCTATGCTATTGCTAAACCTCTCTTTTGTTTCTTATTTTCACAACTTGAAATAAATTTTATTTAAATGGAAAATGTTTTACAAAACTTATAAAATCCCGTTTGATAAAGAATGTCTTTTCATAGCTAGATCCCAATGTTATTTTAATTACTTGCCCACTTATTTAATTACTAAATACGCATTAGGGATGGCCATGTTGCACCCTCGTATTTTGCATGGGTCCAAGACCCCCCGGCTTTGTTTTAATAGAATAAATGTCATCTTCCGTGATTAATACCAGTTTCAGCTAAAATAGTATATGACACACACAAATCATATTTTGACACGTGTTTTTTATACCATATAATTTCTTTTCATTTATTATTTATTATATCTTCCTTTTATTTTAATTTTTATTTTCTTCATCTCCCAACCACTCCCCGAAGTCTCGTTCTTCGTCCCAGCAGCTCCCTAGCTCCCTTCCCCTAACTGATTATTTCTTCTGTTTGGTTTTTTAATTTCAAATTTCTCTATTTATGTCTTCTTCTTCTTTTTTTCCTGTTCCATCCCACCTCTATGCCCTTTTCTTCATTTTCCTTTTTATATTAAATATTCTCCATTATTTAATGTGTCGCAGAAATCACCATTTTTTTCGGTGAGAAATATTTTTTGAAAAAAAATAAGAACAAATGAAGAAAAAGAAAAAGAAAAGAAGAGAAAAAATGTATTACATATGATTTTTAGGATGGAATGGGAGGATTTTTTAACAAAAAACGCAAAGGTAGAAAACTCTGGCGCGATACTCTTCGGAAAAATGGCAATTGTCATTTTTATTCCAAATCTGAAATCTCTTTCTCAGTTTTATATGTCCCTGCTTGACATTTTCTTTCATTGGATTATTGCTAATTTGCTCGTCTTTAGCATTGAATTTTCTTTTTTAGTTAACATGTCTTCTTAGTTCAGGCTTTAACTGCTGGGTATTCTTTTGTTAACTGAGAAGAAAGGTGAAGTGAAGAAATAGAAGAAAAAAGAAAAGAAAAAGTAAAAGGACATTAATAAAAGAAGTAAAAATGATAAAATAAACAGAGTTGGGGATTTTTTTTTTAATTATTTTCACGCGCTAAGATTTCGTGAAAAATAATTCAGATGCCACGTGCGCTCAAAAGGTTGTACTTATACCATTTCGAACATAGACAATAGGGTCATAAGACATCCGCAAAGTTTGAGGGTGCAACTGGCAAAGTGAGACAACCCCAATAGGTAATCCTAACTTCTTAGGGGTTGTTTGGCGGTGGAATAAGGGATAACAATCATAGGATAAAATATAAAATTATTTTATCTCGTATTTGGTAAACTTGACAGGGATTATTAGTTACAACCCTAAATTATTCGTGGTCTTAATTACCCCCTCAACTTGGCCTTTTGAGAGCCACTACCCCCTGGATGCTGATGTGGCAAAGAGTGTGGGTGCACTCTCTTTTAAGCGCGGAGTGAAGAAAAATTGAAAAATCAGCTTCCAAATAGGTTATATTTTAACATTTAATTGTCATATAATCATATATAATGATTTATTTGTTACAACTATGTATTTTTTCTTACTTCATCTTAATATACAATGTGGACTTTATTCTAACTTTTATTATTTTTAATTTTTTCCAAAATATAATGTCTATTTGTTCCTACTGCATATTTATTTTTTTGTTTTTGGCCAAATTTGTAAAACGTTTGGTAGGAACTCCATCATTTTAACCAAATAAAAAACTATTAGCAAAAATTATGGAGTATCAGTTGTGTATATTTCCTATTTTTTTCTTCATATATAATGTCTATTTATTTTAATTTTGTATTTTTATTTTCGAGCCAAACCAATAAAACAAATTGGCTATAGCTCAATTATTTTTACCAAATAAAAGAAGTATAACCAAAATAATGAACTTGCAATTGTACATTTTTTTTATTTCTTCTTTTGATGCAATGACTACTTATTTTAACTGTGTATTTGTACTTTTTTCATATAAAATCTATAAAAAAAATATTTTTCGAGCACCATAACCAAAACTTTATTATTTTTAGCGAAATACAAAAATTAGCCTAAATACTGTAGTTCTATCCAAGTTTTATTATAAATTTTATTCGAAAAATATTATCTGAAAAGGTAATATACTTAAAAAGGTAAAATATATTTTTTCTTTCAAAAAAATGCCACATAGACAGAAAAATCCATGTGGCAGGTGAGTGCATGCTACTTTCTTGGGATGAGATCGTCCAAGGGGGTAACATCTATCGAATAACCAAGTATAGGGGGTAATTAAAACCATTTATAGTTCATGGATATAACCAATAATGTGTGATAACCCAAAATGTCATCTTGAAATTTAATAATTAATTTTGTATTCTAAGATCTCGAAAAGCATTATTTATCATTCCTCCCTCAAAAAGTACTATTTATCGTTTCTCGACTTGCGTGCACAGTCCGTAAAATTTTCCGGAAAGTTTTCAGGTGAAAATGGATTAAAATGTGAATTAGAGCTTTAAAACTCAATTAAGTCGACTTTGGTCAATATTTTAAGAAAACGGGTTCGGATTAGTATTTTGACAGTTCCGGTAGGTCCGTATCGTGTTTTGGGATTTAGGCGTATGCCCGGAATCAAATTTCGAGGTTCCTAGCTCGAGATATGGAATTTTGATGAAACATTAAAAGTTTGTTCAAATAGTGACTGAATGTCAAATTATTTGCAAACGACCCCGGACTAGAATTTTGATGATTCCAACAGCTCCGTATGGTGATTTTGGACTTAGGAGCGTGATCGAAATTTTATTTGGAAGTCCGTAGTAGAATTAGGGTTGAATTGCCAAAAGATTAATTTTTGGGAAGTTTGACCGGGGGTTGACTTTTTGATATCGAGGTTGGAATTTGATTTTGGAAATTGGAATAGGTATGTTAGGTTATTTATGACTTGTGTACAAAATTTGAAGTCATTCCGAATTGATTTGATGTGATTCGACACAAGATATAGAATTTGAAAGTTCAAACTTCATAGATTTTGATTTGAGGTGCGATTCGTCATTTTGATGTTGTTTGATGTGGTTTGAAGCCTCGACTAAGTTTGTATTGTATTTTGGGACATGTTGTAATAATTGGTTAAGGTCCCGAGGGTCTTGGGTGAATTTCGGAAGGTAAACGGAATGGATTTCGGACAAAGAGGGTTGCTGAAAATTTCTGTTGCAGAAATTTCGCCAGAAATTTCTGGTGCGTGGAGCCAACTTTGGAAGCTTATATCTCGCAATTCATAAGGAATCAGAATATTTTCAAAACCTCAAAGTTGTAATTATTTGATTTTAGTTTCCAGAAAGTTAAATCATTCATTATTTCGATATTTGTACAGAAAGTTATGATGGATTGAATGAAGGCTATTAGAGCAGTTTAGCCAGAATTTTCTGATGCGTGGAACCGACTTTGGAAACTTATATCTCGCAATTCATAAATTATCGGAAAATTTTCAAAACATGAAAGTTGTAGTCGTTTGATTCTAGTTTCGAAAAAGTTAAACTTTTTATTATTTGGATATTTGTACATAAAGTTATGATAGATTGAAGGAAGTCTGGTACAAGCAAGTTCTGGTGGACTTTTAGTGACGGAAAATCGACTTTTTGTGACGGACGGGCAGAAACGTAAGGACCAAAAATGGTCATTTCCTTCATTTCGTTTTGGATTTTTGGAGCACGGGTCTTCGGCAATTTTTGGGCGAATTTTACGGGAAAATATTGGGGTAAATATTCGTTATCCTATATTGATTATATTTCATGATTCCATACTCATTTACATCATAAATTCGTGAATTTTTGGAAGAAAAATCAAGATTTTTGCAAAATTTTCCAAAAACGAAAATTTAAGATTTGGAGGTCGAGTTATTTTCGGAATTTAGTAAAATTGGTATGGGTGGACTCGTAATTGAATGGGTTGTCGGATTTTATAAGTTTCGCCGGATTCCGAGATGTGGGCCCCATAGGCAAATTTTGAGCTAATTTCAGATTTTATTGAAAAATGTAATATTTTCTATGAAATTGATTACTCTAATTTTTGTTGACTGTATCGAATTAATTATGACTAAATACGAATCAATCGGAGTCAAAAAATTGAGGAAAAAGCATAATACTTGGTTAAATTGGAGCAAGTCGAGGTAAGTGACTTGTCTAACCTTGTGTGGGAGAAATTTTTCCTAGGATTGATAATTATAATGTGTGAAAAGTCGTGTACACGAGGTGACGAATGTGTACACAGTGTGTGAAAGATTATGTTTTAAATTGTGTAAATCATTGTTGCGCATTAATTAAATTATTTTATTTTGTTATATTTTTCATAATTGATTTAATATTTATATTTTAAATTTGCTTGACCTTTTCCTGCTAATTGTTTTATCTGTTTAGTTGGAACTTGATTTATTTTATTTTGTGCATTATTTGAAGGTTGATTTTATTTAAAATTAAATATTATTAATATGAAGTATTTGACATTTTTAAACTTGATATTGAAGCAATGTATTAAATATTTTGAAATATTTTTTTCCTGAATTATTTATTCCTGAATATTTTTGTAAGATTTTCGTACTCATTGTGATAGAGTAGTGAGCTCTTTATTGTGAAAAAATATTATTGTTGAATTATTTTGACATGAGTCGTGAGTTCTTTATTGTGGAAAAATATTATTGTTGAATTATTTTGACATGAACCATGAGCTCTTTATTGTGGAAAAATATTATTGTTGAATTATTTTGGCAAGTTAAATTATTTGAGCACCTGAGATGTAAATTATGATATATTGTGATATTGATACGCATGCGGTGGTATAAGGTCTGGGTATTGAAACGCATGCGGTGAGATAAGGGTGGCTTGATACGCATGGGAAGTAGGGGGAACTACTAGAAGTCATGCGGTGTAATAAGGATGGCTAAAACGCGGGATGCTATTTCGAAAAAAATATTTTCTTTAAAATAAATTGTGAAGGCTCCCGCGGTGAGATAAGAAAATGAAATATTGTGAATTTATTTATGATTTGGGACTACGAAGCGGTACCTCGGGAGTGCCCTTGTTGATATTGATTATGGCCGCAATTGCCTTTGATTATTGTTGTGATTTTCTTAAAGTTGAAAAGAATTTTGTTTTCTTTCCACGAGGTATTTATTTGCCATTATTTGATGTAATTAAATGTGACGTACTACTTGATTCATTTTCATTGTCATTTTATCTTATAATATTGTTTAAACATTTTACCATGCCATTATTTATTCTCCAGTAGGGCCTGACCTGACCTCGTCACTACTTTACTGAAGTTAGGCTTGGCACTTACTGGGTACCGCTGTGGTGTACTCATACTATACTTCTGCATATCTTTTTGTGCAGATCCAGGTACATCTTATCAGACCACGCATCAGTAAACTAGTTGTACGAGGAGACTTCGAGGTATATCTGCCAATGTCCACAGACTCCGGAGTACCCTTCTATCTTACTATGTTGTCTTCCTTATTTGCTTTAGACTCTGATGTATAGATATATAGAGAATAAATTCTTAGAAGCTTGTGACTTATTTCTACCGGGTTTTGGGAGTTGAAATTATTTCAATTGTATTTTATTTATTTCAAATATTTATTATTATTCCGTATTGATAGGCTTACCTAGTCTTAGAGACTAGGTGCCATCATGACATTCTACGGAGGGAATTTGGGGTCGTGACAAGTTGGTATCAGATCACTAGGTTCATAGGTGTCATCAGTCACAAGCAGGTTTAGTAGAGTCTTGCGGATCGGTACGGAGACGTCCGTACTTATCTTCGAGAGGCTATGAAACTGTTAGGAAATATTCACTTCTTTGATTCCTTATCGTGCGACATTGATTTAGCTTGAAACATATATCTTATATTCTTTTGTATCCACTCGTGTATGATATTGCGCACTCGGTATCAGTTGTGCGTCGACGGTTCGTGATGCTGCAGATGGACTACGAGGGAGCTAGAGATGCTCAAACATTGCCTCAACGTGTGGTTCCGACTGAAGATGCAGGCGTATTGAGAGATCACCTAGTGAATCATGTGGGGGGTGCAATGGACGTTGGCGTCTGGTTGATTTATACGAGTTGTGAAGGTTATTATTGTGGATCATCAGATGTTGAGACCTATGACGTCGCGACGAGTGGGGGGACTCCACTATCAGAGGATAAGGTTGGAACTTGCAGTATAGGAACAACTCTAAATTACAGAAGGTATACTCAGCGTGGACGTTAAGGTTGTGGACTCTGGGGTGCTTTGGATGAAGTACAGTTGTTGACGAGATTCTGGACTATGTGGTTTGTGCCAATATTTGTCTGTATGGAGCTCTACTTTTGTGATCGTTGTGTATAAATAGGGGTAAGGGTTACCCCAAAGAAGAATCGAAGAGTATGTTAAGAAATGGGTCAGAACAGTGTTGAATCAGCATAAAAGAAGAAGAAATTGGCCTTGGGAGAGATAATTCTCCACCGGTGTTCGTGGCAAGCCTATTAAGAGGGCAGACCAGCCAATGCAACACTGCCCACTTGGCTCATTTCTCAGAAACGCTTTTGAAAGAGTTTGTTTCCCAAACTCTCCGTAATGCGTGGCGCATAGGGTGTGAATGGTTGTGCCAGGTCACCATGACTGTGTCATAATATGCCATCAGGTTCAATAAGTTAGTCTATCATATTCCTACTTTGCTTCCTACAACCAGAGAGCGAGTCCATAGATTCATTAAAGGACCCAATTATAATCATAAAATTTTATACGACTCGGGAGCTATATGTTGATACTTCATTTTCGCTAGTAGTAGAAATTGCCAAGCTATTAGAACGTGTTCGGGGTGAGGAAAAAGGAAACTAAGGAGACCAAGATGTCTCGATGTTCTGGGGGATTTAATGCATTTTACTCTGCAAGTATAAATCATTATGGCGGGGTCTCGGGCAGTCGGCTAACCCAGTCCGCACATCGGATTACTCAGTGTGCTCCAGTAAGTTCGTTTAATGCACCACTGACATGAGTTTCCTACAATGGTTATTCCAGTTATCTGGCATAGACTCAATATGAGCAGCCAAACCCGCAAAGGGGTTGTTATGAATACGGTGATACTAGGCACATCATGAGAAAATTGTCCCAAACTTGGGAGAGACTTATTTCATCAAAGCACTCAGGCTACGTGCCCCATTGCAGTTACTACATCACCCACACGACCAGTTAGGGGTGGAGGACAGACGGGTAGAAGGCGTCCTAGAGGTGGAGACCCAACCGTTGATATATTTGTTTTATGGTATGGCGGAGGTCGCTACATCAGTTGGTGTCGTTACAGGTACTACCTTGATATAATATAAAGGTATAATTTCCTTAACTTGATTCGGTTCTGAGTATCGAGACGAGTCCTCCTATTATGCTCCACTTATGAGTGAGTTTCATAATTATATAATCTACTTATGTGTTTACTCCTGTTGGGAGAGTCCATGGAGATAACTACGCCTATCATTCCATGTTGGTCACTAATAAGACCCGTGAGGCTAAATGTGGCTTTCTGTTACTCATTTCGGTAAGTTTTGATGTAATTTACGGATAATTAATTACAAATTGTGAATTATATGCCCTACCGGTGTGGGGTTCATTATATGTTGTGATTTTTCTTAACATAAATTATTTAGAAGAAGCAAATGAAAAGTTTCGATTGGCACGATGTGCATATTACTTGTGATTTAGAACCGAGGATGAGATCCTCATATTTTAATATAAACTGATATGTTTAAACCGGTGCTACGAGCTGCGGTGGAAGTTATATAAGGACGAGATCCTTGTGAGGAAAAAATTATTGTGTTTAAATTCTCCCTTGTGAATTTTAATTTGTACTATAGTACTAATAGGGAGTCATGCCTGTTAGGCTTATTTGAAAATTCTATATGAAATTCTCTGTGCATACTTGCCAATTTTGTGTTGTAATTATTGAGTTTTAACCTAGGAGGTAGGTTCCTGCCCAGGTGACGTTAAATGTGACTCATTAATTTGGCTAAATAATTATGATGTCTTCATGCCTCGTATCTCATTATTAGTATTGTGAAGGTTTGAAATGAAATTTTTGTTAACATGTAGTTAATTGACCATTTTGTAATTGATTATGAATAACTATTAAGACCAGATTGACCTAGAAGGGTGGTACGTTCATATGGACCGAGGAATGTGAGGAGAGCTTCCAAAAGCTCAAGACAGCTTTGACTACAGCCCCAATGTTGGTATTACCTACAGGTTCATGGTCTTATATTGTGTATTGTGATGCGTCGCATATTGACCTCGGCGCAGTGTTGATACAAGACGGTAAGGTGATTGCCTATGCGTCCAGACAGTTAAAGGTGCATGAGAAGAATTATCCTGTACACAACCTTGAGTTAGAAGCTATTGTTCATGCCTTAGAGATTTGGCGGCATTATTTGTACGGTGTCCATTGCGAGGTCTACACCGATCACCGAAGTCTACAACATCCATTTAAATAGAAGGATCTTAATTTGCGGCAGCGGAGATGGTTGGAGTTGCTTAAGGATTATGATATCACCATTCTCTATCATCCTGGGAAGGCCAATATAGTGGCCGATGCCTTGAGTCGTAAGGCGGCGAGTTTGGGAAGCTTAGTATATTTACTGGTAGCAGAGAGGCCTTTAGCCTTGGATGTTCAGGCCTTGGCCAACCAGTTTGTTAGACTGGATGTTTCCGAGCCGAGCCGAGTTTTGGCTTGTGTGGTTTATCGGTCTTCTCTTTATGACCGTATCAGGGAACATCAGTATGATGACCCCCATCTGCTTGTCCAAAAGGACACAGTTCAGTACGGCGATGCCAAGGAAGTCACTATTGGAGATGAAGATGTTGGAGGGCAGAATATGTGTGCCAAATGTAGATGGTTTGCGCGACTTTATTTTTAGGAGGCTCACAGTTCGCGGTACTCTATTCATCCGGGTGCTGCAAAGATGTATCAAGACTAGAGACAACACTATTGGTGGAGGCGGATGAAGAAAGACATAGTGGAATATGTAGCTCGCTACCTAAATTGTCAGCAGGTAACATATGAGCATCAACAACCGGGTGGATTGCTTCAGAAGTTGGAAATTCCAGAATGGAAATGGGAGCGGATCACTATGGATTTCGTTGTTGGGCTCCCACGGACTCGGAGGAAGTTCGATGCAGTTTGGGTGATTGTGGATAGATTGACCAAGTCAGCTCATTTCATTCCTGTGATTACTACTTACTCTTCAGAGCTGCTGGCTCAGGTATATATTCGCGAGATTGTCAGACTTCACGGTATACTGGTATCTATCATCTCTGACCGGGGTACATAGTTTACCTCACGTTTTTGGAGGTTTGTACATTGAGAGTTGGGTACTCGTGTGGAGTTGAGTACAACATTTCACCCTCAGACGGGCGGGCAGTCCGAACACACTATTCAGATACTGGAGGATATGCTTCGTGCGTGTGTGATAGATTTTGGGGGTGCTTGGGATTAGTTCTTACCACTTGCGGAGTTTGCTTACAACAATAGTTGTCAGTCAAGCATTCAGATGGCTCCATATGAGGCCTTGTATGGTAGGCGGTGCCGGTCCGCAGTGGGTTGGTTTGAACCGGGCGAGGCTAGGCTAGGCTATTGGGTACAGACTTGGTTCAGGATGCCTTGAAAAAGGTTAAGTTGATTCAAGATTGACTTCCTACAACCCAATCTAAATAGAAGAGTTATGCGAATCGGAAGGTTCATGATATTGCATTCATGGTTGGTGAGAGGGTATTGCTCCGGGTTTCGCCTGTGAAGGGTGTGGTGAGGTTTGGGAAGAAGGGCAAGTTGAGCCCTAGGTATATTGGGCCTTTTGAGATTCTTGAGAGAGTTGGAGAGGTGGCTTTCAAACTTCCACTGCCACCTAGTCTCTCTGCGGTTCATCCGGTATTCCATGTTTTCATGCTTCAAAAATATCACGGCGATCCGTCTCATGTGTTAGACTTCAGTTCGGTTCAGTTGGACAAGGATCTATCTTATATTGAGGAACCAGTGGCTATTTTGGATAGGCAGGTTCGAAAGTTGAGATCAAAGCACATTGTTTCCGTGAAGGTTCAGTGGAGGGGCCATCCGGTCGAAGTGGAGACTTGGGAGATCGAGCATGATATGTGCAGCTGTTATCCACACTTATTCACCAACTCAGGTACTTTTTCTAACTCCGTTCGAAGACGAACATTTGTTTTAGAGGTGGAGAATGTGATGACCCAAAATGTCATCTTTAAATTTAATAATTAATTTTATATTCTAAGACCTCAAAAAGTACTATTTATCATTCCTCGCCTTGCGTGCGCAGTCTGTAAAATTTTTCGGAAAGTTTTCAGGTGAAAAATGGATTAAAATGTGAATTAGAACTTTAAAACTCAACTAAGTTGACTTTGGTCAACATTTTGAGCAAACGGACTCGGATCAGTATTTTGATAGTTCCGATAGGTCCGTATCGTGATTTGGGACTTAGGCGTATGCCCGGAACTAAATTCCGAGGTCACTAGCCCGAGATATGGAATTTTGATGAAAACTTAAAAGTTTAAGTTCAAATAGTGACTGGATGTCAAATTATGTGCAAACGACACCAGAAAAGAATTTTGATGATTCCAACAGCTCCGTACGGTTATTTTGGACTTAGGAGCGTGATCTGAATTTTATTTGAAAGTCTGTAGTGAAATTAGGTTTGAAATGCCAAAAGTTAAATTTTTGGAAAGTTTGACCGGGGGGTTGACTTTTTGATATCGAGGTCGGAATCCGATTCTGGAAATTGGAATAGGTATGTTAGGTCATTTATGACTTGTGTGCAAAATTTAAAGTCATTCCGAATTGATTTGTTATGTTTCGGCACAAGATATAGAATTTGAAAGTTCAAAGTTCATAGATTTTGATTTGAGGTACGATTCATCGTTTTGATGTTGTTTGATGTGGTTTGAAGCCTCGACTAAGTTCGTATTGTATTTTGGGATATGTTGGAATAATTGGTTATGGTCCCGAGGGTCTCGGGTGGATTTCGGAAGGTAAACGGAATGGATGTCAGACAAAGAGGGTTGCTGAAAATTTCTTTTGCAGAAATTTCGCGTGGAGCCAACTTTGAAAGCTTATATCTCGAAATGCATAAGGAATCAGAAAATTGACAAAACATTAAAGTTGTAGTAGTTTGATTCTAGTTTCCAGAAAGTTAGATTATGCATTATTTGGACATTCGTACAGAAATTTATGATGGATTGAATGAAGGATAGTAGAGCAGTTTCGTCAGAAATTTCTGATGCGTGGAGCCGATTTTGGAAGCTTATATCTCGCAATTCATAAGGAATCGGAAAATTTTCAAAACAGGAAAGTTGTAATCGTTTGATTCTAGTTTCCAGAAAGTTAAATCATTTATTATTTGGACATTTGTACATATGGTTATGATCGATTGAAGGAAGGCTGGTACGAGCAAGTTTTGGTAGACTTTTAGTGACGGAAAATGAATTTTTAGTAACGGATGGGCAGAAACTTAAGGATCTAAAATGGTCATTTCTTTCATTTCGTTTTGAATTTTTGGAACACGGTTCTTGGATAATTTTTGGGCGATTTTCACGGAAAAATATTGGGGTAAATATTCCTTATCCTATGTTAATTATATTTCATGATTCCATACTCATTTACATCATAAATCCGTGAATTTATGGAAGAAAAATCAAGATTTTTGCAAAATCTTCCAAAATTGAAAATTCAAGATTTGGAGGTCGAGTTGTTATCGGAATTTGGTAAAATTAGTATGGATGGACTCGTAATTTAATGGGTTATCGGATTTTGTATGTTTCGCCGGATTCCGAGATGTGGGCCCCACGGGCAAATTTTTGAGTTAATTTTGGATTTTATTGAAAAATATAATATTTTCTTATGAAATTGATTACTATAATTTTTGTTGACTGTATCGAATTAATTATGACTAGATACGAGTCGATCGGGGTCGGAAAATCGAGAAAAAAGCATAATACTTGGTTAAATTGGAGCAAGTCGAGGTAAGTGACTTGTCTAACCTTGTATGGGGGAAATTTCCCCTAGGATTGATAATTGTAATGTGTGGAAAGTCATGTACACGAGGTGACGAGTGTGTACACGGGCTAAATATAAAAGATTATATTTTTAATTGTGTAGATCATTGTTGCGCATTAATTAAATTATTTTATTTTGTTATATTCTTCATTATAGATTTAATGTTTATATTTTAAATTTGCTTGACCTTTTCCTGCTAATTATTTTATCTGTTTAGTTGGAACTTGGTTTCTTTTATTCTGTGCATTATTTTAAGGTTGATTTTCTTTAAATTAAATATTATTAATATGAAGTATTTGACATTTTTAAACTTGATATTGAAGCAACGTATTAAAGATTTTGAAATATAATTTTTCTGAATTATTTACTCCTGAATATTTTTATAAGATTTTCGTACTCATTGTGATGGAGCAGTGAGCTCTTTATTGTGAAAAATATTATTGTTGAATTATTTTGAAATGAGCCGTGAGCTCTATTGTGGAAAAATATTATTGTTGAATTATTTTGACATGAGCCGTGAGCTCTTTATTGTGAAAATATATTATTGTTGAATTATTTTGACATGAGCCGTGAGCTCTTTATTGTAGAAAAATATTGTTGTTGAATTATTTTGGCAAGTTAAATTATTTGAGCACATGAGGTGCACATTGTGATATTGATACGCATGCAGTGGTATAAGGTCTAGGTATTGAAACGCATGCGGTGAGATAAGGGTGGCTTGATACGCGTGGCTAGTAGGGAGAACTACTAGAAGTCATAGGGTGTGATAAGGATGGCTAAAACGCGAGATGCTATTTCGGGAAAAATATTTTCTTTAAAATAAATTGCAAAGGCTCCCGCGGTGAGATAAGAAAATGAAATATTGTGAATTTATTTATGATTTTTGACTACGAGGTGGTACCTCGGGAGTGCCCTTGTTGATATTGATTTATGGCCGGAGTTGCCTTTGATTATTGTTGTGATTTTCTTAAAGTCGAAAAGAATTCTGTTTTGTTTCCACTTGGTATTTATTTGCCATTATTTGATGTAATTAAATGTGACATACTACTTGATTCATTTCCATTGTCATTTTATCTTATAATATTATTTAAATATTTCACCATGCCATTATTTATTCTCCAGTAGGGCCTGACCTGACCTCGTCACTACTCTACCGAGGTTAGGCTTGACACTTACTGGGTACCGCTGTGGTATACTCATACTACGCTTCTGCACATCTTTTTGTGCAGATCCATGTACATCTTATCAGACCACGCATCAGTAAACTAGTTGTACGAAGAGATTTCGAGGTATATCTACCAGGGTCCGCAGACTCCAAAGTCCTATTCTATCTTACTATGTTGTCTTCCTTATTTGCTTTAAACTCTGATGTATAGAGACATAGAAAATAAATTCTAATAAGCTTGTGACTTATTTCTACCAGGTTTTGGGAGTTGAAATTATTTGAATTGTAATTTATTTATTACAAATATTTATTATTATTACGCATTGATATGCTTACCTAGTGTTAGAGACTAGGTGTCATCACGACAACCTACAGAGGGAATTTGGGGTCGTAACATAATGAGTGACAAGTTTTGGAGGGGTTTAAGGTATTTTGCCCATTAGGAAACATGACATACAGCATTATACGAACTGCTATGCTATTGCTGAACCTCTCTTTTGTTTCTTATTTTCACAACTTGAAATAAATATTATTTAAATGGAAAATGTTTGACAAAACTTATAAAATCCAGTTTGAGAAAGAATGTCTTTTCATAGCTAGATCCCAATGTTATTTTAATTACTTGCCCACTTATTTTTGGAAAATGACTGAAACCGAAAAATTCATCAATACTTCATTAAACTCAGCATCACACATGGTCCGTTGTTCCAGGTCTTCTCAAAGAAAGCGTAGAAACTCTACTTTGTTTTTCAAATTTGTTTCTGGTTCTTTGTTTAGCTCAGTTTACCAGACCTTTAACCTAACTCTTTATTATTAACAAAAATTAAAAAATAGTAAATCTGGAAATCAATCAGTGGATAACAATTTTTTTAATGGCACTCATGACAGAGTTAACCGAACATCTATTTAGCAAAGATAATACATAATACCCATTAGGGTTGTCCACTTTACCAGTTGCACCCTCGTATTTTGCATGTGTCCAGGACCTCCTGGCTTGTTTGAATATAATAAATGTCATCTTTCGTGATTAATACCAGTTTCAGCTAAAATGATATATGACACACACAAATCATAGTTTGACACATATTTTTTATACCATATAATTTCTTTTCATTTATTATTTATTTTATCTTTCTTTTATTTTGTTTTTTATTTTCTTCATCTCCCAACCACCCCTCGAAGTCTCGTTCTTCGTCCCAGCAGCTCCCTAGCTCCCTTCCCCTAACTGATTATTTCTTCTGTTTGGTTTTTTAATTTCAAATTTCTCTATTTATGTCTTCTTCTTCTTTTTTTCCTGTTCCATCCCACCTCTATGCCCTTTTCTTCATTTTCCTTTTTATATTAAATATTCTTCATTATTTAATGTGTCGCGGAAATCACCATTTTTTCCGATGAAAAATATTGTTTGAAAACAAATACGAAAAAAATGAAGAAAAAGAAAAAGAAAAAAAGAGAAAAAATGTATTACATATGATTTTTAGGATGGAGTGGAAGGATTTTTTAACAAAAAACGCAAAAGTAGGAAACTCCGGCGAGATAGTCACCCAAAAGTAGGTCCGCAGCGGGTTGGTTTGAACCGGGCAAGGCTAGGTTATTGGGTACAGACTTGGTTCAGGATGCCTTGGAAAAGGTTAAGTTGATTCAAGATTGACTTCCTACAGCCCAATCTAGATAGAAGAGTTATGCGAATCGGAAGGTTCATGATGTTGCATTCATGGTTGGTGAGAGGGTATTGCTCCGGATTTCGCCTGTGAAGGGTGTGATGAGGTTTGGGAAGAAGGGCAAGTTGAGCCCTAGGTATATTGGGCCTTTTGAGATTCTTGAGAGAGTTGGAGAGGTGGCTTTCAAACTTCCACTGCCACCTAGTCTCTCTGCGGTTCATCCGGTATTCCATGTGTTCCATGCTTCGAAAATATCACGGCGATCCGTCTCATGTGTTAGACTTCAGTTCGGTTCAGTTGGACAAGGATCTATCTTATATTGAGGAACCAGTGGCTATTTTGGATAGGCAGGTTCGAAAGTTGAGATCAAAGCACATTGTTTCCGTGAAGGTTCAGTGGAGGGGCCATCCGGTCGAAGTGGCGACTTGGGAGACCGAGTATGATATGTGCAGCTGTTATCCACACTTATTCACCAACTCAGGTACTTTTTCTAACTCCGTTCGAAGACGAACGTTTGTTTTAGAGGTGGAGAATGTGATGACCCAAAATGTCATCTTTAAATTTAATAATTAATTTTATATTCTAAGACCTCAAAAAGTACTATTTATCATTCCTCGCCTTGCGTGCGCAGGCCGTAAAATTTTTCGGGAAGTTTTTGGAATTAGGCTTGAAATGCCAAAAGTTAAATTTTTGGGAAGTTTGACCGGGGGAGGGTTGACTTTTTGATATCGAGGCCGGAATCCGATTTTGGAAATTGGAATAGGCCTGTTAGGTCATTTATGACTTGTGTGCAAAATTTGAAGTTATTCCGAATTGATTTGATGTATTTCGGCACAAGTTATAGAATTTGAAAGTTCAAAGTTCATAGATTTTGATTTGAGGTGCGATTTGTCGTTTTTATGTTGTTTGATGTGGTTTGAAACCTCGACTAAGTTCATATTGTATTTTGGGACATGTTAGAATAATTGGTTAAGGTCCCGAGGATCTCGGGTGGATTTCGGAAGGATTTTTTAACAAAAAACGCAAATCTGAAATCTCTTTCTCAGTTTTATATGTCCTTGCTTGACATTTTCTTTCATTGGATTATTGCTAATTTGCTCGTCTTTAGCATTGACTTTTCTTTTTTAGTTAACATGGCTTCTTAGTTCAGGCTTTAACTGTTGGGTATTCTTTTGTTAACAGAGAAGAAAGGTGAAGTGAAGAAATAAAAGAAAAAAGAAAAAGTAAAAGGACATTAATAAAAGAAGTAAAAATTATAAAATAAACAGAGTTGGGGAGCTTTTTTTAAATTATTTTCACGCACTAAGATTTCGTGAGAAACAATTCAGATGCCACGTGCACTCAAAAGGTGATACTTATACCATTTCGAACAAAGACAATAGGGTCATAAGTCATCCGCAAAGTTTGAAGGTGCAACTGATAAAGTGAGACAACCCCAATAGGTAATCCTGACTTCTTAGGGGTAGTTTGGTAGTGGAATAAGGGATAATAATCATAGGATAAAATATAAAATTATTTTATCTCATATTTGGTAAATGGTGAGATTATCTATCCTATATAAAAGCAAAGATAGCTAATCCCAGATATTCTTGTCTATCACATCCCTTAGGAACGCAGAATACCTAAAAAATAGGGATTATTAATTACAACCGTAAATTATTTGTGGTCTTAATTACCCCCTCAACTTGGCCTTTTGAGAGCCACTACCCCCTGGATGCTGATGTGGCAAAGAGTATGGGTGCACTCTCTTTTAAGCGCGTAAGAGTGAAGAAAAATTGAAAAATCAGCTTCCAAATAGGTTATTTTTTAACATTTAATTATCATATAATCATATATAATGATTTATTTGTTACAACTATGTATATCTTCTTGCTTCATCTTAACATACAATGTGGACTTTATTCTAACTTTTATTATTTTTAATTTCTTCTAAAATATAATGTCTAGTTGTTCCTGCTGCATATTTCATTTTTTGTTTTTGGCCAAATTTGTAAAACGTTTGGTAGGAACTCCATCATTTTAGCCAAATAATTTTTTTTTTTAGCAAAAATAATGGAGTACGAGTTGTGTATATTTCCTATTTTTTTCTTTATATATAATGTCTATTTATTTTAATTTTATATTTTTATTTACAAGTCAAACCAATAAAAAAAATTGGTCATAGCTCAATTATTTTTTACCAAATAAAAGAAATATAGCCAAAATAATGAACTTGCAATTGTACAATTTTGTATTTCTTCTTTTGATGCAATAACTATTTATTTTAACTGTGTATTTTTACCTTTTCAGGTAAAATCTATAAAAAAAAAATATTTTTAGAGCATCATAACCAAAACTTTATTATTTTTAGCCAAATAAAAAAATTTGCCTAAATAATGGAGTTCTATCCAAGTTTTATTATAAATTTTATTCGAAAAATATTATCTAAAAAGGTAACATACTTAAAAAAGTAAAAATATATTTTTTTTTCAAAAAAATGCTACATAGACAGAAAAATCCACGTGGCAGGCGAGTGCATGCCACTTTCCTGGGATTAGATCGTCCAAGAGTGTAACATCTATCGAATAACCAAGTATAGGGGGGTAATTAAAATCATAGATAGTTCAAGGATATAACCAATAATGCATGCCCATTATACTAAGGTATACAACATTATACTAACTGGTATGCTATTGCTGAACCTCTCTTTTGTTTCTTATTTTCACAACTTGAAATAAATTCTATTTAAATGGAACATGTTTGACAAATTTGTTTCTGGTTCTTTGTTTAGCTCAGTTTACCGGACCTTTAACCTAACTCTTTGTTATTAACAAAAAGTAAAAAATAGTAAATATGGAAATCAATCAGTGGATAACAATTTTTTTAATGACACTCATCACAGAGTAAACGAAACATCTATTTAGCAAAGATAATACATAGTACCTATTAGGTTGTCTCACTTTATCAGTTGCACCGTCGTATTTTGCACGGGTCCAGGACTTCCTAGTTTTGTTTGAATATAATAAATGTCATCTTTCGTGATTAATATCAGTTTCAGCTAAAATGGTATATGACACACACAAATCATATTTTGACACGTGTTTTTTATACCATATAATTTCTTTTCATTTATTATTTATTTTATCTTCCTTTTATTTTGTTTTTTATTTTCTTCATCTCCCAACCACCCCTCGAAGTCTCGTTCTTCGTCCCAGCAGCTCCCTAGCTCCCTTCCCCTAACCGATTATTTCTTCTGTTTGGTTTTTTAATTTCAAATTTCTCTATTTATGACTTCAAATATTGTTTGAAAAAAAATAAGAAAAAAATGATGAAAAAGAAAAAGAAAAGAAGAGAAAAAATGTATTACGTATGATTTTTAGGATGGAATGGAAGGATTTTTTAACAAAAAACGCAAAGGTAGAAAACTCTAACGAGATACTCATTGGAAAAATGGCAATTGTCATTTTTATTCCAAATCTGAAATCTCTTTCTCAGTTTTATATGTCCCTGCTTGACATTTTCTTTCATTGGATTATTGCTAATTTGCTGGTCTTTAGCATTGAGTTTTCTTTTTTAGTTAACATGTCTTCTTACATCAGGCTTTAATTGCTGGGTATTCTTTTGTTAACTGAGAAGAAAGGTGAAGTGAAGAAATAGAAGAAAAAAGAAAAGAAAAAGTAAAAGGACATTAATAAAAGAAGTAAAAATGATAAAATAAACAGATTTGGGGCGCTTTTTTTTAATTATTTTCACGCGCTAAGATTTCATGAAAAATAATGCAAATGCCACGTGCGCTCAAAAGGTTGTACTTATACCATTTCGAACAAAGACAATAGGGTCATAAGACATTCGCAAAGTTTGAGGGTGCAACTGGTAAAGTGAGACAACCTAATAGGTAATCCTAACTTCTTACGGGTTGTTTGGTGGTGGAATAAGGGATAACAATCATAGGATAAAATATAAAATTAGTTTATCTCGTATTTGGTAAATGGTGAGATTATCTCGTCTTTAGCATTGAGTTTTGTTTTTTAGTTAACTTGGCTTCTTAGTTCAGGCTTTAATTGCTGGGTATTCTTTTGCTAACTGAGAAGAAAGGTGAAGTGAAGAAATAGAAGAAAAAAGAAAAGAAAAAGTAAAAGCACATTAATAAAAGAAGTAAAAATGATAAAATAAACGGATTTGGGGAGCTTTTTTTTTAATATTATTTTCACGCGTTAAGATTTCGGGAAAAACAATTTCAGATGCCACGTGCGCTCAAAAGATGATACTTATATCATTTCGAACAAAGAAAATAGAGTTATAAGATATCCGCAAAATTTGGGGGTGCAGCTGATAAAGTGAGGCAACCCAATAGATAATTACATATTATCCCTAGAACAGCGAACACATAAAAATTAATCACCGCTCTAAATGGGTGGGATCAAATTTCCATGAAGTTGATGTGAAGATGCAATTCAAGTCCTACACGAGTTGACATTTTTGAATGACCACAAATTTGTAGACTCTTAAGATGTCGTGGAAAACAACAAAGCTCATTGAGTTCATGTTGACTAATTAGTCACACACACTGCTGAAATATCTTCTTTTAATACAATGACTATTTATTTCAATTGTGTATTTTTATTATTTTGATAAAATCTATAACAAAATATATTTTTAGAGCACCATAACTAAAACTTTATTTTAACTGTCATTTATGACTTGCGTGCAAAATTTAAAGTTATTCCGGATTGATTTGATGTATTTGGCCACAAGATATAGAATTTGAAAGTTCATAGTTCATTAGGCTTGAATTGGGGCATGGTTCATGATTTTAGCGTTGTTTGATGTTATTCAAGGCTTCGACTAAGTTCGTATGATATTTTAGGACTTATTGGTATATTTGGTTGAGGTCCCGAGGGGCTCGGATGAGTTTCGGGGTAGTTTCGGATAATTTCTAGGCCATTCTTAGTTGCTGGTCTTTGTCCACAGAGATATGCATCACGATCGCGGACAAATGGTCGCGGTCGCGAAGAGCAATTTTGCTGTTTGGGCATTGTGAATCGCGATCGCGGAAGCCTTTTTACGATCGCGTAGATGAAAATTCTGTTGCACTAACCCGACTTTGGAAGCTTATATCTTGCAATCTATAAGGAATTTGGGGATGATCTAAAAATGAAATTTGTAGCCCTTCATGTTTAGTTTTCAGAAATGTAAACCAATTTTCATTTGGATTTATGTACCAAAAGTTATGGTAGATAAACTATAAGCTATCCGGGAAGATTTTAGAAATCTCTGTTGCATAGGGCTGACTTTAGAAACTTATATCTCAAATTCTATAAAGAATTGAGAGATGAGAAACAAATGAAAGTTATAGCTCTTGGTGTCTGGTTTTCAGAAAGTTAAACCATTTATAATTTGGAGTTTTGTACAAAATATTATGACTATTATACTGGAGGCTATTTGGAAGATGTTGGGGAGTTTGTTCTTCGCGATCGCGATTGGTTTTCCGCGATCGCGAAGAGCAATTTTGGGGCTCAAAATTTTTGTGCTTCACAATCGTAAAGCATTTTTCGTGATCGCGAAGGTAAATACCTGTGCAGTAGCTATATTTCGAAGTTTCGGCCATTTTTAACATATTTGAAGCTATGAAGCTCGGATTGAAGCGATTTTTGAGGCGATTTAGAAATCAAGATTTTTGCAAAACTTTCCAAAAATGAAAATTTAAGATTTGGAGGTCGAGTTGTTATCGGAATTTGATAAAATTGGTATGGTTGAACTCGTATCGGAATTGGTGTTCGAATTTTATAACTTTTATCGGGTTCCGAGGTGTGGTCCCCACGGACGATTTTTGAGCTAAAATTTCGGATATTTATGGAAAATTAGCATTTTCTTATGTAATTAATTTCAATAAATTTTATTGACCGAAACGAATTAATTGTGACTAGATTCAAGATATTCAGAGGCCGATTTACAAGGCAAGGGCATAGCAGAGTAAAGAATTTCACACATTGAGGTAAGTAACAGTTTTAAATCTGGTCCTGAGGGTATGAAACTCCGGATTTTGGTATCATGTGATTATTTTGGAGGTGACGCACATGCTAGGTGACCGGCGTGTGGGCGTGCACCGAAGGAATTGTTACTTGGTCCGTCCCGGAAAACTGTAAAGTTGAATAATTTGTTGTTAGATATATGCTCTCTATGTGTTGATAAAATTTTACTATAAATCATGTTAGAAATCATGCTTAGGCTATGTGATAGTAATGTTGGGACCCACAGAGGTCGCGTACTTGTTGAATTGCCTGCTAAATGCTATATGTACTCAGTCTCAGCTTTTACTTGCACATTTTATCTCAGTTTGTGTTATTATTATTGATACATCATATCATTGTTGTTTGGGCTGATTTCATGATTATTAAGAACCCGAGAGACTGGAGAGATTTCTGACTGAGTGAGGCCGAGGGCCTGATTGTGAGATATTGATACTATAGCACGTGAGTTGGCCGTGCGAATCCTTATATTATACTATAGCACGTGAGTTGACCGTACAGCACGTGAGTTGGCCGTGCGGATCCAGATATTTATATTATGGCACGTGAGTTGTCCGTGCAGATTATAGCGCTTGGGCTGTAGGATCCCCTCCGGAGTCTGTACACCCCTAGTGAGCGCGGGTATCCATGGAGAGTGAGTGATGAGGGCTGGGAGCTCAGTGAGTAATTGTTGTCCTCAGAGATTGTACTTGATTTCCATTTGTTGTTCCACTTAATTACTATGTATCATTGTGGTGAAATCTCTGAAAGACTTTTATATACAGATTACATGAACATGAACTGTTTAAAAATTGATTTGACATTAAACTGTCAGATTTGATAGCATGTCTATTCTTTGCTGGAATTACTGAAAATGAACCATAACTGTGTAGCTCATTACTATCTTGAGTTTCTTATTTATTATTGTTAATTGCTAAGTTGGTTGTACTCATACTACATACTGCACTTCGTGTGCAGATTCAGGTGTTCCCGGACATAGCGGGTGTTGATCCTTTCACGCAGTTGATTTTCAGGAGATTTTGAGGTAGCTGCCGTGTTCCGCAGAACTTGTCTCTCCTTCTCTATCTCCTTATTTATTGTATTTGGTCTCAGACTATTATAGACCGTATTTTTCAGACTTGTATTTAGATTAGATGCTCATTACTAAGTGACACCGGGTTTTGGGAGTGATATATTTGAAATTTTGAGATTTCTTCCGGTGAATTTAATTATTTTGTTTTCAAACTTGAGATAAATTGTGGTCTATTGAGATTTTCGGCTTGCCTAGTATTGAAATAGGCGTCATCACGGCGGGTGAGATTTTGGGTCGTGACAATTATACAAACTGCTATGCTATTGCTAAACCTCTCTTTTGTTTCTTATTTTCACAACTTGAAATAAATTTTATTTAAATGGAAAATGTTTTACAAAACTTATAAAATCCCGTTTGATAAAGAATGTCTTTTCATAGCTAGATCCCAATGTTATTTTAATTACTTGCCCACTTATTTTTGGAGAATGACTGAAACCGAAAAACTCATCAAAACATCATTAAACTCAGCATCACGCATGGTCCGTTGTTCCAAGTCTTCTCAAAGAAAGCGCAGAAACTCCACTTTGTTTTTCTTTCTTCCTTTGTCTGGTTTTTCAAATTTGTTTGTGGTTCTTTGTTTAGCTCAGTTTACCAAACCTTTAACCTAACTCTTTGTTATTAACAAAAAGTAAAAAATAGTAAATATGGAAATCAATCAGTGGATAACAATTTTTTTAATGGCACTCATGACAGAGTTAACCGAACATCTATTTAGCAAAGATAATACATAATACGCATTAGGGATGGCCATGTTGCACCCTCGTATTTTGCATGGGTCCAAGACCCCCCGGCTTTGTTTTAATAGAATAAATGTCATCTTCCGTGATTAATACCAGTTTCAGCTAAAATAGTATATGACACACACAAATCATATTTTGACACGTGTATTTTGACAAATCATATTTTGACACACAAATCAAATGAAGAAAAAGAAAAAGAAAAGAAGAGAAAAAATGTATTACATATGATTTTTAGGATGGAATGGGAGGATTTTTTAACAAAAAACGCAAAGGTAGAAAACTCTGGCGAGATACTCTTCGGAAAAATGGCAATTGTCATTTTTATTCCAAATCTGAAATCTCTTTCTCAGTTTTATATGTCCCTGCTTGACATTTTCTTTCATTGGATTATTGCTAATTTGCTCGTCTTTAGCATTGAATTTTCTTTTTTAGTTAACATGTCTTCTTAGTTCAGGCTTTAACTGCTGGGTATTCTTTTGTTAACTGAGAAGAAAGGTGAAGTGAAGAAATAGAAGAAAAAAGAAAAGAAAAAGTAAAAGGACATTAATAAAAGAAGTAAAAATGATAAAATAAACAGAGTTGGGGATTTTTTTTTTAATTATTTTCACGCGCTAAGATTTCGTGAAAAATAATTCAGATGCCACGTGCGCTCAAAAGGTTGTACTTATACCATTTCGAACATAGACAATAGGGTCATAAGACATCCGCAAAGTTTGAGGGTGCAACTGGCAAAGTGAGACAACCCCAATAGGTAATCCTAACTTCTTAGGGGTTGTTTGGCGGTGGAATAAGGGATAACAATCATAGGATAAAATATAAAATTATTTTATCTCGTATTTGGTAAACTTGACAGGGATTATTAGTTACAACCCTAAATTATTCGTGGTCTTAATTACCCCCTCAACTTGGCCTTTTGAGAGCCACTACCCCCTGGATGCTGATGTGGCAAAGAGTGTGGGTGCACTCTCTTTTAAGCGCGGAGTGAAGAAAAATTGAAAAATCAGCTTCCAAATAGGTTATATTTTAACATTTAATTGTCATATAATCATATATAATGATTTATTTGTTACAACTATGTATTTTTTCTTACTTCATCTTAATATACAATGTGGACTTTATTCTAACTTTTATTATTTTTAATTTTTTCCAAAATATAATGTCTATTTGTTCCTACTGCATATTTATTTTTTTGTTTTTGGCCAAATTTGTAAAACGTTTGGTAGGAACTCTATCATTTTAACCAAATAAAAAACTATTAGCAAAAATTATGGAGTACCAGTTGTGTATATTTCCTATTTTTTTCTTCATATATAATGTCTATTTATTTTAATTTTGTATTTTTATTTTCGAGCCAAACCAATAAAACAAATTGGCTATAGCTCAATTATTTTTACCAAATAAAAGAAGTATAACCAAAATAATGAACTTGCAATTGTACATTTTTTTTATTTCTTCTTTTGATGCAATGACTATTTATTTTAACTGTGTATTTGTACTTTTTTCATATAAAATCTATAAAAAAAATATTTTTCGAGCACCATAACCAAAACTTTATTATTTTTAGCGAAATACAAAAATTAGCCTAAATACTGTAGTTCTATCCAAGTTTTATTATAAATTTTATTCGAAAAATATTATCTGAAAAGGTAATATACTTAAAAAGGTAAAATATATTTTTTCTTTCAAAAAAATGCCACATAGACAGAAAAATCCATGTGGCAGGTGAGTGCATGCTACTTTCTTGGGATGAGATCGTCCAAGGGGGTAACATCTATCGAATAACCAAGTATAGGGGGTAATTAAAACCATTTATAGTTCATGGATATAACCAATAATGTGTGATAACCCAAAATGTCATCTTGAAATTTAATAATTAATTTTGTATTCTAAGATCTCGAAAAGCATTATTTATCATTCCTCCCTCAAAAAGCACTATTTATCGTTTCTCGACTTGCGTGCACAGTCCGTAAAATTTTCCGGAAAGTTTTCAGGTGAAAATGGATTAAAATGTGAATTAGAGCTTTAAAACTCAATTAAGTCGACTTTGGTCAATATTTTAAGAAAACGGGTTCGGATTAGTATTTTGACAGTTCCGGTAGGTCCGTATCGTGTTTTGGGATTTAGGCGTATGCCCGAAATCAAATTTCGAGGTTCCTAGCTCGAGATATGAAATTTTGATGAAACATTAAAAGTTTGTTCAAATAGTGACTGAATGTCAAATTATTTGCAAACGACCCCGGACTAGAATTTTGATGATTCCAACAGCTCCGTATGGTGATTTTGGACTTAGGAGCGTGATCGAAATTTTATTTGGAAGTCTGTAGTAGAATTAGGGTTGAATTGCCAAAAGATTAATTTTTGGGAAGTTTGACCGGGGGTTGACTTTTTGATATCGAGGTTGGAATTTGATTTTGGAAATTGGAATAGGTATGTTAGGTTATTTATGACTTGTGTACAAAATTTGAAGTCATTCCGAATTAATTTGATGTGATTCGACACAAGATATAGAATTTGAAAGTTCAAAGTTCATAGATTTTGATTTGAGGTGCGATTCGTCATTTTGATGTTGTTTGATGTGGTTTGAAGCCTCGACTAAGTTTTTATTGTATTTTGGGACATGTTGTAATAATTGGTTAAGGTCCCGAGGGTCTTGGGTGAATTTCGGAAGGTAAACGGAATGGATTTCGGACAAAGAGGGTTGCTGAAAATTTCTGTTGCAGAAATTTCGCCAGAAATTTCTGGTGCGTGGAGCCAACTTTGGAAGCTTATATCTCGCAATTCATAAGGAATCAGAATATTTTCAAAACCTCAAAGTTGTAATTATTTGATTTTAGTTTCCAGAAAGTTAAATCATTCATTATTTCGATATTTGTACAGAAAGTTATGATGGATTGAATGAAGGCTATTAGAGCAGTTTAGCCAGAATTTTCTGATGCGTGGAACCGACTTTGGAAACTTATATCTCGCAATTCATAAATTATCGGAAAATTTTCAAAACATGAAAGTTGTAGTCGTTTGATTCTAGTTTCGAAAAAGTTAAACTTTTTATTATTTGGATATTTGTACATAAAGTTATGATAGATTGAAGGAAGTCTGGTACAAGCAAGTTCTGGTGGACTTTTAGTGACGGAAAATCGACTTTTTGTGACGGACGGGCAGAAACGTAAGGACCAAAAATGGTCATTTCCTTCATTTCGTTTTGGATTTTTGGAGCACGGGTCTTCGGCAATTTTTGGGCGAATTTCACGGGAAAACATTGGGGTAAATGTTCGTTATCCTATATTGATTATATTTCATGATTCCATACTCATTTACATCATAAATTCGTGAATTTTTGGAAGAAAAATCAAGATTTTTGCAAAATTTTCCAAAAACGAAAATTTAAGATTTGGAGGTCGAGTTATTTTCGGAATTTAGTAAAATTGGTATGGGTGGACTCGTAATTGAATGGGTTATCGGATTTTATAAGTTTCGCCGGATTCCGAGATGTGGGCCCCATAGGCAAATTTTGAGCTAATTTCGGATTTTATTGAAAAATGTAATATTTTCTATGAAATTGATTACTCTAATTTTTGTTGACTGTATCGAATTAATTATGACTAAATACGAATCAATCGGAGTCAAAAAATCGAGGAAAAAGCATAATACTTGGTTAAATTGGAGCAAGTCGAGGTAAGTGACTTGTCTAACCTTGTGTGGGAGAAATTTTTCCTAGGATTGATAATTATAATGTGTGAAAAGTCGTGTACACGAGGTGACGAATGTGTACACAGTGTGTGAAAGATTATGTTTTAAATTGTGTAAATCATTGTTGCGCATTAATTAAATTATTTTATTTTGTTATATTTTTCATAATTGATTTAATATTTATATTTTAAATTTGCTTGACCTTTTCCTGCTAATTGTTTTATCTGTTTAGTTGGAACTTGATTTATTTTATTTTGTGCATTATTTGAAGGTTGATTTTATTTAAAATTAAATATTATTAATATGAAGTATTTGACATTTTTAAACTTGATATTGAAGCAATGTATTAAATATTTTGAAATATTTTTTTCCTGAATTATTTATTCCTGAATATTTTTGTAAGATTTTCGTACTCATTGTGATAGAGTAGTGAGCTCTTTATTGTGAAAAAATATTATTGTTGAATTATTTTGACATGAGTCGTGAGTTCTTTATTGTGGAAAAATATTATTGTTGAATTATTTTGACATGAACCATGAGCTCTTTATTGTGGAAAAATATTATTGTTGAATTATTTTGACATGAGCCGTGAGCTCTTTATTGTGAAAAAATATTGTTGTTGAATTATTTTGGCAAGTTAAATTATTTGAGCACCTGAGATGTAAATTATGATATATTGTGATATTGATACGCATGCGGTGGTATAAGGTCTGGGTATTGAAACGCATGCGGTGAGATAAGGGTGGCTTGATACGCATGGGAAGTAGGGGGAACTACTAGAAGTCATGCGGTGTAATAAGGATGGCTAAAACGCGGGATGCTATTTCGAAAAAAATATTTTCTTTAAAATAAATTGTGAAGGCTCCCGCGGTGAGATAAGAAAATGAAATATTGTGAATTTATTTATGATTTGGGACTACGAAGCGGTACCTCGGGAGTGCCCTTGTTGATATTGATTATGGCCGCAATAGCCTTTGATTATTGTTGTGATTTTCTTAAAGTTGAAAAGAATTTTGTTTTCTTTCCACGAGGTATTTATTTGCCATTATTTGATGTAATTAAATGTGACGTACTACTTGATTCATTTTCATTGTCATTTTATCTTATAATATTGTTTAAACATTTTACCATGCCATTATTTATTCTCCAGTAGGGCCTGACCTGACCTCGTCACTACTTTACTGAAGTTAGGCTTGGCACTTACTGGGTACCGCTGTGGTGTACTCATACTATACTTCTGCACATCTTTTTGTGCAGATCCAGGTACATCTTATCAGACCACGCATCAGTAAACTAGTTGTACGAGGAGACTTCGAGGTATATCTGCCAATGTCCACAGACTCCGGAGTACCCTTCTATCTTACTATGTTGTCTTCCTTATTTGCTTTAGACTCTGATGTATAGATATATAGAGAATAAATTCTTAGAAGCTTGTGACTTATTTCTACCGGGTTTTGGGAGTTGAAATTATTTCAATTGTATTTTATTTATTTTAAATATTTATTATTATTCCGTATTGATAGGCTTACCTAGTCTTAGAGACTAGGTGCCATCATGACATTCTACGGAGGGAATTTGGGGTCGTGACAAGTTGGTATCAGATCACTAGGTTCATAGGTGTCATCAGTCACAAGCAGGTTTAGTAGAGTCTTGCGGATCGGTACGGAGACGTCCGTACTTATCTTCGAGAGGCTATGAAACTGTTAGGAAATATTCACTTCTTTGATTCCTTATCGTGCGACATTGATTTAGCTTGAAACATATATCTTATATTCTTTTGTATCCACTCGTGTATGATATTGCGCACTCGGTATCAGTTGTGCGTCGACGGTTCGTGATGCTGCAGATGGACTACGAGGGAGCTAGAGATGCTCAAACATTGCCTCAACGTGTGGTTCCGACTGAAGATGCAGGCGTATTGAGAGATCACCTAGTGAATCATGTGGGGGGTGCAATGGACGTTGGCGTCTGGTTGATTTATACGAGTTGTGAAGGTTATTATTGTGGATCATCAGGATGTTGAGACCTATGACGTCGCGACGAGTGGGGGGACTCCACTATCAGAGGATAAGGTTGGAACTTGCAGTATAGGAACAACTCTAAATTACAGAAGGTATACTCAGCGTGGACGTTAAGGTTGTGGACTCTGGGGTGCTTTGGATGAAGTACAGTTGTTGACGAGATTCTGGACTATGTGGTTCGTGCCAATATTTGTCTGTATGGAGCTCTACTTTTGTGATCGTTGTGTATAAATAGGGGTAAGGGTTACCCCAAAGAAGAATCGAAGAGTATGTTAAGAAATGGGTCAGAACAGTGTTGAATCAGCATAAAAGAAGAAGAAATTGGCCTTGGGAGAGATAATTCTCCACCGGTGTTCGTGGCAAGCCTATTAAGAGGGCAGACCAGCCAATGCAACACTGCCCACTTGGCTCATTTCTCAGAAACGCTTTTGAAAGAGTTTGTTTCCCAAACTCTCCGTAATGCGTGGCGCATAGGGTGTGAATGGTTGTGCCAGGTCACCATGACTGTGTCATAATATGCCATCAGGTTCAATAAGTTAGTCTATCATATTCCTACTTTGCTTCCTACAACCAGAGAGCGAGTCCATAGATTCATTAAAGGACCCAATTATAATCATAAAATTTTATACGACTCGGGAGCTATAGGTTGATACTTCATTTTTGCTAGTAGTAGAAATTGCCAAGCTATTAGAACGTGTTCGGGGTGAGGAAAAAGGAAACTAAGGAGACCAAGATGTCTTGATGTTCTGGGGGATTTAATGCATTTTACTCTGCAAGTATAAATCATTATGGCGGGGTCTCGGGCAGTCGGCTAGCCCAGTCCGCACATCGGATTACTCAGTGTGCTCCAGTAAGTTCGTTTAATGCACCACTGACATGAGTTTCCTACAATGGTTATTCCAGTTATCTGGCATAGACTCAATATGAGCAGCCAAACCCGCAAAGGGGTTGTTATGAATACGGTGATACTAGGCACATCATGAGAAAATTGTCCCAAACTTGGGAGAGACTTATTTCATCAAAGCACTCAGGCTACGTGCCCCATTGCAGTTACTACATCACCCACACGACCAGTTAGGGGTGGAGGACAGACGGGTAGAAGGCGTCCTAGAGGTGGAGACCCAACCGTTGATATATTTGTTTTATGGTATGGCGGAGGTCGCTACATCAGTTGGTGTCGTTATAGGTACTACCTTGATATAATATAAAGGTATAATTTCCTTAACTTGATTCGGTTCTGAGTATCGAGACGAGTCCTCCTATTATGCTCCACTTATGAGTGAGTTTCATAATTATATAATCTACTTATGTGTTTACTCCTGTTGGGAGAGTCCATGGAGATAACTACGCCTATCATTCCATGTTGGTCACTAATAAGACCCGTGAGGCTAAATGTGGCTTTCTGTTACTCATTTCGGTAAGTTTTGATGTAATTTACGGATAATTAATTACAAATTATGAATTATATGCCCTACCGGTGTGGGGTTCATTATATGTTGTGATTTTTCTTAACATAAATTATTTAGAAGAAGCAAATGAAAAGTTTCGATTGGCACGATATGCATATTACTTGTGATTTAGAACCGAGGATGAGATCCTCATATTTTAATATAAACTGATATGTTTAAACCGGTGCTACGAGCTGCGGTGGAAGTTATATAAGGACGAGATCCTTGTGAGGAAAAAATTATTGTGTTTAAATTCTCCCTTGTGAATTTTAATTTGTACTATAGTACTAATAGGGAGTCATGCCTGTTAGGCTTATTTGAAAATTCTATATGAAATTCTCTGTGCATACTTGCCAATTTTGTGTTGTAATTATTGAGTTTTAACCTAGGAGGTAGGTTCCTGCCCAGGTGACGTTAAATGTGACTCATTAATTTGGCTAAATAATTATGATGGTCTTCATGCCTCGTATCTCATTATTAGTATTGTGAAGGTTTGAAATGAAATTTTTGTTAACATGTAGTTAATTGACCATTTTGTAATTGATTATGAATAACTATTAAGACCAGATTGACCTAGAAGGGTGGTACGTTCATATGGACCGAGGAATGTGAGGAGAGCTTCCAAAAGCTCAAGACAGCTTTGACTACAGCCCCAATGTTGGTATTACCTACAGGTTCATGGTCTTATATTGTGTATTGTGATGCGTCGCATATTGACCTCGGCGCAGTGTTGATACAAGACGGTAAGGTGATTGCCTATGCGTCCAGACAGTTAAAGGTGCATGAGAAGAATTATCCTGTACACAACCTTGAGTTAGAAGCTATTGTTCATGCCTTAGAGATTTGGCGGCATTATTTGTACGGTGTCCATTGCGAGGTCTACACCGATCACCGAAGTCTACAACATCCATTTAAATAGAAGGATCTTAATTTGCGGCAGCGGAGATGGTTGGAGTTGCTTAAGGATTATGATATCACCATTCTCTATCATCCTGGGAAGGCCAATATAGTGGCCGATGCCTTGAGTCGTAAGGCGGCGAGTTTGGGAAGCTTAGTATATTTACTGGTAGCAGAGAGGCCTTTAGCCTTGGATGTTCAGGCCTTGGCCAACCAGTTTGTTAGACTGGATGTTTCCGAGCCGAGCCGAGTTTTGGCTTGTGTGGTTTATCGGTCTTCTCTTTATGACCGTATCAGGGAACATCAGTATGATGACCCCCATCTGCTTGTCCAAAAGGACACAGTTCAGTACGGCGATGCCAAGGAAGTCACTATTGGAGATGAAGATGTTGGAGGGCAGAATATGTGTGCCAAATGTAGATGGTTTGCGCGACTTTATTTTTAGGAGGCTCACAGTTCGCGGTACTCTATTCATCCGGGTGCTGCAAAGATGTATCAAGACTAGAGACAACACTATTGGTGGAGGCGGATGAAGAAAGACATAGTGGAATATGTAGCTCGCTACCTAAATTGTCAGCAGGTAACATATGAGCATCAACAACCGGGTGGATTGCTTCAGAAGTTGGAAATTCCAGAATGGAAATGGGAGCGGATCACTATGGATTTCGTTGTTGGGCTCCCACGGACTCGGAAGAAGTTCGATGCAGTTTGGGTGATTGTGGATAGATTGACCAAGTCAGCTCATTTCATTCCTGTGATTACTACTTACTCTTCAGAGCTGCTGGCTCAGGTATATATTCGCGAGATTGTCAGACTTCACGGTATACTGGTATCTATCATCTCTGACCGGGGTACATAGTTTACCTCACGTTTTTGGAGGTTTGTACATTGAGAGTTGGGTACTCGTATGGAGTTGAGTACAACATTTCACCCTCAGACGGGCGGGCAGTCCGAACACACTATTCAGATACTGGAGGATATGCTTCGTGCGTGTGTGATAGATTTTAGGGGTGCTTGGGATTAGTTCTTACCACTTGCGGAGTTTGCTTACAACAATAGTTGTCAGTCAAGCATTCAGATGGCTCCATATGAGGCCTTGTATGGTAGGCGGTGCCGGTCCGCAGTGGGTTGGTTTGAACCGGGCGAGGCTAGGCTAGGCTATTGGGTACAGACTTGGTTCAGGATGCCTTGAAAAAGGTTAAGTTGATTCAAGATTGACTTCCTACAACCCAATCTAGATAGAAGAGTTATGCGAATCGGAAGGTTCATGATATTGCATTCATGGTTGGTGAGAGGGTATTGCTCCGGGTTTCGCCTGTGAAGGGTGTGGTGAGGTTTGGGAAGAAGGGCAAGTTGAGCCCTAGGTATATTGGGCCTTTTGAGATTCTTGAGAGAGTTGGAGAGGTGGCTTTCAAACTTCCACTGCCACCTAGTCTCTCTGCGGTTCATCCGGTATTCCATGTTTCATGCTTCAAAAATATCACGGCGATCCGTCTCATGTGTTAGACTTCAGTTCGGTTCAGTTGGACAAGGATCTATCTTATATTGATGAACCAGTGGCTATTTTGGATAGGCAGGTTCGAAAGTTGAGATCAAAGCACATTGTTTCCGTGAAGGTTCAGTGGAGGGGCCATCCGGTCGAAGTGGCGACTTGGGAGATCGAGCATGATATGTGCAGCTGTTATCCACACTTATTCACCAACTCAGGTACTTTTTCTAACTCCGTTCGAAGACGAACATTTGTTTTAGAGGTGGAGAATGTGATGACCCAAAATGTCATCTTTAAATTTAATAATTAATTTTATATTCTAAGACCTCAAAAAGTACTATTTATCATTCCTCGCCTTGCGTGCGCAGTCTGTAAAATTTTTCGGAAAGTTTTCAGGTGAAAAATGGATTAAAATGTGAATTAGAACTTTAAAACTCAACTAAGTTGACTTTGGTCAACATTTTGAGCAAACGGACTCGGATCAGTATTTTGATAGTTCCGATAGGTCCGTATCGTGATTTGGGACTTAGGCGTATGCCCGGAACTAAATTCCGAGGTCACTAGCCCGAGATATGGAATTTTGATGAAAACTTAAAAGTTTAAGTTCAAATAGTGACTGGATGTCAAATTATGTGCAAACGACACCAGAAAAGAATTTTGATGATTCCAACAGCTCCGTACGGTTATTTTGGACTTAGGAGCGTGATCTGAATTTTATTTGAAAGTCTGTAGTGAAATTAGGTTTGAAATGCCAAAAGTTAAATTTTTGGAAAGTTTGACCGGGGGGTTGACTTTTTGATATCGAGGTCGGAATCCGATTCTGGAAATTGGAATAGGTATGTTAGGTCATTTATGACTTGTGTGCAAAATTTAAAGTCATTCCGAATTGATTTGTTATGTTTCGGCACAAGATATAGAATTTGAAAGTTCAAAGTTCATAGATTTTGATTTGAGGTGCGATTCATCGTTTTGATGTTGTTTGATGTGGTTTGAAGCCTCGACTAAGTTCGTATTGTATTTTGGGATATGTTGGAATAATTGGTTATGGTCCCGAGGGTCTCGGGTGGATTTCGGAAGGTAAACGGAATGGATGTCAGACAAAGAGGGTTGCTGAAAATTTCTTTTGCAGAAATTTCGCGTGGAGCCAACTTTGAAAGCTTATATCTCGAAATGCATAAGGAATCAGAAAATTGACAAAACATTAAAGTTGTAGTAGTTTGATTCTAGTTTCCAGAAAGTTAGATTATGCATTATTTGGACATTCGTACAGAAATTTATGATGGATTGAATGAAGGATAGTAGAGCAGTTTCGTCAGAAATTTCTGATGCGTGGAGCCGATTTTGGAAGCTTATATCTCGCAATTCATAAGGAATCGGAAAATTTTCAAAACAGGAAAGTTGTAGTCGTTTGATTCTAGTTTCCAGAAAGTTAAATCATTTATTATTTGGACATTTGTACATATGGTTATGATCGATTGAAGGAAGGCTGGTACGAGCAAGTTTTGGTAGACTTTTAGTGACGGAAAATGAATTTTTAGTGACGGATGGGCAGAAACTTAAGGATCTAAAATGGTCATTTCTTTCATTTCGTTTTGAATTTTTGGAACACGGTTCTTGGATAATTTTTGGGCGATTTTTACGGAAAAATATTGGGGTAAATATTCCTTATCCTATGTTAATTATATTTCATGATTCCATACTCATTTACATCATAAATCCGTGAATTTATGGAAGAAAAATCAAGATTTTTGCAAAATCTTCCAAAATTGAAAATTCAAGATTTGGAGGTCGAGTTGTTATCGGAATTTGGTAAAATTAGTATGGATGGACTCGTAATTTAATGGGTTATCGGATTTTGTATGTTTCGCCGGATTCCGAGATGTGGGCCCCACGGGCAAATTTTTGAGTTAATTTTGGATTTTATTGAAAAATATAATATTTTCTTATGAAATTGATTACTATAATTTTTGTTGACTGTATCGAATTAATTATGACTAGATACGAGTCGATCGGGGTCGGAAAATCGAGAAAAAAGCATAATACTTGGTTAAATTGGAGCAAGTCGAGGTAAGTGACTTGTCTAACCTTGTATGGGGGAAATTTCCCCTAGGATTGATAATTGTAATGTGTGGAAACTCATGTACACGAGGTGACGAGTGTGTACACGGGCTAAATATAAAAGATTATATTTTTAATTGTGTAGATCATTGTTGCGCATTAATTAAATTATTTTATTTTGTTATATTCTTCATTATAGATTTAATGTTTATATTTTAAATTTGCTTGACCTTTTCCTGCTAATTATTTTATCTGTTTAGTTGGAACTTGGTTTCTTTTATTCTGTGCATTATTTTAAGCTTGATTTTCTTTAAATTAAATATTATTAATATGAAGTATTTGACATTTTTAAACTTGATATTGAAGCAACGTATTAAAGATTTTGAAATATAATTTTTCTGAATTATTTACTCCTGAATATTTTTATAAGATTTTCGTACTCATTGTGATGGAGCAGTGAGCTCTTTATTGTGAAAAATATTATTGTTGAATTATTTTGAAATGAGCCGTGAGCTCTATTGTGGAAAAATATTATTGTTGAATTATTTTGACATGAGCCGTGAGCTCTTTATTGTGAAAACATATTATTGTTGAATTATTTTGACATGAGCCGTGAGCTCTTTATTGTAGAAAAATATTGTTGTTGAATTATTTTGGCAAGTTAAATTATTTGAGCACATGAGGTGCACATTGTGATATTGATACGCATGCAGTGGTATAAGGTCTAGGTATTGAAACGCATGCGGTGAGATAAGGGTGGCTTGATACGCGTGGCTAGTAGGGAGAACTACTAGAAGTCATAGGGTGTGATAAGGATGGCTAAAACGCGAGATGCTATTTCGGGAAAAATATTTTCTTTAAAATAAATTGCGAAGGCTCCCGCGGTGAGATAGGAAAATGAAATATTGTGAATTTATTTATGATTTGTGACTACGAGGTGGTACCTCGGGAGTGCCCTTGTTGATATTGATTTATGGCCGGAGTTGCCTTTGATTATTGTTGTGATTTTCTTAAAGTCGAAAAGAATTCTGTTTTGTTTCCACTAGGTATTTATTTGCCATTATTTGATGTAATTAAATGTGACATACTACTTGATTCATTTCCATTGTCATTTTATCTTATAATATTATTTAAATATTTCACCATGCCATTATTTATTCTCCAGTAGGGCCTGACCTGACCTCGTCACTACTCTACTGAGGTTAGGCTTGACACTTACTGGGTACCGCTGTGGTATACTCATACTACGCTTCTGCACATCTTTTTGTGCAGATCCATGTACATCTTATCAGACCACGCATCAGTAAACTAGTTGTACGAAGAGATTTCGAGGTATATCTACCAGGGTCCGCAGACTCCAAAGTCCTATTCTATCTTACTATGTTGTCTTCCTTATTTGCTTTAAACTCTGATGTATAGAGACATAGAAAATAAATTCTAATAAGCTTGTGACTTATTTCTACCAGGTTTTGGGAGTTGAAATTATTTGAATTGTAATTTATTTATTACAAATATTTATTATTATTACGCATTGATATGCTTACCTAGTGTTAGAGACTAGGTGTCATCACGACAACCTACAGAGGGAATTTGGGGTCGTAACATAATGAGTGACAAGTTTTGGAGGGGTTTAAGGTATTTTGCCCATTAGGAAACATGACATACAGCATTATACGAACTGCTATGCTATTGCTGAACCTCTCTTTTGTTTCTTATTTTCACAACTTGAAATAAATATTATTTAAATGGAAAATGTTTGACAAAACTTATAAAATCCAGTTTGAGAAAGAATGTCTTTTCATAGCTAGATCCCAATGTTATTTTAATTACTTGCCCACTTATTTTTGGAAAATGACTGAAACCGAAAAATTCATCAATACTTCATTAAACTCAGCATCACACATGGTCCGTTGTTCCAGGTCTTCTCAAAGAAAGCGTAGAAACTCTACTTTGTTTTTCAAATTTGTTTCTGGTTCTTTGTTTAGCTCAGTTTACCAGACCTTTAACCTAACTCTTTATTATTAACAAAAATTAAAAAATAGTAAATCTGGAAATCAATCAGTGGATAACAATTTTTTTAATGGCACTCATGACAGAGTTAACCGAACATCTATTTAGCAAAGATAATACATAATACCCATTAGGGTTGTCCACTTTACCAGTTGCACCCTCGTATTTTGCATGTGTCCAGGACCTCCTGGCTTGTTTGAATATAATAAATGTCATCTTTCGTGATTAATACCAGTTTCAGCTAAAATGATATATGACACACACAAATCATAGTTTGACACATATTTTTTATACCATATAATTTCTTTTCATTTATTATTTATTTTATCTTTCTTTTATTTTGTTTTTTATTTTCTTCATCTCCCAACCACCCCTCGAAGTCTCGTTCTTCGTCCCAGCAGCTCCCTAGCTCCCTTCCCCTAACTGATTATTTCTTCTGTTTGGTTTTTTAATTTCAAATTTCTCTATTTATGTCTTCTTCTTCTTTTTTTCCTGTTCCATCCCACCTCTATGCCCTTTTCTTCATTTTCCTTTTTATATTAAATATTCTTCATTATTTAATGTGTCGCGGAAATCACCATTTTTTCCGATGAAAAATATTGTTTGAAAACAAATACGAAAAAAATGAAGAAAAAGAAAAAGAAAAAAAGAGAAAAAATGTATTACATATGATTTTTAGGATGGAGTGGAAGGATTTTTTAACAAAAAACGCAAAAGTAGGAAACTCCGGCGAGATAGTCACCCAAAAGTAGGTCCGCAGTGGGTTGGTTTGAACCGGGCAAGGCTAGGTTATTGGGTACAGACTTGGTTCAGGATGCCTTGGAAAAGGTTAAGTTGATTCAAGATTGACTTCCTACAGCCCAATCTAGATAGAAGAGTTATGCGAATCGGAAGGTTCATGATGTTGCATTCATGGTTGGTGAGAGGGTATTGCTCCGGATTTCGCCTGTGAAGGGTGTGATGAGGTTTGGGAAGAAGGGCAAGTTGAGCCCTAGGTATATTGGGCCTTTTGAGATTCTTGAGAGAGTTGGAGAGGTGGCTTTCAAACTTCCACTGCCACCTAGTCTCTCTGCGGTTCATCCGGTATTCCATGTGTTCCATGCTTCGAAAATATTACGGCGATCCGTCTCATGTGTTAGACTTCAGTTCGGTTCAGTTGGACAAGGATCTATCTTATATTGAGGAACCAGTGGCTATTTTGGATAGGCAGGTTCGAAAGTTGAGATCAAAGCACATTGTTTCCGTGAAGGTTCAGTGGAGGGGCCATCCGGTCGAAGTGGCGACTTGGGAGACCGAGCATGATATGTGCAGCTGTTATCCACACTTATTCACCAACTCAGGTACTTTTTCTAACTCCGTTCGAAGACGAACGTTTGTTTTAGAGGTGGAGAATGTGATGACCCAAAATGTCATCTTTAAATTTAATAATTAATTTTATATTCTAAGACCTCAAAAAGTACTATTTATCATTCCTCGCCTTGCGTGCGCAGGCCGTAAAATTTTTCGGGAAGTTTTTGGAATTAGGCTTGAAATGCCAAAAGTTAAATTTTTGGGAAGTTTGACCGGGGGGGTTGACTTTTTGATATCGAGGCCTGAATCCGATTTTGGAAATTGGAATAGGCCTGTTAGGTCATTTATGACTTGTGTGCAAAATTTGAAGTTATTCCGAATTGATTTGATGTATTTCGGCACAAGTTATAGAATTTGAAAGTTCAAAGTTCATAGATTTTGATTTGAGGTGCGATTCGTCGTTTTTATGTTGTTTGATGTGGTTTGAAACCTCGACTAAGTTCATATTGTATTTTGGGACATGTTAGAATAATTGGTTAAGGTCCCGAGGATCTCGGGTGGATTTCGGAAGGATTTTTTAACAAAAAACGCAAAGGTAGATAACTCCGGCGAGATAGTCATCCTAAAAATGGAAATTGTCTTTTTTTATTCCAAATCTGAAATCTCTTTCTCAGTTTTATATGTCCTTGCTTGACATTTTCTTTCATTGGATTATTGCTAATTTGCTCGTCTTTAGCATTGACTTTTCTTTTTTAGTTAACATGGCTTCTTAGTTCAGGCTTTAACTGTTGGGTATTCTTTTGTTAACAGAGAAGAAAGGTGAAGTGAAGAAATAAAAGAAAAAAGAAAAGAAAAAGTAAAAGGACATTAATAAAAGAAGTAAAAATTATAAAATAAACAGAGTTGGGGAGCTTTTTTTTAAATTATTTTCACGCACTAAGATTTCGTGAGAAACAATTCAGATGCCACGTGCACTCAAAAGGTGATACTTATACCATTTCGAACAAAGACAATAGGGTCATAAGTCATCCGCAAAGTTTGAAGGTGCAACTGATAAAGTGAGACAACCCCAATAGGTAATCCTGACTTCTTAGGGGTAGTTTGGTAGTGGAATAAGGGATAATAATCATAGGATAAAATATAAAATTATTTTATCTCATATTTGGTAAATGGTGAGATTATCTATCCTATATAAAAGCAAAGATAGCTAATCCCAGATATTCTTGTCTATCACATCCCTTAGGAACGCAGAATACCTAAAAAATAGGGATTATTAATTACAACCGTAAATTATTTGTGGTCTTAATTACCCCCTCAACTTGGCCTTTTGAGAGCCACTACCCCCTGGATGCTGATGTGGCAAAGAGTATGGGTGCACTCTCTTTTAAGCGCGTAAGAGTGAAGAAAAATTGAAAAATCAGCTTCCAAATAGGTTATTTTTTAACATTTAATTATCATATAATCATATATAATGATTTATTTGTTACAACTATGTATATCTTCTTGCTTCATCTTAACATACAATGTGGACTTTATTCTAACTTTTATTATTTTTAATTTCTTCTAAAATATAATGTCTAGTTGTTCCTGCTGCATATTTCATTTTTTGTTTTTGGCCAAATTTGTAAAACGTTTGGTAGGAACTCCATCATTTTAGCCAAATAATTTTTTTTTTTAGCAAAAATAATGGAGTACGAGTTGTGTATATTTCCTATTTTTTTCTTTATATATAATGTCTATTTATTTTAATTTTATATTTTTATTTACAAGTCAAACCAATAAAAAAAATTGGTCATAGCTCAATTATTTTTTACCAAATAAAAGAAATATAGCCAAAATAATGAACTTGCAATTGTATAATTTTGTATTTCTTCTTTTGATGCAATAACTATTTATTTTAACTGTGTATTTTTACCTTTTCAGGTAAAATCTATAAAAAAAAAATATTTTTAGAGCATCATAACCAAAACTTTATTATTTTTAGCCAAATAAAAAAATTTGCCTAAATAATGGAGTTCTATCCAAGTTTTATTATAAATTTTATTCGAAAAATATTATCTAAAAAGGTAACATACTTAAAAAAGTAAAAATATATTTTTTTTTCAAAAAAATGCTACATAGACAGAAAAATCCACGTGGCAGGCGAGTGCATGCCACTTTCCTGGGATTAGATCGTCCAAGAGTGTAACATCTATCGAATAACCAAGTATAGGGGGGTAATTAAAATCATAGATAGTTCAAGGATATAACCAATAATGCATGCCCATTATACTAAGGTATACAACATTATACTAACTGGTATGCTATTGCTGAACCTCTCTTTTGTTTCTTATTTTCACAACTTGAAATAAATTCTATTTAAATGGAACATGTTTGACAAATTTGTTTCTGGTTCTTTGTTTAGCTCAGTTTACCGGACCTTTAACCTAACTCTTTGTTATTAACAAAAAGTAAAAAATAGTAAATATGGAAATCAATCAGTGGATAACAATTTTTTTAATGACACTCATCACAGAGTAAACGAAACATCTATTTAGCAAAGATAATACATAGTACCTATTAGGTTGTCTCACTTTATCAGTTGCACCGTCGTATTTTGCACGGGTCCAGGACTTCCTAGTTTTGTTTGAATATAATAAATGTCATCTTTCGTGATTAATATCAGTTTCAGCTAAAATGGTATATGACACACACAAATCATATTTTGACACGTGTTTTTTATACCATATAATTTCTTTTCATTTATTATTTATTTTATCTTCCTTTTATTTTCTTTTTTATTTTCTTCATCTCCCAACCACCCCTCGAAGTCTCGTTCTTCGTCCCAGCAGCTCCCTAGCTCCCTTCCCCTAACCGATTATTTCTTCTGTTTGGTTTTTTAATTTCAAATTTCTCTATTTATGACTTCAAATATTGTTTGAAAAAAAATAAGAAAAAAATGATGAAAAAGAAAAAGAAAAGAAGAGAAAAAATGTATTACGTATGATTTTTAGGATGGAATGGAAGGATTTTTTAACAAAAAACGCAAAGGTAGAAAACTCTAACGAGATACTCATTGGAAAAATGGCAATTGTCATTTTTATTCCAAATCTGAAATCTCTTTCTCAGTTTTATATGTCCCTGCTTGACATTTTCTTTCATTGGATTATTGCTAATTTGCTGGTCTTTAGCATTGAGTTTTCTTTTTTAGTTAACATGTCTTCTTACATCAGGCTTTAATTGCTGGGTATTCTTTTGTTAACTGAGAAGAAAGGTGAAGTGAAGAAATAGAAGAAAAAAGAAAAGAAAAAGTAAAAGGACATTAATAAAAGAAGTAAAAATGATAAAATAAACAGATTTGGGGCGCTTTTTTTTAATTATTTTCACGCGCTAAGATTTCATGAAAAATAATGCAAATGCCACGTGCGCTCAAAAGGTTGTACTTATACCATTTCGAACAAAGACAATAGGGTCATAAGACATTCGCAAAGTTTGAGGGTGCAACTGGTAAAGTGAGACAACCTAATAGGTAATCCTAACTTCTTACGGGTTGTTTGGTGGTGGAATAAGGGATAACAATCATAGGATAAAATATAAAATTAGTTTATCTCGTATTTGGTAAATGGTGAGATTATCTCGTCTTTAGCATTGAGTTTTGTTTTTTAGTTAACTTGGCTTCTTAGTTCAGGCTTTAATTGCTGGGTATTCTTTTGCTAACTGAGAAGAAAGGTGAAGTGAAGAAATAGAAGAAAAAAGAAAAGAAAAAGTAAAAGCACATTAATAAAAGAAGTAAAAATGATAAAATAAACGGATTTGGGGAGCTTTTTTTTTTATTTGGGGGTGCAGCTGATAAAGTGAGGCAACCCAATAGATAATTACATATTATCCCTAGAACAGCGAACACATAAAAATTAATCACCGCTCTAAATGGGTGGGATCAAATTTCCATGAAGTTGATGTGAAGATGCAATTCAAGTACTACACGAGTTGACATTTTTGAATGACCACAAATTTGTAGACTCTTAAGATGTCGTGGAAAACAACAAAGCTCATTGAGTTCATGTTGACTAATTAGTCACACACACTGCTGAAATATCTTCTTTTAATACAATGACTATTTATTTCAATTGTGTATTTTTATTATTTTGATAAAATCTATAACAAAATATATTTTTAGAGCACCATAACTAAAACTTTATTTTAACTGTCATTTATGACTTGCGTGCAAAATTTAAAGTTATTCCGGATTGATTTGATGTATTTCGCCACAAGATATAGAATTTGAAAGTTCATAGTTCATTAGGCTTGAATTGGGGCATGGTTCATGATTTTAGCGTTGTTTGATATTATTCAAGGTTTCGACTAAGTTCGTATGATGTTTTAGGACTTATTGGTATATTTGGTTGAGGTCCCGAGGGGCTCGGATGAGTTTCGGGGTAGTTTCGGATAATTTTTAGGCCATTCTTAGTTGCTGGTCTTTGTCCACAGAGATATGCATCGCGATCGCGGACAAATGGTTGCGGTCGCGAAGAGCAATTTTGCTGTTTGGGCACTGTGAATCGCGATCGCGGAAGCCTTTTCACGATCACGTAGATGAAAATCCTGTTGCACTAACCCGACTTTGGAAGCTTATATCTTGTAATCTATAAGGAATTTGGGGATGATCTAAAAATGAAATTTGTAGCCCTTCATGTTTAGTTTTCAGAAATGTGAACCAATTTTCATTTGGATTTATGTACCAAAAGTTATGGTAGATAAACTATAAGCTATCCGGGAAGATTTTAGAAATTTCTGTTGCATAGGGCTGACTTTAGAAGCTTATATCTCAAATTCTATAAAGAATTGAGAGATGAGAAACAAATGAAAGTTATAGCTCTTGTTGTCTGGTTTTCAGAAAGTTAAACCATTTATAATTTGGAGTTTTGTACAAAATATTATGACTATTAAACTGGAGGCTGTTGGGAAGATGTTGGGGAGTTTGTTCTTCGCGATCGCGATTGGTTTTCCGCGATCGCGAAAAGCAATTTTGGGGCTCAAAATTTTTGTGCTTCACAATCGCAAAGCATTTTTCGTGATCGCGAAGGTAAATACCTGTGCAGTAGCTATATTTTGAAGTTTCAGCCATTTTTAACATATTTGAAGCTATGAAGCTCGGATTGAAGCGATTTTTGAGGCGATTTAGAAATCAAGATTTTTGCAAAACTTTCCAAAAACGAAAATTTAAGATTTGGAGGTCGAGTTGTTATCGGAATTTGATAAAATTGGTATGGTTGAACTCGTATCGGAATTGGTGTTCGAATTTTGTAACTTTTATCGGGTTCCGAGGTGTGGTCCCCACAGACGATTTTTGAGCTAAAATTTCGGATATTTATGGAAAATTAGCATTTTCTTATGTAATTAATTCCAATAAATTTTATTGACCGAAACGAATTAATTGTGACTAGATTCAAGATATTCAGAGGCCGATTTACAAGGCAAGGGCATAGCAGAGTAAAGAATTTCACACATTGAGGTAAGTAACAGTTTTAAATCTGGACCTGAGGGTATGAAACTCCGGATTTTGGTATCATGTGATTATTTTGGAGGTGACGCACATGCTAGGTGACCGGCGTGTGGGCGTGCACCGAAGGAATTATTACTTGGTCCGTCCCGGGAAACTGTAAAGTTGAATAATTTGTTGTTAGATATATGCTCTCTATGTGTTGATAAAATTTTACTATAAATCATGTTAGAAATCATGCTTAGGCTATGTGATAGTAATGTTGGGACCCACAGAGGTCGCGTACTTGTTGAATTGCCTGCTAAATGCTATATGTACTCAGTCTCAGCTTTTACTTGCACATTTTATCTCAGTTTGTGTTATTATTATTGATACATCATATCATTGTTGTTTGGGCTGATTTCATGATTATTAAGAACCCGAGAGACTGGAGAGATTTCTGACTGAGTGAGGCCGAGGGCCTGATTGTGAGATATTGATACTATAGCACGTGAGTTGGCCGTGCGAATCCTTATATTATACTATAGCACGTGAGTTGACCGTACAGCACGTGAGTTGGCCGTGCGGATCCAGATATTTATATTATGGCACGTGAGTTGTCCGTGCAGATTATAGCGCTTGGGCTGTAGGATCCCCTCCGGAGTCTGTACACCCCTAGTGAGCGCGGGTATCCATGGAGAGTGAGTGATGAGGGCTGGGAGCTCAGTGAGTAATTGTTGTCCTCAGAGATTGTACTTGATTTCCATTTGTTGTTCCACTTAATTACTATGTATCATTGTGGTGAAATCTCTGAAAGACTTTTATATACAGATTACATGAACATGAACTGTATAAAAATTGATTTGACATTAAACTGTCAGATTTGATAGCATGTCTATTCTTTGCTGGAATTACTGAAAATGAACCATAACTGTGTAGCTCATTACTATCTTGAGTTTCTTATTTATTATTATTAATTGCTGAGTTGATTGTACTCATACTACATACTGCACTTCGTGTGCAGATTCAGGTGTTCCCAGACATAGCGGGTATTGATCCTTTCACGCAGTTGATTTTCAGGAGATTTTGAGGTAGCTGCCGTGTTCCGCAGAACTTGTCTCTCCTTCTCTATCTCCTTATTTATTGTATTTGGTCTCAGACTATTATAGACCGTATTTTTCAGACTTGTATTTAGATTAGATGCTCATTACTAAGTGACACCGGGTTTTGGGAGTGATATATTTGAAATTTTGAGATTTCTTCCGGTGAATTTAATTATTTTGTTTTCAAACTTGAAATAAATTATGGTCTATTGAGATTTTCGGTTTGCCTAGTATTGACATAGGCGTCATCACGACGGGTGAGATTTTGGGTCGTGACAATTATACAAACTGCTATGCTATTGCTAAACCTCTCTTTTGTTTCTTATTTTCACAACTTGAAATAAATTTTATTTAAATGGAAAATGTTTGACAAAACTTATAAAATCCCGTTTGATAAAGAATGTCTTTTCATAGCTAGATCCCAATGTTATTTTAATTACTTGCCCACTTATTTTAAACTCAGCATCACGCATGGTCCGTTGTTCCAAGTCTTCTCAAAGAAAGCGCAGAAACTCCACTTTGTTTTTCTTTCTTCCTTTGTCTGGTTTTTCAAATTTGTTTGTGGTTCTTTGTTTAGCTCAGTTTACCAAACCTTTAACCTAACTCTTTGTTATTAACAAAAAGTAAAAAATAGTAAATATGGAAATCAATCAGTGGATAACAATTTTTTTAATGGCACTCATGACAGAGTAACCGGAACATCTATTTAGCAAAGATAATACATAATACGCATTAGGGTTGGCCCATTTTACCAGTTGCACCCTCGTATTTTGCATGGGTCCAAGACCCCCCGACTTTGTTTTAATATAATAAATGTCATCTTCCGTGATTAATACCAGTTTCAGATAAAATAGTATATGACACACACAAATCATATTTTGACACGTGTATTTTATACCATATAATTTCTTTTCATTTATTATTTATTATATCATCCTTTTATTTAAATTTTTATTTTCTTCATCTCCCAACCACTCCCCGAAGTCTCGTTCTTCGTCCCAGCAGCTCCCTAGCTCCCTTCCCCTAACTGATTATTTCTTCTGTTTGGTTTTTTAATTTCAAATTTCTCTATTTATGTCTTCTTCTTCTTTTTTTCCTGTTCCATCCCACCTCTATGCCCTTTTCTTCATTTTCCTTTTTATATTAAATATTCTCCATTATTTAATGTGTCGCAGAAATCACCATTTTTTTCGGTGAGAAATATTTTTTGAAAAAAAATAAGAACAAATGAAGACAAAGAAAAAGAAAAGAAGAGAAAAAATGTATTACATATGATTTTTAGGATGGAATGGGAGGATTTTTTAACAAAAAACGCAAAGGTAGAAAACTCTGGCGAGATACTCATCGGAAAAATGGCAATTGTCATTTTTATTCCAAATCTGAAATCTCTTTCTCAGTTTTATATGTCCCTGCTTGACATTTTCTTTCATTGGATTATTGCTAATTTGCTCGTCTTTAGCATTGAATTTTCTTTTTTAGTTAACATGTCTTCTTAGTTCAGGCTTTAACTGCTGGGTATTCTTTTGTTAACTGAGAAGAAAGGTGAAGTGAAGAAATAGAAGAAAAAAGAAAAGAAAAAGTAAAAGGACATTAATAAAAGAAGTAAAAATGATAAAATAAACAGAGTTGGGGATTTTTTTTTAATTATTTTCACGCGCTAAGATTTCGTGAAAAATAATTCAGATGCCACGTGCGCTCAAAAGGTTGTACTTATACCATTTCGAACATAGACAATAGGGTCATAAGACATCCGCAAAGTTTGAGGGTGCAACTGGCAAAGTGAGACAACCCCAATAGGTAATCCTAACTTCTTAGGGGTTGTTTGGCGGTGGAATAAGGGATAACAATCATAGGATAAAATATAAAATTATTTTATCTCGTATTTGGTAAACTTGACAGGGATTATTAGTTACAACCCTAAATTATTCGTGGTCTTAATTACTCCCTCAACTTGGGCCTTTGAGAGCCACTACCCCCTGGATGCTGATGTGGCAAAGAGTGTGGGTGCACTCTCTTTTAAGCGCGGAGTGAAAAAAAATTAAAAAATCAGCTTCCAAATAGGTTATATTTTAACATTTAATTGTCATATAATCATATATAATGATTTATTTGTTACAACTATGTATTTCTTCTTACTTCATCTTAACATACAATGTGGACTTTATTCTAACTTTTATTATTTTTAATTTTTTCCAAAATATAATGTCTATTTATTCCTACTGCATATTTCTTTTTTTGTTTTTGGCCAAATTTGTAAAACGTTTGGTAGGAACTCCATCATTTTAACCAAATAAAAAACTATTAGCAAAAATTATGGAATACCAGTTGTGTATATTTCCTATTTTTTTCTTCATATATAATGTCTATTTATTTTAATTTTGTATTTTTATTTTCGAGCCAAACCAATAAAGCAAATTGGCTATAGCTCAATTATTTTTACCAAATAAAAGAAGTATAACCAAAATAATGAACTTGCAATTGTACATTTTTTTTATTTCTTCTTTTGATGCAATGACTATTTATTTTAACTGTGTATTTGTACTTTTTTCATATAAAATCTATAAAAAAAATATTTTTCGAGCACCATAACCAAAACTTTATTATTTTTAGCCAAATACAAAAATTAGCCTAAATACTGTAGTTTTATCCAAGTTTTATGATAAATATTATTCGAAAAATATTATCTAAAAAGGTAATATACTTAAAAAGGTAAAATATATTTTTTCTTTCAAAAAAATGCCACATAGACAGAAAAATCCATGTGGCAGGTGAGTGCATGCTACTTTCTTGGGATGAGATCATCCAAGGGGGTAACATTTATCGAATAACCAAGTATAGGGGGTAATTAAAACCATTTATAGTTCATGGATATAACCAATAATGTGTGATGACCCAAAATGTCATCTTGAAATTTAATAATTAATTTTGTATTCTAAGACCTCGACAAGCACTATTTATCATTCCTCCCTCAAAAAGTACTATTTATCATTCCTCGACTTGCGTGCACAGTCCGTAAAATTTTCCGAAAAGTTTTCAGGTGAAAATGGATTAAAATGTGAATTAGAGCTTTAAAACTCAATTAAGTTGACTTTGGTCAACATTTTAAGAAAACGGATTCGGATTAGTGTTTTGATAGTTCCGGTAGGTCCGTATCGTATTTTGGGACTTAGGCGTATGCCCGAAATCAAATTTCGAGGTCCCTAACTCGAGATATGGAATTTTGATGAAACATTAAAAGTTTGTTCAAATAGTGACTGAATGTCAAATTATTTGCAAACGACCCCGGACTAGAATTTTGATGATTCCAACAGCTCCGTATGGTGATTTTGGACTTAGGAGCGTGATCGAAACTTTATTTGAAAGTCCGTAGTGGAATTAGGGTTGAATTGCCAAAAGATTAATTTTTGGGAAGTTTGACCGGGGGTTGACTTTTTGATATCGAGGTTGGAATTTGATTTTGGAAATTGGAATAGGTATGTTAGGTTATTTATGACTTGTGTACAAAATTTGAAGTTATTCCGAATTGATTTGATATGATTCGACACAAGATATAGAATTTGAAAGTTCAAAGTTCATAGATTTTGATTTGAGGTGCGATTCGTCATTTTGATGTTGTTTGATGTGGTTTGAAACCTCGACTAAGTTTGTATTGTATTTTGGGACATGTTGGAATAATTGGTTAAGGTCCCGAGGGTCTCGGGTGGATTTCGGAAGGTAAACGGAATGGATTTCGGACAAAGAGGGTTGCTGGAAATTTCTGTTGCAGAAATTTCGCCAGAAATTTCTGGTGCGTGGAGCCAACTTTGGAAGCTTATATCTCGCAATTCATAAGGAATCAGAATATTTTCAAAACTTCAAAGTTGTAGTTATTTGATTTTAGTTTCCAGAAAGTTAAATCATTCATTATTTCGATATTTGTACAGAAAGTTATGATGGATTGAATGAAGGTTATTAGAGCAGTTTAGCCAGAATTTTCTGATGCATGGAGCCGACTTTGGAAACTTATATCTCCCAATTCATAAATAATCGGAAAATTTTCAAAACATGAAAGTTGTAGTCGTTTGATTCTAGTTTCCAAAAAGTTAAACCTTTCATTATTTGAACATTTGTACATAAAGTTATGATCGATTGAAGGAAGTCTGGTACAAGCAAGTTCTGGTGGACCTTTAGTGACGGAAAATCGACTTTTTGTGACGGACGGGCAGAAACGTAAGGACCAAAAATGGTCATTTCCTTCATTTCGTTTTGGATTTTTGGAGCACGGTTCTTCGGCAATTTTTGGACGAATTTCACGGGAAAACATTGGGGTAAATGTTCGTTATCCTATATTGATTATATTTCATGATTCCATACTCATTTACATCATAAATTCGTGAATTTATGGAAGAAAAATCAAGATTTTTGCAAAATTTTCTAAAAATGAAAATTTAAGATTTGGAGGTCGAGTTATTTTCGAAATTTAGTAAAATTGGTATGGGTGGACTCGTAATTGAATGGGTTGTCGGATTTTATAAGTTTCGCCGGATTCTGAGATGTGGGCCCCATAGGCAAATTTTGAGATAAGAAGTTAGGCTTGGCACTTACTGGGTACCGTTGTGGTATACTCATACTACACTTCTGCACATCCTTTTGTGCAGATCCAGGTACATCTTATCAGACCACGCATCAGTAAACTAGTTATACGAGGAGACTTCGAGGTATATCTGCCAGCGTCCACAGACTCCGGAGTACCCTTCTATCTTACTATGTTGTCTTCCTTATTTGCTTTAGACTCTAATGTATAGATACATAGAGAATAAATTCTTAGAAGCTTATGACTTATTTCTACCGCATTTTTGGAGTTGAAATTATTTGAATTGTATTTTATTTATTTCAGATATTTATTATTATTCCGCATTGATAGGCTTACCTAGTCTTAGAGACTAGGTGCCATCATGACATTTTACGGAGGGAATTTGGGGTCGTGACAAGTTGGTATCAGATCACTAGGTTCATAGGTGTCATCAGTCACAAGCAGGTTTAGTAGAGTCTTACGGATCGGTACGGAGACGTCTGTACTTATCTTCGAGAGGCTATGAAACTGTTAGGAAATATTCACTTCTTTGATTCCTTATCGTGCGATATTGATTTAGCTTGAAACATATATCTTATATTCTTTTGTATCCACTCGTGTATGATATTGCGCACTCGGTATCAGTTGTGCGTCGACGGTTCGTGATGCTGCAGATGGACTACGAGGGAGCCAGAGATGCTCAAACATTGCCTCAACGTGTGGTTCCGACTGAAGATGCAGGCGTATTGAGAGATCACCTAGTGAATCATGTGGGGGGATGTGGGGGTGCAACGGACGTTGGCGTCTGGTTGATTTATACGAGTTGTGAAGGTTATTATTGTGGATCATCGGACGTTGTGACCTATGACTTCGCGACGAGTGGGGGGGACTCCACTATCAATGGGTGGATTGCGGGGTCATGCGTTATATCAATTTTGGCCTGAAATGTATATATGTAGTACTGTGAGGTTCCCAAAAAATTTACACATGTTTAAGGCCTGAGATTTTGTAGAGGATAAGGTTGGACCTTGCAGTATAGGAACAACTCTAAATTACAAAAGGTATACTCAGCGTGGACGTTAAGGTTACGGACTTTAGGGTGCTTTGGATGAAGTACAGTTGTTGACGAGATTCTGGACTATGTGGTTCGTGCCAATATTTGTTTGTATGGAGCTCTACTTTTGTGATCGTTGTGTATAAATAGGGGTAAGGGTTACCCCAAAGAAGAATCGAAGAGTATGTTAAGAAATGGGTGAGCTCAACAGTGTTGAATCAGCATAAAAGAAGAAGAAATTGGCCTTGGGAGAGATAATTCTCCACCGGTGTTCGTGGCAAGCCTATTAAGAGGGCAGACTAGCCAATGCAACACCGCCCACTTGGCTCATTTCTCAGAAACTCTTTTGAAAGAGTTTGTTTCCCGAACTCTCCGTAATGCGTGGCGCATAGGGTGTGAATGGTTGCGTCAGGTCACCATGACTGTGTCATAATATGCCATCAGGTTCAATAAGTTAGTCTATCATATTCCTACTTTGCTTCCTACAACCAGAGGGCGAGTCCATAGATTCATTAAAGGACCCAATTATAATCAGAAAAGTTTATACGACTCGGGAGCTATAGGTTGATACTTCATTTTCGCTAGTAGTAGAAATTGCCAAGCTATTAGAACGTGTTCGGGGTGAGGAAAAAGGAAACTAAGGAGACCAAGATGTCTCGATGTTCTGGGGGATTCAATGGATTTTACTCTGCAAGTATAAATCATTATGGCGGGGCTCGGGCAGTCGGCTAGCCCAGTCCGCACATCGGATTACTCGGTGTGCTCCAATAAGTTCGTTTAATGCACCACTGACATGAGTTTCCTACAATGGTTATTCCAGTTATCTGGCACAGACTCAATATGAGCAGCCAAACCCGCAAAGGGGTTGTTATGAATACGGTGATACTAGGCACATCATGAGAAAATTGTCCCAAACTTGGGAGAGACTTATTTCATCAAAGCACTCAGGTCACAGTTCGCGGTACTCTATTCATCCGGGTGCTGCAAAGATGTATCAAGACTAGAGACAACACTATTGGTGGAGGCGGATGAAGAAAGACATAGTGGAATATGTAGCTCGGTGCCTAAATTGTCAGCAGGTAACATATGAGCATCAACAACCGGGTGGATTGCTTCAGAAGTTGGAAATTCCAGAATGGAAATGGGAGCGGATCACTATGGATTTCGTTGTTGGGCTCCCACGGACTCGGAGGAAGTTCGATGCAGTTTGGGTGATTGTGCAGGTACTTTTTCTAACTCCGTTCGAAGACGAACATTTGTTTTAGAGGTGGAGAATGTGATGACCCAAAATGTCATCTTTAAATTTAATAATTAATTTTATATTCTAAGACCTCAAAAAGTACTATTTATCATTCCTCGCCTTGCGTGCGTAGTCCGTAAAATTTTTTGGAAAGTTTTCAGGTGAAAAATAGATTAAAATATGAATTAGAACTTTAAAACTCAACTAAGTTGACTTTGGTCAACATTTTTAGCAAATGGACTCGGATCAGTATTTTGACAGTTTTGATAGGTCCGTATCGTGATTTGGGACTTAGGCGTATACCCGGAATCAAATTCCGAGGTCCCTAGCCCGAGATATGAAATTTTGATGAAAACTTAAAAGTTTAAGTTTAAATAGTGACTGGATATCAAATTATGAGCAAACGACACCGGAATAGAATTTTGATGATTCCAACAGCTCCGTACGGTTATTTTGGACTTAGGAGCGTGATCGAAATTTTATTTGAAAGTCTGTAGTGGAATTAGATTTGAAATGCCAAAAGTTAAATTTTTGGAAAGTTTGACCGGGGGGTTGACTTTTTGATATCGAGGTCGGAATCCGATTCTGAAAATTGGAATAGGTATGTTAGGTCATTTATGACTTGTGTGCAAAATTTAAAGTCATTCCGAATTGATTTGTTATGTTTCGGCACAAGATATAGAATTTGAAAGTTCAAAGTTCATAGATTTTGATTTGAGGTGCGATTCGTCGTTTTGATGTTGTTTGATGTGGTTTGAAGCCTCGACTAAGTTCGTATTGTATTTTGGGATATGTTGGAATAATTGGTTATGGTCCCGAGGGTCTCGGGTAGATTTCGGAAGGTAAACGGAATGGATGTCGGACAAAGAGGGTTGCTGGAAATTTCTTTTGCAGAAATTTCGCGTGGAGCCAACTTTGGAAGCTTATATCTCGAAATGCATAAGGAATCAGAAAATTGACAAAACATTAAAGTTGTAGTAGTTTGATTCTAGTTTCCAGAAAGTTAGATTATGCATTATTTGGACATTCGTACAGAAATTTATGATAGATTGAATGAAGGATAGTAGAGCAGTTTCGCCAGAAATTTCTGATGCGTGGAGCTGATTTTGGAAGCTTATATCTCGTAATTCATAAGGAATCGAAAAATTCTCAAAACAGGAAAGTTGTAGTCGTTTGATTCTAGTTTCCAGAAAGTTAAACCATTTATTATTTGGATATTTGTACATAAGGTTATGATCGATTGAAGGAAGGCTAGTACAAGCCAGTTTTGGTAGACTTTTAGTGACGGAAAATGAATATTTAGTGACGGATGGGCAGAAACTTAAGGATAAAAAATGGTCATTTCCTTCATTTCGTTTTGGATTTTTGGAACACGGTTCTTGGACGATTTTTGGGCGATTTTCACAGAAAAACATTGGAGTAAATGTTCCTTATCCTATATTGATTATATTTCATGATTCCATACTCATTTACATCATAAATCCGTGAATTTATGGAAGAAAAATCAAGATTTTTGCAAAATCTTCCAAAATCGAAAATTCAAGATTTGGAGGTCGAGTTGTTATCGGAATTTGGTAAAATTAGTATGGATGGACTCATAATTTAATGGATTATCGAATTTTGTATGTTTCGCCGGATTCCGAGATGTGGGCTCCACGGATAAATTTTTGAGTTAATTTTGGATTTTATTGAAAAATATAATATTTTCTTATGAAATTGATTACTATAATTTTTGTTGACTATATCGAATTAATTATGACTTGATACGAGTCGATCGGGGTAGGAAAATCGAGAAAAAAACATAATACTTGGTTAAATTGGAGCAAGTCGAGGTAAGTGACTTGTCTAACCTTGTGTGGGGGAAATTTTCCCTAAGATTGATAATTGTAATGTGTGAAAAATCGTGTACACGAGGTGACGAGTGTGTACACGGGCTAAATATGAAAGATTATATTTTAAATTGTGTAGATCATTGTTGCGCATTAATTAAATTATTTCATTTTGTTATATTCTTCATTATTGATTTAATGTTTATATTTTAAATTTGCTTGACCTTTTCCTGCTAATTATTTTATCTATTTAGTTGGAACTTGGTTTCTTTTATTCTGTGCATTATTTTAAGGTTGATTTTCTTTAAATTAAATATTATTAATATAAAGTATTTGACATTTTTAAACTTGATATTGAAGCAACGTATTAAAGATTTTGAAATATAATTTTTCTGAATTATTTACTCCTGAATATTTTTGTAAGGTTTTCGTACTCATTGTGATGGAGCAGTGGGCTCTTTACTGTGAAAAAATATTATTGTTGAATTATTTTAAAATGAGCCGTGAGCTCTTTATTGTGGAAAAATATTATTGTTGAATTATTTTGACATGAGCCGTGAGCTCTTTATTGTGGAAAAATATTGTTGTTGAATTATTTTGGCAAGTTAAATTATTTGAGCACATGAGGTGCACATTGTGATATTGATACGCATGCAGTGGTATAAAGTCTGGGTATTGAAACGCATGCGGTGAGATAAGAGTGGCTTGATACGTGTGGCTAGTAGGGAGAACTACTAGAAGTCATACGGTGTGATAAGGATGGCTAAAACGCGAGATGCTATTTCGGGAAAAATATTTTCTTTAAAATAAATTGTGAAGGCTCCCGCGGTGAGATAAGAAAATGAAATATTGTGAATTTGTTTATGATTTGTGACTACGAGGCGGTACCTCGGGAGTGCCCTTGTTGATATTGATTTATGGCCGCAGTTGCCTTTGATTATTGTTGTGATTTTCTTAAAGTTGAAAAGAATTCTTTTTTGTTTCCACAAGGTATTTATTTTTCATTATTTGATGTAATTAAATGTGACATACTAATTGATTCATTTCCATTGTCATTTTATCTTATAATATTGTTTAAATATTTTACCATGCCATTATTTATTCTCCAGTAGGGCCTGACCTGACCTCGTCACTACTCTACCGAGGTTAGGCTTGGCACTTACTGGGTACCGCTGTGGTATACTCATACTACGCTTCTGCACATCTTTTTGTGCAGATCCAGGTACATATTATCAGACCACGCATCAGTAAACTATTTGTACGAAGAGATTTCGAGGTATATCTGTCAGCATCTGCAGACTCCAAAGTCCCATTCTATCTTACTATGTTGTCTTCCTTATTTGCTTTAAACTCTAATGTATAGAGACATAGAAAATAAATTCTAATAAGCTTGTGACTTATTTCTACCGGGTTTTGGGAGTTGAAATTATTTGAATTGTAGTTTATTTATTACAAATATTTATTATTATTACGCATTGATAGACTTACCTAGTGTTAGAGACTAGGTGTCATCATGACAACCTACGGAGGGAATTTGGGGTCGTAACATAATGAGTGCCAAGTTTTGGAGGGGTTTAAGGTATTTTGCCCATTAGGAAACATGACATACAGCATTATACAAACTGCTATGCTATTGCTGAACCTCTCTTTTGTTTCTTATTTTCACAACTTGAAATAAATTTTATTTAAATGGAAAATGTTTGACAAAACTTATAAAATCCAGTTTGAGAAAGAATGTCTTTTCATAGCTAGATCCCAATGTTATTTTAATTACTTGCCCACTTATTTTTGGAAAATGACTGAAACCGAAAATTTCATCAATACTTCATTAAACTCAGCATCACACATGGTCCGTTGTTCCAGGTCTTCTCAAAGAAAGCGTAGAAACTCTACTTTGTTTTTCAAATTTGTTTGTGGTTCTTTGTTTAGCTCAGTTTACCAAACCTTTAACCTAACTCTTTATTATTATCAAAAAGTAAAAAATAGTAAATCTGGAAATCAATCAGTGGATAACAATTTTTTTAATGGCACTCATGACAGAGTTATCCGAACATCTATTTAGCAAAGATAATACAAAATACCAGTTTACCAGTTGCACCCTCGTATTTTGCATGTGTCCGGGACCTCGTGGCTTTGTTTGAATATAATAAATATCATCTTCGTCCCAGCAGCTCCCTAGTTCCCTTCCCCTAACTGATTATTTCTTCTGTTTGGTTTTTTAATTTCAAATTTCTCTATTTATGACTTCTTTCTGCTTTTTTTCCTGTTCCATCCCACCTCTATGCCCTTTTCTTCATTTTCCTTTTTATATTAAATAATCTCCGGTTTTTAATGTGTCGCGGAAATCACCATTTTTTCCGATGAAAAATATTGTTTGAAACAAATACGAAAAAAATGAAGAAAAAGAAAAAGAAAAGAAGAGAAAAAATGTATTACATATGATTTTTAGGATGGAATGGAAGGATTTTTTAACAAAAAACGCAAAGGTAGGAAACTCCGGCGAGATAGTCACCGAAATAATGGCAGTTGTCATTTTTATTCCAAATCTGAAATATCTTTCTCAGTTTTATATGTCCCTGCTTGACATTTTCTTTCATTGGATTATTGCTAATTTGCTGGTCTTTAGCATTGAGTTTTCTTTTTTAGTTAACATGGCTTCTTAGTTCAGGCTTTAACTGCGGTATTCTTTTGTTAACTGAGAAGAAAGGTGAAGTGAAGAAATAGAAGAAAAAAGAAAAGAAAAAGTAAAAGCACATTAATAAAAGAAGTAAAAATGATAAAATAAACACAGTTGGAGAGCTTTTTTGTTTTATTATTTCCACGCGCTAAGATTTCGTGAAAAACAATTTAGATGCCACGTGCACTCAAAAAGCAATACTTATACCATTTCGAACAAAGACAATGTTGCGGAAGCCAAATGTATATAGTGTGAATGAGTCACAACTACTATACCAAAAATTATGACAACCATTAAATAATAAACAAGACAATAAGACAACAATAAAAGAACACCAGAATTTACGAGGTTCGGCCAATTTTGCCTACTTCCTCGGACATAATCAATATTTTATTCCACTCCAAAATTACAAGTGAAATAATACTAAAGAGAGAAGATACAAATGCCTTAAGAAGATAAAAGGGCAAATGAGAGGTGTGTTTAAATCCTAAACATTAGGCCTCCTTTTATAGGGTGAAATTCCCATTCAAAATTGTCATCCACCGATGTGGGACTTTTGACAATTTCAACAAATCTCCACCTTGGCAAAATTCCACATCTTCAATTTTCTCTCAATAACAAATTTTGGTTGTGTCTTCATCTTCAATCTTTAGTGTTCAACAATGTTGATCAAATCCAAACAATGTTGAAACTTGACCGCAGTCACTACTTTTGTCAGCATATCAGCAGGGTTCTCCGTAGTATGAATTTTCTTCACCGTGACTCCACCTTCTTCTATGATTTCTCGTATGAAATGATACCGAACATCAATGTGCTTTGTCCTTACATGATAAACTTGGTTCTTCGCTAATTGAATAGCATTTTGACTATCATAAAAAATTGTAATATTTTTTTGTTCAATACCAAGCTCCTTTAGCAACCCCTGAAGCCAAATTGCCTCCTTCACAGCCTCTGTAATAGCCATGTACTCTGCCTCTGTTGTAGACAAAGCAACCGTTGACTGCAAAGTAGACTTCCAACTAACTGGTGCCTTTGCAAAAGTAAACACATAACCAGTAGTTGACCTTCGTTTGTCCAGATCACCCGCAAAATCTGAGTCACAATATCCAACTACAGACCGATTGCCTTCCTGCTCAAAAACTAACCCAACATCTACAGTACTATGAATATACCGTAGAATCCATTTCACATCTTGCCAATGCTCCTTTCCTGGATTATGCATATATCTGCTAATAACTCCAACGGCTTGTGAAATGTCAGGTCTCGTACAAACCATTGCATACATCAAGCTACCAACAACATTTGCGTATGGTACCCTTGACATATACTCCTGTTCAGTTTCATCCTTTGGCGACATAGTAGTACTTAGCTTAAAATGGGGAGCAAGTGGCGTACTAATTGGCTTAGTCTTCTTATCTATGCCAAAACGCTGTAGTACTCTCTTCAAATATTCTTTCTGAGATAAACAGAGTTTCTTTGAATGTCTATCTCTTATTATCTCCATGCCAAGAATTTTCTTTGCCTCACCCATATCCTTCATCTCGAACTCCTCCTTCAGTTGAATCTTCAACTTATCAATTTCTTCCGAATTCTTGGAAGTTATCAACATATCATCAACATATAGGAGAAGATATACAAAAGGAACTATCATTAAGTTTGCGCAAATACACACAATGATCGTATTTGCTTCTCCTGTACCCTTGCCGCAACATAAACTTGTCAAATCGCTTGTACCATTGTCTAGAAGATTGTTTCAATCCGTACAACGATTTTTCAAGTTTGCATACCATATTTTCTTTTCCAGCAACTTTGAATCCTTCTGGCTAAGTCATGTAGATTTTCTCCTCCAAGTTTCCATGTAAAAACGCAGTTTTTACATCCATCTGAACTAGTTTCAAATCCAACTGTGCTATCAAAGCCAACATAATTCTAATGGAGGAATGTTTTACAACTGGAGAAAATACTTCATTGTAATCAATTCCCTCCTTTTGAGCATATACTTTGGCCACTAATCTTTCTTTGTATCGAACATCTTCTTGGTTAGGAAATTCTTCTTTCTTTGTAAATACCCATTTGCACCCAATTGCTTTCTTTCGCTTCGGGAGATTGGCCAATTTCTATGTATGATTCTGATGAAGGGACTGCATTTCTTCATTCATGGCAATCCTCCACTTATCTTCTTCTGAACTTTGGATTGCGTTTTTATAAGTGGTAGGAACACCATCAGCTACAATTGAGGTTGCACAAGCAACTGTCTTTATGAGACGAACAGGTTTCGTTATTGTCCTTTTTGGCTTGCTGGTTGCTATTGATTCAAGTTGTTGTCGAGGTTCCTGAGTTGGAATCTCCCTTTCTACTGGCTCTTCTTCCAGAGGGTAATCTTCATGAGTTTCCTCCTCTGCTTTTTGTGTAGGAAAAATAAATTTTCCCTCAAACTCCACGTGCTTTGATATACCACCAGTTTGTTTGACATCTTCAACTGTCACCTTATCTGTTATGGCAGATTCATCAAAGGTAATATCTCTGCTGAATATAATATTCCTTGTCTCTGGACACCATAAGCGATATCCTTTAACTCCAGAAGTAATCCCCATAAATATAGCCTTCTTTGCTCTCGGATCCAATTTTGACTCTTTCACATGATAGTATGCAATTGAGCCAAACATGTGCAAAGAGTCATAATCTACAGCAGGTTTTCCATACCATTTTTCAAATGGTATCTTGCCATCAATAACAGCAGATGGTAGACGATTAATGAGGTGGCATGCATATGTAATTGCCTCAGCCCAAAATTCTTTGCCCAAGCCAGCATTAGACAACATACACCGTACCTTCTCCAGTAAAGTCCGATTCATATGTTCTGCCACTCCATTCTGTTGTGGTGTATGTCTGACAGTGAAGGTTCGGACGATGCCATCATTTTCACAGACCTTATTGAAATGATCATTTTTGTATTCACCTCCATTGTCTGTGCGAATACACTTGATCCTCCTGCCTGTTTGATTCTCCACCATTATTTTCCATTTGAGAAAAATTCCCAACACTTCATCTTTTCTCTTCATTGTATACACCCACACTCTTCGGGAAAAATCATCAACAAAGGTTACAAAATAGTGCTTCCCACCCAATGAAGGTGTTTTGGAAGCACCCCAAATATCAGAGTGTACATAATCCAAAATGCCTTTAGTATTATGGATCGCTGTACCAAATTTAACCCTTGTTTATTTTCCTTTGACACAATGCTCGCAAAACTCCAAGTTGCAAGTCTTTACGCCTTTTAACAATCCTTGATTAGATAGAGCTTTCAAGGATTTCCCTCCAGCATGTCCCAAGCGCATGTGCCATAGCCTGGTTGCTTCTGCCTCTTTGTCATCACTGGATGTCACTGTTGCTGTCCCAATAACTGTGCTACCACGATAGCAGTACATGTTATTATTCTTCCGATTGGCCTTCATTACCACTAGTGCACCGGAGCATATTCTCATCACTCCATTTTCTGCAATGATTTTGAACCCTTTTGATTCTAGGGCTCCCATAGAGATGAGATTCATCTTCAAACCCGGTACATATCGAACATCTGTTAATGTTCTGATCATTCCATCATGGCTCCTTAATCTTATTGAACCAATGCCATATGAGGTAAGAGAGCTGTTATCCGCTGTGTGGATGACTCCATATTCTTCTTCTTGAAAATTCACGAACCAGTCCTTATTGGGACACATGTGATAACTACAAGCCGAGTCCATCAACCATATGTCTGATGATGTTGATAACTCTGTTGTAACTAATGAGAAGTCTGAATCATCACAATAAGCTACATTTGAATCCATAATGGCCTTTCCATTGTTATGTCTGGCCTTATTCTTCAACTTCGGACAGTCTTTCTTCCAGTGCCCCTTTTCTCGACAAAAGGCACATTCATCTTTGCTGTGTCTAGATCTTGACTTGGATCTTCCCTTCTTAGTCCTCGTTTGATTTTGAGGACGACCCCTCACAATTAGTGCTTCTCCTTCTCCGCCCTTCTGTTTTTCTCCCTTTCTTTGTTCATAGATGTACAAAGCCGAACAAACTTATCTGAGAGAAATTTTGTCATTTCCATGGAGCAGAGTAGTTTCAAGGTGCTCGTACTCATTAGGAAGTGACCCCAACAACATCAAGGCCAAGTCACCATCATCAAAAGTTGCATCCATGTTTTGCAAATCTGTGACCAACTTATTGAAACTGGTGATATGTTCATTCATTGTGGTACCGGGAACATAGGTGAAGCGAAACAGTCTCTTCTTCATGTACAATTTATTTTGACTGTTTTTCTTCAAATATTTATCCTCCAGTACTTTCCATAATTTACTTGCAGAAGTTTCCTTTGTGTATGGATATTTCTGCTCTCTAGCAAGGTAGGATCGAATGGTACCGCAAGCAACTCGATTGATAATTTTCCAATCTTCTTCTCTAATAACATCTGGCTTCTTTTCTTCAATGGCAAGATCTAGCCCTTGTTGAAAAAGAACATCTAGAACCTCGCCTTGCCACATCCCAAAATGTCCTGACCCGTCAAAAATTTCTACCGCAAATTTCGCATTTGACACAATTCTTGTCATAAGCGAAGATGCCAACGATGACGTATTATTGACACTTGATGTAGATTCTTCTTATTTACTGTCTCCCATTTTGACACAAATATTATTTAGTAGTTGACGATACAAATCAAGATTATTTTCTTTCTGGTGTGGAAGATCAGACTAAGCTGTAACCACAGAGCATACTCAGACAGAACCTTGACTCAGTTACCAAGATAGATCTTTTCTGATGTGGAAGATCAGACTATGCTGCAACCACAGAGCATACTTAGACAGTACCTTGGCTCTGATACCAATTATTGCGGAAGCCAAATGTATATAGTGTGAATGAGTCACAACTACTATACCAAAAATTATGACAACCACTAAATAATAAACAAGACAATAAGACAACAATAAAAGAACATCAGAATTTACGAGGTTCGGCCAATTTTGCCTACTTCCTCGGACACAATTAATATTTTATTCCACTCCAAAATTACAAGTGAAATAATACTAAAGAGAGAAGATACAAATGTCTTAAGAAGATAAAAGGCAAATGAGAGGTATGCTAAAATCCTAAACATTAGGCCTCCTTTTATAGGGTGAAATTACCATTCAAAATTGTCATCCACCGATGTGAGACTTTTGACAATTTCAACAGACAATAGGGTCATAAGGCATCCGCAAAGTTTGAGGGTGCAACCGGTAAAGTGAGACAACTCCAATAGGTAATTATATATTATCCCTATAAAAGCGAACACGTAAAAATTAATCACTGCTCTAAATTGGTGGGATCAAATTTCCACGAAGTTGATATGAAGATGCAATTCAAGTACTACACGAGTTGACATTTTTGAATGACCACAAATTTGTAGACTCTTAAGATGCCGTGGAAATCAACAAAGCTCATTGAGTTCATGTTGACTAATTAGTCCACACATTGCTGAAATATCTTCCAAAATTTTCACACGATACGTTGCTACCTACTCCCAGATGTGACTGTGCCCAAATGTTAGACGTTCAGCGTCTTACCAAACTAACCATTGACCTGCTCAATTAGTCTTCTCAGAATACTTTATATTTTCACTTTAGCGCATGCATTAGAGAATTTTAAGTTATTTATATCAGAATAACAGGAATATATAACATTAGGGAACGCAGAATACCTAAAAAAGAACCCTTAAACTTGGCAGGAATTATTAGTTACAATCCTAAATTATTCGTGGTCTTAATTACCCCCTCAATATGGTCTTTTGAGAGCCACTACCCCCTGGATGCTGATGTGGCAAAGAGTGTGGGTGCACTCTCTTTTAAGCGCGTGAGAGTGAAGAAAAATTGAAAAATCAGCTTCCAAATAGGTTATTTTTTTAACATTTAATTGTCATATAATCATATATAATGATTTATTTGTTACAACTATGTATTTTTCTTACTTCATCTTAACATATAATGTGGACTTTATTCTAACTTTTATTATTTTTAATTTCTTCTAAAATATAATATCTATTTGTTCCTACTGCATATTTCTTTTTTTGTTTTTGGCCAAATTTATAAAACGTTTGGTAGGAACTCTATTATTTTAGCCAAAAAAGAAAAAACTTTTAGCAAAAATAATGGAGTACCAGTTGTGTATATTTCCTATTTTTTTTATATATAATTTCTATTTATTTTAATTTTGTATTTTTATTTTCGAGTCAAACCAATAAAATAATTTGGCCATAGCTCAATTATTTTTTACCAAATAAAAGAAGTATAGCCAAAATAATGAACCTGCAATTGTATACTTTTTTTATGTCTTCTTTTGATGCAATGACTATTTATTTCAACTGTGTATTTTTACTTTTTCAGGTAAAATCTATAAAAAAAATATTTTTAGAGCACCACAACTAAAACTTTATTATTTTTAGCCAAATAAAAAAATTTAGCCTAAATATTGTAGTTCTATCCATGTTTTATTATAAATATTATTCGAAAAATATTATCTAAAAAGGAAACATACTTAAAAAGGTAAAAATATATTTTATTTTTCAAAAAAATACCACATAGACAGAAAAATCTACGTGGTAGGCAAGTGCATGCCACTTTTCTGGGATGAGATCGTCCAAGGGGATAACATCTTTCGAATAACCAAGTATAGGGGTGTAATTTAAATCATAGATAGTTCAAGGATGTAACCAATAATGCGTGCCAAGTTTACGGGGGTTTAAGGTATTTTGCCCATTAGGAAACATGACATACAGCATTATACAAAACTACAAGTATGACAAGACAAGAAAATAAATTCAAATAAGATCTGATAGAACTGAGCAATCCAGTTTGGCGGAGATTAGAGAAAGGACGAACATTAATTGAATATTTACCAACAAGTCAAGCACACTGGCCTAAATTTTCCAATTTGTTGTTCCTAGCGTACTAGGAGAATCTTGCACGTGAATCTGTCAAAGTCTATCCTTTTCTGTATTTTGTAGTCTTCCATGAAATACCTCAATTGTCAATATCATGAAATATTTTTCAAAATGGGTGAAATAAATTAGAATATTAGACTAGTGTTTTGTGCAATCAATTTTACTCTCTCTAGCCATTTCTCCAGTCCACTTTTCAGTTCTACATTTAAAATGATTCTTCCAAGTCATACAGAGAATTTTCAGTTGAGCTACTCTTGTCACTTGTATGCTTTCAAGTATACTGCCTTTTTATCTTTACTGGCCTTCTTTTTGCAACCCTCATCTATAATTCAGGTGGAAGGAAATGAAATAGACAAAATATCACTTGTTGCAATCAAGAATATGATCATTGATGATCCCTTTAGGATCATGGACTCCTGGAATGAAACCATCCATTTCTGTGACTGGCCTGGTGTTTCATGTGGTCGCCGTCACAGACGAGTCACTGTTTTGGATCTTAGTTGTCTGAAACTAAGAGGTACGTTTTCACCAAGCATTGGCAATCTGAGCTTTCTTCATGTCCTTAAGCTCCAAAATAATAGCTTTTCAGGTGAAATCCCATCAGAGCTTGGCTACTTACATAAGTTACAGGTTTTACGCCTTGACAATAACTCATTCACTGGTCATATTCCTTCAAACATTTCTGGTTGCTTCAACCTTTTTTCTGTTGTTCTTTCATATAATATGTTGGTAGGCATAATTCCAGCAGAATTAGGCACCTTGTTGAAACTTCAACAACTTTTACTTGTTTCTAACTACTTTACAGGAGGTATTCCACCTTCTCTTGGTAATCTTTCTACACTTGATACCTTTTTGGCAAGCAAGAACAATTTGGTAGGCAAAATACCTGATGAATTATGCCAATTGCCCAACTTAAAGTACTTTGTAGTGAACGAGAACAACCTGAGTGGAACATTGCCTCCTTGTCTTTTCAATCATTCATCTATGGTAGCCATTGATGTTGGATCAAATCATATAGAGGGGAAGTTGCCTCCATTGCTTGGTATTACTCTTCCTAATTTGCAGTTCCTCAGCATTCATAGAAACAACATAACTGGAAATATTCCAGTAACATTATCAAATTCCACAAAACTTCAGTTTCTTGTTGCTGGTAGAAATGGGCTCACAGGAAAAGTACCGCCCCTTGGAAATCTGCTGAACGTGCGGAGATTTTTAGTTGCTTACAATCATCTCGGGAAGGGGGAGGATGATGACCTCAGCTTTCTCACCACATTGGTGAATGCCACCAGCTTGGAGCTTTTGGAGCTCAATACAAATAACTTTGGTGGAGTCTTACCTGCATCTGTTAGTAATCTTTCGTCTGAACTAATAGAGCTTTCTCTGTCTTACAATCAGATTTCTGGAAAACTCCCAAGAGGGATATCCAATCTCAAGAAGCTAGAGGCTTTCTTCGGGGCTTACAACAGATTCTATGGTGAAATTCCATCTGAAATTGGGGATCTGATAAACCTGCAGGAGTTGGCCTTACTTGGAAATCTGTTGTCAGGCCAAATTCCAATCTCTTTTGGAAATTTAGCTTCCTTAACCAGACTCAGTTTAAGAGAAAACAATCTCCGGGGGAGAATTCCTTCCAGTTTAGGCAAGTGTCACAATTTGGAACTGTTGGATCTTGGCTCAAATAACATTAGTGGTTTCATACCATCAGAAATTCTTGAAATTTCATCCTTGTCAGAGGGCCTCGACCTATCTCATAACCACTTAACTGGGATCCTTCAGAAGGAAATCGGGAAGTTGAGCAATCTAGGCTACTTAAACCTATCTGATAACAAGTTGCGGGGCCAAATTCCTACTACTCTAGGTACTTGTCTGAAACTTGAAGCACTAGATTTGAACAACAACAACTTTCAGGGTAGTATTCCTTCAACCATGAATAATTTGCGAGGCCTGGAACTTTTAGTCCTTTCTCACAATAATCTGTCAGGTGAAATCCCAAGATTCTTGAAAGACTTCAAATTTCTGCAGGTTGTAGATCTGTCTAGCAATAATTTGGAAGGTGAAATCCCAATTGGAGGTATCTTCAATAATGTTAGTGTTGTTTCTATTATAGGAAATAGAAATCTCTGTGGGGGTATACCAGAGTTGGACCTTCCGGCTTGCAGTGCAGAAGTAAAGAAAGAAAAGAAATCAGGTTTCCCCTTGAAAATAGTAATTCCAGTAGTCAGCGGGCTTATAGGGTTGACATCTATAGTTTGTTTTCTTGGCATTCCACAGTTAGGTGGATCGAGAAAAGCACCAGTTACAGATACACCTGAAAACTCGACCATAAGAGTATCTTATCAGCATCTCCATAGGGAAACTGATGGATTCTCTGTATCAAATTTGCTGGGCATGGGTGCTTTTGGGTCTGTATATAAGGGAATTTCTGAAGACGATGGTACAGTTTTTGCTGTTAAGGTACTGGACCTTTCACACCATGCAGCTTCCAAGAGTTTTTTAGCAGAGTGTGAGATTCTGAAGAACATAAGACATCGTAATATTGTAAAGGTGTTAAGTGCATGCTCAAGTATTGATTATGAGGGCAATGAATTCAAAGCTATAGTTTACGCATACATGGATAAGGGGAGTCTGCAGGAGTGGTTGCATTTCACTCCTCAGGAGTCACATGAGCACAAGAAGCTAGGATTTCTTCAAAGATTAAACATTGCCATTGATGTTGCATGTGCTCTGGATTATCTTCATAATGATTGCCAACCCCCAATAATTCATCGTGATCTGAAGCCAAGCAATATTCTCCTCGATGAGAACATGACTGGACATGTTGGTGATTTTGGTTTGGCAAGATTTATTCCACCAGCTATTCACAACTCTTCAGCAAATCCAAAAACTTCTACTTGTGTTGGAGGAACTATTGGGTATACACCTCCAGGTAATACCGCCTTGCAAATTCCATTTTTTTTCCTTTCCTCAATTATTACACTCACCTACTAAAGTTAGTCTCAAGTGTCGAACCTAGTATGCAATTCAAGAGCATGGACATTCTGCTTTAAGTGGCTCCAAGTTTAGCTTTGGAATCATCCAATTGTTTGATTTAGTTTGTACTTGCCCATATTTTCTTGAGTAAAATCTTGTCCAAAAATTAAGTGACTGAAACATATAGGAATAAAAGTAATTTCAGAATAGTCATCATGTAACTGACATTTTGTCTTCTAGACTGGCTTATTTTCTGCTAAGCGTTTTCTGCAACCCCGGTGCACCAAACTCCCACTATGCGCGGGGTCCGGGAAAGGGCCGGATCATAAGGGTTTATTGTACGCAGCCCTACCCTGCATTTCTGTAGGAGGTTGTTTCCATAGCTCGAACATGTGACCTCCTGGTCACATGGCAGCAATTTTACCAGTTCTGCCAAGCCTTTTCTGCATTAGCCATAAATCAAGATTTCTGCTGTCATGTATAAGTATTCTTCTATCTTTTGGGAAAAGTATGTCTTATTCTATAATATTTCTCGTTGACATGTAAATGCATCTCAGAGTTGGGTATGGGAAGTGACGCCTCAATCTATGGAGATTTATACAGCTTTGGCATAATGCTCTTGGAAATGTTTACTGGGAGGAGACCAACTGATGAAATGTTTAAAGATAGTTTAAATCTTCATAACTATGCCAAGGCTTCTTTACCGGACAGAGTGATGCATATAACAGATCCCATTCTTCTCCAGGAAAGGGATGAACTAGGAAAGGAATACAAACTTGATAACAACAGAAGCAGTGCCACTGACTTTTTTGAATCATTCTTAGTTGCGGTGATTCAAATTGGAGTTGCCTGCTCTGTAGAATTTCCAAAAGAAAGGAGGAGGACCAATGATATCGTTGGAGAACTCAATTCATTGAGGAAGTTGTTCTTGGAGCAAGCATACTGGAAAGAACAGGTAATAAGCTTCCGCCCGCATTGACAGGTGTAATGTTAGTCCGTCTCATGTTTAGTGACACGAGGTAATCTGCACTATGAAACAAGTTCATGAATTTAAGGTTCGATTCTGCTCTTTTAATTTATAGTTATAGAAGATTATAAGTAAAACTAAAGCTAGCTCTTCGCAAGTTTCTTAGTTAGATGCCTTATTGATTATCTTGAGTAATATGTTAATGTTAGTTCTACTTGATGTCTACAGCTGCTGCACTATTAGATCATTGAATAGCCATGACAATAACACAACTGATCTCAAGCTTCCTCCTGCCAGTCTCAACATCATATTTGAAGTTCTTGAGAGCTAGCTAGGTAATGTCAACTTCGAATAACAATATTCATGGCTAAATCACAACCCCAGAACTTATGGGTGTTATCCACTCATAATAAAGTTAAACAATTTCACAAGTTTTTGAATAATTGAAAATACTAAGAAAGATGAAGAAGAACTGAGAATTCTTGCTCCCGAGTGTTCCGTGTGTATGTTTTCCTCTCAAAGCGGCATCTCCCCTCTCCAAAATAGGTTTAAACTTTTTTTTTATACGAGTTAGGGTGTGTAGGGTCGTCAAAACCTTGTCCCGTACAAAATAGGAGAGTGTTCCATCACCCAGCGTCCAGGGTAGCGCGTCGCGCTAGCCCTGGCCAAAAACATTTTGGAACTGTAATCTGCACCCTAGGCAGGGTAACGAGTTGGCCTGGGTGATGCACTGCCCGTTTTTTTTTCTTTTGTTCTCTTTTTGCTTCACCTCGTGCACTTTCGTCCCACATTGCCTCCGGGTGACTCCTACACATAAAAATACTGCGAATTAGAATAAATTATTACCTTACACATCCGAAATCCATGAAATATGAGTAAAATGCGAGGCGATATGCATATATCAACACCCCACACTTAAACTCTTGCTCTCCCTAGAGCAATGGAACTATCAACTACATCCCCAACGACTTACATACAACTATGGAGGAGCAATTAAATTTTTTCAATCATACACTCTACCTTTGACTATGGTCGTTACCGGCAATCAAGCATGAGGATACGAAATTCACATTCCTCCCATTTTAAACATGCCCAAGTATAAGCAATATAATTCAACCAATTCCAGCAACCTACCCATAGCCACCTTACCTCAAGAGCCGACTCATTACCACTAAGCACCCTCAACTCGCACACTCACCCAACAACAGAAATTAACAACACCACCAATCAGTCATGAGACCATGTGCCCTCACCAACAAATAAGAGAGAGTGAATATAGAAATAGTCCATACATTCAAATATAACTTTGAACATAATTTAAGGACATCACACAAGTAAACAGACAACACTCACTCTCTCAAAGAAGTTCATGTGCATCCCGTGGTCGTACCATAAGCTTGCCCATAGTGTACATCTCTACTAATCTAAGCTAGCCAAATCTAGGATCAATTAGGACTTTAAAGTTGTAATGTAGGCTAAGGGATGGGTATGATACATTTAGGAATAATGACTAACCCTCCTAAACACTTTAATACACTACACTTACAAGTCGAACACATATTCTTCTCAACCAATTCAACCTGCCACAAACCATACACCTAGCACATTTTTTTCAATTAAGAAATTCTACCTCCCCACTAGCACGAATTAGTAAGAGTATGAGGTGCATTTTTTTTCTTTTTGACGAGCAACATTATTTGTATTTTTTTTTTGCCTTTTCTTTTCTTTCTTTTTTCTTTTTCTACACACACTTCTTACATTAAAGTTCATCGACTATTGGCCTTTTTATAACTTTAGTGCACCTTGTGGTCCCTTCCATTGTTCCGCTGGAAAGCTACATCCCTATCTCTCACCTTACTTCTTTTAGCGATTAAGTGCCTTCGGAGGTAAAGGTTCAACAAGCTTAAGTTAAGAATAAAATTAGGGATATGACTTATAATGTGGGTGCCAAGGAAAAGATCTACATGCTCAAAGGGGTTAAAAACAAAAATTTTTTATTTGTAAGTGACAAACACATCTATGATCGAGCAAAGAACTGCCTACGTCATCTCGTAGACTAGCTCAACTTAATGATTTCGCTTTGACTAACAAGCAGGGAAAGTTCTAGACTACACAAGATAGCATAGAAAATCACGAATCCTTACATAGACATTGAACATGATTCAATCAAGACAAATCTGTTCAACACTCAGGTCAAGCAAGCACATAATTTTAAGCTATAATGCACTAGGTGATATACAAGTCAAACAACTGAGAAAAAAGTCACAGAGTAGGCTATTTATTTCACTTAGGCATCACAATTCAAATCAAATACAACAGGAAGACAGAGCTCATGCCATATCCTATGGTTCCAACACCAAACATGTCATAGGTATCTAGAGCAACTCAGTTTTCTTATTATCCTACTCCTAAAATAATACAGCAAAGAACCCGGTTCAAGCTATATCCTTGGAAAAGAATCAGTGCCCAAATAAAAACAAAGGGAATCACTACCTAACTATCCTAATAAAAGCAAAAGAAAATCTTTTTGGTATTTTTAATCAAACCTTAAGCCCTCAAGAAAGTTGTCCAAGAGATCCATCGTCGGAAAAAATCTAAATTTTTTCTATTTTTTTTTCTCCATATTTTCGTTTTTTAAATATTCCACTACTCTAACTAAACTACTACTAACTACGAGTTAATAATTAAAATAACTAATGAGAAAGAACGATTTTATGCAAGTACACTCAGAAAGTAGTTCTCCCACCCCACACTTATGTTATGCATAGTCCTCGATGCATATAAGAATTCAAAATAAAACTAAGGTGGAAGAAAAACTCCCTCCTACTCGGACCTTCGTCCTCAGAACACCCAACATTTGAAGCTCTGGGCTCTTCATCATTTTCTCCAAGCGGCAACAAAGCCATTGGCCCCATGACCTCAACATCTATATCATCCCCATCATCCGATCCCTTGTTGGTGTTTTCATCCTTCGATGGGTGAATGGGACTGCCAAGCGCAATCTCAAACATTTCCTTTGAAGCACTAGGCAGATCATTGCGCAGTTGCATCCGCTCCTCATCAGTCACTCCCATTCGGCTCATCATCAAGTTCAGTGAACTGTATAGATACCTGTTAAATTTTTTCTCCGGCTAGTTTGAAGCAGTCAGACTCAGCTTGGAAGTGGAATCTAGCAAGGAAATAATATCTATCAGTCCCTTCGGAGCCTCAACCAAGTCGTCATAACCAAGGTAATCAGGTACCTTACGAGAAAGCATATACCGTGTTAGCAGGTTACCAAAGAAAAACTTCTTTATTTTTCGCCCAAAGCGAATGCGAGCCATCTCCTCCAACATAATCTCACCCACTTTGACTGGCCTCCCAGTCATCAGAAAGAAGATCAAGCACACCCTAGCTCGAGTGCACCCGGTGTTGTGCTCCACTGACATCAGTCTGGCTTGCACAAAGTTCTGCCACACCTTGGCAGTTTTATTGAAGTCAATTCAGAGCATCTCACTGTGGGTATCATTCTTTGTCCTCGTCCACTTAGCATCAGAATCTACGCCACACAGAGTGATGAATAGCAGTGTAGCTCGGGCACCTTACAGACTTTTGCAACCTCCTCGGGTTTGGGAAATCAACCCCTAAGAACTTGCATAACGACTCCTTATCCAATGGCATTTCCTTCACTCTGACCCACGACAAGAACATGTGCTCGTTCCAATTCACATACAGCTCTTTTACCATGCTCAAGTTTGCATGTCCACGACACTCAATGAACTTGTCCATCTTCATACTTTTTAACCTGGCTAGCACATCGGGGAAATTCATCTCCAAAGTGGTCACATTGATCCCCATCTTAGATACATACTGCCCATACGGCTCGAAGTTGTGATACCACTAGGTAGCATCCTCACGAACCAAATCCAATGTGGTTCGTATTCCCAAATGTTATACCCCATTTTAATACGGGTCAAATTAGAGTATAACCTATTGGAAACCCAATGTTCAATTAATTTTAAGAGAGTCGCCACCTAATTATTTTAAGGTGAATTAGGACACCATCTTTTATCTAAATAATGCCAAACTTAACTCTGTTTATATAGTCTATTTAACCTTATGATTATGGGTAAGAGTTCTAATTAATCCTATAGGGAAGGTTATTAAAGCACCCTATATGATCTGTTAATTACGGTTAACCGACCAAACTTAGGATAATTAATTTAAAGCTAAGTAATGAAAATATTTGCATAAAATCAGGTGTCCATTATAGTTGAAAATTTGTGTTTTATCCAAAGAAATTAAAAGTCATTCCAAATCGTAAAAGTTTATGAAATAGAAAAAGAGATTTAAGTTGTTTAGAATTCAAAACTTGTTTGACTCCAAATAATTAACTAGAGAAAAAAAAGGCTCATCTGGATAAAAACGGGCCAACCGCTACAACAAAGTTTAAAACTTATTTTGAATAAGAAAGAAATACTAGTTAGACATTCTAAGTAATTTAAGTCTTGAGCATGCAAAAAAGAAACAACCTCAGGCAAAACATACAAATGAAATGTTAGTCAGCAGAAAATGAATCCAAAGTAGAAGGAATAAGGCAAAATAAACAAGCAATTTTCCTATCCGATTCTTCGACAGGGCAAATCTCGGAGTCCCGCTATTCAAGAAATGAGAGGAGATTGGTGCTGAGTTTGCTTCGGCAGCGGCGTTGAGTCTCTCCTGAGACTCTTCGGCTCCGGTGTGTATGACATGCAAAGAAAAAGAGAAATAAAAGAATAAGAGAAGTGATTTGAAACGTATAGCAACGATACAACTATTGAATATAAATTTATTCCACAAGGTTACTCGCACGAAATCACACAAAGACAGTACCATATTCTAAGCATATTTTGGGATCATATTGTTAAACTTTATAATCTAAACACTCCCCTGTAACATAACAAATTTCAGAACTTAAAAGATGCGTTCATCAGGTGCATTACGCCTAAACAGTGATATCTCTTCATTCAAAATCCGAAGGACATGGTTTTTAATTTAACTGTCACTTTATCTACAACATGGATAAAAGGAGGTTAAAGCTAAACTGAGTATGTAAGATCACATCCAACTATTAACTCAACTCAACAGACATTTGCTAAATGAGCCTCAAGTTAATAGGAAGTCATATTAATTCCATCAATTCTACGCTCATGATACATTAGCATTCGTTTTTTGCTTTTACTTCACAAATCCTAAAAGAAGAGGGCGTTAAGATATTCAGGCTAACATAGATATAAGCACATATATTTCATTAGAATCCTATAGGCATGATTCTACATGGTGAGAATCGTATACACAATATTTAATCTTATAGACATAATTTCTACCATTTGAATGAGATTTAAAGGCTATAAACTCCCAGAACACATTAACAAAATACTCTTCCATTTTCATATTACGTTAAAATGAATAGATAATGCCAAATCCTAAATAACTAATATGACCATTATTTTGTCAAATGGAGTCCATCTCACGTAAGCATAAGCATCTTTGCAAAGTGTAGACTTTGCTGGCAATATTCTTTGGGACCCAAAAATATTGCATTGTGTGTTGGACACCATTTGCACAAGTTGTATCTCTTCTTTTACACCTAAGAGGTCAAGACTTTTTTGTCTATAAAAGGGAAGGCCATTAGTTCATTTTAGACACACCAACAAGACTTGAGTCTTCATTTCTTGTTTCTTCCTTTCTTCCTTTATTAAGAGTATTTTGTATGAGAGTTAAGTGTTGGGAAGCACTTGTGTGAACCGTTTCTTTGGAGTGATCTTGTGAGGTTATTCTCTTAGGGTATTTGGGATTAATTAGAGTATTTACCCTAATTCTGTACTCTCTTTTGTACTCTTATTCTTATAGTAAATTGCTCCTCTTCGCTTGTGGACGTATGTCACTTTGACCGAACCACATTAAATTTGTGTCTTCTTTATCTACTTTAATTGTCGTTGTTATCAACTTCCATTGTCTTTATTATTGTCATTATACCGTTGTTTGGCTATATTCCGCACTACCCGGGTTCCCGATCCTAACAAACTCAATGATTAACAAGTCCTATTAATACATAGTTTACAAATGAAAGATTTTTAACATAAACCTCTACCTCCTAACTAGTTGAAAACAATAGCAGTTTGTTATGGTTTAAAACCTAAAGTACCCAGCAGAGTCGCCAAGTTGTTATACCCCATTTTAACACGGGTCAAATTAGAGTATAACCTATTAGAAACCCAAAGTTCAATTAATTTTAAGAGAGTCGTCACCTAATTATTTTAAGGTGAATTAGGACACTATATTTTATCTAAATAATGCCAAAGTTAACTCTGTTTATATAGTCTATTTAACCTTATGATTATGGGTAAGGGTTCTAATTAATCCTATATGGAAGGTTATTAAAGCATCCTATATGATCCGTTAATTACAGTTAACCGGCCAAACTTAGGTTAATTAATTTAAATCTAAGTAATGAAAAAATTTGCATATTGGAAAATCAGGTGTCCATTATAGTTGAAAATTTGTGTATTATCCAAAGAAATTAAAAGTCGTTCAAAATCGTAAAAGTTTATGAAATAGTAAAAGAGATTTAAGCACTCCACGACTTGTTGATTGGGTAAGTGTTTATGAGGTTTTACATGTTTCTTACATCATTACCAGTGTTGTGAAGGTTTGGAACAAAGTTTTACTTGATATGAGGTATGCCGCCTGTCACGACCCGAAGTTCCCACCTTCGGACCGTGAGGGTGCCTAACATTTCACTTGCTAGGCAAGCCAACGTTAGAATAATATTATTAATTTTTAAAATAATTTTTAAATTTATTAATAACAAAGAACGATTGTGGAAGTAAAGTCTCAAATAGAGTGGGTAATCCATAAAAATAATGGTGTTTAAATACCATCCCAGAATTGGTGTCACAAGTGCACGAGCTTCTAGAATAAATACAATTAAAGGTCTGAATAAATTAAAACTGTCTAGAAACAAACACACAGCTAAAGTAAAATAGACAGGGACTTCAGAACTGCGGACGATGTGCCGTTATACCTCAAGTCTCCTCTGAGTAGCTGAAATCCGAGCAAGTCTATGGCACGCCGTTGGGACCAACTCCGAAATCTGCACAAGAAGTATAGAGTGTAGGATCAGTACAACCGACCCCATGTACTGGTAAGTGCTGAGCCTCACTTCGACGAAGAAGTGACGAGGCTAAGGTGGGTCACTTACATTAACCTATACGCAATATTAGTAACAACAACAGATAATAAAATTAAATCAGGTAACTCATTTATTATAATTGAAGCCAACTCAACAGTCATAATCAATTATCATTTCTATCGATTCCGTTGCAGCGTGCAACCTGCTCTCACAATATATTCATTTTCAATCCTCTCATATAATTATTTTTAATCAAGTATATATAATGACTTTTAAATAAATCTATTGCGGCATGCAATCCGTTCCCCCAAATATTGACTTTTTAATAAGTCTGTTGCGGCGTGCAACCCGATCCTCCAATATAGACTTTTTAATAAGTCTGTTGCGGCATGCAACCCGATCCTTCAATATATCTATTTCAACCAATTATGTTGCGGCGTGCAACCCGATCCTTCAATATATCCATTTACCAATTCTTATAGAAGAAATTTTTTCATTAAATGCAACAATTAATATAATAATTATGATTTAATTATGAAACAAACAATGACAAATAGCAAATTATTACAGAAATCATGGAGAAAATAGGCAGTTTAATATTTAATATGCTAAATGTCAAATAACAATTAAGACACATAATTCAAATAGCATATAACAATTAATGCATGAAATCAATAATTAATATTTGACAAAGAATATGAGAAACAATTATTATAATAATTAATTCATGATTTAACATGATTTATGATTTTTCAAGTAATTATGAAATAATTAATTTGACGATGTATAGACACTCGTCACCTCGCCTATACGTCATTCACATGCATTTCACATAACAAATAGTTTAAGGGTTCTATTTTCTCAAGTCAAGGTTAACCACGACACTTACCTAGCTTTGCAAATTCTAATCAATTACTCGACCACGGCTTTTCCTTTTAAATTTTTCTCCAAAAGCTTCAAATCTATTCACAAACAATTCGATATACTCAATACGAATCATAGGAATTAATTCCATATGAATTTACTAATTTTTCGGATAAATATCCAAAATTCATTAAAATATTCGACAGTGGGATCCATATCTCAAATATCGGAAAAACTTACGAAATTCGAACACCCGTTCCGATACGAGTCCAACCATACAAAATTTATCAATTTCTGTCAAATGGACCATCAAATCGTTTTTGGAAGATTTTATTAAAAATCTGATTTTCTTCCATAAATTCACGGATTCATGATATAAATGAGTATGAAATCATGAAATATAATCAATATAGGATAAGGAAAACTTACCCCAATATTTTCCCTTGAAAATCGCCCAAGAATAGCCTTACCCGAGCTCAAAAATGGAAAAGAGTTGAAAATGGGTTGAAACCCTATTTCTAGAACTTAAATTTCTGTTTCTAGAATTTTTACTCATCGCGATCGCGGAAATTCGTTCGCGATCGCGTAGAACAAATTTTGCCCAGGTTCATTTTACTCTTCGCGATCACGGGAATGGTTTCGCGATCGCGGGAATGGATTCACGATCACGAAGCACATTTTGGCTGCCCAGACTTTTAACTTTACGCGATCGCATAAATGCTCATGCGATAGCGGAGTACATTTTTCCTGCCTTACGCGATCGCGTACTTACTTGTGCGATCACGTAGCACAATTGACGTGCCTATCTTCTGCCTTCCTTCCTTCTACGCGATCACAGTTCGTCCCTTGCGTTCGCAATGCACTGAGAGTTTACCTTCCGCGATCGCGTGCGTATCTTCGCGAACGCGAAGGGTAAAACTCACTATTTACAATTTCCTCTTCGTGATCGCAGGAATGACTTCGCGATCGCGAAGCACAATGCACCAGATGACAGTAGAAGCTCAAAAATCAGATTTTCTAAGTTCAAAATCATTCCGTAACCTATCCGAAACTCACCCAAGCCCTCGGGGCTCCAAACCAAACATGCACACAAGTCCTAAAACATCATACAAACTTGCTCGCGCGATCAAATCGCCAAAATAACACCTAGAACTATGAATCGGATACCAAAACAAAGAAAATTTTTAAGAAAACATTAAAACTTATATTTTTACAACCGGACGTACGAATCACGTCAAATCAACTCCGATTATCACCAAATTTGACAGACAAGTCATAAGTATTATAGGGGACCTATATCGGGCTTCGGAACCAAAATACGGACCCGAGGCCAATAAATCCAACTTTAGTAATTTCTTAAAAATTATTAAGCTTTCAAGCTTTTAATTTTTCATCAAAATTCCATATCTCGGGCTAGTGATCTCGGAATTCGATTTCGTGCATACGCCGAAGTCCCAAATCAAGATACGGACCTACCATAATTTTTAAAATACTGATCCGGGTCCGTCTGCTCAAAATGTTGTCCAAAGTCAACCCAGTTGAGTTTTAAAGTTCTATTTCACATTTTAATCAATTTTTCACATAAAAACTTTTCGTAAAATTGTACGGACTGCGCACGCAAGTCGAGAAATGATAAATAGTGCTTTTAGAGGTCTTAGAACATAGAATTACTTATTAAATTTAAAGATGACATTTTGGATCATCACATCCTCCACCTCTAAAACAAACGTTCGTCCTCGAACGGAGTTAGAAAAAAATAAATACCTGAGCCGGTGAATAAGTGTGGATATTTACTCTGCATGTATGACTCGGACTCCCAGGTAGATGCCTCTACCGGCTGACCTCTCCATTGCCCTCGAACTGAAGGATAACTCTTAGACCTCAACTGTCGGACTTGCCGGGCAAGAATAACCACTGGTTCCTCCTCGTAAGTCAAATCTTTGTCCAATTGGACTGAGCTGAAATCTAACACATGGGACGGATCACCATGATATTTCCAGAGCATAGACACATGGAACACCAGATGAACCATTGATAAACTAGGTGGTAATGCAAGCCTGTATGCTACTTCACCCCCCCTTTCAAGAACTTCAAAGGGTCCGATATACCTAGGGCTCAACTTGCCCTTCTTTCCGAACCTCATTACACCTTTCATAGGTGAAACTCGGAGGAATATTCTTTCTCCAACCATCAATGCAATATCATGAACTTTACGGTCGGCATAACTCTTTTGCCTAGACTGAGCTGTGCGAATTCGATCCTGAATAATCTTGGCCTTATCCAAGGCATCTTATACCAAATCGGTACCCAATAACCGAGCCTCTCCCGGTTCAAACTAGCCAACTAGCGAACGACATCACCTTCCGTATAATGCCTCATATGGAGCCATCTGAATGCTCGACTGGTAGCTATTATTATAAGCAAACTCCGCAAGTGGCAAAAAATGATCCCAAGAACCTCCAAAGTCTATAACACAAGCGCAAAGCATATCTTCTAATATCTGAATGGTGCGCTCTGACTGTCCATCTGTCTGTGGATGAAATGCTGTGCTCAACTCAACCCGTATGCCTAACTCACACTGTAAAGCCCTCCAGAAGTGTGAGGTAAACTGCGTACCTCAATCTGAAATAATAGACACAGGCACACTGTGAAGGCGGACAATCTCACGAATGTAAATTTCAGCTAACCTCTCTGAAGAATAGGTAACTGCCACTGGAATGAAATGTCCTGACTTGGTCAACCTATCCACAATGACCCAAACTGCATCAAATTTTCTCTGAGTCCGTGGGAGCCCAACAACAAAATCCATAGTGATACGCTTCCATTTCCATTCAAGAATTTCTAACTTCTGAAGCAAACCACCAGGTCTCTGATGCTCGTACTTAACTTGCTAACAATTTAGACCCCGAGCTACATATGCAACTATATCCTTTTTCATTCTCCTCCACCAATAATGTGCCGCAAATCTTGATATATTTTGGCGGTACCTGGATGAATAGAGTACCTGGAACTGCGTGCCTCTTCAAGAATAAATTCACGAATCCCATCCACATTAGGCACACAAATACGACCCTGCTTTCGCAGAACTCCATCTCTCCCCACAGCAACCTGTTTAGCATCACTGTGCCGCACCGTGTCATTAAGGGCAAGTAAATGAGGATCATCATACTGCCTATCTATGATACACTCATATAAAGAAGACCGAGCGACTGTGCAAGCTAGAATCCGACTCGGTTCTGAAACAACTAATCTCACAAACTGATTAGCCAAAATTTGGACATCTGCAGCTAATGGCCTCTCACCAATCGGAATATAGGCAAGACTACCCATACTCACAGCCTTTCTACTCAAAGCATCGTCCACCACATTGGCCTTTCCAGGGTGATACAAAATGGTGACATCATAGTCTTTCAACAACTCCAACCATCTTCTCTACCTTGAATTAAGATTTTTTTGTTTGAACATGTACTAAAGGTTATGATGATCAGTAAATACCTCACACGAGACACCGTAGAGGTAATGCCTCCAAATCTTCAGCGCATGAACAATGGCTGCTAGTTCTAAGTCATGAACATGTTAATTCTTCTCGTGAACTTTCAATTGGCGCGACGCATATGCAATCACCCTGCCATCTTGCATTAATACTGCACCAAGCCCAGTGTGAGATGCATCACAATATACTGTATATGATCTTGAACCTGTGGGTAATATTAACACTGGCGCCGTAGTTAAAGCGATCTTGAGTTTCTGAAAGCTCAACTCACACTCGTCTGACCATCTGAATGGGACACCCTTCTGGGTTAGTCTGGTCAATGTTCTTGCTAAAGATGAAAACCCTTCCATGAACCGACGATAATAACCTGCCAAACCCAGGAAACTCCGGATCTCTATAACTGAAGTAGGTCTAGGCCAATTCTGAACAACCTCTATCTTCTTAGGATCCACCTTTATGCCTTCTGCCGACACAACATGTCCCAAAAAGGCAACTGAGTCTAACTAAAACTCACATTTTGAAAACTTGGCATATAACTGATTATTCTTCAAAGTATGAAGCACACTCCGTAGATGTTGCTCATGCTCCTATCGACTGCTGGAGTAAATCAAGATATTATCAATGAATACAACCACAAAAGAATTCAAATAGGGCTTGAACACCCGATTCATCAAATCCATAAATGTTGCTGGGGAATTTGTCAACCCAAATGACATCACTAGGAATTCGTAATGCCCATACCTAGTTCGAAAAGCTGTTTTAGGGATATCAGATGCCCGAATCTTCAACTGATGGTAACTAGACCTCAAATCAATCTTCAACTGATGGTAACTAGTCTCAATATTACCAATAGTAACCATACACGAACGATAGACATGATCTACTATAACAGAGTCTCCCACTGGTGTAGATACACATACAGAAGCACACAGAGAATCACAAGGCACAACCAAATATGAAGCAAAATAGGAGGACACATAGGAATAAGTAGATCATGGATCAAATAGAACTGAAGCATCTCTATGGAAAACTAGAATAATACCTATGATCACAACATCAAATGACTCGGCCTCAAGCCTAACTGGAAAAGCATAAAATCGGGGCTAGGCCCTACCACTCTGAACTGCGTCGCTGGGACGGCCTCTAACTGGCTGGCCTCCACCTCTAACGGTCTGACCTCTACCTCTAATGGCCTGACCTCCACCTCTAGCTGCCTGACCTCTACCTCTAGCTGGCTGAGTAGGTGGTGAAGCAACCAGTGCCGGTATGATGGCACGAGAATCTTACCGAGATCTGTTACTCGCCAATCTAGGGCAATACCTCCTGATGTGACCAATGTTTCCACACTCATAACACCCATCTTGATGCCGTGGCTGCTGAAGCTGAATGTGCACTGAATACTGGCTACCCGGAGTAAGGCATAATATGACTGTGACTCCCTAAAGCACTGGGAGGATGACCCCTACCAAAATTACCAAAATTACCAAAATAAGTGCTGAATGAAACGGTATAGGAGGATGACCCCTATCAAAATTACACCTACCTCTAGACGAGGAACCACTGAAACCACCGAACTGACGAGGCCTCTTATCAAACCTCTGCCCTCTCTCCTGTGCAAGAACCATCTCGATCCTCCTTGCAACATTAGCAGCTGCCTGAAAAGAAATCTCACTTCCGGTCTCCTTGGCCATCTGAAGTCTGATAGGGTGAGTGAGTCACCCAATAAACCTCCTCACTCTCTCTCACTCCGTAGGTAGTAAAAGAAGAGTATGACGGGCCAAATCCACAAAATGTGACTCATACTAAGTAACAGTCATACTACCCTAACATTTCACTTTCTAGGAAAGACAATGTTAGAATAATATTATCAATTTTTAAAATAATTTTTAAATTTATTAATAACAAAGAACGATTGCGGAAGTAAAGTCTGAAATATAGTGGGTAATCCATAAAAATAACGGTGTCTAAATACCATCCCAGAATTGGTGTCACAAGTGCACGAGCTTCTAGAATAAATACAATTAAAGGACTGAATAAAATAAAACTGTATCGAAACAAATACACAGCTAAAATAAAATAGACGGGGACTTCAGAACTAAAGACGATGTGGAGTTATACCTCAAGTCTCCTTCGAGTAGCTGAAATCCGAGCAAGTCTATGGCACGCTGATGGGACCAACTCTGAAATCTGCACAACAAGTGTAGAGTGTAGTATTAGTACAACCGACCCCATGTACTGGTAAGTGCTGAGCCTAACCTCGACGAAGTAGTGACGAGACTAAGGTGGGTCACTTACATTAACCTGTACGCAATATTAGTAACAACAACAAATAATAAAATTAAATCAGGTAACTCATTTATAATAATGGAAGCCAACTCAACAGTCATAACGAATTATCATTTCCATCAATTCCCATTGTAGCGTGCAACCCGCTCTCAGAATATATTCATATTTAATTCTGTTGCAGCGTGCAACCCGCTCTCACAATATATTTATTTTCAATCCTCTCATATAATTATTTTTAATCAAGTATATATAATGACTTTTAAATAAGTCTATTGCGGCTTGTAATCCGATCCCCCAAATATTGACTTTTTAATAAGTCTGTTGCGGCGTGCAACCCGATCCCCCAATATAGACTTTTAAATAAGTCTATTGCGGCGTGCAACCCGATCCTCCAATATATCCACTTCAATCAATTATGTTGCTGCGTGCAACCCGATCCTCCAATATATCCATTTACCAATTCTTATAGAAGAAATTTTCCATTAAATGCAACAATTAATATAAAATTATAAGACAACAAGCATACAATAATTATGATTTAATTATGAAACAAACAATGACAAATAACAAATTATTACAGAAATCAGGGAGAAAATAGGCAGTTTAATATTTAATATGCTAAATGTCAAATAACAATTAAGTCACATAATTCAAATAGCATGTAATAATTAATGCAGGAAATGAAGAATTAATAATTGACAAAGAATATGAAAGAAACAATTATTATAATAATTAATTCATGATTTAAAATAATTTATGATTTTTCAAGAAATTATGCATCAATTAATTTGACGATGTATAGACACTCGTCACCTCGCTTATACGTCGTTCACATATATTTCACATAACAAATAGTTTAAGGGTTCTATTCCCTCAAGTCAAGGTTAACCACGACACTTACCTAGCTTTGAAAATTCCAATCAATTACTCGACCACAACTTTTCCTTTTAAATTTATCTCCAAAAGCTTCAAATCTATTCACAAATAATTCAATATACTCAATACGAATATAGGAATTAATTCCATATGAATTTACTAATTTTCCGGGTAAAAATCCGAAATTCATTAAAATATTCGATAGTGGGACCCACATCTCAAATATCGGAAAAACTTACGAAATCCGATGTCAAATGGACCATCAAATTGTTTTTGGAAGATTTTATTAAAATTCTGGTTTTTCTTCCATAAATTCACGGATTCATGATATAAATGAGTATGAAATTATGAAATATAATCAATATAGTATAAGGAACACTTACCCTAATGTTTTCCCGTGAAAATCGCCCAAGAATCGCCTTACCCGAACTCAAAAATGGAAAAGAGTTGAAAATGGGTCGAAACCCCATTTTCATAACTTAAGTTCCGTTTCTGGGATTTTTACTCATCGCGATCGTGGAAATTCGTTCGCGATCGCGTTGAACAACTTTTGCCCAAGTTCATTTTACTCTTCGCGATCGCAGGAATGGCTTCGCGATCGCGAAGCACATTTTGGCTACCCAGACTTTTAACTCTACGCGATCGCGTAAATGCTCATGTGATTGCGGAGTACATTTTTTAGCTTTACGCGATCGCGTACTTACTTGTACGATCGCGTAGCACAATTGACGTGCCTAGCTTCTGCCTTACTTCCTTCTACACGATTGCAACTTGCCCCTTGCGTTCGTAGTGCACTGGGAGTTTACCTTCCGCGATCGCGTGCCTATCTTTGCGAACGCGAAGGGTAAAACTCACTACTTACAATTTCCTTTTCGCGATCACTGAAATGGCTTCGCGATCGCGAAGCACAATGCACCAGATGACAACAGAAGCTCAAAAACCAGATTTTCTAAGTTCAAAATCATCCCGTAGCCTATCCGAAACTCACCCGAGCCCTCAGGGCTGCAAACCAAACATGCACACAAGTCCAAAAATATCATACAAACTTGCTCGCGTGATCAAATCTCCAAAATAATACCTAGAACTACGAATCAGACACCAAATCAATGGAAGTTTTCAAGAAAACTTTAAAACTTATATTTTTACAACCGGACGTCCGAATCACGTCAAATCAACTCCAATTCTCACCAAATTCGATAGACAAGTCATAAATATTATAGTAGACCTATACCGGGCTCCGAAACCAAAATACGGACCGAGGCCAATAAATCCAACATCAGTAATTTCTTAAAAATCATTAAGCTTTCAAGCTTTTAATTATTCATCAAAATTCCATATCTCGGGCTAGGGACCTCGGAATTCGATTCCAGGCATACGCCCAAGTCCCAAATCACGATACGGACCTACCGAAATTGTCAAAATAATGATCCGGGTCCATCTGCTCAAAATATTAGCCAAAGTCAACCCAATTGAGTTTTAAAGCTTTATTTCACATTTTAATCCATTTTTCACATAAAATATTTGAGGAAAATTGTACGGACTGTGCACGCAAGTCGGGGAATGATAAATGGTGCTTTTCGAGGTCTTAGAACACAGAATTACTTATTAAATTTAAATATAACATTTTGGGTCATCACACTGCTGGTACCAGATTCGGTAATAAGAAGCTAACGGTCTAAGGATGTTACTCTGAGTACATAAGTTATGTGGTACATCGTGTGGTTTGATATTGGCAATGTATTGACGACTTGTTACAGCTTGTTGAGATTGATACAGTTTCACGACCCAAAATCCCCTCCGTTTGGGTTTCGTGATAGAACCTAGTCTTAAGGACTAGGCAAGCCTAACATTAATTGAAACAACATCTAACAATTTGAAATAGAAATCTCTTAAACTTTCAAATTCCCAAAACCTGGCAGTACAAGTCATAAGCTCTACAGAGTGTTTGCTATAAAGCTTCTAAATACAATTGTCAAGAACTAAGAATAAACAGTGCAAAATGAAAACTTGAAGGTGACTCCGAAGCCTACGAACGCAGCAACAAGTTTACCTTGAGTCTCCACAACAACGACCCGCACATCTACTAACGAACAATACCTGAATCTGCACAAAAATATGTGCAGAAGTGTAGAATGAGCACACCACAGCGGTGCCCAGTACGTATCAAGACTAAACTCAGTGGTGTAGTGACGAGGTATAGTCAAGACACTCAGTAGTCAAATAACATGTTTCATACTAAAATAATCGAGAACAAATAGCAGTTATATAAACAGTAAGGTAGCAAGAACACCACAATTATTTCTTTGACAAATAAGAAAGAACACAAGTACAACTAATTAAACAAGTCTTTCACATAAGAACCCTTCAAATAAAATACCTTCCAAATAAATATTTCATTCAAATAAGTATCCTTCGAATATAAAACTCTTTCAAATAAATATCTTTAAAATATAATTCTTCAATTTTAAAAGTCACACTGTGACATCTCATTTCATAATCATCAAATGCGGGTGGGTCTCAACCCACCTTTATATTTTCACGGCACCTCGTGCCCACATTTCTATCACATTTGCATGGACTACTCACGTGCCAATAATATCAATGTATATATAGATCCACGTGATCAATTTATTCCTAATAAGGGAAGTTAAATTTTTTTAAATCAAGTAGAAAAATCAACAAAAGAATGAATTTACTTTAAAATTTATTTGGGCGGAGAAAATAACATTTCAATAAAAAAAAAATAAAACACCTAATAGTTGCTGATTTGGATGTGAAACTTATAAGAATTAAAGCGTACAAAAATTTCTTTTATTCAAAACAAATTAACCTTAAAAATTAGAAAAAGAAAACTAGGAACACAAATCCTTAGAGTCTCGTACAAGAGCCAAAGCCAACACATTATAACAAGGAATACAAACACACAATAAAATCAAATAATATATCACGGGAGAACACAAGGATCTACATATCACGGAAAAACAAAATAACCAAAGGTAAGTGCAACCATAGAAAATATCAACAAAAAGAGCACTCCCGAGGTACCTCGTCGTAGTCCCAAAAGTAAATATGCAACATCAACAATGCCCCCAGGCCATCACAAATCAATCCCTCACATAGCCCACCTTGTCTCACCATGTGTGCAATAGTAACATAAATGCCTGCCTTGTCTCGCCACACGTGCACAATAATGTTCCCACCTTGTCTCGCCACATGCGCAACCCCCCCCTCCCCCCACATATATATATATATATATATATATATATATATATATATATATATATATATATATATCCCGCCTTGTCACGTTGCATGTGCAAATATCAATAGTAACAATAGAACAACAGAAAACCTCGTGCAAACACCCGAACAAAACTTCCCAACAAAAATAACGTGCCAATATCACATCTCATAAACTGCACCTCAAGTGCTCAAATATTTCAACGTATCACAAATTTGCACATCAAGTGCTCAATTATTAAAATTTATCACAGATTGCACATCAAGTGCTCAAATACTACAATTTGCCACAAAATTCAATGATACATAAATTTCCCTAACAAGGAGCCCATGGCTCGATCATAATGTGCACAAAATCTTAACAAATATGTCCGAGAGTGAAAAACTCAACAAAATAATGTTTCACATAAAAATCAAGGTGGCAATCACACCAAAATCATCATATACAAACAAATCCAATAGAACGAGGATCTAGGCAAGACAATTAAAGGATTTAATAAGTACCAATAATTTCCCATTTAATACCTAAGGGCGTCTAAGGATTTTAACCAATGTAATTTGCACATATAACCCAAGTACGTACTCGTCACCTCACGTACTTGGTTTTCAATTACACAAATTGCACATAAGACTCAATGCCTAAGGGGTAATTCCCCCACTCAAGGTTAGGCAAGATACTTACCTCAAACTGCGCTCAATCAGTCAAGTAGTATGCCCTTTCCTTGATTTTCCGAATCCGATCGGCTCGAATCTAGTCATAATTAATTAGATTCAATCAATACAAATTGTAGGAATAAATTCCATATGAAAATACAAAGTTTCTACAAAACCCGAAATTTAACCCAAATATCGCCCGTGGGGCCCACATCTCGGAACGCAACAAAAGTTACAAAATATGAACTCCCATTCCGATACGAGTTCAACCATACCAATTTTATTGAATTCCGATAACAACTCGACCTCCAAATCTTAAATTGAATCAAGAGGGTTTTCACAATATTTCCAACTTAATTCACCGATTAAATGTTAAAAACAACCATGGATTCGGGTAATTTAACCAATATTGAGTTAAGAACACTTACCCCATTGTTTCCTCTGAAAATCTCCCAAAACTCGCCTCATCCCGAGCTCCAATCCGTCAAAAATGGAAAATGGGACGAAGTCCCATTTTCTGAACTTAAACTCACTGCCCAGGCCTTTCTTCTTCGCGTTCGCGTGACCAGTGTCGCGTTCGCGAAGGCCTGACCATGCACAGCATCGCGTTCGCATTCAATCTCTCATGTTCGCGGTAACCAACTGCCCTTCTTCTTCGCGTTCGCAGTCCATGCTTCGTGTTCGCGAAGAGTTAATGGCTCAGGGTCCCGACTCACCCTTCCTTCTTCGCGTTCGCAACCACTGCGTCGCGTTCGCGTAAGCTTGACTAGACCTTGACTTGCGTTCGCGTTCACTCCTTTGGATTCAAATCCATCACCCCCAAAATTTCTTCTTCGCGAACGTGGGACTTTCTTCGCGTTCGCGAAGAAGGAAACCAGACACCAGAATCAGCAGTTCCAAAACAGCTCCAAATGATCCGAAACCACCCTGAAACACACCCGAGGCCCCCGCGACCTCAACCAATCATACCAACCAGTACCATAACATATTACGAACTTGCTCAAGGCCTAAAATCACATCGAACAATATCAAAACAACGAAGCACACTTCAAATCAACATCCATGACTTTGAACTTTCAAATTCTATATCTTGTGCCGAAACACGGCAAATCAATTCGAAATGACTTCAAATTTTTCACACAAGTCATAAATGACATAACGGACCTATTCCAATTTCCATAATCGGATTCCGTCCCCGATATCAAAAAGTCAACCCCCCGGTCAAACTTTCCAAAAATTCATCTTTCGCCATTTCAAGCCTAATTCCACTACAGACCTCCAAATAATTTTTCGTACATGCTCCTATGTCCATAATCACCATACGGAGCTATTGACAATATCAAAATTCCATTATGAAGTCGTTTCCTCAAAAGTCAACTCTCCGGTTAACTCTTTCCATTTAAGCTTATAAATAAGGATTGTTCTTTTAATTTAATTCCGAATCTCCAGTAAATCAAACTCGACCACACCCACGGGTCATAATACATAATGCGAAGTTACTCGAGACCTTAAGTCACTGAATGGGACATAAATTCTTAAAACGACAAGTCGGGTCGTTACATACAGTATATATATATATATATATATATATATATATATATATATATATATATATATATATATATATATATATATATATATATATATATATATACACACACACACACACACACACACACACACACACACGAATCTTCAGATAGGTGTTGTTGGCAGGCCTATATGGATTGAGGTGACGTGGGATTTCCCGTGGGTATGTCTATGGTGAGTTTATACAGTTATTTGATGTCTTTGGAATGACTCTTGGCACCTTTGAGGATGAACGTTTGTTTATGTGGGGAGAGAATGTAACAACCTGACATGTCATTTTGATAATTGCCACTTCCGTTCGGTGGTTTGAGGTCGTGAGTAACTTTATATTATGCATTACGACTTGTGGTATGGTCGGTTTCAATGTTCGAGAGGTTCAAGATTGATTCAGAAGAAATTCTCAATTTGGAAGCTTTATTTTAAAGAGTGGCCAAGGTTTGACTTTTGTTTAAACGGTCTCGGTTCTTGTTTAGAGGACTCCATTAGGTTTTTATGGTGATTTTGGATTTTCGCGTATGTACGGATTTGGATTTGAAGGTTCCTAGGTTGAATTGGCTCTTTTTAACAAAATTTGGCAATTTCAAGTTTTAGAAATTTCATAAGTTTGATCAGTTGTTGACTTTGATGATATCTAGTTCGGGTTGTTGTTTTGGAAGTTGGAATAGGTTTGTTTTGTTATTTGAAACTTGTGTCAAAAGTTTAGTCACATTCCGAGTTGGTTTGATAGTATTTGGATGCGTTCGGCGAAGTTCGAACGTTTGAAAGTTAAGAGAATGATCTTGGTCTTCGATTCTTGGTTTTGATGTTATTTATGATGTTTTGAGCTTTTGGATACATTTAGATAGTGTATTTGGACATTTAAGTAGGATTGGACGGGTCCCGGGGGCCTCGGGTGTGATTCGGGGTGGTTTGAAATCATTTTGGTAATGTTTGAGCTGCTGGTTTTTATCTGGTATCAATGTTCTTTGCGTTCGCGGCCAGAGCAATGCATTCGCGAAGAGTAGTTGTGAAGCTGTGTAATGACCCGACCAATCATTTTTCTTTTTAGATCCCCGCTCTCATATTAGGACTTCTCGTATGTGTTTTTCCTATTTTATGACTTGCAGGGATGGTTGGTTTGATTTTGGAAGGTTTGGGGTTGAAATTGGAACACTCAGTTATATAAAAGTAGCCTAAGATGGCCAAGTTTGACGTGAGTCAACACATTGAGGAAATGACCTTGGAATCTAGATTTGAATGTTCGAATAAGTTCGTATGATGATTTTGGACTTGGGCATATATTCGGATCGAGTTTCGGGTGGACCGGGAGCGTTTCAACGCTTATTGTTGAAAGTTCACATCTTGAAGGTTCTAGAGTTTTCTAAGTTTGATTTGAAGTAGACTTTGGCACTATCGATGTCCGTTTGGGATTCTGAGCCTTGAAATAGGTTCGTATAGTGATTTGTGACTTGTGCGTAAAATTTGGCATCATTTTGAGTTGTTTAAGTATGATCCATCGCGTTCGGAGTTAGTTAGAGGAAGTTTAAAGCAAAGAAGTTGTTTAATTTGGTTTTGAGGTACGATTCTTGGTTCAATGTAATTTTACGTGTTCCGAGAATTCCAGTACATCCGTAGTATATTTATGGACTTGTTGGTATATTTGGACAGGGTCCTAGGTGGCTCGGCTGAGTTTTGGACCATCCGGAGCAAAGTTGGAAGTGGCAGATTTTTGCTGGTGCTGGTGTGCTTCGCGATCGCAATGGGTGCTTCGCGATCTCGAAGCAGTATTTTTAGAGGAGTAGCTAGTTGTTCTTTGGGAAAGCGAAGAATTCTCTGTGAATGCGAGGGAACACCTAGCTCTCCTTCGTGAACGCGGAGGTCCAAGCGCGAAAGCAAAGAAGGAAGGGGTAAATTGGCCTGGCAAGCGTTAAGCCTTCGTGAACGCAGCTCAGTGACCGCTAACGCAAAGGTCATGGCTAGGAGGCATCACGAACACGAAGTGGAAAGACCTGGGCAAAACATGAATTTAATACAGGACTTAGGTTCATTTCACTCACTTTTCACTTGGGTTGGATGATTTTGAGAGCGCTTTTGAGGGGGATTGTCATCAAACATCACAAGGTAAGTGAATTCTACCAATTTTGGGTTAAATACATGTATTACAGGCTGATTTTAACATAGAAATTAGTGAAATTGTTGGAATATGTTGGAAAACCTAGGATTTAGTAAAAATGGGATTTGACTATGAAATTTATTATGGAATGGGAACAAGTTATATATTTGAGTTCCTAATGTCATGGATAACAATTTTCTTCCAAAATTTCTAGAATCTAGGCATGTGACCCTGGGGTTGACTTTTGTTGACTTTTTTAGCGGAGTTAGAAAATTACTCTAATAGTTTAATTATGAACGTTTGGGCACATATTGATTGGTTTGTACGAACTTTGACTAGTTTTAGATTGCTCAGCATCAATTTGAGGCGACAAATGAGGTTTGAGAGCCGAGTAGTGAGCTTGGAAGCGAGGTAAGTCTCTTGAATAATCTTCTAAGAGGGAATTATTCCAGTAGGTATTTTAATTATTTTGTGCTACTTGTTGTGGGTGCTATGTATGCACGACGTGACGAGAGCCCGTACGTAGCTAGATTCATGTTTATGTCCAGGTAGACTTAGATTTACATCATGCTTTAACTATGCTATTTGAATTAATCTTGTTTGTTTAATTATTTAAATTTATGACTGAGATTGAGACTAGAATAAATTTATTGACCGAGTCTCTTACTTTGGAATTTGTTAAATACTTGATGGATGGTAATTTCGTGCCTTCTCGACTCGCATGTATCTTCACAAGTGAGAGAGTTTCTCTACTCTTATGGGATTGGGCCGTTCGCCTTGGCAGAATCGTAATATTACTCTTATGGGATCAGGTCATTTGCCTTGGCAGTATTGTGAGATATTCTTATGGTATCAGTCCGTTCACCTCGGCGGTATTGTAGAACACTATTCCTATGGGATCAGGTCGTTCGTCTCGACAGACTCATGCGTATAATTGAGATTTGATTTAGTATTAGTATTAACTGATTTGTTCCTTCAAGGCAGGTTATAGTATTTGGTGATCCGGTAATAATTCTTGTGTGGAAATTTTATCATTGATATTTATCTCACTCGTTGCTACTTGATGTATTCCACACCTGTCTACTTTTTGTACTTTATTGTTTGACCACTAGTAGTGTCAAAGTTGACCTTTCGTCACTACTTCTTCAAGGTTAGACTAGATACTTATTGGGTATGCGTTGATTTACGTACTCATACTACACTTCTGCACTAATAGTGCAGGTAATGAGACAGGTACTTCCGGTAGTTATTCAGTCGCGTAGACGCACTCGGGGACTTATTGGTGAGCTGCTATCCATGCTTCGATCTACAGCATGTTCATGTTCATTATTTTTGTCTACTTTATTTCAGATAATAGTTTTAGTGATTTTGTATATTCTACTAGATTTCTCATGCACTTGTGACACTGGGTTGTGGGGTTTCTAGTGGATATTCACAAATGTACCTAATATTATTATCACTTCATTTATGTATTATTCATACTCGGTATTTTGGTAAAGAAGAACGTATGTTACCATGGGTGCTAGATTTAATTCTATTTATTTAATAAAATTTCTAATTTTAAAAGTTAAAAAAGATAATTAAGTTGGAGGTACACGCGTTGGCTTACCTGGCAGTATCGTTGGGCACCATCACAGCCTATTATGAGGTTTAGGTTATGATAAGCTGGGAGGCATTGTACTTCGCGTTCGAGATAGAGGGTCGCGTTTGCACTTGTTGGGAGATTTATGCTTTGCGTTCGTGTCTGGAAGTCGCATTCGTGATGGTGTATAAGCTTGGAAGACTTTGTTCATCATGTTCGAGAGGGTGTTTCCGTGAAAACAAAGGCTTAATTGGGTTAGTGTTACTTTGTTATTCGCGATCGCGAAGGCTGCTCCATGATCGCGATGAATATAATTGGTCAGTGCATATAAGTCGTCATTTTTGAACTTTGAGCTCATTTTATTGTATTTTGAGATTGGGAGCTCGGATTTAGGCGAATCTTGAGGCGATTTTCACCACTTGGATTAGGGTAAGGGTTCTTGACTTGGATTTGATTATTATTCATAATTCCGTCCTTTATTTTAGCATTGGATTGGTGAACCTAGGAGAGGAAAATTGGGGTTTTGGCTAAACTTTTCTAAAGTGTAAAATTGAGATTTGAATATCGATTCGGAGTAGTATTTGGATGAAACTTGTATGGTTGGACTCGTATTCGAATGGGTTGTCAGAATTTATAAGTTTTGTCGAGTTCCGGGGTTCAAACCCCGAGTTTACGTTTTTGTTGACTTCCTTGCTTGGTGGGTCGTTAATTAATCAGTTTTAAAAAGAGGGATGGATTTCGACCTTGCTTTGAGTCGTCAGGCTAGTAAAGCGCTACTTCTAAAATGATCGTTAAGGTCATTCACTCGGTGGCTCTGCTACCGATGGATCAAGATATGCTGCCTGCCTATCATGCCAAAGGCGCTACTGGTGGATATGCCAAAGATGTCCAACTCGAACAATAAATAATTATACAATAGAAAACACCATCTAAAGAGCTTTATCTCTATCATAATCGCTAAAATAGTTGAAAAAACGATCGCTGAAAATTCAAGTAAAAAGGGAAGCGCTTTTGAGAACATAGGAGAGGAATTCAAATTAGAAGAAATTCAAATGTGAAAGGTAAAGATCTGAGATACGTCCTTCTTTTTTTCTTACTATTTTGATAGAGGAGACTGCCCACACTGAACACCAACCCAATTTTGAGTATTTGATTAATTATTCGACCTTTATCTTTTGGGTTTGATTCCTCTGACATTATTTGATGTTATTGAGTTGTTTTTGTCTAGAGTCGAACCATTTGGAGGTTGATTTGTATGGGATGGCATCGTTAGAATATTGATTTATCTTGTTTGAGATAAGTGTCTTGCCTAACTTTGGTTGAGAAAATTTTTCCATTAATTGATATTGTTTGCTACATGCGAGGATGATGTATATATGAGGTGACGAGCATATATACATGTGCCATGGGTATTCATACTCGGGGTAGATCCTAGCCAACTCTACACTTTATTTGATTACGTGCTCTACTTGATTCTATGTATTGTTCCATTAATTGACTTCTTGAGCACAATAAACTATGCTAGAGTAACATTGAGACTATCGGTGCCTCATTTTGAACGCGTTGATAGAACCTTGAGAGTTATGCTATACTTGCCTCGGAGGTAGATGCACGTATGTTATGGACACACATCCATACTTGTTCTTGCGTTGTGCTTTGACTAGGATGTGTACAAACCTACAAAAACAATCAACTTGAATGTGAGAATAGATCAAGAAATCCGCCTAAGATTAAAGTGAAAGTCAAATATGACCCCACACTTAGAACCGACGACTCTATGCAATATACTCACAATGGTTGTTCAACAACTGCACAAGTGTTGCACCACAAGGCAATGGGCACTCAAGACTTTCCCATGCCACACAATTATATTCCAAGTGTTAATCCATACATAACAAGTATTCGACCATGGCAATGCGACTTAGACTTAGTGTAAGCAAGCAACACATGATCCCTAAACACTATGACTAATACAATACACTAACTAATTCTAACAAAAGGATACAACATACATGATACATGATACAAGGTGTGAGTAGTGTAGTTATGGCACGGTGAACATTGAAAACAGGCTTTGTGCTATGTAAACCCACCCCAAATACCCCACACTTAACCCAAACTAGCATATAACAACACTCGGCTATCATATTTCACTGGTGCACAAAATATTCATTCAAGCATTTTATCGAACATGTGGTGGGCATCAATTGTGTGCAACTCAATTAAAAAATGGTGGAACATGTATACCCTCCCAAATTTGAATGAAGTAGAGGAAATTGTAGTTTACTACTCTGTATAATTCATTCACAACCAAATATCTCCCACTAATTTTCGTTTTTACAAACACAATTTGCCACCATGTACTTCAAGTTCTAACCAAGAAACTAGTTGGAAGATGGGGATTTGGGGGTTTGGATGGAGGATTACAACTAACAGAATAGAAAAAAGAGAGGAAGAGAGAATCATACATGTGAGTGTAGTGTGAGAGGAAGAGAGAAAAATGAGTTGAAGGTAGGAAGCAGCGGGGGTGAAGGGGGACGTTGGTAGAGAGCGGAGAAAGATGGGGGAAATTAGGGTGTAAGTGTTATTTTAATTAGATTGGGAATGGGTATGGATCATAGTAGCTAAGTTAGGAGGTGAGTATAACGGGTAATTGGAACGAAAATAAATAAATAAAATTAAAAAGACTTACCTAGCGCCAGGCTTGCGCAACGCGCTACCTGTGCGCTGGGATGAAAATTACGCTTGTCTTTTGCGTGCTGGCCTGAGCGCCACTTTTCAATTTATTTTAATATGATAATCAATCCCCGTTCCCCTCGAGAATTTTGTACATCCATCACACTTACCACACTACTCCTACCTATAATTCCTACAACTACAAAGAACAAAAGAACACCACTCTACTCTAAAAAAAAAACTAATCTTTGAAAGCAATAAATATTGGGTTGTCTCCCAACAAGCGCCTGATTTAACGTCGTGGCAGGACGCATGGCCTCACTTACTCATTAGCGAGTATTACTTTTGACTTCTGACGATCAATGACACCTCCCCAATAGTGCTTGATTCTTTGCCCGTTCACCAAAAAAATGTCTTTCATCATTTAAGGCGTGCACCTCAATTGCACCATAGGGAGTGTCTCTCACAACCTCAAATGAACCTGACCACCTCGATATTAACTTCCCAGGAAATAGCTTGAGTCAGGAATTGAACAATAGTACTTTTTGGCTTGGTTTAAAGTAACGCGGCTTGATACACATGTCATGCCATCTTTGAGTTTTCTCCTTGTAAAGCTTAGCATTTTCATAGGAGTGCAGCCTCAACTCATCTAACTCATTCAATTGCAAGTGCATGTTGTCGCCTGCGGCTTCCATGTCCATATTCAATTTCTTGACCGCCCTATATGCCTTATGTTCAAGTTCAACCAGTTAGTGACATACCTTCCCATATACAAGCTTGTACGAAGATGCCCCAATTGGTGTTTTGTATGTAGTTATATATATATACCCACAAGGCATCATATAGCTTTGTAGCCCAATTATTCCTGTTCACACTCACTATTTTCTCTAGTATCTGCTTTATTTCTCTGTTGGATACTTCAACTTGTCCACTTGTTTGTGGATGATATGCCGTGGAAACTTTGTGGTGGACCCCATACTAGGCTAGAAGGTTATTCAACAACCGATTGCAGAAATGTGTTCCTTCATTATGAATCAAGGCACTTGGAGTCCCAAACTCGAGAATATGTTCTTCTTCACAAAAGTGGCTACCACCTTGGCTTCATTGGTTGGCAATGCAACAGCCTCCACCCATTTGGACACATAGTCCACCGCTAACAAGATGCACTTGTTTCCTATAGACAATGGGAATGGTCCCATAAAGTCTATTCCCTACATATAAAAAAATCTCTACCTCCAGGATATTATTCAAAGGCATCTCATGCCTTCTCATGATTGTTCCTATTCTCTGACACTGATCACACTTTTTAACAAATGCATGGGTATCTTTGAATAATGTTGGCCAATAGAACCCCGACTGCAACACCTTTGCAGTCATCCTATCGCCTCCATGATGGCCCCCATAAGGCTAGTCATGGAAATCATACAACACTAGTTACACCTCTTTTTCCGGAATGCATCTCCTCATCATTTGATCAGCACACTACCGGTACAAGAATAACTAATCCCAATAGTAAAAATTCACATCATGCAATAATCTCTTCCTGACCTCAGATTGGATTTCAGGAGGAAGAACTCTACACACAATATGGTTCACATAGTCCGCGTACCGTGGGGAAGGGTCATGGGCGATGGCAAAAAGTTTCTCATCAGGGAATGTCTTCTTAATTAGTCCACCTTACTCCACATGCTCATAATATTTCAGCTACGACAGGTGGTTAACCACTTGGTTTTCTATGCCATTCCGATCTCGTATTTCTACATCAAATTCCCGCAATAACAAAACCCAGCACATCGATCTAGCTTTGGATTCTTTTTTCGAAATAGATACCTGATTGTTGCATGATCAGTGTGGACTATGACTTTTGTTCCCACCAAGTAAGCCCGAAATTTCTCAAAGGCCCATACAACTACTCCTTCTCAATGGTGGTGTAATTCAATAGTGCATCATCAAGAGTCTTATTCGCATAGTATATGGAGTAAAACATCTTGTCCTTCCTCTGGCCTAGCACTGCCCCATTAGAATGGTCAAATGGAAGGGACCAATCAGGTGCCACAATGATTGGGGCAGCCACCAACTTCTCCTTGAGCTTGTAGAACGCCTTCAGACATGCTTCATCAAATTTGAAAGTCACATCCTTTCGAGCAACCTGAATAATGGAGTAGCAATTTTAGAAAAATCTTTAATAAAATGTCTATAAAACCCGAGTGTCCCAAGAAACTCCGGACACCCTTTACGGATATGGGTGTAGGTAATTTTGCAACAACCTCCACCTTCGCTTTATCAACTTCAATGCTTCTCTTCGATACTTTATGACTCAAAACGATGCCCTCTTGCTCCATAAATTGGCACTTTTCCCAATTTAGCACCAAATTCATTTCTTCACACTGTGCCAACACCTTGGCAAAATTCTTCAAACAATCATCATAAGAAGACCCAAAGACTGAAAAGTCATCGATGAAGACTTCTACAAATCTTTCCACCATATCAGTAAAAATGGCCATCATGCACCTTTGGAAAGTGGTTAGTGCATTACAAAGATCGAATGGCATTTGCTTGAAAGCAAAGGTACCATAAGGGCACGTGAAAGTCATTTTCACGTGATCCTCTAGGCATATGAAAATCTGGCTGTAGCTCGAATAACCATCAAGGAAGCAATAATACTCATGCCCAGCCAACCTGTCCAATATTTGGTCAATGAATGAAAGTAGGAAATGGTCCTTGCGGGTTGCTTTGTTGAGCCTTCTATAGTCAATGCAAACTCTCCAACCCGTCACGGTGCAAGTAGAAATTAGCTCATTTTTCTCGTTTCCATCACACTCATCTCGCCCTTGTTAGGCACACATTGCACTGGACTTACCCAGTTGCTATTAGAAATATGGGTAAGATAACTGCATCAAGACACTTAATCACTTCCTTCTTCACGACCTCCTTCATAATAGGATTCAACCTCCTTTGTTGCTCAACACTAGGCAGTGTCCATCTTCCATAAAATTTTTACGCATGCAGAATGATGGACTGATTCCTTTAATATCATTAATTGTCCACCCAATGGCTCTTTTGTGCTCACAAAGCACCCTTAGCAGCTTTTCTTCTTGCAAATTGATCAAGCTGGATAAAATAATCACTGATAAAATTTCATAACTACCCAAGTAGGCATAGCACAGGTGCGCTTGGTAGAGGCTTGAGCTCCAGTTTTGGAGCTTCTTCAATAGATGGTATAGGAGGGATCAGAGTAACTGGTCTATCCAATTCCTCAAATCTCCCAAGCCCATGGACATACTTGCAAGACATGTTAAGTACTTGCTAAATTTCTTCCACCAACTCATCTTCACATTCTTCATCATCCCCCCAACAAAGCTCGTTCAAGGGGGTCTGTGGGGCTCATATAAGTCACCAATGAAGTCACATCACTTTACACCACAGAAATCATGGATAACTCTTCATAGTGGGCTGATAATTTAAGAGCGTTATAAACATTGAATACCTCCACTCGATCACATACTCTCATTGTCATCTTACCTTCACACATATCAATAATAGCTTGGACTGTGGCTAAGAATGGACGCCCAAAACAAATAGGACTTCCTGATCAGGCTCATAGTCCAAGTTGATGAAATCAACAGGGAATATGAAAGAAATCACATGGAGTAACACATCTTGAATCACCCCTTTCTGGATTAGCAAGAGAGCAATTAGCCAACTGTAAAATCATAGCAGTTGGGCGCAGCTCACCCCAACCCCAACTGCCTGAAAACAGATAGCAATATCAAATTGATGCCTACTCCAAGATCACACAAAGCTCACCCGAATGCATGCTCACCAATTGAGATCTGGATAGTGAAACAACCTGGATCCATCAATTTCTGAGGTAGCTTTCTTTGAATTCTTGAGCTACATTCTTTAGCGAGTGCCACATTCTCGATTTCGACTAACCTCCTCTTATTTTCCACTTTGTCCGTGATATATTTTGCATATTTTGGCACTTCCTGCAAGAACTCTATTAGTGGAATATTAATTTGCACCTACTTCAAAATATCAAGAAACTTCTGGTAAGAAACATTATCTTTTACTTTCTTTAATCTTTGAGGGAATGAAGGTGGGGGCCTCACAACTATTGGTTTTCTAATTCCGCTTCGATGGTGGCCTGTTTTTCACTAAAAGTCACTTGCTTTATCTTTTTTGATGGGACTTCTTCTAACTGTATCCCATTTCTCAATGAAACAACATTAATAAATGCCTTAGGATTAGCCTCAGTGTCGCTTGGAAGAGCCCCAACTGGTTGAGTATTTTGGGCACTGGCAAGTTGCCCCACTTGTCGCTCTAAATTTCGAATAGTGGTTGCCTGATTCTGATTTTCAGCCATAATTTTCTTGAGCATCTCCTCAATATTACCCATCGAAGTTGTAGATTGATGAACTTGCGGTGGTCTATATTGCTACTGAAGAGCTTGTGGCTTGTACTGACTCTGAGCACCTTGATTATCACCCGAAGAAAAGTTTGGGTGGTTCCTCCAGTTAGGATTGTAATTGTTCCCATACTGATTTGTCTGGCTCTGATTTGCATTAGCCACAAAGCATACAGACTCTAAGTTTGCTGGGCATAGATCGCTCGTGTGACCCTCCCCACATACTTCACAAAATATCTAAACATGTTGCACTGGCTGAGCTTGCTGCTTATTAATAACCAAGGTCATTGTATTGACTTGGTTGGCAAATGTGGCTACTTGCGCTGATAATGCAGAAACAACATCCAACACGAGGACTCCTGTAGATTTTTGAACTGTGTGTCTGCTCATCTCTCCTTGTCAATCAAGATTACTTTTGGGGAATTTGTTCAATAATGCATAAATCTCATCAAAGCTTTTCTCCAACCCTTGACCCCCGCTGTAGTGTTACAAATTTTTTTGTATATTGATATAGCCCTTCTATAAAGGTATGAGCCAACACTTCATTCGTTTGGTTGTGATGAGGACAATCTCTGAGCAACCACTTGAACCTCTCCTAAGCGGAATAAAAAGGCTCGCCCGACTTCAGTTTGAAGGCTACTATCTCACTTCTGATCTTTGCATTTTAGCCTGAAGGGAAGAACCTTGCATAAAAGTTTCTTGCCAGATCATTCCATGATGTAATAGAGTTAGCCGATTTCGCCTTCAACCACCTTTTTACTTCGCCCAATAGAGAGAATGGGAACAGTGTGAGCCTCATATAGTCCGGAGTGACTCCATTAGTGATATAAGTATCACTAATCTCCAAGAAGTTCAGAATGTGTTTCTGTGGATCCTCATTTGGAAGACCCATAAACAACCCGTTTGCATGCATCAACTGAATTATGCTCTGTTTCAGCTCAAAGTGCTAAATGATTCTAGGCTTCAAAATGCTAGAGGTAACATTAGCAATGCTAGGCATCGCCACCTCCTGAACAACTATATTTGCATTTCTGCCATGTTCACAGGTAATTGAACAAGTGCTTGAAGATTATGTGTCCCTTGCTTCTCTCAACCTCTTGTGAAATATTCTCTTAGGTTTGGGGTCAAATCTTTGATTTCTATCTTGGCTCATGACCCTTCGCATTCAATCAAAGTTCCTGATGGCAGAGCACCCAATAAGAAACGTTAGACTTGGCAAAATAAAAAACTAAAGCAAAAGCTAGTAAAGTAGTCAATATTCAAGTGCCTGGCAACGACGCCAACAACTTGTTGCTCTCAAACGCACATGCAAATATACGTGGTCGTACATGTAATATAATGATAAGAAGAGTGTCGAACCCACAGAGACTTGTGTTAACTACCTACTAATTTCACCAAAATTGTTATTCAGTCGTGTCAATCAGAGTATAAGAGCGTGATTATAACTAAGCAATGAATGTAACAATTAACTAATTAAACATGCATAAAATGGTTGTTGAGAATTTAGTAGAGATGAACATTCCAGGGTTGTGATCAATTTACCAATCCTCTAGCATTCTAATTAACTCTCCCCTTCTTACAATTCTCTCATGCTTGCTAATTAATTGAGTAATCTCTCTTGTAGCATTCTCCTGGATTATTACTCGCCTATTCAAAATAGATTAACACCTATATTCCTATGAAATCAATCTATTAAAAATGTATTAGGATTACGACATTCAATTAAGCATGATGATTAGGTATATTCCTATCCTAACTACAAATACGGTCCCCACTCAAAGTTAAGATCATGCTCTTGATTGTAGGCTATAATTAGGGGTTTTAGTCACTTATTGTATTCTAATTTACTGCACTTTAATTGAGTTTGAGCTTTAATCTCTAGTGTTTTGCACTAATTGTATGTTTTATATCTTGTAAGAGGATTCTGAGCTATGTAGATATTATGTAATGAATTCAAGCTATTTGGAGATTTGAAGTCTGAGTAAAATCCCAAAGGATTAATCCGGGATCGCGTTCGGGGGTTAAGAACTACGTCTAAATATCAAAAAGTCAAGAAAATTTGTACTATTAGAAAACAATACTTTTGCAGCGCATGGGGCGCCGTGCCTATACAAAATCACTGCTGCCTGTCAGAAATAGCTCTCTGGAGTTCCCCACTAGTACCCCGCATGGCGCGTCACCCCATGCGACTCGCCTGTACAATTTTTACAGAGCTAGAATCCTATTTCGCATAGGAAAATGTGTTTTCATCTGGGCCCGACCATACTTGGTATAAATACATGTAAAAACATTATTTTTGGGACTTTTGACATATCTTAGACCTAAGGAAGCTAAGGAGGAGGGGAGAAGAAAAAGCACAAGGAATTCATCATTCAAACCTCACTCAAGACACGAGCTTGGATCATTTTATGTTTCTCTTTACTTTAGCTATATTTGTGATAAATTACTCCATGTCTATGGAGTAGTTTCCTTTAGGGTTTGATGGATTTGGTGTATTGATATTTGTTTGTGGATTATAACTCTAGTTTTATGTAATGAAGCATTTTTGGATGATTTAATTGTTGCATCTATATTCACTTGTTCATGTAATCGAGAGAGGCATAACTTGTGATATCTTTGCATTCTATTGTTGGTTGAGTTCATTAATTCTTCTTAGTAATCGAAAGAATCTAGTTGAATCATTGATTAAAGCTAGTTAGGAGGATAATCAAGAGAGGTTCTCCTAAAGACCAATCCACTACGCATTCTTGCATATCTTCACCGAGCTTAAATTGGTTCATATTGTGAGGTTAAAACTTAATCGAGAGAAGGGTTTCTACTAAATGTTTGAACTAATAATCGAGTTGGTTCAAGAGACACACTTGAACATTAGAAGTGAATTACTAGAGATAAATCACAGACATTTATCTTGCACCTATCCACTCAATCCCTATTTTCTCGCATTAATATCTTCCTTGCTTACTTTTGTTTCGATTGTCATTGGTCAATTAGCTTTAGATCCTTAGTTAATTTTAGTTATTAATCAAATAAATCTCAATTGTTGATTCTCCTGAATAACAATCAAGCTAGAAACTACGATAATATTGTTTAACTCCAATCCCTGTGGATACGATATTATATTATACTATATTCGACTAGCGAGCATATGACGAGCCCAATGTGTATAGGATTTTCCTGCTCGTGCTTTGTCAAATTCTAGTATAGTTTATGATATCGTCCCACAGAGATTGGAACATCTATGATACAAACTTTTAATATTTCAACTACAATTTGAGAGAATCAGTTTGATGAAAAGTGAGTGAGGTTTAAAGCTTGTTAATTACTTAAACAAAAACCAAGAACTTTCGGAAGATTTATAATTTAAAAGAGCTGGGAATTGTTGAATTCACTTGATAATATATTATAATAAAATCTCAATTTTTACATGTATTTTTCTGAGGAATAATTTGCTTATTGCTAATATAATTATATTTAGCTCACTAAGAAGTAGTCAATTAATAGCACTCTGTGAGGTTATGTGATTAATTGAGTTAAAACTAGTGACGATTAAACTGAAATATTTTTCTTGCTTGAATTGTGCTAAGAGGTAGTAAAAACTTCATGAGAATATTTTTACTAAAAAGAATAAATAATCTTGCCTACAACAATTCCTCCGTGAGAATTAAAACTGAGGCAAGCAAGATTACGAACTTGGAATAATAGATTACTAAAAATTACTCTCATTCTACTATTTATTCATTGGTTATTATATATCAATTTTGCTTCGTGAGAATTACAAAATCAATATAAGAATAACTTAGAGATAAACTATGTAGAAGTGATAATAATGATTAATTAAAACTATTATTACGGCACAGTACAAAGTATAAAAAGAAAGTTTCAAGCCAAGGATGTATTAAACTGAGATAGTATTATAAATATATATATCAAGCTTCATCAACTATCCCAACAAAAGAAGTTACTCCATTACGAAGTAAGAAAAACTAATTTAGGAACAAAGAACTTATGAAGAAATATTATTCTTCTAAAAGAAAAACAACTAGTAGAAAATACTAAAGACAAAAGAGAGAGAGAGACCAAAGAGTAGTTTTCTCCCACAAGACTCCATGTCTTGTTTTAAAATTCACTCTATTTATAGAGTTTTATGCCAAAGGTTCTCCATAGTTGCAACTATGGAAATTGTAGGAGCAACTATGAACTTGTCAATTGAGTTTCATTCTGCAGAGAAAGACTATAGTTTCAACTATAGTTCTCTAATGGCAACTATGTGATTTCCTTCATGATTTTCAATTGCTATCGTCGTAACTATGGTGCTTTAGTCCATTTGCTTCTTTATTCCTAGTTGGCTACTCAATTCCTGTAACGATCCAACCGGTCGTTTCGAATTTTAGAACACTGTTCCCTTAAATAAAACTTCCCGAATGGGTTTTTAATAATTTATGACTTGCGGGGATGGTTGGTTCTGGAGTTGGATGTGTTTGGGTTGAAATCGGAATACTTGGTTCCTTAAGCTAACCTTAAAAGGTCAAGTTTGACTTTGGTCAATATTTTGAGAAAACAACCTCGGAATCAGGATTTGACGGTTCCAATAGGTTTGTATGATGATTTTGGACTTGGGCGTATGTCCGAATCAGGTTTTGGATAACCCGAGAGCGTTTTGATGCTTAATAGTTCAAATCAACTATTTGAAGGTTTAATTTTTTTTAAAATTTGGTTTGGGGTAGGTTTTTGAGTAATTGAAGCCCGTTTAGAATTCCTAGTTTGGGAATAGTTCCGTATAGTGATTTAAGACTTGCACGCAAAATTTCGTGTCATTCCGAGTATTTAAGTATATTTCGGCACATTGGAAGTACTTTAAAGAACTTGAAAATTCCTAAGTTTGAATCAATTTGGTTTAGGGTATGATTCTTAGATTTGATGTTGTTTTATGCATTCGAGAGTTTGAGCGAGTCCGTTTTATGATTACAAACATGTTGGCATGTTCGGGCGGGGCCCCGAGGGTTAACCGGACGAGGCTCGGACCAATTTCGAACATGGGAGAAAAATGCTGAAGCTTTCTGCTTTTGGTACGTTCGCACCTGCGCTTGGACAGTCGCAGGTGCGACTCTCGCAGATGCGATGTTCATGCACAGAAGCGGAAAAAAGGAAGGGGAGGCCACTGCCGCAGATGCGGAATTTTGGCGCACCTGCGAACGCGCAGGTGCGAGTCAGTGCGCGTAGATGCGAAAGGGGGCAGGCGATCGAAACTCGCACATGGGAGGATTTTCCACAGGTGTGAAAGCCGCAGGTGCGGTACCCCTTCCGCAGGTGCAAAACCACTGCTTGGCAGAATGTTTAACAATCGGGGCTCAGACATTTTGAGCCCATTTTTCCTCCATTTCCGGGAGATTTCAGAGCTTTTGAGATGGGAGTTCAACTAACAACTTGGAGGTAAGTTAATTCTACACCCCTTGAGTTAAATACATAGATTATAGGTAGATTATAACTAGTAAATCTTAGAAATCAAAGATTTAGATGAAAAACCTACTTTTTTAAAAAAAATATGAGATTTTAACCACGAAAATAGTTATGGAATTGGGTAGAAATTATATATTTAAGTTCTTGAGATTATGGGTAACATTTTCATCCGAAAATTTCCAGAATCCGAGCACATGGGCCCGGGGTAAATTTTAGGAATTTTACCATTTTGGATAAGGTAATTTATTTAATAGATAAATTTCGAATCATTTAGCATATATTAATTATTGTGTATAATATTTGGATAGTTTCGGATCTTTCGGCGTCGAATCAAGAATTCAACGCGACGTGGTAATGGGAAAGTGGACTTTGAGACGAGGTAAGGTTCTTGTCTAATCTTGTGAGGGGGAAATTACCCCATAGGGATTAAATTGAATAATTATTGCTAATTGCTGGGGCTACGTACGCACGAGGTGACGAGAGTCCGTGAGTAGCTACTATAAATGCTAAAGTCCGGGTAGTTTAGGACTCAAAGCATGAATTACTTGTGTAAATTGTATTCCTTGATTAATTAATATTAATTGATATATATGAATATATTGTGAATTGTTAGATAAAGATATTAAAGGATGGAAATCTCATATGCTTGATTTTCTGTTTAAATCAATTAATTGTTAAAAGAAATTGTTCTCCTCCCGAATTTATCTCATAATAAATATACTCTCCTTCTGGAGGTACATAAGAAAATGTCCTCCTTTCTTGTGGAGCGGGTCGAATGCCTCGGCAAGATAGATGCATCTATGGATCGCGCCGCACGTCCCTCGGTAGTGTACACGACACTCTAGATCGGGTCGTACGTCCTCGGCAGAAATCGTGCTTAATAATAATAATTACACGATACTTTAATAATTTATTTCAGCTTGCGAAGCTAATTGATAAATTGGAAAATTCTTGGAATTTAATAAATTATTATTCTTGCTTGTTAAGGAATTAATTGTTATTCCTATAAATGAGATTTAATTGATAAATTGAAAATTTATTAAAATTGAATTGCAGCTTGTAAAGCTATTTGATAAATTGGAAGTTTTATTGAAATTACATGATTTAAATAAATAAATTGGAAAATTGTTGCATTTGAAGGATTGTTTTTTTATTTCTGCTAATTGAATAAAATTATTGTTAACCCTGTGAACCATGCTGATTTGAATAGTTATAATTTATTTTAATTATTATTATTGACCTATAGTGAGTGTCAAAGTCGGCTCTCTCGTCTCTACCACTTCGAGATTAGGCTTGATACTTACTGGGTACACGTTGTTTTCGTACTCATATTACACTTGCTGCACATTTTATTGTGCAGGTACATATATGTATAGCGGCCTTGTGGGCGCAGAGGTGTGGTTAATAATTGTGGGAACATAGGTGAGCTACATTCTATATTACGATGCGCAGCTAACAGAGTCTCCTTCAGAGTTATTATATTCTTCCTGTTTAATTTGTATTCTAGACAGATGTTGTATTTTATTTTTAATTCCCTAGTAAATGCTCATGCACGTGTGACACCGGGTTTTGGGAATGGTTGTGAATTGTTTAGAATTTTAGTTGCTAAAAATATTTATCATTTACTCTATGAGTTTTATCCTTACTATTTCATTGAAGAATTTTTATTTCAAAAATACTAAAATGGGTAATTAAGTTATTTGAATTATGGTCGGATTGCCTGACAGTGGTGTCCGGCGCCATCACGACCTTAATGGATTTTGGGTCGTGATAATTCCCACTTTTTGCTTCTTTTCTTTAATTTTCAGATGCTCTTCCTCCTGCGAAGTATGTTAGAAAATATGGGAGAACATGATATGTTTATTCATGTTTTATTTAAAATCTTTAATATTTAACATATAAATATTTATGAATAAATTATATCCATCAAATTCCCCCACACTTGAATCTTTGCTCGTCCTCGTGAAAAAAAAACATTTCTAATGATAAAAATATTTGTAAAATTTTCTTCAAAACTTTTGGTCTTTGTAGGATAGAAAATTTATTCAAAATAATTTCCTACATCATTCCAAATGAATAATCTTTTAAGCTTCACCAAATCTTTTACCTTGCTTCTAATTTCATTTTTGTGAAAGCAAAAATTGCATTCTTTTTCTCTTGAATCTTCCGGAATTGATAACTTTATTATCACACGTTTTGAATATCACAATTCTTCGTCCATATGCTTGATGTCACAACACAGAATCTCACCCGTCGCGATGGCGCCTATCTCGATACTAGGCAAGCCGACAACATCAATAACCTAATTTATTTTCTTAAATACTGAAAATATAATAATTAAGTTTAAGAGTAAATCCCACAAACATTAGAAAAAAACACACTCCCAAAACTCGGTGTCACTGAGTACATGAGCATCTATACATTACAAGTCTGGAAAACCCGGTCTATAATAATCCGAGACCAAATACAATAATCATAGGGTCCGGTTTTTTATATAAACCAGAAAATTTACCTGATTCAATAATTAATTTACACAATTAGATGGTTAACCAACCAGTGACTTAGGCATACCGACCAGCATGGAATTACTCCTGTATAGATGGCTCTGTTTTTGTAGAGGCCTTCATGGGATGTCCCGGTTGTACAATAATCTGGATATTAAACAGATCAATTGGTTAAGCATTTATTCATACAAATCATATTGGGCTTATGAGGTTCCATTGCTTCACCCTCAATGGCTACGGGTAGGTACCATAGTTCCGAGTTTAACATCGTCGGCTTGACTTATTAAGTGTGGAATTCATCAGTCTATCAGAGTGACTGATGGATGTTGCTCAAAATGTCCTCCAAAGTACAATTTGAGTCTCTGACCATTTACCTTAAATTTGTCTCCTCCACTATTCTGTTGAATTTCGATTGCTCCATAAGGAGTAACACCTGTAACATTGTAAGGACCTGTCTACCTGGATTTTAATTTTTCTGGGAATAGCCTGAGTCGACTATTGTAAAGAAGTGCACGATCTCCAATTTTAAAACTTTTTTGTCGGATCGAATTTTCATGACATATTTTTGTTTTTTCTTTGAAAATTCTGGCATTTTCATAAGCTCCAACCTTAGTTCTTCCAATTCATTAACTTGGAAAAATCTCTTTTTACCAGCAGAGGTTAATTCAAAGTTTAATGATTTTAGTGCTCAAAAAGCTTTATGCTCTAATTCAACTGGCAAATGGCAAGCCTTTCCATAGACTAATTTATATGGGGATGTTCCAACTGGCATTTTGAATGACGTTTGGTGTGCCCATAATGCATCATCTAATTTTAAAGACCAGTCTTTCCTTGAAATTTCAACCGTTTTTTCAAGAATTCTTTTTAACTCGCGGTTGGAGACTTCAACTTTCCCCTGTGTTTGAGCATGATATGGTGTTCCAGTTTTGTGAGTCACGCCATATTTTGATAGCAGAGCAGAAAATTGCCTATTCATGAAATGAGTTCCTTGATCACTAATGATGACTCGAGGTGTACCAAATCTAGTAAAAATATTTTTTCTAAGAAAATTACACACTGTATGAGCATCATTCTTCCTTGTGGGGATGGCTTCAACCCATCTTGACACATAATCCACAGCCACAAGGATATATTCAAAAGAATGAGAAGAAGGAAAAGGACCCATGAAATCTATTCCCCAAACATCAAATATTTCACATACCTGTATTGATTGTAATGGCATCTCATCTCTCTTAGTGATATTACCTGTTTTCTGACACCTGTCATATTGTGCGACATATGCTCGAACATATGCTCGGACATCATTGTATTGATTGAAATGGCATCTTATCTCTCTTAGTGATATTACCTGTTTTCTGACACCTGTCATATTGTGCGACATATGCTCGGGCATCTTTGAAGAGTGTTGGCCAGAAAAATACGGCCTCCAATACTTTAAATGTTGTACGGTTTGCAGCATAATGACCTCCAATTGCTTCATCATGGCAATGATACAAAATTTTGGTCATCTCTTCTTCAGGTACACACCTCCTGATGATATTATCTGCATAAATTTTGAACAAGTAAGGTTCATTCCACAAATAATACTTAGCATTAGAAATAAACTTTTTTCTCTATTGGTATGAGAGATCTTGGGGTGTCCATCTTCCAACCAAGTAGTTAGCAATATCTGCTAACCAGGGTGGTTGAGTCACAATAGAGTCAACTGAAAAAATGTGTTCATCAGAAAATTCTTCTTTTATCTCGCTGAACTCAAGGGGAGGGTCTTCTAGTCTAGACAAATGGTCAGCTACATGATTCTCTATTCCTTTTTTGTCTTTTATCTCAAGGTCAAATTCTTGCAGAAGTAAAATCTATCTTAACAATCTAGGTCGAGCATCCTTTTTTGCTAAGAGGTATTTTAAAGCTGGCCTAAAATCCATCTTAACAATCTTATCCTTCCTCTGGCCTAAAATATCTCGGATTGTCGTATCACTAACATCACACATAACTTCAAAAGGTTGACTCCAATCAGGGGACACAACTACAGGGGCAGTTGATAATTTCTCCTTAAGGGTGTCAAAAGCTATCATACAATCACCTGAAAAATCAAACTTAACATCTTTCATCAAGAGGTTTGTCAGAGGTTTTGAAATCTTTGAAAATCCTTTATGAACCATCTATAAAAACCTGTATGACCTAGAAAGCTTCTAATGCCTTTAACAGTTGTGGGAGAGGGTAATCCTGCTATAAGATCAATTTTAGCCTTATCAACTTTTATTCCATTAGCAGTGATTTTATTTCCTAAAACAATTCCCTCTGTAACCATAAAATAACATTTTTCCCAATTCAGAATCAAGTTTGTCTCTTTACATCTCTTAAGAACTAATGTCAAGTGGTAAAGACAATCTTCAAATGTTTTGCCAAAGAGTGTAAAATCATCCATAAAACTTCAAGAAATTTTTCAGTCATGTCAGAAAAAATTACTGACATGCAACGCTGAAATATAGAAGGGGCGTTGCACATACCAAATGGCATTTTCCTATATGCATATGTTCCATGAGGACACGTGAAAGTTGTCTTATCCTGATCTTCGGGTGCAATTGGTATTTGGTTATACCCTGAATAGCCATCAAGAAAACAGTAAAAACCATATCCTGCAATTCTTTCCAACATTCGATCAATAAATGGTAAAGAAAAATGATCTTTTCTGGTAGCATCATTGAGACGTCTATAATCAATACAGACTCTCCATCCTGTAACAGTCCTCATAGGTATGAGTTCATTATTTTCATTCTTTATAACTGTCATACCTCTTTTCTTTGGTACTACCTGAACAGGACTTACCCAAGGGCTGTCTGAAATTGGGTAAATAATACCTGTTGCTAAAAGCTTGACAATTTCCTTTTTCACCACTTCCCGCATTGCAGGATTCAATCTCTTTTGGGGTTGGATTATTGGCTTGTAGTTATCCTCCATGAGGATTCTATGCGTACAAGTTGCTGGACTAATCACTTTGATATCCTCTACAGTCCACCCTAAAGCTCCTTTATGTGGTTTTAAGACTTGAATTAGTCTTTCTTCTTGTTCTGCAGTCAAAGAAGATGAAATAATTACTGAAAATAATTCTTGCTCAAGATAAACATACTTTAAATAAGAAGGGAGAAGTTTGAGTTCACTTTTCGGTTGAACTTCTTTTGATTGCATCTCTTTATCCTTAGAATCGTTTTCCAGTCTTTTAGTGTCACGACCCAAAATTCCGCCACAGGCGTCGTGATGGCACCTAGTCTCTAATACTAGGTAAGCCGATTTCAATTACATTTTTGAAGCCATTTTTTAATTAAATAAGTAATCAAAACTATTAGCGGAACAAATAAGAATATACAACCTCCCAAGACTGGTAGTACTGAGTCAAGAACTCTAGCTGAATACATGGAATGATCATGAGGACCAAATATACAATACTGTTTGATTAAAAATTAACAGTACAATGAAATGAACAGACTCCAAGGGCCTGCGACGACCAAGCAGCTCTACTTTGAATCCTTACGATCACACTCTAACTCTGTCCGGGTCCGATACCTCCAATACCTGGCTCTGCACAAACATGTGCAGAAGTGTAGTATGAGTACACCATGGTCGATGCCCAGTAAGTATCAAGATTAACCTCAGTGGAGTAGAGACGAGGTACGGTCAAGACACTCACTAGTCTAATAACCTGTGCAATATAGTATACAAAATAATACTGGAAAATAACTAGCAATGATAACAACAAAATTAACTAGTGATATAACTACAATGCGACAAGAATATCATAATTATTGCTCAGACGAATAAGGAACACAAGTATAACCAATTAATCAAGTCCTTCAGATATAAATTCTTTCGCCTTATGTTTTTTAAATAATAATCTTTAGGATATAATACTTTCCAATAAATATATTTTCAAGTAAAAGTCACCATGTGATACCTCAGTTCACAATCATAAAAATTACGGGTCTCGGCCCACTTTCATATTTTTCCACTGCACGTCGTGCCCATATTTCTATCACTATCACACGGACAACTCACGTGTCAAAATATCAATGTATATAAGATCCGCATGATCAATTTATTTTCACTATAGTAAGGTTAAAAATCTTTAAATCAAGTAAGAAATCAACAAAGGAATGAATTTATTTTAGAAATCATTTGGGTGAAGAAAAATGATATTTCAAATAAAATGAAGCATCTGATGACTACTAATTTGGATGTAAAATTTATTAAATTAAAACATAATAGCAATTTCTTTTATTCGAAACAACTCAATTCTCGAAAACTAGTAAAAACCATAAACACAAATTTGCAGATTATTGTACAAAGAGCCAAAGCCAACACAATACAACAAGGAATACAAAACACATAATAAAATCAAATAATACATCACGAAAGAACACACGAATTTACATATCACAGAAAAACAAAATAAACAAAGGCAAGTGCATCCATAGAAAAATATCAACAAAAGGGCACTCCCGAGGTACCGCCTCGTAGTACCAAAAGTAAATATGCAAGATAGGGGGATTTCCCGAAATACTGTTCCGTAGTCCCAAAGTAAATACACAGGACAGAGGGGTCTTCCGGAATACCGTTTTGTAGTTCTAAAGTAAAAATGCAGGGCAGGGGGATCTCCCAAAATACCGTTTCGTAGTCCTAAAGTAAATATGATTTCAACAACTGCACATCAAGTGCTCACATATCACAAATGGCTCACCAAGTTCTCAAATATACAACATATCACAAATTGCACATCGACTGCTTAAATATTTCAACTTGCCACAGAAATCAACAATACATCATTTTCCACAATAAGGAGTCCATGGCTTGACCATAATGTACACAAAATCTCAACAAAAATATCCGGGAGTGAACAACTCAACAAAATAATATTTCACATAAATTCAAGGTGGCAATCACACCAAATCATCATAGAAAAACAATTTCAACAAACAAGGATCTAGGCATTACAAATAGAGGATTTAATAAGTGCCAATAATTTCCAACTTAATATATAAGGGTGTCTAAGGATTTTAATCAATGAAATTTGCACATATAAACCAAGTACGTACTCGCCACCTCGCGTACATGGTTTTCAATTATATAATTTGCACATAATACTCAATGCCTAAGGGTATTTCCCAAACTCTAGGTTAAGCAAGACACTTACATTTTTGAAGTTATGCCGATATTCCAAAATCACCTTCTTGCTTGAATTGAACTCCCGACCGTTCAAATCTATCCAAATTAATTGTATAACTTCATTAAAATTTATCGAAAACAATTCCAGATAATAATACGTCGACTTACAAATTTATTCCAAAAGGTCAACAAAAGTCAATGCGGGACCTAGTCCTTGGAACCCAGCATAATGTTCATGAAATCCGAACACCCATTCCGATACGAGTTCAACCATACCAATTTTATCGAATTTTAATAACAACTCAATCTCCTAATCTTAAATTTTCTTTTTTGGAAGATTTTACAAAAAAATTGATTTTCCTCCATTTAAATCCGAATTAAATGATGGATTCAAAGACATAATCATAGAAATTAATCAAAACTGGATAAGAATCACTTACCCCAAATACCCACGCAAGAATATCTCCAAAAATCGCCTTCTACCAAGCCCCCAATGTGATTTTGAGTTATGAACTCAAACCTCCATTTTTGGGACTTTTAATTCTGCCCAGATACACCTTCTTCGCGTTCGCGACCATTGCTTCGCGTTCGTGAATGCCAAAATACAGCTGCCTCAAATCCTTCTTCGCATTAGTGTGACCAGAGTCAAATTCGCGAAGGCCAACTATTCCTGCCCCATCATTTCCTATTCGCGTTCGCGACTTCCTCGTCGCATTCGCGATGATCAGCTAACCAGCTCTTTCGCGTTCGCGAAGTTCACACGACCTCACCCCAACTCTTCCTTTCTTCTTCGCGTTCGCATTGCCTTGGCCGCATTTGCGAAGGCTTGCCCTGCTCCTTCTTAGCGTTCGCGTCCACAGCTTCGCGTTCGTGAAGGCTAAACCATCAGCCCCTCAAATTCCTCTTCACGAACGCGGGACTCCCTTCCCGTTCGCGAAGAAGGAAACCAGACTTCAGCAACAGGAGTCCAAACAACTCCATTTTGGTCTAAAACAATCTTGAAACACACCCGAGCCCCTCGGGACCCCGTCCAATCATACCAACCTGTCCCATAACATAGCACAGACCTGCTTGAAGCCTCAAATCACATCAAACAACATCGAAATCATGAATCGCACCCTAATTCAAACTTAATGAACTGTGAAACTTCAACTTCTACCATCGATGCCGAAACCTATCAAATCACGTCTGATTGACCTCAAATTTTCACACAAGTCACATTCGACATTACGGACCTACACCCACTTCCGGAATCGGATTCCGACCTAGATATCAAAAAGTCAACCCTCCGTTCAAACTTTTCAAAATTTTGAGTTTCGCCATTTCAAGCTTAATTCCACTACGGACGTCCAAATAATTTTTCGGATACGCTCCTAAGTCCATAATCATCATACGGAGCTAACAGAACCGACGAAACTCCATTCCGGAGTCGTCTTCACATAGTTCCGACTACGATCAAAATCCTAAGACTTAAGCTTCCTTTTTAGGGACCAAGCGTCCAAATCACTTTGAATCATCCGGTAACTGAATTCAACCACGCACGCAAGTCAATACGCACAATACGAAGCTTCTCCGGGCCTTATGCCACCGAACGAGACTTAATTTCTTGAAACGACAAGTCGGGTCGTTACATTCTCCACCTCTTAAACAAACGTTCGTCCTCGGATGTGCTAAGAATCATTTTGAGGACTTTAAATTACTGAGTATATTCTTGCACACATACTTGTGGGCGATTCTACATTCCCAGAATTTAACACGGGTCCGACAACACCATCTCGATTGAGATTATTTCTTTTCTCCATTCTTATAAGCTTTAAAGCAAAAAACCCTAACTCTCCAATCATTTCCAAAATTCCTGATTTTTACTTCGACGTACGGTATTAGTCTCAACTGGCTATAGCAACTCGTGCCTATGCACACATTAACTTTCTTGATAGTGTTGAAGTACTTTAAAAAATATTTTCTGGGTGTTTCATTCTTCCCCTCTTAGGATCATTCGCCCTTAAACACATAACATAATTTGTCTCTTCTTTTGCACGTCTCAATCCCCCAAATTTTTACTAACTCCCAAATTGTTTAGAAATTTTTGGCAGAGTCTTCCCTGAAATTAGGCCTAACCACCTGCCAGAGTAACACCAAAATAACTCCTACAACACATCCGCAAACCAACAAAACACCACAAGGTATATATCAATAACACTAATCTCAGCAATGCATTATCATAATGATATCAGGACATGAAGCACATCATATGTATGCTCATCATCACATCTCTGGTCTTAAAAGTTGTTCATAATTAATTCCAGCATCATCAATTAATCTCATATTAACCACCACCTCGTTTCGAATTTTCACAACACTGACAACAGAATGTGAGGCATGAAGACCTCATGATTACTTACTCGGATTAATAAGTCACATTTAACGCGACCTGGGCACTCATCTCATAGGCTAAAACTCAATGTTTACAGCACGAAAATGGCTGAACATGAACAGAAAATATACAAGAATTATCAAATAAGCCTAACAGGCATGACTCCCTATTAATATTATTGTACAAATTAAATTTCACAAAGGGAGAATTTTAAACTCATAAATATTTTACCGTAAGGACCTCGTCCTTATATAACTTCCACTGCGGCTTGTAGCCCGGTTTAAATATTTCACATCATATAAAAATGCGAGGATCTCGTCCTCAACTTCGAATCACAAGTATTTTGCACATTGTGCCAACTGAAATTTTCAATTTCCTTTCTTTTCTTCTGTTCAATATATTTCGTAAACAGTTTTCACAACACATAATGAACCCTCATACCGGTAGCGCATATAATTCATAAAAAAATGGAATTAATTATTCCGAAATATATTAAACCCACTGTGATGAATAATAAAAATTACTTTTGGACTTATAGCCCTCAATGGTGCACAAAAATAAAAATGACAGACACAGGCTCACATCCTCAATTCTCCCAACAGGGATAAACATATAAGTGGGTCACAAAATTACGAAGCTCACCCATAAGCGGAACATAATAGGAGGACTCACCTCAATATTCAGAATTGAATCAAAATAAGAATAGTTCTCCTTTTATTATAAATAAAATTTTCTCAAATAATTATTTTTCATATTTAATTCTTTCAATATATTCTTTCAAATATAATTTCCTCAAATAAATATCTTTCAAATACCATTATTTAATATAATACTTTCTAAGTAAAAATCCTTCCAAATAAATATTTTGAATATAATTCTTTCAATTAAAAAGTCACCAGGTGACACCTCATTTCATAATCATAAAAATATGGGTCTTAGCCCATTTTCATATTTCCACGGCACCTCATGCCATAATTAAATCATCATATTTTCCCGGCACCTCGTGCCTTCATTTCATTTCACAACTGCACGGACAATTCACGTGCCAATTATCATTATCATTTCATCACAGCACCTCGTGCCTACATTTCATATCACAACTGCACGGACAATTCACGTGCCAAATATCCTCATTATTTATTCACGACACCTCGTGCCCACATTTTATTTTATAAACCGCCTGGCAATAGCCACAGACTGTCAATTTCAACATAAATCAGATTGTTATCAATTTACCAACAACAAGCCAAATTGCACAAGGTATAAAAATAAATACAAGAAAATCACAACATCACATGAAAATTATCAACACCACAACCCCACATCATCACATATCGTCCCTGACAATAGCCACCCTTATCGCTCCTATTGCCACCCTTATCACTCATATAGCCACCCTTATCACTCCGCCCAGACAATATCAATAGCCACCCTTATCGCTCCTATTGCCACCCCTATCACTCCTATAGCCACCCGTATCGCTCCGCCTAGACAATATTCCAACAAACACAACAACAGTGAAATGCCACACTTATACCCACATAATATCAACGGTGAAATGCCACCCTTATCTCCCCAAAATAACAACTCACACAACATAACAATTTATACGGGAAATTATCACAGCAACATAACAAAAATCAATTCATATCACAATTTGCCCAATGGCTACAATCAAATTCCAAAGCTACAACCAAGTCAATTAATTTCACAACAAATAGCCAACAACTCCACACAATGCGTACAACACCCAAAAACAATCAATAGAGATAGAAATTACTCAACCTAAAACAAAGTTTTCATAAAAATCAAATTTTCAATAATTATATAAACACCTCTTCTTAAGCTCATTTAATTAATTGTTTGCAGGGGGAAATATCCAAAATAAAATTAAATTCCAATAATTATCAAACCAGCATATTCACGAAATTTCATAAATAATCAAATAACAATCACATCAAATTGTCATATAACAACAGAGTCAACAACAAGGATTTAGGCACGACAAGTAGATGATTAAATATATCCCAACAATTATCCAATTTACTACACAATATGATTAAGACTTGAACTCAATAAAATTTGCACATATAAACCAAGTACGTACTCGTCACCTCGCGTACATGGTTTTCAATTACACAAATTGCACATAAGACTCAATGCCTAAGGGGAAATTCCCCCACTCGAGGTTAAGCAAGACACTTACCACTTTGAAGTTATGCCGATATTCCAAAATCCCCTTCTTTCTTGACTTTCCTCCGGACAGCTCAAATCTATCCAAATTAATTGTATAACTTCATTAAAATTTATCGGAAATAATTTCGGATAATAATACGTCGACTTAAAAATTTATTCCAAAAAGTCAACAAAAGTCAACGCGGGATTAGCCTCTCGGAACCCGACATAATTTTCATGAAATTAGAACACTCATTCCGATACGAGTTCAACCAAACCAATTTTATTGAATTCTAATAACAACTCGACTTCCAAATCTTAAAATTTCATTTTTGGAAGATTTTACAAAAATCTTTATTTCCTCCATTTAAATCCGAACTAAATGATGAATATAATCATAGATTCATGAAATATAATCACTTTATGATATACAACACTTAACCAAGTCAACGTCTTGAAGAACGCCTCCAAAATCACCCAAAAACCGAGCTCCAAAATCTCAATCGATAAATGGCGAAATGACCATTTTTGGTCCTTAACATTCTGCCTAGTGTAATGTCCAGCCGACCTTCGCATTTGTGAAAGCTTTTCCGCTTCTGGGGGAATCGCTTTTGCGATGCCTCACGCGCACCTGCGATGCCCCTCCGCTTCTGCGCCTTCTCTGCCCGCTTCTGCTCTTCCGCAGTTGCGGGATTTTCTTTGCACTTGCGACCACTTCCATGCCCTTCCATCTTCCCTTCTGCGACTTAAATCTCATATCTGCGATTGCGCATCTGCGATCAATTTCATTGCAGATGCGATGACACTAGTGGTAGATTTCCAACAGTTCCTTCAAGTCAAAATTTGATCCGTTTAACCATCCCAAATCGCCCGAGGCGCCCGAGACCTGAACCAATTATTCCAACATGTCCCAACATGCAATACGAACTTAGTCGAGGCTTCAAACCACGTCAAACAGCACCGGAATTATGAATCGCGCACTAAATCAAATTATAAGTTTCAAATCTTTCAACTTCTATATTTTGCGCCGAAACATATCCGGAATCAAATTCTGACCTCGTTATCAAAAATTCACCCTTCGGTCGGACTTTTCCAAAATCTTATATTTTTCCAACTTTCGCCAATTTGTGTCGAATTGTCCTACGGACTTCCAAATCCAAATCTGAACATATGCCTAAGTCCGAAATCATCATACAAAGCTATTTCCATCATCAAAATTCCATTCCGGGGTCGTTTGCTAAAAAGTCAACTCTCCGGTCAACTCTTTCCATTTAAGCTTCTAAATAAGAATTGTTCTTTTAATTAAATTCCGAAAATCAAACTCGACTATACCCACTGGTCATAATACAGCCACTGAATGGGGCGTAAATTATTAAAACGACAAGTCGGGTCGTTACAGCAAGCCCCATCATCATCCCATACAAATATCACCTCTTAATTATATACAAGTTTTGGAGTACCTTTTAATACCACATAAATACATTTCAGGTGCAAACTAATATAGCACATGACCCCGCAATCTGATCGTTGATAGTGGGCATCCCCTCACTTGGCGCAAAGCCATAGGACACATTCCGATGATCCACAATGCTAAACTTCATCGCTCATAGGACACCGGTCATAAGACACCTCAAGCCATTTATTTGGTGCATATCATCCTCGTGACAGCTAAACTCGTTTCCTCCAATGCCTTGGCTGCGTATGTACCCTTCGCTAAATAGAAATCCCATACAAACTACATAGTCCCTAATACCACAAACTATTTCAGATCTACATCCACCTCGTGACCCTACCACAATTGTGATGATTAGGCACTTAATTAAACCTTCTTAATATCATACTTATCAACCAGATGTCAGAACCTGCTGCACCTCAATGTACACAACTGAATGATCTCTCAATACTTCCGCATCCTCGATTTGGACGACGCGTTGTAATAATGGTTGAGCAACCCTGGCTCCCTTATAACCCCTCTATAGTATCACGAACCGTTGGTGCATAGTTGATACCGAGTGCACAATTTCACACACGAGTGGATGCAAAAGGACATAAGATATATGCTTCAAGCTGAATAAATGTCGCACGATAAGGAATGAAAGAAGTGAAATTTCCTAACAGTTTTGTAGCCTCTGGAAGATAAGTAGAGACGTCTCCGTACCAATCCGCAAGACTCTACTAAACTCGTTTGTGACTCGTAGAACCTATGAACCTAGAGCTCTGATACCAACTTGTCACGACCCAAAATCCCGCCACAGGCATCGTGATGGCACCTAGTCTCTAATACTAGGTAAGCCAATTTCAATTACATTTTTGAAGACATTTTTTTTAAAATTAAATAAGTAATCAAAACTAACAGCGGAACAAATAAAAATATACAACTGTAATGACTCGACCGGTCATTTTGAGAGTTAGAGCCCCGAACCCCTATTAACTGCTATCCCCATATCTATTTCTGCTATTGTGACTTGCCGGGATGATTGATTTTGAGTTCCGGAGTGTTTCGGGACACTTAGTCCCTAAATGAGAGCTTAAGTCTTAGAATTTGGACCGTAGTCGGAACTGTGTGAAGACGGATCTGGAATGGAATTTCGTCAACTCCGTTAGCTCTGTTGAGTGATTTTGAGCTTCGGAGCGCGTCCAGAATGTGTTTTGGAGGTATGTAGTAGATTTAGGCTTGAATTAGCGAAAGTTAGATTTTCGGCGATTTCGGCCGATAGTGGAAATTTTGATATCGATCTCGGAATGGATTTACAAAAGTGGTTGCAGGTTCGTAGTGTCATTTGTGTAAAATTTGAGGTAATTTGGACTAGATTTGACGTGGTTCGGCGACGTTTGTAGAATTTAGAAAATGCTAAGTTCTTAGCTTGAATCCATGCTTTATTCATGATTTTTTGTGTTGTTCGATGCAGTTTTAAGGCTCGACTAAGGTTGTATGGTGTTATAGGATTGGTTGGTAGATTTGGTTGAGGTCCCGGGGGCCTCGAGTGTGTTTCAGATGCTTAACGGAATGAAATTAGACTTAGGAAAAATCTGGTGCTTTTGTTGGTTCTGTTGTAATCGCACCTGCGCAAGGCTGCCCGCAGGTGCAAGCAAATTGGCGCAGAAGCGGGAAAATGGAGGAGTGCAAGGGGTGGCAAGTGCGAGGTGATTTCCGCATTGGCGATGCCCGCAGATGCGTTAGGGTGTCTTCGTAGGTGCACAAGGTCCGTAGAAGCGGAAGGGAATTCCGCAGGCGCGCACGCACAGATGCGGCCCTTTCATCTCATGTGCGAAGGCAGATGGGGTAAGTGATTTGCACAAATGCGCACATTTTGCCGCACGAGCGCACCCGCGGGTGCGAGCCCAGGCTCCGCAGGTGCGAAAATACTTGGGCAGTGGCTAAAACTGAAGGTCTTCGCGATTTTTGTCATTTTTGGACTTTGCAACTCTGTTTAGGGCGATTTTTGAGAGCATTTTCGAGGGATTTCTTAAGGTAAGTCCCTTGTGCTTATTTTTTTAAATCAATAATCATGCTTCCCCATGTATTTTTCCACCTAGTTAGTGTATATTGAAGGTGAAAATTGGAAGTTGGAGGCTAGGGATTTGGGAGTTTGAATTCTGGATTTGAAGGACCATTTGGTGTCGAATTTTAGTAAATTAATATGGCTAGACTCGTGAGTGAATAGGCTTTCGCATTTTGTGACTTTTACCCGATTCTGAGACATGGTCCCGTGTCGACTTTTTAGGGCGAATTTTGAATTTTTTGTCAAAATATTGATTTAATTAATTAGACGAGTCTATTATGGTTTTAATTATGATATGTAATTGCTTTTGGCTAGATTTGGGGCATTCAATGCAGAATATTCGTGGAAAGGGCATTCTTACAGATTGATTGAGCTTAGCTCGAGGTAAGTGGCTTGCCTAACTTTGTGTGGGGGAAATCCCCTTAAGATTTGGAACTATTGTGTTATGTGAGCATCGTGTACATGAGGTGACGAGTACGTACATGGGCTAGTTGTGGTAAAACCCAATTTTCTTACTGAGTAGCAACATGTTTTCCTGTTATTTTGACTTATACCATTTTAATTTGTACTAAACTATTTTCATTCTTAATTGAGTTATTCCAATATGTGTAGCTATCATGTTTAGTCTACTACAACATGTCTACGTGTCTTAATTGTTTATGTGAATTATGTGTAGCATGCTTAGTGAATTTCCTGCTTTTTCCCTGATAGGTACTTAGTCTAAACTATAAGAATTTCGTGATGTAGTTATATTTCGATCATTCGCGTTGCATATTTACTTTGGGACTACAGAACGATATTTCGGGAGATCCCCATGTATCGTATATTTATTTTGGGACTACAGAACGGTATTCCGGGAGATCCCCATGTATTGCATATTTACTTTGGGACTACGGAACGGTATTCCAGGAGATCCCCCCGTATTGCACATTTACTTTGGGACTACGGAACGATATTCCGGGAGATTCCCCTGCACATTTACTTTGGGACTACGGAACGGTATTCCTGGAGATCCCCATGCACATTTACTTTGGGACTACGGATTGGTATTCCGGGAGATCCCCCTACACATTTACGTTTGGACTACGAGACGGTATCTCGGGATATCCCCTGTTGTGTTTCTGTGTACTAAGCTGTTACCTTCTATGATTTTATTGTTGTTAAATTTCAGCCTTTATTTTATTGCGGTATTACACTCTATTTTGTTTTATTACATAATTGTCAGTAGGGCCTTGACCTGACCTCATCACTACTCGATCGAGGTTAGGCTTGGCACTTACTGGGTACCCATTGTGGTGTACTCATGCTACTCTCTGCACATGTTTTTCGTGTGCAGATCCAGGTGTACCTTATCAGCCGCACTATCAGTGAGTCGGGATCGCTTTGGAGACTTCAAGGTATATCTGCCACTTACGGAGACCTCGGAGTCCCCTTCTACTCTTTGTCATGTCCATTATCTTATTTTTTTTTTGTTAGATTATGATGTATAGAGATACTAGATTTTTCCTTCTGTAGTTTGTGATTCACGATGTTCTGGGTTTTGGGATTTGTTGTGTATTTTTGAATAATTGGTTAAATGTATATTTTTATTTCAATATTCTGCAAAATGTTAGGCTTACCTAATTGTAGAGACTAGGTTCCATCACGACGTCACACGGAGGGAAAATTGGTTCGTGACAAGTTGGTATCAAAGCTCTTGGTTCGCAGGTGTCGTGAGTCACAAACCAGTTTATTAGAGTCTCGCGTATCGATATGGAGACATCTGTACTTATCTTCGGGAGGCTATGGAACTGTTAGGAAAATTTCATTACTTTGATTCCTTGTCGTGCGGAAATTGTTGACTTCAAAGATTCTAAATTTCTTTATTTTATTCTCTCATAAATGATGAGGACACGTACAAGAGGATCTGATGAACAAGCACCTGCTCCCCCTGCTAGAGCCACGAGAGGTCGGGGCAGGGGTAGAGGCCGAGGACGTCCACGTGGTATGGCCAAAGCACCCACACGAGCTGCTACAGAGGAGCCCCCAGTAGTTCAGCACATTAGCTCAAGCTAGATTGATTCCACTTGCTCCTGCCACATCTCAGGCCGGGGGAGGAGCACAGACTCCCGCCGCCGGTACTCCAGAGCAGCAGGTTTAGGTCGACCAGGTTTCGAAGATTTTACCAATACAGCTACTAGCTCCAGCTCAGCCCGAGGTTAGGGCATCAACTTCTGAGGTGGAGCCGCTCATACTTGAGAGGTACAAGAAGTACACCCACCTACTTTCAGCAAATTGGCTACAAATGATGCTCAGGATTTTCTGGAAGAATGTCATCGTATTCTTCGTACTATGGGCGCAACGGAGACGAGCGAGGTTTCTTTTACCACATTCCATCTTAGAGGAACAGCCTATCCGTGGTGGCGTGCTTATGAGTTGAGTAGTCCGGCTGAGGCAGCTTCACTTACATGGACTCAGTTCTCGGACATGTTTTTGAGAGAGTATGTCCCTCAGAGCCTCAGGGACTCATGGCACGCGGAGTTTGAGCAGCTGCGTCAGGGTGCTATGACTGTGTTAGAGTATGCAGTTCGCTTTAGTGATTTGGCCAGACATGCATCGGCCTTAGTTGGCATAATTCAAGAGAGGGTTCGACGGTTTATTGATGGTCTCCATCTTAGCATCCGGAGTAGTATGGCCAGGGAATTGGAGATGGATATTTCTTATCAGCAGGTTGTGGGTATTGCCAAGAGATTCGAGGGCATGTTTGCCCGGGATAGAGAGGAGAGGGAGGCCAAGAGGTCTCGAGAGGCTGGTTATTATTCTGGAGCTCGTGCCCCAGCAGCTCGCCATGGTAGGGGTTATGTGAGCCGCCCCATTCATTCAGCTCTTCTAGCCTCCAGCGGTGTTCCAGCTCCTTCTAGACCCCAGGAGCCTTATTATGCACCGCCAATATCTAGTGTGCCTCCTGTACGAGGTGTTCCTAGCGGCCAGTCTAGCAGACCTGGGTCGAGCCAGTCATAACAGCCACTCCCTCCCAAAGCTTGTTTTGAGTGTGGCGACACTCGCCACATGGTGAGGGATTGCCCCAGGATTAGGAGGGGTGCACCTCCATAGACTTTTCAGCCACAACGTGCTCCACCGGATCCTCAGGCTATGATTACAGCATCAGCTCCCACCCCACCTGCTCAACCAGCTCAAGGTGGAGGTCGGGGAGGTAGAGGTTGCCCTAGAGGGGAAGGCCAGGCCAGATATTATGCACTTCCTGCTCGTACATAGGCAGTTGCTTCTGATTCTGTCATTACAAGTACTGTTCTGGTCTGTCATAGAGATGTGTCGATATTATTTGACCCAGGCTCGACATATTCTTATGTGTCCTGTTATTTTGCTCCATATTTGGGCGTATCTCAAGATTCTTTGAGTTTCTCTATTTATGTATCTACTCCTGTGGGATATTCTCTTGTTGTGGAACGCATGTATCGGTCGTGTTTGATTGTTCTTAGTGGTTTTGAGACTAGAGCCAATTTATTATTGCTCAGCATGGTGGACTTTGATATTATTTTGGGCATGGACTAGTTTGTCACCCCATTATGCTATTCTTGATTGTCACCCTAAAACCGTGACGCTGGCTATGACAAGTTTACCGCGATTAGAGTGGAGAGGTACCTTAGAGTATACTCCCAGCAGGGTTATTTCTTTTCTTAAGGCTCAACGAATGGTTGATAAGGGGTGTGATGCGTATCTAGATTATGTGAGAGATGTCAGTATTAATACCCCTACAGTTGAGTCAGTTTCAGTAGTGAGGGACTTTCCAGATGTGTTTCCAGCTGATCTTCTGGGCATGTCGCCCAACATAGATATTGATTTTGTCATTGATTTGTTGTCGGGTACTCAACCCATCTCTATTCCTCCATATCGTGTGGATCCTCTTGAATTGAAGGAGATGAAAGAGCAGTTACAATAATTTCTTGAAAAAGGCTTCATTCGGCTCAGTGTGTCACCTTGGGGTGCTCCTATCTTATTTGTGAAGAAGAATGATGGTTCTACGCAGATATGTATTGATTACCGCCAGTTGAACAAAATCAAAGTGAAGAAAAGGTACCCATTGCCTCGTATTGATGACTTATTTGATCAGTTACAGGGTGCCAGAGTGTTTTCCAAGATTGACTTACGTTCAGGTTATCATCAGTTGAAGATTCGGGAGCTAGATATCTTGAAGACTGCTTTCAGGACCAGATATGGTCACTATGAGTTTCTTGTTATGTCTTTTGGGCTGACCAATGCCCCAACATCTTTCATGCACTTGATGCACAGTGTGTTCTGGCCTTATCTTAACTCATTCGTCATTGTGTTTATTGACGACATTCTGGTATACTCCGGGAGTCGGGAGGATCATGAGCAGCACCTGAGGACTGTACTTCAGACCTTGAGAGAAAAGAGGTTATATGCAAAATTTTCAAAGTGTGAGTTTTGGTTAGACTCAGTGGAATTCTTGGGTCATATACTATCGAGTGAGGGGATCCAGGTGGATCCGAAGAAGATTGAAGTAGTGTAGATTTGTCCCAGGCCATCCTTAGCTATAGAGATCTAAAGTTTTCTTGGTTTGGCGGGGTATTACCGTCACTTTGTAGAGGGATTCTCATCTATTGCAGCACGTATGACCATGCTGACCCGGAAGGGTGCTCCATTCAGGTGGACAGAGGAATGTGAGGAGATCTTTCAGAAGCTCAAGACAACTTTGACTACAACCCCAGTATTGGTATTACTTGCAGGTTCGGGGTCTTATACTGTATATTGTGATGCATCGCTGATTGGTCTCAGCGCTGGGTTGATGCAGGATGGTAGGGTGATTGCCTACGCGTCCAGACAACTGAAGGTGCATGAAAAAAACTATCTTATCCACGATCTTGAGTTAGCATCTATTGTTCATGCCTTGAAGATATGGCGGCATTATTTTGTACGGTGTTTCATTGTGAGATTTACGCCAACCATCGGAGTTTGCAACATCTTTTTAAGCTGAAAGATCTTAACTTATGTCAGCGGAGGTGGTTGGAACTACTTAAGGATTATGATATCACTATTTTGTACCACCCTAGGAAGGCAAATGTGGTGGCCGATGCTTTGAGTCACCGGACAGAGAGTTTGGGGAGTTAAGCATATCTACCAGCATCAGAAAGGCCATTGGCATTGGATGTTCATGCCTTAGCCAACAAGTTTGTGAGATTGGATATTTCTGAGCCGAATCAAGTATTGGCTTGTATGGTCTCTTGGTCTTCTCTTTATGATCGTATCAAGGAATGTCAGTAGGATGACCCCTATCTGCTTGTCCTTATGGACATGGTCCAGCACGGTGATGCTAAAGAGGTTACTATTGGAGATGATGGTGCATTGAGGATGCAGGGTAGGCTATGTGTGCCCAATGTAGATGGTTTACGTGAGTCGATTCTTCAGTAGGCTCACAGCTCGCGGTACTCCATTCATCCGGGTGCCACAAAGATATATCAGGACAGGCAACATTATTGGTGGAGGAGGATGAAGAAAGACATAATTGAGTATGTGGCTAGATGTCTAAATTGCCAACGGGTGAAGTTTTAGCATCAACGACCGGGTGGGTTATTTCAGAAGATAGAGATTCCGGAGTGGAAATGCGAGCGGATCACTATGGACTTCGTTGTTGGTCTCCCACGGACTCAGCGGAAGTTTGATGTAGTTTGGGTGATTGTGGATAGGTTGACCAAGTCGTCTCATTTCATTCATGTGACGACTACCTATTCTTCCGAGCAGCTAGCTCGAATCTACATCCGTGACATCGTCAGGCTCCATGGCGTACCAGTATCTATTATCTCTGACCGAGGTACACATTTTACATCATGGTTCTGGAGAGTTGTACAACATGAGTTGGGTACTAGGGTTGAGTTGAGCATAACATTTCACCCTCAGACGGACGGGCAGTCCGAGCGCACTATTCAGATATTAGAGGATATGCTCCGTGCGTGTGATAGATTTTGGGGGTGCTTGGGATCAGTTCTTGCCACTTGCGGAGTTTACTTACAATAACAGTTATCGGTCCAGCATTCAGATGGCACCGTATGAGACTCTGTACGGTAGGCGGTGTCGGTCCCCAGTGGGTTGGTTCGAACTCGGCGAGGCCAGATTATTAGGTACGGACTTGGTTTAGGATGCCTTGGAGAAGGTAAAAGGTGATTCAGGATAGACTTTGCACAGCCCAGTCCAGACAGAAGAGATATGCAGACCGGATGGTTCGCGATATGGCATTCATGGTTGGAGAGCGAGTGTTGCACCGGGTTACACCTATGAAGGGCGTTATGAGGTTTGGAAAGATGGGCAAGCTGAGCCCAAGGTTCATTGGTCTATTTGAGGTGTTGCATCGAGTTGGGGAGGTTGCTTATGAGCTTGCCTTTCCTCCCAGTCTAGCAGGAGTTCATTCGATATTCCATGTTTCTATGCTCCGAAAGTATCACGGCGATTCGTCCCATGTGTTGTATTTTAGCTCAGTTCAATTGGACAAGGATCTATCCTATGTTGAGGAGCCAATGGCTATTTTATACAGGCAGGTCAGAAAGATAAGATCAAAGAACATTGCTTCTGTGAAGGTTCATTGGAGGGGATAGCCGATCGAGGAGGTGACTTGGGAGATCGAGATGGATATACGCAACCGTTATCCTCATTTTTTCACCACTTCAGGTATGTCTCTATGCTCGTTCGAGGATGAATGATTATTTTAAGAGGGGGAGGGTGTAACGACCCGATCGATCGTTTTGAGAGTTATAGCCCCTAACCCCTATTAACTTCTTTCCCTATATCTATTTCTGCTATTATGACTTGCCGGGATGATTGGTTTTGAGTTTCAGAGTGTTTTGGGACACTTAATCCTTAAATGAGAGCTTAAGTCTTAGAATTTGGACCGTAATTGGAACTGTGTGAAGACGGATTCAGAATGGAATTTCGTCGACTCCGTTAGCTCTGTCGAGTGATTTTGAGCTCAGGAGCGCGTCCGGAATGTGTTTTGGAGGTATGTAGTAGATTTAGGCTTGAATTGGCGAAAGTTAGATTTTCGGCGATTTCGGTCGATAGTGGAAATTTTGATATCGAGCTGGGAATGGATTTGCGAAAGTGTATGTAGGTTCATTGTATCATTTGTGACCTGTGTGTAAAATTTGAGGTGATTCGGACTAGATTTGACGTGGTTCGGCGTTGTTTGTAGAATTTGAAAATTTCTAAGTTCTTAGGCTTGAATTCGTGCTTAATTCATGATTTTTGGTGTTGTTCGATGTGGTTTGAAGGGTCAACTAAGTTCGTATTGTGTTATAGGATTGGTTGGTAGGTTTGGTTGAGGTCCCGGAGGCCTCGGGTGTGTTTCGGATGCTTATCGGAATGAAATTGGACTTGGAAAAATCTGGTGCTTTTGCTGGTTCTGATGTAATCGCACCTGCGCAAGGCTGCCCGCAGGTGCGAGCAAATTGGCGCAGAAGCGGAAAAATGGAGGAGTGCCAGGGGTCGCAGGTGCGAGGTGATTTCCGCATCTGCGATGCCCGCAGATGCGTTAGGGGTCTTCGCAGGTGCGCAAGGTCCGCAGAAGCGGAAGGGAAGGCGCACGCGCAGATGCGGCCCTTTCATCGCTGGTGCGAAGGCAGAGGGGATAAGTGATTTTCGCAGATACGCACATTTTTCGACACAAGCGCACCCGCAGGTGCGATCCCAGGCTCCGCAGGTGCGTAAATACCTGGGCGGTGGTTAAAACCGAAGGGCTTCGCGATTTTTTGTCATTTGTGGACTTTGCAACTCGATTTAGGGCGATGTTTGAGAGCATTTAAGATGGATTTCCTGAGGTAAGTCTCTTGTGTGTGTATTGGATGTTGGAAGCTAGGGATTTGGGAGTTTGAATTATGGATTTGGAGGACCATTTGGTGTCGGATTTTAGTAAAATTGATATGGTTAGACTCGTGAGTGAATAGGCTTTCGGATTTTGTGACTTTTACTCGATTTTGAGACATGGGCCCGTGTCGACCTTTTAGGGTGAATTTCGAATTTTTTTGTTAAAATATTGATTTAATTAATTAGATGAATCTATTATGGTTGTAATTATGATATGTAATTGCTTTTGGCTAGATTTGGGCCATTCAGAGCCGGATATTCGTGGAAAGGGAATTCTTACGGATTATTTGAGCTTGACTCGAGGTAAGTGGCTTGCCTAACTTTGTGTGAGGGAAATCCCCTTAAGATTTGGAACTATTGTGTTATGTGAGCGTCGTGTACGTGAGGTGACGAGTATGTACACAGGCTTGTTGTGGTAAAACCCGATTTTCTTACCGAGCAGCATCATGATTTCCTGTTATTTTGAGTTATACCATTTTAATGAGTACTAAACTATTTTCATTCTTATTTGAGTTATTCCAATATGTGTAGCTATCATGTTTAGTCTAATACAACATGTCTACGTGTCTTAATTGTTTATGTGAATTATGTTTAGCATGCTTAGTAAATTTCCTGCTTCTTCCCTGACTGGTACTTAGTCTAAACTGTAAGGATTTCGTGATGTAGTTGTATTTCTATCATTCGCATTGCATATTTACTATGGGACTACGGAACGGTATTCCGGGAGATCCCCTTGTACTACATATTTACTTTGGGACTACGGATGGGTATTCCGGGAGATCCCTATGTATTGCATATTTACTTTGGGACTACGGAACGGTATTCCGGGAGATCCCCATGCACATTTACTTTGGGACTACGGAACGGTATTCCGGGAGATCCCCCTGCACATTTATGTTTGGGACTACGAGACGGTATCTCGGGAGATCCCCTGTTGTGTTTTTGTGTACTAAGCTGTTACCTTCTATGATTTCATTGTTGTTAAATTTTAGCCTTTATTTTATTGCGATATTACACTCTATATTGTTTTATTACATAATTTCCAGTAGGGCCTTGACCTGACATCGTCATTACTCGACCGAGGTTAGGCTTGGCACTTACTGGGTACCGATTGTGGTGTACTCATGCTACTCTCTGCACATATTTTTTGTGTGCAGATCCAGGTGTACTTTATCAGCCTCACTATTAGTGAGCCGGGACCGCTTTGGAGACTTCAAGGTATATCTGTCGCGTTCGCAGACCTCAGAGACCCCTTCCACTCTTTATCATGTCCATTATCTTCTATATTTTTCCTTGTTAGATTCTGATGTATAGAGACACTAGATTTTTCCTTCTGTAGTTTGTGATTCACGATGTTCCGGGTTTTGGGTTTTGTTGTGTATTTTTGAATAATTGGTTAAATTTATATTCTTATTTCAATATTCCGCAAAATGTTAGGCTTACCTAGTTGTAAGGACTAGCTGCCGTCACGACGTCACACGGAGGGAAAATTGGGTCATGACAACAACCTCCTCAAACTGGTATTACTGAGTGACAAACTCTAGCTGAATACATCGAATGATCACGAGGACCAAATATACAATACTGTTTGATTTAAAATTAACAGTACAATGAAATGAAAAGACTCCAAGGGACTACGACAACCAAGCAGCTCTACCTTGAATCCTTGCGATCACACTCTAACTCTGTCCGAGTCTGATACCTCTAATACCTGGCTCTGCATAAAAATGTGCAGAAGTGTAGTATGAGTATACCACGGTCGATGCCCAGTAAGTATCAAGACTAACCTCTGTGGAGAAGAGACGAGGTACAGTCAAGACACTCACTAGTCTAACAACCTGTGCAATATATTATACAAAATAATACTGGAAAATAACTAGCAATGATAACAACAAAATCAACCAGTGATATAACTACAATGCGACAAGAACATAATACTTTCCAATATGCTTTTTCAAATAATAATCTTCAAGATATAATACTTTCCAATAAATATATTTTCAAGTAAAAGTCACTGTGTGACACCTCAGTTCACAATCATAAAAATTACGGGTCTCAGCCCACTTTCATATTTTTCCACGGCACCTCGTGTCCATATTTCTATCAACATCACACGGACAACTCACGTGTCAAAACATCAATGTATATAAAATCCACAGGATCAATTTATTTTCACTAAAGTAAGGTTAAAAATCTTTAAATCAAGTAAGAAATCAACAAATGAATGAATTTATTTTAGAAATCATTTGGGTGAAGAAAAATGACATTTCAATTAAAATGAAGCATCCGATGACTACTAATTTGGATGTAAAATTTATTAAATTAAAACATAATAGCAATTTCTGTTATTTAAAACAACTCAATTCTCGAAAACCAGTAAAAACCATAAACACAAATCTGCAGAGTCTTGTACAAACAGCCAAAGCCAACACAATACAACAAGGAATACAAAACATATAATAAAATCAAATAATACATCACGGAAGAACACAAGAATTTACATATTACGGAAAAACAAAATAACCAAAGGCAAGTGTATCCATAGAAAAATATCAACAAAAGGGCACTCCCGAGGTACTGCCTCGTAGTCCCAAAAGTAAATATGCAAGATATGGGGATCTCCCGGAATACCGTTCTGTAGTCCCAAAGTAAATATGCAGGATAGGAGGATCTTCCGGAATACCGTTCCGTAGTCCCAAAGTAAATATGCAGGACAGAGAGATCTCCCGGAATACCGTTCCGTAGTCCCAAAGTAAATATGCAGGGCAGGGGGATCTCCCGGAATACCGTTCTGTAGTCCCAAAGTAAATATGATTTCAACAACTGCACATCAAGTGCTCACATATCACAAATGGCTCATCAAGTGCTCCAATATACAACATATCATAAATTGCACATCGAGTGCTCAAATATTTCAACTTCCCACAGAAATCAACAATACATCATTTTCCATAATAAGGAGCCCATGGCTCGACCATAATGTGCATAAAATCTTAACAAAAATATCCGGGAGTGAACTACTCAACAAAATAATATTTCACATAAATTCAAGGTGGCAATCACACTAAATCATCATAGAAAAACAATTTCAACAAACAAGGATCTAGGCATGACAAATAGAGGATTTAATAAGTGCCAATAATTTCCAACTTAATACATAAGGGCGTCTAAGGATTTTAATCAACGAAATTTTCACATATAAACTAAGTACATACTCGTCACCTCGCGTACATGATTTTCAATTACACAATTAGCACATAATACTCAATGCCTAAGGGGTATTTCCCCCACTCGAAGTTAAGCAAGACGCTTACCTTTTTGAAGTTATGCCGATATTCCAAAATCACCTTCTTGCTTGAATTGACCTCCGGACCGCTCAAATCTATCCAAATTAATTGTATAACTTCATTAAAATTCATCGGAAATAATTCCAGATAATAAAATGTCGACTTAAAAATTTATTCCAAAAATTCAACGCGGGACCCGGCATAATTTTCATGAAATCCAAACACCCATTCCGATACGAGTTCAACCATACCAATTTTTTCGAATTCCAATAACAACTCGACCTCCAAATCTTAAATTTTCGTTTTTGGAAGATTTTACAAAAATCTTGATTTTCCTCAATTTAAATCTTAAATGATGGATTCAAAGACATAATCATGGAAATTAATCAAAACTGGATAAGAATCACTTACCCCAAACACTCACGCAAGAATATCTCCAAAAACCGCCTTCTACCGAGCTCCCAATTTGATTTTGAGTTATGAACTCAAACCCCCATTTTTGGGACATTTAATTCTGCCCAGATACACCTTATTCGCGTTCGCGAAGGCCAAAACCCAGCTGCCTCAAATCCTTCTTCGCGTTCGAGTGACCAGAGTCGCGTTCGCGTAGGCCAACTGTTCCTGCCCCATCATTTCCTCTTCGCGTTCATGACCTCCTCGTCGTGTTCGCGATGACCAGCTGACCAGCTCTTTTGCATTCGCGTTCCACGATTCGCGTTCACGTTGCCTTGGCCGCGTTCGCAAAGTCTTTCCCTGCTCCTTCTTCGCGTTCACTTCCACAGCTTCGCGTTCGTGAAGGCCAAACCATCAGCCCCTAAAATTCCTCTTCGCGAACGCGCGACTCCCTTCGCGTTCGCGAAGAAGGAAACCAGACTTCAGCAACACCAGTCAAAACAACTCCAATTTGGTCTGAAACCACCCCGAAACACACTCGAGCCTCTCGGGACCCCATCCAATTATACCAACATATCCCATAACATAACACATACCTGCTCGAAGCCCCAAATCACATCAAACAACATCGAAATCATGAATCACACCCTAATTCAAACTTAATAAACTTTGAAACTTCAACTTCTACCATAGATGCCTAAACCTATCAAATTACGTCCGATTGACCTCAAATATTTCACACAAGTCACATTCAACATTACGGACCTACTCCCACTTCCGGAATCGGATTCCGACACCGACATCAAAAAGTCAACCCCCCGGTCAAACTTTCAAAAAATTTAAGTTTCTCCATTTCAAGCTTAATTCCACTACGGACCGCCAAATAATTTTTCGGACATGATCCTAAGCCCAAAATCATCATACGGAGCTAATGAAACCAACGGAACTCCATTCCGGAGTCGTCTTCATATAGGTCTGACTACGGTCAAAATCTTCAGACTTAAGCTTCCATTTAGGGACCAAGTATCCCAAATCACTTTGAATCATCCAGTAACTGAATTCAACCATGCAATCAAGTCAATACTCGTAATATGAAGCTGCTCCGGGCCTTATGCTACCAAACGAGACTTAAATTCTTGAAACGACAAGTAGGGTCGTTACATTTAGCTTCTTTCTTAATTTTGGGATCATCATCTCGTGTAGTGCCTGATTTGGTCAAACATCTTTCCATTCAGTCAGAAATTAATTAATCATATTTGAATTCATTTGCAAGATCACTAATCATGTCAATAGGAAAGCATGAAGATGATGCCTCATCTCCTGAAAATCTTAGTATCTTTTGCATATCAAAAATGACTCTTTCTTCATTAACCCTCAAAATTAGTTGTCCTTGATGAACATCTATGATTGCTCTTCATGTAGCAAGAAATGGTCTACCCAAAATTATTGGTTCATTAGGACATCCTTTCATTTCAAGCACTATAAAAACTACAGGGAACACAAATTTATCTACTCTTACAAGCACATTTTCAATTATTCACTTAGGTTTCTTAGTATTTTGATCTGCAAACTGAAGAGAAACACCTATGTCCTTTATTTCACCAAGATCCAATTTTCTAAAGATAGAAAATGACATCAAATTTATTGAAGCTCCAAAATCACAAAGTGCTTTTTCAAAATATACTCCTCCCAAAGTGCATGTAATGGTAAAACTGTCAGGATCACCAAGTTTTTGTGGTAGCTTATTTTGAAGTATAGCATTGCTTTTTTTAGTAAGAATTACTATAGAAACTTCTTCCAATTTCCTTTTGCTGACAAAATTTCTTTTAAAAATTTAGTATATGAAGGCATTTGCAACAAAGCATCAGTGAAAGTAATATTAATATGAATATGTTTCAATATTTCCAAAATTATTGCAAATTGACGATCAAGCTTTTCTCGCTTCATTTTTTGTGGAAAAGGAATTTTCATAGGGAGAAGAATCATTTTTTCAATTTTTTTTCTTCCTTATTCTTATTTCTTTCTCCTTTGATGGTTCAGATAGTTTTTCAATATTCTTACCCTTGTTTACCTGTTATTCTGTCTTGTTCTTTTCTGGTCTATCTGCATGTGGTTCATCAAGTTCCTTACATGACCGTAAAGTGATGGCCTTAAGGTTCTCATTTGGATTTTTCTCTGTATTGCTTGGTAAGGGACCCTAAATATTTTCTGACACAAGAGCTGCCAATTGGCTTAACTGAATTTTCAGATTTTGAGGGATGAATTTTGGTTTTGCATCTTTTCATCAGTGACCTTAATATACTTGTACAAAAGGTCATCAAGACTTGGATGAGCTTGTTGATATGGTCCTGCTTGCTGATAAGGTATGTAATTCGGTTGCCCAAGATTTTGATTCTGCTATACCGATGGGCCCTTCACCTGTTGTTTCTGGAAGTTTTGAGAGTTTTCTGCACCATTTTGGTTACTCCACTGAAATCCTGGATGCTTTTGTGCCATTGGACTCCCAAAAGGATATAGCTTGTAACCGGTGACATTAACATATTCATCTGTTTGATTGGTTGCTCGACATTCATGGTTCTGGTGGTTTCCTCCGCAAATGTCACAAGCCTTAGATTGGTTTGATTATTGTGTATTCACCTGAAAAGATTAAAAAAATTTTGTTCCAAAGAAATAATTTGTTGCGTTAGTGTATTTAAAGTATCAACTTGATTTACCAAAGCAGCCTTTTTAATGATTGCATGCTCGGATGGCCATTGGATAGCGTTCTCAGAAATTTCATTCAATAATTGCAATGCTTCCTCTGTGGTTTTTCCCATTACAGAACTTCCTGCAGCAGCATCTATCACATTTCTAGTAGAGGGTTTTAACCCGTGATAGAAAATTTACAACTGCATATGTTCAGAAATGTCATGGTGTGGGCATTCTCTTAACATTGCTTTTAATCTTTCCCAAGCTTGATAAACCGACTCAGTGTTAGTCTGCAAGAAAGTAGATATGTCTTGTCTTAACTTTGTGGTTTTAGCAGGGGAAAAATATTTGTTTAAAAACTTCTGAGTCATTTGGTCCCATGTCGTAATGGACACTTGAGGCAAACTTCGCAACCAAGTCTTGGAATCTCCTTTTAAAGAAAAAGGAAATAGCCTTAACTTGATAGCTTCAGGAGGTACTCCATTGTACTTAGCAGTTTCCACAAGTTCTAGAAAATCAATTAAATGACTATGTGGATTTTCACTTGTATCACCAGTAAAGATACAAGATTGTTGACTTGTTTGATTTAGGCCGGTCCTGATTTCGAAGTTGTTGGCTGTCACTGGGGACTTCCTGACACTAGATTCACAGTTGAAGAGATCAGGTCTAGGATAATCCCTAAGGATTCTGTTTGCTGGCCTTGGCGCCACTTCATCAAATTGCTCCTCTACATGGACTGGTGGTGGGATCTGAAGTGGGTTAATGTCCTTTGCTTCCTGGTTTTCCATTTCTTTACAAGCTGCTCATTGAGAAGACGATGTTTGTTTTATCCTACACAATCAAAGAAATCTTTCAATTTCAGGATCATAATTAGCCAACTCTTTGATAGAAGAGCGGGTCATAAACTACCTAAAATTTTGAAAGTAAAAAAAAAAAAAAAATAACATTAATTCCTAGTGTAGTACTAGTAATTAATAACTAAACTAAAGTAAATTTCAAAGATAATATAGATGGTTAGTGAAGAAAAAAAATACCACAATATTGTGGATAATAATACTAGTAATTAGCCTAATAATAAAATAAAATAAAAATTAAAACAGTGAAACTAACAAGTAAGCGTCAGTAGTAATACTAACAACGAATTGAGATAGTATATTATCATTAATTATATACAAAAGTTGTACTAATGAATAATAGTGATCAGTAAGAATAACATTGTAGAAGTACTACTACTACTAATAATAATATAATATTACAAAAAACAATAATAAATAAACAATGATAGGAAATTAATAATATGTAACAACAAACTATATTGAAAAATAAAAAATATACGTCGAAGTACTGGCAATGAGAAAAACAAAATATACAACAGGTGATAGTACTAATAATAATTACACTAAATATAATGAAGGAAAGCTAATGATAGCAATAATAGGAAGAAGTACTAATATAGATTTTTTCTTTTCTTTTTACAGTGTTGTTACAAAAAAAAACGATAATATTAATATGACAGTTGTCACGACCCAAAAATCCCACCACAGGCGTCGTGATGCCACTTAGTCTCTAAGACTAAGTACGCTAATTTTAATTACAATTCAAGCCATATATATATGTATATCAACAGCGAAAATAATTACAAATATAACAACCTCCCAAAACTGGTAATACTGAGTCACTAACTCTAACTGAATACATGGAATGATCTCAAGGATTGAATACTCAATATTATTCGAATAATAATTAACAGTACAATAAAATGAAAAGACTCCAAGGGATTGCGACGACCAAGCATCTCTACCTTGAATCCTTGCGATCACACTTTAACTCTGTCCGAGTCCGATATCTCCAACACCTGGCTCTACACAAAAATGTGCAGAAGTGAAGTATGAGTACACCACAGTCGGTACCCAGTAAGTATCAAGACTAACCTCAGTGGAGTAGTGACGAGGTACAGTCATGACACTCACTAGCCTAATAACATATATAATATAGCATACAAAAATAATAGAAAACAAATAACAATGATGGCAATAATAATCAACCAGTGGTATAAACAGCAGGGCAGCAAGAACACCATAAATATTGCTCAATAAATAATGAATACAAGTACAACCAACTAATCATGTATTTCAAATATAATTCTTTCACCTATAAATCTTTCAAATAATAATCTGCAGGATATAATTCTTTTCAATAATTTTATTTCGAATATACTTCCTTCAAATAAATATCTTTCAAATATAATTTTGGAATATAATTCCTTCAAATAAAAGTCACCTGGTGACACCTTATTTCATATTCATAAAAGTATGGGTCTCAGCTCACTTTCATATTTTTACGGCACCTCGTGCCCATGTTTCTATCACAACTGCATGGACAACTCGCGTGCTAAAACAAGAATTTAAGTTGGAAGTTTGACTAGGGAGTCGACACTTTGATATCGGGGTCGGAATTCAGTTCCAAATATTTTCATAGCTCCGTTATGTCATTTATGATTTGTGTGCAAAATTTGAGGTCAATCGGACTTGATTTGATAGGTTTCGATACCGAATGTAGAAGTTGGAAATCTTAAGTTTCATTAAACTTGAAATGGAGGATGATTCGTGGTTTTAGCGTAATGGCTTTTGGGAGATTTCTGATAGCTGCTGGAATTTTTTTCTGATTTCCTTATACGCGATCATGTAAGTCCTCCTGCGATCACGTAGAGTAATTTGGTTAGAGGCGACTTTGTTCTACGCGATCGCGTGAATGGGGTTGCAATTGCGTAGGCTTAATTGGGCAACGGGAAATTTTATTCTATGCGATCGCGTGGGCAAGTCCGTGAATGTCTTCCTTTCTTGTGGAGCGGGCTGAACGCCTCGGTAGAACAGATGCATCTATGGATCGCGCCGCACGTCCCTCAGCAGTGTACATGACACTCTGGATCGGGCCGTACGACCTCGGCAGAAATCGTGACTAATAATAATAATAATTATACGATACCTTGGCATTTCAATTGCAGCTTGTAAATTTAATTAATAGTTTGGAAATTGTTCCATTTGAAGGAATTTAATTATTTCTGCTAGTTAAATAAATTATTTTTAACTCTGTGAATCATGTTGATTTAGATATTCTAGTTTTATTTCAATTATTATTATTGACCCATAGTGAGTGTCAAAGTCGATCATCTCGTCTCTACATCTTCGAGATTAGGCTTGATACTTACAGAGTACACGTTGTTTACGTACTCATGCTACACTTGCTGCACTTTTTGTGCAGGACCTGAGACAGGTGCTGTCGTTGGACCTATCGGCGTGCACCCGCGTTATCCGGAGGCTAAGTGGTGAGCTTCTTTTCTGACCCGTTCTGCAGCAACTAGTGCCTCTTCCTGAATTTTTATTCTGTCTATTTCATTCCAGACAGTATTTATAATTTTTGTATAATCTACTAGATGCTCATACACTTGTGACACGAGGTCTTGGCACACACACTAGTAGAATATTTTGATTTAATTATTTTCTTGGTTATTTTAATTTACCAGATCTTTTCATATTGTTTTAATTCTTGCAAGTAAGAAGAGTTCAATTACTCGATTAATTTTAAAAGAATTGAATATGGGTTTTAATTACTAGTTGGCTTGTCTAGCTGTAGTGTTGGGCACCATCACGACCTATAGGTTAAATCGGGCCGTGACAACGTGGTATCAGAGTACTAGGTCCACGTAGGTCTCACAAGTTATGAGCAGACCTAATAGAGTTTTGCGGATCAGTATGGAGACGCGTGAACTTATCTTCGAGATGCTATAGGGTGTTAGGAAACTACCTTCCTACATATTCTATCGTGCAATTGATGTAATACTAAATATCCTTCTCTTATTCTCTCACACATGGTGAGAACGCGCTCTAATGAGGTTCTAGACCAGGGAAGAGCTACTCTACCAGTTACTAGAGGTCAAGGCAGAGGCCGAGGGAGGGCTCCAGCTCGTGGTAGGGGGCAAGGACGTCCCAGGACTATTTTAGTTATGCCGCCAGTGGGTCCAACAGAGAATTCCATTATTGAGGAACATGGTGAGGTGCCTATGGCAGAGCCAGCTCCGGTGGATTTCACATCTGCACTGGGATTCCAGGATGTCATGGGTCGTATGCTGCGATTCATGGACACTATGACTCATGCCGGTTTATTTCTGGAAGACCCAGACACATCTCAGGCGGGCGGGGGAGCACAGACCCCTACCGCACAGGATCATGGGCAGGCAGCTGCTGTATATCAGATCTAGGGTTCACTATCCGTGGCTGGAGCCCATCCAGTTGCAGCAGCTACACTTGAGGCCAGGCCAGCTGCAACCGCTGATCCACAGAAACTATTGGATAGATGGACTAGACTATATCCTCTTGTCTTTGGGGGTGAGTGACATAAGGATCTCCATGATTTCGTTGATTAGTGCAAGGATAGACTGTACAACATGTGGATATTGGAGTCTCGTGGGGTTGACTTTACTACTTTCCAGCTAGAGGGCAGGGCCCGTAGATGGTAGAAGTCTTATATTCTTGACAGACCAGCAGATTCTCCTCCCATGACTTGGGACAGGTTCACCCATATTTTTCTAGATAGGTATATTCCACCTTCCTAGAGGGAAGAGTTGCGGTTTCAGTTTGAGCAGCTCCAGCAGGGTCAGATGTCAGTGACCGATTATGAGGTGAGGTTCTCTGAGTTATCTCGCCATGCACTTATGATACTCTCTACTGAGACAGAGCGAGTGCGGAGGTTTGTTGCGGGTTTACATACTGTCATTCAGGCCACTATGGCTCGAGAGGTTGAGATGGGTACTTCTTATGAGCTAGTCGTGGAGATAGCCTGAAGGATTGAGGGTGTGCATCAACGTATCCGAGAGCAAGTTATGAGAGATAAGTGGTTTAGGTATTCTGGAGAGTTCAGAGGTGCTTAGTCTGGGGGAAGAGGTCAGTTCGGGAGAGGGTAGTCCAACATGCCCCCATATCCAGCATCACCGCCTCCGTGGGGTGCCCCAGTGCGACCTTATTTCAATGCTATACCAGAGAGTTCTTATCGCCCACTAGCTATTCAGTGTTCTTCCAGTGGGTATTCAGGTCACCAGGGCCAGATTCTTAGTCAGCAGCCCATAGTACCTAAGAGTAGTTACGAGTATGGTGATCCAGTCACATACGGAGATTCTGTCCCAGACTTGGGGGTAGACCAGTGCAGCAGGGTCAGCAGCCTATGATTATCGAACCAATTGCTCCACCAGTCGTTCGACCATCAAGAGGTGGAGGAAAGGTGGGTAGGGGTTGTCCTAAAGGTGGAGGTCATCCAGGCGGAGGCCAGCCAGTTGGCGCTCCATCTCAGTTCTATGCTTTTCCGGCCAGGCCAGATGCAGAGGCCTCATATGCCGTGATTACAGGTATTATTTCTGTTTGTGGCAAAGATGCCTTCATATTATTTGATCCAGGATCTACATATTCGTATGTGTCATCTCTATTTGCTCAATTTCTGGGTGTTTCTCGTGAGTCCTTGAGTACTCATGTTTATGTGTCCACTCCTATGGGCGATTCTGTTGTTGGGAATCAGATCTACCGGTCCTGTATTATTTCATTCTGTGGTTATGAAACTAGAACAGATCTCTTATTGCTTGAGATGACCGATTTTGAAATTATCCTGGGCATGGACTGGTTATCTCCATATCATGCCATCCTACATTGCCATGCCAAGACTGTTACCTTGGCTATTCTAGAATTTCCTAGGTTGGAGTGGAAGGGTTCATCTGTTAGTGCATTTAATTGGGTTATTTCTTTTATAAAGGCTCAACACATGGTTGAGAAGGGTTGTTTAGCTTATCTAGCCTATGTTCGGGATACTACTATAGAGACTCCGGTTATGCCACCTGATCGTGATATTGATTTCTGTATTGACTTGGGTCCAGATACCCAAACTATATCTATCCCACCATATTGCATAGCTCTGAAAGAATTGAAAGAACATCTTGAAGAGTTACTAGCCAAAGGGTTCGTTAGACCGAGTGTATCGCCTTGGGGTGCACCGGTATTATTTGTGAAGAAGAAGGATGGAACAATGCGAATGTGTATTGATTATTATCAATTGAACAAAGTCACTATTAAGAACAAGTACTCGTTGCCGCGTATCGATGATCTATTTGACCAGTTGCATGGTGCTAGGGTGTTATCTAAGATCGACTTGAGTTCGGGGTACCATTAGTTGAAGATTCGGGATTCGGTTGTTCCGAAGACTGCTTTCCGGACTAGATATGGTCATTATATGTTTCTGCTAATGTCCTTTGATTTAACTATCGCCCCGACAACGTTTATGGATTTGATGAACAGGGTATTCAAGCCATATATTGATTCATTTATCATTGTCTTCATTAATGACATCTTGATCTACTCGCGCAGTAAGGAGGAGTACGAGCAACATATGAGAGTGGTGCTTCAGACGTTGCGGGAACAAAAGCTATATGATAAGTTCTCCAAATGTGAGTTCTGGCTAGAGTCTGTAGCATTTTTGGGGCATAGTGTATCGGGCAAGAGCATTAAGGTTGATCCCAAAAAGATTGAGGCAGTTCAAAATTGGCATCGTCCCACTTCGACGACTGAGATCAAGAGTTTTCAGGGTTTAGACGGTTATTATCATCGGTTCGTGGAAGGTTTTTAATCTATTGCAGCACCTTTAACCAAATTAACCCACAAGGGTGCTCCGTTCTGATGGTCCGATGATAGTGAGGTGAGCTTTCAGAAGCTCAAGACAGCATTGACTACAACACCAGTGTTAGTATTGCGCTCCAGTTCGGGGGTGTATACGGTGTATTATGATGCTTCACGTGTTGGCTTGGGTTGTGTATTAATTCATGAAGGGCGAGTTATTGCATATGCTTCACGTCAGCTGAAGCCCCATGAGACGAATTATCCGGTACATGATTTAGAGTTAGCTGCGATTGTTCATGCTCTTAAGATTTGGAGGCATTATCTTTATGGGGTGTCTTGTGAAGTTTACACTGATTATCGCAGTTTGCAGCATTTGTTCAAGCAAAGGGACCTAAATTTGAGGCAGCACAAATAGTTGGAGTTACTGAAAGATTATTATATTACTATCCTATATCATCCGGGCAAAGCAAATGTGGTTGCAGACGCCTTGAGTAGAAATGCGGAGAGTATGGGTAGTTTGGCTTTCATTTTAGCAGAGGAGAGGCCATTAGCTTTGGATATTCAGTCCTTGGCCAATAGGCTTGTGCGGCTGGATATTTTAGAGCCCATCCGAGTTCTTGCATGTGTTGTAGCTCAGTCTTCACTATTTGAGCAGATCAAGGCTCGCCAGTATAATGATCCACACTTAATGGTTCTTCGAGAAACGATACTACGGAGTGGTGCCAAGGAGGTTACTATTGGAGCGGATGGTGTTCTGCGAATCCAAGATCGTCTATGTGTTCCTAATGTAGATGGACTGAAGAAAAATATCTTAGAGGAGGCACACAGTTCTCGGTATTCTATTCATCCAGGTGCTACGAAGATGTATCGTGACCTGAGGCAGCATTATTGGTGGTGACGAATGAAAAGGACATAGTTCAGTATGTAGCTAGGTGTTTAAATTGCCAGCAAGTTTAATATGAGCACCAAAGGCCAGGTGGCTCACTTCAGCAGATGACTATACCAGAGTGGAAATGGGAATGCATCACTATGGACTTTGTAGTTGGGTTGCCGCGGACCTTGCAGAAGTTTGATGCAGTTTGGGTCATTGTCGACAGGTTGACCAAGTCGGCACACTTTATTCCTGTTGTGACTACGTATACTTCAGAGAGGTTAGCCCAGATATATATTCAGGAGATAATTCGGTTGCACGGTGTGCCAATTTCTATCATATCAGATAGAGGCCCTCAGTTTACTTCACATTTCTGGTGAGCAGTACAGAGTGAATTGGGGATCCGTGTAGAGCTCAACATAGCCTTTCATCTATAGAACGACGGGCAGTTAGAGTGGACAATTCAGATTTTGGAGGATATGCTCAGGGCATATGTGATTGACTTTGGAGGTCAGTGGGATCGCTTTTTGCCTTTGATCGAGTTTGCTTATAATAACAGTTACCAATCCAGCATCGAGATATCTCCATTTGAGGCTTTATATGGTCGGCGATGTTGTTCGCCCATCGGATGGTTTGAGCCCGATGAGGATAAGTTATATGGTACTGATTTGGTGAAGGATGCCTTGGAAAAGGTAAAGTTGATTCAGGAGTGACTTCGTACAGCGCAGTCCAGACAAAAGAGTTACGCAGATCAGAAAACGCATGATTTATCCTTGATGATGGTTGAAAACATTCTCTTGAAGGTTTCGCCGATGAAGGGAATCATGAGATTTGGGAAAAAGGGGAAGTTGAGCCCAAGGTTTATAGGCCCATTTGAGGTGTTGAGACGGGTTGGGGAGGTTGCTTATGAGCTTGCATTACCTCCCAGTCTAACGGGAGTTCATCTGGTTTTCCATGTATCTATGCTCCGGAAGTATCATGCCAACCTATCGCATCTGTTAGACTTCAGCACAGTTCAACAAAATAATAGTTTGGGCTATGAAGAAGAACCAGCTGCCATCGTTGATAAACAGGTTCGCCAGTTGAGGTCCAAGAGAATTTCTGCAGTAAAAGTCGACTGGAGGGGCCAACCAGTCGAGAAAATGACTTGGGAGGCCGAGTAAAACATGTAGAGTAGGTATCCACACTTATTCGGCACTCCGGGTGCAATTCTAAACCCATTCGAGGACGAACATTTGTTTAAGAGGTAGAGAATGTAATGACCCAAACCGGTCATTTTGACTTTTAGAACCCTGTTCCCCTAAATAAAACTCCATGTATGCACTTTTATTAATTTATGACTGGCAGGGATGGTTGGTACGGGATTTGGAAATGTTCGGGTGGAAATCGGAACACTTGGTTCCTTAAGTTGGCCTTAAAATGTTAATTTTTAGTTCGGTCAATATTTTGAGAAAACGACCCCGGAATTGGGATTTGACGGTTCCTATAGCTTCGTATGGTGATTTTGGACTTAGGAGCATGTTCGGAATTTTATTTGGAAGCCCATAATTAAATTAGGCTTGAAATGGCTAAAACAAGAATTTAAGTTGGATGTTTGACCGAGGAGTTGACTTTTTGATATCAAGGTCGGAATCCAATTTCGAATATTTTCGTAGCTCTGTTATGTCATTTATGACTTGTGTGCAAAATTAGAGGTCAATCAGACTTGATTTGATACGTTTTGGTACCGAATGTAGAAGTTGGAAATCTTAAGTTTCATTAAGCTTGAATTGGAGGATGATTCGTGGTTTTAGCGTTGTTTGGTGCGATTTGAGGGTTTGCCTAAGTTCGTATGATGATTTGGGACTTGTTTGTATAATTGGTTGAGGTCTCGAGGGGCTCAGGTGAGTTTCGAACGGCTAACGGATCATTTTTGGCTTTGGGAGATTTCTTATAGCTGCTGGAATTTTCTTCTGATTTCCTTATACGCGATCGTGTAAGTCCGTCTGCGATCGCGTAGAGTAATTTGGGCAAAGTTGACTTTGTTCTACGGGATCGCATGAATGGGGTTGCGATCGCGTAGGATTAATTGGGCAACAGGAAAAAAACTTCTATGCGATCACGTGGGAAAGTCCGCGATCGCGTAGGTTGGGCCAGTCTGTGCTTTGTGATCGCGTGGCATTGTTTGCGATCGCGTAGAGGAAACTGGAAAGGAAGCTGGGCCACGGGTTTGCTCTATACGATCGTGTGAAGAGGGATGCGATCGCGTAGAGTTGGAACTTTGTGCATCGCGATCGCGTGGCATTGTTTGCGATCGCGTAGGGTTGTTTTCTGGGCAGTAAATACTTGTGCTACGTGATCGCATGACGAAGTTCGTGATCGCGTAGAAGAAATCACAAGGCAGAGAGTTTAAGTTCTGTCCCATTTTCCATTTTTATCCATTTGGAGCTCGGATTGAGGCAATGTTTGAGAGAGTTTCAGAGAAAACAACGGGGTAAGTGTTCTTAACTTAATATTGGTTAAATTACCCGAATCCATCATTGGTTTTATCATTTAATTGGTGAATTAAGATGGAAAAGTTTGAAAACGCTCTTGGATAAATTTGAGGATTTGAGAGCCGAATTGTTATCAGAATTTAGTAATTTTGGTATGGGTAGACTCGTGGTTGAGTGGGAGTTCATATGTCGTAACTTTCTCCGGATTCCGAGATGTGGGCCCCACAGACGATTTTTGAATTAATTTTAGATTTTTATTGAAAAATGTCGTATTTTCTTATAGAATTGATTCCTATAATTTTTAGCTAAAGTAAATATGATTTCAACAACTGCACATTAAGTGCTCATATATCATAAATTGCTTATCATATGCTCAAATATTATAACATATCACAAATTTCAACAATATATTATATTTTTTTCTCAATATGAAGCCCACGACTCGGCCATAATGAGCACAACTATGATGACCCAAAATATCATCTTTAAATTTAATAATTAATTATGTGTTCCAAGACCTCGAAAAGCACTATTTATTATTTCTCGACTTGCGTGCGCAGTCCGTAAAATGTTCTAGAAAATATTTATGTGAAAAATGGATTAAAATAAGAACTACAACTTTAAAAACTCAACTAAGTTGACTTTGGTCAACATTTTGAGCAAACGGACTCGGATCAGTATTTTGACAGTTCCGGTAGGTCCGTTTCGTGAATTGGGACTTGGGCGTATGCCCGGAATCAAATTCCGAGGTCCCTAGCCCGAGATATGGATTTTTGATAAAAAATTAAAAGTTTAAGTTCAAATAGTGATCGGATGTCGAATTGATGATTCCAACAGCTCCGTATGGTGATTTTGGACTTAGGAGCGTGATCGGAATTTTATTTGGAAGTCCGTAGTGGAATTAGGCTTGAAATGCCGAAAGTTGAATTTTTGGGAAGTTTGACCGAGGGGTTGACTTTTTGATATCGGGGTCGAAATTCGATTCTGAAAATTTGAGTACCTCCGTTATGTCATTTATGACTTGTGCACAAAATTCGAGGTAAATCAGACGTGATTTGATAGGTTCCGTAGTCATTTGTAGAAATTAGAAGTTTCAAAGTTTATTAGGCTTGAATCTATGTGTGCTTCGTGTTTTTAGTGTTGTTGGATGTGATTTGAAGACTCGACTAAATTCTTATGATGTTTTAGGACTTGTTGGTACATTTGGTTGAGGTCCTGGGGGCCTCGGGTGAGTTTCGGATGGTTAACGAATCAAATTTGGACTTAGAAGAAATAGCTAAAGTTTCTGCCCTCTGCTACATTCGCACCTATGGAAAATTCTATCGCAAGTGCGAGCTCGTAGAAGCGAGCCTGGCAAGTGCATATGCGCAAATGGACTATTGGGGCAGTGGTCACAGGTGCAAGGGAAATTCCGCACCTGCGTGAGCGCATATGCGGAGAGACACGCGCAGATGCGGGCAAAGGCGCAGATGCAGGACCTTTTCCTGCACATGTGGTTGGCGCAGAAGCAGCGAAGTTGCCGCAGATGCGAAAATCCCTGGACAGTACAAAAATAGAGGGGTTCCGAGCTTTTGCCATTTTTGGGCATTTCAAGCTCGGGTTGGGCGATTTTGAGCAAGGTTTTCATGGAAAAACTTGAGGTAAGTCACATGTGATCATTGTTAATCAATAATATTGGATTATCATTGAATATTTCGAATAGATTACATGTTTTTGAGGTGAAATTAGAGGATTTAGGCCTAGGGATTTCAAAATGAGAATTTGAGATTTGGAGGTCAAGTTGATGTCAGATTTTTATAAAACTGGTATGGTTGAACTCGTAGTTGAATGGGCGTTCATAGTTCGTAACGTTAGCCGGATTCCGAGACGTGGGCCCCACAGACCATTTTTGAGTTAATTTTGGATTTTTATTGAAAAATGTAGTATTTTTCTTATGGAATTAATTCTATAATTTTTGTTGACTGTATCGAATTAAGTATGACTAGATACGAGTCGACCGGAACCGAAAAATCGAGGAAAAAGCATACTACTTGGTTAAATTGGAGCAAGTCGAGGTAAGTGACTTGTCTAACCTTGTGTGAGAAAAATTTCCCCTAAAATTGATATAAATGTGATTATTGAAATGTGTTGAAAGTCGTGTACACGAGGTGACGAGTGTGTACACTGGCTAAATGTAAAAGACTATATTTTTAAATTGCGTAGATCATTGTTGCGCATTTATTAAATTATTTTATCTTGTTATATTCTTCATCATTGATCTGAGATATATACCTTAAATTTGTTTGACCTTTTCCTACTAATTGTTATACCTGTTTAGTTGAAACTTGATTTCTTTTATTCTGTTCATTATTTGAAGAGTGATTTTCTTTAAATTAAAAATTATTAATATGAAGTATTTGACATTTTAAATCTGATATTGAAGCAACGTTTTAAAGATTTTTAAATATTATTTTCCTGAATTATTTATTCTTGAATAATTTGTAAGATTTTTGTACTCATTGTGATGGAGCCGTGAGCTCTTTATTGTGGAAAAATATTATTGTTGAATTATTTTGGCAAGTTACATTATTTGAGCACTTGAGGTGCAAATTGTGATATTGATACGCATGCGGTGGTATAAGGCATGTGTATTGAAACGCATGCGGTGAGATAAGGGTGGCTTGATACGCGTGGCTAGTAGGGGGAACTACTAGAAGTCATGCGGTGTGATAAGGATGGCTAAAATGCGGGATGCTATTTCGGAAAAAATATTTTCTTTAAAATAAATTGTGAAGGCTCCCGCGTTGAGATAAGGAAATGAGATATTGTGAATTTAATTATGATTTGGGACTACGAGGCGGTACCTCGGTAGTGCTCTTGTTGATATTGATTTATGGCCATAGTTGCCTTCGATTAATTGTTGTGATTTTCATAAAGTTGAAAGGAATTGTGTTTTGATTCCACGAGATATTATTTGCAATTATTTGGTGTCATTAAACGTGACTTACTATTTGATTCATTTCCATAGTCATTTTATCTTATTAAATTGTTTAAACATTTTTCCATGCCAGTAGGGCCTCACCTGACCTCGTCACTACTCTATCGAGGTTAGGCTTGGCACTTACTGGGTACTGTGGTGTACTCATACTATGCTTCTGCACATCTTTTTGTGCAGATCCAGGTGCATCTTACCAGTCTAGACGTCAGTGAGTTACCTGCGCACGGAGATTTCGAAGTATATCTGCCAGCGTCGGCAGACTCCGGAGTCCCCTTCTGTCATTTTTTATGTTGCTTCCTTAATTTTCTTTAGACGTTGATACATAGAGACATTAAGAATAAATTTTTAGAAGCTTATGACTTATTTCTACCGGGTTTTGGAAGTTGTAATTATTTGAATTGTAGTTTATTTATTTCAGATATTTATAATTATTCCGCATTGATAGGCTTACCTAGTCTTAGATACTAGGTGCCATCACGACCTCCTATGGAGGGAATTTAGGGTCGTGACAACAACATCTTAACAAAATGTTTTAGAGTGAACAACCCAACCGAATAATATTTCACACTTTGGCACTTTGCCTCAATATGATTCACCACCTTTATAATTCAAATTCTTGATAATTATATAACGCCTCGGTTTAAACTTATTTCATTAATTATTTGCATATGAAAAATCTATAATAAAATTAAATTCCAAGAAATATCAAATCATCAAACTCACGGAATTCACATAAATATACAAGTAATAATCACATCAAATTGTCATATAAAAATAAATTCAACAAACGTGAATTGAGGCATGGCAAATAGATGATTTAATAAATGTCAACAGTTATCCAATTTACTACACTATATGCCTAAGACTTTAACCATTATATTTTGCACATATAAGCCCGAGTACGTACTCGTCACCTCGCGTACACAACTTTCAATCACACAATTTTCACATAAGACTCAATGCCTAAGGGGTAATTCCAAAATATCCTTCTTGCTTGAATTGACCTCCGGACAGTTCAAATCTATCCAAATTAATTGTACAATCTCATTAAAATTTATCAGAACCAATTGCGGATAGTAATACGTCGACTTAACAATTTATTCAAAAAAGTCAACAAAAGTCAACGCGGGACTCGCCTCTCGGAATCCGACATAATTTTCATGAAATCCGAACACGCATTCCGATATGAGTTCAACCATACCAATTTTATCAAAATTCGATAACAACTCGACATCCAAATCTTAAATTTTTATTTTTGGAAGATTTTGCCAAAAATCTGGATTTCTTCCATAAAACTCCAAATTAAACGATGAATATAATCATAGATTCATGAAATATAAACACTTTAGGATATATAACACTTACCCCAATCCATATGGTGATAATCGCCTCAAAGAGCCCTTCAATCCGAGCTCCACAGCTCCAAATATATTAAAAATGGTTGAAACCTCGAAATATAGCTACTACCCAGGTATTTACTCTTCGCGATCGCGGAAAATGCTTCACGATTGCGAAGCAAAACTTTTCTCAACCCAAAATTTGCCTTTCACAATCAAGAAGAACAAGTACCCAGCTCTTCCAGACAACTTCTAGTATAATGGTCATAACGTTTTGTATAAAACTCCATATTGCAAATGGTTTAACTTTGTGAAAATTAGACACCAAGGGCTACAACTTTTATTTTTGGATTATCTCTAAATTTCTTATAGATTGCGAGATATACGCTTCCAAAGTTGGGTCAGTGCAGCAGGATTTTCCTCTACGCGATCGCGATTAAAAGTGTCCAAACAGCAAAATTGCTCTTCGCGATTGCGGCTGTTTGTCCGCGATCGCGATGCATACCTCTGTGGCCAAAAAGCAACAACTTAAAATGGACTAGAAATGGTCCGAGATTACCCAGAAACTCACCTGAGCCACTCGGAACCCCGTCCGAACATACCAACAAGTCTCAAAACATATTACGAACTTACCCGAGGCCTCAAATAACATCAAAATGACGAATCGCACCTTAAATCAAAATCTATGAACTTTGAACTTTCAAATTCTATATCTTATTCCAAAACATATCAAATGAATTCGGAATGACTTTAAATTTTGAACACAAGTTATAAATGATATAACGAATCTATTCAAATTTTTGGAATCGAAATCCGACCTCGTTATCAAAAATTCAACCTTTTGTCGGACTTTCCAATAATCTTCTATTTTCCAATTTTCGCCAAAATGTGTTGAATTGTCCTACAGACTTCCAAATCCAAATCCGAATATACGCCTAAGTCCGAAATCATCATACGAAGCTATTTACATCATCGAAATTCCATTTCGGGGTCGTTTGCTCAAAAGTCAACTCTCCGGATAACTCTTTCCATTTAAGCTTCTAAATAAGCATTGTTCTTTTAATTTAATTCTGAATCTTTCGAAAATCAAGCTCGACCACACCCGCGGGTCATAATACATATTGCGAAGCTTCTCCAGAGGGGTGTTAATTCTTAAAACGACAAGTCGGGTCATTACATTCTCCCCTTCTTAAACATACGTTCGTCCTCGAATGTGCCAAGAATTTTTCTGATGACATTAAATTACTGAGTGCATTATTTCACACATACTCATCGGTGATTCTACGTCACCGTAAATTTAACAGGGGTCCGACAACATCATCTCAGTGGAGATTATTTCTTTTATTCACACTTGTAAGCTTTAAAGCCAATTTCCTTACACTCCAATAAATTTCAAATTCCTCACATCATCACACGGTATTAGTCCTAACCGGCTGTAGCAATTCGTTCCTACGCACACATCACACACATGTCCATAACCACATCTCTCGTCATAATAGCTGTTTATAATTAATTTCAACATCCTAAATTAATCTTATATTCACCAAAATCTCATTTCAACTTCTCGTAACACTGACAGCAACACGCGAGGCATGAATACCTCATAATTATTTATCCGAATTAACGAGTCAAATTTAACGCCACCCGGGCACTCACCTCGTAGGTTAAAACTCAAAAATTATGGCGCAATTATGGCTAAATATGCACAGAAAGATATATAGAATTATCAAATAAGCCCATCAGGCATGACTCCCTATTAATACTATAGTACAAATTTAAATTTCACAAAGGGAGAATTTAAACTCATAAAAAATTTCACCACAAGGACCTCGTCCTTATACAACTTTCACTGCGGCTTGTAGCCCGGTTTAAATATTTCACATCATATAAAAATGCGAGGATCTCGTCCTCAACTCCGAATCACAAGTATTTTGCACATTGTGCCAACTGAAATTTTCAATTTCCTTTCTTTCTTCTTTTCGATATATTTCGTAAACAGTTTTCATAACACATAATGAACCCTCATCTCGGTAGGGCATACAATTCATAAAATTGAAATCAATTATTCCGAAATCACATCAAAACCCAATGTAGTGAATAATAAAATTACTTTTTGACTTATAGCCCTCAATGGTGCACAAAATAAAAATGATAGACACGGGCTAACATCATCAAATCTCCCCAACAAGGATAACATATAAGTGGGTCACAAAGTTATGAAGCTCATCCGTAAGCGGAGCATAATAGGAGGACTCGCCTTAAAATTTAGAACCGAATCAAATTAAGGAATATATCCTTTTATAACAGATCAGGATCATACCTGTAGCGACACCACCTAGTGTAGTGGCCTCAGCCACACCATAACAATTATATAAACGGGTTGGGCCTCCCTCTCTAGGGTGCCCTCTACCCGCCTGTCCTCCACCCCTAACTGGCTGTGCACGTGGAGTAGTAACTTTATTCCCATAGCCTGAGTGTTCTGAAGAAATCTGCCTCTCCCAAGTCTGGGACAAACTTTCATGATGTACCTAGTATCACCACACTGATAACAAACCCTCTACAGGTTTGGCTGCTCATACTGAGTCCATGCCAGATAACTAGAATAACCATTATAGGAACCCTGTGTCGGTGGTGCATTAAAACAAAACTTACTGGAGCACTCCAAGTATTCTGAAATTGGTTCTGTCACCCCTTTGTTACTAAAATGTAGAATTATTAAGGATGCAGGAATACCGCAAGTCTCAGCATCATCCCATACAAATCTCACATCTTAATCATATACAGGTTTTGGAGAACATTTCAATACTGATATAACACATGACCCTGTAATATGATCGTTGATAGGGGACTTCCCTCACTTGGCGCGAATTCCATAGGACATATTCCGATGATACACAATACTAACCATCATCGCTCGTACGACACCGGTCATAAGACACCTCCAGCCATTTATTTGGTGTATGTCATCCTCGTGACTGTTAAGCTCGCTTCCTCCAGTGCCTTGGCTGCTAGTATGTACCCTTCGCTATATAGAAATCCCATACGAACTACAAAGTCTCTAATACCACCAACTATTTTAGATCTACATCCACCTCGTGACCCTGCCACGATTGTGATGATTAGGCAATTAATTAAACCTTCTTAAGATTATACTTATCAACCAGATGTCAGAACCTGCTTCACCCCAATGTGCACAACTGAATGATCTCTCAATACTTTCGCATCCTCGATCTGGACAACACATTGTAACAATGGATGAGAAACCCTGGCTCCCTTATAACCCCTTTGTAGCATCACGAACCATTGGCGCATAGTTGATACCGAGTGCGCAATTTCATACATGAGTGGATGCAAAAGAACATAAGATATATGTTTCATGCTAAATAAATGCCGCACGATAAGGAATGAAAGAATTGGAGATTTTCCTACTAGCTATGTAGCCTCTCGAAGATAAGTACAGACGTCTCCGTACCGATCCGCAAGACTCTACTAAACTCATTCGTGACTCATAGAACCTATGAACCTAGAGCTCTGATACCAACTTGTCATGACCCAAAATCCCACCACAGGCGTCGTGATGGCACTTAGTCTCTAAGACTAAGTAAGTCGATTTCCATTACGTTTCGAAGCCATTCTTTTTAAACATATAATTAAATATTAATGTCAAAACCAACAACGGAAAAAATATGAATATATCAACCTTCCAAGACTGGTAGTATTGAGTCACGAACTCTAACTGAATACATGGGATGATCTCAAGGATCGAATACTCAGTACTGTTTGATTAATAATTAACAGTACAATAAAATGAAAAGACTTCAAGGGACTGTGACGACCAAGCAGCTCTAACTTGAATCCTTGCGATCACACTTTAACTCTGTCTGATTCCGATATCTCCAACACTTGGCTCTGCACAAAAATGTGCAGAAGTGTAGTATGAGTACGCCACAGTCGGTATCCAGTAAGTATCAAGACTAACCTCAGTGGAGTAGTGACGAGGTACAGTCAAGACACTCACTAGCCTAATAACCTGTATAATATAGCATACAAAAATAATATGAAACAAATAACAATGATGACAATAATAATCAACTAGTGATATAAATAGCAGGGCGGCAAAAACACCATAAATATTGCTCAACAAATAATGAATACAAGTACAACAAATTAATCAAGTCCTTCAAATATAATTCTTTCACCTATAAATCTTTCAAATAATAATCAGCAGGATATATTACTTTCCATAAATTTTATTTCGAATATACTTCCTTCAAATAAATATCTTTCAAATATAATTTCGGAATATAATTCCTTCAAATAAAAGTCACCTGGTGACACCTCATTTCATATTCATAAAAGTATGGGTCTCAGCCTACTTTCATATTTCCACGGCACCCCGTACCCATGTTTCTTTCACAACTGCACGGACGACTCACGTGCCAAAAATATCAATATATAAAAAAAATTGCACGATATATTTACTTTAGAAATAGTTTGAGTAAAGAAAATGACATTTGCACTTAATTTAAAGCATCAGATAAACTACTAATTTGTGTGTGATATTTATTAATTTAAAACATAATAGAAATTTTCTTTTATTTAAAACAATTCAGTCTTAAAAAATCAGTAAAACCAGAAATGTAAATCTTCAAAGTCTCGTACAAAAAGCCAAAGCCAACACAATACAACAAGGAGTACAAAACACAGAATAATAAAGTCATCTAGTACATCAACAAAGAAGACAAGAATTTACATATCACGAAAAAATAAAATAACCAAAGGCAAGTGCATCCATAGAAAAATATCAACAAAAGGGCACTTCCGAGGTACCGCCTCGTAGTCCCAAAAGTAAATATGAATGACAGGGGATCTCCCGGAATACCGTTCCGTAGCCCCAAAGTAAATATGCAGGATATGGGGATCTCCCGTAATACCGTTCTGTAGTCCCAAAGTAAATATGCAGGGTAGGGGGATCTCCCGTAATACCGTTCTGTAGTCCCAAAGTAAATATGCATGGCAGGGAGATCTCCCGGAATACCGTTCCGTAGTCCCAAAGTAAATATGCAGGGCAGGGGTGTCACGACCCAATTTTCCCTCCGTTTGGGTATTGTGATGGCACCTAGTCTTAGGGACTAGGTAAGCCTAACATTTAATTTAAACAACAATATTATTTAAATAACATCTAACAATTTGAAATAGAAATCTCTTAAAATTTTACAATTCCCAAAATCTGGTAGTATAAGTCATAAGACCTACAGAGTTTGATACAAATTTCTAAATACAACTGTTCGGAAGTAGGTAAAACAGTGTGAATACAAAATAGGAAGGTGACTCCGAAGCCTGCGAACGCAGCATCAGGTTTACCTTGAGTCTCCGCAACAACAATTCGCACAGCTAGCTAATGATCAACTGACTTAGAAATACCTGGATCTGCACAAAAATGTGCAGAAGTGTAGAATGAGCACACCACAGCGGTGCCCAGTAAGTATCAAGACTAACCTCAGTGGATTAGTGACGAGGTACAGTCAAGATACTCACTAGTCAATTAACCTGCGTCATACTAAAATAATCGAAAATAAATAGCAGTGATAGCAACAATAATCAACTAGTGATATAAACAGTGAGGAAGTAAGAACACCATAATTATTACACATATGAATAAGAGAAACACAAGTATAACCAAATAGACAAGTCTTCCACATATAATTTCTTCAAATAAATACCTTCCAAATATATTTCTTCAATAAGTATCTTTCAAATATAAAATTCTTTTAAATAAATATCTTTAAAATATAATTTTTCAATTTAGAAATCACCCTGTAACACCTCATTTCATAAACATAAAATACGGGTCTCAATCCTATTTCATATTTCCACGTCACCTCATTCCCATATTTCTATCGCAACTGCACGGACTACTCACGTGCCAATAATATCAATGTATATAAGATCCACACGATTAATTTATTTCCGATAATGTAAGTTTAAAATTTTTAAATCAAGTAAGAAAATCAACAAGGAAATGAATTTATTTTAGAAATTATTTGGGTGAAGATAATAACATTTCAATTAAAATGAAGCACCCGATAGTTGCTGATTTGGATGTAAAACTTATAAGAATTAAAGTATACAATAATTTCTTTTATTCAAAACAACTCAACCTTAAAAATTAATAAAGATTAGAACCATAAATCCTCAGAGTCTCGTACAATTGCCAAAGCCAACACATTACTACAAGGAATACAAACACATAATAAAATCAAATAATACATCACGGAAGAACACAAGAATTTACATATCACGGAAAAATAAAATAAGCAAAGGAAAGTGTGACCATAGAAAAATATCAAAAAAGGGCACTCCCGTGGTACCGCCTCGTAGTCCCAAATGTAAATATGCAACAACAACAATGCCCCCAGACCATCACAAATCAATCTTCGACATAGCCCACCTTGTCTCGCTACGTGTGCAATAGTAAAGTGAATGCCCACCTTGTCTCGCCACACGTGCACCATAATGTTCCCACCTTGTATCACCACATGCGCAACACACACGCACACACACACATGCACACACACACACACACACACACACACACACATATATATATATATATATATATATATATATATATATCCTGCCTTGTCACGCCGCATGTACAAATATCAATAGTAACAATAGCACGGCAGAAACCTCGTGCAAACACCCGACCAAAACTTCCCAACAAAATAACGTGCCAATATCACATCTCATAAACTGCACCTCAAGTGCTTAAATATTTCAACGTATCACAGATTTCCACATCAAGTGCTCAATTATTAAAATTTATCACAGATTGCACATCAAGTGCTAAAATACTACAATTTGCCACAAAATTCAATGATACATAAATTTCCACAATAAGGAGCCCATGGCTCAACCATAATATGTACAAAATCTTAACAAATATGTCCGAGAGTGAAAAACTCAACAAATAATGTTTCACATAAAAATCAAGGTGGCAATCACACCAAAATCATCATATAAAAACAAATCCAACAAAACGAGGATCTAGGCAAGACAATTAAAGGATTTAATAAGTATCAATAATTTCCCATTTAATACCTAAGGGCGTCTAAGGATTTTAACCAATGTAATTTGCACATATAACCCAAGTACGTACTCGTCACCTCGCATACTTGGTTTTTAATTACACAAATTGCACATAAGACTCAATGCCTAAGGGGTAATTCCCCCACTCGAGGTTAGGCAAGATACCTACCTCAAACTGTGCTCAATCAGTCAAGTAGTATGCCCTTTCCTCGATTTTCCGACTCCGATCGGCTCAAATCTAGTCATAATTAATTAGATTCAATCAATACAAATTGTAGGAATAAATTCCTTATGAAAATATAATTTTTCTAAAAAAATCCGAAATTTAACCCAAAAATTGCCAGTGGGGCCTACGTCTCAGAACCCGACAAAAGTTACAAAATATGAACGCCCATTCCGATACGAGTTCAACCATACCAATTTTATTCAATTCCGATAACAACTCGACCTCCAAATCTTAAATTGAATCAAGAGGGTTTTCACAATTTTTCCAACTTAATGCACCGATTAAATGTTAATAAAAACCATAGATTCGGGTAATTTAGCCAATATTGAGTTAAGAACACTTACCCCATTGCTTCCTCTGAAAATCTCCCTAAAATCACCTCATCCCGATCTCCAATCCGTCAAAAATGGAGAATGAGACGAAGTCCCATTTTCTGAACTTAAACTTACTGCCCATGCTTTTCTTATTCACGTTCGCGGGACCAGTGTCGCGTTCGTGAAGGCCTGACCATCCATAGCATCGCATTCGCGTTCAAGCTCTCGCATTCACGGTAGCCAACTGACCTCCTTCTTCGCATTTGCAGTCCATGCTTCGCGTTCGCGAAGGGTTAATGGCTCAGGGTCCCGGCACCCCTTCCTTCTTCGCGTTCGAGACCACTGCGTCGCGTTCGCGTAAGCTTGACCAGACCTTGCCTCGTGTTCGCGTTCGCATCCACTCCTTCGCGTTCATGAATGTCAAATCCAGCACCGCCAAAATTTCTTCTTCACGAACGCGGGACTTCCTTCGCATTCGCGAAGAAGGAAACCAGACACCAGAATCAACAGTTCCAAAACAGCTCCAAATGATCTGAAACTACCCCGAAACACAACTGAGGCCCCCGGGACCTCAACCAATCCCATAACATATTACGAACTTGCTCGATGCCGCAGATCACATCAAACAACATCAAAACAATGAAACACATTTCTAATCAACATCCATGAGCTTTGAACTTTCAAATTCTATATCTTGTGCTGAAACATGGCAAATCAATTCGGAATGTGTCACGACCCAAAATTCCACTAGTCGTGAGGGCACCTAACCCAACCTGTTAGGTAAGCCAATTTCTAACTATCCAATTCCAATGAAATAAATTAAAAGAAAATATCTAAAACCAATACATCTCCCCAAGAACTGGTACTACAAATCATGATCTTCTAAGAATAGAGTATACAACGCGAAAATGAAATAAATACATAGTCTGTTTGAATAATACATAAACAGAGCTTTTATAAATCTAAGGCTACCCTAAACAAGAGGCAGCTACAACAGGAACGCAGGTACATCTTCATATCCCGCAACCATCGAGCACAACAACAACAACAGCCAACATCTACACGCAATGTGCAGAAGTGTAGTATCAGTACAACCGACCCCATGTATTGTCTAAGTAACAAACCTAGTCGTAGGTTGAAAGTAGTGATGAGCTTCCACCAAGGTCGGGTCCAAAACCAATAGTCCACAACAATCCATAACAACATAAAGCAAATAATACCAGAAGTAACTCAGGGATAAAATACTCAGCCAAATAATGATTTCAAAAAATATAGTAGTTCTTTCTTTCAAATACATCAGTGAAAACCCAAATCGTTTGCCGAACTTGCCAATAATATGAATAGTTTGAAAACAATAAATTTCTCCAAAAATCTTCTCAATAATAAATAATATGTTTCATTTTCCTTCCGGATAACCCGTGTAAAACAAATGCATCACTATGCCCATCTGTCAAAAATATGTGAGAAATCATGTATGATGTGATGTTGTACAACATGAGGAAAAATACATCTTTGTTCCTGTATGTCATGCGTGCATGCCAATGCGATGCAATTTAGTGATAAAATCATAAACAGCCCCTCGGGCAGAACATCACTCATATACAGCCCCTCGGGCAAACCTCATAGTCACTCGTGCCACTCGGGCATACCTCACAATCACTCTTGCCACTCGGGCATACCTCACAATCACTCTTGCCACTCGGGTATACCTCACAATCACTCATGCCTTCCAGTCACTCAACACTTGGCATTCAGCACTCGCACTCAGTAGGTACCTGCGCTCACTGGGGGTGTGTACAGACTCCGGAGGGGCTCCTTTAGCCCAAGTGCTATATTCTGCACGGATAACTCACATGCTATAATAATAAAACATGCTGCAGGCAGGCAGGCCCGATCCACACTCATCCTCACAATCAGGCCTTCGACCGATATCAACATGATGCGGCGTGCAACCCGATCCCATAAATATCCTCATAAATTAGGCCCTAGGCCTCACTCAATCATAAACCTCTCAAGCCACTCGGGCATTTCAGTAAAACAGGGCATTCAGCCCAAAACATTTATATGCATCAAAATAGAGTCATAAAACTGAGTTATGATATGCAATGAAATGAATATTACTGATTATAAATTTTCAATTTAAAACAAATAATACACAGCAATATGATCTCTGTGGGTTCCAATAATATTGGCACATAACCTCAATCATGATTTTTAATATGTTTTTTAGCTTAATATCTCTAACTCATAAAACGCATGGAAAATGCCAAGATTATTTAACTACAAAATTTCACATAAACAATTATGTCACAATTTCTATAGTGCACGCCCACACGCCCGTCACCTAGCATGTGCGTCACCTCCCAACAATTCACGAAATACATATATTCAGGGTTCATACCCTCAACTCCAAGATTAGAAGAGTTAAATTCCTCGAACAAGCCGAATCCAAAGTCGAGAAAGCTAAATAATGCTCCAGAAATCGCATTATGCGCGCATCAACTCCTGAACGGCTCGAATCTACCACAATTAATTTGATTCAGTCCACACAATTTATAGAAATTAATTCCATATCAAAATGCTAATATTTTCCACAAAATCTGAAATTATGCCCCAAAAGTCACCCACGGGGCCCACGTCTCGGAATCCAACGAAACTCACAAAATACGATAACCCATCCAATTACAAGTTCAACGATAATAATTTCACTCAAATCCGACTCCAAATCGGTATTCAAACTTGAAAAATTCATTTTGTAACATTATAGAAATTTCCTTCTATTTCTCATTAAGATTCAATAAACTTACACCAAAAAGGAAGATTAATTTATGGCAAGGGAGTTAAGAACACTTACCCCAAGTTGTGTGGAAAATTTCCTCTCCAAAATCGCCCAACACGAGCTCCAAAATCTGAAAATGAGAAAAATTCTCGGAACCCTCACTTTTAACACTGCCCAGGCATTTCCGCACCTATAGTGCCTGGGCTCGCACCTGCACATCCGCTTTTGCGGACAAAAATGCGCGCCTACGGAAACAGTTGGCTCTCTAAAATCTCGCATTTGTGGTGCCATTCTCGCATCTGCGGACTCGCAGATGCGCATTCCCCTTCGCACCTGCGGTCGCCTCACGTCAGCCCCAGTCCGCATTTGCGCCAACACTTTTGCACCTGCGGCCTCGCAGATGCAGAAAATTCGTCGCACCTGCGAGCACTGCCCAGTTCCACACTTGGCCGCTTCTACGACTGATCTCACGCACATGCGTCTTCGCACCTGCGATCAAAAGCTTCGCAGGTGCGATCACACTAGTAGGCAGCAACCCCAGCATTTTCTTAAGTTCAAATTTGATTTGTTAACCATCCAAAACTCACCCGAGACCCTCGGGACCCCGTCCTAACATACCAACAAGTCCCATAACGTAACACGGACCTACTCGAGGCCTCAAAAACACATAACAACATCGAAATGACGAATCACGCTGCAATTCGAAATCATTGAACTTTGAAATTTCAAGTTTCTACAAACGACTCCGGAACCTATCAAATCACGTCCGATTGACCTCAAATTTTGCACAAAAGTCACATTTCACATTACGAACCTATCCAAAATTTCATAATCAGATTCTGACCCCGATATCAAAAAGTCAAACCCCCGATCAAACTTCCAAAAAATTCAACTTTCGGCAATTCAAGCCAAATTCCACTACGGAGCTCCAAATAATTTTCCGGACATGCTCCTAAGTCCAAAATCACCATACGGAGCTATTGGAATCATCAAAATACGAATCTGAGGTCGTTTACACATAAGTCCACATCTGCTCACTATTTTAACTTAAGCTTTAAACCTTGAAACTAAGTGTTCCAATTCCTTCCAAAACCTCACTGGACCCGAACCAATTACCCCAGAAATTCACACAACAACTGTAAAGTACAATTTAAGCAATAAATGGGGAAACAGGGTTGTAATACTCAAAACATCTGGTCGGGTCGTTACATTCTCCCCCATTTAAACATATGTTCATCCTCGAACGTGCCAAGAGTTGTTTCCAAGCCATCAAACCACTGTTCTATCATACACACACATACTCGGGGGTGAACCCACGTCACCCTATTCCATATAGGCTTGACAACACAATCCAACTGAATTCATTAATTTAACTCTAGCCCATAAACCTTGGAATTTAATTTCCAACCTTTAGAATTTCTTTCAAGACACAAATCTTACATTTGCACACCGTATAAGCCCGAACAAGTTGCATCAAGCTATAACTATAACCACGGATATAATCAACCAACATATTACACAACTTGCATGCTCGTAGCACTATTCCTGATCGCAGTGATTACTCCAAAACCAACCACATACTAGTATTAAACCTATATCGAACCAAACATCATCCCAAAACCTTCGTACACTATTGATAATAAAAAAAAACACACGAAATTTCATGACCACTTACCAGATCAACAAGTCACGGAGCCCTCTCACCCCAACCAGAACCATAATCCCTTTCTGAGCCGACTTTCAATATTATACTCCCGAATATACCGAAAGCAAACCTGATAGTACCCATTCTAGGTTCAATGACCTTATATTACTAAACACAACTGTTCCATAGACATGCCGCACCAATATAACTCAGAGCCACAACTCGTGCCATCCGTGCACCAATGCGCAACAATTCAAATGTACCTAGTCATGGAAAATGACTCAAATGAGAGAACTGCCCCGCTAGATTAACAAGTACCACCACACGAAATGCTGAAAACTCATCATACACCGTAGAACCATCACCCGATCCTAACACAAGGTTCATACCTTAACATAACTCTACTGCAATGCGTGACCCCTTCCAAACGCTGGTTCATAATATATACCTCAAGCCACCCCACTCAAAATCAATAATCACAGAGAGGCAAGGACAAAAATGCCACACAAAACCAGAAAGAATACAACCATTACGCAATCGGTCATGCAATACCCAAATACTCATCATGCTCAAATTCCGCTATAAAGATCAAATAGAACCGCACCATCTGTGCATATAACCAATGAATCACAACTCCTCGTAGCATAAAAGAGTAACTCAAAGATCATTTGAGAACACGAATAAGTTCAACATCAACTGAATGACACATCCTTCAATAATAGCAGTATGAAGCCAACTATTTCGGCTCGGTGTATAATACACATCTTAATTGGGCCTACCTATGGACCCTAAATCAGCTCGGGTTACCCACAAATAGATTAAAAATAATCCCTCCAAAAATCCATAATGACTGAATCACAACACATTCTATCATCTAGCTAGCTCCGGCCACAACTTCACAGTCCACAACCATGGAACAATCTGCTCCTGATAACTCCTAATCTCCAAATCCATAAAACACATGAATCACCATATTTGATTCCATCTCCACCGCCCGAATGCCTAACACTTCTCTCATACACGATCATCCCACGAGAAATACTTTAAAAGTTCTTCCGTGCCACTTGCAAATTTGAATATCAGCAGTCTATCAACCATGTGAGTACGGCAATACTAATTAAACATCCTTAAGTCAAAATACAATGCGCCTTCTAAAATACGCATCTTTCTCATACAATACCAAGTAGCAATCATATTCATCCAGTCATTTGGAACCGCCGATGTTGTCTGAGAATTCATGACCATTCTGCCCAAACTTTGTTACCTTCCTTCAAGACTGAACTGCCACCTTGTACATGTAAATCCTAATCCCGCACAGCACACCGCATCTATTATGCCATCATGTGATAAGCACAAGAATCCCATTATCAACTTTGAGTCGCCAGTAAATTACATTCCTGGTTAGATAGAAGCCTTCCTCTTGCTTCCTTCCAAGAGGAAATCACAATACACAACACGTTTCCCACACCAGTAGATAATATCCGGTTCAACCCATGGTAGAAACCATCAAGAACACTTTGAAATCTATTTTCACATAACCAATCTATTAGAACTAAATTCTTCTAACTCGACCAAACCATGTAGGTCACCAAACCCAAGAGTATTTCCACAAAGCACCTGTAGAAAACCCCCACATCATAAGCACCCAGAGAACCGATCATATCTACTACCAAGCTGTCCTATTTCTCCAAGTCCCTTCTGAATTTGTCTTGAAATTGATACTTCTCCTTGCTAAAATACCATGATCTTTAACCACAACTCACCCCACAAACCTTAGCATAGCACCACAACTCCCTACGGCCCCATAAGCAACTTCAAAAATACCACAATTGTAACACTCACTCTGAAAAAATACCTTATGTGAATTTGAAATTGTTCTTCTCACCCTCCTTATACTAAAACATAGAATCCATAGTCATACAGAATTTCCATAAGTCAAGGAACCATCAAATGCAAATCTCATATTTTATCCGTACACAAGTCCGTAGGAATTCTCAATTGCTATATAAAATTCTCAAACCCACTAGAATTTCTCGGAAGTCACCCACTTTGCTCCAATCTAAATTGCACCACCCAAATGGGCCAAAAGATACGTGCCCCATTAGCACAACAACACTCAAAGAAGTAACTATACTCTAATACTCCCAATCAAATTCATACTCCGTGCGTACTATATATTTTGAAAATAACAACTCACTCACCCCATGATATTCACAATACTCATAAAGTACAATATAACTCATATCCAAGAATTCGTTTACTCAAGTCATTCTCGAACTCCATCTCTGCAAGCCATAACTAATCCACAAGTATGCCTCAGACCAAAATTAAAATTTAATATATAACCATGAAATTAAGCCGTCTACAGCAGGCTCCCCCACTTGGCTCAAAGCCATAAATTTAATCACTCCATAACTCACAATATCCATACTCTACTACTGCCCTAATACTTTTGTCAGTTTAACAAAAAATTCTTCTCGAGCTCATACAACGCCAACCATAAAAATACCCCAAATCCTCCGCTAAGCTCAAAATCCTTCTCTTGACACTCAATTCAACTTTCTCAGCCAGACTCAAATTCAACTCTCCACACATACATCCACTGGCAGAAAAGAAGCCCTCAACTCACATTACAAGGAACACACCTACGTAGATTACTCTCTAGGAGATAACCCAGATCCCTAGCCTCAAATTGGCATCTTGTTATATATTTTTGCAGCCATAATTTCTACGCAATCACTAAATCTTTCCAAGTCCTAATTTATTAACAAGACACGAGAATTTAGTCTGGCAATATAATAATGTGAAAGATCTTTCAAAACATTTGTACTCGAGACTGTACGTCACATCAAAATAAAAATTAAGCACCCAATGGCCTTTTCTTTACATTTCACATAAATGCTTCTCGTCACATTCAAACCGTCTTAACACATCCCGCAGTTACATCGTACTCATCACAAGGACATTCCACTGCTCATCGAGCCACAAAATCCACTCGTAGGGACATTACCGGACATATGAGTCCAAATGTACAAGTTATAACTGAAGTTACCGAGCTTAAACTACGGTCTAACCATGGCCTCAAGTCCTCCAGACTGGCCCATCACCAAAACATAGAATACACATCTCGCACATCATCCCTGAAATCACAAGCCAACGATACACAGCTGATACCGAGCGCTCACGTGCGCATACGAATACGTGGAAGGAATTCAAAGAGTTATATTTCAAGCTGAATCAATCTCGCACGATAAGGAAAGAACGATGTGAAGTATATATCCTAAATGCCATGTAGCCTCTCAAAGATAAGTATGGACGTCATCATTCCAATCCGCAAGACTCTACTAGACACTTGCTCATGTCTTGTAGAACCTATTAACCGAGAGCTCTGATACCACCTTGTCACGACCCAAAATTCCACTAGTCGTGATGGCACCTAACCCAACCCGTTAGGTAAAGCCAATTTCTAACTATCCAATTCCAATGAAATTAATTAAAAGAAAATATCTAAAACCAATACATCTCCCCAAGAACTGATAGTATAAATCATGAGCTTCTAAGAATAGAGTATACAAAGCGAAAATGAAATAAATACATAGTCTGTTTGAACAATACATAAAAAGAGCTTTTATAAATCTAAGGCTACCCTGAACAAGAGGAAGCTACAACAGGAATGCAGGTACCCGCAACCATCGAGCACAGCAACAATAACAGCCAACATCTGCACGCAATGTGCAGAAGTGTAGTATCAGTACAACCGACCCCATGTACTGAGTAAGTAACAAACCTAGTCGTAGGTTGAAAGTAGTGACGAGCTTCCACCAAGGTCGGGTACAAAACCAATAGTCCACAACAATCCATAACAACAAAAAGCAAATAATACCAGAAGTAACTCAGGGATAAAATACTCAGCCAAATAATAATTTCAAAAAATATAGTAGTTCTTTCTTTCAAATACATTAGTGAAAACCCAAATCGTTTGCCGAAGTTGACAATAATATGAATAGTTTGAAAATAATAAATTTTTACAAAAATATTCTCAATAATAAATAATATGTTTCATTTTCCTTCCGGATAACCCGTGTAAAACAAATGCATCACTATACCTATCTGTCAAAAATGTGTGAGAAATCATGAATGATGTGATGTTGTATAGCATAATGAAAAATACATCTCTATGCCTGTATGTCATGTGTGCATGCCAATGCGATGCAATTCAGTGATAAAATCATAAACAGCCCCTCGGGCAGAACATCACTCATATACAACCCCTCGGGAAAAACTCTCAGTCACCCGTGCCACTCTGGCATACCTCACAATCACTCTTGCCACTCGGGCATACCTCACAATCACTCTTGCCACCCGGGCATACCTCACAATCACCTCCCAACAATTCACGAAATACATATATTCAGGGTTCATACCCTCAACTCCAAGATTAGAAGAGTTACTTACCTCGAACAAGTCGAATCCAAAGTCGAGCAAGCTAAACAATGCTCCAAAAATCCCATTAGGCACATATCAACTCCCGAACGACTCGAATCTACCACAATTAATGTGATTTAGTCCACACAATTTATAGGAATTAATTTCATATCAAAATGCTAATAATTTCCACAAAATCCGAAATTACGCCCCAAAAGTCACCCGTGGAGTCCACGTCTCGAAATCCAACGAGACTCACAAGTTCAACGATACTAATTTTACTTAAATCTGACTCCAAATCGGTATTCAAACTTGAAAAATTCATTTTGTGACATTATAGATATTACCCTGAACAAGAGGCAGCTACAACAGGAATGCAGGTAGATCTTCAGATCCCGCAACCATCGAGCACAACAACAATAACAGCCAATATCTGCACGCAATGTGCAGAAGTGTAGTATCAGTACAACCAACCCCATGTACTGAGTAAGTAACAAACCTAGTCGTAGGTTGAAAGTAGTGACGAGCTTCCACCAAGGTCGGGTACAAAACCAATAGTCCACAATAATCCATAACAACAAAAAGCAAATAATACCAGAAGTAACTCAGGGATATAATACTCAGCCAAATAATAATTTCAAAAAATATAGTAGTTCTTTCTTTCAAATACATCAGTGAAAACCCAAATCGTTTGCCGAAGTTGACAATAATATGAATAGTTTGAAAATAATAAATTTCTACAAAAATCTTCTCAATAATAAATAATATGTTTCATTTTCCTTCCGAAAATCCCATTAGGCACGTATCAACTCCCGAACGACTCGAATCTACCACAATTAATGTGATTCAGTCCACACAATTTATAGGAATTAATTCCATATCAAAATGCTAATAATTTCCACAAAATCCAAAATTACGCCCCAAAAGTCACCCGTGGAGTCCACGTCTCGAAATCCAACGAGACTCAATAATAATTTTACTCAAATCTGACTCCAAATCGGTATTCAAACTGGAAAAATTCATTTTGTGACATTATAGATATTTCCTTCTATTTCTCATGAAGATTCGATAATCTTACACCAAAAAGGAAGATTAATTTCTGGCAAGGGAGTTAAGAACACTTACCCCAAGTTGTGTTAAAAATTTCATCTCCAAAATCGCCCAACACGAGCTCCAAAATTCGAAAATGAGAAAAATTCTCGGAACCCTCACTTTTAATACTGCCCAGGCATTTCCACACCTGCGGTGCCTGGGCTTGCACCTGCGCATCCGCTTAGGCGGACAAAAATGCGGGTCTGCGGAAACAGCCGGTCCTCTAAAATCTCACATTTGCGGGCTCGCAGATGCGCATTCCCCTTCGCACCTGCGATCGTGTCACGACCCCAAATTCCCTCCGTAGGATGTCGTGATGGCACCTAGTCTCTAAGACTAGGTAAGCCTATCAATGCAGAATAATAATAAATATCTGAAATAAATAAACTACAATTCAAACAATTTCAACTCCCAAAACCTGGTAGAAATAAGTCACAAGCTTCTAAGAATTTATTCTTAATGTTTCTATATGTCAAGGTCTAGATAAAATATAAGGAAGCAACATAAAATGATAGAAGGGGACTCCGGAGTCTGCGGACACTGACAGATATACCTCAAAGTCTCCCTACGCAGGTAACTCAATGACGTCTAGGCTGGTAAAATGTACCTGGATCTGCACAAAAAGATGTGCAGAAGCGTAGTATGAGTACACTACAGTGGTACCCAGTAAGTGCCAAGCCTAATCTCGGTAGAGTAGTGACGAGGTCAGGTGAGACCCTACTGGAATATAATAATGGCATGGTAAAATGTTTATCAATGTAGTAAAATAAAATGACATTGAAAATGAATCAAATAGTATGTCACATTTAATGACACCAAATAATTGCAAATAATATCTCGTGGAATCAAAACAGAGTTTCCTTCAACTTTATAAAAATCAGAATAATAATCAAAGACAACTACGGCCATAAATCAATATCAACAAGGGCACTCCCGAGGTACCGCCTAGTAGTCCCAAATCATAAATAAATTCACAATATCTCATTTACTTATATCACCGCGAGAGCCTTCACAATTTATTTAAAGAAAACATTTTTTCCGAAATAGCATCTCGCATTTTAGCCACCCTTATCACACCGCATGACTTCTAGTAGTTCCCCTACTAGCCACGCGTATCAAGCCACCCTTATCTCACCGCATGCATTTCAACACCCAGACCTTATACCACCGCATGCGTATCAATATCACAATATATCACAATTTGCACCTCAAGTGCTCAAATAATTTAACTTGCCAAAATAATTCAACAACAATATTTTTCCACAATAAAGAGCTCACGGCTCATGCCAAAATAAATCATCAATAATAGTTTTCCATAATAAAGAGCTCACAGCTCATGTCAAAATAATTCATCAATAATATTCTTCCACAATAAAGAGCTCACGGCTCATGCCAAAATAAATCATCAATAATAGTTTTCCACAATAAAGAGCTCACAGCTCATGTCAAAATAATTCATCAATAATATTCTTCCACAATAAAGAGCTCACGGCTCCCTCACAATGAGTATAAAAATATTCAGGAGTAAATAATTTAGGAAAATAATATTTCAAAATTTTTACTACGTTGCTTCAATATCAAGTTTAAAAATGTCAAATACTTCATATTAATAATATTTAATTTAAAGAAAATCAATCTTCAAATAATGCACAGAATAAAAGAAACCAAGTTTCAACTAAACAGGTAAAACATTTAGTAAGAAAAGATCAAACAAATTTAAAGTATATATCTCACATCAATGATGAAGAATATAACAAGATAAAATAATTTAATAAATGCGCAACAGTGATCTACACAATTTAAAAATATAATCTTTCGCAAATTAACCCGTGTACACACTCGTCACCTCGTACACACGACTTTCAACACATTTCAATAATCACATCAATACCAATTTTAGGGAAAATTTCCCCCACACAAGGTTAGACAAGTCACTTATCTCGACTTGCTCCAATTTAATCAAGTATTATGCTTTTTCCTCAATTTTCTGACTCCGATCGACTCGTATCTAGTCATAATTAATTCGATACAGTCAACAAAAATTATAGTAATCAATTTCATAAGAAAATATTACATTTTCATTAAAATCCAAAATTAGCTCAAAATTTGCCTATGGGGCCCACATCTCGGAATCCGACGAAACTTATAAAATCCGACAACCTATTCAATTACGAGTCTACCCATACCAATTTTACCAAAATCCGATAACAACTCGACATCCAAATCTTAAATTTTCGTTTTTGGAAGATTTTGCAAAAATCTTGATTTTTCTTCCATAAATTCACAGATTCATGATGTAAATGAGTATGGAATCATGAAATATAATCAATATAGGATAAGAAACACTTACCCCGATGTTTTCCCGTGAAAATCGCTCAAAAATCGCCCAAAAACCGTGCTCCAAAAATCCAAAACGAAATGAATGAAATGAGCATTTTTGGTCCTTAAGTTTCTGCCAATCCGTCACTAAAAGTCCATTTTTCGTCACTAAAAGTCTACCAGAAATAGCTCTACCAGTCTTACTTTAATTGATCATAACTTTATGTACAAATGTCCAGATGATAAATGGTTTACCTTTCTGGAAACTAGAATCCACCGACTACAACTTTTATGTTTTGCAATTATTCCGATTCCTTATGCATTGCGAGATATAAGCTCCCAAAGTTAGCTACACGCACGGAATTTCTGCAACAGAAATTCCAGCACTTTGTCCGAAATCCATTCTGTTTACCTTCCGAAATCCACCCGAGACCCTCGGGACCTTAACCAATTATTCCAACATGTCCCAAAATACCATACGAACTTAGTAGAGGCTTCAAACTACATCAAACAACATCAAAACGACGAATCGCACCTCAAATCAAAATCAATGAACTTTGAACTTTCAAATTCTATATCTTGTGTCGAAACACATCAAATCAATTCGGAATGACTTCAAATTTTGCACACAAGTCATAAATGACATAACTGAGCTATGAAAAATTTCAGAATCTGATTTCGACCTTGATATCAAAAAGTCAACCTCTCGGTCAAACTTCCCAAAAATTCAACTTTCGGCATTTCAAGCCTAATTCTACTACGGACTTCCAAATAAAATTTCGATCACGCTCCTAAGTCCAAAATCACCATACGGAGCTGTTGTAATCTTCAAAATTCCATTACGGGGTCGTTTGCACATAATTTGATATCCGGTCACTATTTGAACTTAAACTTTTAATTTTTCATCAAAATTCCATATCTCGGGCTAGGGACCTGCCAAAATTATCAAAACATTGATCCGAATCCGTTTGCTCAAAATGTTGACCAAAGTCAACTCAGTTGAGTTTTAAAGCTCTAATTCACATTTTAATCCATTTTTCACCTGAAAACTTTTCGGAAAATTTTATGGACTGCGCACGCAAGTCGAGGAAGGATAAATAGTTCTTTTCGAGGTCTTAGAGCACAGAATTAATTATTAAATTTAAAGATGAAATTTTTGGTCATCACAGATCGCCTCACGTCAGCCCCAGTCCGCATCTGCGCTAACACCTTCGCACCTGCGGCCTCGCAGATGCGGCAAATTCCTCGCACCTGCGAGCAATGCCCAGTTCCACACTTGGCCGCTTCTGCGACTGATCTCGCGCACATGTGGCTTCGCACCTGCGATCAAAAGCTTCGCAGGTGCGAACACACCAGTAGGCAGCAGCCCCACCATTTCCTTAAGTCCAAATTTGATCTGTTAACTATCCGAAACTCACCCGAGCCCCTCCGGACCCCGTCCGAACATACCAACAAGTCCCATAACATAACACGGACCTACTCGAGGCCTCAAAATACACATAACAACATCGAAACGACGAATCACACCTCAATTCGAAATCATTGAACTTTGAAGTTACAAGTTTCTATAAACGACTCCGGAACCTATCAAATCATGTCCGATTAACCTCCAATTTCGCACACAAGTCACATTTCACATTACGGACCTATCCAAAATTCCAGAATCGGATTCCGACCCCGATATCAAAAAGTCAAACCCCCGGTCAAACTTTTCAAAAATTCAACTTTCGGCAATTCAAGCCAAATTCCACTACGGACCTCCAAATAATTTTTCGGACATGCTCCTAAGTCCAAAATCACCATACGGAGCTATTGGAATCATCAAAATTTGAATCTGAGATCGTTTACATAGTAGTCCACATCTGGTCACTATTTTAACTTAAGCTTTAAACCTTGAAACTAAGTGTTCCAATTCCTTCCAAAACCTCACTAGACCCGAACCAATTACCCCGGCAATTCACACAACAACTGTAAAGTACAATTTGAGCAATAAATGGGGAAATGGGGTTGTAATACTCAAAAGGACTGGTTGGGTCGTTACACAATAACTTCAAATTTTGCACATAAGTCATAAATGACATAACGGACCTATTCCAATTTCCAGGATCGGATTATGTCCCCGATATCAAAAAGTCAACCCACCGGTCAAACTTCCCAAAAATTTGTCTTTCGCCATTTCAAGCTAAATTCCACTACAGACCTCCAAATAATTTTTCAGACACGCTCCTAAGTCCATAATCAACATACAGAGCTATTGACAACATCACAATTCTATTCCGGAGTCGTTTACTCAAAAGTCAACTCTCCGGTCAACTCTTTCCATTTAAGCTTCTAAATAAGGATTGTTCTTTTAATTTAATTTTTAATCTTCAGTAAATCAAACTCGACAACACCCGTGGGTCATAATACATATTGCGAAGCTACTCGAGATCTTAAGTCACTGAACGGGGCATAAATTCTTAAAATGACAAGTCAGGTTGTTACAAGGGGGATCTCCCGGAATACCGTTCCGTAGTCCCAAAGTAAATATGCAGGGCAGGGGGATCTCCCGGAATACCGTACCGTTCCGTAGTCCCAAAGTAAATATGCAGGGCAGGGGGATCTCCCGGAATACCGTTCTATAGTCCCAAAGTAAATATGATTTCAACAACTGCACATCAAGTGCTCCCATATCACAAATGACACATCATGTGCTCAAATATTACAACATATCACAAATTGCAACAATACATTATTATTTTTTTCACAATAAGAAGCCCATGGCTAAGCCATAATAAGCACAACATCTTAACAAAATATTCGGGAGTGAACAACTCAACCGAATAATATTTCACACTTTGGCACATTGCCTCAATATGATTCACGACCTTTATAATTCAAATTCTTGATAATTATATAACGCTTCGGTTTAAACTTATTTCATTAATTATTTGCATATGAAAAATCAAGAATAAAATTAAATTCCAAGAAATATCAAATCATCAAACTCATGGAATTCACATAAATATACAAGTAATAAACACATCAAATTGTCATATAAAAACAAATTCAACAAACGCAAATTGAGGCATGGCAAATAGATGATTTAATAAATGCCAACGGTTATCCAATTTACTACACAATATACCTAAGACTTTAACCATCATATTTTGCACATTTAAGACCGAGTACGTACTCATCACCTCGCGTACACGGCTTCCAATCACATAATTTCTACATAAGACTCAATGCCTAAGGGGTAATTTCTCCACTCAAGGTTAGGCAAGATACTTACCTTTTTGAAGTTAGGCCAATACTCCAAAATATCCTTCTTGCTTAAATTGACCTCCGAACAGTTCAAATCTATCCAAATTAATTCTACAACCTTATTAAAATTCATCGAAAACAATTACGGATAGTAATACGTCGACTTAACAATTTATTCCAAAAAGTCAACAAAGGTCAACGCGGGGCTCGCCTCTCGGAACCCGACATAATTTTCATGAAATCCGAACACCCATTCCGATACGAGTTCAACCATACTAATTTGATCAAATTTCGATAACAACTCGACATCCAAATCTTAAATTTTTGTTTTTGGAAGATTTTGCCAAAAAATCTTGATTTCTTCCATAAAACTCCGAATTAAACGATGAATATAATCATATATTCATGAAATATAAACACTTTAGGTTATATAACACTTACCTCAACCCATATGGTAAAAATCGTCTCAAACATCGCTTCAATCCGAGCTCCATAGCTCCAATTATGTTATAAATGGATGAAACCTCAAAATACAGCTAGTGCCTAGGTATTTACTCTTCACGATCGCGAAAAATGCTTCGCGGTCGTGATGCACATTTTTTCTCAGCCAAAAATTTGCCTTTCGCAATCGCGGAAAATGCTTCGCGATCCCGAAGAACAAGTTCCTAGCTCATCCAAACAACCTCTAGTACAATGGTCATACCATTTTATACAAAATTCCAAATTGCAAATGGTTTAACTTTCTGAAAACTAGACACCAAGGACTACAAATTCATTTTTCGATCATCTCCAAATTCCTTATAGATTGTGAGATATAATATTCCAAAGTCAAGTTAGTGCAGCAGGATTTTCCTCTGTGCGATCACGAAAAGGCTTCCGCGATCGCGATTCACAGTGTTCAAACATCAAAATTTCTCTTCGCGATCGCGATGCTTACCTTTGTGGCCAAAAATCGGCAACATAAAATGGCCAAGAAATGGTCCGAAATCACCCCGAAACTCACCCGAACCACTCGGAACCCCGTCCAAACATTGCAACAAGTCTCAAAACATATAACAGAGTTACTCGAGGCCTCAAATAACATCAAAACGATGAATCTCACCTCAAATAAAAATCTATGAACTTTGAACTTTCAAATTTTATATCTTGTGTCGAAACATATCAAATCAATCCGGAATAACTTTAAATTTTGCACACAAGTCAAAAAATGATATAACGAATCTATTCAAATTTCCGAAATCGAAATCCGACCTCGTTATCAAAAATTCAAACTTCGGTCCGACTTTCCAAAAATCTTCTATTTTTTAATTTTTGCCAAAATGCGTTGAATTGTCCTACGGACTTCCAAATCCAAATCCGAATATACGCCTAAGTCCGAAATTATCATACGAAGTTATTACCATCATCAAAATTCCATTCCGAGGTCGTTTGCTCAATAGTCAACTCTTTTCATTTAAGGTTCTAAATAAAAATTATTCTTTTAATTTAATTCTGAATCTTTCGAAAATCAAACTCGACCACACCCGCGGGTCATAATACATATTGTGAAACTTTTCGAGACCTTAAGTCACTAAGCGGGGAGTTAATTCTTAAAACAATAAGTCGGGTCATTACAACAGTATTAGTTATAGTACTACTTAGTAAATAGTGATAATAGTAACAGATAGATAGTAATAATAAGGTCTCAAATTAGTAACAAAATATTTAATCTGAAGTAGATGTATGCCAATCCCTGGCAACTGCGCCAAAACTTTGACGAGGCCAATGGGTATAGGATTTTCCTGCTCGTGCTTTGTCCACATCTAGTATAGTTTATGATATCGTCCCACGAAGATTGGAACATCTATGCTACAGACATTTCATATTTCAACAACTATTTGAGAGAATCAGTTTGATGAAAAGTGAGTGAGGTTTAAAGCTTGTTAATTACTTAAACAAAAACCAAGAACTTTCGAAAGATTTATAATTTAAAATAGTTAGGAATCGTTGAATTCACTTGATAATATATTACAATAACATCTCAATTTTTACATGTATTTATCTGAGGAATAATTGCTTATTGCTAATAAAATTATATTTAGCTCACTAAGAAGTAGTCAATTAATAGCACTTCGTGAGGTTATGTGATTAATTGAGTTAAAATTAGTGACGATTAAACCGAAATATTTTTCTTGAATTGTGCTAGGAGGTAGTAAAAACTTTGTGAGAATACTTTTACTAAAAAAATCAATAATCTGGCCTACAATAATTCCTCCGTGAGAATTAAAACTGAGGCAAGCAAGATTACGAACTTGGAATAATAGATTACTAAAAACTACTCTCACTCTACTATTTATTCATTGGTTATTATATATCAATTTTGCTTCGTGAGAATTACAAAATCAATATAAGAATAACTTAGAGATAAACTATGTAGAAGTGATAATAATGATTAATTAAAACTATTATTACGACACAGTACAAAATATAAAAAGAAAGTTTCAAGCCAAGGATGTATTAAACTGAGATAGTATTATAAATATATATATATATATATATCAAGTTTTATCAACTATCCCAACAAAATAAGTTACTCCATTACGAAGTAAGAAAAACTAATTTAGAAACAAAGAACTTATGATGAGATATTGTTATTCTAAAAGAAAGCCAACTAGTAGAAAAAACTGAAGACAAAAGAGAGAGACCAAAGAGTAGTTTTCTCCCGCAAGACTCCATGTCTTCTTTCCAAAATTCACTCTCTATTTATAGAGTTTAATGCCAAAGGTTCTCCATAGTTGCAACTATGGAAATTGTAGGTACAACTATGAACTTGTTAATTGAGTTTCATTCTGCAGAGAAAGACTATAGTTTCAACTATACTTCTCTAGTTGCAACTATGTGATTTCCTTCATGATTTCCAATTGCTATCGTCACAACTATGGTGCTTTAGTCCATCTGCTTCTTCATTCCCAATTGGCTACTCAATTCCAACGTTTTTTCTTATTTTCTTTAATTTTCAGATGCTCTTCCTCCTGCGAAGTATGTTAGAAAATATTAGCAATCTAGCTACAAACTGCGATAATATTATTTAACTTCAATCCATGTGGATACGATATTATATTATACTATATTCATCTAGCGAGCATATTTAAGTGTGTGTTTTGCGCTCGTCAAATTTTGGCGTCGTTGCCGGGGATTGGCAATCAATAGTGTTGGAAATAGTTTGTAGTGCTAATTCAGGAATTAATCTATTTATTTTATATTTCTCTTTTAACGTTTGGTATTCCTTGACCTTGCGCAGGTTACAGGTTAGATTGGTGCATGACTCGATCTTCTAGGAAGGAAGTGCTACCATAAGAACCAGAGATAGAAAAACAACTGCGACAGCTGAGGAAGGAAAGAAATCTCCCGGATAATACAGAGAAGGTTGGGCAATCCTCAACCAACAAAACTATAGTTGGAGATGATGATAATGTGGTTTTAGCTGCAAGAGAGGCAGCCCAACAACAAGAAAAAACTGTACGAGATGCTGAGGAAGCAGCTCTTCGAAATGCACAACTTGTCTATGAAGAGGAGAGGGCTCGTAGAATTGCTCAGAATCAACCCTTGGGTGAAGACCAGTTTGGAATTATACCTCCCAAGGCTGGGAGACCACTCGGCGATTATGCTAGACCGGTATACAACCAAGGATTGTCAAGTATTATACCACCTCCTATTGTAGCTAATAATTTCTAGTTGAAGCAAGGGTTGCTCCAAACCCTTCAAAATTGTTGTGTCTTCAGAGGGAGGATGAACGAAGATCCAAACACACATCTTATGGACTTCGAGGATATTATGAACACCTTTCAATATAATGGTGTGTCACAAGATGTAGTGTACTTAAGGGCATTCCCCTTCACACTAAAAGATGATGCTAATAAGTGGCTTCAGAGCTTGCCAACAGGATCAATTAGAACATGGGAGGAGATGACCAGAAAATTTCTTGATAAGTATTTCTCCTCAGCTAAAACGGGAAAGTTTAGAAGAGAAATCCATAACTTCTGCCAGAAAGATACTGGAACTGTGTTTGAGGCTTGGGAGAGGTTTAAGGAATTAGTTCGAAAGTGTCAACATAGCGAAATTGAACTCTCGATGCAACTCCAGATTTTTTGGATGAATTGACACCGGCCTCACGTAGAACATTGAGTAATGCAGCCGGAGGCCCGTTGATGAAGAAGATACCATAGGAGATAGTCATTATTCTTGATGAGTTATCTGAAGATGCAAATCAGTGGCCCTCTGAGAGTGCTGAAAGAAGAAGATCGACATATGTTCACCATGTTAATGCTAACACATCTGTACAAGTACAACTTGATGCAATGGCAAAAGAAAAACGGAAGCTAACCTTAGCTTTGATACAAGGTAAGCCTCATGCATCTTGTGATATATGTGAAAGAGAACACCCTACTCATGAGTTCATCTGGGGATATTGCAAATGCATGGCAGCAAATCAACCCCAAACCTCATGGACAAGGAGCTCCAGTCTTCCAAAATCAACAGAGGCAGTAGTTTCTGCCTCAATAGCCCAACCAGCCTGGTCTAGAAGATCAAATGAAAGCCTTCATTGTCAAGACAGAAGAGAGGTTAGACACTCATGGAGCAACCATCACAGAACTGGGTACTGGTTTTCGAAACTTGGAGAGACAAGTGGGAAAAATTACCACAATATTGTTTGAGAGAATTTCATGAACTCTCCCACCTGATACTGAGAGAAATCCCAAAGAAACAGTGAATGATGTGACCTTGAAAAGCGGGAAAATGTTGAAATATCCCACTCCAATCCAAAAAGAGGTGGTACTTGAAAAATAAATTGGGGAGCAGCTGAAAAATAAAGTTGATAAGAAGAAGAAAGGAAATAAGGGAGCTGAGAAAAAGAAGAAGGAGGAAACTTCAAGAAATGAGGAATCTAATGAAGAAAGCAAGCACATGCCTACTTTACCTTTTTCCCAAAAGCTGTATAGAGAAAAGTTGGACAAACAATTTGAGAGATTTCTGGATATGCTGAAACAGGTTAATGTAAATTTGTCATTCACAGAAGTGCTCTCACAATTGCCAGCTTATGCATAATTCTTGAAGGGGGTCCTAAAAAAGAAGAGGAAGATAGAAGAGACCTCAGTAGTCAAGCTCACAGAGCATTGTAGTGCAATCTTGCAAAACAAACTCCCACAAAAGTGTGGAGATATAGGGAGTTTAACTATACCTTGCTCTCTAGGCACTCTTAACTTTGATAAATTATTATGTGATTCTGGTGCCTCAATTAATCTAATGCCTTTGTCTATTTACAGGAAGCTGGAGAATGAGATTGGAGAGATAAGGTCGGTGCCAATATCTTTGCAGCTGGCAGACCAAACGACTCTGATACCCGAGGGGATAGTGGAAAATATTTTAGTTCGGGTAGATAAGTTTATATTTCCTGTAGACTTTATAGTGGTGAATATGGAGGAAAACAAGGAGGTTCCCCTTATCTTAGGAAGACCATTCTTAGCAACGGGTAGAGAAATCTTAGATATACATGATAGAAAACTTATTCTTAGAGTGGGTGAGGAGATTGTAACTTTTGAGATAAATGTAGAAATGGGAGGTTAAAAAGGAGAAGCCAGCTGTAAGTGTTGAGTGGAAGGTAAAGAGTTCAAAAGAGAAGGCTCTAGTGAGTGAAAAAGAAAAGTGTGGGGTGTACCCCAAGAAGGCTGAGAAAAAGTTGTCTGCGTGGATGTGTGCACTGGTTCGGGCGAGAAGAATGGAGCCCGACTTTGACCCAAATCCCAACTAGATATTCAGAGAAGTTTCTTCTATCTTATGCTTTTTAATTGTGTGTCATGGGGACATGCCACAACTTAAAGTGTGGGGTGGGGGATATTTGTATGTTGTATGTATACTAGTTTTTGTTTTTGTTTTGTTAGTTGTAGTAGTAGAGATAGAGATAAAAAATTTGAAAAAACAATAAACTTTTACAATTTTTAATTTTTCCCGACGATGGATATCATATCGACAAGTTTTTTGAGGGATTAAAGTCAAAATAAAAAGACAAAAAATTTCTTTTGTTAGGTAGTGTATTAATTCCCCCTTGATTTTTCTTTGGGTCGCGGTTCTTTTTCAAGGGTTTTGTTTGATCTTAACTTTGCTTAACTGCTTTGACTAGAGTGTCTTGATGAGTCCAATCCTGAGTGATTTATGTGTCATGTGTGTGTGAGGAGTTTGTGTTATTCCGTGCATTGTATTTGATGTCTAGAACTTGCCACATGTGTTTGCAAAGCGAAATAGTAGTTTTATTCAGTCTTGGAAGTGATATAGGCGTTTCTTTGTTGAGCCAGTTATATGTTGTTACCCACCTAATTGTTATGCATCTTAGTTAACCTTGTTGAGCTTGTAATCATATTTCTGTGGCAACCATATTACAAGCCTTGCTTGTTTGTTTGAATTGACCATCTATTTGAACCTTGTACCTCTCATGAGCACTTGAATTTGATATGAACTTTGTAAAAGTTGAAGTGTGGGGTGGTTGATTTGGCTTTTGAGTGGAACTAATGAAATAAGGAGAAAGGTGCACTGTATTGAAAAAGTAAGAACCACTTGAATTGAAAGAGAAGAAAAAAAAATGGCGTATTGTTGTGCAAAATATTATTTGATCGTGGTGACTCTTGATGTAATTGTTCTTAAAGAAGTAGGGAGTTACTGAATATTGATCTGAAGGTGGAGTTTTGGTTTCACATATGTATGGGGTTTTGAACAATGAAATGTGTGTATTAAAGTGCTTAGGGAGGTGTAGTCACTCTTATATCCAAATGTATCCTACCCATCCTACAGCCTACATTACAATCAATTAAAGTCCTACTTGATCCTTGACTGAATGAGCTCAATTAGTAGAGTAGTACACTGCGGGCAAGACTATGGTTCATCTTTTGTGGCATATGAATATTTTTTCTGAGAGTGAGTGAATTCTTTCTATTTGAAGTTCCTAATTGTTCTTAATTTCATTGTGTGTGGAACTACTCTCTATTGTTGTGTGTGGCCACTTGATTCATGAAGGAAATGTAATGTCGTTGACCTCTATATTAGAGTAAGTGAGCGGTTTATGAATAATGCGTGGTACTCCCGAGTATTCCGTGTGTGTGTTTTACTATCAAAATAGTGTCTCCCCCTCCAAAATAGGTTTAGACTTCTTTTTATGCGAGTTGGGGGTGTGTAGAGCCGTCCAAACCTTGCCCCGGGCGAAATAGGAGAATGTCCCGTCACCCAAGTCCAGGGTAGCACGTCGCGCTAGCCCTGGCACTGACCTTGACCAAAAAATTTCGGGATTGTAATATGCGCCCCAAGTAGCGCGATGCAATGGCCTGAGAACTGCATTGTCCGATATTTTTCTTTTGTTCTCTTTTTCGCTTCAACTCGTTCACTTCCGTCCCACATTGCCTCCGAGTGACTCCTACATATAAAAATACCGCAAACTAGAATAAATTATTACCTTACACATCTAAAATCCACAAAATATGAGTAAAATGCAAGGCGATATGCATATAAATATACATACTTTAAGCCGAATATTAATAGGCTAGGAATCCATGTTTTTGGCTGCATTTAGTATTCTAATTGTTGTATTTCAATCGTGTTTGAATCTTATTGCTAATGATTTGCACTTATTACGTGTGTTATATTATGTAGGATGTGATTTCAAGTTGAGAAGCGAGTTTAAAGATAAAATGGATGAATTGGAGATTTGGAGTCTGAGTAGAAGCCCAAAATATTAAGCAGGAAATGCGTCCGGGAGTCGAGGTTCGACGACCAAGTCTTGATATCTAGAATTGAAGAAAAATCTAAAGCTCAAAAAAATGCACTAATGCGTTGCATAGCGCAGTTCAATTTTCATGTAGAGGAAAAAACTAAGCCTCTGAATTTTTCCATTAATGCGGCATATGGTGCGCTGCGTAGGGCGGTGCACTAGTATAAAATAGTGCCCAACTTTTTTTACTTCGGCTCAAATAGGGTAGTTTGGTCCCGTCATGTTCCTACATAGTATAATACACCCAAAAACATGATTTTATGGGACTTTGGTCCTAAAGAGGATTGAGAGAGAGAAGTGGAGGCTTCAAGTCACAAGATTTCACCATCCTTCCACCAATTCAATACGCGAGTTTGGATTGTAACGTTGGATTAATATTTTCTTATTCTTTAACTCTATTTTGATGACTTTCTCCATATCTATGGAGTAGTTTACGTTATGGTTTGATATCAATTGGTAACTTTGTTGTTGTTTATGGATTTGATTATTGTTTAATTGCTTGAATTTGTTGGAGGATCTTTAATCTTAGTTGTGATTTTATTCATTATCTTGTTTAATCGGAAAAGAATAAATTATTGAATATTGTTGCAATGCATACCTTAATTTATTTTAGTGGTTATTTAAGTAATCGAAAGAGCTTTGTGATCCATTATTTGAATTAAGATTGAGAAATATTCGCTAGACAGTTTCTCTTAGAATATTTCTACCAATAGATTCTTGCATGTTTCACCGTACTTCACATTTGCTTATTTGAACGGTTTAGGTTTAATCGAGAGAGGAATCTGAATCAGAATAATAAGATAATAACCTATTGAATTCGTGAGAATCAATAGAGCCTTAAGAGTGAAATTTAATAGTGTCAAATCCAGGACAGCAATCAGGCACCTATCATGTCATGACCCTAATTTCTTGCACTAATAACAACCCAAGTTTTCTACTCTCTAGTCCTATGTGATCAATTATTAATTGCTTTAATTTTATTTGTTAATTGCAATAGTAATCATCCCAAATCAAAGTGTTGAACATCCCGAATAGCATTTAATCCTGAAATTACTTACATATTATTTAAATCCAATCCATGTTGAGACGATATTTTACTATACTGTCTTTGGTTGGCAAGCATTAATTTTTGTGTTGTGTTTTGCACTCGTCAAATTTTGGTGTTGTTACCGGGTATTGAAAATCAATAGTGTTCCAAATAGTTTTTTGTGCTAATTCAGGAACCAATTTTATTTTCCCGCATTCACGTTTTAACACTTGTTTACAAGTAATATGTTTAACATCTCTAGTGTATGACTCGGTCCTCTTCCAAGTAAATGATTTCATGTGAACCCGAGTTGAAACCCACCTGCGACAGTGGAGAAAAGAGAGAAATTACCGGGAATATCTTGGGGAAGTCTTCGGCCGTAGATAATATGGAGAAAAACGGTGATGACCAAGTTGATTTGGTTGCACGGGAAGCAGCCCAACAAGAAGCAGTCGCACGGGTAGATGCTGAAGCAACTATGAGAGTTGATGAAACGGTTGATGGGAACGGAGGACGAAGATTCAACCTGAACCGACCTCTGATTAAAGACGAATTTGAAAATAATATGCCCATGCTTGGATGATAATTGGGAGACTACACTAGGCCAGTCTACAACCAAGGATTATCTAGTATGAGACCTCCTTCGATTGTAGACAATAATTTTGAGATCAAGCAAGGTCTACTTCAGACTATTTTAAACAGTTGGGTCTTCCGAGGCAAACCAAATGAAGATCCAAGTACTCTCTTGATGGATTTTGATGAGATTATGAATACCTTCCAGTATAATGGGGCATCGAAAGATGCTATCTACTTAAGGATATTTTCTTTTTCACTAAAATATAATGCTAAGTACCAGTTCCCAAGTTTGGTGACTGGTTCAATTCAAACTTGTGAAGACATGATGATAAAGTTCCTTGACAAATATTTTTTTAGCAGAAAGATATAGAAATAGTGTTTGAAGCATGTGAGAGGTTTATGGATATTGTGAGAAGAAGTCAGCATCACGGAGTCGACTTTTCGATGAATGCCCAAGATTTTTAGAATGTCCTGACACCCTCACCTAGGAGGATGCTAAATAATGTAGTTTGAGGACCTCTTATAAAGACAACGCCTGAGGTTTTGTCGCAATTATTAATGAATTATCTAAAGATGCAAATCAATGGACTGTAGATGATAATGAGACAAGAAAAAGGTTGGGGTACATCAAGTGGATGCCCAACTAGACTCCATAGAAAAGGAACTCAGAAAGTTGACCTTAACTAAGGCCTAGAGCCAGCCACCATCAGTTTGTGATTTTTGTGAAATGGAAAGTCCAATACATGAGTGTCATGCCTCAACTACAAATGAAGTGGTAAATACTATGGGAAGATTTGATAGAGGCATAACAAGGTGGTAATAATTTTAACTCCATGGGGTAGAGGCACCCAGGCTTTTCGTGGAGTTCACCAAGTGGTCGTCTAAACTCATGGCGGTAGAATATTATGAGACCTAGGACAAGGATCTTCAGGTTTCCCAAATAAGCAGAGGTAGCTATACCAGCCTCAACAGGAAAATCAGTATGGTATGGAAGATCGAATAAAGACTTTCATTATTAAAACAAATGAGAGACTTGAAACTCATGGTACATCCATTTGAAACTTAGAGAGGCAAGTGAGACAGATTGCTAGTTTGTTGTCTGAAAGGGATCCGGGAACTCTTCCTTCTGATATCGAGAAGAATCCAATAGAAAAAACAAATGCAATGTCTTTGAGAAGTGACAAAGTATTGCATGACCATATTGCAAAATAGAAGGATGAGTTGACTAGAAAGAAAGTTGAGACTGTAGAGGAGCAGAAAAGTAATGAGAATCGAGGGGGTGAAGTGAGGGAAGAGCAAGAGGATGGTCTCAAGAATAAGAATAAATCTGAATTTCCAACAAGGAATAAGAAAGACAAACAAAGAAGTAATGAAGATACTGGAGATCTCGCCTTTGCGAGTTTTGGATCGCATTTGCGAGATTTTGAATCTCGCATTTTCCAGTATTTGGATCGCAATTTCGAAGGTAGGACAAGTCCGTTGGGTTCCCATTTGAGAACCCAGTGTTCGCATCTGCGATAAGTACCTGGGGGAGAGCTGGTTTGCATTTGCGATCTCCATGGTCGCATTTGCGGAGGCCCAAGGTTCGCAATTGTGAACTCTTCATTTCAATTGCGATGACAGAAGAGATGGAAGGTTTTTGCTTCACGAGGATTATTCGCATTGGTGGGGTTCGCAATTGCAAACCCCCAGCTGCAATTCTGACATCTGTGACTGGACAAATAGCTGAGGGAAGGGAGGTTTGAACTCATTATCTCATTTTTGAACCTTAGACTCGGTAGGAGGTGATCTAGAGAGGGGATTTTCACCTACAAACCTTGGGTAAATGATTATAATCTATTTCTAATCATATTCCATCAACATATCTTAAAATATAACATCAAAATCATGTGCATCAAAGTAGGAATTTGTGAAACTTTGTCAAGTTTTTGAAAAAAATAAGAAATTGAGTTTTGAGAGTCGATTTAGACTCGGATTTTAAAACTAATCACATATATGAACTCGTGGGGTCATGGGTAGATGGAATCTACTATTGGATAGGCGTTTTGACCGGGCGGGACCTAGGTTGATGTCATGGCCCGAACCTAGGCTTGGACGTAATACGACACTTGGTGCCTGACTACATGTGACCGAGAGAACCAACTGGCTGGCTGAATCAACATGTGATATCCTAACATACTGAATGCAGAAGATAAACTAACACATGCTGATATACTGGAAGTATGAATGATATAAATCAAGTGTCGAAACACTAATATAAGCCTGAAATATATCTGTAGACAAAATTGCTTAACATGAAAAGCCTGCGACCCTGTCTAACTATTACTCTAGTCTATGAAGTCTCTAATTAAGTACTGAAAACACTGATTGTCTGAAACTACTGAAGGCTGTATGCCCCGAAAGAACTGGGGATCTCCAAATAGCTGGTATGAGAATCCTAGCGCTCTGAATCATCAACCTGTAAATCATTACCTGCATCGTGAGATGCAGGCCCTGGGCAAAGGGACATCAGTACATTTGAATTGCACTGGTATGTAAAGCAACTAAAAGAAAGAACTGTAAATGTTGAAACTGAAATTGAGCTGATAACTTAGAATTGATAACTGATAATTGAAATGGTAACTGCTGAAACTGAAACTGAAATGATAACTGATAACTGAACAAAGGGAGTAAGGATATGAATAATCCCTCTTCTGAATGATAAACCACCTGTTTATCTAAATAAACTATGCCCTCAGGCCCAATATATATGTTCACAATCTACGGCCTCAGGCCCAAGTATACGTATACATAACTATGGCCTCAGGCCCAAAAATACATAAAGCATAAAATACGGCCTCGGACCCAAAGATGCATAAAGCATAAACTACAGCCTCAGGCCCAAGTATGCATAAAGCATATATACTACGGCCTCAAGCCCAAATGCATGTGTTCAACATTCACACATTTAAAATCAGGAACTGAGAATCATACTGCAATATGTGATGCTGAAATATTAAATCATATTGAGTTACATGAAACTGGAATACTAAATAGGACTAGACTGAGACATGTATTCTTGAACTGATTATGAATATTGAAATTTCAATTGTTTATGACATACTAAGTAATTTAGACTGATACTCATGGACATCAAACCCAAGTCTATATTGATTACGCATTGAGCTCATAACGTTCAAAATGAAAGTTATGAACGAGTTATAAAGCTAGAGAATAGAAGTTCTGCAACTATTCAAGGAACTAGGCTTAACTATATTTCTGAGGCAATTAGTAACATTGTAAAAGAAATATAATGTAGGGAGAATCATTAACATTCTCAAATATAGAGAGTTAACCTCACATACCTTGACTTCCTTCTCTTGAGCGTTATACAACATTCGCTAACCCTTTGAACTTTAATCTATATCAATACAAGTCAAAGGAATTTCATATTAGCAATAATACTCATGTCTTGGTCACTTACACATCTCAATAAAAACTTTATGGGCGTAAAGCCTCATAACCCTCATTAATGATGTTTCTACACCCAACAACCCATTCTCTTGCTCCAAGATAAATTTTAAAATTTCAAATTTCTTATAATCAATATCATTCTTCATCACCCATAAGATAAACAACACCCTTAACCAATAACCAACAATCAACAACCCAAATCCATAACCCTTCATGGTTTTCTATCAAACACATCCACTAATATCTCATGAACTAGAGTCTATAATCATTAATCCAATACTATAATCAAGTAGAGGGTGAAGATATTACCTTTTTGACGTTCAATCCTCTTGAATTCGAGTTCTAGGGTTTCGTCTCTCAAAACTGATGTCCCAATAGAATATCTAATGATGTGAATGGTTTACCTATGTTAATAAGGTATTGGAGAATCGAAATAAACTTAGGATCACCATTAGAACTTACCTTGGATGATGGAGGGACCTTTGAGGAGTTAGGTTCTTAAGAACTTCTCTTCCTTTAGCAAGTTTTTGTGTTTTGGGGTGTAGGGGACGGATTAGGCTTTTAAAATGACCCCCGGGTGTGCTCCCATTCACCTGAAGAACCAAACATGAACCTGGACGTGCACTAGGGTAGTAGCACTGGCACAAGTGTGCGGCCGCGCACGGGACCATCTGGGCGCGCATACTGCGCATTGTCCAGTACAATGCACATAACCGTTTACTCAAAAATCTGTTCGGGCTCCACAATATATCGTTGGGAAGATAATTCAAAAATCTACAACTTTCACGTTTTATGTTTACCCTAATTCCTTACATATATTCAGATATAGTGTTGGAAGACAGACATTTTGTAAACATAGTCGATTTTATCGAATCTTATGCACCCATCTCCGTCTTGATTCCAAAACAACTATTTCCACCTATACTCATCCCTATAGGACTTCATACGTCTAAGATATTATATTAATACTTATTTAACACGTCCACACCTAGTCTGAATTTACAAAGTGATACAATTGACTTTTGTTGACCTTTTGGAAAAAGTGTAAAGATCTTAACTTTATCTATTGCAATTGAATTCCCTAGAATTGTTTGATGATATTGATGAGATTTTTGTTAGATTTGAGCCGTGTGGAGGCAAATTTTAAGGGAAAAGCTATTTTCGAGTATTGAATTGGCCTAGTTGAGGTAAGTGTCTTGCCTAACTTCGTGTGGGGGAACTACCCCTTAGGATTGGTATTGTTTGATTCAATTGTGCTAAGTGAAATCCGTGCACGCAAGGTGATGAGTGAGTACACAGGTTGTACGTGCTATTTTGACCGATTTACGCTACTTAGACTATTTCCATGCTTTAATTGAAATGCCATATTATGTTCTAAATTCTCATAGTCAATTTATCCCTAATTGTGTTAGACCATCCTTAAATGCCTTAGTTGACTTGTTTAGTATTTGCTACATCCTACTTGTTAAATTGCTCACATGCTTTAGTTGAACTTGTTGCCTCCTTTATTGTTATATGTTATATCTACATTGTTAATTATCATTGTCTGAAGTTATTGTTCGTGTTATTTCTTTCCATCTTGATTTTCATTACTTGAAGTAACTGTTCATGTTATCCCTTTACCTGTTGATTTCCATTATTTGAGACTCATTGTTGAATATTATCTATTTTATTGTGAGCTACTCTTATCTAATATTGTGGTTATACATTATTTCTCTCATGGTTGAGTTATTTGGTGTTGAAGTTGAGGAAGTCGTTAATGCGTTGAGGCGATGTTGGCTATTATTGAAACATCTATCTTATTGATCATTTTTCATCCATTGTTGTTGTTGATATTCTTGTATACGTTGTGGTGGAGCCATGGGATATTGTTGTGGAAACATTTATTTTGTTGTTGTTGTTGTTGGCAAGTTGTGATATATGGGAACTTGTGGTGCGAATTTTTATTGTGATATGATATTGACGCGCATGCGGCGGTATAAGGCTTGGGGGGTAGATGTGCATGCGGCAGTATAAGGTGAGACTTATGTGCATGTTGCTTGTAGGGGAAACTATGTGAAGCCAGGCAGCATCATAAGGTGGGCTAAAGTTCGTGTAGCTATTTCGAGAAAACTGTTTTCAGAACCTATTTTCAAATGTAAGGCTCACGTGGCGATATAAGGAAAAATTATGATTGAAATTGAGAAACGTGAACACGAGACGGTACCTCGGTTGTGACTCTTAATTATATGAGGCGGTACGTCGGTTTTGATTTTATTATATACAAGGCGGTGTCTCGTTGTGATTCTTGATGTTTATGTCATGTTGCAAAGTGTTTTGGTGAGAATATTCTTCTTACTTCATTCTTTATCGTTCTAGCAGTTATTGTTCCTTCATGATCATTGTAGCCCTTTAGTTACTTCTTTTATGCTACTCCCATTGTTTATTTTCGGTACTAGTCATGCTATTATCTTGGTTTCGTTTCAGTTGTTTCTTCATTTTTCCATTACATATCCGTATTACATATTCACATTGTCTATTTTATATCCCAGCAGGTATCTTGACCTGGCCTTGTCACTACTCTACTGAGGTTAGACTTGATACTTACTCGGTACCGTTGTGGTGTACACATACTATGCTTCTGCATATTTTTGTGCAGATCCAAGTATGTCTGCTTGTGCCAGTCGATAGAGATTTCTCGCTAGCTGCTTTTACCGGAGACTTCAAAGTATTCCTGCTCGGCGTCCGCATGCCTCAGAATCACCTTCCCTTATTCTCATTTAATATTTTATTTCCTTTCGGACAGTGATGTAGTAGTACTCTAGTTGTATTCTGTAGAGCTTATGACTCAATTCTGCCGGTTTTGGAGTGTGTATTGTGAGATTCTATTTTTTGAAGGTTTTTATCTATTATTCAGTTGTTTTCTTCAGTAACTTGTTAATTTATATCTGTTTAGTTATTATTATTTGTTAGGCTTACCTAGTCGTAGAGACTGGGTGCCATCACGACATCCTACGGAAAGAAATTAGGGTCGTGACAGTGCTGCCTCGCTTCTTGTGCCAAACTAACCCGAAACACGCTTTTGATGCCTCCAATGGATTCTCCGTGAAATTAAAGTTAAGTTAGGCTTTTGAATCACTCCATTTGACCTTATAATGAAGGAGATATGTTGGTTTCAATATTTGAAAATAGTGCAGATTTTTAATTATGAATCAGTGACAATTTCGTAATTAATCTGAAAAATAATCTAGCAACCCAATTCTTAATAAAATAACCATAAATTCCTCATACGATATCGAAAATTGATTATTTCAGTTGATATTGTTCCAAAATTATGATACGGATATAATGGTTTAGTCGAAACATGAATCAAAGGCCGTTTGCTCAATATGATAACATTTATGCTCAAATCGACGTCGAAATCGAAAACAATCACCATATAACCCGAACTTATCCATAACTCATCAGAATTTAACCAAACTTTAGTGGACATGTACAAAATCATCATACAAACTTATTAGAATAATTAAAACCCGTTCCGAGTCCGTTTATCCAAAAGTCAAACCTTGATCAACTCTTCCAACTTAAAGCTTCTAAAATGAGAATCATTCTTCTAAATCAATCCGGAATCACTCGAAAACCGAAATCAACTATACACGCAAGTCGTAATATATAATAGGGAAAATATCCAAAATTGTACCTCTACTATAGTATATTGTTTACTTCTGCCACCCATTATACTTTTCGTCCAAATCTATCCCTACCGTTAACAAAGTTTGCATAATTGCCCCTAACCCTAACAGATCTACATCGTGGCAGCTGACCCACTCAATTTTCTCCATGTCAGCTGCCAAGTCAGAGTCCATGTCACTATTTAAAAAAAATATTTTATTTATTACACTTATTTACTAAATCAACAAATTAAAAAAAATCCCAAAAAAGGTTGCTTTTTCTTCTTCCTCAATGCCTCTTCATCTTTGCTTCAAATATTTTGATCCAAACAAAATTTTTAACCAAACAGACTCAGATCGTCCACAACTTCTCCACATGAATATTCCCAACAAACTCCAAAACACTTAGCTCAAACTTCAGCAAATCAGAATACCCATCTTATGTTTTCAAGCTCTCTTACAACTCCTTCAATGGTGATTTCAGCAGGTCCCACACACGGTCAGTTTTGGACTCCATATAACTCTTAATATGATCTAATTAGTTTGAAACTAATACATTAAACTATTATTATCGAACTTCCCCACCACTACTTTCCATATCTAAATCTCAAATCTCTTTCCAATCAAAATCCAGAATCTTCTTCTATAGCGGTTCGAACTCTGTATGGATTGGTGTTCTTTGCAGCATCAAGCACTTGCTTCATCTTCCTCTACCTCCTTCTTCAACATATCTTCTACTTCATCGCCTAACACGGCACCGCTGCTATGAACCGGCGCTGATTTGAACCGGTCGCAGATGAGTCGACGAACCGAAAATATTTTTTACCTCCATCGCCACCTTCTGCTTCCAAATCCTTACACAGCGGTAATGTGTGGGACCTGCCATGTGTTTAGTTGTAGAATTCAATAAGTTCCAGGGAAAATTGGGTCCGGGTTATGGGTATAAATCATTGTCGGTTTTAATTCGAACCGGGTATTAAAACTGGGGGGATGATTTGTTAATGGGAGAAGAAGACTAGATTTTATTTTGGTGGAGGTATAATCTCTGTAATGGAAAAGGTAGAGCGAAAGGATGGAAAAAAATAAAAAATGTTGGGAAAGGATTTTGTTTTTAGGGGGTGGGGTAAGGAGATTGTACGGGAAAATGGGAACATTTTTTGGTCAACTGTTCTAATGCAGAATATTAGAGAGGTTGGGTAGGACCTGCCGACTTGGTAGCTGACATGGAGAAAATTGAGGGGGTCAGCTTCCACGGTGTAGATATGTTAGGGTTAGGGGCAATTAAGCAAATTTTGTTAACGGTAGGGATAAATTTGGACGAAAAGTATAACGGGTGACAGAAGTAAACAATATACCATAGTAGAGGGGCAATTATACACGCAAGTCATAATACATAATATGAAGCTACTCAAAGTCTCAAATCATCGAATGGAACACTAAAGCTCAAAACGACTGGTCGGGTCATTACACAAACTCTATGTCACCACGAGCCATCCCCACAAAGTGTGAATCATCATGTGCAGGTAAAGTATTATGTATTACATTCGGGGTAATACAAAATCAGTTTTTTTTTGGACCATCCTTTCTATTTCTCTTTTCAAATCCAACAACTTTCAATATTATGCCCCTAGGCATTAGAATGGTATTCACACCTTTTAGAAGAGTCAAAGCTTTTTGCACGTGGGTCCACATAATTTGGAGGAATAGGTACAATCATCTCATAATGCTTTAGTTTCCCGAACAAGCTTGTGAAGGACTCTCTTATTTGTGTAAAATTATCTTTTGACCTTTGTTCCCCTCCATACTTCTGCCTTGGATGCGAGTTATAGGGCGCTTGGAAATTTTGTGGAGGATGATGAGAATTTTGTGGTGCTGGTGCTCACCATCGTGGTTATTTTAGTGGCTGGGAATATGACTATGGATTATGGATGACATACTAAGGTGGAGCAACAGAGTATTTTGGGTTATGAGGTGGATAGTAGTGCTCAGGGGAATCATACGAAACTTGATGAAGCTGCACATATCTTCGAGATATTTCCCTAGGAATTCTTCTTGACCCTGATGCAATCGTGGTCTCTTCATCCTTCTTATTCATGTCACTAAAACCACCAGATCCAATCTGGACAACCTGATTTGTGGCTTTGAGAACTACTTGACTTATAATTCTGCCTGTTTTAAGGCCATTCTCAACCATTTCCGAGATCTTGATTGCTTCCGAGAAAGATTTGCTCATTGTGGACACCATATTTTGAAAATAACTAGGCTCTTGAGCCTGAAGAAATACAGTGATTAACTCGTGGTCATCCATGGGTGGCTTAACTATAGCTTCTTGCTCTCTCTTTTTAATGGAATACTCCCTGAAACTTTCAATCAGTTTCTTCTTCATATTTGAAAGGGACTTGCAGTGTGGAGCAATGTCTATATTGTACTGGAACTGTCTGACAAAGGCATGAGTCATGTCATCCCAAAAATACCAATGAGAGGTGTCTTGATCATTAAACCATTCGGAGGCTGATCCCGTAAGGCTTTCCCCAAAACAAATCATATGTATCTCTTCCTTTTCTCCCGCGCTTCTTAGCTGATTGCAATATCTTTTCAGGTGGGCTATGGGGTTGTCGTGTCCATCATACTTTTCAAATTTGGGGGTCTTGAAACCATGTGGCAAATGGACATTGGGGAATATGCATAGATCCTTGAAAGCAATACTCTTCTGACCTGCCAACCCTTGTATATTTTTCAAATGTTGTTCCAAGCTTTCCATTCTTTGGGTCTTCATGTGCCATCTTTCGGACATGCTTCTCAATCTTTGGAGGAAGATCAAATAGGTACGAGTGGTACTCAGAAGAGTGGTATCATTCTTCCTGGGTAGTGAATTTTAACTCATGATGTTTCTTCTGTACCACTGTTGGTTGTGGGATGGTGAAGACATGCATAATAATAGTGGTTGTCTGATTGATTGTCAATGGCACACTTTGGGAGTGCGCAACAGAAGTCCTAGCTGTATTTGTGTAATTAGGATAAGGACTAACCCCTAGTGGGTAGAACAAATTAGACGACGAGACCTAAGTGGTAGTCGTCGAGATATGTGTGAACTCTATGAAACCAGTCATAGAAAAGGGCGGTTCTTGGTCATTCTCCCATGCTGGATGTATTTCAGCCTTTTGTTGTTTCAGTATTCTCTTTTCCTCAACCACAGTAGAATCTTATTGAGCCCACTGACCATGAATCTCCTGAGCACTCGTAACAACTTTGATGTCAGTTGTCATTGGCATTTTCCCCTTGGATTTTATGAATTATGGATATGTCACCAGCTTACCACAAACCGACCACCTCAAACTTTCTTCACGACTCAAAACAAAAGACACGTTAGAATGGACTTAGTCGATCCTTATTATGATATTTGTATATTAAAATAGTTTGATTGAACCCGATGTAGGTTGCCTACATATCATGTGGCGACATGAATCAGATCTTTGCGTTATTCGGGAAGATCAGTAATAAAGTAGTAAGCTAACACTCTCTCTTTTTTAATATAAAAAGCAAAAAAATGCAACTCCTACCAAGGATAATATTTTTGGATTTTGATGATTTGTTTTACTTTTTTTTTAATTTCTGAAAGAAAGACTTCTAAAGAAGAAAGAAAATATATTTGGATTTTGATTTGATTTTTTCGTTTTGAATTTTCGACAAAAAGACTTCTAAAGAAAAAAGGTTTTTTTTTAATTTTGATTTTTTTAAAGAAGAAATAAAAGGAATATTTTTGAGTTTGACATCTCAAAGAAGTCTTCTAAAGAAATAAAAACAAAACATTTTCTTTTTTAACAATTGGGCACCGGGCATGAGGAGGGTTACCTACGTATCTTACATCCAGTGAGAATCAAACTCGCGTAGTTTGACCAAAAGCAGGGAATATTTTGGAAATCTGAAAGAACCTTTTTGGTAAAATTTGACACACTTTATTTTTTAAAATACCGGGATTTTGATGGAAATCAGGTGAATTCCGCTCTCTTAATTTCCCCCTTTCATTTTAGATAGTCAGTCAATATACAAGGCTAACAACCATGTACAAGTAGCACGTAAGATGCACAAGATGCTCGTAACAACCATGTACAAGTAGAACGTGCGGGGTGAACCAGTCCTAGACGGATCCAACCCCTGTGCGGAGTCCCCAAAATCAAATGCACGTGATACAAAGAAGCGTTCCTACTAAGGATCCAATATCAGGTTATGTTATTCTAGGCTAAATCCTAAGGAGAGAGTTTTATACGTTCCTTACCAGAGTGGACAGCTCAAGGCGGGGTGGGAGCAACATACAGGGAGCGCGAAAGTCTACCTGGCCTAGTTACTGGTTCGAACCATGTTCTAATTGGTATGACTTCTAACAGGAAATGGGCCACGCGCATGTGTGCACCAATAGGTTTAGAAGATTCCGAGGGGGAGAGAAAGAAGATAGTTTATACATTTAAAGCAATATTAAAGAAGTAATTGAGCGGGAATTAGCACGTTAGGCCCACAAACATAGTAATAACATTCAATGAGCATAGCCAAGTATAGATTATACTACAAGCTCGAATTTTGAACCCTAAATTAGAGATTCTAGGTTCTATCCCAGCAGAGTCGCCAAAGCGGTCACACCTCTTTTTTTCCGGGTGATGCGGGCAAAGGAGTTTTTCCAATTTTAGTGATATTATTTGAAAATAGATTATTTATTTTAATTTTAAGTGTCTCCATTTGGATTTATTAAATTACGGTTTAAATTAAATCTCAATTCAAGGAAATTTGACTATGTTTATAGTTCGAGAGACATAGAAGATCAAGTAAGAAATTCTGTTAACCCGGAAAAAGGTGTGAGGAGCTTCCGAGTTCCGTTGTTTTAGCACGGTCGCTTTGAAATTCATAATTGACTCGATTAATTCGGATATCTTACATGTTTTAAGAACTTGAAGTATATTTCTATTTTTCTTTTACTGCTTTTAATTACTTGGTTATGATAATTATGGAATTATCTTGAAATGAATCATGTGTGTGTATTCGTTTTTGTTTGGTGTGTCAAAATTATATCACGCGTATGTGTACACAATTAATATTATTATTATTATTATTATTATTATCATTATTATTATTATTATTATTATTATTATTATTATTATTATTATTATTATTATTATTATTATTATTATTATTATTATTGCGTGAACGTATACCTTGCCTTTAATTTGAAAATCAGAATTAAGTCACGCGGACGTAACATAATCATGATAATTTAATTTAATATATGCCTAAAGCATGCTAGCGATTTGAATTATTTTTTAAACTTTGAAATTATTGTAATGCAATAAGAGTATGGAAGTCATTTGTAGATGAAGTGACGTGAAGTAGCCATGTAAAAGGACGAGCCAACTCTTATTGAATTGGGCTTGTAAGACTTGATTCATTAACATAGGCTAACTTATATTCTATCTAAGGGGTGGGCCAAAAAGTGACTTTATTGTTATGTCCCGTAAAATGCCTCAAGTGATATACAACAAAGGTGAACCTTTGATTCAAATTAGTTCCCACCGACCCAACTGTTATCTTCAGTAGCCCATGTCATGCAAAATAATAGTTAAAGACCAAATCTAATTCTTTTATGACCAATTTATCGTGCGAACCCAAATGGAACTCTAGTGCACAACAAATTAACAGCCCAACATACTAAGTCCAAATCTCATTTTATCAAATCCATTATCAAAAATCAGAGAACAAAACTGTTAATATCAAAAAAATGAATAAACTAATCAAAGTTAACAAGATAAATGCATGCTATCACAGAAGAACAACTAAACCATTCACCAAGCTAGTACAACGAGATGAAATAAAATGGAATTTGAGGAATGAACCTTAAAAAGTTGTAAGTTTTCTTTAATATTCAAATCAATACAAAGCCTCCAAACTCAATCGCACAGCAGCGGCTAACAGAGAAACTTGGCAAAGAGAAAAACCATAAGAACCTTCGACATTTTGCATCTGTTGAGTTTGCATCTGATAAGGTCTAAGCCCCGATATAAAATATGTCATGAAGCACAATACTCAATCTCTTCCCATTCCAATATCAGTTCAAAACAAACAAAGGAAAAGAAGAGAAAAAAATATCTTTTTGTATATTTTTTTTACTTTAGACTTTAAACCCTCAAGAAAATTGTCTAGGCAATCCATCGTCGGGCAAAGTCCACAAATTCTTTTACAAAGTTTGATAAAGAAAAACTACCTAAGACTACTCGGGAAAGAACCGTGGTTTAAAGAAAACTCGGGATTACATCAATAAAAAGCTAACTACAATTATACAATTACAATGGCCTTAAGTGTGATCATAACAAAATATATCACTAAAAAATTAAATACATGCCACAAAAATCAAATTCTGACACCCTCACCCCACACATAAGAGAGTGGATTGTTCCCAGTTGCACAATATCACGAAAACATACAGTAAATGATCAATAGTAGAGTGGGTGTCAGAAACTCCCTCATCAAATCTCAGGCTGCGGGGAAGACCGGTAGCGAACCTCGGTCCATAATGCTGATGGATCCTCCAATGCGATACCAGATGTGTCGACGGCTGCTATCATCTCACCCTCCCTAGTCAGAGCAGCATCCCTCACAGCCACCTCTCGAACCTCTGTCGGCTCCTCAGTAGCAGTGCCATCAGTAGCACTCAAAGTAGACAACTCTGCATCTCTTGGCAGCTCAAAGTCTCTCTGGACTCCAATGTGGCGTACCTATCTCCGTCCACAAACAGCCTCGAGCAGCACAATGAACTTCTCTCGCATCCACTGATCTCTTGTATCATGTGCGGCTAGCAAAGTACGGTCTCGTGCCTCTAAATCTACTCGCAACTGCTGAAGTGCGCCCTCCATATCAGTGACGCGCTCACTATGTCCCTTCTTCTTTATAGTCTTTTCCACTGGGTCCTAAACAGAGCAAATATCATGGAATGTCGACTTTGTGCCTCCACATATCTCATTATCCTTCTGAGTCAACTTGTATTTAGCAAGTAACGCAGTCAAAGTATGCACAAAGTAGAGCGTCCACTGCATGTTCTTTCTAGTCTTCGCCATTTGACTTCGCAAGATAGCTCCAATATTCACCACAATACTTGTCATTAGGGAATATACCAAGAACACTGGCTCCCAAATCATAACAAAATTGTGTGTTGCTGGCATTAATCTGTTGCAGACCCAATTCAACCACACTTGAGCCTCCTTGTTCATGTACGTGTTTGCCAACCCATCAGTATCTGTCCACTCGGCTCGTCGTGATCCCCCACACAAGACCGCAACTATATGGTCCAAATACAGCCTTTGATCTCTCCTCCAGTACTCTGATTCGGACTGTGATGGTATGCGGTAGTAGTTATATATTACCATGGCGGAGATATCAACTTGAGTCCCACGAACCCAAACAATGTCATTGACCCCGTCAGGGTCCCAGTTTGCATACAACTCATGCACGAGAGTTAAATTTGCCTCTCCCTTCGGTCCTTGAGCAAAGCGTGTCCACGCATTCTGCTCTATTGCTCGCAAAATATCCGGACAACTTGACTTGGTAGCCCCAAAATTCAATGGTCTTTCAAGCAGTATTGGATTGATTTGCTTAGTCTTTATAAGTTTCTACTTGTTTCACACATTTTCACTCACAAACTTCTTTTCCAACACAGCCTTAGCAACCGGAGAACTCGGCTCCCCTTCACCTTCGGGCAACGGAATCATTGTCTCCTCGTCATTAAATGAGTCAAGTTCAGATTCTGACTCGATAACCTTTTTCGCCTTGCCCTTTCCTTTCACCTCAGCTACTTTAGGCTTCTTAGCCGGTGGTGGATTTGAAGATCCCTCTCTAATTTGGAGCGGAACCTCTCTTGGCCTAGACGGACATGATTTACGTGCCATTTACTTTGTTTGTGCAGGCTACACAGTGCTCAGATTGGTGGCCTCAGTGTCCACTGCGGAAGTTCCAGTCTTTTCCTTATCATGCCTAGACTTTTTTCGTGCCTCTGTATCACCCGTCTCCGCTACATTCTTGTTAGTTGGTGGTTTCTTTGGGGTGGTTTACCACTACCACCGGCTCCATGGCTTCTAGTTGGTGTTTTAGCGACGGCCATATCACTTGCAAAAAGATACAAAACACATATTAGTATAATGTGTAACATTGAGTCATAGCGGTATACATCGCACCCCACACTTAGCCCGAAAGCGTAAGTGTACAACCAGGGTACAAGTGTCTACTGCAACTTAATTACATTCATATAAGGTTACTTAGCATCATTGAAAATCAAGTGGGTAGGACGACGCACACGTCGTGCACGAGTCGTGCCTAAGCGGGTTGACATTCGTTCTATAACGAATGCAATTTAAGTGCAAAGAACCCCAAACGGCTACCCCACACATAAGAGATGTTCATATTACCAAAATAATGAGTCTTGCTACTCAGACTTCATAAAGCCTATCAAAATTCTAATTCGGGCAATTTTCGAACACCTTAGATGCATAATTTTTACCCTCATGTTTTAATGCAAGTAACATGTGTTTTGCCCTCCCAATTTGAGTGAGGTGGTAGGAATTATAGTTTCCCACCTCACCATGTTTAAACAACAACCAATTTCCAACAAACTATGCTCCAAAATTAGAAATTCAATTACTCTACCAAAATAAACCATAACAAGAAAGAAAGAGATAAACAAAACTAACCTAAGGGAGGATAGAATGGGGGCTGTTACGTGGGGGTGGGGGCAATGAAAGAACAGGAGAGAGGGCTGGGGCGTTTGGGCGAAGACAGAAGAAGAAGGCTTCATGGGATGGGAATAGAGCGGGGGGACAAAGAAAGAAATAAAGAAAAAGGGACAAACATGGGCGGCTAAAAAGAAAAGAAAAAAACGAACGAAGAAAGGAAAAAACAAAATTCCGCGCAACGAGTCGCGCGATGAAATCCGTTACTGCCTGCGAAAGTTGGTTGCAACGTTGGCTCGTCCACGAGCGTGCAGTGTGCGGGCACACACGCGGCCAAACTGGCCATTTCTTTTTCAGCTTTGCAATTTTCGCGATGTCACTGGCGCCATGGGCGGACTTTTTTTAGTTTTTTTTTATTTGGCTGGCCTGGGACCGCGTCTTCCTTCGCACGAGGCATGGATTTAGACGAGCCTAGTGCTAGCCATTTTTTCAGCTTTTCGAATTTAGCCACTTTTGTCCTTTTCTCATGATTTCTTCAACCCGAGTCATTCTAATGCGCACAATCGCATTCCTGTAACATTCATAAACAAGTCAATACTTCCACAATTCCAAATCAAATAAGAAAAATAAGAAAAAACACAAAAATTGAGTTGCCTCCCAAGAAGCGCTTGATTTAACATCGCGGCATAATGAATTACAACAAAACTATGGGTTACCTCCCAAGAAATGCTTGATTTAATATCGCAACACGACTTGGTCTATCCCTTATCAATGATCTTTCAAGTACAAGTTCAAGATCATTTTATCTTCCTCAACCATGCCTTGATAATATTTTAGTCCTTGCCCATTAACTTTGAAACTGCGGGAGCCCTCTTCTGATGCAATCACGATGGCTCTAGTTGAATGCATTTCTACCACACGAAATGATCCTGACCATCTTGACTTCAACTTGCACGAAAACAACTTCAATCTCGAATTATATAGCAATACCACATCTCCAGGTTTAAAACTCCGCTCAAGAATATTTTTGTCATGCATCATCTTGATTCTCTCCTTGTATAGTCTTGTTGTAATGACCCGACTTATCGTTTTGAGCATTTATGCTCCTTTCAACTATTTGAAGTATTGAATAGCTTCATATGATGTATTATGACGTGTGTGAATCATCAGGTTTGGTTTTCAGGTGTTTCAGAATTGTTTGGAATGATGAAGTTCATGTTTAAAGCTTTAACCTGAAAGAGTTAACCAAGTTTGACTTTTTAGTATTGGACCTCGGATCAGAGTTTTGAGGATTCCGTTAGGTTTGGATGGTCATTTTATACTTGGGCATATGCCCGAAATTTCATTTGGATATTTCTAGAAGGTTTCGACACCAATCGGCGAAAGTTGAAAATTTGAAGATTTCAATGTTCGTATGTTTGACCGGAAGTTGACTTTGATGATATCTTGTTCGGATATTGGTTCCAAAAATTTCAGTATCTTTGTTATATCATTTATGACTTGTACGCAAAATTTGAGTTCATTCCGAGTTGAAATGATATGTTTTGGCACGCGATTTGGAAGTGAAAAATTTAAAGTTCATTAAGTTTGAATTGAGGTGAGATTCATCATTTCGATGTTGTTTTATGTGATTTGAGGTCTTGAGTAGGTATGTGTTATGTTATGGGACATGTTGGAATATTTAGTTGAGGTTCCGGGGGGCCCGGGTGGATTTCAGTTGGTTAACGGATCAAACTTTGGACTTAAAATATTGCTGGAATTTTTGCCTCTAGTGTGATCGCACCTGCGATGGATTTGATCGCAGGTGCGAGGCCGCATGTGCATGAAAAACACCACAGAAGCGGCCAGGTATGGAGTTGGACAATGCTCGCAGGTGCGAAGATTTTAGCCACATCTGCGAGGTCCCAAATGCGGAGAAAGGGGCGCAAAAGTGAAGTTGGGTGAGAGAACAAGGGGCGCAAGTGCAAAAGAAGCACGGATATGTGGACTCGCACCCGCGCATTTCTGATCGTAAATGCGGATATTGGCTGGAAGCTGTAGCTCGCATAAACGACTAAATTGTCCGCAAAAGCGGGACCACATGTGCGGTCTATTGTAGTGCAGGTGCATAAGCACTAGGCAGAATACAAAGCAGAGGGGTTCTGACATTTTTGTCATTTTTGAGACTCTGGGAGCTCGGATTGAGGCGAGTCTTGAGGAATTTTCAAGAAAATTGCTGGGGTAAGTAATTCTAACTCGGAATTTGTTATTATACATGAATCTATCATTCGTTTCGTCATGTAATTAGTATTAGAGTTGGAAAATTATAGAAAATCTAATAGACTTTAATTGAGGATTTGGAGGTCAAGTTCATGTCGGATTTTAGTAAAATTAGTATGGTTGGACTCATAATTGAATGTGGGTTTGGATTTTATAATTTTTTTGGATTTCCAGACATGGGCCCCACTGTTAACTTTTGGTTGACTTTTCGAGCGGAGTTGAAAAATTTTATAAATCGTTAAATTGTAAGCATTGGAGTATATTTTGATTAATTTTCATGCCGTTTGACTAATTTCGGATCGTTGGCTTTGAATTGAGGAGATAGGAAGGCATTCAGTGGTTGATACGCGTATAATGGATTTTTTGGAGTATTGTTTAGCTTGCTTGGCATTGGATTCAGCTTGTTCGAGTAAGTAACACTTCTAAACTTTGTTCTGAGGGTACGAATCCCTGAATTACGTGTTATATAAATTGTTTGGAGGTGACACACATGCTAGGTGACAGGCGTGTGAGTGTGCACCAGAGAAATTGTGACTTAATTGATTCCGTGGAGTTGCATAATGAAATTATGAGGTCATGTTTAGGTTACGTGATGATATTTTGGGATCCACAAGGGTCATATTGCTGTTGAATTAATTATTTTGAAAATATAAATTTCATACTCAGTCATGTTCATCCAGTTGTGAGGATATTTATGGGATCGAGCTGCACGCCGCATCAGGCCACATGGACTATATATATATATATATATATATATATATATATATATATATATATTATTTATGGATCGGGGTTGCACGCCGCATAAGGCCTTATAGGTTTTATTATTATATGGATCGGGGATGCACGCCGCAGCAGGACTTATAGGGTTTATTGTTATGGGATCGGGTTGCACGCTGCAGCAGGCCTAAACAACATATTATTATGGCGCAAGGGTTGAAGGAGCCCCTCCGGAGTCTGCACTCCCACAGTGAGCGCAATTGATATTATATTTGGGATGGATTTCCCTGGGCATGGAGTTGCCTTATTTATTTATATTTGGGATGATTTTCCTAAGCATGGAGTTGATTTATATTTGGAATGGACTTCCCTGAGCATGGAGTTGCCTTATTTATTTATATTTGGAATGGATTTCCCTGGGCATGGAGCTGCCTTTTATTTATATTTGGGATGGAGTTCCCCGAGCATGGAGCTGACTTATTTATTTATATTTGGGATGGAGTTCCCTGGGTATGGAGTTGCCCTAATCATTTATATTTGGGATGAATTTCCCTGGGACAGATTGACCCTATACACTACTGAGTGACTGACGGTCAGTTGCTGTTTATATTGAGGGATGGATCTTCCCTGGGCTAGATATACCTCGCACAGTACTGAGTGATTGAGTACTCTGAGAGTCTGAATACGCGAGATTGTCATTTTAGTGCATCACATGCAGCATGTACATTGGCATGTAGATATAGAGATGTTACAATTCTCACATCATTCAGACTTAGTCTATTTTTAATTATATTAAGATTAACTATTGAACTTGAAAGCATGCCTATATTTTTGTACTGTTGTTCCTATATTAGACTGTACATAGTACAAGCTCGTCACTACTTTCAACCTAAGGTTAGATTTGTTACTTATTGAGTACATGTGGTCGGTTATACTCATACTACACTTTTGCACATTGCGTGCAGATTTCTGATACTGATGTTGCTGCGTACGGCGGGAGCTGGATTTGAAGATGTACATGCAATCCAGTCACAACTGCCTCTTGTTCTAGGTAACTTTAGAATTTTTAAATTTGTTCATGTATATTTCAAACAGATGACGTATTTTTTTTATTTCACACCAGTTTTGTAAATTCTAATCTTTAAAACTCATGATTTGTACTACTAGTCCTTGGGGAGTGTATTAGAGTCAGTTAAATATTAATTGAATCGGATTGTTGTTATTTGGGTTACCTAGCAGGTGATGTTAGGTGCGATCACGGCTAGTTGAATTTTGGGTCGTGACAAGCTGGTATCGGAGCCCTAGGTTCATAGGTTCTACAAGTCATGAACAAGTGTCTAGTAGAGTCTTGTGGATCGGTATGATGACGTACGTACTTATATTCGAGAGGCAACATGGAATTTAGGATAAACTTTCCATCTTTCTTTCTCTATCGTGCAGCATTGATTCAGTTTAAAGCGTACCTCTGTGAATTCGTTCCACTCACTCGTAAGCGTACTATTTAGCGATTGGTATCAACTGCGCACTGGCTACTTGTGATTCTATGACCGAGGTACGAGATGTGTATTCTATGTTTTGGTAATGGGCCTGTCGACAGGACTTGAGGTCAGGCTTAGACCGCAGATTAGACTCAGTAGTTTCAGTTGTGAGAACTTGTACATTTGGACTCATATGTCCGGTAGTGTCCCTATGAGTGGAATTTGTAGCTCGATCAGCGGTGGAATGACTTAATGATGAGTATGATGCGACTGCAGGGTGTGTTCAGATGGTTTGAATGTGATGAGAAGGGTTTCTCGAGATGTAAAAAGGGTCATTGGGTGCTTGAATTCTGTCTTGATTTGATGTATAGTCTTGAGTTATGAGTGTATTGAAGGATCTTTCACGTTGTTAAATTGCGGGACAAATTAAATTCTCATGTCTTTTTAATGAGTTTGGACTCAGGAAGATTAGGTGATTGCGTAGTAATTGTGGCTACGAAAGGGTATAACAAGATGCCAATTTGAGGCTAAGCAAGTGGGTTATCTCCTGTGGAATAATCTATGTAGGTATGTTCCTTATAATGTTGCGTGGGGAGTTTCTTTTCTACCAGCGGGGTATATGTGTTGAGATTTGAGTTTGGATTGGTTGAGAAAGTTGACTTGACTGTCACGAGGATGAAGGCGAGCTTAGCAGATGATTTGATATATTTTATGGTTTGTGTTACCTGAGCTTATAAAGAATTTTTGCTGAATTGACTGCAGGATTATGACAATAGTAGAGTATGGGTATGGTGAGATATCAAATGTTTTGTTATATGGCTTTGAGCCAAGTGGGGGAGTCTTCTATCTACGATTTGATTGCATGATTATGTGTTGTATTTGTTTTGGTATGAGGCATACTTGTGGATTAGTTATGACTTGTAGAGGTTGAGATCGAGGATGACTCGAGTAAGGAAATTCCTGAATACGGGTTATATTGCACTTTATAAGTATATGAAAACCATGAGATGGGTGAGTTGTTTATTGTGAAGGATGTAGTGTGCACGGAGTATGAATTTAATCGGTGGTGTTAAGGCAGGGTTACCTCTTTGAGTGTTGTTAAGCTAATGAAACACGTGTCTTTCGGCTAGTTTGGGAGGTGCAATTTAGATTTGAGCATAATGAATGACTCTCGAGAGGATTCTAATGGATTCAAAATATATATGTGGCATTTGAAATTTTTTCATATTTGTATATCGCTAGAATAAGTTATTTACATTGGATAGTACTGGAATTTGCGGTAATTCTATATGACTGTGGGTTCTACATTTCAGTATAAGAAAGGTAAAAAGAACAATTTTAAATTCACATAAGGTCTTTTCAGAGTGGGTGTCTTGGTTGTGGTACTTATGTGGGTGCTTAAGAAAAATACAGTGGCTTATGGGCCTTAGTGCGGTGTGGTTTTATGTTAAGATGTCTTGTAGTGAGCTTTGTGTAAGGATCATAGTGTTTTGACACGGAGAAGTGTCAAATTGAGGGTAATTCAAAAGAAACTCTGAGAAAATAGGATAACTAGGTAGTAGGATAAACTAGTATTGTAATGGCATGCTCGGTTCTTTTGGGTAGTTATGATATGGTGAGGCTTTACGGGTGTTTTGCGGAAATACTCTCGGAGTTGTCAACCTACGTGGCTTGGTAGAGTTAGGGAAATTCAGCTCTAATAGCTCGGTTATGTGCAAATGGGTTTCGAAGAGTTCTCGATGGTTTCTACCACAGTTTAAGATGGATATTTTCTACCGGCGTGAGGAACATGTTATTTATTGTGATTTCCACTCGGATGAGAGTAAATGGAAGGTTTCTAACTAACGTGGTATGTAATCTGCTAGTGACTCAGGGTGTTAATGAGGTTCTCATTTTTTCATGTAATGGCCTAATAGAGGCGGCGCGAGGAGTGCGATTGGAATTTGCAAGTGCAAGTATACGATTCAGTTTTGAAGGGATGGTCATGAATTCTTAGACAACATGGGAGGTTTCATATGACTAGATGAATACTATTACTACTTGGTATTTCCTGAGATGGGTGAACATTTCAAAAGGCGCAATGTGTTTTGACTTACAGATGTTTCGTTGGTATTGCGGTACTCACCTGGTTGATTGACTGTTGATATTCAAATTTTTGCTATGTGGCGCGGAAGAATTATAGAAGTGTTCCTCGTGGGATGATCGTTCATGAAAGATGTGTTAGTCATTCAAGTGCTGGAGTTGGGACCAGTTACGGTGATTCATGTGTTCTATGAATTTGGAGACTGGAGTTATCAGAAGCATATTGTTTCAGGGTTGCAACCTGTTTAAGGTGAGTATTTTATTTTAACTCAATGGAGGCACTAGTTGCGTTAATTATTTGTGATAGCTACGCACTATGAGTACGTATATATGTGAGGTTTGATCCCATGTGCGTCATCGGGGCAAGTATTCATACTCGAAAAAATGCATAGGCTATGATATGTCTAGAGTTGATTGTTAAGCATAAAGTTATAACGTTTCTCGTATTCATGCCTTTGTTGAGAACTATCTAGCTATACTTGAGGTTACAAAGAGGCTAATTTCCTGAATAAACTTGGTAGTTACTATTTCTGCGTTAACTTGCCGATTTGAGCCGTGCTAGCACAATTTGCACATGCCTACACTATAACGTGTTATTTATACCAGTCCAGGAGCATGAGAATCTTATTTCATTTATTATATACATGTGTACTTGTTTTATTTCTCCTATATGATATGCTTGGACTGAAGGCCTGTGACCATGATGGGTAGATTATGTTATTAGCACGTGAGATGTCGTGCAGGTCCAAATATTGATACTATAGCACGTGAGTTGTCCGTGCGGTTGAAGTTAATGTGAGTTCTAGAAGGGCTAGTTACCGTTATTAGATTCGTGTGTCTTGGTTCTACTATGTTTGATGAGCTCATAGCATTGCAGTTGTAGTGGTGCTTGTTGAACTTGCAAAACGGTTCTCTTCTTTGAGACATTTCCTATTTTTTGGGTGCATGGATTGTGCAATTTGATGATTCAGTTATATTGGTGTGGCATGTATGTGAAATAGTTGTGTTTGATAATATAAGGTCATTGGACCTAGAATAGGTACTATCAGGTTTGATTACGTTATATTTGGGAGGATAATATCGAAAGTCGGCTTAGAAAGGGATTATGGTTCTAGTTGGGGCGAGAGAGCTCCATGACTTGTTGATATGAGAAGTGATTATGATATTCCGCGTGTTTCTTTCATTATCGTCAATGTATGAAGGTTTTGTGAATGAGGTTTTGTTTGATATGGGGTTTAATACTAGTATCGAGTTGGTTTTGAGTAGTTACTGTAATCGAAAATGGTGTTGCGAGTATGCGAGTTGTGTAGTATGTTATGTGATTACATCTGGGTTATAGTTAAGGCTTAATACAGCTTGTTCAGACTGATACAGTGTGTAGATATGAGATTTGAGTCATGAAAAGAATTTTGGATGTTAGAAATTGGGGTCCAAGTTTTATAGGCTAAAGTTAAATTAATGATTTTCAATTATATTGTGTTGTCAGGCCTATATGGAAAATGGTGATGTGGTATCACCCCTGTGTATGTGCGTGGTAAGGTGGAATAGTGATTTGAAGGTTTAGGAACAACTCTTCGCAAGTTCGAGGACGAACATATGTTTAAGTGGGGGAGAATATAACGACCCGACTTGTCATTTTGAGCATTTACGCTCCTTTAAACTATTTGAAGTCCGGAATATCTTCATATGATGTATTATGACGTGTGTGAATCATCAGTTTTGGTTTTCAGGAGTTTCGGAATTGTTTGAAAGGATGAAGTTCATGTTTGAAGCTTTAAGCTAAAAGAGTTGACCAAGTTTGACATTTTAGTATTCGACCTCGGATCAGAGTTTTGATGATCCCGTTAGGTCTGGATGGTGATTTTGGACTTGGGCGTATGCCCGGAATTTTATTTGGATATTTCTAGAAAGTTTCGACAACAATCGACGAAAGTTGGAAATTTGAAGGTTTCAATGTTCGTATGTTTGACCGGAAGTTGACTTAGATGATATCTGATTCGGATTTTGGTTTCGAAAATTTCAGTAGCTTCGTTATGTCATTTATGACTTGTACGCAAAATTTGAGTTCATTCCGAGTTGAAATTATATGTTTCGGCATGAGATTTGGAAGTGGAAAAATTTAAAGTTCATTAAGTTTGAATTGAGGTGCAATTCATTGTTTCGATGTTGTTTTGTGTGATTTGAGGTCTCGAGCAGGTCCGCATTATACTATGGGACGTGTTGGCATATTTGGTTGAGGTCCCGGGGGCCTCTGGTGGATTTCGGATAGTTAACGGATCAAAATTTGGACTTAAAACATTGCTGGAATTTTTGCCTCTACTGTGATCGCACATGCGATGGATTTGATTGCACGTGCGAGGCCGCATGTGTGTGAAAAAAACCACATAAGCGCCCAGGTATGGAGTTGGGTAGTGCTCGCAGGTGCGAAGATTTCAGCCGCACCTACGAGGTCGCAAATGCGTAGAAAGGGGCGCAGAAGTGAAGCTAGGTGAGCGGACTGGGGGTGCAGGTGCGAAAGAAGCTCTGATATGCGGACTCGCACCTGCGCATTTTTTATCGTAGATGCGGATATTGACTGGAAGCTGTAGCTTGCAGAAGCGACTAAATTTTTCGCAAAAGCGGGACCGTAAGTGCGGTCAGTTGTAGCGCAGGTGCGAAAGCACTGGGCAGAATACAGAGCTGAGGGGTTCCGACATTTTTGTTATTTTTGAGACTTTGGGAGCTCGGATTGAGGCGAGTCTTGGAGGAGTTTTCAAGAAAATTACTAGGGTATGTAATTCCAAATCGGAATTTGTTAATATACATTAATATATCATTAGTTTCATCATGTAATTAGTATTTGAGTTGGAAAATTGTAGAAAATCTCATAGACTTTAATTGTGGAATTGGACTTCAAGTTGATGTCAGATTTGAGTAAAATTAGTATGGTTGGACTCGTAATTGAATGAGGGTTTGGATTTTGTAATTTTTGTCAGATTTTGAGATGTGGGCCCCACTTTTGACTTTTGGTTAACTTTTCGATCGGAGTTTAGAACTTTTATAACTCGTTAAATTGTAAGCATTGGAGTACATTTTGATTAATTTTCACGTCGTTTGACTAATTTTGGATCGTTTGCTTTGAATTGAGGAGATAGGAAGTTGTTCGGAGGTTGATACATGCAGAATGGAGTTTCCAGAGTATTGTTTAGCTTGCTCGACATTGGATTCAGTTGTTCGAGGTAAGTAACACTTCTAAACTTGGTTATGAGGGTACGAATCCCTATATTACGTGTTATATGAATTGTGTGGAGGTGACACATATACTAGATGATGGGCGTGTGGGCATGCACCATAGAAATTGCGACTTAATTGATTCTGTGGAGTTGCATAATGAAATGATGATGTCATTATCTGGATATCCTCTACGTGTTAGAGAAATTGAGCTGAGACTCGTATTAAAGATCATGTTTAGGCTACGTGCTGATATTTTGGGATCCACAAGGGTCATATTATTGTTGAATTAATTATTTTGAAAATGTAAATGTCATACTCAGTCATGTTCATCCAATTGTGAGGATATTTATGGGACCGAGTTGCACGCCGCATCAGGCCATATTGGCTATATATATATTATTTATGGATCAGGGTTGCACCCCCACAGTGAGCGCAGTTGATATTATATTTAGGATGGATTTTCCTAGGCATGGAGTTGCTTTATTTATTTATATTTGGGATGGACTTCCCTGAACATGGAGTTGCCTTATTTATTTATATTTGGAATGGATTTCCCTGGGCATGGAGTTGCCTTATTTATTTATATTTGGGATGGACTTCCCTGAGCATGGAGTTGCCTTATATATTTATATTTGGGATGGATTACCTGGGCACAGAGATGCCCTTATCATTTATATTTGGGATGAATTTCCATGGGCATGGAGTTGCGTTATTTATTTATATTTGGGATGCACTTCCCTGAGCATGGAGTTTCCTTATTTACTTATATTTGGGATTAATTTCCCTGGGCTGGATTGGCCCTATACAGTATTGAGTGACTGACTGTCAGTTACTATTTATATTGAGCGATGGATCATCCCTGGACTGGATCTGCCTCGTACAGTACTGAGTGATTGAGTACTTTGAGAGTGTGAGTACGCGAGGATTCCACTAAGGTGCATCACATACAGCATGTACATTAGCATGTAGATATAGAGATGTTACATTTCTCATATAATTCAGACTTGGTATATTTTTAATTGTATTAAGATTAACTATTGAACTTGAAAGTATGCCTACATTTTCGCATTATTATTCCTATATTGGATTGTACCTATTGAGCTCGTCACTACATTTAGCCCAAAGGTTAGTCTTTTATTGAATATATTGGGTCGGTTGTACTCATACTACACTTCTGCACTTTGCGTGCAGATTTTGGATGTTGATGTTGTTGTACATGGTGGAAGCAAGCATTGAAGATGTACCTGTGATCCAGTCACAGCTGCCTCTTATTCTAGGTAGCTTTAGGATTTTTAAATCTGTTCATGTATATTTCAAACAGATGACGTATTTTTTATTTCACACCAGCTTTGTAAATTCTAATCTTAGAAGCTCATGATTTGTACTACCAGTCCTTGGGGAGTGTATTAGAGTCAGTTAAATATTAATTGAATCGGATGGTTATTATTTGACTTGCCTAGCGGGTGAGGTTAGGTTCCATCACGGCTAGTTGAATTTTGGGTGGTGACACTTGTGCTCTCAAAACCATGGTAACGGATTTCATCAACCTCATACTACTCTATGACTCTACTTGTACCCGCAGCTTCCATATCGAGATTCAACTGCCTTAATACCCACAAAGTTCTATGCTCCAACTCCATGGGTAAGTGAAACGCCTTCCTAAACACCAATTTATACGACGACATGCCAATTGGAGTTTTGAAAGCAGCACGATAGGCCCAGAGTGCATCATCTAACTTTCTCGCTCAATCTGTTCTTGTAGCATTCACGGTCTTTATCAAAATACAATTTATCTCTCTATTCAAAACCTCCACTTTCCCACTCATTAGTGGGTGATATGATGTGGCAACCTTGTGGCGCTCACCATATTTTTCTAACAACTTTGCGAAGGATCGGTTGTAGAAGTGAGTCCCTCCATTACTGATTATTGCCCTTGGAGTGCCAAACTGGGTGAATATATTCTTTCTCAAAAAACCAATGACCCCTTTGCATCATTTGTAAGGAGTACCACAGCTTCAACCCATTTTGACACATAGTTCACAACTACGAGTATGTACTTATTGTTATATGAGCTGACAAAAGCCCCATGAATTCGATTCCCCACACATCAAACACTTCCACATCTTGAATTGGGTTCATGGGCATCTCATGTCGGCGGGAAATATTCCCGGTCCCTTGGCATTCATCATAACCCTTCACCCAGAAGTGTTCATCTTTGAACAATGTCGGCCAGTAGAAGCCCGACTCCAACACTTTCGCAATTGTCCTTACTCCTCCAAAATGGCGACTATATAGGGATGCATGACAAGCCTGCAAAATAGAAGATTGGTCTATCTTGGGAATACATCTCCGGATCATGTAATCAACACAAATCCTGAACATATAAGGCTCATCCCAAAAGTACATATGACAATTACGGAAGAACTTTTTCTTTTGTACAGAGGCAATGTCAATAGGGATAATACCGCTCGCCAGGTAGTTTGCAATGTTTGCATACCATGGCGCTACCCCAAGGCTTGTGGCCAATAGCTGTTCATACGGGAAAGTTTCCACGATCTCTTCTACCTCAACCTTCTTCTCTGGTCCTTCCAACCTGGACAAGTGATCAGCCACATGGTTCTCCGTTCCCTTTTGGTTACGGATTTCCAGGTCGAATTCTTGTAGTTGCAGCACTCATCGAATCAGGTACGACTTTGCATCCTTCTTCCCAACTAGGTATCTGAGAGCAACATGGTCAGTATAAACAATTACCTCTGAGCCTACCAGGTATGACATGAATTTATCAAATGTGAACACCACTACTAGAATCTCCTTCTCGATCACCGTGTAGTTTAGTTGGGCACCACTCAAGGTTCTACTTGCATAGTAGATTGGGTGCATGACCTTCTCCTTTTGCTTCCCCAGCACTGCTCCCACGACACAATCGCTTGCATCACACACCAACTCAAATGGTTGTTCCTAGTCGGGTACAACTATGATGGGTGTAGACACCAACCTCTTATTCAATTCCTCAACATCTACCCTACAGTCATCAAAAAACACAAAGGGTTGATATTTTTCAAGCAATTTACACAAAAGGTTAGCAATCTTGGAAAACTCTTTAATAAACCGCCTGTAGAAACCGGTGTGGCCAAGGAAACTTCTTATTGCCTTGACAAAAGTGGGTGGTGGCAACATTTCTATTACATCAACCTTAGCACGATCCACCTCAATGCCCTTACTTGACACTAGGTGTCCCAAGACTATACCTCCATGTACCATGAAATGGTACTTTTCCCAATTTAGCACCAGATAAGTCTTCATACATCTCTTAAGCACTTTTTTCAGATTCCTAAGGCTCATCGAACGAGATTCCCACTAGTGAGAAATCATCCATGAAAACTTCCATTATGTCCTCTACCATATCTGTGAAGATGGCCATCATGCACCTTTGGAATGTGGCGGGTGCATTGCATAGGCCAAACAACATTCTCCGAAAAGCATATATGCTATATGGACAGGAGAATGACGTTTTCTCTCAATCCTCCGGTGCAATAGAGATCTGATTATACACCTTGTATCCATCCAAGAAGCAAAAGTGGTACCTCCCTGCCAATTTATCTAACATCTGATCAATGAACGGCAAGGGAAAATGGTCTTTTCGTGTGGCCTTGTTCAATCTTCTGTAGTCCATACAAATTTTCCATCCCGTGACTGTTCTTGTTGAGATCAACTCGTTGTTCTCATTTTGCACCACAATCATTCCATATTTCTTTGGCACACACTGAGCTGGTCTAATCTATTCGATATCGGAGATGGGAAAAATAATTCTCGTATCAAACCACTTGATCACTTCCTTCTTCACGACTTCTTTCATGTTGGGGTTCAGCCTTCTTTGATGTTCTCTAGAAGGTCTGTGCACATCTTCCTGTAGAATCTTATGCATACAGAAGGCCAGGCGGATACCCTTGATATAAAAAATGGTCCAACCAATTACAGTCTTGCATTTCGTTGACACCTGCAAAAGTTGTTCTACCTGCAAATCTAACAAACTAGATGAGATAATAACAAGTAAAGTCAAGTTATGTCCCAAGAAAGCATACCTGAGGTAAGATTGTAGCGGTTTTAGTTTAAAATGTGGTGGCTCTTTGATCGATGGCTTAGCTGGGGGGGTCTTTCTAAGTGTAAAGACTCGAATTCGAGCTCTCTTTTTCAGCACCCTTGGCCTTCAAGAGACAACACCCACTCCGCTAAGTCCTTACCATTTACCTCTTCTAAGTTCATGAGGCAGGCTGCTAGAGGGTATTTTGCATTAAGTGCCTCATCATCTTCTTCCATAATCACATCCACAGCTTCTATTAAAAAGCAATTTGCAAACTCTCTGGGTCACCACATAGACTTTTGCACATTAAATGTTATTTCTTCATTATTTAGCCTCATTTTTAGATCCCCAGTTTCACAATCAATTAGAGTTCTTCCTGTCGCCAAGAAAGGCCTTCCCAAAATTATGGGAATCTCCTCATCAACCTGGCAATCCAGAATGACAAAATCTACCGAAACACAAACTTTCCAACTTGCACAAGTACATCGTCAAGTATACCTGATGACATTTTCACCATTCGATCATCTAGCTATAGTAACATGGATGTGGGCGTTGCTCTTCCAATGCCTAACTTTTTATAGATAGCCAATGGCATCAGATTTATGCTCGCCCCCAAATCACACAATGCTTTGGCGAATGCATAGCTACCTATAGTGCATGGAATTGTGAAGCTTCCAGGGTCGGATAGCTTCTCAACTATAGGTCTTGTCACAACAACACTACATATATGAATTAATGTCACAGTTTCCATGTCTTGAAAGTCGAACTTGCGAGACATCAGGTCCTTCATCATTTTTGCATAACTGGGCATCTCCCCCAAGGCATCAATTAGAGAAATGTTTACACGAATTTTCTTCAACATTTCTATGAATATTTTGTACTGCTCATCCTTCTGATATTTATCCAACCTCTGGGGGAAGGTGATGGAGGTCGCTTCCTTCCTGTGACTCGAGTTAGATCCTGCTCTGGCATTTTTTTTGATGCCTTCTCTTGCACTTTCTAAGTCTCCTTTGCAACCTCTTTTTCTTTACTTGTTTCCTCTTGTGCGTGTTGTATCGTTACCTCCGTTAACCTTGTTTAATCGTCTACCTCAATTGGTACTAGCACAAGTATCTCAGTTGGTCGGCTTTCGCGAGCAATTTCTTGCTCTAGATCAAGATCTCTACAATTTCTCAGACTCACTACCATAAGCTGCTTCGGGCCCTACTCTTTCGGATTGACATGTGTGTAAACGGGTAACGTCCATTGGGACGATTATTCAAAGCTATAGATATCTTCCATAATTGAATCTCTATACCTTTAATCATTGAGTCATGTGCTTCAACCTTCTCTTGCATTTTTCCATTGGACCCAGTAATTTGTTACAACATTTCTTTTTATTTAAGACAACCCATTATCTTGTCTCACTATATGTTGTTGTTGAGGCTGTTGATAAGCTAGCTGCTAATTTTGCTAATTGTATCCCTGTTGCCTTTGGTAACGCACGACTTGACCCTGTGGTCGCATAGCTCCAAAATTGTTGTTGTTATTGTACTGATGTTGTGCTGGTCTATACTGCTGATTCTGCTGCCCCCAATTCTGACAACCTTGCCTTTGGCCTCAATAGTTGCCCACATAGTTCATATTCTCGTGATAGTTCTGGTTGCCATTTTCACCACTCCACGAGCAAACATATGGTTGGTTAATGCATGGTGTACATAAGCCCCCATTAGTCATGTCAACTATGTGTACCTTATTCTGTCCTGATTCATTAATTTTCTTAGTGAGGATACTCATTTGCGTCATCAGAGTGGCCATATTCTTGGCTATGAAGTTTTTTGGGTCCAAAGTTACTGAGTGAACTACATGGGTAATTGTAGTGTCTCTTGTCATCCATCCTTAGCTTAGAGCCATCTTATCTAGCAGGACCTTATACTCTCTAAATGATTTGCTCAAAAATGCTCCATCTGCTGAAGCATCAACGTTGACCTTCAAGCTATCTGCCAATCCCACGTAAAACCTTTATCCCAACATCTAATACGGAATGCCATAATGTGGACACTTAACCAGCATCCCTTTGAACCTCACCCACATTTCCTATAGTGTTTCAGCTGGTTTCTGCCTGAAGCTCAATATCTCATCAACTACTTGACTAATTTCTCCCAAGTGGTGATGGAGTTTTTGCGGAGCGAATTAAGCCAAGTCTGAGCTTCTCCAGTCGCTGAGAATGGAAACAATAACAGTTTGATTGCTTCTGGTGAAACATTTGGTTGCCTTTGAGTGACACAGATTGACAAAATGTTTTTTAGATGCTGTTGTGGATCTTCAATATAAGACTCGGAGAACAGTCCCTTGTTCTGCAGCAAATGTAGCATGTTGTTTGTGATTTGAACTGACTCCGCTTGTATTTGAGGGACTACAATTGCGGTTGCCAGATTTTCAGCGGTGGGTTGTGCCCAATCATATAAGGCCACTTCTGGCACAAGAGGTGTCACACCCTCATTGTTCGGGTCATTCCCATTGTTTCGGTTGTTTTGGTCGTCTATGACGCCCCCCATGTCTTGTTTGATCTATTCTGTTATGTTTTGTTGTCGTTTGTCCTTCTTGTTTGCATGATTAAATGGCTTGAAATCTTTCTCAGGATCTGGTAATGCTTCAAACAATTCACGAGTTCTTCAAGAGTTCCTAGGCATGCACCTGTAACACACACGACTAAAAACGTTAAACTTTCAATATAATGAATTTAAAATGAAAAAAATTGACTAAACTTACAATCTTAGCAATTCTTCTAGCTGTAATTAATAACACCATTAATTTCCCGACAACGGCGCCAAAATTTGATCTCGCCCAACTATGCCTTATAAAAAGGACTAAGTAGTCGTTACAAATATAATCTGCTTTACACGTCCGGAGTCGAATCGCACAAGGAATTAACCTACTAATCACAACTGCTAGTTTCGCAAAAATTCAAGTAATCAACTTCCAGAAATGTTGAATAATGAGTTGAGTGTTTACTAACTAAAAGTAATGTAATTAAGAAGGTGCAAGTTTATTACATAACAAAGCAAATATTGTAGACAAGATTGGAATGGTTTAGGGTTACAATTTCCACTCTTATCAGAATCCTCTCTGCTACGTCTCTTGTAAATTCGTGTAGATATTCTCTACCAATCGTGAACACTTTAGGTGTCGTAATTCTCTTCCGAGAAACTACAATAATTTACTAGACGTATTCATCCGAACTACGCTAGCTGGCATTAGTTCACCGCTCACTAAGTTCACACCAAAGTTTTATTATTCCTAATCCCACCTTTAAACCCTCCGTATTGATCCCTCATATACGATCGGAGTGATGTTGTTCAACAACTACCTAAATATGTATCCTTTTCCAAGTAATACGCACTAAATATGCATAGTCAATTGAGGGCCCTTCAATCAACCATAATAATCACGTAGTTGAACAAGTAGAGAAAATTCAATGGCAAACTTATATTAAACGCAACAAAAATTCATCCTCCAAGAGGTTCTACTCATAATTGTTTGCAGCACTACAATATAATAATTCATCACCAATAATAGAAAAAGGAAGAAGAAGGATAAGAACTCATTTCCGAATCTTCCGCCTTGCTCCTTGCTTGCTCTTGCCTTCAAAGATGTTGTGTAACCCTTAAAAAGTTGTTCTTGATGTATTTATATCACTTAGGGTTGATGAGGGGAGGAACTTTTCAATCCAACTTCGGATGGGAGAAGCTGGAATCCGCGTCTGTCTCCGCGCGTCGTGCGCCCATGGACGCAGATTCACCTTTTGAAATTCTTTCATTTCGCGAAGCGATCCGTGCCTTTGCTTCACTTTGCTGTTTTGTGCCTTCACTTTTCTCATTTTGCGCGTCCGTTTTCATGCCACACATGAGAATAGACGAGCTCCCAATCCTTCAATTTTTTCCTTTTTGCAATAATTTGATATCTTTTGATCCATTATCATCCAAGCTCACTCCTACAAAAAAGAAATACGTAATGAGTATAATTTACTTAAAAAATCATGTAATCTCCCGCAACTCACATGACAAATGAGATGAAAGTACGCACAAAATCATGCACTTTTGGCCATTTTTGATTTATCAGTTATCGGTTTATAAATATGCTAAACCGATAACTGAACCGATAAGATATCGATTATCGGGTATCGGTTAGTCGGTTATGGATCCTTATCAGTTCGGTTATCAGTTTACCCGATAAGAATAAAAAATATCAAAAAATCTCATATTTTTATTATAGAAATCATGATCACACTGTTAAGAGAAAGGAAATGAATTTTTGCTCTTAAGGAAAGAAGGATTGAATTTCAACTTTAGAAAAGAAAACTTTCTTTGCATTTGAAAATTCTAATTATTGATCTCAATTTTCAATGTTATAAGTTAGTAGGAGTAAGGAATAAGACATTCAACGATCTAATCTTTCTAACTATCTCACTATGGGCGGGTATAATTCACAGAAAAATAATAAAATCCTAATCTTGTAAATACTAAAGAATAGTGCAACAAAAGAAACAAATAGAAAAATTAAAAAATTAATTCTTTTAAGCTTAAAACTTAAAATCATAACCGAAGAATTAAGATGAGAAATTCAGAAAAGTTTAAAACTTACTCTAAGGATTAAGGTCTGAACATGAAGAGTAACTACCGAGAGAATTGAAAGAATGAGAGAATGAAGCCATAAGGTTGCCTTATATGCTTAGTGGGTAAAAATTATAATTTTTTTAAAGTTTATTGGGTTATCGGTTAAACCGTTAATAAAATAGGGTAAACCGAGACCCGAACCGATAATCCAATAGTCAAATAAAATTAAATCGTTGTCGAACTATTTACCCAATAACCCGATATCAATAGCCCAATAACACTTTATCGGTTCGGGCTATCGGTTATACCTGATATATACCCAGCCCTACTTCATTGAGAACTTGGTTTGCAGTATAATTCAGTAGGTGAAGAGTGGAGGGAGAAGGTTTTATAAATTTTGAAATGCTGGGAAATTGTGTTGGAGAGAACAGTTACTTCAAAATTTGGAGTATTTATCGTTGGCCATAAGCACGAAAAAAAACGTATTAAAGACAAAATTTCACTCATCCACCGCCCCCCTCCATACGTCATGGATATGACTTAATCATTTTGATGTGTGATCAACAAGAAAAATTAGGAAATTAATCTTCCTTTTTGTTTTGATGTATAAAAAATTAATTAGTCATCTTCCTTGCAATCCCTAGGAATAAAAAGTCATTGCAGTTAAGTGAGAATGTAGCTGGCCAATGGAAATAGTTCGGAAAATTACATTAGCTTCTTTTTTTATTTCCTAAAATAGCATAATCTCTCTCTGGTAAAAAAAAAAAAAAAAGGACAGCTCGGTGCATAAGGCATCTTGCGTTCACGTAGAATTCAGGATTTAGTGATTATTCTTGATATAATTTTTAAATATTGAATTTTTTGTTTTTTAAATCGTCTGTCTCCTTCACTTGTAGTTATTTATAATTCAATAAATGAGTGATAAAGGATCTGATCACAATAGCTTCTGAATTACAATAGCTTCTTCCTGATTTCCTAAAACTATAATCATCTTTCTCGTCCTGGTTAATGAATACTAACCTGGGGTTTGCATTGAAATCTACTTTAGTTTTCATTTTCTTTTTCATATGTCATTATGATATCACATAAAAGAATTTATATTTACCATCTGTAAAAACTTTTGGCCAGATGATTCTGGAGTAATGACAAAGTATTAAACCATGCTCGAGCGTATTCGGATTTAAAAAGGCATTAATCAATGAGGGATGCTTGTTATTTATTTCAAAAAACAAAAGGGCACACATGTACGTAACATTTAAGGGCCAGTTTGCACACAAATATGTTTTAACTAAATCGTTTTATTTTTACTAGGTAGTGAGAGTAGTAATATTTTAAAGAAGTGTTCAGACGGAAAATAATGATGCTGATTTTGCTTTTTTATATATATAGATCTTGACTATCTTTTGCAATCTTGAAATTATTGGGAGATCGTAAAGGATGTAGCTGCCAAAAGGATGGCAGACGATTTGATAATGTTCTCAAGAATTAACAAAATAACTAGTGATGGCAATTGCAATAAAATCTGGGGAACCCTCCTGCTCCACTCAAAATTGATTACTAATCGAATTGTTAATTTACTGTATTAATTATTTATTTGTAAGTCATTATTATGAGCATGAGAGTAGAGTGCTTGTGATTAAGCTAAGTCTAAAACAAAACTTAATACTAGGGCTGCTTATCGGGCGGATTGGGCGGTTATTTACTCTTAACGGTTTGGCTTATCGGTTATCGGCTTTTAAATGTATAATCCGCTAGCCACCCGATAAGATATCGGGCGGATTGGTATCGGTTTAGCTCTTATCGGGCGGTTTATCGAATTTTTTGCTGACCGCTGTGACTCAAAATAAAATTCCTATGCTCAGCAGACTACATTCCAGTCTATAGAATATGGCACCTAAGAAGAGAGCTAAATAGAAGAAATATAGAGCTACATTCCAGCGTATTTCCCAGTAGAATCATCTTTAGGGATGAGCCTATTAACAACTTATAACTATCAGAAGAAATAGAAGAGAATACTGGGTATAACACATGACATCAAAATTATCTAATAGTAACTAACTGGAATAGTAAATTATAACTAAATGTCTAATAGTAAATTAGTAATAGATAGAGTACTGGAAGTGGAAGAAGGGTTTTTGATTATTTAATATATATATGGATAAAAATAAATATATATATATATATATATATATATTCTTAACGGGTTAACGGATTATCCGTTAAGAAAATTGAATAATCCGCCCCCAAACCGATAAGCCGTTAATAAAAAAATTTCAATCCGTTCCCCGTCCGTTAAACCATTAAACCGATACCAATAAGCCATTAAGCTTCGGTTTCGGTTCGGTTTTTGGTTTCGGTTCGATTTTGAACACCCCTAGCCGCAGCCGCTAGTTTTCCTACTTTGACTGTAGAAAATATTACTATATGCAATAATTACTAGTGCAATGTGATTAAATAGGAAGAGAAAAATAATCGCTAAGCAAAGGGAAATCACTAAGGAACCGTTAATTGTTAAATTAAGTGTACGAGCTTGTGAAACCGCGGGCTTTCCGTGTGTGCCACAATCACTGGTGTGCTCAATAAAATATTACTCCACTTATTAGCTGTGTGAGGCATATAATGTAAATTCTTTTTTCTATACCATCGATTGATAATTAAGCAGCGTAAAATCTATTTGATGCCTATTAATTGTCACTAGTATTAGTACCCGTGCGATTCGTGGACACAATCATATTAAAATCTGATTTGTATTATTTGAATTATGTACAAATAACCTTAAAATATAAATATTTTAAATAAAAATTATATATAGTTATCATATATTAATTAAGAAGTGTGACATGAAATTATTTCTCAAATCCCGTAGTGGATAACCTATTTATATATATATATATATTTATAACAATTCAACTCCTTGATTTTAGTACTTGTATTTTGTTCTGCTGTCAATATTTAAAAAGAAATACTAAACATGTATGTGATTTGTTTTGTTTGAGCACATTAGATCATATTATTTTGACAAAATTTTGACTATTTTATTTTTCATCTCAAATTCAAATAAATCTTATTCTTCTAAATTTTTACACAATTGTTTTTCTTTTTTTTTTCGATTCTTATAATTATTTCATTATTCATTAATTAATATTGTGTCACGACCCCAATTTTTCTCTGTATGATATCGTGACGACACCTAATCTCCAAGACTAATTAAGCCTAACAAGTATGAGGAATAACTGAAATATTAATCTAAAACTCAAAACGTCAACAATTGTATTAAATAAAAAAATGCAACCCAAGAATAAACAACTCCCAAAATCTGGTAGATATAAGTCACAAGCTCTAAAGAGAATTACTAAATATCCTTATACATCAGAGTGAGGAAAAGGAAACAACATAATAAAGATAGACGGGGACTCCGAGGTCTACGGACACTGGCAGATGTACATTGAAGTCTTCACGTACGGAGTAGCTTACTGATACCTGGTATGGTAGGCAGTACCTGGATCTGTACAAAAAGATATGCAGAAGCGTAGTAGGTGTAGACCACGACGGTACACAGTAAGTGCCAAGCCTAACCTCGATAGAGTAGTGACGAGGTCAGGTCAGGTGAGGCCCTACTGGAAATAATAAGAAACAAGACAGAAGATATAATAATATAATGAAATGACTAAGAAGTGAAACAATGAGAATTTACGGAAGGTAATAACACGGAATCAAAGAAAGACAAATACAACATGAAAGGAAGCACAAATCTTACAAGTTAAGGAATAACAACAACAACAACAACAATAACAACAACAACAAAAACAACAAAAACAACAACAATACAGCAAAATAGAGGAAATCAATAGGGGCACTCCCGAGGTACCACCTCATAGTCCCAAAAGTAAATATCTCACAATCTTTTCTTATATCATAGCGGGAGCCTTTATATTTTATTTTAAAAAATTATTTTCTCGAAATAGCATCCTGCGTTTTAGCCCACCTTATCAAACCGCATGACTTCTAGTAGTTCATCTACTAGTCACGTGTATCAAGACCACCTTATCTCACCACATGTGTTTCAACACCAAGACATTATACCACCGCATGCATATCATAAAATCACAATGGCACGACAGAAAGCTCGTGCAAATAAGAGATAAGACAAGTAGACAAGTGAAATTAGGCTAAACATGATGACTATACATGCTAAAGTAATTCAGTTAAGGCATAAAAAGGAAATTACTTAGATAAAACCGTAATTTCAACATTTAGCTTGTGTACGCACTCATCACCTCGCATACAAGGACTTCACATATCACAAATTGGCACAACAATACCAAATCCTAAGGGGGATTCCCTCCTCCCTCCCTCCCCCCCTCCCCCCACAAGGTTAGACAAGTCACTTACCTCAAACATCGCTCAATCAATCAATAAGAAGGCCTTTCCCTTGATTTTCCAACTCCGATCGGCTCGAATCTAGCCAAAATAATTTCATACTAAAAATATAACTATATGAAACTAATTTAAATGATGAAATTACAACTTTAGCAAAGAATTGAAAAATTGCTCCAAAAAGTCGACCCGGGCCCACGTTTGGGAACCCGGCCAAAGTTACAAAAAACAAACGCTCATTCAATATCAAGTCCAACCATACAAGAATTATCCAAATCCGACCTCATTTGGCCTTTCAAAACCCAAAAAATTGGTCTAAGAACTTTAAACCTTTTCCCCTAATTTCTCAACCCAAATCAATAATTAAAAGAGGAAATTAATGATAGATTAGTAAAAATTAATCAAAAATGAGTCAAGAATCCTTACCCAAATATTTTTTCTAAAAATTCTCCAAAATCTCGCCTCAATCCCAGCTATCAAAGTCCCAAAATGAAAATGAGAGCAAACCCTCGATTTCGAAATTTTAATCTGCTGCCCAGGTGTTTACGCTACGCGATCGCTGAAATTCCCACACGATCGCATAGAACAAAATAAACTGCCCCAACAAAATGACCTACGCGAACGTAGTTGGCACCGCGTGAACGCGGATAACAAATACCCATGCCTTACGCGATCGCGGAGTGGCACACGCGTTCGCATAGGATAACACGCGTGAACCCAACTGCCTTACTTCCTCTTCGCAAATGCGGCCTAGCCCACGTGTTCGCGATGCTCTGCCTGGACAACTTACGCGATCGCTTACTCCACCTTGTGAACGCATAGAGTAGAAATCCAGCTGCCCTCAAACAAGCCTTCGCGATCGCATAGAAGAAAACCAGGAATGGACACCGACAAATCTTCAGTAGTCTTCTAAGTTCAATTTTCACCCTGTTAGCCATCCGAAATCCACCTAAGGCCCCCGGGAGCTCAACCAAATATACCAACAAGTCCTAAAACATCATACGAACTTAGTCAACCCTTCAAATCACATCAAACAATGCTAAAACTGCGAATTGCACCCCAATTCAAGTTTAATGAACTTTTGAACTTCTAACTTCTACATTCGATGTTGAAACCTATCAAATCACGTCTTATTGACCTCAAAATTTGTACACAAGTCATAACATTACGGACCTACGCCAACTTCCGAAAATTGAAATTCGACCCCAATATCAAAAAGTCCACTCCCGGTCAAACCTTCCAAATTTTCAACTTTCGCCAATTAACGCCAAAATGACCTACGGACCTCTAAATCAACATGCAGACACGCTCCTAAGACCATAATCACCATACTGAGCTATTAGAACCGACGAAACTCCATTCTGGAGTCATCTTCACACAAGTCAACCTATAGTCAACTCTTACAACTTAAACTTCAAACTTAGGGATTATATATCCCATTCCACTCTGAAACTCTCCCGAATCCGACACCAAGCACCCCCAGCAAGTAACAAAACCACAAAATGAAATAGAGGAAGCAATAAACAGGGGATCGGGGCTAATACTCTCAAAACGACCGGCCGGGTCGTTACATCCTCCCCCTCTTAAAACAAACGCTTGTCCTCGAACGAGTATAGTTCCAGAGCGGAAGTGGTGAAAATATGAGGATAACGACCATGCATATCATGCTAGGTCTCCCAAGTCGCCTCCTCGACTGGATGACCCATCCACTGAACATTCAACGAAATGATGTTCTTCAACCTCAACTTTCGAACATGCCTGTCCAAAATGGCCACCGGCTCCTCAACATAAGATAGATCCTTGTCCAGCTAGACTGAGCTGAAGCCTAACACTTAAGACGGATCGTCGTGATACTTCCAGAGCATGAAAACATGGAACACTGGATGAACTGTAGAGAGACTAGGTGGTAGTGCAAGTCTGTAAGCCACCTCTCCAACCCTCTCAAGAATGTCAAAAGGCCTGATATACCTAGGGCTCAACTTACCCTTCCTCCCGAACCTCATAACACCCTCAATGGGCGAAACAGGGAGCAAGACCCGCTCCCCAACCATGAATTCAACTTCGTGAACCTTCTGATCTGCATAGCTCTTCTGTCTAGATTGGGCTGTACGAAGTCGATCCTAAATTAATTTAACCTTTTTCCAAAGCATCCAGAACCAAATCTGTACCCAATCGCCTAGCCTCACCTGACTCAGACCAACCCACCAGAGACCGGCACCACCTACCATACAAAGCCTTATACAATGCCATCTAAATGCTCGAATGATAATTGTTATTGTAGGCAAACTCCGCAAGTGGTAGGAACTGATTCCAAGGACCCCCAAAATCCATCATACACACACGAAGCATATCCTCCAATATCTAAATAGTGCGCTCGGACTGTCCGTCCGTCAGGGGGTGAAATGTTGCGCTCAACTCCACCCGAGTACCCAACTCATGTTGTACGGATCTCCAGAACTGTGTTGTAAACTACGTGCCCCGGTCAGAGATGATAGATACCGGCACGCCATGAAGTCTGACAATCTCACTGATATAAACTCGAGCCAGCTGTTCCGAAGAGTAAGTAGTAACCACAGGAATGAAATGAGCTGACTTGGTCAATCTATCCACAATCACCCAAACTGCATCGAACTTCCTCTGAGTTCATAGGATCCCAACAACGAAATCCATAGTGATCCGCTCCCATTTACACACCGGAATCTCAAGCTTCTGAAGTAATCCACCTGGCTGTTGATGCTCATACTTCACCTGCTGACAATTTAGGCACTGAGCTACATACTCCACTACGTCCTTCTTCATCCGCCTCCACCAATAGTGATGCCTCAAGTCCTGATACATCATCGCGGCACCTAGATGAATGGAATACCGGAAACTGTGAGCCGCCTGGAGAATCAACTCATGCAAGCCATCTAAATTGGGCACACATAGCTTGCCCTGTATCCGTAATACACCATCATCTCCCATAGTGACCTCTTTGGCATCGCCGTTATGAACTGTGTCCTTGAGGATAAGTAGATGGGGGTCATCATACTAACGCACTCTGATACGATCATAAAGAGAAAACTGAGAAACAACACAAGCCAAAACTCAGCTCACTCGGAAACATCCAATCTGACAAACTGGCTGGCCAAGGACTAAACTTCTAGGGCTAAAGGCCTCTCTGCTACTAGTAGATATGCTAAACTGCCCAAACTCTCCGCCTTGCGACTCAAGGCATCAGCCACCACATTGGCCTTCCCGGAATGATATAGAATGGTGATATCGTAATCCTTAAGCAACACCAACCATCTCCGCTATTGCAAGTTAAAATCCTTCTGTTTAAACAGATATTGTAGACTCTGATGATCAATGTAGACCTCACAAGGGACACTATACAAATAGTGCAGCCAGATCTTCAAGGCATGAACAATAGTTGCTAAATCGAGTTCGTAGACATGATAGTTCTTCTCATGTACCTTCAGCTATCTAGACGCATAGGCAATCACCCTACTGTCCTACATCACCACAGCATCGAGACCAATACGCGACATATTACAATACACAGTATAGGACCTTGAACCAGTAGGCAATACCAATACTAGAGATGTATTCAAAGAAGTCTTGAGCTTTTGAAAGCTCTCCTCACACTCCTCGGTCTACCTGAACAGAGCACCCTTCTGGCTCATCCTGGTCATAGGTGCTGCAATAGACGAGAAACCCTTTATAAATCGACTGTAATACCCCGCCAAGCCAAGAAAACTCCGAATATCCATAGCTGAGAACTGTTTAGGCTAACTCTGCACTTCTTCAAACTGCTTCAGATCTACCTTGATCCCCACACTCGACACTACTATTCCCAAAATTGCCAATGAATATAGCCTAAATTCACACTTCAAAAATTTTGCATATAACTTCTTTTCTCTCAAGGTCTGAAGCACAATCCTCAGGTGTTGCTCATGATCCTCTCGGCTCCAAGAGTACACCAGAATGTCGTCAATAAACTCAATGATGAACGAGTCAAGATAGGGCTAAAATACATTATTTATTAAGTGCATGAATGATGCTGGGGTGTTGGTCAGCCCAAAAGACATCACAAGGAACTCGTAATGACCATACCCAGTCTTGAAAGCAGTCTTCGGGATATCTAGCTCTCAAATCTTCAACTGATGATAGACTGAATGAAAGTTGATCTTAGAGAACACCCTAGCACCCTGAAGCTGCTCAAATAGGTCATCAATACGTGGCAATGGATACATGTTCTTCACCGTGACCTTATTAAACTAGCGATAATCAATACATATTCGCATAGAACCATCATTCTTCTTTACAAATAAGACCGTAGCACCCCAAGGCGAGACACTAGGCTGAATAAAGCCCTTATCGAGCAAGTCTTGCAACTATTCCTTTAACTCTTTTAACTCTGTCGGGGCCATATGATAGGGTGGAATAGAAATGGGCTAAGTGCCTCGTAACAAATCAATACCAAAGTGCATATCCCTATCGAGCAGTATTCCCGAAAGATCCGCCAGAAATACATCTAGATAATCCCTCAATACTGGAACTGACTCGACGGTAGGAGTATCAACACTAACATCTCTCACATATGTCAGATACGCATCACACAACTTCTCAGCCATCCACCGAGCCTTTAGAAATGAGACAACCCTGTTAGGGACATAATCTAAAGTACCTCTCCACTCTAGCCGTGGTAGACCTGGCATAGCCAACGTCACCGTCTTGGCATGACAATCAAGAATAGCATGATAGGGAGACAACCAGTCCATGCCCAAGATAACATCGAAATCCACTATACTGAGCAACAATAAATCATCTCTGGTCTCAAAGCCACTAAGAATAACAAAACATAACTGATACACACGGTCCACAACAATAGAATCTCCCACGGGTGTAGGCATATATATAGGAGAACTCAAATAATCACGGGATACACCCAAATACGGAGCAAAATAAGATGACACATATGAATAAGTGGAACCTGGATCAAATAAGACTGATGCATCTCTATGACAGACCAGAACAATACATGTGATGGTAGAGTCAGATGCAACTGCCTTCGTCCTAGTAGGAATGGAATAATATATGGCCTGGCATCTCTCTCTAGGGCAACCTCTACCTGCTCAACCTCCACCTCGAGTTGGCTGTGTAGGTGGGGTGGTCGCTGGTGCTATAACCATATCCCGAGGACCCGGTGGAATACATGGAGCCTGAGTAATATATGGAGGTGCACCCCTCCTGAGTCTCGGGAAATCCCTCACCATATGACGAGTGTCCCCATACTCAAAACAAACTCTCGGAGGACGTGGCTGTTGTGGCTGGCTCAGGCTTGATCGGCTGGATTAACCGCTGAAAGCACCCTGTGCAGGAGATGAACTAGACAATGGCGGTGCATAATAAGGATCCTGAGGCCTAGGAGTGGCCAGAATACCGCTGGAAGCTGGAAGTGCTAAATGAACATGGTGACTCACATAGCCCCTACCATGACCAACTGCAAATAGGGCATGGGTACCACTGTATGTGCCAGATTCTCGAGACCTCTTGGCCTCCTTCTCCTCTCTGTCCCGAGTCATATATCCTCCAATCTCTTAACAATCCCCACTACCTGCTGCTATGCGATGTCCATCTCCAACAATCAGGCCATGCTAAATCTGATATTGGGGTTGAGCCCCTCGATAAATCGACGAACCCTCTCTCGAACAGTAGCAACCAAGACTGGTGCATGCCTAACCAAGTCACTGAACCGGACCGCATACTCCAACATGGTCATAGAACCTTGGTGCAACTGCTCAAACTCTGCGCGCCATGAATCTCTGAGACTCTGGGGAACATACTCCCTCAAGAACATATCTGAGAATTGAGTCCAAGTGAGTGAAGTTGCCTCGGCCGGACTACCCAACTCATATGCTCACCACCACTGATAGGTCATTCCTCTAAGCTGGAACATAGTGAAAGAAACCCCACTAGACCCCGCAACACCCATAGTATGGAGGATACGCTGGCACTCTTCAAGAAAACACTAGGCATCTTCAGACGCCAAACCACTAAAAGTAGGAGGGTGGTACTTCTTGTACCTCTCGAGCCTGAGTTGCTCCTCCTCAGAAACTGTTGCTCTAACCTCGGGCTAAAATGGGGCTCCCGGCGGTATTGGTATGACCTCTAGAACCTGGTCGACCTGGACTCGTGGCTCTGGAGTACGGGCGGCGGGAGTATGTGCTCCTCCCCCGGCCTGAGATGTGGCAGGAGCAAGTGGTATCTACCATGCCTAAGCCAAAGTGCTAAACATGCTCACAAATTGGGCGAGAGTCTCCTGGAGGGCTGGTGCACTAATAGGTTGTAAGGCCCAGTATAATTTTGCCAAGGAATTTTAGGTTTCGTGGTGCCGAGTTAGGTTAATAGGTTTGAGGATTGTAGAAAACGAGCCACGGTACAAACTTGTTGGGTTGAAGAATGCACTAAAGTAATGATGGGAATATTTGGCAGAAGAAGATAAGATCACACTGCATTAGGGACATGTACATGATGCATATGCACAAGGAATACATCAAATTACATTAACAAGTATGCAAAAATTTATAATCTCCAAGTCATTTTTAAGAAAGAAAATAACAAAAATATTAGGTGCGATCACAATAAAAATCCTAGAATCATCAATCTAGGCTCTAATACCAAAACTTGTAACAACCCCTTTGGGCGGATGCTATTTACGAAACAAATCTAATTTACTACTTACAACATTAAGAAGATATTAATTAAAAAAACATTCAGAATAATTTAGTAACAGAAATAGGCCCATGCGATGAGGTCCAAAGTGCAATATTTTTATTTTTGAAAGTGCTTTGCATAATTTTTATTTTATTTTATAAAACAAAATACAATGTCAAAATATCAACATAAGGTGATATAACCCTTCTTGAATAATCAACACGTTAAAACAACTTCCTAACAAAATTATACCTTCATTCGACATTACTGCAAGTTTGTATTGTACATAAATTTAAAACTATCAGGTATAAAAAGGAAAACTAGTTTCCTCCTTTGAACATATTTACAAGCCAAAGTGTAAATTCATCATATTACAAGACTCGAGTTTGCTGGCGATTCTGCGGTCAATTTCACGACCGCAAAATTGTTCCCCGGACCGCATAAGCATCGCAGAGTGGAACAGAAAATGGACAAATTTTTAAAAACAATTCTGATGTCCGCATAATGATTTTGCTTGCCACAAAACCATTATGCTGGACGCATAAAAATTTTACTGGCCACATAATCGATTCTGCTGTCCACATAACAATTATGCTGCCACAAAATTGCACTACAAAATTGATTTCGGGGATCCTTTTTTGGAAATTTTCTTATCCGACCCTATTTTGATATAAGGACTTAGGGGATCATTTTAAAGGCAAAAATCTGATATTTTTATAGAGTAGTGAGAGTGTTATAGAGAGAGGAGGAAACCATAGGCTAATTCTTCATCAATCCTTACTCAAGATTTGGAGAATTCACAAGGAAAACTCACAAGATCTTCACCCAAGAGGTAAGGTTCTAACCCTAGTCTTCAATTTCGAGTTTGAGAAGAAGATGAGAGATTGGGAGTGTGATTCTTGGGTATAAGAGTTGTTGTTTATGCATGCATGTAAATATAAGGATGATGGGAATGTAATTGAGCTATGAGTAAACCCTTGGTATTGAATGAGTTGTGGAGTGAAGGAAATCTTGTAGAAGAACCTTGTGGCCAAATTTGCACACCTACTGTTTGATAAAAATGCTCAAATGAGCTGAAACTATGAATATCTTCTTAATTTGTGTTCAATTCTGCTATGTCTCAAAATAGACTGGGATTGCTAGGATTTCCGAAACACTGTAGTAACTAAAGGAAAGCTCAAGCAAGGTATGTTGGCTAAACTACTCTCTTAAAATTGAATTCCAAGATGTTCCCGTAAGTTTCAAGTATGGTTGGCTTCAGTTCCTATAAATTTGATTGCCCCGAGTAAGCAAAGTGTCGAAAGATGTATGTACTTAAAACATGTTCCAATCACTCTTATCTTATCATGATCTCCTTTGGGAATGTGTTCAAGTATGATTTATGTGTTAAAACGTTATAACTTCAATTCATGTTTCAAATGAAAGTCTGTTAAGCATAACATGGAAAGAATACTCAATGCGTTTGAAACTTCTATTGCTCATATATATACTTAAAGCCTTGATTTCGAATGTTCATATTGTTGAAAATCTATAAAGATGCTTGAAGTGAAAGGAGTGAGTTGAAGATATAAAGTGTGGCCACCGTGCCAAGAATGAAAGTTATACTTGTGAACAATGGTGCCAATGAAATGAGATGATTTGAGAAAGGCAATGATACGAGCCTTGATTCAACTGTTCCAAAAATTACTTCGAAAATATATTTGCCTAAAAGATTATGTCCTCAAGTCGTGCATCAATATGGCTGTTTTAACTAATGATATGCTTTGCAAGTATTTTCAATGTGATTTGCGTTTTTACATATTCATGAGTTTAAATTGTGCATTGCCCTTTTGGGGGAAAGTATTTCAAGAAAAAATGGTGTGCTACTCGTTATGATTTTAACTTGCGCTTGGATTGCCAATCATTTTACTCCACTTCTCGGAAAGAAATTTATTGTGTTTAAAGCCTTCACTACTAATGAACCTAAAGTTGTGATTTTTGGAATATTCTATATATTGATATTTATGATGATGATCTATGAATGGAAAGATATGAAAGTGTGGAATATGAAATACGGCCATTGTACCATGAAAGATGAATCATATGTATGGCCAAGAAAGCCAATGAAATAATAATGTTGTAAGTGGTTGAAAGTACTAATGAGGCTATAAATGGTGTTAAAGGTTATGAGGTAAATGCAATTGTATTTCTGTTTCCCTTGTATGTAAATCAAAAATATTTTTGGGAGTATCGTTAGTCACCGAGAAAGGGTAGGTTAAAAAAACCTAATTCTGAAACTACACTTGCCAATGTAGGAGTGCATTGTGATTATTCCCCTTATTTGAGATGGGATTAATGTGATGAGAATATTCCCTTTAATTGGGATGAGATAATTTCTAGCAAAGGTTGATGTCGATCCATATGGTATTGTGGTGAGACGGCCTAGCCGATCGAATCTTGATCGGATGCCATCCCGCGCACATGGTGGTGATTGTGATTGTCAGTACACCTCAACCCGCATACATTGGGGTGAGGCGGCAGGGCCGCTAAATGTAGAGATTGTGATTGTGAATACACCTTCACCCGCATACAATAGGATGAGGCAGTAGGGTCGCTTTGTGTAAAGAATGTGATTGTAATTACACCTCCGCCCACACACATTGGGGTGAGGCGACAGGGCCGCTTTGTGTAGATCGAATGTCTTTGGGTAAGATGACCTAGCCGATCGGACCGTGATCGGACTCCGTGCTAAAGTCACGGTGGTATATCGGTACTAAAGATCTCCCAACCAAAAATAATATTATCTTCATGATTCGATTATCAGCTTCACAGTATTATCTTTGTATTTTGAAAATTGTTATATTTTAACTAAGCATTTGGATATCATTGATCTTTACTTACTGTTTCCATGGTTCTCCCTTTTTATGTTGGCATTCTATTTTGAAAGAGGACAGTTAGCTTTACATACTAGTACTATTTCATATGTACTAACGTCCTTTTTATCGGGGGTGTTACAACTTCAATGGATACAGGTGGCTCAACAGCAGACAACTTTGGATCTCGTTAGCAGTTATTCTCCGCTCAACAAGTTTTGGTGAACCCTACTATGTTCTGACTTTATGTCATTTGATCCTAAGGTTCTGAAGTGTCCTAAAATATCTCGGAGCCGTGTCTAGTAGAGTCCCTCTTATTAGTGTATTGTCGACCACATCTATAATTAGGAGGCTACTTGGACATTTAGGAATGTCACCCTTCTTTGATACTCCAGATCATGCGATAGAGCTCAAGATAGGTAGCTAATTTCCTCATCATATCTCTTTTTCTAGATGACTAATCCACGAGTTCAAAGCAACGGGGAGGGAATGACCACGCCATTGAATCTGGGGGAAATTGCACCAGAGTTCGTTGGGAGAATATATCAAGCCATGGAGGGATTATAAGAACTTGTTGCTTAGGGAAGTGCCCTTGTTCCTATCAATGTCACCAAACTACCGGATCATGTGGTAAGAGCACCTAAGAAACGGATGGTTGTTTGTACCAATAAGTCGGAATGTTTGATTTGTAAGAAATGCCACTTGGGGACATGTTGGATGACTCTTGAAATATGTTATAGTTATGGAAATATGGAGCACAAGAAGAACAAATGCCCTAGTTTGGGTACACCTAGCCTAGTTTGCCCGATATGCGGGCGGGAACATTTGGTGTCGAATTGTGAGTATGCTCAGGAGCGTGCTAGGGGTGATAGGCTTGGGTAATTTCAAAGGCCCACATAGCAAACCGGTATAGAGGTTGTTACTCCCGCTGTGAAGACCTGGAGGAAGGATAAGGGGAATGCTTATGAAGTATGCAAAAAGTATAAACATCAGGTCAGTGGGGTGAGTCAGTTTTGCGGACCTTATCCTCGTTGCGTGAAGTGTAAGAGATTTCATTCGGGAGTATGTCACTATGGTACCAATGTATGTTATGGATGCGGAGTCGAGGGGAATCAATTAAGGTACTGCTCTGTCAATCTAAAATCACCAAGTAAGTCACTCCTTACTATATCGTTATGAACACTGCATAATGTTTCTTTGTTGTATATGTACATCCATATTGAAGAGCCTTCATAAACATGGTCTTAACAAGACACTGAATCGTAAAACATTACATGTACCTACTCTTTGAATAAGACGCATTATTCGTGAAGCATATTTATCACAAATTCTCTTTTTTACAACCTCTTGTGGGATTGAGCTCTATAATTATGTCCTTGAATTGAGTTATAACTCTAGGCTAATATTTCCCACTTGCTTTCCTAAATTCTCAGCAAGGGACTATACCTGATGAATTTCTTACATAACCTTTTGATTCAGATGGACACATTTGCTCACTTGTGGATGCATGCACCGTCATGAATTTTACCTATGTGGTATAAAATCCAATGTAAAGCAGCCTAGTATTGACATCCTCCTTGAGCCACTCTTTCTCTCTCCGGTGTATATAGCTCCTATGGTTTGAACAATCACTTTACTCATCTGTGAATATTATCATGAAACCTTTTTGCTGTCTAGTAACATGAGATCATATCTCAGCACCTATCATATGTGTACATGTGAATTGAAAGGGGTCACTTGTCCGCATAAAGTTTCTAGGAAATTTGAGGTTTTCACAAATCCGTCACAGGAAGATCTTTTTGTTCACCCATCTCGGTATGAATTTCCGATCCACTTAGGCCATTCTGTAACAAGTAGCGCACTATGTTACTAGTATTGTAGTTGCCCATGAAGTGTCCTGGTATTGCAACTTGAGAGTTATTAAGGAAGAGACATGTCTAGCTCATAGCAAAGTGTTCATTCTCTCTAACCAATACATGATTTCATTCCAATATTAATATGTCCTAACTACATGGTTTCACTCGTGTGTGGTTGAAAGTTAAGTAGCCTTACCGCAACCCTTCCCTCTTAACTTCAGGTGGATGTTTAAGATTCTAGAACATATCATGAGCATATTGATTTGAAAGATAAGTTTGTCGTATCTCTAGTCCTCTCATATAGGATCAATTATCGGGAAAGGTTAAGTTGTTTAAATGATAACAATCTCACAAGTGTTCAACTTCTTTTTCAACCTCTTAGGCTTGTGGCATAGATTCCTTGTGTCAGTTAATGTTAAAAGTGTAATGGAACTTCATGTATTTTGAAACCTCTATCACATGCATGGTGCAAGAATCTTCTCATTTTGAGTTAAACTGATTTTCCGACATTCCAGGAGGCGACTGGTGTCACGTACTTGGCTAATATTCCCTAAGGCTTTCTGTTACCGAATAAGGCACATATGGAATAAAACAATTGTTACTTTTCCTTACATAACTCCTCGTCTTCCAGGGATAACTGATGCTAACGTCTTTATCCTCTTGGTCATGCCTCCCATTGGGATGACCCAAAAGGTCATCTTATGTTTTAGAACTCGAATCTGTGCTCTTAAGCCTTAAAAATCTAATGTTCACCCTCCTCGATTTGCGTGCACAATCCGGACAGGTTTTAGGAAAGCTTTTATGTTGTAAACTAATGAAAATAAGATTGTTTTCATTAAAAGTTAATTTTAGTTGACTTTGGTCAACATTTTTGGTAAACGGCCCCGGTTTCGTGCTTTAACGGTCCTAGAAAGTCCGAATCGAATTATGGGACCTAGGCGTATGCCCGAAATCGAATTCGGAGGTCCCTAGCTTGAGTTACGAATTTTTGATGAAGAATAAAAGTTTGGAAATTATTTATTTATTTGAATTGATTGATATTTGACATTGTTAGTATCGGGTCCGTATTTTGGTTCCGGAGCCCGGTACAGGTTCATTGTGATATTTAAGACCTGTCTATGAAATTTGGTGAGAAACGGAGTTGATTTGACGTGATTCAGACGTCCAGTTGAGAAAATAGAAATTTTAAAGTGTTCTTGAGAATTTCATTTGATTTGGTGTTAAATTCCTAGTTCTAGGTGTTATTTTGGCGATTCGATCATGCGAGCAAGTCTGTATGATGTTTTTAGACTTGCGTGCATGTTTGGTTTGGAGCCCCGAGGGCTCAGGTGCCATTCAACGATGCGCGAGTTGAGTTCAAACCTCAATAAGGCTGCTAGTGCACTAAATCTGGTGTGCCTGAACCAGCGAGCCTTTGGTCGCAGGTGCGAGCGATAGCCCCGCAGGTGTGACCCAGGCCCGGACTTTATTTTTCCGCAGATGTGGACTTCTCTCCGCAGGAGCGGGACCATAGAAGCGGAGCCCTTTCCGCAGGTGTGGCCCCAGTTGGCCCAGTCCTTTTTCGAAAAGTGCATGTCATGTCCGCACGTGCGGATGCGCATGTGTGACCAAAGCACTGCAGGTGCGAAGGTCGCTAGGCAGTGAGTTCATTTAATTCGGACTCCAACCATTTTTCTTCTCGTTTCAAAAGGATAGGAGGACTAGGGCGATTTTTTAAAGACATTTTCTTCCTCAAATCATAGGTAAGTGTTCCTTAACTCGTTTCTTTCAATCTTTTACTTCATTTTACAAGAATTCAACCTAAAATCTAGAGTTTTCATGATAGAATTAGGGGTTAGGGTAGAAATTAGGGATTTCGGGAATTTGGAGATTTAGACCTCGATTTGAGGTCGGATTCCAAAACCAATTACATATTCGGGCTCGGGGGTAAATGGGTAAATGGATTTTGGTTCGAACCTCGGGTTTTGACCAAGCGGGCCCGGGATCGATTTTCGACTTTTTGGAGAAAAATTTGGGAAATCCGTAATTATTCATTAAAGTTGATTCCTTTATCAATGTTTGATATTATTTAGTCATTTTTGAATAGATAGGAGTGGTTTGGAGGTGAATCCCAACGGAAAAGCTGTGATTGAGAATTTAGTAGCCTTCGGAGCGAGGTAAGTGTCATGTCTAACTTTGGCTTGAGGGAATTGGTTTTATGTGTTCATTTGCTACGTGTTTGGTTGTTAAATACGATGTATAGGTGATGTGACGAGCATCTATGTGTCATTGTCGAGTCATAGCATACGAGTGAAATTCTATTCTTGTCTATTTTGTAGCCTTAAATTCTACTATCCATGCTTAACGGGTTATTTGAAATGTTGGGTGACTCATATCTGGTTTCACTGAGATTTGGTAACTTTCGAATATTGATTCAAGGTTGAGATTATATTGTGCTATTGATTATGGGTAAAATACGGGTTTCTTTGTGATACTCTTATCTATCAGTTGTTATTGATTCTGTGATTGGTGAGGAGGAGTGTAAAGCACGAAGGGTGATGTCGTACATGCATTAATTATATTGTGAGGAAGAGTGTAAAGCACGAAGGTTAATGCCGTGTATATTATGAGCGGTTTAAAGCACGAAGGGTAATGTCGTGTATATTATGAGAGGTTTAATGTACGAAGGGTGATGCTGTATCGTTCTATTTATTTATTTGGTGAGGTTGAGAGTAAAAGTACGAAGGGTGATGCCGTGCAGTTTTCCTTGCTATTTTAATTACTTAATTCGTTTAAGGATTTTCGATTTAATTCTGTCTTTTCATTATTCTCACTCTTTATGTTGTATTCCCCCATTGTATGTTCCCTTTCCATTATTTCTATGTTATTTCTTTATTTACTGTTGTTGCCACTAGCAGGATTATATTGTTCAGGTTATATGTGGGTATCTTGTCCTAGCCTCGTCACTACTTCGCCTAGGTTAGGCTCGACACTTACCAGTACATGGGGTCGGTTGTACTGATGCTGCACTCTGCACTTTCTGTGCAGATTTTGAAACCGGTTCAGGTTGATCGAGATTTGCTACTGGTCCGTTGTGCGGAGACTCAAGGTAGATCTGTCGGCATTCACATACCTTGAAGTCCCCGTCTATCTTTTATGTCCTACTGTTTTCTTTCATTCAGACTGTTGTATTTCCTTCAGACTATTACTTGTAGTAAATTCTAGAATACTCGTAAATTATGACTCCAGATCCGAGTGGTAGTAATTAATATAATTTTATGATATTCCACACTTATTATATTTCATCTTAGTTAATTATTGTTATTTACTGAATGGAAATAAGGAATTGGTTTAACGATTTTCTAACGTTGGCTTGCCTAGCAAGTGAAATGTTAGGCGCCATCACGGTCCCGTCGGTGGGAAATTTTGGGTCGTGACAGTTGCTATCAGAGCACAGGGTTGCCTAGGTCTCACGATTCACGAGCAAGCTTAGTAGATTCTGGAGGATCGGCATGGAGACGTCTCTTCTTATCTTCCAGAGGCTATGAAGTTTAGGAACAAGTTTCACTTCTATTCTTCTCTGTCGTGCGATTTTTCTTTCTCAATCCTGATTGGACTCTTCTACTCTTATTCTCTCGTAGATGGCGAGAACACGTACCGCTTCCTCAGCTAAGCAGCAGCCAGAGCCTCCAGTGACAGATCCTATGCGGGGCAGAGGTCGAGGCCGAGGCTGTGCCAGAGGCCGAGGTAGGGGCAGGGCTCAGCCTAGGGGCCGAGCAGCAGCCCCAGTATTGGAGCCTCAGATAGAGCTTGATGAGGAGGTTCCATCCCAGACTGTTCCCGCTGGACCAGCTCAGGTTTCGGAGGGGTTCATTGCTACCCCAGTACTTCAAAACGCTTTGGTCCTTTTGGTGGGCCTTATGGAGAGTGTGTCCCAGACTGGCGCATTTCCCATGGCACCAGCAGTCTCTCAGGCTGGAGGAGGAGCCCAGACTCCTACCACTCCCGCTTTGGAGCAGATAGCTCCCCAGTATCAGGATCCAGCAGCTCAGCCAGTTGGATTAGTTCAGCCGGTTATTGCGGCACAGGTCGGAGATGGGCCAGCTATGTCTTCTGAGGTTTTATGGAGATTGGACAGATTTATGAAGCTCTTTCTTGTTCACTTCAGTGGTGCTCCTTCAGAGGATCCCCAGGAGTATCTTGACAACTGTCACGAGATTTTATGGAACATGGGTATAGTGGAGAATAATGGGGTCGATTTTGCTGCATTTCAGATGACAGGTTCCCCCAAGAAATGATGGAGAGATTACTTGTTGACCAGACCAGCTGGGTCACCTGCTCTTACTTGGGACCAGTTCTCCCAGCTCTTCATAGAGAAGTTTATGCCTATTACATTGAGAGAGGAGCCTCGCTGTCAGTTTGAGCGTCTCCAGCAGGGCAGTATGACTGTTACTCAGTATGAGACTCATTTTGTGGATTTGGCCCATCATGCTATTCTTCTGCTTCCCACCGAGAGAGAGAGAGGGTGAGGAGGTTTATTGATGGACTTGCTCAGCCTATTAGATTGCAGATGATTAAGGAGACTGGGAGTGAGATTTCTTTTCAGGCGGCTGCTAATGTCGCTAGACGAGTTGAAATGGTTCTTACTCAGGGAGGTCAGGGGTCTGACAAGAGATCTCGTCATACCGGTAAGTTCAGCGGTGCCTCACCTAGAGGCAGGAGTACTTTTGGTAGAGGTCATCCTCCCAGGCCATTTCATTCAGCGCTCCAGGCATCACACGGTGCCTCAGGTGGTCGTGGCCCTCAGATGCATTATTTCGACCAGCTAACCTATAGTGCACCACCAGATCCTATTAGTGCACCTCCTCTCCAGAGTTATCAGGGTGGTTATTCAGGTCGACAGGGTCAGTTTCAGGGTCAACCATCACAACAGCCGAGGTTATGTTATACTTGTGGTGATCCGAGGCATATTGCTAGATTTTTCCCTCGGGCAACGGGCAGCTCACAGCATCAGAGTTCTCGTGCCATGGTTACGGCACCAGTTGCAGTACCACCTGCTCAGCCAGCCAGAGGCAGGGGTCAGGTAGCCAGAGGTAGGGGCCAGACAATTAGAGATGGAGGTCAGATCGTTAGAGGTGGAGACCAGCCAGCTAGAGGTCATCCCAGGGACGTAGTTCAGTGTGGTGGGGCGCTGCCCCGGTGTTATGCTTTCCCAGCCAGGCCTGAGGCTGAGTCATCTGACACTATTATCACAGGTACTATTTCAGTTTGCAGTAGAGATGCTTCAGTTCTATTTGATCTGGGATCTACTTACTCCTATGTGTCATCCTATTTTGCTTCATATTTGGTTGTGCCTCGTGATTCTTTGAGTGCTCCTGTGTATGTGTCCACACCAGTGGGAGATGCTATTGATGTAGATCGTGTTTAGCGTTTGTGTGTGGTCACCATTAGGAGTCTTGAGACTCGTGTAGATCTTCTACTTCTCGACATGGTTGATTTTTATGTCATACTGGGTATGGATTGGCTGTCACTTTATCATGCTATATTAGATTGTCACGCCAAGACGGTGACCTTAGCCTTGCAGGGGTTGCCTAGATTAGCGTGGAGAGGGAATCTTGGCCATTCTGCCAGCAGGGTTATCTCTTATGTGAAGGCTCGGCATATAGTCGAGAAGGGGTGTCTAGCTTATTTGGCTTATGTCCGCGATTCTAGTGCGGAGGTTCCTTCCATAGATTCAGTGCCGGTTGTTCGTGAGTTTCTAGAGGTGTTTCCTGCAGACCTGCCGGGGATGCCACCCGACAGGGATATCGCCATATCGCATGGCACCGCCAGAGATATTTTCATTCCGCCATATCGCATGGCCCCGCCAGAGTTGAAAGAGTTGAAGGAGCAGTTGCAAGATTTGCTTGACGAGGGCTTCATTAGACCTAGTGTCTCGCCCTGGGGTGCACCTGTGTTGTTTGTGAAGAATAAAGATGGATCGGTGAGGATGTGTATAGATTATCGGTAGTTTAACAAAGTCGCCATCAAGAATAAATATCCATTGCAGAGGATTGATGATTTATTTGATCAGCTTTAGGGTGCCAATGTGTTTTCAAATATTGATTTGAGATATAGCTACCATCAGTTGAGGATTAGGGCATCCGATGTTCCTAAGACAGCTTTTCGGACTCGGTATGGGCATTATGAGTTTCTAGTGATGTCATTTGGGCTGACAAATGCCCCAGCAGGATTCATGGATTTGATGAACCGGGTGTCCAAACCCTACTTATATTCCTTTGTGGTTGTGTTTATTGATGATATCTTGATCTACTCCCACAGTCGAGAGGAGCATGAGCAACACCTTCGGATCGTTCTTCAGACTCTGAAAGACAGCCGGTTATATGCTAAGTTCTCAAAATGTGAGTTTTGGTTGAGTTCAGTTGCTTTATTGGGCCACGTTGTATCAGCAGAGGGTATTCAGGTGGATCCTAAGAAGATTGAGGTAGTCCAGAACTAGCCTAGACCCACATCAGCTACAGAGATCCGTAGTTTCCTGGGTTTGGCGGGCTATTACCATCGATTTGTGGTGGGGTTTTCATCCATAGCATACTCATTGACCATATTGACCCAGAAGGGTGCCCCGTTTAGGTGGTCAGACGAGTGTAAAGCAAGCTTTCAGAAGCTTAAGACAACTTTGACTATGACACCAGTATTGGTGTTACCCATAGGTTCAGGATCTTATACAGTATATTGTGACATAGCTCATATTGGTCTTGGTGCGGTATTGATGCAAGGTGGTAAGGTTATTGCATATGCTTCACGGCAGCTGAAGGTTTACGAGAAGAATTACCATGTTCATGATCTAGAGCTGGCAGCCATTATTCACGCGCTGAAGATTTTGAGGCACTATCTTTACGGCGTGACATGTGAGGTATTCACTGATCATCGGAGCTTGTAGTATTTGTTCAAGCATAAGGAACTCAATTTGAGGCAAAGGAGGTGGCTGGAGCTATTGAAAAACTATGATATCACCATATTGTATCATCCCGGGAAGGCCAATATGGTGGCCGATGCTTTGAGTAGAAAGTCAGTCAGTATGGGTAGCCTTGCATATATGCCAGTTGGTGAGAGACCGCTTGCATTGGATGTTCAGGCCTTGGCCAACCAGTTCGTGAGGTTAGATATTTCTGAGCCCAGCTAAGTTCTAGCTTGTACAGTCGCTCAGTCTTCTTTGTTTGAGCGCATCAGAGATCGACAGGATGACGATTCGCATTTACTTGTCCTTAGAGACACAGTGCGGCACGGCGGTGCCAAGCAGGTTACTATTGGGGATGACGGAGTTTTGAGGATGCAGGGTCGTATTTGTTCGCCTAATGTGGATGGACTTCGTGAGTTGATCCTTGAGGAGTCCCACAGTTTCTGGTATTCTATTCATCCGGGCGCCGCCAAGATGTATCAGGACTTGAGGCAGCATTATTTGTGTAGGCGAATGAAGAAGGACATAGTTGCCTATGTAGCTCGGTGCCTAAATTGCCAGCAGGTAATGTGTGAGCATCAGATACCTGGTGGTTTACTTCAGAGGTTAGATATTTCTGAGTGGAAGTGGGAGCATATCACTATGGATTTTATTGTTGGACTCCCACATACTCAGAGAAAGTTCGATGCAGTTTGGGTTATTGTGGACAGGCTGACTAAGTCAGCGCATTTCATTCATATGGCAATTACCTATTCCTCGGAGCGGTTGGCAGAGATTTATATTCGGGAGATCGTCCGTCTTCACGGTGTGCCCGTGTCAATCATTTCTGATCGAGGTACACAATTTACCTCGCACTTTTGGATGGCAGTACAGCGTGAGTTGGGTACGCGGGTTAAGTTGAGCACAACATTACATCCTTAGATAGACGGGCAATCGGAGCGTACTATTTAGATCTTGGAGGATATGCTACGCGTTTGTGTTATAGACATCGGAGGATCGTGGGATCAGTTCTTTCCCCTTGCAGAATTCGCCTACAATAACAACTACTAGTCAAGCATTCAGATGGCTCCCTATGAGGCATTATATGGTAGGCGGTGTCGGTCGCCAGTTGGGTAATTCGATCTGGGAGAGGCTCGATTGTTGGGCACAGACTTACTATAGGATGCCTTGGATAAGGTCAAGATTATTCAGGATCGACTTCGCACAGCTCAGTCTAGGCAGAAGAGTTATGCTGACCGTAGAGTCCGTGATATTGCATTCATGGTCGGAGAGAGAGTGTTACTTCGGGTATCACCCAGGAAGGGTGTAATAAGATTCAGAAAGAGGGGCAAGTTGAGCCATAGGTATATCAGACCTTTTGAGATTCTGGAGAGAGTGGGAGAGGTGGCTTATAGTCTTGCGTTGCAACCTAGTTTAGCAGTTGTTCATACGGTATTCCATGTGTCTATGCTTCGAAAGTATCACGGCGATCTGTCCCATGTGTTAGATTTCAACTCTGTCCAGTTGGACAAGGATTTGACTTACGAGGAGGAGCCGGTGGCAATTCTAGCCCGGTAAGTTCTCCACTTGAGATCAAAGAGTTACCCTTCCGTACGAGTGAAGTGGAGAGGTCAACCTATTGAGGCAGCTACTTGGGAGTCTGAGTCCGATATGCGGAGTAGATATCCCCACCTTTTCACCAGCCCAGGTACTTTTCTATGTCCATTCGAGGACGAACGGTTGTTTTAGAGGTGGAGAATGTGATGACCCAAAAGGTCATCTTATGTTTTAGAACTCGAATCTGCACTCTTAAGCCTTAAAAATCTCATTTTTACCCGCCTCTATTTGTGTGCACAGTCCGGGCAGGTTTCCGAAAAGCTTTTATGTTGAAAACTAATAAAAATAAGAATTTTTTCCTTAAAAGTTGATTTTAGTTAACTTTGGTCAACATATTTGGTAAAAGGGACCGGATCCGTGCTTTGATGGTCCCGGTAGGTTCGTATCGAACTATGGGACCTGGGCGTATGCCCGGAATCGAATTCGAGGGTCCCTAGCTTGAGTTACGCATTTTTTATGAAGAATAAATGTTTGAAAATTATTTGTTTTTTTGAATTGATTGATATTTTGCACTGTTAGTATCAGGTCCGTATTTTGGTTCTGGAGCCCGGTACAGTTTTATTATTATATTTAAGACTTGTCTGTGAAATTTGGTGAGAAACGGAGTAGATTTGACGTGATTCAGACGTCCAGTTGAGAAAATAGAAATTTTGAAGTGTTCTTGAGAATTTCATTTGATTTGGTGCTAAATTCGTAGTTCTAAGTGTTATTTTTGCGATTCGATCGCGCGAGCAAGTCTGTATGATGTTTTTAGACTTGCGTGCATGTTTGGTTTGGAACCCCGAGGGCTCGGATGCCATTCAACGATGCGCGAGTTGAGTTCAAACCTCAATAAGGCTGCTGGTGCACTAAATCTGGTGTGCCCGCACCAGCAAACCTTTGGTCACAGGTGCGAGCGATAGTCCTGCAGGTGTGACCTAGGCCTGGACTTTATTTTTCCGCAGATGCGGGACCATAGAAGCGGAGACCTTTTCGCAGGTGTGGCCCCACATCCGCACGTGCGGATGCGCATGTGCGACCAAAGCACCGCAAGTGCGAAGGTCGCTAGGCAGTGAGTTCATTTAATTCGGACTCCAGCCATTTTTCTTCTCGTTTCAAAAGGATAGGAGGACTAGGGTGATTTTTCAAAGACATTTTTTTCCCCAAATCATAGGTAAGTGTTCCTTAACTCGCTTCTTTCAATCTTTTACTTCATTTTACAACAATTCAACCTAAAATCTAGAGTTTTCATGATAGAATTAGGGGTTAGGGTAGAAATTAGGGATTTCGGGAATTTGGGGATTTAGATCTCGATATGAGGTCGGATTCCAAAACCAATTACATATTCGGGCTCAGGGGTGAATGGGTAAATGGATTTTGGTCCGAACCTCGGGTTTTGACCAAGCGGGCCCGGGGTCGATTTTCGACTTTTTGGAGGAAAAATTGGGAAATCTGTAATTATTCATTAAAGTTGATTCCTTTAGCAATGTTTGATATTATTGAGTCATTTTAGAATAGATACGAGTGGTTTGGAGGTGAATCCCAACGAAAAAGCTGTGATTGAGAATTTAGTAGCCTTCGGAGGGAGGTAAGTGTCGTGTCTAACTTTGGCTTAAGGGAATAGGTATTATGTGTTCATTTGCTACATGTTTGGTTGTTAAATACAATGTATAGGTGATGTGACGAGCATCTATGCGTCGTTGTCGAGTCATAGCATGCGAGTGAAATTCTATTCTTGTCTATTTTGTAGCCTTAAATTCTACTATCCATGCTTAATGGGTTATTTTAAATGTTGGGTGACTCATATCTGGTTTCACTGAGATTTTGTAACTTTCAAATATTGATTCAAGGTTGATATTACATTGTGCAATTGATTATGGGTAAAATACTGGTTTCTTTGTGATACTCTTATCTATTCGTTATTATTGATTTTGTGATTGGTGAGGAGGAGTGGAAGGCATGAAGGGTGATGCCGTGCATGCATTAATTATATTGTGAGAAAGAGTGTAAAGCACAAAGGGTGATGCCGTGTATATTATGAGAGGTTTAAAGCACGAAGCGTGATGCTGTGTATATTATAAGAGGTTTAATGCACGAAGGGTGATGTCGTGCCGTTCTATTTATTTATTTGGTGAGGTTGAGAGTAAAAGCACAAAGGGTGATGCCGTGCAGTTTTCCTTGCTGCTTTAATTGCTCAATTCATTTAAGGATTTTCGGTTTAATTCTATCTTTTCATTATTCTCACTCTTTATGTTGTATCCCCCCACTATATGTTCCATTCCCATTATTTCTATGTTATTTCTTTATTTACTGTTGTTGCCACTAGCATGATTATATTGTTCCGGTTATATGTGGGTGTCTTGTCCTAGCCTCGTCACTACTTCACCGAGGTTAGGCTCGACACTTACTAGTACATGGGGTCGGTTGTACTGATGCTGCACTCTGCACTTTCTGTGCAGATTTTGATACTGGCTCGGGTTGATAAAGATTTGCTACTGGTCCGCTATCCGGAGACTCAAGGTAGATCTGTCGGCATTCACAGACCTTGAAGTCCCCGTCTATCTTTTATGTCCTACTGTTTTCTTTCATTCAGACAGTTGTATTTCTTTCAGACTATTACTTGTAGTAAATTCTAGAATACTCATGAATTGTGACTCTAGATCCGGGTAGTAGTAATTAATACCGTTTTATGATATTCCGCACTTATTATATTTCATCTTAGTTAATTTTTGTTATTTACTGAATGGAAATAAGGAATTGGTTTAACGATTTTCTAACGTTGGCTTGCCTAGCAAGTGAAATGTTAGGCGCCATCACGGTCCCGTCGGTGTGAAATTTCGGGTCGTGACACCCATATATCACATGTCTAAAATGACTTACTTCGTTTACATATCGGGATCATGTACATGGTTTCCACATTATCAATGTGTACTACTTAACTCAATGCCGCATTTGTTGAATCAATGATATCATTACAATAATTAACCATGTCAGCGCTATTTGTGGTAACCCTTATATATATATATATATTAGGATATAACCTCCTGAAATACCCCTACTTAGTATATTGATGGGTCCTTGAATAATTGCAGCTCAATCTCGAACCCGTTATACCTCTTTGTATTAAATCTATGGGGGTTGAAGGTTCAAACATGTCAAAGAAGAAGCATCATTCAATGATCAAACATATCGGGTGGGAAACTTTATGGTCGTATTTAGGCTAGCACATCATAGAATAAGTGATGGAGGACCGCCAAAGGATTAATTTGAGTGTTCGATGTAGAGATTTAGAGTTGAAGAAATTGAATGGGTTATTCTCAAGATTTTCTCCATGAATATATTGGGTGAATTGTTAAAGGAGGTAAAGTATGTGTAGTCACAGCCTTATGGAATCTTGAAGGAAATAGGCCAAACTATGAGTTTAATGTTTCCCCATCATTGTCCTCTAGGTACCCGGTGTTTCATGTGTCTATGTATAAGAAGGTAGTTGGAAATCCTTTGTCAGTCGTTTCGGTGGAAGCTATTGAAGGTAAAGTTAATGGATAATTGGCTTATGAGAGGTACCTAATTGTCACCCTTATTAGACAAGTCCGGAGTTGAGATTGCCTCCCATGTGCTATGGTGCGGTCTATGAGTCGAGGAGGTCACCTTGAAGGCTGAAAGTGTTGTGGAAAGAAAATATTTTCACTCGTTTGGATAGCAAATGATTGTGGATCGAAAGGTACTTGCTATGTGTTATGATTTAAATATGTGCAGCTCATGTCTAGATATCACTTTTGATAATATAATACTTGTAATGTTGAGATTAGTGTCGCTGATAAATATTGTGATTCTTTTCCGAGTTGTGGATGTGTTGTTAGGTGGTTTTTGTGATTCTCTGGCAGGTGGATGGGCCCCATTTACAGGGGAAACTTTGCCGAATTTTCTAATTTTTTTTGGAATTTAGTCAAAATTTAGGAGCTTGACGTGTGTGAGAAAAGAGATAAGTTATGTTAAGTGTTTGAGGGCAGCCTCTACTTCTCATTCGAGGAGGAATGATCCTACGTGGGGGAGAATGTAAGGTCCCATAAAATTTTGCCAAGAAATTTAAGGTTTTGTGGTGCCGAGGTAGGCTAATGGGTTTGAGGATTGTAGAAAACGAGCCACGGTACGGACTTTTTGGGTTGAAGAATGCACTGAAGTATTGATAGGAATTTTTGGCAGAAGAAGGCGATTCTGCAGTCAATTTCAAGACCGCAGAACTGTTACACGGACCGCATAAGCATCGTAGAGTGGAACAGAAAATGGAAAAATTTTGAAAAACAATTCTGCTAGCCACATAATGATTTTGCTGGTCGCAAAACCATTATGCTTGGCATAATCATTATGCCGGACACATAAAAATATTGTTGGCCACATAATCGACTCTGCTGCCCACATAACGATTCTACTTCCACATAATTGCACCATATAATTGACTTCGGGGGTCATTCTTGGAAATTTTCTTATTCGACTCTATTTTGATATAAGGCCTTAGGGGGTCATTTTGAAGGCAACAATCTAATATTTTTAGAGAGAAGTGAGATTGTTATAGAGAGAGAGAAGGAAACTCTGGGCTAATTGTTCATCAATCCTTGCTCAAGACTTGGAGAATTTACAAGAAAAACTCACAAGATCTTCATCCAAGAGATAAGGTTCTAACCCTAGTCTTCAATTTTGAGTTTAAGCAGAAGTGGGAGATTGGGAGTATGATTCTTGGTTATGAGAGTTGTTATTTATGTATGCGTGTAAATATAAGGAGGGTAAGAATGTAATTGAGCTAATATGAGTAAACTCTTGGTATTGAATGGGTTATGGAGTGAAGGAAATCTTGTAGAAGAACCTTGTGGTCAAATTTGCACACCTAGTGTTTGATAAAATGCTCAAATGAGCTGAAACCATGAATATATTCCTAATTTGTGTTCAATTCTGTTATGTCTCAAAATAGATAGGGATTGCTAGGATTTTCGGAACAGTGTAGTAACTTAAGGAAAGCTCAAGCAAGATATGTTGGCTAAATTACTCTCTTAGAATTGAATTCCATGATGTTCCCGTAAGTTTCAAGTATGGTTGGCTCAAGTTCCTTATTCTCATGTTCTGAGTTGTTCCCTATAAATTCGATTTCCCCGAGTAAGCAAAGTGTTGAAAGATGTATTTACTCAAAACATGTTCATGTCACTCTTACCTCATCATGATCTCCTTAAGGAATGTGTTCAAGTATGGTTTATGTGTTAAAACATTATAACTTCAATTCATGTTTCAAATAAATGTCCGTTAAGCATAACTTGGAAAGAATACTCAATGCGTCTGAAACTTCTATTGCTCATATATATACTTAAGGCCTTGATTTCTAATGTTCACATTGTTGTAAATCAATAAAGATGCTTGAAAGTGAAAGGAGTGAGTTGAAGATATAAAGTGCGGCCACCGTGCCAAGAATGAAAGTTATACTTGTGGCGAATGGTGCCAATGAAATGAGATGATGTAAGAAAGGCTATGAAATGAGCCTTGATTCAACTATTCCAAAAATTACTTCGAAAATACATTTGCCTAAAAGATTATGTCCTCAAGTCGTGCCCCAATGTGGTTGTTTTAACTAATGATATACTTTGCAAGTATTTCCAATGTGATTTGAGTTTTTACATATTCATGAGTTTAAATTGTGCATTTCCCTTTTGGGAAAAAGTATTTCAAGAACAAATGGTGTGCTGCTCGTTATGATTTTAACTTGCGCTTGGATTGCCAATCATTTTACTCCACTTATCAGAAAGAAATGTATTGTGTTTAATGCTTTCATTACTAATGAATCTAAAGTTGATGATCTATGAATGGAAAGATATGAAAGTGTGAAATATGAAACACGTCCATTGTGCCATGAAATAAAAATCATATGTATGTCCAAGAGAGCCAATGAAATAATGATGTTGTAACTGATTGAAAGTACCATTGAGGCTATAAATGGTGTGAAAGGTTATGAGGAAAATTCAATTGTATTTCTGTTTCCCTTGTATGTAATAAAAAATATTTTTGAGAGTAACATTAGTCACTGACGAAGGGTCGGTTGAAATAACCTAAACCCGAAACTACACCTGCCGGTGTAGGAGTGCATTGTGAATATTCCCCTTATTGGGGATGAGATTGATGTGATGAGAATATTCCCCTTAATTGGGATGAGATGATTTCTAGCAAAGAGTGATGTCAATCCACACGGCATTGTGGTGAGACATCCTAGTCGATCGAGTCGTGATCGGACACCATGCCACACACAAGGTGGTGATTGTGATCGTGAATACACATTCGCCTGCATACATTGGGGTGAGGCGGCAGGGCCACTTTGTGTAGAGATTGTAATTGTGAATACACCTCCACCCACATACAATGGGGTGAGGCGGAAGAGCCGTTTTGTGTAGAGAATGTGATTGTAATTACACCTCCGCTCGCACACATTGAGGTGAGGTTGCGGGGCCGCTTTGTGTAGATCGAATGTCTTTGGGTAAGATGGCCTAGCCAATCGGACTCTGTGCAAAAGTCACAGTGGTATATCGGTACTAAATATCTCCCAACCAAAAACAATATTATCTTCATATATCGATTTTCATCTTCACAGTATTATCTTTGTATTTTGAAAATTGTTATGTTTTAACTGGGCATTTAGATATCATTGATCGTTGCTTACTATTTTTGTGGTTCTCCATTTTTATGTTGGCACTCTATTTTGAAAGATGATAGTTAGCTTTACATACTAGTACTATTCCATATGTACTAACGTCCCTTTTTCCTAGGGCGTTGCATCTTGAATCGATGCAGGTGGCTCAACAACGGACAGTTTTGGACCTCGTTAGCAGTTATTCTCCACTCAGCAGGTTTAGGTGAACCATACTTTATTCCGAGATTTATGTCATTTAAAGTTATACTCTACGTTTTGAGGTATAGTCGGGGCCTCCCCGGCACTTCCATTCTAGTGTTCTATTGTACTTAGAGGCTCCGTAGACAGGTGTTGGTGGAGTTTGATGTTGGGTAATGAACTAGAAGTGTTAGTATTTGGCAAACATGTTTTCCCTCGTAATGATGAACTTGTAATATTTTGGAAATTGTAAAATGAATCTCCTTGATTAATGGAAAAGAATGTGGAGCACTTAACTCCTCTCATGTATATTTTTGGCGACTGATTCTTATATTATTAATGGGCAATGTTGGGTAGAAGGCATATTGCAGGCCTGCTTGACCGGGGAATCTCGGTTGAGGGGCGGTCGCGCTACCCAAGGTCGGGGCATGACACAGGCATCTAAGGTGCCTGCCCTCCTCTACCCCGGCCCCGGCTTCTCGCAGCTCAAGCAGGGGGCGTGGGTGTCTGGTCATCATATCCAGTTGTACGTGTCCTCACCATCTGTCAGAGAATAAAAAGACAGAAATTTAGAATCCGAAGTCAAAACTTTTGCACGATAAGGAATCAAAGAAGTGAAGCTTTTCCTAATAGTTCCATAGCCTCCCGAAGATAAGCACAGATGTCTCCATACCGATCCGCGAGACACTACTAAACCTGCTTGTGACTCATAATACCTATGAATCTAGTGCTCTGATACCAAGTTGTCACGATCCCAATTTTCCTCCGTAGGACGTCGTGACGGCACCTAGTCTCCAAGACTAGGTAAGCCTAATAAGTAGGGGGAATAACTGAAATATTAAGCTAAAACGCAAAATGCCAACAACTGTATTAAATAAAAAAAACTGCAACCCAAGTATAAACAACTCCTAAACCCGGTAGATATAAGTCACAAGCTCCAAAGAGAATTACTAAATATCCCTATACATCAGAGTCTGATGACGATAAGGAAAAAATATAATAAAGATAGAGGGGGACTTCGAGGTCTACGGACGCTGGCAGATGTACCTTGAAGTCTCCACGTACGGACTAGCTCACCGATCCCTGGTCTGGTAGGCAGTACATGGATCTGCATAAAAAGATGTACAGAAGCGTAGTATGAGTACACAACGACAGTATCCAGTAAGTGACAAGCCTAACCTCAGCAGAGTAGTAACCAGGTTTGGTCAGGGACCTATTGGAAATAATAATAAACAAGGCAGAAGATATAATAATATAATCCAATGACTTAGAAGTGAAATAATGAGAATTTACAGAAGGTAATAACACGGAATCAAAGAAATACAAATACAACATGAAAGGAAAGTACAAATCTTACAAGTTAAGGAACAACAACAACAACAATACAGCAAAATAGAGGAAATCAACAGGGGCACTCCTGAGGTACCGCCTCGTAGTCCCAAAAGTAAATATCTCACAATATTTCCTTATATCAACGCGGGAGCCTTTATATTTTGTTTTGAAAAATTATTTTCCCGAAATATCATCCCGCGTTTTAGCCCACCTTATCACATCGCATGACTTCTAGTAGTTCCCCTACTAGCCACGCGCATCAAGCCCACCTTACCTCATCGCATGCGTTTCAACACCAAGACTTTATACCACCGCATGAGTATCAATAATCACAACAGCACGACAGAAACCTCGTGCAAACAATAAAAACCGCACGGTAGAAACCTTGTGCAACAATAAAAACCGCACGGCAGAAACCTCGTGTAACAACCAAACAATCATCGCAATAATAATCACGGAAATCAAAACATAACAACTGAAAGAATGATATTTCAAGGATAGCAAACTCAAGTAAAGAATTGTCACGACCCAAAATTCCCATCTTCGAACCGTGATAGCGCCTAACATTTCACTTGCTAGGCAAGCCAACGTTAGAATAATATTAACCAATTTTTAAATAATTTTTAAATTTATTAATAACAAAGAACGATTGCAGAAGTAAAGTCTGAAATATAGTGAATAATCCAAAAAAACAACGGTGTCTAAATACCATCCCATAATTTGGTGTCACAAGTACACGAGCTTCTAGAATAAATACAAATAAGGTCCGGAATAAAATAAAGCTGTCTGGAAATAAACACACAGCTAAAGTAAAGTAGACGGGGACTTCAGAACTACGGACGTTGTGCAGTTATACCTCAAGCCTCCTCTGAGTAGCTAAAATTCGAGCAAGTCTATGGTACGCCGCTGAGACCAACTCCAAAATCTGCACAAGAAGAGCAGAGTGTAGTATTAGTAAAACCGACCCCATGTACTGGTAAGTGATGAGCCTAACCTCGACAAAGTAGTGACGAGGCTAAGGCGGGTCACTTACATTACCTGTACACAATATTAGCAACAACAACAATAATAGAAATAAATCAGGTAACTCATTTATAATAATTGAAGCCAATTCAGCAGTCATAACCAATTATTATTTCCATCAATTCTGTTGCAACGTGCAACCCGCTCTCCAAATATATTCACATTCAATTCTGTTATATAATTATTTTTAATCAAGTATATATTTTGACTTTTAAATAAGTCTATTGCGGCGTGCAATCCGATGCCCCAAATATTGACTTTTAATAAGTCTGTTGCGGCTTGCAACCCGTTCCTCCACTATGGACTTTTTAATAAGTCTGTTGCGGCGTGCAACCCGATCCTCCAATATATCCATTTCAATCAATTCTATTGCGGCGTGCAACTCGATCCTCCAATATATCCATTTACCAATTCTTATAGAAGAAATTTCCCCAATAAATACAATAATTAATATAAAATTATAAGACAACAAGCATACAATAATTATGATTTAATTATGAAACAAACAATGACAAATAGTAAATTATTATGGAAATCAGGGAGAAAATAGGCAGTTTAATATTTAATATGCTAAATGTCAAATAACAATTAAGACACATAATTCAAATAGCATGTAACAATTAATGCAGAAATTCACGAATTAATTTTTGACAAAGAATAGGAGAGAAACAATTATTAAAATAATTAATTCATGATTTAAAATGATTTATGAATTTTTATGTAATTATGCAAATAATTAATTTGACTACGTATAGACACTCGTCACCTCGCCTATACGTCGTTCACATGCATTTCACATAACAAATAGTTTAAGGGTTCTATTCCCTCAAGCCAAGGTTAACCACGACGCTTACCTCGCTTGACAAATTCCAATCAATTACTCGACCACAGCTTTTCCTTTTAAATTTGTCTCCAAAAGCTTCAAATCTATTCATAAACAATTGAATATACTCAATACGAATCATATGAATTAATTCCATATGAATTTACTAATTTTCCGGATAAAAATTTGAAATTCATTAAAATATTCGACAGTGGGACCCACATCTCAAATCTCGTAAAACTTGCGAAATTCGAACACCCGTTCCGATATGAGTCCAACCATACAAAATTTATCAAATTCCGATGTCAAATGGACCTTCAAATCATAAATTTTCGTTTTTGGAAGATTTTATAAAAATCTGATTTTTCTACCATAAATTCACGGATGCATGATATAAATGAGTATGAAATCATGAAATATAATCAATATAGGATAAGGAACACTTACCTCAATGTTTTTCCGTAAAAATCGCCCAAGATTCGCCTTACCCGAGCTCAAAAATTTGAAATGGTTGAAAATGGGTCGAAACTCCATTTCCACAACTTAAGTTCTGTTTTTCAGATTTTTATTCATCGCGATCGCGGAAATTCATTTGCGACCGCGTAGAACAAAATTTGCCCAGGTTTGTTTAACACTACGCGATCGAGTATAAGGCCATGCGATCGCAGAGAACAATTTCCCAGCCTTACGCAATCGCGTACAGGTTTATGCGATCGCGTAGCACAATTTCGGTGCTTCAGCTTCTGCCTCATTCCTTCTTCGCGATCACAACTTTGAGCTCGCGTTCGCAGTGCACTGGGAGCTAGCCTTTCGCGTTCACGTGCCTATCTTCGCGAATGCGAAGAGTAAAACTCACGGCGTAAAATTTTCTCTTCGCAATTGCAAGAATGGCTTCACGATCATGAAGCACAATGCACCATATGACAACAGAAGCTCAAAACCTAGATTTTCTAAGTTCAAAATCATCCCGTAGCCTATCCGAAACTCACCCGAGCCCTCGGAGCTCCAAACCAAACATGCACCCAAGTCCTAAAATACCATACAAACTTGCTCGCATGATCAAATCGCCAAAAGAACACCTAGAACTATGAATCGGATATCAAATCAAAGAAAGTTTTCAAGAAAACTTTAAAACCTATATGTTCGCAACCGGATGTCCGAATCACGTCAAATCAACTCCGATTCTCACCAAATTCGACAGACAAGTCATAAATATTATAGTGGACCTTTACTGGCTCCGGAACCAAAATACAGACCCGGGGTTAATAAATCCAACATCAGTAATTTCTTAAAAATTATTAAGCTTTGAAGCTTTTAATCTTTCATCAAAATTTCATATCTCGAGTTAGGGACCTCAAAATTCGATTTCGGGCATACGCCCAAGTCCCAAATCATGATACGGACCTACTGGAATTGTCAAAATACTGATCCGAGTCCATTTGCTCAAAATGTTGACCAAAGTCAACTCAGTTGAGTTTTAAAGTTCTATCTCACCTTTTAATCCATTTTTCACATAAAAACATTCCGAAAAATTGTACGGACTGTGCACGCAAGTCGAGGAATAATAATTAATGCTTTTCAAGGTCTTAGAACATAAAATTACTTATTAAATTTAAATATGACATTTTGGGTCATCACATTCTCCACCTCTAAAATAAACATCCGTCCTCAAACGAATATAGAAAAAAAAATACCTGAGCTGGTGAATAAGTATGGATATTTACTCTGCATGTCCGACTCGGACTCCCAGATAGATGCCTCTACCGGCTGACCTCTCCATTGCACCGGAACTGAAGAATAACTCTTAGACCTCAACTGTCGGACCTGCCGGGCTAGAATAGCCACCGGCTCCTCCTCGTAAGTCAAATCTTTATCCATTTGGACTGAGCTAAAATCTAACACATGGGACAGATCACCATGATATTTTCGGAGCATAGACATATGGAACACCGGATGAACCGCTGATAAACTAGGTGGTAATGCAAGCTTGTAGGCTACTTCACCTACCCTTTCAAGAATTTCAAAGGGTCCGATATACATAGGGCTCAACTTGCCCTTCTTTCCAAACCTCATTACACCTTTCATAGGTGAAACTCGGAGCAATATTCTTTCTCCAACAATGAATGCAATATCACGAACTTTACGGTCGGCATAACTCTTTTGCCTAAACTGAGCTGTGCGAAGTCGATCCTGAATAATCTTGACCTTATCCAAGGCATCTTGTACCAAATTGGTACCCAATAACCAAGCCTCTCCCGGTTCAAACCAGCCAACTGGAGAATGGCATCGCCTTCCGTATAATGCCTCATATGGAGCCATCTGAATGCTCGACTGGTAGCTATTATTATAAGCAAACTCCGCAAGTGGCAAGAAATGATCCCAAGAACATCCAAAATCTATAACACAAGCGTGAAGCATATCTTTCAATATCTGAATGGTGCACTCTGACTGTCCGTCCATCTGTGGATGAAATGCTGTACTCAACTCAAACTACGTGCCTAACTTACGTTGTATAACCCTCCAGAAATGTGAGGTAAACTGTGTACCTCGATCTGAAATAATAGACACGGGCACACCGTGAAGGCGGACAATCTCATGAATGTAAATTTCAGCTAATCTTTCTGAAGAATAGGTAACTGCCATTGGAATGAAATGTGCTGACTTGGTCAACCTGTCCACAATGACCCAAACGGCGTCGAATTTCTCTAAGTCCGTGGAAGCCCAATAACAAAATCCATAGTGATACGCTCCCACTTCTACTCAGGAATTTCTAACTTTTGAAGCAATCCACTAGGTCTCTGATGCTCGTACTTAACTTCCTGACAATTCATACACCGAGCTACATATGCAACTATATCCTTCCTCATTCTCCTCCACCAATAATGTTGCCGCAAATCTTGATACATTTTGGCAGTACCTGGATGAATAGAATACCGGGAACTATGTGCATCTTCAAGAGTTAATTCAGGAAGCCCATCCATATTAGGCACACAAATACGACTCTACATTCGCAGAACTCCATCTTTCCCCACAGCAACTTGTTTGGCATCACTGTGCCGCACCGTGTCCTTAAGGACAAGTAAATGAGGATCATCATACTGCCTCTCTCTGATGCGCTCATATAAAGAAAACCGAGCGATTGTGCAAGCTAGAACCCAACTGAGTTCTGAAATATCTAGCCTCACGAACTGATTATCCAAAGTCTGAACATCTGCATCTAATGGCCTTTCACCAACCGGAATATATGCAAGACTGCCCATACTCATAGCCTTTCTACTAAAAGCATCGGCCACCACATTGGCCTTTTCGGGGTGATACAAAATGGTGATATCATAGTCTTTCAATAACTCCAACCATCTTCTCTGCCTCAAATTAAGATCTTTTTGTTTGAACAAATACTAAAGGCTACGATGACCAGTAAATACCTCACACGAGACACCGTAGAGGTAATGCCTCCAAATCTTCAGTGCATGAACAATGGCTACCAGTTTTTAGTCATGAACAAGGTAATTCTTCTCGTGAAATTTCAACTGCCGCGATGCATATGCAATCACCCTTCCATCTTACATTAATACTGCACCAAGCCCAATGTGAGATGCGTCATAATATACCGTATACGATCCTGAACCTGTGAGTAATACCAACACTGGCACCATAGTCAAAGCAGTCTTGAGCTTCTAAAAGCTCAACTCACACTCGTCTGACCATCTGAATAGGACACCTTTCTGGGTTAGTCTGGTCAATGAGCTTGCTATAGATGAAAACCCTTCCACAAATCCCCGATAATAAACTGCAAAACCCAGGAAACTCTGGATCTCTGTAACTGAAGTAGGTCTAGGACAATTCTGAACAGCCTCAATCTTCTTAGGATCCACCTTTATGCCTTCTGCCGATACAACATGACCCAAAAGGCAACTGAGTCTAACCAAAACTCACATTTTGAAAACTTGGCATATAACTGATTATTCTTCAAAGTGTGAAGCATACTTCGAAGATGTTGCTCATGCTCCTCTCGACTGCTGGAGTAAATCAAGATATCATCAATGAATACAACCACAAAAGAATCCACATAAGGCTTGAACATACGATTCATCAAATCCATAAATGCTGCTAGTGCATTTGTCAACCCAAATGACATCACTAGGAATTCGTAATGCCCATACCGAGTTCGAAAAGCTGTCTTAGGGACATCAGTGCCCTAATCTTCAATTGATGGTAACCGAACCTCAAATCAATCTTCAAAAATACCTTGGCACCCTGAAGCTGATCAAATAAGTCATCAATTCTTGTCAACGGATATTTGTTTTTGATAGTGGCCTTATTCAACTGCCGATAATCTATACACATCCGCATAGAGCCATATTTATTCTTTACAAATAGTATTGGTGCACCCCAGGGCGAGACACTGGGTCTAATGAATCCCTGATCAACCAAGTCCTGTTTCATTGTGCAACCCGCTCTCACAATATATTCACATTCAATTATGTTATATATTTATTTTTAATCAAGTATATATTTTGACTTTTAAATAAGTCTATTGCGGCGTGCAATCCGATCACCCAAATATTGACTTGTAATAGGTCTGTTGCGGCGTGCAACCCGATCCTCCAATATGGACTTTGTAATAAGTCTGTTGCGGCATGCAACCCGATCCTCCAATATGGACTTTTTAATAAGTCTGTTGCGGCGTGCAACTCGATCATCCAATATATCCATTTAAATCAATTTTGTTGCGGCGTGCAACCCGATCCTCCAATATATCCATTTACCAATTCTTATAGAAGAAATTTCTCCAATAAATGCAACAATTAATATAAAATTATAAGGCAACAAGCATACAATAATTATGATTTAATTATGAAACAAACAATGACAAATAGAAAATTATTATGGAAATCAGGGAGAAAATAGGCAGTTTAATATTTAATATGCTAAATGTCAAATAACAATTAAGACACATAATTCAAATAGCATGTAACAATTAATGCAGGAATTCAAGAATTAATATTTGACAAAGAATAGGAGAGAAATAATTATTATAATAATTAATTCATGATTTAAAATAATTTATGATTTTTCAATGCAAACAATTATTTTGACGACGTATAGACACTCGTCACCTCACCTATACGTCATTCACATGCATTTCACATAACAAATAGTTTAAGGTTCTATTCCCTCAAGTCAAGGTTAGCCACGACACTTACCTCGCTTTGCAAATTCCAATAAATTACTCGACCACATCTTTTTCTTTTAAATTTATCTCCAAAAGCTTCACATCTATTCATAAACAATTGAATATACTCAATACGAATCATAGGAATTAATTGCATATGAATTTACTAATTTTTCGGATAAAAATTTGAAATTCATTAAAATATTCGACAGTGGGACCCACATCTCAAATCTCGGAAAAACTGACGAAATCCGAACTCTCATTTTGATACGAGTCCAACCATATAAAATTTATCAAATTTCGATGTCAAATGGACCTTCAAATCTTAAATTTTTATTTTTGGAAGATTTTATAAAAATCTGATTTTTCTTCCATAAATTCACGGATTTATGATATAAATGAGTATGAAATCATGAAATATAATCACTATAGGATAAGAAACACTTACCCCAATATTTTTCAGTAAAAATCGTCCAAGAATCGCCTTACCCGAGCTCAAAAATTTGAAATGGTTGAAAATGGGTTGAAACCCCATTTCTAGAACATAAGTTCTGTTTTTCAGATTTTTATTCATCGCGATCGCGGAAATTCGTTTGCAATCGCGCAGAACAAAATTTTCCCAGATTTGTTTAACACTACGCGATCGCGTATGCCATGCAATCGCAGAGAACAATTTCTCAGCCTTACGCGATCGCGTACAGGTTTATGTGATCGCGTAGCATAATTTCGGTGCTTCAGCTTCTGCCTCATTCCTTCTTCCCGATCGCAGCTTTGAGCTCGCATTCGCAGTGCACTGGGAGCTAGGCTTTCGCGTTCGCGTGCCTATCTTCGCGAACGCGAACAGTAAAACTCACAGCTTAAAACACTGATCCGAGTCTGTTTGCTCAAAATGTTGACCAAAGTCAACTTAGTTGAGTTTTAAAACTCTATTTCACCTTTTAATCCATTTTTCACATAAAAACTTTCCGAAAAATTGTACAGACTGCGCTCACAAGTCGAGTAATAATAATTTGTGCTTTTCGAGGTCTTAGAATACAGAATTACTTATTAAATTTAAATATGACATTTTGGGTCATCACAAGAATCCCACAATTAAATAAGGAATATGAAATCAAAAAAGTAGGTAATTCAACTAAGCATGTAGTAGAAGTTGCAAATAAGAGATAAGATATGTAGACATATGAAATTAGGCTAAATATAATAACTATACATGCTAAAGTAACTCATTTAATGCATAAAAAGGAAACTACTTTGATAAAATCGGAATTTCAATATTTATCCCGTGTTTGCACTCGTCACCTCGCGTACACGGCCGTCACATGTCGCAAATTATCACAACAATACCAAATCCTAAGGGAGAGTTTCCCGCACACAAGGTTAGACAAGTCACTTACCTCAAACCTCGCTCAATCAATCAATAAGGCCTTTCCCTCGATTTCCCAACTCCGATCGGCTCAAATCTAGACAAAACAATTTCATACTATAAATATAACTATAGGAAACTAGTTAAAATGATTAAATTACGACTTTAACAAAGAATTGAAAAATTGCTCCACAACGTCAACTCAGGACCACGTCTCGGAATCCGACCAAAGTTACAAAAACCGAACGCCCATTCGATATCGAGTCCACCATTTAGGAATTATCCAAATCCGACCTCATTTGGCCTTTCAAAACCCAAAAATGTGGTCTAAGAACTATACACCTTTTTCTCCCAATTTCTCAACCCAACATCCTTAATTAAAAGAAGAAATTAATGATATATTAGTGGAAATTAATCAAAAATGAGTCAAGAATCCTTACCCAAATTTTTTCTCTGAAAATCCTCCGAAATCGCTGTCACGACCCAATTTCACTTATAGGTCGTGATGGCGCCCAACACTATAGCTAGGCAAGCCAACTAATAAATTAAACATATATCGATAAAATTTAAATCCAAAAAAAATATAAACACCAAATTCTACCAATGTGTGTGCCAAGACTTGGTGTCACAAGTGTATGAGCATCTAGTAGATTATACAAAACATCTAATACTGTCTGAAATAAAAATAGACAGAATGAAAAATACAAGGAGAGACACTAGTAGATGCAGAACTGCTCAGAAAGGGAACTCACCACTATGCCCCTGGATAACGTGGGTGTAAGACGATAGGCCCCCCACTAGTAATTGCCTCAGGTCCTGCACAAAAAGTGCAGCAAGTGTAGTATGAGTGTGTAACAATGTGTACCCAGTAAGTATCAAGCCTAATCTCGAAGTGGTAGAGACGAGATGGACGACTTTGACACTTACTATGGGTCAATAATAATAATTAAAATACAACTAGAATATCTAAATCAGCATGATTCACAGAATTTACAATAATTTATTTAACCAACAAAAATAATCAAATTCCTTCAAATGCAACAATTTTCAATATATTAATTAAATTCCGTCAATTCAAATAATTTCCAATTTATCAATTAATCTCATTTACAGGAATAACAATTAATTCCTTAACAAGCAGGAATAATAATTCATTAAATTCCAAGGATTCACAAATTTATCAATTAGCTTCGCAAACTGAAATAAACTATTAAGGTATCCTGTAATTATTATTATTAAGCACGATTTCTGACGAGTACGTACGGCCCGATCCAGAGTGTCGTGTACACTGCCGAGGGACGTGCGACACGATCTATAGATGCATCTATCCTGCCGAGGCATTCAGACCGCTCCACAAGAAAAGAAGACATTTTTCTTATGTACCTCCGGGAATGAGAGTATGTTTATTATAAGATAAATTCGAGAGGATGAACAATTTCTTTTAACAATTTATTTAATCTAAACAAAAATTAAGAATATGAAGGCTTAATCTTTTACTACCTTTCATAACAATTCACATTATACACATAAAATAATTTAATTAATAAAGAATACAATTTACACAAGTAATTCATGCTTTGCGTCTTAAACTACCCGGACTTTAGGATTAATAGTAGCTACGCACGGACTCTCGCCATCTCGTGCTTACGTAGCCCCCACAATTAGCAACAATTATTTAATTTAATCCCTATGGGGTAATTTCCCCTCACAAGATTAGATAAGAGACTTACCTCGTCTCAAAGTCCACTTTTCGATTACCACGTCGCGTTGAATTCTCGATTCGACGCAGAAAAATCTGAAACTATCCAAATATTATACAAAATAATTAATATATGCTAAATGATTCGAAATTTATCTATTAAATAAATTACCTTATCCAAAATGGTAAAATTCCTAAAATTTACCCCGGGCCCACGTGCCCCGATTCCGGGAATTTTCAGATGAAAATGTTGCCCATAACCTCAAGAACTCAAATATATAATTTCTACCCAATTCCATAACTATTTTCGTGGTTAAAATCTCACTTTTATAAAAATCTAGGTTTTTCACCTAAACCCTTGATTTCTAAGATTTACTAGTTATAATCTATGTATTTAACTCAAGGTGTGTAGAATTAACTTACCTTCCGATTGCTAATTGAAACCCCCCTCTCAAAAGCTCTGAAATCGCCCAACAATGGATGAAAAATATAAAGAAATGGACTGAGTTTTCGTTTGTTTTAAGGTTCTGCCCAGACAGAATTTTCGCACCTCCGGAAGGAGTACCGCACATGCGGCTTTCGAACCTACGGAAATTCCTCGCAGGTGCGCATTTTCCCTCTTTTCCTAGTTCCGCACCTGCGGAAGAAGTGCTCGCTTCTGCGCAAGCGCAGGTGAGCCCATTCCTTCGCACCTGCGCATCAGGCATTCGCACTTGCGCGTTCGCAGGTGCGCCAAAATACTTCGCACCTGCAATGGTTGGGCAAGCTCCTCTCCTTCGCACCTGCGATTGATGGCTCGCACCTACGGCTGTCCAAGCGCATGTGTGATTATGACAGTAGTTGGGAGCTTCAGTCCTTGCTCAATTTCTCAATATTGGTCCGAGCCTCGTCCGGTTAACACTCGGGACCCCCGGAGCCCCGCCCGAACATACTAACATATTTGAAATCATAAAACGGACTCGCTCGAACTCTCGGAACGTGTAAAATAACATCAAATGTAAGAATCATACCCTAAACCAAATTGATTCAAACTTAAAATTTTCAAGTTGTTCAATTTACTTCCAATGCGCCGAAATATACTTAAACTACTCGGAATGACATAAAATTTTGGGTGCAAGTCTTAAATAACTATATGGAACTATTCCCAAACTCGAAATTTCAAACAGACTTCAATTACTCAAAAACCTGCTCCAAACCATATTTAAAGAATTTTAAACCTTCAAATAGTTAATTTTTACTATTAAGCGTCAAAACGCTCCCGGGTTAACCAAAATCCGATTCGGACATACGCCCAAGTCCAAAATCATCATACGCACCTCTTGGAACCGTTAAATCTCGATTCCGGGGTCTTTTTCTCAAAATGTTGACCGAAGTCAAACTTGGCCATTTAAAGCCAACTTAAGGAACCAAGTGTTTCGATTTCAACCCAAACACTTCCAAATCCCGAACCAACCATCCCCGCGAGTCATAAATTAATAAAAGCATGTTCGGAGAGTTTTATTTTAGGGAACGTCTTTCTAAAAATTAAAATGACCAGTTGGGTCATTACATTCGCGTCTCAATCCGAGCTCTTAAAGTCTCAAAATGAAAATGACAGCAAACACTCGATTTTGAAATTTTAATCTGCTGTCGAGGTGTTTACACTAAGCGATTGCAGAAATTCCCAAGCGATCACGTACAACAAAATAAGTTGCCCCAACCAAATGACCTACGCGAGCGCGGTAGGCACCGCGCGAATAACAAATACCTAGGCCTTACGCGATCGCAGAGTGGCAAACGCGTTTGCACAGAATAACAAGTGTGAACCCAACTACCTTACTTCCTCTTCGCGAACGTGGCTTAGCCCACGCGTTCGCGATGCTCTACCTGGCCAACTTACTATATTTTATTTTCCAAACTAATTCTTTATATATATAAATATTCTCATATTATCTCTAATTTATTTTTATTATTTAATATTTTTTTATTTTATACTAAACTTGAGTTATGCGGTCATATCTGCTATATGATCTTTTCATCATAATAGACAAAAATAACTTTCTCAGCTCAAATTTAAATACGATTTATCCTTCTTTTTCCTTTATGATGGAATTTTTTATTTTTAATTTTCTCTATTTTGTTTGTTATTTTTGCTATTATATTATTCAATACTTTATAGTATTACATTGCCATGTGGCTTTTTATTAGCTTGTGTGAATTTAATTTTCACCTCTACCACTCTCATTTTAATATAATACAGATAAAAATTAAAAATTATTTCAATAGTAATTTTGACTCTATTACTCATATTCCAAAATATGATTTTTCTTATCATATTTCAAAAAAGAAAAATTTTATCTGAAATTCAAATAAGTCTTATCCTTCTATTTATTAAATTGGACTGCATTTTTAAAAAATCATCTTATGCTTTCAAACATAAACTAACTGCATTCAATTCAAATATTAATCATAAAAAATATTTTTTTTAATTTGTTTGAACGCATTATATCTAACTGCTGTAATGATATTTTCACTATCATTTTATATTTTTCTACGTAATATTTATAAAAATATAAAAATTATAAAATAGAAGAAAATAGATCATGTGGTTAAAGCTTTCAAATCTATTTACTATAAATATATGAGTCAATCTTAATTGATATTTACCATAAATTAAATTTGATCAAATCTAATTTGTCTTAATCCTTATTAGATTTGTCTAAATCTATTTAGATTATGTCTTAGAAGTGCCAAGTGGCATTTTCTCAAATTTGTACGGAGCAAGAACTTCATTTTCTTGACCATATCTTCCCATACTAGCAAATTTTCTTAGTGCCTGTGATCTTCATTTGCCAAAAAATATGCACACTTGTTTGCCGATCTCCAATATCCATTTTTCTTGATCATCTCTAAAAAGTTCTCTCAAAATCAGCATCTCTATTTTGGATCTTCACACTACCATCAATATTCTATCTAGTCTATCCTACCGAAGGAGTTTCACTAAATGCTACTAGTAGCTAGTGTATTTGCTGTTGTACATATGTGATTTGTAATTCCGATAAGGTCAAGTGATTAATCACAGGAAACTCGGCGATAGATTATAGTTTCTTCACGTTCCTCTAATAGATGTTCAAGAAAAATCGAAGCAAAGAGTTGTTCGGTGCACAAAACTATCGCTATATGCACGGAATCCTGGAAAGGGCGGATCATAAGGATCTATTGTACGCAGTCTTATACTGCATTTTTGCAAGAGGTTATTTGCACGGCTCGAACCCATGATCTCCTGGTCACATGGCAGCAACTTTATCAGTTACGCCAAAACTCCCCTTCGAAAAATGGAAGCAAATTAACTTAAAAACTCGATATGTATTTGGTTTGGTATGGTTATGGCATTGAACAAGATAAGATTGAACCAAATTATGAATTTATTTATTGTTATATGATTTTTTCTTTAAAAATTAGACAGACTAACATGACTATTATACAAGATCCATCTTTTAAATCTAAATGCTCGTTTTAAAGTGTAGTAACTTACTTAATCAACAAATGTTGTTTAAATAATCTCTTGTTCTTTCATTTTTACAAGCTAATATATTATTACGGCATCTCTCTTTTTTGATTGTGAGATACCTTATTTAATAATTCTTAATGTAAACGAAACATATTTTAGTTTTTTCATTCATTAGTTTGGCATACATATTGAAAATGTGATGACCCAAAAGGTCATCTTTAAATTTAATAATTAACTCTGTGTTTTAATACCTTAAAAAGCACTATTTATCATTTCTCGACTTGGCAGTCCGTATAATTTTTCGGAAAATTTTTATGTGAAAAATTGATTAAAATGTGAAATACAGCCTTAAAACTCAATTAAGTTGACTTTGGTCAATATGTTTAGCAAACGGACCCGGATTAGTATTTTGAAAATTCTGGTAGGTCTGTCTCATAATTTGAGACTTGAGCGTATGCCCGGAATTTAATTTGGAGGTCCCTAGCTCAAGTTATGGCCATTTAACGGAAACTAGAAATTTAAAGGCTAAAAATTTTCAAAGTTTGACCACGAATTTGACTTTTTGATTTCGGGGCCGGAATCCGATTCAGGAAATTGGAATAGCTCTGTTATGTCATTTATGACTTGTGTGCCAAATTTGAAGTCATTCTGGATTCATTTAACATGTTTCGGTACAAGATTTGTAAATTGAAAAGTTTGAAACTCAAAAGTTCGAATCGAGGCGTGAATTGTAATTTTAGCGTTGTTTGATGTAATTTGAGGTATCGACTAAGTTTGTATGATGTTTTAGAACTTGTTGGTATATTGGGTTGAGGTCCCGGGGTCCTCGGGTGGATTCCGGATGGTTAACGGATCAAAATTTGGACTTAAGGAAAAATGAGAAATTTTGGCCTTCTAGTGTAATTGCGCCTACTGATTTTAGACCGCAGATGCGGGCTCGTAGAAGCAGTCAAGTTTTCGCAGAAGCGAAAACCGCAGATGCTATCAAGTTTCCGCAGATGCGGTCAAGTTTTCGCGGATGTGAAAATGCTGGACAGAATACATAAAAATCGGGAGTTAGCCATTTTTACTCATTTTTGAGTTTTGAGTCTCGGATTTAGGCGATTCCAAAGTGATTTTTCACGACTTTGAATTGGGTAAGTGTTCTTTAACCAAAAGTTATTATATTTCATAAATCCATGTCTATATTCATCATTTATTTTGGATTTAGATGGAAGAAATTGGAATTTTTGTAAAACTTTTCAAAAATAAAAATTTAAGATTTGAAGGTCCATTTGACATCGGAATTTGATAATTTTTGTATGGTTGGACTCGTATCGGAATGGGTGTTCGGATTTCGTAAGTTTTTCCGAGATTCGAAATGTGGGTCCCAGTGTCGATCTTTGAGATGAATTTCGGATATTAATCCGAAAAATTAGTAAATTCATATGGAATTAATTCCTACGATTTGTATTGAGTAGATTTAATTGTTTATGACTAGATTTGAGGGAATAGAACCCTTGAATTATTTGCTACGTGAATTTCATGTGTAACGATGTATAGGCAAGGTGACGAGTGCCTATACTTTGTCAAATTAATTATTTGCTTAATTATTTAAACATCTTAAATTATTTTAAGATACGAATTAATTGTTATAATAATTGCTTCTCTCCTATTCATTTTTAAATATTAATTCTTGAATTCCTACAATAATAGTTACATGCTTATTTGATTTATGTATCTTAATTTCTACTTGACATTTAGCATATTAAAAATTAAACTGCATATTTTCTCCCTGATTTCCACAATTAATTGTTACTTGTCATTGTTTGTTTCATAAATAAATTATAATTATTGTATGCCTTGATGTTTAATAGTTTTTCATTGAATGTGGTATTTATTGGAGTATGTTTATTACATTTAAAAGTTATTAAAATATATGGGCGGATCGGGTTGCATGCCGCTACGGAAATGAAAATAAATATATTGGGGGATCGGGTTGCATGCCGCAACAGATTTATTTAAAAGTTTATATTGGGGGATCGGGTTGCACACCGCAATAGAGTTATTCTATGTTTATATTGGGGGATCGGGTTGCACGCCGCAATGAAAACAAGTTGAGGGATTGTGACTGCTGAATTGACTTCAATTATTGATATTATTTACCGGTCTTACTACCATTGTCATTATTATTATTATTATTATTATTATTATTATTATTATTATTATTATTATTATTATTATTATTATTATTATTATTATTATTATTATTATTGTTTACATGTTAATGTAAGCGACCTACCTTAGTCTCGTCACTACTTTATCGTGGTTAGACTCGGCACTTACCAGTGCATGGGGTCGGTTATATTGATACTACACTCTGCACTTCTTGTGCAGATTTCAGAGTTGGTCCCAGCAGCGTACTATAGATTTGCCCGGATACAGCTACCAGTGGAGACTTGAGGTATAACTGCACAGCGTTCGCAGTTCTGAAGTCCCCTTTTATCTTATCTCAACTGTGTTATATATTTCAAACAGCTTGAATTTTATTCAGATCATTATTTATATTGTTCTAGAAGCTCGTGCACTTGTGACTCCAGTTCTGGGATGTTATTTAGATATCGCGTTTATTATGGATTACTCACTTTATTTCCGCATTTGTTTCCTTGTTATTGATTAATTTAAAATTTTGTGAGAATGGTTAGCTATATTCTAACGTTGGCTTGCCTAGCAAGTAAAATATTAGGCGCCATTAGAGTCCCGTAGGTGGGAATTTTGGGTCATGACAGTTGGTATCAAAGCACTAGGTATAGGTCTCACGAGTCACGAGCAAACTTAGTAGAGTCTGAAGGATCGGTACGGAGACGTCTGTACTTATCTTTCAAAGGCTATGAAGTTTAAGAACAATATCACTTCTTTCGTATCCTGTCGTGCGATTTTATTCTATCATCAATAATTGAACCATTCTATTCTTATTCTCTCATGGTTGGAGAGAACACGTAATACATCTACCGACGGACAGAGACCAGATCACTCGGTGGCAACCATGGCCAGGGGTAGAGGTCGAGGCCGAGGTCGTGCTAAAGGCCGAGGCAGAGGTAGAGCTCGGTCTAGAGCTCGAGCAGCCGCACCTGCTGTAGAACCTCGATTAGATCTTTAGGAGGAGGTTCCAATTCAGACTGTACCAGTTGGACCAGTTCAGGTCCCGGAAGAATTCATAGCTACTCCAGTGCTTCTGGACGCTCTAGTCCGTTTGGTAAGTCTTATGGAGGGAGTGACCCAAAATGGTACATTTCCAGTGGCACCAGCCGTCTCACAGGCTGGAGAGGAGCAAAAACTCCCACTACTCCCGTTCTAAAGCAGATGGCTCCCCAGAATTAGGTTTCAGCAGCCTCGACAGTTGGGTGTAGTGCAGCCAGTTATTGTGGCACAGGCCGGTGATAGGCCCGCCATGTCTTTTGATGCCTTATTGAGACTGGATAAGTTTACCAAGCTCTTTCCAGTTCACTACAGTGGTACACCTTCTGAGGACCCACAGGATTTTCTTGACCGCTGCCATGAGGTGTTGCGGAATATGGGTATAGTTGAGACCAATTGGGTCGATTTTGTTATATTTCAGATGACGGGTTCTGCCAAGAGGTGGCAGAGAGATTATACATTGACCAGACCAGTTGGATCGCCTGCATTCACCTGGGAGCTATTTTCACGGCTATTTCTAGAGAAGTTCCTCCCTATCACTTTGAGAGAGGATTACCGCATGCAATTTGAGCGTCTACAGCATGACAGTATGACTGTTACTCAGTATGAATCTCATTTTGTGGATTTAGCCCGTCATGCTCTCTTTTTACTACCTACTGAGGGAGAGAGAGTGGGGAGGTTTATTGAGGGACTCACTCACCCTATCAAGCTTCAGATGGCCAAGGAGACCGGAAGTGAGATTTCTTTTCAGGTGGCTGCTAATGTCGCGAGGAAGATCGAGATGGTTCTTGCATAAGAGAGAGGGCAGAGGTCTGATAAGAGGCCTCGTCGGTTCAGTGGTTTCAGTGGTGCCTCGTCTGGAGGCATGGGTAATTTTGGTAGGGGTCATCCTCCCAGACTATTTCATTCAGCACTTCAGGCATCTCCCGGTGCTTCTAAGAGTCATGATCCTATTATGCCTTACTCTGGGCAGCCAGTATTTAGTGCACATTCAGCTCCTATCAGTGCACTACCACTCCAGAGTCACTACAGCGGTTATCCGGCATGTTCGGGTCAACTTCAGCTTCAGCAGCCACATCATCAGGATGGGTGTTATGAGTGTGGGAACATTGGCCACATCAGGAGGTATTGCCCTAGGTTGTCGAGTAACAGATCTCGGCAGGATTCTCGTGCCATCATACCAGCACCGGTTGCTTCACCGCCTACTCAGCCAGCTAGAGGTAGGGGTCAAGCAGCTAGAGGTGGAGGTTAGGCTATTAGAGGTGGAGGTCAGGCCGTTAGAGGTGGAGGCCAGCCAGTTAGAGGCCGTCCCAGAGACGCAGTTCAGAGTGGTGGGGCCCAACCCCGATTTTATGATTTTCCAGCTAGGCCTGAGGCCGAGTCATCTGATGTTGTGATCACATGTATTATTCCAGTTTGCCATAGAGATGCTTCAGTTCTATTTGATCTAGGATCTACTTATTCCTATGTGTCCTCCTATTTTGCTTCATATTTGGTTATGCCTCATGATTCTCTAAGTGCTTCTATGTGTATCTACACCGGTGGGAGACTCTGTTGTAGTAGACCATGTCTATCGTTCGTGTGTGATTACAATTAGTAGTCTTGAGACTAGTGTGGATCTTCTACTTCTTGATATGGTAGATTTTGATGTCATCTTGGGTATGGATTGGTTGTCACCTTATCATGCTATATTGGATTGTCATGCCAAGATGGTGACCCTAGCCATGCCGGGGTTACCTCGGTTAGAGTGGAAAGGAACTCTTGGTCATTCTACCATCAAGGTTATTTCTTATATGAAGGCTCGACGTATGGTCGAGAAAGGTTGTCTAGCCTATTTGGTTTATATTTGCGATGCCAGTGCAAATGTTCCTTCAATGGACTCAGTACCAGTTGTTCGTTAATTTTCAAAAGTATTTCCTGCAGATTTGTCAGGGATACCACCCGACAGAGATATTGACTTCTATATTGATTTAGCTCCGGGCACTCAACCCATTTCTATCCCACCATACCGTATGGCCCCGCCGGAGTTGAAAGAATTGAAGGAGCAGTTACAAGACTTCCTTGATCAGGGATTCATTAGACCCAGTGTCTCGCCCTGGGGTACACCAGTATTATTTGTAAAGAAGAAAGATGGTTCAATGCGAATGTGTATAGATTATCGGCAGTTGAACAAGGCTACTATCAAGAACAAGTATCCACTGCCAAGAATTGATGACTTATTCGATCAGCTTCAGGGTGACAAGGTGTTTTCAAAGATCGACTTGAGGTCTAGTTACCATCAGTTGAAGATTAGGGCATCTGATGTCCCTAAGATAGCTTTTCGGATTTGGTATGGGCATTACGAATTCCTAGTGATGTCATTTGGGTTGACAAATGCACCGGCAGCATTTATGGATTTGATGAATCGGGTGTTCAAGCCCTATTTGGATTCTTTTGTGGTTTTATTCATTGATGATATCTTGATTTACTCCAGCAGTCGAGAGGAGCATGAGCAGCATCTTCGAAGTGTGCTTCAAACTTTGAAGAATAATTAGTTATATGCTAAATTTTCAAAATGCGAGTTTTGGTTAAACTCGGTTGCCTTTTCGGAGCATGTTGTATTGGAATAAGGCATAAAGGTGGATCCTATGAAGATTGAGGCTGTTCAAAAATGGCCTAGACCTATTTCAGTTACAGAGATCCGAAGTTTCCTAGGTTTGGCAGGTTATTATCGTCGATTCGTGGAAGGGTTTTCATCTATAGCAAGCCCATTGACCAGACTGATCCAGAAAGGTACCCCATTCAGATGGTCAAACGAGTGTGAGTTGAGCTTTCAAAAGCTCAAGACTGCTCTGACTACGGCGCCAGTATTGGTATTACCCACTGGTTCAGGATCTTATACGGTATATTGTGATGCATCTCACATTGGGCTTAGTGCAGTATTAATGCAAGATGGCAGAGTGATTTCTTACGCATCGCGACAATTGAAAGTTCACTTATCATGTTCATGACTTAGAATTGGCAGTCATTGTTCATGCGCTGAAAATTTGGAGGCATTACCTATACGGTGTCTCGTTTGAGTAATTTACTGATCATCGTAGCCTTCAGTATCTGTTCAAATAAAAAGATATTAATTTGAGGTAGAGAAGATGGTTGGAGTTAATGAAAGACGATGATATCACCATTTTGTATCACCTCGGAAAGGCCAATATGGTGGCTGATGCTTTGAGTAGAAAGGCTGTGAGTATGGGCAGTCTTGCGTATATTCCGATTGGTGAGAGGCCATTAGCTGCAGATGTTCAGACTTTGGCTAATCAGTTCGTGAGGTTAGATGTTTCAGAACCCAGTCAAATTCTAACTTGCACAGTCGCTCGATCTTCTTTATATGAGCGCATCAAAGAGCGACAGTATGATGATCCTCATTTACTTGTCCTTAAGGAGACAGTGCGTCACGATGATGCCAAACAGGTTGCTGTGGGGGAAGATGGAGTTCTGCGAATGCAGGGTCGTATTTGTGTGCCTAATGTGGATGGGCTTCGTGAATTAATTCTGGAAGAGGCCCACAGTTCCAGGTATTCTTTTCATCCAGCTACCGCCAAAATGTATCAAGATTTGCGGTAACATTATTGGTGGAAGAGAATGAAGAAGGATATAGTTGCATATGTAGGTGTCTGAATTGTCAGCAAGTTAAGTACGAGCATAAGAGACATGGTGGATTGCTTCAAAAGTTAGAAAATCCTGAGTGGAAGTGGGAGCGTATCACTATGGGTTTTGTTGTTGGGCTTCCACGGACTCAGAGAAAATTCGACGCCGTTTGGGTCATTGTGGACAGGTTGACCAAGTCAGCACATTTCATTCTAGTGGCAGTTACCTATTCTTCAGAGCGGTTAGCTGAAATTTACATTCGTGAGATTGTCCGCCTTCACGGTGTGCTCGAGTCTATCATTTATGATCGAGGTACGTAGTTCACATCGCACTTTTGAATGGTTGTACAACGTGAGTTAGGCACGCGGGTTGAGTTGAGTACAGAAAGACAGACAATCGGAGCGCACCATTCAGATATTGGAAGATATGTTTCGCGCTTGTGTTATAGACTTTGGAGGTTCTTGGGACCAATTCTTTCCACTTGCGGGGTTTGCCTATAATAATAGCTACCAGTCGAGCACTCAGATGGCTCCATATGAGGCATTCTACGGAAGACGGTGTCGTTCGCCAGTTGGCTAGTTTGAACTGGGAGAGGCTCGATTGTTGGGTACCGATTTGGTACAGGATGCCTTGGATAAGGTCAAAATTATTCAGGATCAACTTCGCACAACTCAGTCTAGGCAAAAGAGTTATGCCGACCGTAAAGTTCGTGATATTGCATTCATGGTTGGAGAAAGAGTATTGCTCCGGGTTTCACCTATGAAATGTGTAATGAGGTTCGGAAAGAAGGGCAAGTTGAGCCCTAGGTATATAGGACCTTTCAAAATTCTTGAAAGGGTGGGCGAAGTAGCCTACAGGATTGCATTACCACCTAATTTTCTAGCGGTTCATCCGGTGTTCCATGTGTCTTTGCTCCGGAAATATCATGGTGATCCGTCCCTTGTGTTAGATTTCAGCTCAGTCCAATTGGACAAGGATTTGACTTACGAAGAGGAACCGGTAGAAGCATCTGAGAGTTATCCTTCAATTTAGGTGCAATTGAGAGGTCAGCCGGTAGAAGCATCTAACTGGGAGTCCGAGTCGGACATGCGGAGTACATATCCACACCTTTTTACCAGCTCGGGTACTATTTTAATTCCGTTCTAGGACGAATGTTTGTTTTAGAGGTGAAGAATATGATGACCCAAAAGGTCATCTTTAAATTTAATAATTAATTTTGTATTCTAAGACCTCAAAAATCACTATTTATCATTCTTCGACTTGCGTGCGTAGTCTGAAATATTTTTCGGAAAATTTTTATGTGAAAAATTGATTAAAATGTGAAATACAACCTTAAAAGTGAATTAAGTGGACTTTGGTAAACAATTTTAGCAAATGGACCCGGATCATTAATTTGATAGTTCCAGTAGGTCCGTCTCATGATTTGGGACTTGGGCGTATGCCCGAAATATAATTTGGAGGTCTCTAACTCAAGTTATGGCCATTTAACGGAAACTAGAAATTTAAAGGCTAAAGATTTCTAAAGTTTGACCACGGATTTGACTTTTTGATATCGGGGCTAGAATCTGATTCTAAAAATTGGAATAGCTCTGTTATGTCATTTATGACTTGTGTGCCAAATTTGAAGTCATTCCGGATTCATTAAACATGTTTCGGCACAAGATTTGTAAATTGAAAAGTTTGAAACTCAAAAGTTCGAATCGAGGTGTGAATTATAATTTTAGCGTTGTTTGATATGATTTGAGGTCTCGACTAAGTTCGTATGATATTTTAGAACTTGTTTGTATATTTGGTTGAGGTCCTAGGAGCCTCGGGTGGATTCTGGATGGTTAACGGATCAAAATTTGGACTTAAGGAAAAATCTAAAATTTTAGCCTTCTGGTGTAATCGCACCTGCGGATTTTAGACCGCAGATGCGGGCTCGCAGAAGCGGTCAAGTTTTCGCATAAGCGGAAATGCTGGACAAAAGACATAAAAATCGGGAGTTAGCCATTTTTACTCATTTTTTAGTTTTGAGTCTCGGATTTAGGCGATTCCAAAGCGATTTTTCACGACTTTGAATTGGGTAAATGTTCTTTAACCAAAAGTGATTATATTTCATAAATTCATGTCTATATTCATCATTTATTTCGGATTTAGATGGAAGAAATCGGAATTTTTGTAAAACTTTCCAAAAATAAATATTTAAGATTTGAAGGTCCATTTGACATAGGAATTTGATAATTTTTGTATGGTTGGACTCGTATCGGAATGGGTGTTCGGATTTCGTATGTTTTTCCGAGATTCAAAATGTGGTCCCCACTGTCGAGTTTTGAGATGAATTTCGGATTTTAATCCGGAAAATTAATAAATTCATATGGAATTAATTCCTACGATTTGTATTGAGTATATTGAATTGTTTATGACTAGATTTGAGGGTTTCGGACATGAATTCGCGAGACAAAGGTTTATTGGATTCTTGAACTTGGTTGCAAAGCGAGATAAGTATCGTGGCTAACCTTAACTTGAGGGAATAAAATCTTTGAATTATTTGCTACGTGAATTTCATGTGTAACGATGTATAGCCAAGGTGACGAGTGCCTATACTTTGTCAAATTAATTATTTGCTTAATTATTTAAATATCTTAAATTATTTTAAGACACGAATTAATTATTATAATAATTGTTTCTCTCATATTCCATGTCAAATATTAATTCTTGAATTCCTGCAATAATTGTTACATGCTTATTTGATTTATGTGTCTTAATTTGTACTTGACATTTAGCATATTAAAATTTAAACTGCATATTTTCTCCCTGATTTTCACAATTAATTTCTACTTGTCATTGTTTGTTTCATAAATAAATTATAATTATTGTATGCCTTGATGTTTAATAGTTTCTCATTGAACGTGGTATTTATTGGAGTATGTTTATTACATTTAAGAGTGGTTAAAATATATGGGGGGGGGGGGGGAGGATCGGGTTGCACGCCGCAACGAAAATAAAAATAAATATATTGGGGGATCGGGTTGCACGCCGCAACAGATTTATTTAAAAGTTTATATTGGGGGATCGGGTTGCACGCCACAATAGTTATTCTAAGTTTATATTGGGGGATCGGGTTGCACGCCGCAATGGATACAAGTTGAGGGGTTGTGACTGCTGAATTGACTTCAATTATTGATATTATTTACCGGTCTTACTACTATTCCCGTTATTATTATTAATATTATTATTATTATTATTGTGTACAGGTTAATGTAAGCGACCTACCTTAGCCTCGTCACTACTTCGTCGAGGTTAGGCTCGGCACTTACAGAGTACATGTGGTCGGTTGTACTCATACTACACTCTGCACTTCTTGTGCAGATTTTAGAGTCGGTCCCAGCGGCAGTTACTGTAGATTTGTCCGGATACAGCTACCAGTGGAGACTTGAGGTATAACTGCACAGCGTTCGCAGTTCTGAAGTTCCCTTCTATCTTATCTCAGCTGTGTATTATATTTCAAACAACTTGAATTTTATTCAGACCTTGATTTGTATTATTCTAGAAGCTCGTGCACTTGTGACTCCAGTTCTAGGATGGTATTTAGATATCGCGATTATTATGAATTAATCACTTTATTTTCACATTTGTTTCCTTGTTATTAATTAATTTAAAATTTTATTAGAATGGCTAGTTATATTCTAACGTTGGCTTGCCTTGAAAAATACATAATGGTAACACAAATTTGGTGCACTTCCCATAAAATCTGTTGTAAGTTTAGACATCATGAAGACCACTGTAAAATCTATATATATATAATTGAGGGACTGGAGAAGGTGACTTGGCATCTCTAATAGGTCAAGGAACCTAATTATCTTTTTTCTCTTTTTTTTTTAAATAATTTCCTCACTCGAAAAAACCTTCTGTAAACTTTCAACCCCGTTTTCCCTCTTTAATTTCCCGGGACCTCTAACTTTGTTAATTTATTTCTATAAACTCAACTACATCTGCCGTCTTTGTAAATTTCTTCTTTGGGGGAAACGGAAAAAATAAAGAAGTTGTCTCTATGCTTACACAAATTCAGTTTCCTTCATCGCCAACGAAGACATTCGAAGAACACTATCACCCGACCACTATTTCAGGTATTCGCTCCATAATTATCGGTCTGTAATTCTTTCAAAGTTTAATATTTATCATTTATATACGACTTATTCTTATATATTTGACTCTTACTAACTTGTATGAACTCTAATCTAATTGTATAGGTGTTGACAAACAAGTATACAAAAATACAGTCAAAAGTATGAGGTACAGTCCAAACTTTCTTCGCTATTGTTTTTTTCCTCCAAATCAGAACTTATAATGTCAATATTCTATGAAAGTATACTTTTGTCCCCTAATCAATAACTAAGGATGTACAAATTCTAAAACTCTTTCAAAAAATCTAAAGATTCTTCACTACTATGATTTTTTCACAATTGATACTAACTGTGTCGCTAATATGGAGTTGAAGAATGTTATATTACTGATAATTTCTTTCCGAGCAAAGTTCGAGAACAATATCTTTAAATATTCTACAATACTATAGTTTTTTCCTAATCAATAACTAAGGATCTAAAGATTCTATTTAACTTGCAACTTGCAAAAATACAAAAAACAATCAATGCTACTATGATTTTATCGCAATCCATAATTAATCTGTAAATATTTTTTCCAAAAATCATAATTAAATCTGTTAATATTCTGAAATACTATAAGTATTTACCTATTAAATAATTATTTACTTCTACTAAGTGTCTCCCTTGTATGGAGTGCAACAATGATGTAGTAATATTTTTTCCTTCCAAAGTTCAACGACAATGTCTTTAAATGTAGATTATATATAGATCATTAGAAGATTAGTATTATTATATTTGTTCTGCTTAACTCTTTTGTGTTTCGATAAATTAGTATCATTAAATATAGAGTTTTGTAATATTACCACTATTATATTTTTCCTGTTCTACCCTTTTGTGTTATGCTTAAAGATCATACATGCATTTAATATAGGAGTTGTAGAAAAGGAAATAGGTGAAGGAAAGGAACTGTAAGAAGTAAAATCATTCTCTTAACTACATCCCTATGAGACTATTTTAAGGAGGCTGCTCCTTAATATTAATTTACCAGACCGTGGATCAAGTATATTTGTCTTTTGTCATTTTAATTGTTCGGAGGAGATACGTGCATTCGACACTGCATATGGCCTTTCACTGTTATGGGGAAGTAGCTTGAAACTGGTTTGAAGCGAACTATATATATATTACTGGTCCTCTTCTTGAGGTACATTACCACTGTATTCTTCAAATCATTTCAGGGGCTGATTCAGTCTGTGTTTGAGCTGCCCGATGGCTTCTTCTATTGCAGGCCTTTATATTGGTTTTCCCCAACCTTGCACTACAGTCGTTAGAGCCAATATGTCCGAGAATGTCGATTCGGATGAAATTTTTTCCTGCTATTTTTCTTCTTTTTTATTTGGATTTGGATTTTACATTGTTTATCTTGAGATTGAAATTTATGTATTAACAAAATGTGAAAAAGAAGGAAAAATGAAAATAGCATCTGAAATTGGTGTTTGCAGCATATATAGGTTTTATAATTATATTGAAGTATGCTTAGTATGTTAAAAGCGACATAATTTTTTTTGTTTCCATTGTGTTTATACTTGCCAGTAACCTGAGGTATATAGAGATTCTTGGTCAAACTCAAAATTGTACTTATATGATCGTCGCACAAAGGAACAACAAAAGTAGTAGAAAAGAGAGGACGAACCACCAGTCAAGAATTATCTCTCTTCTCGCTTTCCTTCTCCGAGGAAAAAGAAGTATTGTGCCCAACTCTAATTGATATTGTTCTTTATTCGTGAAACTTATATAATTATTTGAATCTAAGAGAAATATTTCTCTGTCTCATATTCTTGATTTTTCTTCATCTTTAGGTTGATATGTAGCAATAAAGTTTGCATCTTTTGATTGTTTTATTGTCCAATTTGTAAGATTTACTTAATCTTGAATATGTTCACTTAGTAAAACTTTCATCTAACATTTTATGCATGGATAAAATGTCCCGTCAATTTTTTCTGGACACATAATGAGATGAAGATGTTGCTTTTCTCATCCGGATATGTAATGAGGTAAAATTTTGCCTTTCTCACACGGATACATAGTGAGGCAAAGATGGTGCCTTTCTCATTTCAGATTGAGATGGGAACTCTTGAAATTTGTTGGAGTAATATTTGAACATTTTGAATATTCATTTTCAGTAAAAGAGCGGACACTTGGACGTTTCTCTTTGTTAGCTCTTTTTTACTCGGAATTTGTTTAGGTTGGATTTTGGGTTATGATAGTACACTTTGTTTTGTAGATACCATGAGAACAGCGGGAAATTCTGATACATTATTTTAATACACGTCGAAAGGTGGTGGTGCTAGCAGCAAGTATTCCAGTTATTTATACAGGAGATGATCCTGGACAACGTCGTAGTTATACGTTGTTGTAATGACCCGACTGGTTGTTTTGAGAGAATAAGTCCCAAACTCATATTTATTGCTCCTTCTATATTACTTTTGTGTTTATGTGACTTGCTGGGATGATTTATTTTTGGTTTTGGGGTGAAATGAGACACATAGTCCCTAAAATAAAAGTTTAAGTCGTAGGAATTGACCGTAGGTTGAATTGTGTGAAGACGACTCCGGAATGGAGTTTTGACAGTTCCTATAGCACCGTAGAGTGATTTTGGTCTTAGAAGTGTATTTGGATGTTGAATCGGAGGTCCGTAGGTCATTTTAGCGTCAATTGGCGAAAGTTGGAAAATGGGATAATTTTTGAAAAGTTTGACCGGGAGTGAACTTTTTGATATCGGGGATTCTGATTCCGAAAGTTGGAATAGGTCTGTAATGTCAATTATGACTTGTGTATAAAATTTGAGGTCAATCGGACTTGATTTGATAGGTTTCGGTGTCGGATGTAGAAGTTTGAAGTTTTAAAATTCATTAGGCTTGAATCGATGTGCAATTCATATTTTTAGCATTGTTTGATGTGATTTAAAAGCTCGACTAAGTCCGTATGATATTTTAGGACTGGTTGGTGTGTTTGGTTGAGGTCTTGGAGGCCTCGGGTGGTTTCCATATGGTTAACGGATCAAAAATTGGACTTGGAGCATAGCTGAAGCTTTATTGTGTCTGGTGTAATCTCACTTGCGCATTTTGAGCCACAAGTGCGACACCGCAGAAGCGGCCTTTGAGCCGCAAAAGCAGAATTGGGGCTGCCCAGCTGAGCCCGCAGATGCGGTCATGGCCCCGTAGAAGTGAGAAGATTGGCGTATATGCGGAGAATGCGCAGGTACGAAGAGAATTCTGCACCTGCGGTTGCGCAGATGCGAGGGTGAAGACCGCAGAAGTGAAGGCCCAGCTCTAGTGGTTAACCGCATAAGCAGTTGTGTTTTCCGCAAAAGCGGTGCCGCAGGTGTGGCTAAGTGGACCGCAGAAGCGGAACCCCTGGGCAGTGTTTAAAACCAAAGGGTTTCGTGATTTCTCTCATTTTGGACTTTGCAAACTCGGTCTAGGGCGATAATTGAGAGCATTTTCGTGGGATTTCTTGAGGTAAGTCTCTTGTACTTATTTTTTATCAATATTCTTGTTTCCCCATTGATTTTTCCACCTAGATTGTGTGTGTTTAAGGTGAAATTTGGGAGTTTGAGGCTAGGAATTTGGAGAGTTTAATTTGTGGATTTGAATGGCGACTTGGTGTCGGATTTTGGTAATCTGGGTCTGAGTGAACTCAATATCGAATGTGTATTCGTATTTTGTGATTTTTATCCGATTCTGAGACGTGAGCCCGGGTCAACTTTTTGGGGCGATTTGGGTCTGAGTGAACTAGAAATTTGTTTATTATAGTTGTATTCATGATATGTAATTTCTTTTGGCTAGATTTGGGCCATTCGGAGTCGGAAAATCGAGGGAAAGGCATCCTTATCGATTGATTGAGCGAGATTTGAGGTAAGTAACTTGTCTAACTTTGTGTGGAAAAAATTCCCTTACGATTTGGTACTATTGTAACACCTTGTGATATGTGAGCATCGTGTACGCGAGGTGACAAGTGCGTACACGGGCTAATTGTGAAAATTTCGATTCTTGCTGAGTTGTCTTCTTTAAAATTCCTTAATTGAGTTGCCTTAGCATATGTAGTGATCATGTTTAGCCTAGTATTGCATGTCTACATGTCTTAACTCTTACTTGCAATTTGTACAACATGCTTAGTTGAATTACATGCCTCCCTTGATTTGAATTAAATCTTTAACTATAAGATCTCTTGCTGTAAATTCGTTGTTCCTTCGGTTATCTGCTGCATATTTACTTTGGGACTACAAGACGGTTCCTCGGGAGATCCCCCTGTAATGCATATTTACTTTGGGACTACGAGGCATTTACTCGAGAGATCCCCTTGTACTGCATATTTACTTTGGGACTACGAGGTGTTTACTAGGGAGATCCCCCTATACTACATATTTACTTTGGGACTACAAGGCAGTTCCTCGGAAAATCCCCCCTGTATTGCATATTTACTTTGGGATTATGAGACAGTATCTCGGGAGATCCTCCCTGTCGTGTATATTTATATTTGGAACTACGAAGCGGTACCTCGGGAGTGCCCCTGTTGTTACCTCTAATTGCTGAGCTGTTAATTTCTTAAACTTCTCGTTGTTTTAAATTCGCAATCATTTCAAAATATTATTATATCTTCTGCCTTACTTTTCTTTTAAACTAGTAGGGCCCTGACCTGACCTCGTCACTACTCTACCAAGGTTAGGCTTGGCATTACTGGGTACCGTTGTGGCATACTCATACTACACTTTGCATATTATTTTGTGCAGATCTAGATTCTTTCTACCAGACCACTTACTAGTGAGTTGGACAACACGTGGAGACTTCAAGGCAGATCTGCCGGCGTCTGCAGACCTCGGAGTCTCCCTCTATCCTTACTATGTTGTTTTCCTTATTCTCTTTAGACTCTGATATATAAAGATACTAAGTATTTGCTCTTAGAAGATTGTGACTTGTTTTCACCAGGTTTTGGGAGTTTTAATTTATGGAATCGCAATTTTATATTTATATATCATGTGTTGAGATTGGAGTTCAATTTATTATTCATTTATTCCGCATATTGTTAGGCTTACCTAGTCTTAGATACTAGGTGCCATCACGACATCCTATGGAGGATAATTGGGGTCGTGACAAGGTGGTATCATAGCTCTAGGTTCATAGGTATTATGAGTCACAAGCAGGTTTAGTAGAGTCTCATGGATCGGTACAGAGACGTCTGTACTTATCTTCGGGAGGCTATGGAACCGTTATGAAAAGTTTCACTTTCTTTGATTCCTTATCGTGCGAGATTTTTGACTTCGGACTCTAAACGGTTGTCTTTCTATTCGACACCTGCGCCCCCTGCTAGAGCTGCGAGAGGCTGGGGCCGGGGTAGAGGCCGGGGATGTCCACGTGGTGTAGCCAGAGCACCCGCACGAGCTACTACAGCGGAGCCACCAGTAGCTATGATTGGAAGACAGGCACCTAAGATGCATGTCACTACACCAGCCCTCCAGGAGACTCTAGCCCAGTTTCTAAGCATGTTCAGTACCTTGGCTCAGGCAGGATTGTACTGCAGTGGATTCGGGTAGACCAGGATCCAGAGATCATACCGATGCAGCTGGTAGCTCCAGTTCAGCCTAAGGTTAGGGTAGCAGCTTCTGAGGCGGGGCAGCTCAGGCTCGAGAGGTACAAGAAGTACCACCCTCCTACTTTCAGTGGCTTGGCGTCAGGGGATGCCCAGGGTTTTCTTGAGGAGTGCCACCGTATCCTCCCCACTATGGGTATTGCGGAGACTAGTAGGGTTTGTTTCACTGTATTCCAGCTTAGAGGAGCGACCTATCAGTGGTGGCGCGCATACGAGTTGGATAGTCCGGCTGAGTCAACTTCACTCACTTGGACTCAGTTCTCAGATATATTCTTGAGAGAGTGTGTTCCCCAGAGTCTCAAAGATGCTTGACGCGTAGAGTTTAAGCAGTTGCGCCCGGGTGCTATGATCGTGTCAGAGTATGCAGTCTGATTCAGTGATTTGGCTAGGCATGCACCAGCCTTGGTTGCTACGGTTCGAGAGCGGGTTCGTCTATTTATTGAGGGGCTCAACCCCAGTATCAGATTGAGCATAGCCCAAGAGTTGGAGATGGATATCACGTACTTGCAGGTAGTAGAGATTTCTAGGAAGTTAGAGGGTATGCTGACTCGGGATAGAGAGGATAGAGAGGCCAAGAGGTCTCGAGAGTCTAGCACTTACAGTGGTACTCGTGCCCCAGCGGCAGCTCGTCAGGGCAAGGGTTATATGGGTTGCCCTGTTCATTCAGCACTTCCAGCCGCCAGCGGTGCTCCGGCCACTACTAGGCCTCAGGATCCCTATTATGCACCGCCAATGTCTAATATACCTCCTGTACGGGGTGCTTTTAGTTGTCAGTCTAGTCGATCAGGCCCGAGCCAGTCGCAGCAGCCACGTCCTCTGAGAGCATGTTTTGAGTGTGGCGACACTCGTCATTTGGTGAGGGATTGCCCCATATTTAGGAGGGGTGCACCTCCACAGATTTCTCAGGCACCGCCTGCTCCATTAGGTCCTCAGGCTATGGTTACAGCACCAGCTACCACCCCACCTGCACAACCAGCTAGAGGTGGAGTTCGGACATATAGAAGTCGCCCTAGAGGGGGAGGCCAGGCTAGATATTACACCCTTTCTGTTAGGACAGAGGTGCTGCATCAGATTCTGTTATCACATGTACTGTTCTGGTTTGTCATAGAAGTCTTATTTGATACAGGCTCCACTTATTCCTACGTGTCATCTTATTTTGCTTCGTATTTGGGTGTATCCCGTGATTCTATGTGTTCACATGTTTATGTATCTACACCCGTGGGTGATTCTACTTTTGTTGACCGTGTGTATCGGTCGTGTTTGATTGTCTTAGTGGTTTTGAGACCAGAGCCGATTTATTATTGCTTAGTATGGTGGATTTGGATGTTATTTTGGGCATAGACTGGTTGTCGACCTATCAGGCTATCCTTGATTGTCATTCCAAGATGGTGACGCTAGCTATTCTAGGTCTACCATGGCTAGAGTAGAGAGGTACCTTGGATCATGTTCCTAGCAGGTTTGTTTCATTTCTTAGAGCTCAGCGAATGGTTTAGAAGGGGTGTGATGTGTATCTGGCCTATGTGAGAGATGTTAGTGTTGATACTCTTACCAACGAGTTTGTTCCGGTAGTAAGGGACTATTCAGATGTTTTTCCAGCGGATCTTCCGGGCATGCCGCCCGACAGAAATATTGACTTTGGCATTGATTTGTTACCGGGCACTCAGCCAATTTCTATTCCACCTTATCGGATGGCCCCAGCAGAGTTGAACGAGTTAAAGGAACAGTTGCAAGAGTTGCTCGATAAGGTTTTCATTCGGCTCAGTGTATCGCCTTGGGGTGCTCCTGTATTGTTTGTGAAGAAGAAGGATGGTTCTATGCGAATGTGTATTGATCATCGCCAGTTGAACAAGGTTACATTGAAGAACAGGTATCCATTGCCATATATTGATGACCTATTTGATCATCTTCAGGGTGCCAGAGTATTCTCTAAGATCGACTTGCGTTCAGGCTATCATCAGTTGAAGATTCGGGAGCCGGATATCCCGAAGACTGCTTTCAGGACTCGGTATAGTCATTACGAGTTCCTTCTGATGTCTTTTGGGCTGACCAACGCCCCATCAACGTTCATGCACTTGATGAACAGTGTATTCCAGTCCTATCTTGACTCCTTCATCATAGTGTTTATTGACGACATTCTGGTGTACTCCCGGAGTCGAGAGGATCATGAGCAGCACCTGAGGACTGTGTTTCAAACCTTGAGAGAAAAGAAGTTGCACGCAAAAAATTTGGAAGTGTGAATTTTAGCTAGATTCTATGGGATTTTTGGGTCATGTAGTATAGAGTGAAGGGATTAAAGTAGACCCAAAGAAGATTGAAGTAATACAGAGTTGGCCCAAACCGTCCTCAGCTATGAAGATCCGGAATCTCCTTGGCTTGGAGGGCTATAACCGTCGATTTGTAGAGGGTATCTCGTCTATTGCAGCACCTATGACCAGATTGACCCAGAAGGGTGCTCCGTTCAGGTGGACCGAGGAATGTGAGGAGAGCTTTCAAAAGCTCAGGACTGCTTTGACTATATCCCCAGTGTTAGTATTGCTTACTGAATCGAGGTCCTTTTACGGTGTATTGTGACGCGTCGCGCATTGATCTCAGCGTGGTGTTGATGCAGGATGGTAGGGTAATTGCCTTCCAAACAGTTGAAAGTGCATAAGAAGAATTATCTTGTCCACGACATTGAGTTAGCAGCTATTGTTCATGCCTTGAAGATCTAGCGGCACTATTTGTATGGTGTTCCTTGTGCGGTTTTCACCGATCACCGGAGTCTACAACATTTGTTTAAACAGAAGGATCTTAACTTGCGGCAACGGAGATGGTTGGAGCTGTTTAAGGATTATGACATCGCCATTCTCTATCATCCCAGGAAGGCCAATGTGGTGGCTGATGCCTTGAGTCTCAAGGCGGAGAGTATGGGCAGTTTAGCATATCTACCAGTCACAGAGAGGCCTTTAGCCTTGGATGTTCAGGCCTTGGCCAACCAGTTTGTCAGATTGGATGTTTCCGTGCCTAGCCGAGTTTTGGCTTGTGTGGTTTCTTAGTCTTCTATTTATGATTGTATCAGACAGCGTCAGTATGATGACCCCCATATGCTTGTCCTTAAGGACATGGTTTAGCATGTTGATGCCAAGGAAGTCACTATTGGAGATGACAGTGTATTATGGATACAGGGCAGGCTAGGTGTGCCTAATGTAGATGGTTTGTATGAGTTGATTCTCCAGGAGGCTCACAATTTGCGATACTCCATTCACCCAGGTGCCACAAAGATGTATTAGGACTTGAGGCAGCACTATTGGTGGAGGCGGATGAAGAGAGACATAGTGGAGTATGTCGCTCGGTGCCTAAATTGTCAGTAGGTGACGTATAAGCACCAGCGACAGGGTGGATTGCTTCAGAGGATAGAGATTCCAGAGTGGAAATGGGAGCGAATCACTATGGATTTTGTTGTTGGGCTCCCACGGACTCAGAGGAAGTTCAATGCAGTTTGGGTGATTGTGGATAGATAAACCAAGTCATCTCATTTCATTCCTATGGTTACTACTTACTCTTCGGAACAGCTGGCTCGGGTTTACATCCGCGAGATTGTCAGGCTTCATGGCGTATCGGTATTTATCATCTCTGATCGGGGTACACACTTTAGATCACGGCTCTGGAGAGCCGTACAGCATGAGTTGGGTATTCGTATGGAGTTGAGCATAACATTTCACCCTCAGACTAACGGATAGTCCGAGCGCACTATTCAGATATTAGAGGATATGCTTCGTGCGTGTGTGATTGACTTTTAGGGTGTTTGGGATCAGCTTTTTCGACTTGCGGCAGGCGAAGCTAGGCTATTGGGTACAGACTTAGTTCAGGATAACTTGGAGAAGGTTAAGTTGATTCAGGATCGACTATATATAACCCAGTCCAGGCAGAAGAGTTAGCGGATCGGAAGGTTCGCAACGTTGCATTCATGGTTGGGGAGCGGGTCTTGCTCCGGGTTTCGCCCATGAAATGTGTTATGAGGTTCGGAAAGAAGAGCAAGTTGAGCCCTAGGTATATCGGGCTTTTTGAGATTCTTGAGAGGGTTGGAGAGGTGGCTTACAGACTTGCACTACCACCTAGTCTCTCTGCAGTTCATCCAGTATTCCATGTTTCCATGCTCCGGAAGTATCACGGGGATCCATCTCACGTGTTAGACTTGAGCTCAGTCCAGTTGGACAAGGATCTATCTTATGTGGAGGAGCCAATGGTCATTTTGGACAGGCAGGTCCGAAAGTTGAGGTCAAAGAACATCGCGTCTGTGAAGGTTCAGTGGAGGGGTCATCCGGTCGAGGAGGCGACTTGGGAGACCTAGCATGATATGCGCAGCCGTTATCCTCGTCTTTTCACCACTTCAGGTATGTCTCTATACTCGTTCAAGGACGAACGTTAGTTTTAAAAGGGGGAGGATGTAATGACACGGCCGGTTGTTTTGAGAGAATTAGCCCCGAGCCCCTATTTATTGCTCCCTCTATTTTATTTTTGTGGTTACATGACTTGCCGGGAGGATTTATTTTTGGCTTCGGAGTGAAATGGGATACATAGTCCCTAAAATGGAAGTTTAAGTCGTGGGAATTGAATGTAAGTTGAATTATGTGAAGACAACTCTAGAATAGAGTTTTGACGATTCATATAGCTACGTAGAGTGACTTTGTTCTTAGAAGCGTGTTCGGATGTTGAATCGGAGGTATGTAGGTCATTTTAGCATCAATTGGCGAAAGTTGAAAAATGGGATAATTTTTGAGAAGTTTGACCGAGAGTGAACTTTTTGATATTAGGGTCGAATTCTGATTCTAGAAGTTAGAATAGGTCTGTAATGTCAATTATAACTTGTGTGCAAAATTTGAGGTCAATCGGACTTGATTTGATAGGTTTTCGAAGTTTTAAAGTTTATTAGGCTTGAATCGATGTGTAATTCATATTTTTAGCGTTGTTTGATATGATTTAAAGGCTCGACTAAGTCTGTATGATATTTTAGGACAGGTTTGTGTGTTTGGTTGAGGTCTCAGGTGATTTTCGGATGGTTAACGAATCAAAAATTGGAGTTGGAGCATGGCTAAAGCTTTATTGTGTCTGTTGTAATCGCACCTGCGCATTTTAGGCTGCAGTTGCGACAACCGCAGAAGCGGCCTTCGAGCCGCAGAAGCGGAATTGGGGCTGTCCAGCTGAGCCCGCAGATGCAGTCATGGCCCCGCAGAAGCGAGAAGATTGGCGCAGATGCGGAGAGTGCACAGGTGCGAAGGGAGTCCCACACCTGCAGTTGCGCAGATGCGAGGGTGAAGACCGCAGAAGTGAAGGCCCAGCTCCAGTAGTTAACCGCATAAGCGGTTGTGTTTTTCGCAAAAGTAGTGTCGCAGGTGCGGCTAAGTGGACCGCAGAAGCGGAACCCTAGGGCAGTGTTTAAAATGGAAGGGTTTCGTGATTTCTCTCATTCTGGACTTTGCAAACTCAGTCTAGAGCGATTTTTGAGAGCCTTTTCGAGGGATTTCTTGAGGTAAGTCTCTTGTACTTATTTTTGATCAATATTCTTGTTTCCCCATCGATTTTCCCACCTAGATTGTGTGTGTTTAAGGTGAAATTTGGGAGTCTGAGGCTAGGGATTTGGAGAGTTTAATTCGAGGATTTGAGTGGCGACTTAGTGTCGGATTTTGGTAATCTTGGTATGAACGAACTCGATATCGAATGGGTGTTCGTATTTTGCGATTTTTACCTGATTCTGAGATGTGGGCGCGGGTCAACCTTTTGAGATAATTTTTTGATTCTTTGCTTAAGTCATAGTTTCAGCATTTAGATTAGTTTATTGTAGTTGTATTCATGATATGTAATTTCTTCTGGCTAGATTTGGGCCGTTCGGAGTCGGAAAATCGAAGAAAAGTCATCCTTATCGATTGATTGAGTGAGATTTGAGGTAAGTAACTTGTCTAACTTTGTGTGAGGGAAATCCCCTTAGGATTTACTACTGTTGTAACACCTTGAGATATGTGAGCGTCGTGTACGCGAGGTGACGAGTGCGTACACTAGCTAATTATGGAAATTTCGATTCTTGCTGAGTTGTCTTCTTTAAAATTCCTTAATTAAGTTGCCTTAGCATATGTAGTGATCATGTTTAGCCTAGTATCGCATGTCTACGTGTCTTAACTCTTACTTGCAATTTGTACAACATGCTTAATTGAATTACCTACTTCCCTTGAGTTGAATTAAATCTTTAACTGTAAGATCTCTTGTTGTAAATTCATTGTTCCTTCGGTTATCTGCTGCATATTTATTTTGGGACTACGAGACGGTTCCTCGAGAGATCCTCTGTACTGCATATTTACTTTGGGACTACGAGGCATTTACTCGGGAGATCTCCGTTTACTACATATTTACTTTGGTACTACTAGGCGGTTCCTCGGGAGATCCCCCTGTACTGCATATTTACTTTGGGACTACGAGGCGGTACCTCGGGAGATCCCCTCCCCCTTCCCCGGTCATGCATATTTATATTTGAGACTGCGAGGCGGTACCTCGGGAGTGCCTCTGTTGTTACCTCTAATTGCTGAGCTTTTAATTTTTGAAACTTCTCGTTGTTTTAAATTCGCAGTCATTTCAAAATATTATTATATCTTCTGTCTTACTTTTCTTTTAAACCAGTAGGGCCCTGACCTGATCTCGTCTCTACTCTACCGAGGTTAGACTTGGCACTTACTTGGTACCGTTGTGGCGTACTCATACTACACTCTACACATCTTTTTGTGCCGATCTAGGTTCTTCCCACCAGACCAGATACCAATGAGTTGGACCGCACGTAGAGACTTCAAGGTAGATCTGCGAGCGTCCGTAGACCTCGGAGTCCCCCTCTATCCTTACTATGTTGTTTTCCTTATTCTCTTTAGACTCTGATGTATAAAGACACTTAGTATTTGCTATTAGAAACTTGTGACTTGTTTCCACTGGGTTTTGGGAGTTGTAAATTATGAAATCGCAATTTTATATTTATATATCATGTGTTGAGATTGGAGTTTAATTTATTATTTATTTATTCCGCAAATTATTAGGCTTACCTAATCTTAGAGACTAGGTGCCATCACGACATCCTACGGAGGAAAATTGGGGTCGTGACAGTTGTGATAAATTAAAACTTAATTAGTCATCTCTGCATTTCTTCATCCTTCGCTTACAACTTAGATATCATGAGTTTTTTTCGAAGTAGCATCACAAATCTTTTCATGAATGTTATTTATTATATTTTTCGGCCTTTTTTGCCTTTTTCACTCTATATATTGCCCCTCTAAAAAATTTTGGTTCTTTTGTTTTCCTTTGAACCTCTTAAAGTTTTCAACATAGTAAATGCCAAATTTTTAAACTGAAAGAGGCAATTATGTATTTTGGTCTTTCGGTCAGCTATATTTTATTTAATTCTTTTCAGTTTTTGGTGTGCGTCCTATGCCTCTTCATTTTTATTAGCCTATTTTCTGTCCATCCTGCATCCTTTTGCTTTCTTCTTTGTTTTCTTCTCAATGTGCATTTTGATGGAATCAGAAGGTATCGAATTTTGTGGGATAAACTTTGAGTTGTAATCACATTGGGAGCATATTATTTATCTATGTGAATGGTAAATTTTCTTATATGTTCTTGAATATGGTATCAGTAAGTGCTCCGCTTCAGTTGGAATTAGTGTAAGTATGATGTAGTCCTTTTAGCTTTTGTTGTTCAATTAGTTTTGATTGTTATTTAGCTGTTTCACGAGCATTAAAACTACTATTGGTTTTTTTATTTTATTTTTTGCCAAAAGACTATTTCCTATTGTTGTTTCAGATTTATTGGAGAAACTTTGCTGTTATTATTTTATAGGAACACAGAAGGATCAAGTTTTAAGTATGGTGGGCATTTGACATCAAACACGTAAGTTATGCATCTAAACCTGTTTATATGTGCTTATGTGACATAAGTTTCCTTTTTTTTTTTCCTGAAATATTTGTACACTTCTATAAAATGGAAAGATTCATGCATCATCATGGATCTGTTTTAGAATTTCGGCTCTTCCACTATCTTGATTCGTTGAATTTAGTTTCTGCATATGTATTATGCTTATAGGTTTATGACTTTGCTCTTCCTAATTCTCATTATAGTGTTGTTACTATCTGTAACACCATTACGACAACATATTTTCTTACTAACTTCTCTACAATTATCTGTCTACCTGTGCTCGGTATATTACTACTATTATGTTAAGGCTAAGATGTCAAGGTTCTTCCTTCCCAATTTCTACATTAGATGTGTACAAAATATTAAATTTTATTTTGGCTTAGGATTTTTTTTGCAGTGAGTATATATACAAGTTCTATGTAAACCATTTCTCCCATATTTAATATATACTGGTTGTGTGAATTCTAGCGAAATGTCATGGCATTTTGTCTAGCTAATATATTACTATATATCAACCATGTCAGTTTGGTCATTCAAGTTCAGGCGCTATTGGAATTTTGGACTCAAATCTATTTGTGAGGAGGGTTTATAGAAACATCAAATGCGACTATCTTTTGATGGAGAAGCTAAAAGTATAATTCTGCTGCTCCATTTGGTTGATATTGGGAGGTGAGGCCAAGAAAAATCTCATGAACCAATTATCATAGTGGGTGTCCAATGGTTTTACTTGTGGTAGCCACTTCTGCTCGGATTCTGGGAAGCCCTGAATTTCTTTTTTGTCTGTGAAGAAGATCTTCTATTTCCTTTGTACTTATATTAGAATGAAAGAGAATTTAAATGATTTAAGGCTAGCTTAATAAGAGTTTCAAACCCTCCAATACTGTAGAATGAGATGCCTTGAAATAAAGTTGATGGTGCCACATGCTTGATTTCTGCTGTATAAATCTTTGTTGCTATAAATGTTAAAACTATAGCTTTTATTATTAATAAAGCTCTGAGACATGGTCATTTCTGCTAATGGTTCTTGCTTAATATGGTCCGGTAGCCTTTGAAATAGTCCCAAGTCATCTTCATTAAAAAATGGCATTTGCTGAATGGTATGTTGACCAGAGCGTTGGTATTATGCTAAACATGAAATTGGTTATTCCATATCATACTAATATAACCTGTTTTCAGTTTAAAAAATCTATATTGCGGTTGAATCTAATTTGACAGCAAAATCTTTGATCGATAATAACATTATTGGGGGCCAAAATGCTTTACATAGCTTTATTTTTGCGGCAACTAAAATGGATACAAGGATACAAAACCTGAGGTAGAGGCTAAGAATAGTGTTAGTGAAGCCATATTAACCCAAAGCGAAAGAAGCACTACCAATAGCAAGTATTTAGTAAGCTTTTTTAATAATCATCACCCTTTTCCTATATTATTTTAGTATTTAGTAAGACCAAAACTGGATTCATTATTCTTAATTTTTTAAGTTGTTATTTAAAGCATTGTTTTCGTCTCTTAGATAGTGGAGTACTATGGATGATTCACTTCATTTAGATGAAGTACGAGGTATTTTATCTGAAGTTAGAACTTTCAGTGAGTAAAGATTAAAATTTAATTTTTAATAGTGTAAAAGACTTTTCATTATTAATGTAATTTTACCAATTCTCATATGTCATTATACATTGTAATAGTTCATATCGTGAAAGAAATTTTTTATAAGTAGAGATTGATTTTCTTTTATATGCCATTACTTATTCAGCCATGTTTTAGCTTTTTACGATCGCGCAAGGCGCGAACAAATTAACTTGTTATTAAAATAAAATCTGGTTGGGCTTTAAAGGGCCACATTACATAAATGGTCACTTAATTTTCACTTAATTACAACTAAAATCACTAAACTATATTTGTAACATAAAAATTACTCAACTTGATCTCGTACCACAGAAACTTACTAAATTATTTTTTGTAAGAAAGAAAATCATTCAACTTTATCTAAGTATCATATCAAGTCATCAAACAATTTCTTTGTAACCCAAAAGCCATTCACTTTGTTTAAGTATCATGTAAAATGTCTCTTTCGTTACAAAGAATAGTTTAATGACTTTCGTACTTAGATAAAGTTTTTTCTTTTACAAAAAAATAATTTTGTGATTATAATTGCAACACCTTGAAAGTTGAGTGACCATCTATGAATGAAATATAGATTAATCAGAGCAAATATACAACGACAGCACGTTTATGCTATCAAGTACAACTCACAATATCATCACAAAGGTGATGGAACTAAAGTTTCAGTTTTTATTGTGCAAGTTGAACATTGACAAATATAATATTCATGTTCCAAACCAAACATGATCAAATGGATTTTTGTATAGCATAATGGCTCTAGCCAACAGTTGTTGGAAGACATTTATCTCTTATAAATAAAAATCATTCTCCTTTATTTCTCATCAAATCTTTCAATGTTCTCAGCCAAAAATGAAGATATACTGCAAACCGGAAAATGAAAAACTAGTAGGTTATAACCTGTGAATTACTTGATTGCTACTCTGTTTGTGCCGTTTTGAGTATCATAGTGCAGACTGCAGAGTGGTTCAAATTGTACAAAGGTAGTAGGCAATGAACTCAAAAAAAAGAAAAAAAGTACTGAAGAAAAACAATTCAGTCATCTCATCCATAGTTTCTCTTTAATTACGACGTCATGGAGATGATAATTGATGTATGATTCATAAGCAAATGTTTTATTATGTTAGAAAATGAGTTAGTATCTCAAACGGGAGTGTTCAAATTCTTGCTTTAAAATGTCTATATTCATTTCTATTGGTATTTAGTGTGTCTTTAATATTTCACATAATGGGTAGTTATTTTTTTCTAGCCGTTAGCCCATGATCAATAATTAGTCATTATAATATTCTTATCTTTCCATAACCATATATACATTTCCATTCTTCGTCTAAAGATGGACAAGATTATTCCTTTTATTGAGTGAGACTAAGTATACAGAAAATACTCTCCTTCCTTTTGCTTGATTTCTATCAATAATAAATCTTTGTCAGTTTATGCTCCTAATTTTACACTAGAAGAGCTTGTTGAATCCTGAGGGATACACCCAAATCGGGTGAAATATCCTTAAGGACAATGTTTTTGACACGCCTCAAGCTTTGAAGAATTCCCTACAAGTTTCGTGATCAAGTATTTTCCGTAAAATTTACAACAACCTTAAGGATATCTCACTTTGTTCTTATGGAATTCATGGACTTTACAGACATACGATAATATCTTCCACTTGATATGTTTTTGCGTAACATTATATCTAAGTATCAGGTATGCATAATTGAACTAATATATACCTCTTCAATATTTATTTTTTTATGCTTATTCTCGTGAAAATATTAATAGGAAGATAAACTTTGGCCATAAGATGATAAATATAATCTCTTCAAATTTTATTAGTGTTTTGGGCTATGCGTTAATTGGAGTAGTGGATTTGTAGCGTGTTATTTGTACGACGTCATGTAGATGACTTAATAATTGATGTATGATTCAGAAGCAAATGTTTTATTATGTACTGGAATATTAGTCAGAAAGCCAATCTTCCTTTGTCGTTGTGGTATATAGAAAATTATATAAGTCATCTTCCAAGCAATCCCTTGGATTTGAAAGTCATTGATGTGCCAAGTGTGGTCGACGACGCCATAGAAAATATTGTTATTTTTAATAAATTAAAAAAAAAATTGATTTATATTCACTGAAAAGAAAAAAGAGAAAAAAGAAAAGAAAAATGGACCACCCATTTCTGAGATACCAAGCGCTCTCAAAGAGAGTGAATAATACATGCTATGCCAAGTCAGCAAAATGTGTTCAATATATACATATTTAGAAGAGTTTAGGTGTTCAAATTTCAATAGGTAATTACTTAAGTTTACGCAGCATATGCATTTGGTCTTTTTCCTTTGTTACGTATAAAATGTACGCTTCTCCTCTTTGTAACGTGATGTGGGCATATTTCTATATGTTATAATGTTACTTGACTCATGTTTTAATCGATTTTTGGTGCTATTTGATCTTTAAACTACCCAACATGTGTTAATTATTAGTTTTATGACTAATTGAGTTGTGTGCGATGATTTAGGATGTTTAAAGTGCAAAAATATGAAAAAACAATGTTCTCCAGCTATAGGAGAAGAAGGTGGATGTGTCGCATCCAACCTAAAAAAAAGTGTATTTGGTGCACCCTTGGCAGTGAAATCGGGCTAAGGCATCCGCCTTAGCATCCACACATGGGCACAACAGAGATGAAGGAACAGCATCAATCTCTCAAGTTGAGTTGAATTAGGAAAAGGAAAACTTTGACCCACGACTTTTGTATGCAATATATAAGTCAAAAATACCTCTTTTAGGTCATCTAACACACGGGGAAGAGGAGAAAAGCCATCACAGAGTTTGAAAACCACGGAATTCGTCTTGAGTTCTTACTTTTTCCTTCTTTTATTGAATTTTATGTATTCTTGGGAAATACTTGATATTGCTACCATGAGCATGCATGGCTAAACTCGTTAGTTTTGGGGTCATGGGTGCTACATGAGTGTTGACGTTTGAAGTTTCAATTGACGAATTTGATTTTATCATATTGGGTTATTTATTTAATCTATTTTTAATTATTTTGCTGAGTAGCTAACAGTGGAATACTATCTATGAATCTGGAGTTGCACTCAAAAGTGGGAATTTTAGATTGCTTATAGGATTAAATAGAGCAAGTTCTTGAACTCGGGCATCGCGGAACGGATTCGCAATTAGTATAGAAATATACCTAATTGTCTTGCTTGGTTGGAAACACAGGAAATGTAAATGCGTTCTTGTTAGTCTTAGTTCCATAGACATATAGGCATTCAGTTAACTTGAATAGGCGAGCAATAAATCGATAGATTCTTACGAGTAACATTAACCCTGTGAATCAACAAACTAGATAAATCAATTAGTCAGTTTAAGCCGAGAATGCAACAAGATTGTTAGCTAGCCTATGGCCCTCAAATATCCTCTCCTATTGATTGTTATCCGCAATTGCCTACATATTTTAGTCGATCTCTAGTTTAACTGTTTGATACTTTCTTTGGTTATTAATTAATTGCCTACTCATTTTGAGAAAAATCCCTTGAATAGATAATTTGTTTGAGTTGAATCAGTCAAAAGTTAATCATAAGTCTCTGTGGGAACGATACTCTACTCACTACTTTATTACTTGACGACCACGTATACTTATATGTGTGTTTGGTCGCAACGGGTTTTTGGCGCCGTTGCCGGGGACTTGAAAATTAGCTACTTGACTGAGTTAAGCTTTTATTAGTTATTTGTTCAAGTTTTAATTTTCAGTTTGCCTTGTTTGTGTTAACGCATGCACTTCTCTTGAATGCGGAGTAGTAGAAGCGCAAACAACCTCCTTTCTCTTGATCCTAAAATTGAACGAACACTTCACAGAGTGAGGAGGGAAGTCGAATCTAGAACTAGAATAGAAAGAGAGTTGGACATTGTAGTTCAACCACATCCAATAGAGATGTTAGGTAATGAAGAGCGTCCGGTGATAAAAGCTGCAAGGCCCAATCTTGCTAATATGACTCAGGCTATTGTGAACCCTGATATCACGGGTCACTTTGAACTCAAACAGTACTTGGTGCAGCTGATTCAGTCCATAGGGCAATATGTGGATCTATCTCATGAAGACCCACATCGACACATTCAGAACTTCCTGAAAATTACGGATACTTACAATTATCCTAATGTTTCCAAGCACTATGTCAGGCTGACACTTTTCCCCTTTTCACTGCTTGGGAAAGCCAAAGAATAGTTGCAAAAGGAGCTCGCGAACTCGATCCACACTTGGGATGATTTAGCAAGAAAGTTCTTAATTAAGTTTTTTCCCACTAAAAAGACAAAGTCATTGAGGAGCCAGATTCTAGGGTTCCAACAACGGTATGGAGAGACACTTAATCAAGCTTGGGAAAGATACGAGGAGCTACTCAGAGACAACCCAAATCACTGTCAGACTGATGCAGTGTTGGGGCACACTTTTATTGATGGGTTAGATGAGACATCAAAGATGAATCTTGATTCAGCTTGTGGGGTTAGTTGCATGGCGAGACCGTATTATGAAATCAAGCTCCTGCTAAACAACTTCTAATGATCATAATTGGCAAGGAGATGGGGAATCACAAAGAGCACATAAACAGAAAGCAACCAGTGTAATTGAGCTTGATGACTTCTCAGCCATGAGAGCAGATATAGCAAAATTGGCAAATCTGATAAATAGAATGACAATGCACCAAACACAACAGATGCAATATGTACAACAGATGTCTACTTACTGCGAATTATGTGGTGACAGTCACACGAGTGACATGTGCCCTAAGAATCCCGAATCTATCTACTATGTGGGGCAACAGAGCAGAGGTCCGATAAATTAGCATGCACAATATGGGAACACTTACAATTCAAATTGAAAGAATCATCCTAACTTCTCCAGGGCTCAAAATCAGCCGACTCAGAATCATGATAGAGCCCAAAGAAAATTTTAATCAACCTCAGAAGCCACCCCAACAAGTAGAGGAGAGCACGAATAACTTGTTGAACAAGTTGTTGCTTGACAATCAACAATTCAGGACCGATTTCAGAAATCTTGAGAGGCAAGTTGGGCAGTTAGTATCAAATCAAAATACCAGGCCTGCGGGCGCTCTTTCCAGTGATACAGAGAAGAACCCTCAAGTTAATGCAGTCACACTCAGAAACGGGATGGAATTGGAAGAAACGCCAAAGAAAAAAAGAGATAAGCCTACACCTGAGGGGGAGTTGATTCCTAAGGAAATACCAGAGCCAAAGAAATATAATGCAAGTTTAGAGCCAGTGAGTGCTGCAAGACCACCACCACCTTTCCCCAAAAGGTTATAGAAGAAGAATGATAATCGCATGTTTAACAAATTTATCTCTATATTGAGCCAAGTTCAATTAAATATTCCATTGGTGGATGTACTCCGTGAAATTCCAAAATATGCTAAGTATATCAAAGATATAGTGGCTCACAAGAGGAGATTGACTGAATTCGAGACAGTCGCACTTACTGAGGAGTGCACTTCGAGGGTCCAAAACAAGCTTCCTCAAAAGCTTAAGGACCCTGGCAGCTTTACCATCCCTGTATGAATTGGTAATATTGACATGGGCCATGCTCTTTGTGATATGGGGCAGGCATAAATCTAATGCACTTGTCCTTGTTCAAGCAAGTGGATCTGAGAGCTCCAAGACCAACCACTGTGATGTTGCAACTAGCGGATAGATCCATAGCCTACCCTGAAGGAGTGATTGAAGATGTGTTGCTGCAAATTGAAATATTTATCTTGCCAGTTGACTTCATTATACTAGATTATAAGGCTGATGAAAATGTTCCAATCATATTGGGACGACCTCTCTTGGCTACAGGTAATGCAATTATTAAAGTGAGAGAGGTAAAAATGATTATGAAGGTGGAAAATGAGGAAGCAGTTTTTAATGTCTACAAGGCGATCCAACTTTCTCGCCATTATGAGGAGCTCTCTATGATATCTGTTGTGGAGGTGGATGAGCAACTTACTGACATGGTTGAAAGATTTGTAGAAATTTTCATGGATGATTTTTCTGTGTTTGGGTGTTCTTTTGATAATTGTTTAATGAACCTTGATTAAGTGCTTGCTAGGTATGAAGAGGCAACCTTGGTACTAAACTGGGAAAAGTATCATTTCATGGTACGAGAAGGTTTAGTTTTGGGGCACAATGTGGACAAGGCAAAGGTGAAGGCGATTGAAAAATTTCCCCCACCAACATCCGTTAAGGGAATTTCTAGTTTCTTGGGCCATGCATGTTTTTATCGTTGTTTCATTAAAGATTTTTCAAAAATTTCTTCTCCTATGTGCAGGCTTCTTGAGAAAGATATCCCTTTCAAGTTTGATGATGCCTGTCTGAAAGCATTTGAGGAGCTGAAGGGAAGATTGGTGACTGCACCAATTATCATTGCCCCGGATTGGGCGCAGCCATTTGAGTTGATGTGCGATGCGAGTGACTTCGCAATCAGACCTATTTTGGGGCAAAAGAGGGAGAAAATTTTTCATTCCATTTACTACACAAGCAAAACTCTGAATCCAGCCCAGATGAACTACATTGTTACTGAAAAAGAGTTGCTTGCAGTGGTGTGGGCGTTTGACAAGTTTAGATCTTATCTAATGGGAATCAAAGTTATCATCTACACCGATCATTCAGCTATCAGGTATTTGCTTGAAAAGAAAGATGCCAAGTCGAGGTTGATTCGTTAGGTCCTCCTTTTGCAAGAATTTGACTTGGAGATCCGAGATCGAAAAGGAATAGAGAATCAAGCGACTGATCACTTGTCCAGATTAGAAAATCGGAACCATGTGGCTGAGGGAGGTTAAATTAAGGAAATATTTTTGGATAAGCAGTTATTGGCAATCACATCGAGTGAAGCCTCATGGTATGCAGACTACGTGAATTTTATTACGAGTGGGGTGATGCCACCTGATAATAGAAGAATATTTCTACATGATGTGAGGATCTACTTGTGAGATAAGTCATTCCTATATAAGCGGTGTGCAGATCAGTTAGTACGAAAGTGTGTCCCTGAGGAGGAGATGAATGCGATATTGCATGACTGTTATGCTTCTCCATATAAAAGTCACATGATGGGGACATAACTGCCCAAAAGGTATTGTAATTGGGTTTATATTGGCCAAAATTGTTTAAGGATGCACACGCCTTTGTTAAAAAGTGTGACAGGTGCCAAAGAACCGGAACAATCACGAAGAAGCACGAGATGTCTTTGCAAAGTATTCTGGCAGTAAAGCTCTTTGATGTTTGGGGAATTGATTTTATGGAACCGTTCTCATACTCTAATGGTCACAGGTACATCTTGGTGGAAGTCGACTATGTGTCTAAGTGGGTAGAGGCCATTGCTCTTCCTACTAATGACGCAAAGGTAGTGGTAAACTTTATAAATAAGCACATCTTCACATGCTTTGGGACACCAAGGATGCTGATAAGTGACAGAGGAACTCACTTCTGGAATAAATTGTTGAATAATGTTCTAGCAAAGTATTAAGTTAAGCACAAGGTTATCACTGCCTATCACCCCAAACGAGTGGTCAAGTGGAAGTGTCAAACAAAGAGGTGAAGCGGATTCTGGAGAAAACGGTAAGTGAAAATAGGAAGGACTGGGCCAGAAAGCTTGACGACGCATTATGGGCGTATCGAAATGCATACAAGACCCCCATTGGAACATCTCCGTATAAGTTGGTTTATAGGAAGGCGTGCCACTTACCCGTCGAGCTTGAACACAAAGCCTATTGGGCTATTAAAAAGCTAAATATGGATATGGATTTAGCCGGAGAGAAGAGGCTGCTACAGCTCAATGAGCTTGATGAGTTTCGATTGCACACGTACGAAAATGCCAAATTGTATAAAGAAAAGACCAAGAGGTGGCATGATAAGCACATCCAACATCGCAAGTTTGAGCAAGGTCAAGAAGTTCTCTTATTTAATTCGAGATTGAAGCTTTTCCCCAGAAAGTTTAAATCTCGATGGGCGGGTCCTTTTGAAGTGGTTAGTGTGAAGCCTCATGGAGCAGTGGAATTGCAAGATACAAGTTCAGGTGGTACATTCTTAGTAAGTGAGAATATAGTAAAATATTATTGGGGTGGTGACATTGCATGTCACAAGACTTCGATGGACTTGGCCGACGCTTGAAAATCATGTTGCATCGTGCCGCGACTTTAAATCAGGCGCTTCTTGGGAGGTAACACAAGCATTTCCTTTTGTTTTTCGTAGTTTACTAATTTTTCCCATTCGTTTTGTATTCTTGAATTTTTTAAGTAGTTCCTTAATTTTTATTTTATAGGAGTTAACTCTTGTATATGTTTATTTAAACAAAAAACGTTCCAAAATATGGGAAAATAGGGTGGATGCAAAACATCCCCCTTAGCGCCTAAAAATTCGAGACAAACTGCACAAGGCAATAACTACTGGCCATCACGACCAAGGTCACCTCCCCTCAAGAATTTGGAAACCAATTTGGACGCGTCGCATACCCTTCAGCGCACAACAGGTAAGTGATATATTTTTACTACACTTAACGCCTAATAACCCCAATATCATCTATCCCCTCTCAACTTAAACACACTTCCTCGCACACCTCATCTCACTGTTGCTGCTCGAATTGATCAAACACTCAGGTAATGTCTTCCTCTTCTTCTCTCTCTCAATACTCATCTCTTCTCTATCTCGCTGGTAGCAGCAGCATCCCCACCCCCAGTCCCCTAGGTTAGGTTTAATTAGATTGATATTTCCCCATTAAACTAAAAGGGGAACTGGGAAAATAATTGAGGCTTGGTGGTGTCATTTCTGTTGGTTGTGATATTTGTGAGATGATAAACTACAATTCCCTTCATCTCGTTATTTTTGGGAGCGTATTCAAATTGCCCAACTGTTAGAAAACACTAGGCAAAACTGTTGCATGCCACATGTTCAACTAAATGCATGTGAGGTAAATTTAGGCGCCAGCGAAGTCTGAGTAACCGAGTATCACTAGTATATGCTTGTGAATAAGTGTGGGGTCGTTTGAGAGATTGTGTACAACCGTCTTAGTGTAAGAGATATGGGTGCTCACCACTCTTTCACCTTTCATTTTGAGGCATATGATGGTCGTTAGACTTTCGAGCGACCATGTTTCGGGCTGAATTAAATGCAATTAAAGTGCTTAACTATTGTAATATAATGTACATGGCTCTTGCAGTTGCATTATGTGTATTCTATGCATAGTGGTATATTTTGGGACTAAGTGTTGGATTGCGAGTCATATAGCTGAGTAAGTTGTTGCGGTTCATATGAGCACCACTCGAATCAATCTCTTGTTGTGCATATTGATGTCTATAAGTGCATTGCTCACTTTTGTATTTGAATGAAGTACCAGTTAATTCATCCCTGCTGAAAGCCGTGGGCTATGTTTGAATGAAGTACTGAATGGCATAAGCATACGAATGTTTGGTAATGCACACTTTTGCACAGATGATTCACATCTGAAACTTTACTATTTTGAGAACTAATTGTTGACCCCTTTGTTATTCAGGTACATAGGTTCACAATGGCGGCAACAAGAAAAACGTCCAAGCAACAAAAAAGAGATAATGACAAGCAACCGCCCAAAAGCCTACCGGAAAGGCAACAGGTGCTCCAAACCCACAGAACAAAAGAAAGCAAAGGCACTGCCGACTAGGCAGTTAATTGATGAATGGGAGCAAGAAGAAGAGGAACCATTAGTGAGGAGGACTGTAAAAAGGGGTACCACAAATACATTAGCAAATCCGCCAAGCAAGGGGATAGAGTTCAGAGAACCGATGCCGCACCAGACCAAATCCACCTAGCAGAGTGATCTGAAAGATAAAGGGAAGCAGAAGGCTACCTCAAAATTTGAGTCCGAGTCTAATTCGGACTATAAGCTCACAAATGTCAACATGAGCGATGAAGATGAGGGTGAACCAATTGACCGAGCTGCTTGGGAGAAGAATTTTGTTAGTGAAAAAGCATTCCGAGCTTATGAGAAGATACTGGATTCAAAGAAAAATATTCCAGAAAAGCCAATCAACATTGGATCACAGAAAAATTATCCAGATCCTCTAAGATCAATTCGAGAGGTGCAATAATGGGGACCTATCTCGAAGGGCCACGGAAAGGCAAACCTTACTATTCTTAGAGAGCTTTACGCTAATTGGCATCACTCACTGTGAAGCATTGTGAGAGTATGAGGAGTGGATATCAATGTCTCAGCTGAAGCTCTGAACAAGTTCTTAGGGGTGCCACACACACCAACGGACATGTATGACTCTATACGCAAAGAACCTGATTACTCACATATTCATTCCGTCATATGCCCTACTAAGAAATATGCAAATTAGAAGCATGGGAGTGTAGAGTACCATTCTCTGGCCAAAGAATTCATGAGCGCATTTGCACGTATGGTTCTAAATTTCATATGCAACCGCTTGATGCCGTACCAGCACAAAACTAATGTCCCTCAATACCGAGCAATGTGTTGTATCTTTATTGGAGGGGATCCCGCTCAACTTGGGAGCCATTATGAACGACCGGATGCAGCGCACTAGGATGAACTACAAGTGGAGGTTGTTCTTTGCGAATACCTTATCGGCTTACTTGACGGAGATGGGAGTGTTATGGGACAAGGAGAATGATGACATCGAGGCTAAAGCTCCCGGACCATATGATGTTACTCATATACTAGAGCCGAACAAGGAGAGGGCCTCTAAGTTCACTATTTAATAGTTGTTTGAGCATATGGGAGTTGATATGCAAGAGAACATGGCTGAGTTAATCGAGACTCGTGCAACGTTGAATGCTACTAGAGGTGAGTTGATTCAGACTCGGAAAGATCTAAGTCGAGCCCAAGCTGATCAAGCTACGATGATGAGGGAGGTATCACTACTCCTCTGTGCTTTGGTCCAACATACAGATATAGATATCTCACAGTTGCTTGCACCATCCATTGTTGGACCATCCACGTCTGATCCTCCTATAGTCCCGGGGTCTCCATCCATCATCCCACAGAGATCGCCGTACCATATGCTACAGACTCAGCTCCATCTGGTGATGATAGGACTGTGACCAAGCCCCCTATTCGTGAGTATGATATTGTTATGCCAGAGGGGGCCATGATAGATGTCGTGGATGCTTAGAGTACCCATTCGGTCATTGCCACTATCTTTGATGCTCCTCCACAGACCACGGAGGAGCCCTCCACATAGACTTGAGGGAGTTTCTTCTCACCCTACTCTACTTAATTTGTATGCATTGGGGACAACGCACGGTTCTAATTGTGGGGATGGGGGTTATTCATTTTTTTTGTGGATGAATGTACTTAACTATTACAATGTTTGTTGCTTTTGATACTTTTGGGGCTGTAATATTTACTGAATTAATGGCCTATAATAGTTAGTAAATTTGTCTATAAGTAGTAACTCTCAGTCTCTTGGTGTGTCTATTGGTAGATAGAAAACAAATAAAGGACATTTCCCGACGACGGACTACCGGGACAGTTCTCTCGAGGGATTAAGGTCCTTGACAGTTCTCTCGAGGGATTAAGGTCTTTGGAAAAAGACAAAAAGATTTTCATTTGATTCTAGGAAGTAGTGTTAGTATTAAAAAATTGACAGAAAAATAAATAAAAACACAAAAATATTTTATTTGCTTTGAGTAGTTAGTTTGAAGTTTAATCTAGTAGGCAATAATCCCCCTTGGTTTTTCATTAGCCATCGGTTCTTTTTTAAGGGATAAATTTTTGAACCGGGTATAATTTTTTATTTATTTGTAGAGTAGTGTAGGATATAAAGACTCGGACTAAATTCAGCACATTCAGTGACTTGTTTGATACCAACAGAGTTAGACCTAAGCATGTGGATTATAACTGTCCCCGTGAGTTTTGAGAACTATTTTTGCTTTGAAAAGTAGAATAGTTTTTGTGACGCTTAGGCTCATTTTCTTGACTCCTCTACTAACTGTTGTGCCTTGTACATTAAATTTGTGGCTTAACCCCTTACTTGCTTTGATTGAAAGTTGGAATATAGTCCTCTTAATTGAATCATGTACCATTGCCTGGTTCTTGCTAGTGGAATGTAAATTGAGGTAGTGTTTAAAGAAAGAGGGAATGTTTTGGGGGTGATGTTGTTGTGAAATTGAAATGGGTTTAAAGAAAGTTGCGTTGAAGTGATTACTTGACATGTTAAAGTGCTTAGGAGGGTTAACCAATATTTCCTATATCTATCCTACCCGTTCTATCACGACCCCAAATTTCCTCCGTAGGATGTTGTGATGGTACCTAGACTCTAAGACTAGGTAAACCTATCAATTATGCGGAATAACAGAATCTAAAACTGAAACTCAAATATCAACATATAAAATAAATAAAAACTTTAATTCAAAATAGTTATAACTCTCAAAACCCGGTAGAAATAAGTCACAAGCTTCTAAGATAAATACTAAGTGTCTCTATACATCAGAGTCTAAAGAAAAGAAGAAAAATAACATAATAAGGATAGAGGGGGGGCTCCGAGGTGTGCGGACGCTAGCAGATATACCTTGAAGTCTTCACGTACAGACTAGCTCACTGATACCTGGTCTGGTAGGAAGTACCTAAATCTGCACAAAACGATGTGTAGAAGCGTAGTATGCGTACACCACAGCGGTACCCAGTAAGTGCCAAGCCTAACCTCAGTAGAGTAGTGACGAGGTCAGGTCAGGGCCCTACAAGAAATAATAAAAGACATGGTGAAAAGTTTAACAATACAATAATAAAAATGGAAATGGAAGTGAATCATGTAAGGAGTATGTCGCAATTTAACTGTATAGAATAAGAGAAAATAATACATTACGGAAGAAAAACGGGAATTAACATATTTAGGGGGGAAACAAAACAATCAAGACAATTACACCAATAGGAATATATCAACAAGAGCACTTCCGAGGTACCGTCTCGTAGTCCCAAATCATAAATAAATTCACAATATTTCTTTTTTTTATATCACCGCGGGAGCCTTCAAATTTAGTTTAAACGAAATCATTTTTTCTGAAATAGCATCCCGCGTTTTATCCCACCTTATCACACCGCATGGCTTCTAGTAGTTCTCCTACTAGCCACATGTATCAAGCCCACTTTATCTCACCGCATGCATTTCAACACCCAGACCTTATACCACCGCATGCGTATCAATATCACAATATATCACAATTTGCACCTCAAATGCCCAAATATTTCAACTTGCCAAATAAATCAACAACATTATTTTCTACAATAAGGAGCTCACGACTCAATCGCAATGTATAGCAAAAATCTCAACAAAATATTCGGGAGTGAATAACTCAACAAAAATAATATTTTACAATTTAACACTTTACCTCAATACCAAATTTCAATGTCAGATACTTCATATTTTAATAATTCAATTAAGAAATTCAACTTTCAATATTGAGCACACAATAAAATGAACAAAGCTTCAACTAAACAGGTAAAACAAATAGCAGGAAAAAGGTAAGGCAAATTTACAATATAAAAATAGACCAATGATGATGAGTATAACACGATAAAATAATTTAATTAATATGTGATAGAGATATACACAATTTAAAGATATAATCATCCACATTAAATCCGTGTACACATTTATCACCTCGCGTACACGGCTTTCAACATATCACAATTATCATATCAATATTAATCCTAAGAGAAATTTTTCCCACACAATGTTAGACAAGTCACTTACCTCGACTTGCATTAATTCAATCCACTAGTAGGATTTTTTCTCGATTATCCAATTCTGAATAACTCGAATCTAGCCAAAACAATTAATGCGATACAGTCAATACAAGTTATAGGAATAAATTTCATATGAAAATACTAATTCTTCCAACAAATATCCAAAATTCACTCAAAAATCGCCAGTGGGGCCCACATCTCGGAACCCGATAAAAGTTAGAAAATATGAACGCCCATTCAACCACGAGTCCAAACATACCAAAATTACTAAATTCCGATAACAATTCGTCCCTTAAATCTTCAAATTTAACCAAGAGGGTTTTCAAAATTTTCCAACTTAAATCACCAATTAAATGCTAAATTTAGCAATAGATTTGGGTAATTTGACCAAAATTGAGTTAAGAACACTTATCCTATTATTTTACTTGAAAATCTCCCGAAAATCGCCTATCCTTGAGCTCCAAATCGTTAAAAATGGACATCCCATTTTCAGAACTTAAACTCTCTGCCCAGTCATTTCTTCTATGCGATCGCTGACCAAGTCCCGCGATCGCGAAGCATAATTTTTCACTGCCCGAAATAACCCTATACGAACGCATCACTACACCTACGAACGCGAACCACTGCCTCCTCAGATCTACGCGGTCGCGTCGCGAAGAACAACGCGTTCCTTAGCTCCTACCTCCTTTCATCTTCGCGAACGCGACTTGATACAAGTGTTCGTTATGCATTCCCTCTTCTCAGCTAGGGGTGCGCATAAAATCTAAAAAAATGAAAACCGTACCGGACTGAATTAATTCGGTATTTCGGTATCGGTTCTTCAGTTTTTGGGTACTAATTCGGTATAATTTATTTGGTAGCTCGGTACTTCGGTACAGTTACCGATATTGAACTTTCAATACTTCGGTATACCGAAATACCAAATTATTTAAGTAAAAATTCCTTCACTACCCAGGCCCATACCTCTCAATTCCCAGCCCAAAATATTAACTTGTTAGTGGTCCCCTCGTCAGTAGCCCAGAAAATACCGTACCAAAATACCGAATGCTCAACCCTATTCTCAGCTACGCGATCATGGTCCTCCCTACGCGATCGTATTGCACAAAAACTCCACTGCTCAGCTAAGCCTACGCGATCGTGGACCTTCTCATGCGATCGCGTAGAAGGAAACCAGACCTGTGCACCAGAAAACCTTCAGCAAAACACCAAGTCCAAAATTGGTCCGTTAACCATCCGAAATTCACCCGAGGCCCCGGGGACCTCAGCCAAATACACCAACAAGTCCTAAAATATCATACAAACTGAGTAGAAATCTCAAATCACATCAAACAATGCTAAAAACATGAATCAAACCCCAATTCAAGCTTAATGAAACTAAGAAATTCCAACTTCTACATTTGATGCTGAAACCTATCAAATCAAGTTCGATTGATCTCAAATTTTGCACACAAGTCATAAATGACATAACGGACCTATTCCAATTTCCAGAATTAGATTTCGACCCCGATATTAAAATGCTAACTCCCCGGTCAAACTTCTAAACTTAAATTTTTATTTTAGCCATTTCAAGCCTGATTTAACTATGGACTTCCAAATAATTTTTCGGACACGCTGCTAAGTCCAAAATTACCATACGGAGCTATTAGAATCATTAAAACTCTATTATAGGATCGTTTACATATAAGTCAACATCCGTTAAACCTCTTCAACTTAAGCTTTCATCCTTGAGACTAAGTGTCTCAATTCATTCTGAAACCTCACCGAACCCGAACCGACTACCCCGACAAGTCATATAATAGCTATAAAGTATATAATGAGCCGTAAATTGGGGAATGGGGATACAACTCTCAAAACGACCGGCCAGGTCGTTACATGTTCCTTTACCCACGTTACAACCACGATAAAGTCCTAATTGATTTTAGATTGAGCGAGCTTACATTAGTATAGATTTACATAATGGGAAAGCCTGTGGTACCTTTTATGCGCATGTGAATTTCTTTGAGAGAGTGAGGGAGTTCTTCTATTGCTGAAAGTCCTTAAATTAATTCAAATTTTATTTGAGTGTGTGGACTAACTCTCTGTATTTTGTGGCGAAGGCACATGTTTCATGATGGATAGGTAACTTTATTAAGCTCTTCAGTCAAACTGAGTAAGTTGGCCTGAAAGTAGTTATGCTAGGGAGTCAGTTTCAGAGGTTGAGATGTCCCGAAGTTGCTATTTGGTTATTTTGAACTGTACACTATTGTGTTTAGAATTTTTTTTTACATGGGGAAGAAAGTACGAGAATGTCATATGCAAAGGGCTAATTGTTGGTATCAACCAAAGTCATGGGGTACTTGAGCTTAATTGAAATGTGTGACTTGATAGCGATAAACTTAATTTTGTTCGATATATTATAGGTTGATTCTACTTTGCTCAAGGACGAACAAAGGTTTAAGTGTGGGGTGGTGATGTTGGACATATTTCTATATGTTATAATGTTACTTCACTTTTCAGTTAAACTAAGTAAGTTGGCCTGAAAGTAGTTATGTTAGGGAGTCAGTTTCAGAGGTTGAGATGTTCCGAAGTTGCTATTTGATTATTTTGAACTATACACTATTGTGTTTAGAATTTTTTTTTACATGGGGAAGAAAGTACGAGAATGTCATATGCAAAGGGCTAATTGTTGGTATCAACCAAAGTCATGGGGTGCTTGAGCTTAATTGAAATGTGTGGCTTGATAGCGATAAGCTTAATTTTGTTCGATATATTGTAGGTTGATTCTACTTTGCTCAAGGACGAACAAAGGTTTAAGTGTGGGGTGGTGATGTTGGGCATATTTCTATATGTTATAATGTTACTTCACTCATGTTTTAACCGGTTTTTTATGCTATTTGATCTTTAAAATGCCCAACATGTGCTAATTATTGATTTTATAACTAATTGAGTTGTGTATGATGATTTAGAATGTTTGAAGAGCAAAAATATGAAAAAAAGGTGCTCCAGCTATAGGAGAAGAAGGTGGATGTGTCACATCCAACCTAGAAACAAAGTGCATTTAGTGCACCCTTGGCAATGAAGTCGGGCTAAGGCATCCGCTTTAGCATCCACACCTGGGCACATCAGAGATGAAAGAATAAAGGATGGATGCTTCGCATCCACCCCAACATGCAACGCTGAGAAGTTGAAGCTGAGTCGGATTAGGAAAAGGAAAACTTTGGCCCAAGACTTTTATACGCAATATATATGCTAAAAATACCTCTTTTAGGTCATCTAACACACAAGGAAGAGGAGAAAAGCCATCACAGAGTTTGGAAACCACGGAATAGGCGAGTAAGAACTCGACAAATTCTTACGAGTAACATTAACTCTGTCAATCAACAAACTAGATAAATCAATTAGTCAGTTTAAGCCAAGAACGTAACAAGATTGTTAGCTAGCCTATGATCCTGGAATATTCTCTCCTATTGATTGTTATCCGCGATTGTCTACGTATTTTAGTCGATCTCTAGTTTAATTAATTGTTTGATACTTTCTTTGGTTATTAATTAATTGCCTACTCATTTTAAGAAAAATCCCTCGAATAGATAATTTATTTGTGTTGAATCAGTCAAAAGTTAATCATAAGTCTATGTGGGAACGATACTCTATTCACTACTTTATTACTTAACGACCACATATACTTGCGTGTGTGTTTGGTCGCAACATACTGTAACGTAATTTATGGATGAATACATCATCTTAACGAGTCACACCCATTTGCATGCCCACTTCGAGCGGCAAGAATAAGATTTAGTGTAGCATTAATATGTCATCACATTTCCTTGTCGTAATATGCACTCTATGCTGGTTAAGCTTCATCAATTTTTATTTCTTCGAAATTTTCTTTACTAGTGATTTTGCAATGTTTATTAATTGAAGCTTGATGATCTTTGCATCAAATACTCTTTACTCGTGCTACAGACAACTGTTAAATCAGATCAAAGAGAATTTCTCATTAGCAGCCATATTAGTCCCAAGTTGGCGAAATTCTTCCAAATATGAACTTATGCGTCCTTGGAATTGCAACTGTATAAATATGTTTGTTGTACAAGGTTTATTACTTCTAAGTAGGATAATATAATCCGCATTTGTGTTTACATAATAGAACAGACAGGTTGATCATCGTATGAATCTCTAACTTGATAAACAGGGTATTGAGGCAGGGTATAATAGTAAGGAGTTTGCCACTGTGTCACGGCCGCAGCAGAAGCTTGGGGCTTTGTATCAGAACCAGCTTTGTCTTTATTTTCGCCACCACCAGTAGAAGCAGGGCCAACACTTACCAGTTGTGCCTGCCCCAAATTCTTTCTGAGCAAATTTGTCAGTGTCACCGCATCAATCTCATCTCCCACCACTTCTAACTGATTTTTCTCTTCCCCTTTCATAGCTGCTGATTCCACACCTAAGTAAAAGAACAACAATATTAATTAATCCTAATGAGTTTCACAAGATTTTGATTGAAAATCATTAAAATAAAAAACTGAAAGGAAACAAATCAATACCTGGCTGAGAAACAGCAATCTTGAATGCCTTGGACCTGTATTTCTGATCATTCCCATTTAAGGATAATTTGATAACCACCTTTTGCTGCCCAATTTAAGAGCACATGTTAGTAAACAAACCCGAACTATACTACTACAAAGATAAGAATCGCTGCTTTGTTATTAAAATGACAACAAATTATTAGATATGCATACCTTCATTTTCTGGGTTGTGATGTTTCCTTTGCAAAATAAATCTAAATCAGGGGGGTTGTGATTTTCGAAGTGCTATGAAGTTGCAGTGAAGAACATGTACATTCTGAGAGTATTTATAGATGGACCTTCGCCTAAGCCCCAAAGTATATATGATCCACATAAGCAGATTTTTGGGTCATAGAGAAATCAGATTTAGTCTTTTTTTTCTTCTTTTATTTAATAAGCTACGTTACATGATATCCTCAAGAATTGAATTTTGAATGCGTCGTTGCAAGTACATGTGGGAACAAATCCCATACCAACTAGAGAACGTCTTCTATATGGCAAACTCACACTCGAAGCTGTAAGCTAAATTATAGTACTGGCATCTTCCTACTTTCCTAAAATTATAATCTCGTCTCTCTTCGAATTAGCAAGAGACTTTTTTGTTTTAAATCTGATTTTACTTTTGTTTTTAAGCTTTAAAGAGTTGTTTGGTTGGGGAATAAGTTATTCCGAGATTATAATGATGAGATTATAGTGCGGAGATTATATAGTGAGGAAATTATTTAGTGGATATATTTTTATTGATAGATGTTTGTTTCATTAGACTAAAAATTGAATATATGGAATATAATATAAAACATGTATTTGGTGTTTACTAAATAAATTTGGGTAAACTTTTATTTTTAATTTTAACCTTGAGTTTTTTAAAGAACTTTGGAGAAAGAGCCTTAAAAAGTCATCTTTGTTATTGTAGTGTTTTATCCTCATATTAATAATCTTGGAATTATTACCGTACTTTTAATTAGGATAGAATAATACGACAATTGTGGTACAAATTAACCTGATATTGCTAATTCTGAATCCGAAATATCAACCAAATGCCGAATAAAATAATTCACCATCTAAGTATACACAATGTATTATTTTTTCATCAAGCTCTAATATTGCAATTTAGTTATACAAATCGAACCGAAAACCGTATCAAATCGAAAAGTCAAACCAAACATACTAAAAACCCCAATTAGGTTTGGTATTGAGTAAAAAAATCCGAATCAAACCGACATATAAATATATCATTTTTGTATATATTTTAAGAATTTTCATAGAATTTTCTTTAAAAAATGTCTAGAAATATTTGTGATTCTCTTATAGGATATAATATTTAGTTAAATATGAAGTGCTCTATTTTTATAACATTAAATAATGGGTTGTATAATCAATTTTTTATCAAGTGTTAGTGAAATGCATCAATCTCTTTCTTCTTCCATATTCATAAGTCAAGATCTATTAAATTCTTATATCTTTTTCGAATTTAAAGTGGCATTTTGATCATTTAAAATTACATAGAACGTATCATTATATAGGTATCATATTTATTTTTATGTTTAATTATTAAATTCAGTTAACCTTGAAAGTGTACATCAATAAAAAATTATTGTCAGACGACTAAAAAATAACACTTTTCAATTATGTTTTAAGGCCATTCATTAAATTACGTCCCCTTTAGTCTAATGAGTTGAATTTCGCTTTTTAAAGTAATTGAATGAACTTTTCTTTTTATACCCAAATTTTATTTACTAGGCAAGCGGGGCACAAAATCTAAATAATGATCTCAAAAAAGGACAATTCTGCAAATGCCTTGTTATTTCATAGGCGGGATGGCTCACATATTTAATGGTACTTCTGGTCCCATATAAAGATGTCTCGTTAACTCGTTTCTTTTACTAGGAGCAATATTTCAAAGATTTGTTCACACGATTGAAAACATGTTGATTTTTCTATGTTATAGACCAAGAAAGCCAACTACCTAGTCAATTAAAAATATTATGTGCAATCTTGAAATTATTGCCAATTCTTCGAAGGATGAGTCGCCCCGATAATTCAATCAAAGAAGGTGAATGATTGCTGTCAAAACTATTGACAGCTTTGTTCCTCTAACTAATTTGCAAAATGTGTTTAATACTTAAATGGAAAAATGATGGTACTAAATATTTTTATATGACTCTTTCTAGATGTAAAGTTGCCCTACATGTTGAAATCTTCCTCTCGAGTTAGTGTGTACTTTGACCCTCTCGTCTTTTCTTTTTCTTTATTCTTTTCTTTTTTTTCTTTTAATTTTCTCGAGTTGAAGTTGGCCAATGTTTAAATAAAGTAACAATGTTGAGCCACCCATCCCAAAATAAAACTATTTAAGCGTACCACTAAATAATGCTGTCAAATTAATTAGTGTCACAGCTCATATTGGCGAAATAACTATTTGGGGTAACATTATTGTGCGTTCTTTACAGTCCTCATATGGACTTGTACCCTTATTTAGACTGGAAAATTAAAAGTAAATTGACTCTATCAACCAACGAGTAGGCAATTAATATTCATAATCACACTCTTTTTATACGAACCAAAGAACTGGCATCAATATCAGTTGAATAATAGGATACGTCTTGAGTTATATATAGTTGACTTAAGACTTAAGAGACCTTGCTTCTAGTTCTGGGCCCCAAAGAGGCTACCCTATTGTTGACAAATCACACACTTCCGAGTCGGTCAATCTTTCTAAGTCTTTGTTTAATAAATTTTATATCGAACTGTTATTGTCTTCATTTATGTAGCTTCCTTATCAATTTTCTTTTGATATTTATGTGATAAAACTACAGACTAGTCGCTTGGATTTCTTAACATAAACAGAACTAATTAACAACCAAGTCAAAGCTTTTAAGATTGTGCTTACACGGAACATATCATCTACCAATTTTGAAACAGTTTAACAACCTCAATAACAAATTAAATTCTAGATTGCTGCAAAGCAAAATTAAATTGCTAATAAATGGAAATTTACTTTTTGTGTCCGATCCATTTGGCAATGATTATTTATATTGGGATTTTGTATAAAGTACATAGCACTTTTCCATCTAATATTTTTCCACCAGCTTGAATTTGAAGTGGCATTGGAATCTCTAGAATTAACTTTTTTTTCCTTCACATAATCACACACTTATTGTGGTTAAAGAATAATACTAATTCAATCAGGTAAATAATCCAAAACAAACAGCCATACTAATCTAATTCTTTGTGAAAGGAAAGTTCACTTTGTATTTCAATTTTGTTGTCTTATTTAGTTGGATGTAATTTATCTTTTCTTTTAAAAGTTACACGCTGTTCAAGTATATTATTGTCTCACGTGCACAAAGGCAAAAGAGCATGGGAATAATCAAGGGCAGATTTACATTCATGCAAGTGGCATTATTTTATCCGACACTAAATTATATGTAATTAATGATTAAAAAAAGAAATTACAATAAAAACATATTACGGTGACACTGTTGATGTCCAGGGGTCACATGATCTCCTTGGCCTCTTAATGGTCACCATCATTTCTTTGATAACACTAGGGGTCTCGATGGATATTCAAAAAATGATTAAATTGTATCGTATTGAATTGATTTTTAAATTTTTTAAAATAAATTTTATATGTAAAAAATATATTTATCTAGAAAGTATAAAAATAATAATGCATTAAATTTTTATTTGGGCCTTGAAATTATGAAAACTATTATAAGTCAATAAGTAATTAAACTCAAAATACTAATTCCTAAAACATATTATGCTACGTCTACTTAAAGTCTTAAACTAAGTTATTTCAAGTATCTTTATTAGTAAGACACAAAGTATTCTAGCGATAATGAGAAGTAAACTACAATGTATTGAATATGTTTCCTTTCATATAATTTAGATTTATCTTTTTGAATATTTAATCTTTTGTAGACTTTATTTTTGAGTCCCATCTTGGTTAATATCTTTCCACTAGTGTGATTTATATTTTCTTTATCTTTGCTTGATTTCTTTTACGTTGTTGTAGAATCGTTGATGGATCTATAAACAATAAAAATGTCTAGAGAGTTTTGCTAAGTCTTATAAAAGAATATATTTATTGCATTCTACTTCTACTGGTGAATTTTACCTGATATTTAAAAAAATACCGAAAATCAACCGAACCGTACCGATATCGAAGAGAAACTGACTTGATTGGGACGGTTTCGAAAAATCTAATTTTGGTTATACATAATAGAATAACGAAAAATTAGTATGATACAAATTTTATAAAATAACCGAACCATTGACACCCCTGCACTAACCCCAAGTCCCAACTATTCAGCAAAGTTTATTTAACGAAATTCAAAAAGGTATGTATTAAAAAACACCATATAAACATGGCTTAGTAAAGAGCTTTTTAGAAAAAGTTCTTAATGCTAATACGAGAAATTGTTCGCTTGTATTTTTCTTCTTCTTGTGATTTGCTTGTATCTTCGAAAATGATTATATTAATATATTTGATGTGTTTTATCATGATAATCAAATTATAGTAATTTTATTAGTTCACTTTTTAAAATGTCTACATCGCTTATACGAAATCTTCTGTGCGCCACTTGGTATAATGACAACATGTGATCTCATCATTTGGAAGCAAATTATAGATAGTTTCCCTAAAATTTTATTAAGTATTAAATCTTAGATTCTTCGGACCCATAATTCTAAAAGTGCAATGAATTCGTTAATGAGAATCTTAAGAGTTAGAAACCATCCAATTTAAATTTTAAATATGTATTATGTATTATTTTCAAAGAGATTTATAAATATTTTGGTCATTTCATATATTGCCCTAAAATTTTGAATTGTACGTTTAAATTCTTCTTCTCCATACATCACTTCACACTTTAAAACTTGGACAGTACCTAACTGAAATCAATAATCCAATCCGAAATTCTTATACTCCTATTTCACTATAATGGTCAAAACTGAAAGGGAGTATTTACAGAAGACCCAGAAAGGAAAAATTGAAGAAAGAAAACCACAAAATCTAGTAGATCCATTATTGAACTCAAGTAGAATAATCCAATTTGGCATTCTAATTCACATAATGGAACAGCCAGATTGACCATATGAATCTCCAACTTGGTAAATAGGGTATTGAGGAGGATAGGTATAATAGTATAAGACGGGTTGCGACTGAGCCACCGCAGCTGCAGCTGCAGCTGGAGGCTTTGTATCAGGAACTTTCTTGTCGCCGCCACCAGCTGGGCCGACGCTCACTAGCTCTGCTTGCCCTAAATTTTTCCTGAGCAAGCTCGTCAGATCCGCAGCGTCTATCTCTCCCACAACTTCTAATTGGTTCTTTTCTTCCCCCGTCATTGCTGCTGATTCCACACCTAATTAAGTAAAACAACAACAATATATATTAAATCGAATGAGTTTCGGGGAATTTTGATTGATATTAAGAAAATCGAGAGCTGAAAGGGCAGAGTTAAGTACCTGGCTGAGAAACAGCAATTTTTAAGGCCTTGGTCCGATATTTCTGATCGTTCCCGTTCAAAGATAATCTGATAACCACCTTTTGCTGCCCAAATTTATGAACATATATATGTCAGTAATTAATGAAATATACATTGCGAAGTATCTTTATAGAGTTGAATTACAGTGAAAGGGAAAACAAATTAAATATACATACCTTCATTTAGTGGGTTTGATGGAAATTAAACTTGCTTAGCAATATTACTCAGTAGAGGTAGAGAGTGAGAGATAAGGAGGAGGAGTTTGTTATTTGAAATGCTGGGAAATTGCAGTGAAGAAAGACTGAACATTCTTGAGTATTTATAGACCTCTACTCAACTCCTAAAGTAGCCACATAGTCCCTCAATTATTTGTAAACTCTACTTTTGGTCCTTGAATATTTAACTAAGCATAGTTTAACTTCAAATTAATTGAAATTGTGCTTTTGATTTCTATACTTGTATAATTTAGCGAATTATATAAAATTACATCATTTAACTACTCATAATTTTTGATAAATTAGTATTTATACTCCATATGTGAGGACATTATAGTTCTAGTATTAGTCTAAATGTAATATAATTCCTACATAAAGTAGGGGTGGGCATATATCGGGTATAACCGATAGTCCAAATCGATAAAATGCTATTGGGTTGTCGATAACGGTTTAATATTATTTGACTATTGATTTATCGGTTCGGGTCTCGATTTTGTCCGATTTTATTATCGATTTAACCGATAGCCCAATAAGCTTTAACAAAACTATAATTTTACCCACTAAGTATATAAAACCACATTATGGCTTCATTCTGTCATCCTCAATTCTTTCGGCAGTTACTGTTCATCTTCATACCTTAATCCTTAAAGTAAGTTTTAAACTTTTCTAAATTTCTCATCTTAATTCTTCAGTTAAGATTTTTAATTTTAAACTTTAAAGAATTAATTGTTCAAATTTTTAGTTTTTCTATTTGTTTCTTTTGTTGCACTGATTCTTTAGTATTTACAAGATTAGGATTTTATTATTTTTCTGTGAATTATGTCCGCTCGTAGTGAGATAGTTAGTAAGATTAGATTGTTGAATGTCTTATTCCTTACTCCTATTAGCGTATAACTTTAAAAATTGAGATCGGATTTTCAAATGAAAGGAAAGTTTTTTTTCTAAAGTTGAAATTTAATCTCTTTTTTCTTAAGAGCAAAAATTCAGTTCCTTTCTCTTAACAGTATGATCACGATTTCTATAATAAAAATACGAAATCTATGGATATTTTCTGTTCTTATCGGGTAAACCGATAACCGAACCGATAAGGATCAATAACCGACTAACTGATACCCGATAACCGATATCTTATCGGTTCGACTATCGTTTAGCATATTTATAAACCGATAATCGATATGCTGAACCAGTAACATTTACAATCGAATCGAACCGACCAATGCCCACTCCTAACATACAAAGACCACATAGACACATTCTAATAAATTGAAGGTAATATGTGCTTAGTCATATATCACAAAGAATAAAAATTGAATTTATCAATAATCAAGGGATCGATAAATTAGATCGGAAGAACGCGCATTGAATTGGAATAACTCAGTCATCCGCCGCCCCTTGTATGTCATAAAGATGACTTAATCTTCGATTGTCTGATCCATATGCGTTGCTTCATTTAAATTTTTTTTGGGGGGGGGAGGGGAGGGGGGTGCTGAAAAGTTAATAAGTCAATATGTCATTTTGCCATAGGAAATAACAAGTGATCTTCCACGTAGTCCCCTAGAATTGAAAGAGTCATTGATTACTGCGTGGAGACGCAAAACCAGAATAAACGCCTTCGATCTAGGGGTCCCAACGAAGTACTACGTACGTTAAATTACACTAGCATCTTCCTAATTTCTTTTATAGTAATACTATTTGGATCAATTCATAGGCATATTAATTGTTTTATTCAGTACCTGGTATCTTTTATTGCAATTAATCTCTCTATAATTAATAAATTATGATGTATTGGGTAAAATTTATAGGTGACGGGTGGATGCTTCTCGAATAAACACTTGGCAGTGTAGATAGGTAGGACCGTAGGAGATAAGTCAACAAATAGTCGACATCGGTTATAGGCATGTGACCGATATTGTATAAGTCTCAAAAACATCAAGACTGAGAAGAGAATTTGAAAGTAAGGTACCGTTTAAAGAAGACAACATTAAAGGAGCAGTCATTACATAAAATCATAACATTTATTTTCAACCGTTATGCAACTATCAAGAGGAATTTTCACCTTAAAAAGCAGCGTGAATTGAGGATCTTGTATTCCTTAATTAGCTATAAATAATAAAATTTGTACGAGCTGAAGGACATGAAATACTTGTACAAAAAAAGGCTGATACTATTCTCTCATTCTATAAAATTTTATTAACTAATATTAAGATATTTGCATTGTTTCTGTCTCCGGAGAGATAAATTCGAAGCCCAAACTTGTCTTTTCTTCAACTATCCTCATTTTACTCGGTTTGCTCTTTGTTATTTTATTTTAACAGATCAATTTAATCCACGTGTCTATAAATAACGTTACAAATTCAACCGTATAATTTTAAGAGTAAACACATGTGTCATTTTTTAAAACAGAATTAAGTATTCTGTCACGATCGAGCTCTGAGAATAATATTGGAAATAATAAGGGGTCATTTGGTAGGAGGTATTAAAAAAAAATAATGCAAGCATTAGCCGTGCGTATTACCAATCCCTTGTTTGGTACTTTTTCTCAACTACATAACTAATACTTATACATCCTAATTGGTATTATTCTATGTATAATTAATACATAGCAAACCATGGTATTAGCGCTACAAGGGTTTTTAATACTTGCACTAGCATGGTTAAAGACATAATTGCCCCTCAAATCCCTCAAATTAAGTGTACAAAGTTAAAGAATGTGGAAGATATTTTTAAAAATAACTAATTATTTTAGAAATTATGCAATATTTTATTATCTCAATACTACTAGAAATTCGGTAAAAACCGACCAAAACCCGACCAACGTAGGTTGGTAATGACCAATAACCGACCAAAACGCGACTATTTACGTGTGGACGATATTTTAGAGGTCGGAAAAGCATACCGACCAAATTTGGTTGGAAATTACCGACCAACTTTGGTCGGTCAATTAAATTAAAAAAAAAGTATTGCAAAAAAACCGACCAAAGTTCGTCGATTTTTTCCGACCAAAGTTGGTCGGTATTTTAATTATGTAATCAAAAGATTCACCATCTGGGAATCGAACCGGGGTCTGTACTGTGGCAGGATACTATTCTACTACTAGACCATTAATGCATTTTATTTTAAGACTGTCTTTTATTTGATTTATACTCTATAATTGTATTTTCGCACGAAAATAACCGACCAAAGTTGGTCGGTTTTATTAAAAAATAAAATTATCGACCAAAGTTGGTCGGTTTTTTAAAATGACCGACCGAATTGGTCGGTTTTTTTAATATTAATTTTTATTTATTTTAATTAAAAAATCGACCAAAATTGATCGGTTTCCTGAAAAATAAATTTTGCGGAACTCAAAGAAAACCAAAGAAAACCGACCAAAGTTGGTCGATTTCGTAAAAAAATTAAAAAATAAAATATTTTGAAAAACCGACCAACTTTGGTCGGTTTTTTGACCGACCATAATTGATCGATCGACCTTGGTCGGATTTTACCAAATTTCTAATAGTAAAATAACTAATCCCAACATTACTAATACACCCTATTCAACACTATTCTTGTAATCCTACCAAACGACCAGCAATTAAGCAATAAGGAGGGGCTTGTTACTTGCTTTTCATAAAAAAAGGGTCTCACTTTAAAGAGTTTCTCCGAACTTTGAGTGGACATCCAAAAATCTCAGAGCTTGTGCTAATTTGGACAAAAATAAAATATATATATGAAGAAAAGGAGAAGCGTAAAACTATCTTTTATAAAAGAATCAGAAAAGCCAAGTAACTTTTTGGAATTATTTCAGAGACGTGTTCAGACAAAAAGTTATTGTTTCTTTGCTTAGTCATAAACCAAATGAGTCAACTAGACGACTGGAGTACTAAATACTAATTAAGTTTTTTAAAAACTTGAAATTATTAAGACTTTTTAAGAGGATATTAACATCATTAATGACCGAAGCACGGTCAGAGGATGATGTTGAAGATGATAACATCCTGCAGGAGTACTAATTAAGTTTAAATTAAGATTTCTTAAAAGGATATTAGCATCATTAATGACCAAAACATGGTCAAAGGATGATGTTGGCGACGATAAAGCAAGAGATCGTGGCAAATTTCATGTCCAAAGAATGATGCAACCAGAAACAAAGGGTTCCTCATTATTAATCCTAAGGGTTCTTCATTATTAATCCTAAGTATGAGTTTTTAACTATAGAATATTTGGTTGTTAGTCATTGGGAATGGGATATATATTCTGGACTTTGATTCAATAATAAAATAGAAATATAAGTTGTTTTAAGTAGGAGATAATTTTTGAGAGAAATTACCTCCCCCCCCCCAAAAAAAAAGAAAAAAGAAAATGTTCAAGAGGAAATTAAAGGAAGAATGCACAAAGAAGTCATTCATTTGTTCGTATGTCTCCCACATATTTGTTATTCATTTGCTTGTTCCTGTATGCACCTAAATCATGGTGTAGAAGGGTAAGTTCAGTAAAAATAAATTAAATAAATACAAAGATGAAATATGAGTTATTGATTAAGGGTTTTATAGCCTGGCCAAGTTATTTTTAGCAAATTATACTACTAGGCGGTCTGCCCAGTAGCTAAGTTATTAATAATAAAAGAAAAACGAAAAAGAAAGAGTACAAGTAAGGGAGGCAAAAGCTACAGTAGTGTTGCCTCTATGCCTTGGCTATATAATCATCGTTATGTGCCTCCATCGCCTTATGATGGCAGCCTCATGCTGAGGATATGGCTGCCGGCAAAGTCTCGCGAAGGTGAATGATCTCATAGCCGTTAGGATATTTCCCAAAGGCATAAGACAAATAGCAAATACATACTGAGCTAGACCTTATCTTACAATTCCTATTGAGGCATGAACAACCTCATCTTTTAGCAATCATGTAAAAAATAAGAACTAGAAAGAGTAAGTACTCTATGATCATAATAGAGTTTATGACACACTCTATAATGATATTACATATGATAATGCTTAGAAAATGATAAAATAAAATAAGGTAGAAATTAGATTCTTCCCCTCATTCATGATACTTGAATTCACTATGGAGGAGGTTAATGAGTTTACAATTGAAGAAGGCTTGCATCAAGCAGTTGTTGATAAGTTCTCATATGGAAAACCTGAGTTACAAGTTTTGCGACAGATTATTCCAAAGAAATTCGACGTTAAAGGATCGTGCAATATTGGACTGCTTGAATTCCGACATGTCTTGGTCAGATTCGACCTTTTTGAAGATTATGTCCAGTTCCTATCTAGGTATACTGGTTATGTGAAGTCCAATGGTGAAGAATTCTTCTTTAGAACGCTTCCTTGGACTATAGGTTTTAATCCTAGAGAGGAAACTTCTCCAAGGTGAAAAACACTTATTGTTTTTTCAAAAAAGTATTTTTCTTTCAAAGTTGAAGTGTTTGGCCAAACTTTTAGAAAAAAAAAAATGCTTCTGAGTAGTAGCAGAATCAGCTTTGGAGAAGCAGAAAAAGTAGCTTCTTCCGAGAAGTACTCTTTTGAGACGCACTTTTGAGAAAAATACACTTAGAAGCACTTTTTAAAAGCTTGACCAAAAATTAATTGCTGCTTAGAAGTGCTTTTCAAATTAATTTGTCAAACATAAATAACTTTTCACCAAAAGTACTTTTGAAAAAAGTACTTTTAGAAAAAAACACTTCTCAAAATAAGCTGATTTTTTCAGCTTTGCCAAACGGGCTATTAGATTTGACAGTGCACTGGCATGTATTGAAGTCATTATTGCTCAAGGCTCCCAAAGATTGAAGGCCTCAAAAGTGTAGGTTGTTTACCCTTAAAATAAATAAAAATTAAATTTATACACAGTTTAAAGAATATATGATTTAATTTAACACAAATAATTAAATAATAATATATAATTAAATTATATTGAGAATGAAAGATCAAACCGATATGTCAAAGTAATTTAGCCCCGTGTAAGGATTAAATCCAATCGATCACGACTGAGCCCTCGAGATAGAGTTCGGATATAGCTAAATTAATGAACAACTAAAGAACACTTGGACAATTGGTGGAAGTCAAAGTAAATTTATTTTTGTCTTGATATGCATGCAAAAACAGTGCTGAAAAGTGAAAGAGTTCTCCTCTTTATATAGTAGAGGAGTTTTAACCATAATACAAGTGTAAATAAGGAAAAAATCCCTTTCTTCCTTTTCTCTCACGAAAATATGATCTACAACCAATACCGAGCGTGATCCGCTCAATATCCGGTTAATGGCGGATATTTCGACCGTCCGTTTGTCTTGTTTAACCAATTTTTCTTTACCCTCGATCCTTCGTATTGCTCGAGCTAGAGTCTCTCCGGGTTCAGCCATGCTCGATTCATTCCTTTTGCTCTGGGTTCTGATTTATGGGCACTCTCGGTCTCACTCGAGCTAGTAACTAATAACGTTATTCCTTGCTTCTCAACGGGAAATTGAAGGTAACTATATTACAGATTTTACCCGTACACAGATAATCTCCTCACTTCTCGGAGAGTAGATTATAAGAGTTATGAGAAGTGACTAATTGACCCCGGTTCATTCTCTCGCACATCATGAGCAAGTTGATGAACCGGAACGTCCTATAATCACGTCGCTCTGACTTTGGACACACGTAAGCTATCGGTTGATCACCCCCAGTAGTTACCAAATTCGAAACGTCATGCATTCATTACTCTTTCCCTATAAAAGTTCTAGTTTCCTATTTTCACTTTCTTACTATCTGATTTTAAACTTCCTCAAGTTACCCTCGAGCTTTTTGTATCCTCATTCGTTCATCAATCTTTCAAATCTTCATAACTTGTTCTTCATATATTCATATCCTCATAGTTCATCTTCAAACCTTCATACCTTACCTTCAAACCAAATCTTCATATCTAGTCTTTAAATCTTCATACACTTAGATAGAAATGGCGAAGACTTCAAAATCAGTACACCAAAGAACTGCACCGACGACTTCTTCCTAGGCCACCGACACCGAGGCAGTGCCTCCGGTGGTAGTCTCGGGACCTCCCCTCAAAGATTTGATCCCCGGCGGCTGCTCTATAGAAAATGACTTTAAAGTCCAGAAAGCCTCTGTACAAAGGGATCGGGGTGTGGAGGCATGGATGTAGGTTTGCTCTATTATTGAGGAGACACTTGAGGCTGTCCGAGATGACTATAAATGGGAAGGAAAGGACATAGTCATTCCCATTCATGATGAGGACATCACGATGCAAGTGAAAGGATACTTAGGTATTTACACATATCCATTCATGTTCGATCCTGTAGATACGGTGGTCCTCGAGTTTTGCAAGAGGTACGAATTTTAACTCGGGAAAGTTCACCCATCCTTTTGGAGGATAGTGACTCTTCTCCGTCATTTTGCGAACAACATGGATGAGCTCGGTTCATGATCAATCACTTGCTCCAAATTGACATCCCCCGAATCTTCTGAGGGGGGTTAATCAAACTTGCCCGTTGGGCAAAGAAGGATCCCTTCTCCTGTATAGACGAAGACATGGATCGAGATTGGCAGGGTAGGTTTGCTTGGATAAAAATCGAGGACCTCATTCCTTTCGAGTTCATGGCATTCCCTGAGAAGTGGAACCCGAGTCGTAAGATTACTTCCTCTTAAGTTGTCAAAGTCCTTTCTTGTATCTACTTTTCATGACATGTTTCATTTGATATACATCTGTCCCTAGAGTCCCAAATGCGGTTCCGTATTTTAGGGAGTGGGTCGAGGGTATATGCAAGCAGCTCACCTATTCCGAACGTGAGTGACTTAATGATGACGTCTAATCCTACACCTCCAAAGGAAGCGTAGCACGGTCGTTAGCAATAATAAACCCAACAAAGGTTGGGGTCGAATCCCACAAGGAGTAGGTGCGTGTTAGAGTATCCAAAAGTGTGCAAACTCGGTGATTCTTAATGTAATCTTCAAACAAAGAGTGGTTGTTCAATTATGTCTACAATTAAAACTAAAGTTTGACTAAGGAATTCTATTAAACACGCAGAGTGAAAATAAGATGATGTAGTTGTAACAAATAAGAGAAAGGCGCTAGGATTGCTTCCCCTTCGTGTAGGCTATGCTTTTGGGTATATAAATGTTAAATTATAATTAATTAAGCATGTGTTATGGCCTCAATTTCTTTTACACCAACTTAATATCTCCCAACACTGAAGAGGTTTTTATCCCAATTTGCTCTTTCAAGTCAACTAAGGCTCAATGATGAACAATTGATTAGCCCAAGTAGAAATCATACCATTCCTAGTTAGATTTCATTAATCAAATAATTAACCCACTTAATTCCTTGATAATTACCTTGTACCTAGGCTATGTTCCATTTTTCCAAGTTAGAACAAGCAAAATAGGTATGGATTTAGTGTTCGCAATCCTAGCTTAATAAACTTATAGACATATTAAGGATGGACAATACAAAAAGAGATGAAAATCTAAATAAAATAGCTAAAGAGGAAATAAGGATTGTGTAGAACAATAGCGAAGTTACCCAAATTCCTCAAGAAGAAATCCAAACGCTGCTACACAAAGTACTCTCCCCAAAAAGATGCCATAGAATGACTTAAAATAGCTATTTATACTAAGTCCCTAAAGTGGATAAAATTGCCCCGTCGGGCTAACCGTGGGGTCAACCGTGAGATGTAGATGAACCGTAACGAATTCCAGAAGCTTCATTTCTTCAGCTCTTCAGGCTTCTCTTGAACCGTGTCCAATGGTAGGAGCAACCTGTCCAACGGTCCGCCTAAAAATCATTTTGCTTCAACTTTTCTCTAATTTTAGCTCTAAAAGTAATGACTTATTGCCCGTCTTTGATATTATCCAATTCCAAAGTTCTCACATAACTTCAAAACCTGAAAATACACCATTCAAAGCAAAATTATCCAATTTATTCCAACAAATAGGGCATTAAACTCTATCAACACAAAAGAACAATTAGCTAAAAAGCTAACGAATCAACTCCCCCAAACTTACACATTTGCTTGTCTTCAAGCAAATCAAGACTTAGACTTAGGCACCATTTCATTGAAGCTACTAAATATTTAAGTTCACAAGCTAAAGCTAGCATCACAACCAAGCGAAGAAGCATTCAAACACAAAAACTCATGACTTCGGTTGGCACCACAACTATACTCAAATGCATGACCCCTCAACAACTTCCATAGGATTCAATTTCAAAACAACATGAGTACCAAGCAAGTCAAGAAGATTTTCAAACTATGATTCCAAAACTTCTAAATTTATATTTAAGTCACAAGGCCACTTTCTTTTGTTCATGTGTCTCAATTGAGAAAAGAAACATTTATCACACTTGAGTTTTCATGTGCCTTGACAAATCAAGAGAGATTCTCACACACGTTACTATATTTTCAAAGCAAAAGTGGGATATGGACAAAAGAAATAAGTACTCTCTCTCAAAAAAGAAGTTCAAATGTACAAAAGTAGAACCATAGGCTTGCTCATTGCGTAAATCTCCACTAATGTAGGTATGCCTAGTTTAGAATTTTTTACAACTTGTGAGAATGTATTGTAGGCTTTTTGTTGGAGGTAGAGCATCAATATGGGTAAAGAGTGACTACGACCTTCTTAAGCACTATAATCTTGACAATTCAAAATACAATTCCTTTTAAAATTCCACCATTTATGCTCTCTTTTTCAACTAGGCGATATGATTGAATTACACCATTATAGCTCCTTAGTTCGTAAGGTCCTTTTATGATCACCACCTTTGTCATGAGTTTCTAGTCTTTTTTTTTTTATGTCAGACATCCAAGGAAGGATACAAGCAGAGTCTCTAGTCTTCCCTTTTTTATTTCAACTCTTTTTCTTTTTCTCAAATTGTTGTCTTTTTTTAATTTTTTAGTGTTCTTATTGCTTCACCTTCAAGTAGCTTTCACATCACACTTTTTCCATCTCCTCCCTCAAACTTAGGCTTTTGGCCTAGATTGTAATTTCAAGTGTTTAAGAAAGTTAGAGTATCAAAAGAGGTTATCATAGAAGAGAAAAGGGCTTGTAATGTGGTTGACAATAAAAGGTTAAAGCCTCAAAAGAGTTGACTAGGATAATCTTATCAAGGATAGGTAATTAAAGGCACAAGCGGTCCAAAGAAAGCCTAAAATTATTTTTTAAACCAAGTACAACCTAGAATTTTGCCTCGAAACACACTTGGGGCAAGTTATAGACCACAATTGACACAAAAGAACTCAATAACAACCTCACCTCATATGGCTCATGCACACTCAAAGCATATATATATATATATATATATATATATATATATATATATATATATATATATATATTCAATGCCCAATTAAAATATATGAACACAAAAAGTTACCATAACCTAAAAGCTATATAGTGACATTAAGGCTAACAATGGAACCTAAGGATCATGCCAAAAATAATCAACTCAACTACTTCATGGAATTTTCAAAAGCATGCATTTCATGGAAAGTTGTTCCAAGGCATACATCTAAGTAGTGTTGGTACCAAACAAGTCAAAAGTTAACTTTGGGACATCGACACTACTAAAAAAATATTTTCGGTTCAAGTTGCATCTTTGGGAAAGAACTATGGCAAAAAAAACCCAAAGAGGTTACTGCTAATTCCTAGAAAACGTAAAATAAAAGATCAATAGAAACAAAAGAAGAGAAAAGACTAAAAAGAAAAAATAACATCAACTAATGGCATCAAAAAGTGCCAAGTATACCAAAACTCATCAATACCCTGCCCCCATACATAAAAATTTGCATTGCCCTCAATTCAATTAAAATAAGTATAAGAGTAGGATAAAAAAATACTCCCTCAATACGAGCGGGATGGAAGGCTCAACCGTGGCCAACAATTGATGAAACTGTGGCCAACGATTGGTATTGGAGCATAGATGGAGCAAGTTGGAAATTGACACAGTTTAAACCGTGTCCTACGGTTTAGCTACGGTTTGGTTCAATTGTTTCCCTATTGGTCTATCTTTTCTTAGACAATTTTGCTCAACATCTACACTTTAAACCTTCACCCTACACATATTTAATGCCCAAAATACATCAAAGCAAGGGAATAAAACACACAACACTACCAATACAAAATCAAAATGCAAGAACAAAAAGAAAAAGACTATGGAGTGAATGATTTGATCAATGAATATTTGATTCTTTCTTCAACGTAGAATCGATTCACACCAAATCTTCCTTTTTTATAGAAAAAATACGGATTCGGATCATAGAGCTTGGGTTGCCTCCCAAGAAGCACCTTATTTAATGTCGTGGCATGACGCAAAGTCCAATACTAATCAAGTCATTAGGGTTTTCCCCAATTGAATTTTTTAGGCTACTTTTCCTCTATCAAATTGGCCCAAATAATGTCGGATTCTATGCCCATGCACTTTGAAGATTCTAAGGCCATCCCCAGATTCTAAATCCACGACACTAAAGGGGTAAACATGGATAACCTAGAATGGCCCGGACCATTTTGATTTCAACTTGCCCGGGAATAACTTAAACCTTGAATTGTAGAGAATAACCAAGTCCCCGGGGTGAAACTCTCTTTCGATGATCTTCTTTCCATGGAGAAACTTTATTTTTTTCTTATACAAAAAATCACTCTCATATGCTTGAAACTGAAATTCATACATTGCATTGAGTTGAGACACTCTTAAGTTTGTTGGATCAACCCTATTTAACTTGAACTTTAGTGGCTTAATGGTAGAAGGTTTGGTTGGAGGAATAACTAGGTTTTCCAAGTCATCATGGCTTCCTTGTAACCGTCCATTGCCTCATTGTTTGAATTGAGGAGAACCGCTTGTAGAGCTTTTTCCATGAAAATATCTTCCATGTCATCATCAACCACATCAACTACGGATATCACACCATTGTAATGTGGTTGTTTCATTGAATTTTGTATAAGGAAAATTACCTCCTCATCATTCAATCTAAATTTGATTTCTCCCACTTCAACATCACAAATAGCTCGCCCAGTAGCCAAGAAAGGCCTGCCAAGGATGATTGAAATTTTCATATCCACTTCACAATCCAATATTACAAAGTCGGCAACAAAATAGAAATGATCCACTTTGACAAGGACATCATCGATGACACCCAATGGTTTATTCAGAGTACGATCCGCCATTAATAGTTTCATTGATGTAGATCTTGGGTCACCCAAGCCCAACTTCTTAAAACGGCATAAGGCATGAAGTTGATACTTGCCCTCAAATGACACAAAGCTTTTGCGAAGCTTGTCAACCCAATAGCACAATGAATAGTGAAAGCCCCCGGGTCTTCCATCTTATTAACCCCGGTTTGTGACTATATTGGTGGCTGACCTTGATGGTCTCAAAATTAACATTCTTCTTCTTAGTGACCAAGTCCTTTATGAATTTAGCACAACCCGACATCTTTTCAAGAGCTTCCATAAAAGGCACATTGAAGGATATTTGATTCAACATATCATAGAACTTTTGCAATTGGACTTCTTGTTGTTGCTTTGCAAATCTTTGTGCAAATGGAGGAGGCGGTCTCGATAATTGCTTGTACACTCTAGGTGACGTTTTCTTGTCTCATTGCGTAGTTCGTTCTCCTTTGAAGGAACTTCTTTTGTATTTTGAGAGGTGCTTGGTGCTTGATGCACCTCTTAAACAATGATTGGACTTACTTTTGGCACCTCACACTTGGGAACTTCAATCACCTTGGGTGTCTTATTTATTACGAGTGGTACATCTTGCTTAGGAACTTCATCAACTTTAGGAGGATCATCAACCTTGGGAAGAGCTACCTTAGGAACTTTGGGACTCTTGACCTTAGGAAAAGCATATTTGAGAGGCAACTCCTCTTCATCATCATCATCATCCTCAACTACTATGGATCTCTTCTTTAAGAGTTTGCCCCGCCTTGTGGAAACAGCAAAGACACGTTTTATTGCCTCATCTTTCTTTGGATTTGGAATTGTATCTAGGCAATGATCCTTATGGTCTCACATTCAATTGAGAAGCGATTTGACCCAAGTGAGTCTCAATTTGCTTGATTGAAGTGGTATGAGAAGCCACCACTTGATTCATTTCTCGCCTCTCTTTGTCAGATTGCTCTTGATTCTTGAGCATCCTTTCCATAATTCCTAAAAGTTGGTTGTCACTTGAAGAGTCACCTTGGTTGTTGTATGGATGAGGTTGGTAGGATCTTTGTTGATATTGTTGGGAAGATCCACCACCTCGATTACCTTGATTACCGCCACTCCAACCTTGATTTCCTTGATTGTTGTTCCCCCAATTTCCTTGACTGTTATTGCCCTAATTGCCTTGGTTATTACTCGGCCTCCGTTGTCCTTGGCTAGATTCTTGAAAATTACCTTGTTGATTTTGATAGTTGTTCACAAATTGAACTTCCTTATTTTGCTCTTGAAAAGAATCATCTTGAGTGTGGCATCCATCATCTTGTGAGTACATATCCTTCTGAGATTGACGTTGATTACCCTTCATCTTTTTCTTAGAAACCAAGACATGAACACCTTCCATGGCATGTACTTTCCATGATGCTTGAGTTTGTTGTTGCGCTTTTATAAGTTGATTCATAGTGGTGGTCAACTCGGCAATGTCTTGACCATGATCTTGAAACTCCTTGTTGAGGTGAATCATATTTGGATCACCTTGAGGCACAGTTTCTCGGGATTGCCAAGCAGATGATGTCTCCTCCATCTCATCAAGTATGTCACAAGCCTCCGAGTAAGGTGTGATCATAAAGTTTCCACCAGCAAGTTAATTCACTGCACATTGATTGGCCGTGTTAATCCCATGGTAGAAGGTTTGTTGCAACATGTTCTCGATCATATCGTTGTTAGGATATTCCTTCACCATGGCCAAAGTTCATGTAGTGGCTCATTTGGTTCTTGTTTGAAAGCTAAGATATCATCCCTTAAAGTAGTCATGTGCCCGGGTGAAAAGAATTTGGCAATAAACTTCTCCGCCAACTCATCCCAAGTATGGATAGAATGGTTTGGTAAGCGCTCTAGACAATACAAAGCTTTTCTCTTTAGGGAGAAGGGAAATAACCTCAATATTAAAACGTCTTCGGACAAATTTGCTTGCTTACTTCCCCAACAAGTATCTACGAATCCCTTTAAGTGCTTGCATGCATTTTGATGAGGTGCTCCGGTGAAGTAGCCTCTTTTCTCAAGCAAGGTGAACATGACATTTGTAATTTGAAAATTTTGCGTCCTAATGCGAGGGGAGACAATTGCACTTGCATAGCCATCATTTAGTGTGGCATGTTGTTGAGCCAGTTGTCCATGTGGAGGTGGTGGTGGTGGTTGTGGCGGAGGCTTGTGTTGGTTCTTCCCTCGGCCACGCCGGTGTCCTTGAACTAGAGGCGCTTCTTCATCTACCATATGTTCATCAATGGTCCCAAGAGGCAAATCACCAAGGTCATTATTGTTCTCCATTGGTAACCTACAACAAACACACACGAGTGAAAGTATCACAAAGAAAAGATAAGAACTCAAGAAAATACAAAATAACAAAGTAACACAAGAACACCGTACTCCCCGGCAACGACGCCAAATATTTGTGAGGTCCAATCCTACACCTCTAAAGGAAGCGTAGCAAGGTCGTTAGCAATAATAAATCCAAAATAGGTTGGGGTCGAATACCACAAGGAGTAGGTATGTGTTAGAGTGTCCAAATGCGTGAAAACTTAGTGATTCTTAATGTAATCTTCAAACAAAGAGTGGTTGTTAAATTATGTCTACATCTACTACAAAAGTTTGACTAAGGAATTCTATCAAACACGTAGAGTGAAAATAAGATGACGTAGTTGTAACAAATAAGAGAAAGGTGCTAGGATTGATTCCCCTTCGTGCAGGCTATGCTTTTGGGTATATAAATGTTCAATTATCGTTACTTAAAGCATGTGTTATAGTCTCAATTTCTTTTCCACCAACTTAATGTCTTCCAACACTTAAGAGATTTTTATCCCAAGTTGCTTTTCCAAGTCAACTAAGGCTCAATGATGAACAATTTATTATCCCAAGTAGAAATCACACCCTTCCTAGTTATATTTAATTAATGAAATGATTAACCCACTTAATTACTTGCTAATTACCTTGTACCTAAGCTAAGATCCACTCTTCCAAGTTAGAACAAGTAAAATAGGCATGGATTTAGTGTTTGCAACCACAAATTCAATCAACAAAGCATGGAGTGATTATATAATACAAAGCTTAATCAAATATAGAACTAATATAATAACCCAAAAATATAACCACAATTAGGGTTCACAATCCTAGCTTAAAAATACAAAAAGAGATGAAAATCTAAACATAATGGCTAAAGAGGAAAGAAAGATTGTGTATAAAAAGAGTGAATTCACCCAAATTCCTCAAGAAGAAATCCCAAAAGCTGCTACACAAAGTACTCTCCCCCAAAAGATGTCCCAAAATGACTTAAAATAGCTATTTATACGAAGTCCCTAAAGTGGATTAAATTGCCCTGTCGGGCCAACTGTGAGGTCAACCGTGAGATGCAGCTGAACTGTAACGAATTCCAGAAGCTTCATTTCTTCAGGCTTCTCTTGAACCGTGTCCAACAGTCTGCCTATAAATCTTTTGGCTTCAACTTTTCTCCAATTTTAGCTCTAAATTAATGACTTCTTTCCCATTTTTTATATTCTCCAATTCCAAAGTTCTCACACAACTTCAAAACCAAAAAATATACCATTCAAAGCACAATTATCCAATTTATTCTAACAAATGAGGCATTAAACTCTATCAAAACATAATAACAATTAGCTACAAAGCTAACGAATCACGTAAGCTCTCCAAGGTCAAGTGAGAGGCTCGTTCTCACGATGAGTGCCTTTTCTGGTTGAACTTTTTCCTGGTCGATTTTTATTCTGTTATTGTCATGGCTAAGTCTTTCTTTTATAGGCTTGCCCAAGACCACCAAACTTCGGGAAACCACCGATGCCGTGACCTCGAACCCGTCTACAAAACTCTTTGGTTCTATACAGCCCGTTGCCAAAGATGCTGCGAAGAAGGAAGAGAAAACGAAGAAGGACAAAAGATCCCTTGACTTATCGGACGCTCCTTCCGAGGCCAAGAAGAGAAAAAGGATTGTGCTCAGGGTCAGAAAGATCACCAAAAAGACTTCGGATGCCCAGGTCCCAGATTTCAAAGCTCTTCATTGGCTCAATGACTTTACCGAGGATGACGAGCATATGGAGTTTGTCAACACGAGTCGATCGTTGCCGACCAAGAGTTGATGGCCCAGGAGGGTGATGCTCGTAAGACTGAACCTCCTCAACTCGGGGGTTCGAGGAAGAACATGTGACTATTGCTTCTCAAGAAGCCCCTCCGGTCCCAAGGAGGACCGTCTCTGAAGGTGATGCCATCCTCCACATTCAAGAGTAACTGCCTCGTATGGAGGCCATTTTAAGAGAAACCGACCGAAATATCCCGAGCTATGGACGTCGGTATGCTGGATGATTACTCTGGCTTTGGCACCTGAAGATCCCAAAAAGGGTCATGCAACCGGGATGTGCTGGGCCAAGTTCGAGCTCAAAGATCGAGAAGCAATCGGCCCCGAATGTGGACCCTGAACGAAAGAAGTCGGTCATGTTCACAGTGCTAGTGGATTACTATGTTGTTCGGGCTAGTCAAAGTGGCCATCTACCTCCGTTCCTTAGTAACCTAAGAAGACCAAGTGAAGAAGAACAAGGTAGATAGGCCAAGTCTTTTCAATGAAGCCCGACAAGCGCTAAATCGAGTATATCCTTTTCCCTGTTTGTTTTAACGAGTTCCCATCATCTTAACTATTTTTAAAAAAATTCTTTCTATATGTCTTAGGATTTGACGCTCCATCATGAAAGCTTTCATCGATCCAAGATGGAGGAGAGTCACCTCAAATTCAAGCTCAAGGAGTAAGTCTGGCAAATAGATATGTACACAGCTCTCGGTGAGCATAAGGATGAAGTCCTTAGAGACATGGCCGAGCTCCCTGATAAGTAGGGATTTTGACCGCTTATTTGCTCTTTTTTACTTGTGTTTTAGCTCAAATATTCTTAAAGGTATTCCCGAAAACTAATAAAATGTGCTTTTGTGCAGAATATTGGGAGACAAGCAAAGAAGCCAAAATCAACTCATAAAGGAGTCAAAAATGGACAAGGACCAAAACAAGGCAAAAAGGCCCACAGTGCGAACCGCACAATACTGTGTGCGGCCGTAGAACAATGAAACATCACTGTCAGATGTCCTTAGAGTATGCGGACCGCACAGTTATTGTACGATCACAGAAGAGGAGATTCAGAGAGTTAGTTTTTGGGCAGGCTGAAGATATGCGGACCGCACCATAATTGTGCGGCCACAGGATGAAAAGTGTGGCCGCACTCATAATTATGTGGTCCGCAGAAGAGAAGAATCAGAGAGCCATGTTCCAGTCCAAGTTCAAGTGTGCGGCCACACTCAGAATTGTGCGGTCCGCACAATCAAATGAAGTGCGACCGCATCACACTTTTATGCGACCGCAGAAGGCCCAGTTGACCAGTCAAGCTCAGAGTACGGACCGCACACAGAATTGTGCGGCTGCACAACCTCTGCAAGGGTATTTTTGTTAGATATTTTCAGCTTAGTATAAATAGAACTTTTTGTCACTTTTAGGGTAAATTTTATTTTGGGAGATCACCTGAGCCGTTTTTCTTTACTATTTTGAGTAATATTGTACTAGATTAGCGTCTAAACATTAGATTTTCTTTCCCTAATCAATTATTATGCATTCTATCTTAATTTCTTCTTGTATTTCTTCATTTTTCATTAGTAGCTAAATTTCTAGCTAGGGTTGTGGCCCAACCCTAGTGTGGGTACTTAATGGGTGTTTGATTTAGGACTTATTTGTGTTTGGGTTAGTGATATTTAGCCTAGTTCTTGCTTGAATTCAAGAATTAATGGTTGCGAACATTTATTCATGCCTAATTGACTTAGTCTCTACTTGAGAAAGAGAGACTAAGTCTAGGAATACTTAGCTAATAAGAAATTAGGGTGCACTCAAGAATTTGATATCACCAATTAAAGGGTTGAATCTAGAGATAGTAAGACCCGACTTGAGCATTTATCACTTGTTTTGTGCAATACCCATTTGGACTTGAGAAAGCCAAATTGGGCAAAATCACTCAAACTACCGAGAGGTATAGAATGGGTAATTGTGTGTGATTGCTATATTACAACCCCAACCAATCAAACTTGACCTAAAGTTTACAACCCATTAGGTAACCACTTAGGTGGAAGTCACGACCCTAGATCTTTTATCATTTGGAAAACAACCAAAACCAAAAAATATTATCTTCTAGTTTTATAATTGTAATCAATAGCTTAAAGTAGAAGTAGAAACAACAAACAAGATTGTAGAAGTGTAATCTAAGGCATATCATACAGTTACACTAAATATATACCTAATCCAATTTCTAACTCACTGAGGATTCGTCCCCGACTTGCGTTGGGTTTTATTATTGCTTCGACTGCCTCACTACCTATATTTGTGGTGTGAGTTTGGGCGACATCAATTTTTGGCACCGTTGCTGGGGAGTTAAACGGATTTAGCTATATATCTAGGTTTTTGTGTGATTTGTCTTCTTTTCCTTCCAAGTCAGTAATTTTTTTTTGAATTGCTTATAGGTACGAGAATGGCTCTCAACAACGAGCCCATTGGTAATTTGCCATTGGGGGAGGAAATGGATGATGATAAAGGAGATGAGGTTCTTCCCGAACTTCAAACAAATAGGCGAGGTTGACCGCCTCATGATAATGTCCCCTTCCCTCCTCCACCTCCACCAAGAGCGGTAGCGCACCGTGTGTTGCCGAACGAGGGTTATGCAAGTGCTATAGTCCCGCCTCGCATTAGGGCGGGCAACTTCCAAATCACCAACGTGATGCTTACACTACTTGATCAACGTGGATCCTTCATTGGAGCTCCAAATCAAAATGCTTACAAGCATCTCAAGGGGTTCATCGATACATGTTGGGCGAGCAAGCAAACCAATGTTTTTGAGGACACGCTGAGGTTAAGGCTATTTCCCTTTTCTTTACGGGGAAAAGCATTGGACTGGCTAGAGAGATTGCCCAATCATTCCATCCATACATGGGATTAGTTGGCCAAAAAATTCATTGCCAAATTCTTCTCTTCGGGGCACATGGCTACACTACGGTATGAAATTCTAGCGTTCAAGCAAAAGCCCAATGAACCATTGCACGAGATTTGGGAAAGATATCGTACCATGGTTAAAGAGTTCCCGAATAATGATATGACCGAGGCCATGATCCAACAAACCTTCTACGGGGGGATCAACACAACAAATCAATATGTGATAAATCAACTCGCTGGCAGGAACTTCATGAACACACCTTATGCCGAAGCTTGTGAAATTTTGGATGAGATGGCGGATGCCTCATCAGCATGGCAAAGTAGGGCCAATGTTTCGCAAGGTGACCCCAATGTCATTCACCTACACAAGTAACTACATGATCATGGGCAAGATATCTCAGAGTTAACAACCACAATGAACCAATAGGCCAAACCTCAGCTGCAACAAGTTCAAGGGACAAAACAAGTGAATGCGATGGAAGGTGTAAATATGATGATGAACAAGAGACGGCAAAAAGGTCAACAAGGGCAAAGCCGTCCGGAATAATTCATGCAAGATAATAGTGGGTATGACCAAGGTGATTCGTATAATGAGCAAGAAGAAGAAGTGCAATACATCAACAATTATCATGGTCAAAGAAACAATGCTCAAAATCAACAACAATGGAGATCACAAGGAAATTGGAACAACCAAGGCCACTAAGGCAATTGGAGTGGTGGCAACAACAACCAGGGCAATTAGGTAAATGACAATAATCAAGGCAATTGGAATAATCAAGGAAACCAAGGCAATTGGGGTGGCAACAATCAAAGTAATTGGGGAGGTAATCAAGGAGGGTGGAACAACAACAACAACCGGGGGTCGGGTTTTCAAAGGCCCCCGATGTTCCAACAACCGAGCAATACACCTCCATATCCTTCTCAAGGCCCGAGCTCTTATAACAATGAGATACGAATTCAAAATATGTTTAAACAAATGATGGAGAAAAATGCTGACTCCGATGCTCAATTAGCCTCCCACAACATTTCAATCTGCAATTTGGAGGTTCAAACTTGGCCAAATCTCACAAGCATTGAACACTCGTCCTAAGGGGGCACTACCAAGTGATACGGTGGTGAACCCAAAAGGTGGGAATAATATGGGACATGCTATGGCCGTGACTACGAGAAGTGGAAAAGGTGGAGATGCAACCACCTCAAATCAAAGAAGAATTGTGGATGATGATGTTGTGGTTCAAGAAGATGAAATCCCAAGCAATGTGGTTAAAGCTAATGACTAAGTGAGAATTGATATTGATGAAAATGTGGAGGAGACTATCACGACCCGAAATTTCCCATCGACGGGAACGTGATGGCGCCTAATATTTCACTTGCTAGGCAAGCCAATGTTAGAGAATTATTAAACCAATTCCTTATATCCATTCAGTAAATAACAATAATTAACTAAGATGAAATATAATAAGTGCGGAATATTATAAAACTGTATTAATTACTACCACCCGAATCTGGAATCATAATTCACGAGCATTCTAGAATTTACTACATGAAATAGTCTGAAAGAAATACAACTGTCTGAATGAAAGAAAATAGTAGAACATAAAAGATAGACGAGGACTTCAAGGTCTGTGAACGCTGACAGATCTACCTTGAGTCTCCGGACAGCGGACCAATAGAAAAATCTCGATCAACCTGAGCCGGTACCAAAATTTGCATAGAAAGTGCAGAGTGCAGCATCAGTACAACCGACACCATGTACTGGTAAGTGTCAAGCCTAACCTCGGCGAAGTAGTGACGAGGCTAGGACAAAACACCCACATATAACCTGAACAATATAATCATGCTAGTGGCAACAACAGTAAATAAAGAAATAACGCAGAAATAATGGGAAGGGGACATATAGTAGGGGAAATACAATATAAAGAGTGAGAATAATGAAAAGACAGAATTAAACCAAAAATCCTTAAACGAATTGAGCAAATAAAACAGCAAAGGAAAACTGCACGGCATCACCCTTCGTGCTTTTACTCTCAACCTCACCAAATAAATAAATAGAACGACACGACATCACCCTTCGTGTTTTAACTCTCAACCTCACCAAATAAATAAATAGAACGGCACGACATCACCATTCGTGCATTAAACCTCTCATAATATATACGGCATCACCCTTCGTGCTTTACACTTTTCCTCACAATATAAATAATGCATACACAACATCACCCTTCGTGCTTTACACTCCTCACAAATTACACAATCAATAACACCGGATAGATATGAGTATCACAAAGAAACTCATATCTATCAATAACACCGGATAGATATGAGATGCTCGTCACCTCACCTATACATCGTATTTAACAACCAAACACGTAGCAAATAAACACATAATACCTATTCCCTCAAGCCAAAGTTAGACAAGACAGTTACCTTGCTCTGAGGACCACTTAATTCTCAATCACAACTTTTCCTTTGGAATTCACCTCCAAACTACTCGTATATATTCAAAAATGATTCACTAATATCAAATATTGCTAAAGAAATCAATTATATTGCATAAATTAAATTTTCCCAAATTTTCCTCCAAAAGTCGAAAAATCGACCCCGGGCCTGCTTGGCCAAAACCAGAGGTTCGGACCAATATCTATTTAGCCATTCACCCCGAGCCCGAATATATAATTGGTTTTGGAATCTGATCTTAAATTGAGGTCTAAATCCCTAAATTTCCGAAATTCCTAGTTCCTACCCTAACCCCTAATTCTACCATGAAAACTCTAGATTTTAGGTTGATAATTCATAAAATGTAATGGGTAATTGAAAGAAAGTAGTTTAGAATCACTTACCAACACTTTGGGGAATAAATGGCTCTTGAAAAATCACCTCTCACCGTTTGGTTTTTGAGAAAAATAATATTTTGGCTAAATCCCGTTTTTGGAATCTGTTAAATGCTGGGCAACAGTGTTCATCGCGTTTGCGAGAGCACTGTCGCATTCGTGAAGAGTATAGGCTTCCAAGCCTTCGCGTTTGTGAGACAGGGTTCGCGTTCGCATAGGCTACCCCCCATTTCCTTCGCGAGACATTGCTCGCATTCGCGTTGAAGGAACGATCGACTCTCCCCCAGGTGTGCCTAACACTACGCGTTCATGACGAGCTAGTCGCGTTCGCGAAGGGTAACGCCCCCATCGCTCGTTCGCGACCAAGCCTTCGCGTTCGCGAAGAAGAAAACTTCAGCTTCCCAGTTTTACTCTTCGCGTTCACGAGAGTACCTTCGCGAACGCGAAGAAGGACATGCCAGAACACTTGCTGCAGCAAAATACCAGATTTTCAAAGTCCAAAACATCCCGTGGCCTATCCGAAACTCACCCGAGACCTCGGGGCTCCAAACCACACATACACACAATTCTAAAAACATCATACGAACTTGCTCGCGCGATCAAATCGCAAAAATAACACTTAGAACTACGAATTTAGCACCAAATTAAATGAAATTCTCAAGAACACTTTAAAATTTCTATTTTCTCGATTGGACATACGAATCACGTCAAATCAACTTTGTTTCTCACCAAATTTCTTAGACAAGTCTTAAATATCATAATGAACCTGTACCGGGCTCCAGAACCAGAATACAGACCCGGCACTAACAATGCCAAACATCAATCAATTATTAAAAATAACTAATTTTTAGGCTTTTAATTTTCATCAAAAAATCATAACTTGAGCTAGGGACCTTCGAATTCGATTTCGGGTATACACCCAGATTCCATAATTCAATACGGACCCACCGGGACCGTCAAAATATGGATACGGGCTCGTTTACCAAAAATATTGACCGAAGTCAACTAAAATCATTTTTAAGGCATAAATTCTTATTTTCATCAATTTTCAACAGAAAAACTTTTTGAAAACATGCCCGGACTGTGCAAGCAAATCGAGGAGGGTAAAAATAATATTTTTAAGGCTTAAGAGCGCTGATTTGAGTTCTAAAACATAAGATGACTTTTTGGGTCATCGCAGAGACGTAAGAAGAGGTGAACCCGTCTAGGGAGCACGTGATTGACATATCAGAACCGATAGTGCCAAAGGTTAAGGAACCAATGCCAAAGTCTCCTCCTCCATACCCTCAAAGGCTTGCAAAGTAAAAGAGTGAGAACCAATTCAAAAAGTTTATTGACATGATGAAGAGTTTGTCTATCAATGTACCATTGGTTTAGGTGTTGGAACAAATGCCGGGTTATGCAAAGTTCATGAAGGACTTGGTCACCAAGAAGAGGTCGATGAATTGTGAAACTATAAATATGACACATCAAGTGAGTGCTATTGTGCACTCAATGGCTCTGAAATTGGAGGAGGGTGCCAAACCCTCCGTTGAACATCAAATAAGGCTAAATTAAGTAATGCAAGAGGTGGTCAAGAAGGAGATCATAAAGTGGTTGGATACCGGGGTAGTTTACCCCATTTCCGATAGCTCATGGAATTCTCCGGTGCAATGTGTCCCGAAGAATGGGGGCATGACTGTGATAACTAATGACAAGAATAAATTGATTCGCACAAGAACTGTCACTGGGTGGAGAGTGTGCATGGACTATAGGAAGCCTAACAAAGTCACTCGGAAAGATCATTTTCCTCTTCCATTTCTTGATCAAATGTTGGATAGGTTGGCCGGACGTGCTTTTTATTGCTTCCTGGATGGATGCTTCGGCTACAATCAGATTCTTATTGCTCCTGAGGACCAATAGAGGACCACTTTCACTTGTCCAAATGGTACCTTTGCATTCTCGAGGATTCCATTTGGGTTATGTAATGCACCGACTGCTTTTCAACGGTATATGATGGCTATTTTCATCGATATGGTGGAAGATATTCTTGAGGTCTTCATGGATGATTTCTCCATCGTTGGGAATTCTTTTGATGATTGCTTGAACAACTTGGACAAGGTATTGGCAAGATGTGAGGAAACTAACTTGGTTTTGAATTGGGAGAAATGTCACTTCATGGTCGAGGAAGGCATTATCCTCGGTCAAAAAATTTCAAAGTATGGTATTGAGGTTGATAAAGCCAAAATTGAAGTGATCTCCAAACTCCCTCCCCTACATCCGTGGAGGGAGTGAGGAGCTTCTTGGGTCATGCAAGGTTCTATCTCCGATTCATCAAAGAGTTTTCCAAAGTGGTGAACCCTTTGTGTAAACTTTTGGAGAAGGATGCCAAGTTCTATTTCAATGAAGATTGCATGAAGGCATTCGAGTTGCTTAAGTTCAAGTTGACTACTACTCCTATTATTACCGCACCGGATTGGAGCTTGCCTTTTGAGCTCATGTGTGACGCAGGTGATGTGGCGGTTGGAGCAATGTTGGGGCAACGTATCAACAAAATCTTCCATCTGGTCTATTATGTAAGAAAGACCATGAATGATGCCCAAGTCAACTACACAGTGACTGAAAAAGAGATCATTGCTATTGTCTTTGTTATGGAGAAGTTGCGCCCGTACTTGATGGGTACAAAGGTGATTATTCACACCGACCACGCAGCGCTTCGGTATTTGATGATAAAGAAAGATTCTAAGGCAAGGTTGATGCGGTGAGTGCTTCTATTGCAAGGGTTTAATCTAGATATTCAAGACCGCAAGGGTAGCGAGAATCAAGTGGCGGATCACTTGTCCCAATTGGAGGAGGAGGGGAGGCCACATGACGGCCTTGAGATCAATGATTCATTTCTCGACGAGCAACTCCTAGACGTTTCAATGACCGGGATGCCATGGTTCTCCGACTTAGCAAACTATCTTGTGAGCGACATTGTACCGAATGAGTTCTCTTCTAACCAAAGGAAGAAGCTCAAATGGGATTGCATTGACTATTATTAGGATGAGCTATATCTTTTCCGAATATGTACCGATGGTGTGATCCAACGATGTGTGCCGGAGGAAGAACAAATGGGTATTATTGATGCTTTCCACTCTTGACCATATGGTGGTCAGCATGGTGGAGCAAGAACGGCGGCAAAAGTTTTGAGTTGTGGATTCTATTGGCCTACTCTCTACAAGGATGCTAGTGAGCTTGTCAAGCAGTGTGATGAATGCCAAAGGGCCGGTGGGATCTCAAAGAAGAATGAAATGCCTCTCACTACCATTTTGGAGATAGATATCTTCGATATGTGGGGTATTAATTTTATGGGTCAGTTTGTTAGCTCTTGTGGGAACACCTACATTCTAGTTGCGGTGGATTATGTATCTAAATGGGTTGAGGCCATTTCTTTGCCCAACAATGAAGCAATGAGTGTGGTGACATTCTTGAAAAAGAACATCTTCACGAGGTTTGGTACCCCAAGAGCCATTATTAGTGATGGGGGTTAGCATTTATGAAAAAACGCTTTTGATATCTTACTCACAAAGTATGGTGTCAATCACAAAGTATCAACCCCCTACCATCCTCAAGCAAGCGGACAATTTGAAGTCTCCAATCGGGAGATAAAGAGTATTTTGTCAAAAACAGTCAATGCCAACCGGACGGATTGGTCAAGAAAACTTGATGATGCTCTTTGGGCTTATAGAACGGCCTACAAAATATCGATCGGGATGTCTCCATACTGGTTAGTGTTCGGGAAGGCATACCATCTTCTGGTAGAACTTGAGCATAAGGCCATGTGGGCTTTAAAGAAGTTGAACCTTGAATGGGATGTTGCGGCAAATCTAAGGATGTCACAATTGAATGAGCTTGATGAATTCTGGTATCATGCCTACACAAGCTCGTCTCTTTACAAGGAGAAGATGAAGTACCTCCATGACAAGTAAATCCACAACAAGGAATATAGAGAGGGTGATCTTGTGCTATTGTTCAATTCCCGGTTACGGGTGTTTTGGGCAAGTTGAAGTCAAAATGGAGTGGCCCCTTTGAAGTGGTGAATGTAACCCCCTTTGGTGCTCTAGATTTGAAAAATAAAAATTATGAGGTGTTTAGAGTCAATGGGCACCGGATTAAACAATATCTTGGCAAGGTTGATGATGGCCACATTGTGGTGATTCTTCATTTCAAATGATTGGTAATCAGCGTCGTGCCGCGATGTTTAATCACGCGCTTCTTGGGAGGCAACCCATATACATTCTTATTTTTCTTGTTTTTCTTCTTTGTTAGATAGCTTTTTTTTGTGCTAACTAGTTTTAAAGTGTATGCAGGAATGGGTGTGCATTGCAGGGATTGTGCAATAAAAATTGGCTAAGTATCATAAAAGTACGGACCACACCAAAATTATGTGGACCGCACAATCACTCTGCGGCAGCACAATTCTGTGTGCAATCGCACAACTGGAAGATAAAAAAATGTATGGTCTCTAAAGTTTGGCATATCAAATTTCCTTAACAGTTTGTGGCCGCACACAAAATTGTGCGGTCCACACAAATTTGCTGCCGCACTCACTCTTGTGCGAACCGCAGAAATTCTTCCAATGTACATGTAAGGAGTGCGGACCGCAGTCAAAATTGTGCGGCCACACTCAGGTAAGTTTTGGGCTTTTCATAACTTTTCACACTTTACACTCTCTGAAATCTCAAGCCCTAAGCAAGCACAGTGCATACCCCATTAGCTCTAAATTCTTCTCTCATTTCATCAAGTTAGATTTCTCACCTACATCATTCACTCTTGGTTTCTTTGATTAGTTTAGTTATTTTTAAGCCTATAGATGTCAAATGTGCTTCAAAATCATGTGGGTATCCTTGTATGTGTTAATTAGGGACTGGGTAAACCACTAAGCTTGTCAATTTGTGCAAACCCTGTCTAAATTGTGAAAAATTACATGAACCATAGTTTACTGCCCGTGAAATTCAAATTGTGCGACCGCACATATTTTTGTGCGGTCCGTAATCCTTTAACTTAGGACTTCTGTGTGCTTGAATTCAGCGGACCGCACTCAAAAAATATGCGGTCCGTAGTAAAATTGTGCGGTTCGCACTGATGAATGATCAGAGAACCCAGTATTCTGAACCTGGGGCTGTGCGGCCGCACTCAAAATTGTACGGTCCGCACTTTTGGTTATGCGACCGCACTCACTTTTGTGTGGTCCGCACTTTTGGTTATGCGGCCGCACTCACTTTTGTGCAGTCCGCACTTGGCAGTGCGACCACACTCATTTTTGTTCGGGCCACACTGCCTCTTCTGTTTTTCCAAAACTAGCCTGCAACTCTCATGCATATATTTGTGTCCTTTGAACCTGAGCTCTAACTGATTCATATTGTTATGAATTGCAGACGATGGTTAGATCATGTGGTAGAGGAGATACATCAAAAGAGAGGGCAGAACCCTCCCGAGGCCGAGGCAAGAGTAACCTACCACTTGCCATTCATAGGACTATAGGCGAGAAACCAACAGCCAACAGAATTCCTGAACCCTCCGAGACCAGTGAGTATCTCCCATCTGGGGAATCTTCTAACGGTAACTCCGTGCAAGCACAACCGGAAGCCCAATCACAGTAGGTCCTGGGTAGACTCCACTTAATAGATGAGTCATCTTCCGCTGCTAGTTCTTCTGAAGGTTCGAAAGAGGGTAGCCCGGATTCTGAGCCCTCTTCCTCACATGTCCCGGCTGCACCAATCAATGTTGATGATGATGATAATGGTAGAGGGGGTGATGCTACAGTGGGGGGTTTAGAGAGGTTGAAGAAAAGGGAGATGTGGGAAGACAGATTTGTCAGCTTGACTGCCTTTAACAAATTTAGAGAGTGGTGGCCCCAGAGATCACTCACTCTTGAGCGACAATTCTTGATGAAAGATTTGGACAAGCACAACCCAAATGTCCTCAGACAGTTCTAGGAGAGAAAAGGATGGAAATGGTTTACCCAAAGCGTCCTTGATGCAAATGAGCACTTGGTTAAAGAATTTTATGCCAATATGGATCAAATTAAGAAGGGTACCAAGGTGACAAAAGTGCGAAATCAGAAAATCCTATTCGACTCATGTGCTTTGAACTCTTATGTGGGATTTGAAGAAGTGGAGGCAGTCCAATACTTGGAAAAGCTGGCTATGGGTGATGCAGCTCGCCCGTGGCTAGCTGAGATTTTGGCTATTCGAGGATCAACACCTCTGTGGCTTACAGCAGGGGTTCCCATAGTTCGGGCCACCCTAAAGTTTGAAGCAAAAGGGTGGCAAACATTTGTGTGCAGCCGCATTGATCCGTGCCTAAATGAGAACAACCTCCCACTTCCTCGTGCAGTCCTGATGGCTTCGATTATGGCTGGGTATTCGATTAGTGCCATCATATCCACCAACATCACATTAGGTGTCTAGAAAGATGAGAGATCATACCCGTAACCGAACTTCCTCACAGAATACTTCAAAGATCAAAAGGTGGAGCCGCGGCAGTATGATACAGAAGTAAAGGATAAGAAGGCTTTCTCATGGTACCACCTGCAGGGTGCTGACAACCCAAAGTTCAAGGGTAAAGCAACTACCTTCGCTGGCCAGTCTGAGGAGCCAGCGGTAGTAGTTACTGATTCAGTGGATGAGCCTTCCATAACAGTCGGTCCTTCCACCGGGATAGTATCCATGCCACCACTATCGTCTTCTAGACCACCAACTTCATTATCAGTGCCAGCTTCATCTACTTATCCATATACTGCGATGCGCATCTCCCAAACATTGACGAGTCTCAACAACTGGATGTAGGCAGCTACTTCAAAGCCGTATGACATATCCAGTGCTATTGCAGCATAGTCAATAGCCCCCAGCAGCACCATAGGTACCTCCGTAAGTAGAGGAAACATTGAAGAAGATTCTGGACAACCAGAAGACCATTATGGAGACTCTAGTGGCGCATGGGGAGGTCATTGAGGAGTTGGGAAAGCAAACAAAGGAGATGCAAAAATCTCAGGCATCGAAGAGGTCAGTGGACAAGTTGAGAAAAGTGGTTGCCAAAATTGCATCTACCGGAGATCTACCACTAGACTTACTTATGGATGGAGCACCTTCAAACCTAGCAGCACAGGCAGTACCAGAGGCATCACATATAACAGTCGACCAGTCTGAGGAGCCGGTTGCGACTGCCCACACCGCTCAGGAGATGATCCAGATGCTCAGCAACCCTGTTGTCCCTCAGCCAGGTGATGATGAGATACAGCTAGAGGAGACATAGAGTGCTGTGGATCCCATGCAGACCGAGACCACATAGGGAGTTATCTTAACTCTCTACACTTCCCTGTTCTTATTTTTATTAAGCATTGGGGACAATGCTTATTTTATTCGGGGGGTGGTCTATTTTGATTGATTGACATTGACATGGGGCCTGTAATAACTCTTATACTATTTTTTTCTTTATCTTTATTTTCTCTTTGGTATGTATATATTCTCCCCCTTCGTTTGATGTATATATTCACTCTCCCTTATGTATATATTGTTGTTACTTCTGTTTGTATATTCATTCATCTTGCTTTCCGTAGTTTATTTCGTAGCTTCATTACTTTGTCTTTCTTAGTAGTATAACTTCTTATTTATTTTAGTAGTTTCTTTTTGATTTGTTAGCTTCTTTTTATGTTTCTTTGGTTTTTTTAATGCCACGGTTCTTTCCAAAGGTGGATTTTGTGTGAACTAGGTGGCTCTTCCCAACGATGGATGGCGTGACAACCTTCTTAAGGGATTGAGTTCGTTTTCTTTTATGTTTAGGCAAATATAGTAGTAATGAATAAAGGGGTCTCAAGCATGCTTCACTTGGTACCAACATATTTACCTCCGACTTTATGGTTAAAAATAAAGTTGTTGGCATAAAATAGCTCTAGTTGTGACCTTTTGACTCTTGTGTTGACTTAAACAGTCATCGAGTGGTTCAGTCGAGCCATTTGTGATTCTCAATCTTAACTAGGGTTGTTGTGGGACCTCGACTCCGTTCTCTTTAGCAATCCAGCAGCGTGAAATGGGAGGTATTGAATTGCAAGTCCAAGTTCCCGTGATAATAGTTTAGAACTTGCCCCGAATATTTTTCTAGGCGAAACTCTAAGTGTAGCTTGGCTTGAGAAATGATTGTAGGCTCTCCTTGATCCGATTTAAAGTTTGAAATCTTCCATAGCCTACCAATGTGATATCCCTAGTCAACCCATTCGAGCCTAAGCCTTTTTTCTGTTCTTTTAATAACCACGTTACAAACCTTTATCCATTTTGTAATGACCCTCTCTTGTCACCCAATCTTTCCATAGCATTATTGAGAAACAATTGGCATAAACATAAGTTTGGGGGAGAGACAGTGAGTTTGAAAGTGATAAAAGGCACAAAGAAGAGAAAGAAAGGAAGAAAAGGGAAGGCAAAGAAAAGAAAGAAAGAACAAAAAAAAATGCCAAAAAGAAAGTGAATAAGGTAGAAAGTTGAAGGGATTCAAAGAAAACAATGATGAAAGACATAGAGTAAATAGAAAAGGAGAAAAATGAATGTCATGACCAAGAAAGAGTGATGTTACGTCTCTCTAGTTCCCCCGAGAAAAAAGGAATTGACTCAAAGAGTAGACAAAGAGAGAAAATGGAGTGCTTAAGGAAAGATGAAACCATTCTATTCCAACCAGTCCTACCTTAGTCCAAAAGCCTTCATTAAATCCCACAAAAGCCCTACACGATTTCAAGTTGAGTGAGATTACATTAGTGGTGATTTACATAAGGGGCAAGCTTATGGTACTTAGAGCCGGACTTGTGACATTCTAAGTGAATAAGGTAGAAAGTTGAAGGGATTCAAAGAAAACAATGATGAAAGACATAGAGTAAATAGAAAAGGAGAAAAATGAATGTCATGACCAAGAAAGAGTGATGTTACGTCTCTCTAGTTCCCCCGAGAAAAAAGGAATTGACTCAAAGAGTAGACAAAGAGAGAAAATGGAGTGCTTAAGGAAAGATGAAACCATTCTATTCCAACCAGTCCTACCTTAGTCCAAAAGCCTTCATTAAATCCCACAAAAGCCCTACACGATTTCAAGTTGAGTGAGATTACATTAGTGGTGATTTACATAAGGGGCAAGCTTATGGTACTTAGAGCCGGACTTGTGACATTCTTTTGAGAGAGATGATCGAACTTTTCACAATCCTTGCATCGAGTGTTACATTCTAAAGTGAGATATGCTAATGGAGAGTAGAAGAGGAGGAGTTTGGGATCTACAATGACCTACATGAAAGTGCGAGCTTCCTTGTTGAATAAAGTCAATTCTTGATGCTCTAGTGTCACATTAGAACTATTGTACTCAAAAAGTCAAATCATTGCATTGTTGATAATTCATACATGTTGTGTGTAATTGTTGGTCCCAATTGATGTGTGATTGATTCATCTTAGGCCAGCTGAAATATCTTTTTTTTCTAGTGGAGGTGGAAATTGCCTTAATTGCTCGAGGACAAGCAAAAGCTTAAGTTTAGAGGAGTTCATAAGTAGGGATTTTGACCGCTTATTTGCTCTCTTTTACTTGCGTTTTAGCTCAAAAATGCTTAAAGGTATTTTCGGGAACTAATAAAATGTGCTGTCGTGCAGGAATATTGGGTGACGAGCCAAAGAAGTCAAAATCATCTCATAAAGGAGTCAAAAATGGACAAGGACCAAAACAAAGAAAAGGGCCCACAGTGCGGACCGCACAATACTGTGTGCGGCCGCAGAACAATAAATCATTACTTTCAGATGTCCTTCAAAGTATGCGGACCGCACTATTATTGTGCGGCCGCAGAAGAGGAGATTCAGAGAGTTAGTTTTTGGGCAGGCTAAAGATATGCGGACCGCACCATAATTGTGAGGCCGTAGGATGACAAGTGCGGTCACACTCATAATTGTACGGTCCACAGAAGAGAAGAATCAGAGAGCCATGTTCCAGTCCAAGTTCAAGTGTGCGGCTGCACTCAGAATTGTGCAGTCTGCAGAATCAAATAAAGTGCGGCCACGTCCCACTTTTATACGATCGCAGAAGGCCCAGCTGAACAGTCAAGCTCAGAGTGCGGACCGAACACAGAATTGTGCGGCCTCATAACCTCCGCATGGGTATTTTTGTCAAATATTTTGAGCTTAGTATAAATAGAACTTTTTGTCATTTTTAGGCTAAGTTTTATTTTGGGAGAGCACCTGAGCCGTTTTTCTTTACTGTTTTGAGTAATATTGTACTAGATTAGCATCTAAACATTAGATTTTCTTTCCCTAATTAATTATTATGAATTATATATTAATTTCTTCTTGTATTTCTCCATTTTTCATGAGTAGCTAAATTTCTAGCTAGGGTTGTGGCCCAACCCTAGTGTGGGTATTTAATGGGTGTTTGATTTAAGACTTGTTTGTGATTAGGTTAGTGATATTTAGCTTAGTTCTTGCTTGAATTCAAGAACTAATGGTTGCAAACATTGATTCATGCCTAATTGACTTAGTCTCCACTTGAGAAAGACAGAGTAAGTCTAGGAAAACTTAGCTAACAAGAAATTAGGGTGAACTCAAAAATTTGATAGCCTCAATTAAAAGGGTTGAATCTAGAGATAGTAAAAACCGACTTGAGCATTTATCACTTGTTTTGTGAAATACCCATTTGGACTTGAGAAAGCCAAATTGGGCAAAATCACTCAAACTACCTAGTGGTATAAAGTGGGTAATTACGTGTGATTGCTATATTGCAACCCCAACCAATCAAACTTGCCCTAGAGTTTATAACCCATTAGGTAACCACCTAGGTAGAAGTCACGACCCTAGATCTTTTATCATTTGGAAAGCAACCAAAACCCAAAAATATTTTCTTCTAGTTTTATAATTGCAATCAATAGCTTAAAGTAGAAGTAAAAACAACAAACAAGAACGTGAAAGTGTACTCTAAGGCATATCGTACAATTACACTAAATATTTACCTAATCCCAGTTCTAACTCCCTGAGAATTTGACCCTGACTTGCGTTGGGTTTTATTATTGCTTTGACTGACTCACTACCTATATTTGTGGTGTGAGTTTGGGAGACATCACTCCCTGCCCTTCAGGACGAACTGGAGAAGGCCTAGAAGGAGGTCTCAAAAGCAAAACAGGACCATGCTCTTCTAGTTGAGAAGGTAAGAGTGCTCGAGATTGATAACGGAAGGCTAAATACCAATGCTAGCACCGCAACCTCGTAAGTCCAGAAGAATATAACCTTGATCGACCAGCTCAGGACCGATATGGATGAGGTTAAGGTAGCTAATGAGCTAAGAGGCAAAATGGACCACCTAACATTGGAGCGAGATACCACAAAAAAGGGCTTGGCATCGACTAGATTGTAGCTCCGAATGGCGAAAGAAAATGCTGACAAATGGGCTCGACTAAATGAGGAAATCCTGGAACAACTCACCTCAATTGTCGTAGAGCGTGACACTTTTGACCAAGAGTAAATTGCGCTGAAGTCCAAATTGGTGGTGTCTTCGAATGAGATCTCAGAAACCTAAGATACGCTAGCCTAGTATAAGACTTGGAAGCCCAGGACATGTTGGCCCAGTATATGACTGATATTGAAATAGCCGACACCATATTATAACGAAGGATGAGTACATGAAGTGGCTATCTCAGAGATAGGCTATCAAGGAGGTCCAAGACCCGGGGATCGACCTAGCAGTCGATATCAAAAAGGCCAAGAGGCTCGAAGCTGAGGCTAATGTGAGGTACCAACCTGAGGGTTCGGATAGTGAGTTGGGCTCTGATTAAGACTGGGCAAGAAATGCCTTAGCTTATTTTTGTCTTTTCTTGTATTTGTACGCTTTATACTTTGGGCTATTTTCACGTGCCTCTATAAATACCTTTTGGTGAATATATATATGAAATTACTCTTCGGCTATATATTGGGTCCTTTAACTTTTCTACATTTGCTTATATTTAGGACTTAGGATATATAAATTGTGTCTTAAACTTAATACATCATCAATGCCTTAGCATAAATTTTGACATTGCTCAAATGGTTCAACTTCTAAAGGCCGAATAAGTTCTTAGTTCAAACAACAGCTCTGAGTTGCTTTGACTTCGGATGGTCTAATAAAAATGAAATGAAGTCTTAATTAAACTATATAAATAATTTACCCAAACACAGTTAATCTTTGCCGAAGGTGGCCTTTTCTTTGGTCGTGATTCAAAACCGATTGATTTGATCAGATCGGACATACTCTTTATAGACTTAAAATGTGTAAGGACCTTACTTTTTATATTTATGAACTTAGACATCTCCGAGTCGTTTATACATTGGGATTGAAGCTCCAGTGGCTTCGTACCTTAAGTTGGGCGTGGCCTTTCGTATTTAGGCCCTGCCTTGTAGGCTCAGTACCCTCGGGATTTAGAAGCCCGATTTACCCAATCTTACTGTCAGATAGCATTCCCCAATTCGGGGCGACCCGTAGGCTTAGGGATCTTTAGATGATTGGGCACAGTCTCGTGGACTCTTATTGCCTTTGGTTTCATGCCTCTAGTTAATGATGACCCGAAGGTTTAGAAGGTTTTGAACCCAAATTTATTCTAAGTGACATAAAGGTGACATTGCTCACGTAAGCTTGAACCGATGAAGTGTAGAAGGTGAATTTTCTCAATTTATTATTTCAAGTGTAGTGTAAATAATCGAAGATACAAAAATTATCCGCCATGGTGAGAATGAACTATCCGGGCATGATTCATTTGATCGTTTGACCCTTACAATGAATCCTATTATTCAAGCCTTGGCTTTTGATGTTGAGTAGAATTGTCTTCGAAGTTTCCGAACTCAGATCTTCGAATCTCGACTCAGTGTGTGATAGTCCCCTTGTTACAACCCATATTTTCGTACGTACGAGTCGTCGTAAGTCAATTGATGTAAGCTCAGAAATAAAATCATATTTGAAAACTTTACAAAGTAAGTTAATCATATTACCTCGGAGGTTATAAATATTGAAGATCATGAACAACAAGTACAAAGATGGTTGGAAGATTCAAAAGCTAAAGGAATTGAAAACACATAATGTTTCGTCGAAAATCGAAAAATTGGAAATGTTATAGCATGTACTTTTGGAGTGCGACCAGGGTTTTTAACATGATAAGGAGGTTATGTTATGAGTTATTTTAGTCGTATGATAGTCGTGTGTTATATTTTGAAGTCAAGCGACTGGTGGAACAAAAGTCGATGAAAGTCATCACAAGTTACGTTCATAAGTTTTACTGAAACTTTGGGTCCAATGTAACTGACATTTTCTACCAATATACGTAGAGTTATGGGTGTTCCACCCATCAAATTAAAGATCTATGAGTCTATTTTACAACGCATTAAACCTTTGTCAATACGACATTGGAATAGAGAAATATGGGAGTTTTTCTGAGAGTGCGCAGACTGTCACCTACTTGCTTAAACGAAAATCCAAAAATGGGCCTCTTCGGGTCGTCCAAAAATGGGCCAGTTCGGGTCATTCAAAGAGGACTTTTTAAAGGCTTATCCCCTTCATATATTAGGTTGATAATAGGGAAAAATAACTAGACTTAATCTCTGCAAAACCCCTCCCAAAAATTTCCCCCAAACCCCAATTGATTTTCTCTCCCTTTCAAGTTCTAATTGGAGGTAAAGCCTAGAGTTTGAAGAACCAAGATAGGAGCCGAGTTATCCAACAAATAAGGTAAGTTTACTTCTATCTTTCATCCATATTTTTCTTCTGTATATGCATAGTAAGTCGTTCTATATTTGTAAGAACTCACGGGACGGTGATCGGAAGCCGTGAGTTTGAGTTATTCACTTGTAGCGAACTGTTTTGTGGACTGTTTTATAGACTATTTTGTGGTGCTGTTGGGCAGCGTGTTTTACTACTGTTTTGTAAAAGTTTTGGAGGAGGAAGGGTGTGGAGAAACACCACATAAATGCAGGATGTTGGGCTGGTCGTTCATCGTAACAATTTCGGGTTGTTGACACTACTACGGTGGTCGTTTTGTGTATGAAGAGATTGGGGTGTGTTGGACTGTTTTGTAGTATTGTGTGGTATGCATAAGGTTGGAAACTAATGTACATATGTTGTTATTGTTGTTTTTGGTGTTGTGGTGTTATCTTGAATTTGGAGGAAGTAAGGATTATAGGGGAGATGCTGTCCGTTTTAATACAAAATAAACTTGTCGTTCGTTATGCGTTAGTTGTACCTTTCGTAACTTAATGATAATATTATTATCATTGTTGTAGATTAAGGTGAGAAGAGGCGAGTTCAAGTTGGTGATTGGAAATATTGTGATAAGGTATGTTAATGCTAAACCTTTCTTCATTTTGGCATGACCTCGTAACTACATGAGTTTGATAACGAGGCATAAAGAGAAGTTCGTATTCCTGAATTTATTCACATTATCCTAGTCTCAGAAGTTACAGTATTCTCCCTTATCGGGATTTCAAATTTAGTTTAGTATTGTCTTATTTCAGCTAAGAGAGCAGAGAGTGTATATATATATACAGTGTTACAATATTTTTTACCACCATCGAGCTATAATCGGTGGGCAGGCCCCTATTGGGCAACCTCTGATCAGATGGTAAGTTATATACCGAGCCTACTGTGGCCGAGCGCCTATGACCAAGTCCAGAATGGCTGAGATACAGATCCTAGTATGGCCGAGCACCTATGAGCGATCCTACTACGGCAGGGTAGTTACACATACCGAGCCTTATAGGGCCGGACAACTATTTTACATACTATATGGAGAGAGTTGAGTCAGTATCAGCAGGTAAACATATCTTTAGATTATTTTTGACTCCCAGTTACATTCCGTTATTATATCATCAATTCAGTTTCAGCTTTCAGTTATTTTATTGCCTTACATACTCAGTACATTATTTTTACTGATGTCCCTTTGCTGGGGGACGCTACATTTCATGCCTGCAGGTCCTGATAGACAACTGGATAGACCTTCCCAGTAGACAGAGCCAAATATCAGCTTGATTGGTAAGCTCCACTTCCCCGGAGTTACCAGGTCTAGACCTTGGAGTCCGTTTTATATATACAGGTTTGATGGGTAGGTCGAGGCCCTGTCTCGACCATGATACAATTCAACTATCTCTAGAGGCTTGTAGACAAGTCCTGTATAGTTTGTATAATAGTAGATGTTCACGGCGGCCTCGTCAGACATTATTTGGGTATGTTTACCCCTTAGATGAGACAGACAATATTTTCAGATAATTCAGAATATGGCCTCATCGGCCTAGGTTGAGGGTTTTTCCTCTAGAGTTCACAGTTACAGAGTGGTACGCTCGGGCCGAGTATGGTACCGGGTGCCGGCCATATCCCTTCAGGTTTGGGGCGTGACACCCCTAGTACTTGAGGCCGAATTTTGAAGGATCGAGTACTAATAATCTAATATGGGCAGTCCCTGGTTCTTGACCGTTCTTCAAAACTAGAGTAGCACACTTATTGTTTCCTGGTTAAAACCTTGCCATAAAACCCATTTCGGGAAAAAACCCGGTTGAAGGGAAAAAAGTGCAACACGTGCTTTCAGACTTAATTCTTAGACTTGACTTCGATTGAGTACCTGCACGGGTTAGTTCAAAGGATAATAAACCTTAAAGAAATTTAGATACTCATACCTCAACAGTAGTACCGCTTCAAGTATGCCACATTCTAGTTATTTTGCAGTTACCCGCCATTTTGGACTCAAGCTGGTACGAGCCTTTTCCAGTTATACCGGTGACTTTGTATGGTCCTTTCCAGTTCGAGCCTAGTTTCCTATCATTTGGGTTCTTGGTATGTAATGTGGCTTTCCTCAATACTAAGTCCCCAACTTGGAAGCGTCGAAGGTTAGCCCTTCAGTTGTAATATCTTCCCATTCGCTGCTAACCGGACCAGGGCAGCTTCTTGCCTTTTGTCTGCAAAATTTAGACTTGTGGCCATGGCCTCGTCATTCGATGTTTACATAGCATATCAGAACCTTAAGCTCGGTTCTCCCACTTCTACCGGAATCAAAGCTTCAATGTCGTAGACTAGAGAAAACGGTGTATCACCGGTACTCGACGTCGAAGTTGTTCGATATGCCCATAGGACCTCGGGTATAATTTCTTTCCACCTTCATTTTGAGTCGGTCAATCTTTTCTTCAGGTTCTACAGTATGGTCTTGTTTGTCGACTTCGCTTGACCATTCGCGCACGAGTGATAAGGGGTTGATAAAATCTTTTTGATTTTGTGATCTTCAAAGAACTTATTGACCTTGCTGCCGATGAATTGTCTCCCATTGTCACATATGATTTCGGTTGGTATCCCGAACCAGTAGATTATATGATCCCAGATGAAGTCGACAACGTCCTTTTCCCTAACTTTCTCAAATGTTTGTGCTTCAGCCTACTTGGAGAAGTAATCAATCATAAGTAATATGTACTGAGCTTTACTGGGTGCCCATGGTAAAGGACCTACAATATCCATTCCCCACTCTATGAATATCCAAAGGCAAAGGACTAGGTTAAGCAACTCTCTCAGCTGGTAGATCATCGGAGCATCTCTCTGACATTCATCACACTTTTGAACGAAGTCCTTCGCATCTTTCTCCATTTTGTTCCAGTAGTACCCGACCTTGATCAATTTTCGGACCGACGATTCCCCTCCCGAGTGGTTTCTGCAAGTCTCCCCGTGGACTTCCCTCATCATGTAATCCGTCTCCCCGGGCCCCAAGAATCTTGCTAATGGTCCAAAAAACGATCTTCAGTACGGTTGGCCTTCAACCAAGTAAAGCTTGGCAGCTTTAGTTTGAAGGGTCCTCGATTCGTTAGGGTCTGATGACAGTTTCCTCTCCTGAAGGTAATCCACATATTTGTTTCTCCAATACCAAGTCAAACTTGTTGAGTTTACCTTGGCATGACCGACCTCTATTACCGAGCTTTTCAATTGCACCACCGTTCTGGAGTTAAATTCTTCGGAGTCCACTAACGACCCTAAATTAGCCAATGCATCGGCCTCACTGTTTTGATCTCGAGGTAGATGTTGTAGCATCCATTCTTTGAACCGATGCAACATTATTTGTAATTTATCCAAGTACCTCTGCATCCGGTATTCTTTAACTTTTAATGTTTTGTTGACCTAGTTAATAACGAGGAGGGAATCGCATTTGGCTTTAATAACCTTAGCCCCCAGGTGTTTAGCCAGTTCCAGACCAGCAATCAAGGCCTCATACTCGACTTCGTTGTTCGTCAATTTTATAGTTCTTATTGATTACCTTATTACATTACTTGTGGAGGGTTTCAGCACGATACCCAAACCGGACCCTTTCGTGTTGGAGGCACTATTTGTGAATAGGGTTCAGATCCCCGAGCTAGTCCCTGAGGCAAGTAATAATTCCTTATCGACCTCAGGAATCAGGCCGGTGTGAAATCGGCCACGAAGTATGCCAATATCTGGGAATTTATAGTTGTTCGGAGTTTGTATTCAATATCGTACCTGCTAATCTCTATAACCCACTTTGCTAGTCAGCTTGAGAGTTCGAGTTTATGCATGACATTCCTTAACGGGTACGAGATCACGACACATATAGGGTGACATTGAAAATACGATTTTAGTTTCCTAGATGTGCTTAGTAAGGAAAGCACCAATTGTTCTAGGTGTGGATACCTCGTTTTGGCATCACCTAGGGTTCTACTAACATAATATATAGGAAATTAGGTACCTTCTTCTTTCCAAACCAGGACACCACTTACCGCTACCTTGGACACTGCCAAGTAAAGGTATAGTTGCTCGTTCGAATTCGGGGTGTGCAACAAATGAGGGCTTGATAAGTATTGTTTGAGTTCCTCCAAAGCCTTTTGGCACTCCAGGGTCCAAGTGAAGTAACTCTTTTTCTTTAATAACGAGAAAAATTGGTGGCTTTTATCCGATGGCCTGGAGATGAATCGGCCCAATGCGGTATCCGCCCGGTCAACCTTTGCACTTCTGTGACGTTGTTGACTACGGTGATATCTTCTATGGCCTTTATCTTATCATGGCTGATCTCTATTCTCGGTTAAATACCATGAAGCCGAGGAACTTTCCCTAGCCAACTCCGAAGGCACACTTCTTTGGATTCAACTTCATATTGTATTCCCTTAGTATGTCGAAGGTTTCCTGGAAATGTTTCAAATGGTCCTCTGCTCGCAAAGACTTAACTAACATATCGTCAATATAAACCTCCATTGATTTCCCTACTAGTTCCTTGAACATTTGATTAACTATGCGTCGGCATGTGACATTGGTATGTTTTAACCCGAATGGCATTACATTATAACAATAAGTGCCGGAGTTAGTTATAAAAGAAGTTTTCTCTTGGCCGCCGGGTCCATCTGTATTTGGTTGTAATCGGAATAGGTATCGAGAAAGCTCAACATCTCATGCCTTGCCATTGCGTCGATCATTCGGTCAATGTTAGGAAAAGGAAATGAGTCATTTGGGCATGCCTTATTAAAATCTTTATAATCAACACACATTCTAAGTTTGTTCCCTTTTTAGGTACGACGACTATGCTAGCTAGCCAATCCGGGTATTTAACTTACCGAATGGAACCTATTTTTAAAAGTTTAGATACCTTGTCTTTGATGAATGCGTGTTTGACCTCAGAATGTGGCCTCCTTTTCTGTTTAATCAGACGGAAGATCGGATGCAAACTCAATTTGTGAGTTGTTATCTCCGGTGGGATACGACCAGGCAAAACAATCGGCATTAGCTTTAAGAAAATCAATGAGTTTTTTCCTGAGCTTGGGGGTTTACCCCGTGCCCAGGTACACCTTTCTATCCAGTATATGCTCGAACAATATGACTTATTTCAGTTCCTCAACTGTCAAATTGGTGGCATCAACTTCCTCAGGCGCTACGAAGGATCTCGGGACCTCGAAGTCATCTTCCTCGTCTGTTGGGCCCCTCAGTTTTCTTGGCTCGGTCGAGGCTCGGACCTATGATTGCTATTTGGTGCCTTTCTCTTTGAGCGATCCCTTATCTTTTGAGGTCATGATCGTGGGTACATCGATCACTTCATTGACGACGAACATCTCCTTCATCGCATATTATTCACCGTAGATCGTTTTGATTCCTCCCCAGGTTGGAAATTTCAGTGCTTGGTGCAAGGTCGATGGTACCGCCCTCACGCTATGAACCCACGGTCTCCTGAACAAGGCGTTATACCTCATGTCACCCTCGATCACATACAACTTTGCTTGTTAAGTGGTTCTGGCCGCGTTGACTGGTAAGGTGATTTCATCCTTCGCTGTCTCGCATGCCATATTGAACCCATTCAGCATTCGCACTGCTGGTACGATATGATCCAACAGCCCCAGTTGTTCCACGACTCTCCATCAGATGATGTTGGTTGAGCTACCTGGGTCAATTAATACACGCTTAACTCGAGATTTATTAATAAGTACAAATATTACCTGTGCATCGTTGTGAGGCTAAATGATGCCCTCAGCATCCTCGTCACTAAACAAGGTAGAACCTTCCGGAACATAATCTTGAGTTCGCTTTTCTCTTGTGATAGAAACTTTGGTGAGCTTTATCATCGGTCCTTGGGGTATATCTACTCCTCTAATAATCATATTAATCACATGTTGGGGTTCTTCCTGCTCGTCCTGCTTGTTGGCGTCCCTATTCTTGAAATGGTTTTTGGCCCGCTCACTTAGGAATTCTCGAAGATGCCCATTGTTGAACAAATGAGCCACTTATTCCCTTAACTGCCGACAATCCTCGGTTCTATGCCCCCGAGTGTCGTGATATTTTCATATCAAATTATGATCACTCTATGTTGGATTAGACTAGAGCGGCCTCGGCCATTTGGCCTCCTTAATGCGACCTTTGGCCTACACTATACTTGCCGTATCTACATTAAAGTTATATTATGATAGCTTTGGGGCATCTCTGACCCCGGATGATCTGTCGAACCTGTTTCTATTCACTAACCCTCGACTGATTGGACCTTGATAATTTTTTCTATCGTTCCTGGTCGAAAAGTGACTAGGTCTGTTTCCCCTTCTATCTGAGTTGTAAGGTTAGTATCGGTCTAGAGGTGGCCTTGACTCATGATCCATTACTCTTTTTGACATGTCGGTTGCTCTATTGAGATAAACCGACCCCTAGAGGGTCCCTAATTGGTCGTCCTCGAGTCTGATCTTTGACTGATACCTGTTATGGACATCAGGCCAAGTAACCGATGGATACTCTACCAAATTTTGCTTCAGCTGTTGAGATTCAACTGAACTTCGAGAGTTGAGCCCCTGAGTAAATGCCTGAACTGCCCAATCGCCTGCAACCGGTGGCAGGTCCACCCGTTCTATTTGGAATCTTGACACGAATTCCCTAAGCATCTCATTATCCCTCTGCTTGACTTTAAACAGGTCCGATTTTCTCATTTCACCTTAAATGGCCCTGGCGTGAGATTTAACGAAGGTATCTGCAAGCATAGCAAACGAATCGATAGAGTTTTGAGGTAAATTATGATACCATATCATCGCTCCATTGGACAGGGTTTCCCTGAGTTTTTTCATCAATGCCGACTCGATCTCGTCATCCTCGAGGTCGTTGCCTTTTATTGCACATGTGTAAGAGGTTACATGCTCATTTGGATCCGTGGACCCATTGCATTTGAGAATATCGGGCATTCGGAACCTTTTTAGAATAGGCTTTGGTGTCGCGTTCGGGGGGAAAGGCTTCTGAATGAATTGTTTGGAATCCGGTCCTTTTAATATTTGAGGTGCCTCCGGGATCAGATTGACCCTCGAGATGTAAGTTTCCACTTACTTATCGTTTGCCTCTATCTTCTTTTCACTGAATTCTACTCGTTTTGTCAGTGCCTCAAACACTCAAACATTTTCCTCACCTCGAAAGTTTCCCTGGACCCGGGCCATTGGGTTTTGTGACAATTTGTTCTTCCCTCCGAGTATATTCTCCAATCCGTTCGGGTTAAGCCGCATCTCAAAAATGAAACGCAAGCTAACTCCATCACCTCCCCGTGAATGCTATTATTGGGTTCTGTTCCCAGGTTAGCATTGACAACAACCTGTGAATTGGCATTGACTGGATCAACAATTGGAATGTCATTAGGGTCGGCAAGGGGTATGCCGTTACTTGGCACCCCGTTGTTATTTTTACCGTGATGGCCTGATTCGACGTCAACACTTAACTGAGCAGATTGAGAATCCGACATATTGAACGGTCCTAAAATCAAGCTTCAAAGAACAATTTTAAAAAGTGTGTGTTATCAAGATTTGTATTAAATTGCCACTTTTATCCTTAGCCCCATATTGAGTGCCAAACTATTTACCCTTAAAACGGATAACAATTAAATTTATACACGATTTAAAAGATATGTGGTTCAATTGAACACAAATGATTAAAGAACAGTAAATAATTGAATTATAATGAGAATAAACGATCAAACCGATATGTCGAAGTAATTTAGCCCTGTGTTAGGCTTAAATGCTAACGATCGATCACGACCGAGTCCTTGAGATGGAGTTCGATACAACTAAATTAATGAACAACTAAAGAACACTTGGACAATTATTGAAAGCCAAAGTAAATTTATTTTTGTCTTGATATGCGTGCAAAACAGTGTCTAAAAAATGAAAGGATTCTGCTCTTTATATAGTAGAGAAGTTTTAACCCTAGTTCAAGTCTAAATAAGGTAAAAATTATTTTCTTCCTTTTAGCTCACGAAAACACGATTTATAATCAATACGGAGTGTGATCCACGCCGTAATATCTGGATGATGCCGGATATTTCGGCCCTCCGTTCGTCTTCTTTAACCATTTTTTCCTTTACCCTCGATCCTTTGTATTGCTCGAGCTAGAGTCTCTCCGGGTTCATCCATGCTCGATTCCGCTCGCTCTGGGTCGTGCTATGCGGGCACATAAGTATTAAGTATTATTGTATATAGCATATAATCAATTATCATTGAAAATAGTTTTAAACAATTTCATTCATTTTTTCCTTTTCTGGATTTGGTTCAAGATGTTCAAATGACTGAGTAAATTACGATTAATTTGTTTATTTGTATCTTTATATCCCTCTTCAATTTTGACCTTTTGAATTTATTTTTTATGTTTAAAATTATTTAACTATGGGTGAAAATCATTTTTCCTCCCGAAGTTTGCCTTAAAAATCAACCTCCCTCCCTAACTTTCAACATTAGTCATCTTCCCCCCTTACATCAATATCCAGCCATTGACCTACAGCTTTGAGATCGGTTCATTGCACCTGCAGTATATGTCATCCACCTGCAGTATATGTCATCAAATTGGGCATAACAGTAGATCGTGTGAAAAAATAATATCTAGTACAAACGAAGGAGAACTTCATTAGTAAGTTCGTTACTTTTTCAATTTTCAAATTCAAATTCAAATTTCATAAAGTAGAAAATAGTTTCTTTTTCATGTTTTAAGTTTGGTTTGCAAAAGTCTTTCTGTTTTTTCTATTTAACATGACAAGGAAGTGACGAAAACTTTTCATTCAAATAAGTACTAAATATTTTTATGTTTCTAAATTTGCAGGTTTCATTCTGTTCTTGGATATATGAAGTGAAACATCTATTTGCTGGGGGTAATGCATGACTAGCTTATTGATTAAACATGTATCTTGTTCCTTTAATAAAAAGTAAAATTACGGTTTGGCCCTATAGAAAGTGGTCAAATATTTTAAAGCTGCCGGTCAATTGCCGAATATTAATGTAAGGGGGAAGATGACTAATGTTGAAAGTTAGGGAGGGAGGTTGATTTTTAAGGCAAACTTTCGGGAGGAAAAATGATTTTCACCCTTTAACTATTCGATATCTCTGAATCCATTTATTCTGATATAGCTACTTTTCTTGCCTAGTTTGATTGATCCAATTGAAAGTCATGTTGTCTCATTAATTAGTACATGAACTTTTATGAAATAAGTTTAACAACTTTTATTATGGTTTAGTTTTAGGCTATCAATTACGTCGAGCCGTCCCTGATATATGCCCAACTTTAAAATCTTCCCCAAAATTTGAGCCGCCTAATACAAGTTTAGCCATTTGAATGTGGCATATTGATAAATCTAAAACATATTAGAATATATCCTTGAGGAGTAAAAACGTGTAGTCATCTCTTCCGTTAGCTTATTTAAGGCTATTAAAGTATGACTTGCAGCTTGACTGGGCAAGTACACAAGCAGCCATGTTTAGTGCTGCTAATTAAAGATTAGTCTTTACTTATTTTGTATTGAAAATTAAATTTAAAATATTTATTTTTAAAAAAATTAAACTAAAAAATTAAAATTCAGAACACTTTGGTTACTTTCCTAAATATCAAATGACTACCTCGTGTCATTTATACAGCTGGACTAGGCTAGAAACAAGTTATGGACTACATATAACTGAATTTTATAGGTCTCAAGACCATGTCTTGTTAAATAATGAATATTTTGAAATTTTAACTTTCTAACATGTTTCTCAGACGTGTCGGCCAAGTCATCTTTCATAGTTAGAAGACCTTTTGTTTATTTGACATCCATCAACTCATACTCTTTAACTTTTTCTTTTCAAATATGGACAGAAATTTACAGTACCAAAAAGAGTAAGTAGCGTTTTGTTTGGACCAAATTAATCAGGTGTCACGCGGGAGCTTTTTTTAGAAAATTCAGACCAAGGAGAGAATTGTTAGGTGTTTGTCCTGATTTTCTACCATATTTGATTTTTCTATCTCTTGAAGAAAAGGACAACATATTTACTATAATTGTGTTTTCCTTTTTGTAGAAGAAAATTATAATTCTTTCATGTTTGGCTAGTCCTTTTTTTTTTGTAGGAAAAGGTTTGGACTTCTATAAATTGAGGATCATTCCTTCTCATTCAGTAGCATCCACAATGTAGTCATATGGGGTTTGAGAGTCGTGTGTAGGGGGAGAACTTTACAGGGCAAGTGATAGTGTGTCACTTGTGTTTGCCTCTTCGTGAGGTTGGTCTCTCGATATTTTGCACTCTCTTTTATTATAGTGGATTGCTCATCTCCGCCCGTAGACGTAGGTCAATTGACTGAACCACGTTAAATATTTGTGTCTATTTTGATAGATTTCTCTTTTGTTGTTGGATTTATCGTCGTTCAAGGTTTGCTTTACTAGCTCCCGCGTGACACCTGATTATTTTCGATCCTAACAAGTGGTATTAGAGCCTTGGTTATTTATCCGAGTTTTTACGAAATGGATATTCAGAATAAAATAAGATAACCATACATCTGCGCCTAGGTACAAGGCGAGGTTAATTTTTAAAGGTTTTGGCAGAAGAAGGGAGTTGACTTTGATAAAATTTTCTCCCATGTTGTGAAGATGTCTTCTATTCGCATGGTTCTAGGCATAGTTGCGAGTCTCGATTTAGAGGTTGAGCAAATGGATGTAAATACTGCTTTCCTTCATGGTGATTTAGATGAGAAAATTTATATGGAGCAACCTGAGAATTTTGTAACTAAGGGAAAAGAAAATTATGTCTGCAAATTGAAAAAGAGCCTGTATGGATTGAAACAAGCTCCAAGGCAATGGTATTTGAAGTTTGAATCTTTCATAGAAGATCAAGGGTACAAGAAAAATTATTCAGACCACTGTGTATTCTTCTAGAAGTTCTCTGTTGATGATTTTATTATCTTATTGCTTTATTTGGATGATATGCTTATTGTTGGCAACAATAAATTCAGAATTACAGTCCTTAAGAAGCAGTTGAGCAAATCGTTTGCGATGAAGGACTTGGGGCCAACAAAGAAAATCTTGGGCATTCAAATTTACCAACACAGAGATAGAAAAGAGTTATTTTGTCCCAAAAGTAATACATTGAGAAGGTACTCTAGAGGTTCAATATGACAAATGCAAAAGTGGTTAGTACTCCTCTTGCTAAATACTTCAAATTGAGTATTAGTTAGAGTCCATCTACTGATGAAGAGAAAAAGGAGATGTCTCGTATTCCTTACTCTTCTATCATTGGTAGCTTGATGTATGCTATGGTATGCACTAGACTATATATTGCACATGCCATTGTTAATGTTACTAAATTTTATTCTAATCCTGGAAAAGAACATTAGGATGCAGTAAAATGGATATTAAGGTATTTGAAAGATATTGCAGATTTGAAGTTGTGTTTTGGCAGTGGGCAAGCCTGAACTTGTTTCTTACACAGACTCTGATTTAGGAGGCAATCTTGATAATTCAAGATCCACTTCCGGTTATTTGATCACTTTTGCAGGTGGAGCTGTTTCTTGGCAATCTAGACTACAGAAGTGCATAACTCTATCCACCATAGAAGCCGAATATATTTTTGTCATAGAAGGTGCCAAAGAACTATTATAGATGAAGGAGTTTATTAATGATCTTGGCTTTGATCATCCAATGTACATTTTATTTTGTGATAATCAAAGTACTATCTATCTCACCAAGCACTCCACTTTTCATTCTAAGACGAAACATATAAATGGAAAGTATCATTGGATAAGAATGGTCGTGAAAGATAAAATATTTAAGGTTTAGAAGATACATACTAATGAAAATTCTTCAGATATGCTGACAAAAGCGGTGGTTGCAGATAAACATGAATTTTGCAAAAAATTAGCAGGCATAAATCCTGTCAATAGTTCCTCTACTTGAAGACACATTTGGCCTCTTTGGTTGGAGGGGGAGTTTGTTGGACACATTCCCATGTTGTCCATCCAAAGGCCCAATGGCCTAATCATATTCTCTTTTGGTTTCTATTCCTATTCGGAATTAGATTCGGTGTTTATTCCTATTTAGAGTTGGTTTTGGATTTAAGAAAAAGCATCACTCATCATCTATAAATAGGACAAACTTGGAGAATTGTTATATGCTCATTGGTATAAGTCTTTGAAAGACTTAAGCACATAAGAGTGATTTTTGAGAGAGCTTTCATCAAGATAGAAGAGAGAAGAAAAGTATTTGTTTTGCTGCAGATTTTTATTCCGACCAGCCAACTTCAAATCACATTTTTCGATTCGTTAACCGTTGGTTCGGGCTGAAATTTTGACTAAGTGATTATCACATCTTGGCCTTTGATTTGAACGGTGAAGATCGGATTTAAAGGCACGTAGTATCTGATTTTGAGCCCTGAACATCAGCTCTAGTTTTGTGACTTCTCCTCTTTCTTCAATTAATTTGTCTTGCTCTTATTGCTATTATTGTTCCGTGTTTGACGCTTATTATGTAGTCAATTTAGAGAATTTTAGTAACCCTATTATTATTATAATAGAGATTTTTGGATCTTTGTGATCCCGTGGTTTTTACCTTCGATTTGAAGGGTTTTTCGCATTAAAATTTGATGTTATTAATCTTCTTTATTTTTGAGTTTGCCTCTTCCTCGACATAATAAGCTTGAGTAAGATTACAGCCTCTAAACTTATAAGTAATTCCTTCCAAAACGTACTTACTGAACAAGGGAAGGATTTTCTGGTTTTCAATTACAAAACCGACTGGTAAAGTAGTAACAGACTAATAGTGGTATTTATAAAACACTGACTTAATTCTAAGGGAATCCCGCTTCTTAGTCACTGACACTGTTGTTTAACCAAAGAATTAGATTCTCAGTCAAAGCCTATTTTTAGAAGTACTCGATTTACTGATAATCAAGAAATTCAATATTCTCTCATAAATAAGAAAGGAAATTATAATAAGAAATGACAAAGTAATCAATAGAAAGTACAAGAAAGTAATTATATTCCAATAATAATCAGAGTGTGTCTGTACAAGTGACATCTCCTTCCCTTATATAGGAGTCTATAAGTACAACGTCTTTTCCCTTTTATGACCAAATTATTATGAGCATTAATGATATTAAGGAGACGTTATAATTGGTAATCGTAACTGTTCGTGAAGATTCTGTAACGTTTGTGATCATTCACGCTCATTAATTGACGATTCATGAATCTTCCCTTTTTACTGTCTTGATTCATTCCGCCGGTGCCTCTTCATTTAACTATTTAGACTCGAGCGACCATATCCTTTCATCTCGTGGGTGATTTGCTCGTATCTGTTATGACTCGTGTCTCTTTTAATGCATCTCTCCAGCTGTCATTTTTTTAGTGATCCACGTGTCTTGTCATATTAGCCACATATTTAATTTCACGTGTAATATTTATTTTTACCAATACAGATAGTCCCCCCACTTACCAATTATTCAGTAATTGAATATTCGGGAAGTGGATCACATTTATGGCGGGAATGTTTTGCCGCCGTTTCTCATGTATCATTGTGTCTTCTTCAGAACCAACGCATCGTATGTCACTTTCATTTAATGCATGTGACATGTGGCATTCATTGATTGGCTCTGCAACTCTTCAGCGGGTTTTAGGGCTTTTTTGTGGCTGCGTCAGTCACGAAGTGACTGTATCATTATGACGTTTCCATCATGACCCCCTTTACATGACGGTTGCTTCTTCGTATAAATACCTTCTTTGCCTTTGCTTTTACGAAATACTTTCTACAATGTTCTTCGTTCATAATAGTTCTTGTTCATCAGTACATATTACCTTTTTATACAACTATGTCTTCTCCAAATCCTGATCCTCGTTAAGTTGTTATAGTAGATGAAATTCCCCCTTCATCTACTCCTATCAGAAGTAGAAGGGGTGGTAGGTTACGTAGTTTAGGGTCTGTATCTATCCGTGGTTCTTCTCAATGCAGTATTACTACCCCTTTGTCTTCTAGAACTAGGACTTCTTCTTCTCATAGATCTTCTGCTAGAAATAGGGATTCAAGTGAACCGCTTCGTGAACCCACTATTGATGAGATTATTTCCGCTGAACTTTCCTTCTTTACTGACAGAGAATCGATTAGAAATCAAGTTACTTCCATGACTTCTCATGATCATGCTGATGTTTACCCTTCCCAGATTACTGAGGGCTTGATTTCTCTTGTGCGAAGAGAATGTCATTGGAAATTAGATTTCTCAATTCTAGTCCCTAATGAAAATCAAAGGATCACTTCATACAATGTTGGTTATTCTTTTGTTTATACATATCCCTTTACATTAGGCTTCAGACCACCTATCGACCCAATCATCATAGAATTTTGTCATTTTTTCAACGTTTGCTTTGGAAAGATTGGCCCTATTGTATGGAGAGTTGTGGCATGCTTGAGATACTTGTCAAACTTGGCCTCTTTACCCTTTACCTTCTATCATTTGATTCATCTTTATTCCCCCAAGTTATTTCGTTCTAGGGTTTTTACTCTCGTGGCTAGGAGTAAGAGGGTTGTAGTGAGCTCTGATGAAGAGATGCCCGCCGCACCCCGTGACTCTACAGAACAGCTCTTTTCTCATGGGTTTGATAATGAAGACTTCGGCTTTATTTCTGAGGAAACGCATGTTGCCTCTTTTTCTGTATCTGTTCCAGTTGATCCTCAGTTCCTTGCACCTGTTGTTGCTACCACTGCTCCATCTGTGGCTATTTTGACTCCCTCAACTGCCCCTAATGTTACAACTTCTCATGTTGAAGTTGGTTCTTCCAGTAATAGTAGGGTAATGAAAAGAGTTACCATCTAGGTTCTTAAGGATGGTAATCTTCTGAAGAAATCTAGCCAAGTTGATGTATGGATGAAACCATTGATTGGCCCAGTTGAGAAGTCCAAATTGGAAAGCCACAGTTCTTTAACGTGGATGAATGATATTTTACATTCATATTTAAAGGTATAAGCCTTATCTTTTTATTTTGTATGTGATTTCCTTTTCATCTATATTTGATAATCACATTTTCCTTTTCATTGTTTAGATCAACCTAATTGGAACGGATATGATAAAGAGGATCGTCCATACTGAGCAGTTAATGAACGACTATCACACCGAAGCGGACAACTGGAAGGAGTAGTTCGAAGGTCTTCAACTTGAGAAAGAAGTCTTAGAGGAAGAAAAGTGTACCTTGGAGCAGCAGGTGAAGGTAATGGCAGCAAAGTTGGCAGTTGAGAAAGGCTCATCCAGTCAAGCGGGAAAAAATAAAGACTTTCTCGAGTCTTCATTTGCTGGGCAGCTTTCCAAAGCCACTGAAGAAATTAGGGGTTTGAAGGAACTGCTGAACCAAAAAGAAGTTTACGCCAGGAACTTGTTCAAACAATCACCAAACTCAAGAAGATCTCTGTGCGTCTTCTAATCAAGTTCAGTTCTTAGAGAGGTATCTTGCCCCCTTACATGCTTCTTATGATGCTGCTTTGAATGAAAAGGAGGAGAAAAAAACTAAGATTAAGCAGTGGGATAGGGATTATGAAGCCCTTGAAAACAAGGCTACTGTTGATGTTAGTTGGGCTTTCTTGAACACGCGCCTCGAAACTTTAATGGAGGCAAGCTGGGAAGGCTTTGACTTAGCTGCTGAAATTGCAAAAACTAAAGAAACTATTGAGAAAACTCAGCAGGGTCAAAGCTTTTCTTCACCTGAAGTCGGCATTCCTGAGGGTGATGAACTTACTCCTAGTGAAGCAATTGTTCAACCCTCCTCTGCTCAAGTCGTTCCCTCTGCTGCTGATGATACCAACTTGAATCCTTCTGATAATATTGGTTCAGATCCTTTCCCATAGTGAAAGTTTGATTGAAAAGTTTGAAGTGTTGTTTTGTTTTTTTTATTGGTGGAAGTTTACCCCTGGTCCGTTTTGGGGTTTGGTAATGATTTGGAAAGTTTTACCCCTGGTCTGTTTTGTGGTTTTGTATAAAACAATTCGGTTAGAACTAAGTTTATACTTAGTTTTAACCAAGTTATTATAATATTACTTTCCGAGTTTTTGTTCAACTCTTATAATATCTTATTTTGAGTTTCTGTACTACTCACTTATTATGCATTTAAAAATGCTTCAATACTCCGTGAGTTTTTGAACACGCACGGATTATAAAAGAGGGCCCTTTTATAAATGACACTTAATGATGAAGACGTCTCAACTTCATATTGGTGTAAACATACGAAAGAAGGAATAGGAACACACATGTTTCTTTGAATAATTTGAGGAAGTTTTGTATTGTTTGAACTTCCAAACTGTATAATACTTTACACGTATTCAAGTATCATCTACAACTCTTTCGTAACTGTTTTCCTTATAACAGATTTTACAAAATTCAAGGGTATATCTTGCAACCCATGACTAAATATTGCCTTTAACCTACATATTCGTAAGATTTTGTAATTTAAATCTACGAGTGTATTCCTCCTCATAGGTGTTTTGAATCAGGCTTGTGTTTTTGCTCTTAACTTTCGATTTGTTGGGTAGATTACCTCAGGCTTGACTCGAATTCTGACTTTTCCAATCTTCTTTGCCTTTCATATATATAGTCCCCCAAGTGTTAGAGCTTTGAAGTATGAAATCTCGAGTACTTGATTTTTCCTTTCATGTGGTCCATTTCCTAAAAAGGAAAAACATACGGGACTTGGAGGTATATATATTTTAGATGATGACTGCTTAACCCTTTTTATTTCCATCAGAAAGGTTGTAACCCTAGACCGGGAATAATATTGCTTCCGCATGTCTTTCAGGTCTAATATCATCATTTGGTGTGGGCTAGCATTTTTCCTATCATCTAAAATTGTTAGTATAATTTTAACTACACAAAACAAAATTCGTAATTGAACGATACCTGACCGTGGGCATGTTTTTTGCTCAGAAATAGTATCTCTTTAAATGAACAGCATTCCAACTAGAGGGTAAAACCTTTCCATCCATGGTTTCTAACTCGTAGGCACCTTTTCCATCGATACCTCGAACTTTATAGGGTCCTTCCCAATTTGGATTTAACTTTCCTGATCCGATTGTTTTCATTGATTGGAAAACCTTTTTAAGAACGAAGTCCCCAATTTTGAAGTACCTGAGGTGAGCCTTTCTATTATAGTATCGTTCTATGATTTGCTTTTGTGCTGCCATCCGTATTAAAGCTGCTTCTCTTCTTTGTTCGAGTAAGTCCAAGTTTGTTCTTAATTCCTCATCGTTCGACTCTTCCGTTGCCAATATGAATCTCGTGTTTGGTTCTCCTATTTCAACTGGTATTAAAGCTTCTGAACCGTACACAAGCGAAAATGGAGTTTCTCCCGTGGCTGTTTTTGATGTGGTTCTATAAGCTCATAACACTCCTGGTAATTCTTCAGGCCAATTCCCTTTTGAGTTTTCTAGTCTCTTCTTCAAATTATTGATGATAATCTTATTTGTTGACTCAGCTTGTCCATTTGCCAAGGGATGGTAAGGTGAAGAGGTTATTCGTTTGATTTGCCAACTTTGAAAGAACTCCGTGATTTTTGAGTCTATAAATTGTGGGCCATTATCACATACGATTTCTTTTGGAACTCCAAACCGGCATATAATGTTTCGCCAAATGAAGTCTTTCACCTCCTTCTCTCGTACCTGTTTGAAAGCTCCTGCCTCTACCCATTTTGAAAAGTAATCTGTTAACACTAATAAGAACTGTACCTTTCCTTTAGCTTGTGGTAAAGGCCTTACTATATCCATTCCATATTTCATAAATGGTCATGAGGAAATAACGATATGTAATAACTCTGCAAGTCGATGCATATTGTTGGCATATCATTGACACTTATCACATTTAGCTACAAACTCTTCCGCATCTTCTTCCATTTTAGGCCAGTAGTATCCTGCCCTGATTAGTATTTTAACTAAAGATCTTCCACCTGCGTGATTTTCGCAATGTCATTCATATACTTCCCTCATCACGTACTCTGTTTTATTGGGTCCAAGGCACCTTGCTAAAGGACCGCCAAATATTTTTTGATATAAATTATCTTGAATTAGGCAGTAACGAGTAGATGTTCGTCGAAGTACTTGAGATTCTTTCTTGCCTTCAGGTATGATCCTGTGCTGCAAATAATTAACAATCTCGTTTCTCCAATCCCAGATTAAATTATTAAAGCTTACCTCATGTTTATCCTAGTGAAGTGCTGAATGAGATAAATGTATTACAATAGCATTTTATTCACTCCTTACTTCTGCAACTGAAGCAAGGTTAGCCAACGCGTCTGCTTCTGCGTTTTCTTCCCTGGGTATTTGCACGATCTTCCATGATTGGAATTGCCTGACCAGTTCTCGTGCCTTTTCCAAGTATTATTGCATTCGTGCCTCTCTAGCAGTGTAAGTCCCCTGCATCTGATTGACTACCAGTTGAGAGTCACTTTTAATCATGATTTGCTCTATGGAGAGTTCTTGTGCTAGTTGCAAATCTGCAATTACAGCTTCATACTCTGCTTCATTGTTAGTAATAGGGTAACATTTAATTGTTTGTCTTATACTTTCACCTGAGGGTGGGATAAAGACAATACCTAAACCGGCTATCAGTAAATAAAGTCCACGTACCTGGATTAGCTCCAGTAAAAATTTGTAATTCCTTTTCTACTTCAGGAATTATTTTTGTATTAAAATCTATGACAAAATCTGCTAAAACTTGAGACTTTATTGTTGTTCTAGGTTGATAAATAATGTCATATTCACTTAGTTGTATTGCCCACTTGGCTAGTCTGCCTGACAATTCTTGTTTATGCAAAATATTCCTTAATGAATATGCAGTTACTATGGAGATAGGATGGCATTGAAAATATGATCTCAATTTCCTAGTTGCCATGACTAATGCTAAAGCTAGTTTCTCTAGATAAGGCTATCTAGTTTCAGTATCTAATAAAGATTTACTAACATAATAAATAGGAGATTGTTTACCTTTGTCCTCCCTTACTAAACCTACACTTACAGCTACTTCTGCAACTGCAAGATATACAAATAGTCTTTCTCCATCCCTTGGTTTGGACAGTAGGGGAAGATTTGTTAAGTATGCCTTCCAATCATTGAGGGATTGTCGGCATTCCTCAGTCCATTCAAACTGATTTTGCTTCTTAAATACTGAAAAGAATTTAACGCTTTTCTCTGAAGATCTTGAAATGAATCTTCCCAAAGCTGCAATCCTACCTGTCAATCTTTGTACCCCTTTTTTGCTTATGAGTATATCAGGTATTTCTTCGATAGATTTAATCTGTGCAGGATTTACTTCAATTCCTCTATTAGATACGAGAAAGCCTAGAAACTTACCTGAAGCTATGCCAAAAGCGCACTTTTCTGGGTTTAGTTTCATATTATATCCGCGGAGGATCTCGAAGGTAGTTGAAAGATGTTGAAAATGATCTTCTGCTAGTGTAGATTTGACCAACATATCATAAATGTACACTTCCATCGTCTTCCCCAGGTGTTCTTGGAACATCTTGGTCACCAACCTCTGATACGTGGCTCTAGCATTTTTCAAGCCAAAAGGCATGGCATTGTAACAATAAGTCCCCCTATTTGTAATAAATGAAGTTTTTTCTTCGTCTAAGGGGTCCATTTTTATTTGATTATAACCAAAATACGTATCTAGAAAGCTTAATAATTCGTGGTCTGTGGTAGCATCAATAAATTAATCTATACGGGGTAAAGGGAATGAATACTTCGGGCATGCTTTATTTAAGTCAGCGCAATCTACACAAACTCTCCATTTACCTTTCTTTTTCGGAAATACCGCAGTATTAGCTAACCAATTAGGATATTTTAAGAGTTTAAGAGTTTTTGTACCTCTTCATCAATCATTTGATTTTTGAATGATCCTTGCTTCCTCTTCTTTTATTTGACAGGTATGAATGATGGATCTTCATTTAATTTATGAGTCATCACCTCCGAAGGTATACCTGTCATATCTGAATGGGACCATGAAAAACAATTCGCGTTAGCTTTTAAATATTCAATTAACTTACCTCTCATTTCTGGGTTTAACCTTGCTCTGATATGAATTCTTCGATCTGGCCATTGTTCGAATAGTGGAACAGCTTCAAGCTCCTCAATCATTATTTTAATGTTTTTGTTCTCCTCTGGCTCTTGAATTCCATCTGGTCTGGAGTTCATGTCTGTTTGTTTTGATACAATTTCTGTTGAAATTTGCTTTACCGCATCTTTCTCACTTGCACCCGCATCTTTTTGACTTGCATTCGTATCTTTTTGACTTGGTTGTATCACCAAATTGATGCTCCTTGAAGTTTGTTAATCTCCTCGAATCTATTGAATTCCCCATTTTGAAGGGAATTTGATAACCTGATGTAATGTGGATGGCATAGGATCCATATCATGAATCCACGGCCTCCCAAGAATCACATTATAGGCCATATCTGTGTCTATCACTTGAAATTTTATTTCTTTGATGACCCCTTCTGCGTATGTGCTTAGTTCAATTTCGCCCTTTGTAATAACGGTTGAGTTATCAATCCCAGATAAGGAACATGCTTTTGGAACTTCACGATCGCCCATCAGCATTTCGTTCACTACTCGTAATAGAATGATATTCACAGAGCTACCTAGGTCAATCAAAACTCGTTTTACATTAGTATCATGTATAAGTAAAGATATTACCAGTGCATCGTTGTGAGAAATCACTAATCCATCGGCATCTGCATCATCAAAGGTTATGTTGCCGTCTTCCAAAGTTTGGCGAGTTCGCTTCCCGTGAGTTATTATGAACTTTATTGTTTTTCTCGCGGCTGTATAGGTTACACTGTTGACTTCTTCTCCGCCGTTTATCACATTTACTGTTCTCTTTGGAGACGGAGGTTTTGGGGGCTCTTGCCTATTTTTCATGTAAGCTTGTTTGCCATTCTCGCTGAACAATTCCGTCAGATAGCCCTGCTTCAATAAATGTTCCACCTCACCTTGTAATAATCTGCAGTCTGATGTTTTATGGCCGTGATCATTATGGAACTCGCACCAAATGTCTGGGTATCTTCTATTTGGATTTGATCTCATCTCTTTAGGCCATCGTACCTTATCCCCTATGCTTCTTAAAACATCGACCAACTCGGAGGTACTCACGTTAAAATTGCAGTCCCCAATCCTTGAGTTTGTATTAGCATCTCTGTTACGTTCACCTAGATCTTTTCTGAATCTCTACGATGACGAACCTAAATCTCTATTTGCGAACCTGTGATCAGCCCACACATTTTTGAATTTGGAATGAGCTTCTTGCCCCAAAGGTTCCATATAAGGCTCGTACCTATTCTTTCCGGACCTCTTCTCAGATTCTGACCGCCTCGAACCTGTTTTTTCTTCAACCCTTGACTGAGCTACGATATCTTCTTCGATTCGTAACTTGGTACTGTACCTATTATAGACATCATTTCATGTCGTGGCAGGGAATTCTCGTAGGCTCTCTTTAAGCCTCCTCGTAGCTTCTGAACTTTTCTCGTTTAAATTGCTTGCAAATGCCATGGCTACCCAATTGCCAGGTACTCTTGGTAGCAACATTCTTTCACGTTAGAATCTATCTACAAATTCTCGAAGCAATTCTGTATCTCCTTGCTTTACTTTGAATATATCCTCCATTCTCTTTTCAACTTTTTGTGCACCCGAGTGTGCTTTTATAAATAGATCTGCAAGCTCAGCAAAAAAGTCAATAGAATTTTCATGTAAAAGAGAGTACCATGTTAACGCTCATTTGGTAAGTATTTTCCCAAACTTTTTGACCAGCACAAATTCAATCTCCTGCTTGGTCAAATCATTGCCTTTTACTCCCGTGGTGAATGCAGTAATATGGTCACGTGGATCGGTCGTTCCATCGTATTTCGGGATGTTAGGCATTTTGAACTTTTTGGGAATTGGTAATCGAGCTGCTCTTGGTTTCCATGATTGTTGTGAATATTTATCGATATCAACTCCTTTGATCACAGGTGGTACGTCGGGTATTTGCTCAATACGGTCGTTTTGTTCTTTTACCTGTTTCTGCAAGGTTAGTATTAAAGTTTGTAAATCAGAATTATTAGACGTACCTGGTCTCCCATCACGTGACCCGTTGGGAGTTCCTCCGCTTCTTGAATTAGCCAATCCTGATCATGAAATTTCCACAGTTGCAGTATTATTTGGTGGAGGTGTGGGTGGCACAGCTGGCAATCCCCTCACGAAAGCTTGGAGAGCATCATTCACGTACTCAGCAATTAACTGCTTTACAGCATCCTGTTCGACAGTTTGTTCATTTTCATGTTGTTCACTGTTATGAGTAGTGGATCTTTCTGGTGATGCTTCTCTTGAATTGCATGGGGTTCCTTGAGGTGACGGAACTGAAGTTCCTTCCACCTGTTGGTTGTTGTCATTGACATTCGACATGATTCAGTTGAGAGAGAGTGATTTGGAAAGTAAGAAAAGATTATCAGAATTTCCGACAACATAACCAATTTGTTTAACCAAAGAATTAGATTCTCAGTCAAACCCTATTTTTAGAAGTACTCGGGTTACTGATAATCAAGAAATTCAATATTCTCTCATAAATAAGAAAGAAAATTAGAATAAGAAATGACAAAGTAATCAATAGAAAGCACAAGAAAGTAATTATATTCCAATAATAATCAGAGTGTGTATGTACAAGTGACATCTCCTTCCCTTATATAGGAGTCTATAAGTACAACGTCTTTTCCCTTTTATGACCAAATCATTATGAGCATTAATGATATTAATGAAACGTTATAATTGGTAATCGTAATTGTTCATGAAGATTCTGTAATGTTTGTGATCATTCACGCTCATTAATTGACGATTCATGAATCTTCCCTTTTTACTGTCTTGATTCATTCCGCCGGTGCCTCTTCATTTAACTATTTAGACTCGAGCGACCATATCCTTTTATTTCGTGGGTGATTTGCTCGTATCTGTTACGACTTGTGCCTTTTTTAATGCATCTCTCCAGCTGTCATTTTTTTCGTGATCCACGTGTCTTGCCATATCAGCCACATATTTAATTTCACGTGTAATATTTATTTTTACCAATACAACTGTAAACCTAGGTTTTCACCGATATAACCAAGAAGGCTGTAATGTACATAGTTTCTAGAACTGGAAAATTAATTGAAATCTCTGATGTCAGCTGCAATTAATAATACGCAGTTTAGATGATATTAACATGAAAATCTCTGTAGATTTTTTCACTATATATGATATATGGCTAATGTAGCTGTAGCACAAGTTTTGACAAGAAACGGTAAACCTCTCATTTAACCTTGGCCGTTGAAAGCCTGATCTCTTTCTGTGGGCACTAAAGTTCTTCTTTTTCTCTGACCTTTTCTAAAATTGCAAGAGGCTTTGCTCTATGTTTGGGCAAATTTATCTAGACAAATTATCGCGTTTTGTATCTTTAACATTTGGACTATAATTTCTCGGAAACGAACTTTATTGTAGCAGTAACAATTCTCGGAAAAGACTAGCACTTCCTCATATTCATTTTATATATGTTTCTTTTTACTCCTCTGTTTCTAAAAGAATGAAACTTTTTTTTATATATAAACCTCTTTAAATTTTAATTTTTTTAATTGTAAAAGCGAATTCATAATTTAAATTTTATGAATTTAAACTCTAAAGAGCTTAAAATTAAACCTATTATATTTTAAAATTAAAATTATGCAATTATATTTACTATTATATAGTTTTAGTGAATTTATATATATAAATTTATATTCTAGGTCGAAAATACTCGGTTCAAATGAACCCAATATTTTATTGTTACATCCGCCCATGTCTCATTTTATCATTAATGCATGACTTGCTCCTACATATAAAGTTCTAAGGAAACATTTGCTATGTGCCAAATTTTTTCTTTTTTCCCCTTTACTGTGCCCGATCGGACACCCGCCATATATTAAATGAAACGCGAGGAAGTTACTCTTGCTGTTGTTATAACAATTCCTAATCTTTTGCCGGAACATTATCAGTTGTAAAAGAAATAAAGTAGTAGTAACACTTCAATATTAATACGTCATATATGTCTCCGTATATATTTTTGCTTTCGATTTTGGAAGTGCAAAATGCAAATAGCACCCTCATCACTATTTCGGCAATGGAGAAGCTATCACATTATTAACACCATCGCATATTTGTGAAAATGAAGCAAGTTGAGAAAATTGTGTGTTACATTTAATTTAAACTCTACTGATCAGTACAATAGTAAGCATGTGTACGGGTAAAATCAGAGATAATGTTATCCCCAATTTGTCACGACCCAAATCGGAGGGCCGTGACGGGCACCCGGTGCCTTATTCAATCGAGTACTAACGTAACGTATCTTTTTATCACACTATCATGGGTAAATGGGCCAGAAGGGCTGTCATGAGATAACCAGAATAAAACATAAGGAAATACTCGACATATGACGACCTAACATGATATAGAAACTTATACAAGTGACATAAGGCCGACATGATCATTTGTACACTCAAAACATAGGCTAACAAGGCCATAAAAGTATTCATATACATGATATTTGTCTACAAGCCTCTAAGAGTACATAAACGTCATCAAGGTAGGGACAGGACCCTGCCATACCAATCAATACATGTTCAAATCATACTAACCAAATAGGAAACTTCTGCGCAAGTGGAGTGCACCAACACCTTCCGCTGAGTTGATAGCCTACTATAAGGACTGTCAACTTGTCTATCGAGACCTGCAGGCATGAAACGTAGTGTCCCCAGATAAAAGAGACGTCAATACAAATAAAGTACCGATTATGTAAGGCATAAAAAATAATATATAAAAGGCATGAAAGAAGCATGAAGTAAATGACTAAACCTGCAAGTGTGAATAGCTCTATGAATCCAGAAACATTTATAATGCCATGCATGTGCATATAAATGTCATATCATGCATAGGTATATGCGTACATAACATCATCAAGTCTCTGAGGGCATCTCATCATATCATCTCGACCTCTATGGGCGAAATCATCAATGTATACCATCTGATCAGGTGGTGGTGCGTATATAACGTCATCACCTTTTCCCATACTCCAAATACATATAATATACGTGTATATAACACCATCTGGTCATGAGTCAATGTACATGTATAAATGAATGCAATGCATAATGAAATTAGTCAATAAGATCTCTAGGAATGTCATAAGATCAATATGCCTTCGGATAAAATTTATGAACTTACGTATATTCTGAGACCCATGAACAAACGATATAATAATATGACACATGGGGAATCAAGAACATAGGCACCCCTATGTTCATCGGAAATTAATGGAAGCTAAGTTTCTAATGGAAGCTAAGTTCATCGGAAATTAATCTCAAAAATATTTTGGATTATTTAACACTTGTTTCCTCAAAATTAATCACCATAACTAAACAAGAATAACAGACCCAACATAATACTACAGGTAAGGTCTGGAGAAGATAGTGTGTATGCATAACTTACTTCTACCTTAAAAGTAGAAATGTTATTTCTGATAAACTCTCGGCTCAAAAACATAAGAAAAAAAAGTAACAAATAAACATTAAAAATACAAAATAAGATGATAAGATAATAACTAACTAGCATTAAAAATATTATTTGAAGTTTACAAGTCGTAAAATATAATGAGAAGATACTGTCAAGGGTCTCTTTCACAGAAATCATAAAGTAGTAATTTGTTTAGGCCACAAACAAATAAAACAATTGCATGGGACAAATATGAAGTTACCTGAGTTGTAGAAAGCTCAGAGCTTTAACTTCGCCAATTTGTATGGAAGATACATTTGATTATTTATTTATTTGATTGATTTATTTATTTATTTGATAAAGTAAAGTAGCATTTATTGATGGGCATCCGAGGATGAATAGAGTCATTTATGAAAGTGTGCGTTTGCTCGTTTCGTTTGTATCATATGAATCATGCCAAAAGGAAAGAAGGGATAGACTTGATATACCTTATCACAATCTGTCTAATAACCATATTGAGCTCATCTCGTCGCACTTCAATCTATAGAAACGATAATAATGCTATCGTTAGCTACAAAAGATGCAACTACCGCACAAGGAATGACAAGCTTATTTTATATTAAAACAGGCAGCATCTCCCCGGTTTTTCTTGCTTTCCCAAGTCCATAAACCAGCAAGAACCCATATCACCTTCACCTATATACGTTTAGCACCACATCACAAATTGAGCTACACAACAGCAAGTGCATAAAACATCACAAATGAACATACTATTTAACACGACGAACGGTAATCTCGGATTGAATCCCTTTTGAACCCTTTAACCCCAAAGTTATTCATTTATTAACTTAACAACATGTCCAACATGATATTAAGTACAATGGGACCTTCTATTCATCTCCTAATTCATCCTCAAACAACCCAACAATCCAACAACAACAACAAGTATAACTTTCCATGATTATGTTATCCTTTCTCTTCATATTCACAGTACCAACAATACGTTCAATATGTAGACAATATATTTATAAGAACAACATCATAATAAAGTCATTTTTCAAGGTTTCCAACTATTTAAAGTTCATGAAAATAACCTTTCCAAAATAGTCCATTAAAAACAATAACATCTCAAACTATTTCAAGTCTCCTCTTGTAATATTTTACTCAAATAATGCAATCAACATTCAAATAAATTCAAGCACATGTAGTAGTATGTTATACTCACATTAACCAGTAGAAACAACACGATTTCAGCCAAACACAACCCACAACTATCCTCAATAACACCACAACACTATAAGTATTGTATTCTCTTCTTGAATCAACTTTTGGTGTTCAAGTTTGTATGTAAAAACTTGTAGTTAACCTTGAAACTCCAATATATACGAAGAAGGGACCGATTCTTACCTTAATTACCAAGAACAATACGAAACATGAGGTTACATCACCATGAAAAATCCTCCAAAATAGCCACAAGATGAAGAACTACGATCTAGCAAGCATCGCAAGATTTTTAGCATTGGATTCATATTTTTGTCTTTGGTTTTCACTCTAGAATCAAGGAGGAACTCATTGAGAGCATATAGGAGTGCTTAGGAACTGTTTTGTATGAGAAACATGAGTTAAAATGACTTAGAATTGAATTAAATACAAGCTGAAGTTTTACACTGACTTTGTGGGTCCCAAGGGAGCTGCTTGTGTTGTCTCGCAAAAATACAAATATATCTCTACTCCATTGTCGTATCGATGAAAGATTTAATGAATTAGAAACTAGACTCATAGATCTTCAATTTTGTAGGTGGATCATCCCGTAATTTCAAGTATATTTGGAGAAAAGCTCGGCTACATTTGACGTAATATTCAGCACATTTATAAATGTAACTTGTGATGACCTTTGCCAACTTTTGTTCCACAACTCGTTTGACTTCAAAACATAGCACACGACTATGATACGACTAAAATAACTCATAAAATGACATCCTTATCATTTTAATCACCATAGTCTCACCCCAAAAGTACATGTTATAACATTCCCAACTTGTCGACTTTGACAAAACTTATTTTCTTCCAGTCGTTTAGCTTCTAAGCCTTCCAACCCTCTTGGTACTTGCAGTTCAGGATCTTAAATTTTCTTAACCTCCAAGGTAACATGATTAAATTACTTTATATACTTTCAAATATTATCTCATTCTGATCTTACATGAATTAACTTACGAAACAGGGTGTGTAATTTTATTCCCCTATTTGGAACATTCGAGGATGTGCTTATCTGTCTTATAACTGGATAGCACTTACTAATACTTTAGTACTATCCCTACCATCTAGGCAACTATTCCGTGAATAAATCTAAATGCCAGGGCATTCCCCCCTTTAGGGCTCTTTCTCACACCATGACCTATGGTCAGAATTCTTCCAATCTCGTAACTATTGCTACATTATATCATGCAGCATGTACGACTTTGTCCTTGTATCCGCGCCTATGCTATCTTCTCTCCTTTTTCCTCAAGCTTTTAACCTATCTCTAGGCCTCACTTTGTGAACATATATAGTACTATGAGAAGCTGTCCCTCTAGGCATCTGTAGGTGTACTAAAGTTGTTCGCTCGATACTTTGTCGAATTTATGACTATTGCTATATCTTGTTTCATAGCCTCGATTATCTATGCTGATGGATTTACTGCATCTAGGTAGGTCATACTATACCATAACACTTACCGTAACCCTTTTTCACCAGGGATAACTGAATTCCTTATGCACAAGGGTGACACCTAATGTAACTGGCACACTTAGCCCCTTAAGCTTAACTCTGCTCATAGTGCTTGCTTTAGGGAAGTGTCTTCCTGAATGAACTTTCAAGGTTATTCTTTTTTATCCATTCTATTATTTTCGGAACGCTATCTCTAAAATTCTCACGATGTCGACTATTATAAAATCCTTCGGTCCCTAATTCATGTTTAGTTTATCTTGTTCACTAGCCTATACTGATTTTTATTACTCTGGGGGTCTAACTTTTCCTTCTGATAGTCATGTTGGAGTTACCGCCTCATTTCTCGAAATGAGGATAAGACTTTATGGCTTATACTCTTTTATTGTCTCAATCACCTCTTGTCTTTTCCTTCACTTGAATGTAGACTCTATAATCCTGTCATATTTTGATTTACCGTTATCATTCATTTATCACATATTACTCATAATGCTTCATTTACTCTCTTTTTACTCTCCTGCTAATATTTTGTCTATCACTTTATTCTGAAAACTTCAACAAAACATTCTTTCACTTTTAGTTCCCCTTGCTTCATCTCACTGGCTCTTCGGGTCGCCAAACACTCTCTTTTTTTCCTAGGGGTGGGAGTCATACTAAAGTAAATATTTATCCCTTCTAGGATTCCACTGCCTATCTTATGAAATTTCTGAACATTCTAGTATTCATATTTATTTGTAATATTCTAAAGTGAACCATCTGGATGTCTCACAAGGAAAACTATTGCCACATTTTGCACTATCCATCGAAATGTTAGCTAATGATAACAATCCATACACAACTTTGGGTTACTCTAACCCCACCCGGTACCTGATATCCTATCCTTCTCTTAAATTATATTGGTTAGCTCCCATAGGGCATAATTGAGATATGTGTGGTCAATTGTATATATCTCTCTTATTGTTGAATGTAACTCAAAATGTTTATATTTCTCTACCTAAATTGTAAATACTGATAATCTTCACTAACTGGGTACCTCATACCTTTCTTTACCTTGCTTCTTTTACTTGTTGAAACTTGTATCTACCTTCTAATTCTCCCGTTGCTTTAAACCATATAGGCGGATAGATGCTAGGGATCCTTATCAAGAAACTTACACGTCTTAGTATACACGTGATCTGTTGAAGACCTCACATTTACTCATCATAAGCTTGATGCAAAAAAAAATTTCCTCTGACTCAACACTTCCACAACCACATTCAATCTCTTGCCAATAATCTTCTTTCTAGATGAATGTTTCATTGTATTACGAATAAAATAGTATTTAAGAGTTTGAATTCTTACAACAACCTCTGCCACACGATCTAGAGTAAGAAGAAAGAGTAACAGTCTGAAATGCCCTGTAGCCTCCTGCTTATAAGTGTGGTATACAACACACCCATAAACAAGACTCTACTAGACACGGCGTATAGACTCCCTAGGACAGAACTGCTCTGATACCACATTTGTCACGACCCAGATCGGAGGGCCGCGATGGGAACCCAGTGCCTTATTCAACCGAGTACCAACGAAACGTATCTTTTTTATCACACCATCATGGGTAAATGGGCTAGAAGGGATGTCATGAGATAACCATAATAAAACAAAAGAGAATTCTAGACATAGGATGACCCAACATGATATAGAAACTTATACCAGTGATATATGGGCCTATAAGGCCAACATGATCATGTGTACACTCAAAACATAGGCCAACGAGGCCATACAAATATCCATATACATGAAATTTGTCTACAAGCCTTTAAGAGTACATAAATATTATAAAGGTCGGGACAAGGCCCCGCCATATCAATCAATACATGTCCAAATTATACCAACCAAATAGCAACTTTGGAGCAAGTGGAGTGTACCAACACCTTCCGCTGAACTGATAGCCTATTAGGAAGACTGTCAACTTGTCTATCGGGACCTGTGGGCATGAAACATAGCATCCCTGGGCAAAAGGGACGGCAGTACAAATAAAGTACCGAGTATGTTAGTCATGAAAAGCAGTATATAAAAGGCATGAAAGAAACATGGAGTAAAGGACTCAACCTGTAAGTTTGAATAGCTCTGTGAATACTGAAACATTTATAATGTCATGCATGTGCATATAAATGTCATATCATGCATATGTATATGCATGCATAACATCATCAAGCCTCTGAGGGCATCCCATCATATCATCTCGGCCTCTGTGGGCGAAATCATCAACGTATACTAACTGATTAGGTGGTGGTGCGTAAATAACGTTGTAACCTTTCCCCATACCCTATATACATATAATATACACGTATATAATACCATCTGGTAATGGGTCAATGTACATGTATAAATGAATGTCAATGCATAATGAAGTAAGTCAATAATATCTCTCAGAATGTCATAAGATCAATATGACTTCGGATAAACTTTTTGAACTAACATATATTCTGAGACCCATGAACAGACGATAGAATAATAGGACACATGGGAAATGAAGAATATAGGTACCCCTAGTACTTCTATGAATAGAGTCATTTATGAAAGTTGCTCATTTCATTTGTATCGTATGGATCATTCCAAAAGGAAAGAAGAGATAGTCTTGACATACCATTTCACAATTTGTCCAATAACCATGTTGAACTCATCTCGCCATACTTCAATCTACAACAATGATGCTATTGTTAAGCTATGAAAGATGCAACTATCGTACAACGAACGACAAGCTTATTTTATATTAAAGCAGGCAGCATCTCCTCGGTTTTCCTTGCTTTCCCAAGTCCATAAACCAACAAGAACCCATAAAACCTTCACCTATATACTTTAATCACCACAATACAAATATAGCTACACAACAACAAGTGCATTAAACATCACCAATGAAACTACCATTTCACACGACGAACGACAATCTCGGATTGAATCCCTTTTGAACCCTTTAAACTCGAAGTCATTCATTAATTAACTTAACAACATATCTAGCATGATATTAAGTATAATGGGAGGAATTCTAACCTCCTATTCCTCTCCTAATTCACCCTCAACCCAACAATCCATCAACAACAACAAGTACAACTTTCCATGGTTATGTTATCCTTTCTCTTCATATCCACAGTACCAATAGCAAGTTCGACATGTAGACAATATATTTATAATAACAACATTATAAGAAAGTTATTTTCCAAGGTTTACAACCATTTAAAGTTCATGGAAACAACCTTTCCAAAACAGTCCATTAAAAATAATAACATCTCAAATTATTTCAAATCTCCTCTTGTAGTATTTTGCTCAAATAATGCAACCAACATACAAACAACTTCAAGAACATGAAGTAGTATGTTATACTCAAATTAACCAGTTGAAACAACATGAAATTTCATCCAAACACAACCCACAGCTATCCTCAATGACACAACACTATAGGTGTTGTATTCTCTTCTTGAATAAACTTATTGTTCAAGTTTTTGTGTAAATACTTGTAGTTCACCTTAAAACTACAATATATATATATATATATATATATATATATATATATATATATATATATATATATATATATATATATATATATATGAAGGAGAGACTGATTATTACCTTAATCAACAAGAATAATACGAAATCTGAGGTTACTTCGCATTGAAGAATCCTCCAAAATAGCCACAAGATAAAGAACTACGATCTAGCAAGTACCACATAATTTCTAACATTGGATTCATGTTTTTATCGTTGGTTTTCACTCTAGAATTATGGAGACTGCTTTAAGAGTGTTTTGGGAGGGTTTAAGAACTGTGTTGGACGAGAAAAATAATTTAAAACGACTTAGAATTAAATTAAATACAAGCTGGAGTTTTACATCGACTTTATGGGTCCAAAGGGAGCTGCTTGTCCAGTCTCACAAAAATACGAATATCTCTCTAATCCATTGTCGTATCGATGAACGGTTTAATGCGTTAGAAACTAGACTTATAGATTTGCAATTTGGTAGGTGTATCATCCCGTTATTCTAAGTACAATGTGAGAAAATCTCAACTATATTTGACCAAATGTTCAGCACATTTATGAATGTAACTTGTGATGACCTTTGCCAACTTTTGTTCCACAACTCGCTTAACTTCAAAACATAACACAAGACTATAAAGACTACAATAACTCATAACATAACCTCCTTATCACGTTGAGAACCCTAGTCTCACCCTAAAAGTACATGTTATAATATTCCCAACTTGTCGACTTTCGACAAAACTTATTTTCTTCCAGTCATTTAGCTTCTAAGCCTTCAGACCTTCTTGGTACTTGTAGTTCAGGATCTTAAATATTCTTAACCTCCAACATAACATGATTAAACCAAGTACAGTTTCGAGACCACGGGAAAAAGTTAAAACAATTGAGCATGACAAGTAGGGAGCATAATATTTGGCCTCAACCGGATATTACAGTGCAAACCCGTCCGATATCAACTGCAGATCGACATTTACCTGAAAAAGAAGAGTTTTACCTTATTTAGACTTATACTAGGATTAAAATTCGCCTATTATATAAAGGAGAGAATATTTTTCATTTTAATGCACTGTTGACACGTGTATCAAAGCAATAAAAGTTCATTTTTATCTTCTAACTAGTATAAGTTCATTCTTCAGTTGCTCTATTCTTTAATTGCAACCGAGCACATATCGAAGGTTCGATCGAGGCAGGGTTTTAGTGTTCAACTTAAGACCAGGCATGATTGTTCCCTTACGATTGGTTTGATCGTTCATTCTCTCTTTAATCTAATTATTTGTTGTTCTCAGATCATTCGATTAAATTAAATCATGTATCCTTTAAACTGTATACAAATTTAATTATTACTCATTTTTAAGGGTAAACAGTTTGGTGTCCACGGTGGGAATAAGGATAATAGTGGTGATTTGATACGAATCTCCATAACACACTCTATTTTACACTTGTTCTTTGAAGTTTTGATTTCAGGTTAACCTAAGGATATCAAATCCTCAGTCTGCTCACTTGAACATTGATGTCTAGTCAGGACACCATGACAAAAATAATAATGTGGTACCTAGTAATGAGTGTGCCCCTTGTTGATCCCAATGGTGTCCCAGTCAGCGACCCGGTTGACGCTAACTCACAGGTTGCCATCAACATCAATCTGCCAACTGACCCCAAAAGAAGCATTCACGGGGCACCCCAGCCATTGGCTTAAGAAGCACCCGAAGGGGAAGTTGATGGGGTTAGATTGCGGTTGATTTTTAAAATGTTGCAAGCTCAGCAAGCGATAATAGCGCAGTTGCATACCCGGAGTCACGTACCTAATAGTATCGAGCCCGAGCAGATTAGGAAAAATACTCAAAGCGGTGAACAAGTTACCATGGAACCATATGAATTCGGGCCTAGGAAAACTTCCGAGGTAATGAAGATGTTCGAAGCATTGACAAAACGGGTGAAGTCTGGAGAGAAAAATATATAGGCCAATGACAAAAAGGTGGAAACTTATAACTCCAAAGATGTTCAGATCCCGGTAGCACCCCTAATATTGAAGGGGCCGGATTCTAAAAAATTCATTCAAAAGCCTTTCCTCCCGAGCGCGACATCAAATCCAATCCCGAAGAGGTTTTGAATGCCTGACATTCCCAAGTATAATGGGACCACAGATCCAAACGAGCATGTAACATTCTATATATGCACGATTAAGGGAAATGACCTGAAAGATGACAAGATCGAGTCGGGTTTGTTGAAACAATTTGGGGAAACCTTGTCCAAGGGAACAATGATATGCTATCACAACTTGCCTTCGAATTCTATTGATTCATTTGCTATGCTTGCAGATTCTTTTGTAAAGGCCCATGCCGATGCCATCAAGGTCGAGGCAAGAAGTTCAGACCTTTTCAAAGTCAAGCAAAGGGATAACGAGATGCTTAGGGAGTTCGTATCAAGGTTTCAGATAGAACAAAAGGACCCTCCCTCGCTCGCGGATGATTTGGCCATTCAAGTTTTTACTCAAGGGCTCAACCCTCGAAGTTCCATGTCTTCTCAACAATTATAGCAAAACTTTATGGAGTACCCGACGATCACTTGGGCCGACGGCCATAACAGGTATCAATCGAAGATCAGAGTCATGGATGACCAACTAGCCCTCCTTTTGGGGTCTGTTTACCACAACAAAGGAAATGACAGGTCTAAGAGAATCATCGACCAAGAGCCAAGTCCGGTCTGAGATCGATACCAGCCGTATGGTGCGGATCGGAGGGGAAACGGATCGGGGCACCACCCGACAAGGAATGACAAGAGAAATGATCAAGGACCGAGTAGTTGAGTCCTGATGAGCAAACGTAATTTTGACAGGTTGCTCGGGGTAGGGAAGCGCCGAGATTATCGGAATACAATTTCAACATGGATACTGCAAGTATAGTGTTGACTATAGGGCGCATCAAAGAGACCAAGTGGCCTAGACCACTGCAGTCCGATCTCGCCCAGAGGGATCATAGCTTGGAGTGTAAAAACCACGGTACTCACAGTCATAGGACCAAAGATTATTGACAGCTAAGAGAAGAAGTAGCTCGATTATTCAACAATGGGAACCTTCGAGAATTCCTAAGCGAACAGGCTAAAACTTACTACAAAAACAGGGACGCCAACAAACAGTCGAACAAGAGGAGCCCTAGCACGTGATCAACATGATCATTGGGGGAGTGGATTCCCCCCAAGGGCCAATGATAAAACTCACCAAAGTTTCTATCACGAGGGAAAAATGCACCCGGGATTATGTCCCGGAAGGGGCCATCTAGTTCAGTAACGAAGACACCGAAGGCATCATCCAGCATCACAATGATGCTTTGGTAATATCTGTACTTATCAATAAATCTTGTATTAAACGTGTGTTGATTGATCCAGGTAGCTCGACCATTATCATCTGATGGAGGGTCGTATAACTACTGGGATTGTTGGGCCAAATCGTACCGGTGGTCCGAGTATTGAACAGATTCAACATGGCTTGTGAGACAATGAAGGGTGAGATTACTTTACCGATAAAACCTTTCGGGACCACAAAGGAAATAAAGTTCTACGTGATCGAAGGGGATATGAGGTATAACGCCTTGTTCGAAAGGCCATGGGTTCACATCATGAGAGCGGTACCTTCAACCTTACATCAGGCGCTGAAATTTCCCACTCCGGGAGGAGTCAAGACAGTCTACGAGGATCAACAGGCCACAAAGGAAATGTTCGATGTCGATGAAGTAATCTCGATGCCCACATTTTCGACATCAAAATGCAGGGAACTGGCTGAAGAAAAGGAAACCAAATAGCAATCAATGATCCCGACCTCAACCGGGCCGGAAAAATAGGAGGAGCACGTGGCGGGCGAAGAGGATGATTAGGTATCCCGAGATCTATTATAGCACCCCGATAATACCGATGACACTACGTCAACAATTGAGAAATTAGAGCAGGTTATATTGATCGAGCACCTACCAGATCGAAAGGTATACCTGGGCACATGACTAACTCCTGAGCTCAGAAAAAGACTTATTGATTTTCTTAAAGCTAATGCCGATTATTTTGCTTGGTCCCATATAGACATGATCGGGATCCCATCGGAGATAACAACTCACAAGTTGAGCATGGATCCAAAGTTTCATCTGGTTAAATAGAAAAAAAGGCCACCGTGCGATATCAAGATCGCATTCATCACAGACGAGGTATCTAAACTTTTGAAAATAGTTACCATCCGAGAAGTTGAATACCCGGATTGGTTAGATAACGTAGTTGTCATACCTAAAAAAGGAAACAAACTTAGGATGTGTATAAATTATAAGGATCTAAACTAGGCATGTACGGAGGATTCTTTCCCTTTTTTGAACATCGATCGAATGATCGACGCGACAGCCGGACAAGAGATACTGACTTTTCTTGATGCTTATTCCGAGTATAACCAAATTTAAATGGACCCGGGTGATCAAGAAAATACTTCTTTCATAACCAAATTCGGCACCTATTGTTCTCGAGCCCTCCCTCGTTGCACACTCCAAAGGTGGATGAACAACTATACCTCTACTTGGCGGTTTCTGAGGTGGCGGTAAGTGGTGTCCTGGTCCAAGAAAAATAAGGTACGCAATTTCCTATTTATTATGTTAGTAGGACCCTAGGCGATGCCGAAACAAGGTATCCACACTTAGAATAATTAGCGCTCACCTTATTAAGCACTTCTAGGAAATAAAAACAGTATTTATAATGCCACCTCATATGTGTCGTGACCACGTACTCGCTGAGAAATGTCATGTATAAGCCCGAGCTCTCAGGCCGGTTGGCCAAGTGGTTCGTAAAAATTAGCGAGTACGATATTGAGTACAAACCCCGGACCGCCATAAAATCTCAGATTTTGGCTGTTTTTATGGCCGACTTTACGTCGACATTGGTCCCTAAGTTTCAGAAGGAATTACTGCTCATTTTGGGGATTAGCTTGGGGATCTGGACCCTATTCATGGACGGTGCTTCCAACTCGAACGTGTCCGGGCAAGGCATCATATTAAAACCACGTACGGATAATGTAATTAGGCAGTCTATTAGAACTGTGAATATTGACTAATAACGAAGCCGAGTATGAGGCGATGATTGCAGGTGACCTTATACCAATTCAAGGAATGGATGCTACAGCACGTACCTCAGGATTAAAATAACGAGGCCGATGCATTCGCCAATTTGGGGTCTTCGGTCGACTCCGGAGCAGTAGTAGATTTGATGATCTCGGTGGTAGAAAAATGTCACGCCAAGGTGAACTCTACAAGCTTGAGTTGGGACTAGAGAAACAAATACATAGACTACCTGGAGAAAGGAAAATTGCCATCGGATCCTAAGGAGTCAAGAGCCCTACGTGCTAAAGCTGACGGTACTTGGGTCGATGGAAAATTGTTCAGAAGATCCTTTTCGGGCCACTAGCGAGGTGCTTGGGTCCGGGGGAGACCGACTACTCCATGAGAGAAGTACACGAGAGCACTTGTGGAAACCACTCAAGAGCAGAATCCCTGGTTCGCAAATTTATTAGAGATGGTTACTACTGGAACGATATGGAGAAGGATGTGAAAGACTTCGTACGAAAATGTAACCAGTGCCAAAGACACACCCCGATGAAATGGAGGATGGAAGACCAAAGAGTTAAAACTATCTTATCTACACCTTACCACCCTAGTGGTAATGGACAAGCGGAGTCAACAAATAAAACTACACTCCAAAACATGAAGAAGATATTGACCGATTCAAAGGGAAAGTGAAAAGAAATCTTGCGTGAAATCTTGTGGCCATATCGAACAACTTCTAAGTCAAGTACCGGTGCGACCCCATTCTCTTCAGTCTATAGCACGGAAGCTCTAATCCCGATCGAGGTGGGGGAACCAAGCCTAAGGTTCCAGTATGCTACTGAGACATCAAATAGTGAGGACATTGCCACAAGTTTGGACTTATTGGACGAAAGGCAAAAAACTGCCCTGGTATGGTTAGTTGCCCAGAAGAAGTGAATGGGAAGGTACTACAACCGAAGGGCTAACCTTCGACATTTCCAAGTCGGGGACTTGGTATTGAGGAAAGTTATGCTACATACCAATAACGCAAATGACTGGAAACTAGGCCCAAACTGGGAAGGTACGTATAGAGTTGCTGGAATAATCGGGAAAGATTCATATAAGCTCGATTCAGGGAACGATGCGCAACTGCTGAAAAACTCAAATGTCGCACACGTAAAGTGGTACTACTACGAAGGTACGAACTTAATTTCCTTTGAAATTTGTTATGCTTTGGACTAACATATGTAAGTACTTGATCGAGGGTAAATTTGATAATTAGGTCTGGAAGAATGTATTGTACTCTTTTTTCCTTGGACCGGTTTTTTCAGAAGTGGGTTTAACTGCAAGGTTTTTAATAAGGCAACAGTAAAATGTTCTACCTTAGTATCGAAGACCGTCCTGAGACCGGAATTGCTGACCACCCGTACTGGGTCGACGGTATTCGAGCCCTCACAAGCTCAGTCTCAAATACTGGGGGGAGGATTACGCCCTAAGTTAGGATCCTTAGAAGGTGTTCTTATTTGATATTAAAAGCCAAGGCTTATTTATTAGAATTCGTTATAAGGGGTCAAACGGTCAAACAAACCGTACTCGTGTAGCTCATTCTTGCCATGGCAAAAAGCTTATGCGCCTTCGATTATGTACTCTACAGGCAAAGTAATAAAACAAATTTTTTCTCTATATTTTATCACGTCGCATTTGCACCATCGATATATCCGTTGAATTACTTAGAACAAATAATGGATCCTAAATCCTAGAGCCTACGGGACTCCCCAAGTCGGGGACTATTGTCCAATAATAAGATCGGACAGATTGGGCTATTGAATCCTGGAGGCACAGAGCCTATTAGGCAGGGCCCGAATATGAAAGGCTATGGCCAACTCAAAAGGCCTTAGAGACGTTCAAGTCCGTACTCAGAAAGTAAAGTCCATACATATGATTTAAACATATTAAAAGGCTGCCCTCGGCAAAATACCATCGTGTACGATTGAAACATTCAAGTATCTTAAAGTCTTCATTTTTAATTGGGTATTTCGAAGCCTAAGCAACTCAGAGTTGTTATCGAAACCGACCTCATTCGGGCTTCGGGGGAAAGAGCACTCTAGATTATGTCCAATTTTATGCTAAGGCATTAATGGCATTCTTCAAATAAAGAGTTGCAAATGGATACTGAAAAGTAAAAGACACTATATGGCCGAATGGAATTTTTTATATATATTCCAAAATTATTTACAAAGACGATAAAACGGCCTCAAAATAACAAAAACATATACAAAATTAAACGTAAAATAAACTAAGGCATCTCCGCCTAGTTTTCACCAGAGCCCAATTTAGTACCGGAACCATTGGGCTCATATATCTCTTTAGCCTCGAGCCTCTTCAATCTTAGCTGATAGATCGAACCCCCGAGCGTGAATCTCCTCGAGGGTCTCCCTCCGGGATAGCCACTTTACGTACTTGGCCTTTGTTATCAAGCGGGCCTAAGCTATTTCCACGTCATATTTGTATTGGGCCAGCATCTCCTCGACCTCGGAGGATTCAGTCAAAGCTGGCTCTAACTTGGACTTCAATGCAGTATACTCCCGGCCAAGATCATCCCATTCTGAAATGGCCGAACCCAGTTATGCTCGAGCTCATCATTTAGCCGAGACCACTTGTCGTCCTTATCCTTCATCACCTTGAGCTGGGGTTTGACCGATGCCAACACCTCTTTAGTAGCCTCCTTTTCCAAGGCCAGAAGGTCCATCCTGCTCCTTGAAGTCTCGGCCGAAGCTTTGAGCTCGTTCATCTTGACCCGGAGCTGGTCAATCATGTCTACCTTCTCTTGCACCAGCGAGGTTCCATCGTTAGTAATAAGTGAAGATTTTGACTGCTTATTGGCACCTTTTTGCTTTGGTTTTACTACAAAAGTATTAATTTGTGTTGCCGAAACTAATGACATAGTGCAAATTGCATGAATCTTGGAAGTTTGGTCTACCATGATAAAATCCAACTCAAAAAAGAGTGTCCGAAGAAAAAGGCATTAAAGGGAACAGAGGCAAAGAAGTGTGTTCCGCAAAAGGATTTCTGCGGGCACAAAAGAAATTGCGGACCGCACAATTAAATTAGCGAACGCAACCCAAGCAACATAACCCAACCGGATTTTGACCAATGTGCGGACCGCACATGAATTGTGCGGCCGCAGAACAGGGCTTTCACTAACCAAAAATTCAAAGTTTAGAGAATATGCAAAAAGACCAAGTCCTGACGCCTTGCTGAAGTGCGGACCGCATAAAAATTGTGTGGCTGCAAAAGTTGCTTCGCAATCGCAATCGCAATCCAGAAATGTGCGGACACAAAACCCACTCTCCTGCCAGCTGAAGAAATATGCAGACCGCACATGAAATTGTGCGGCCACAGAACCTCCTGAGCGGCATTTTTGTCAGCAAATTCGGGCCCACTATAAATAGACGAGTTTCATAATTTTAGGCCAAGTTTCGAAGTAGAATGTTACTATAGCCGTTACCTTTTTTCTATTTTAGGAAGTTTTTGATTATTTTAGTGTTTAAATATTATACTTAATCAATTTAATCTTTGATTATGGGGTTTATTTGCATTTCTTCTTTATTTTCTTCAATACCCACTATGAGTAGCTAGATTTTTACTAGGATTGTGACCCAACCCTAGTATATAAACCTTATAGGTATTTAATTTAATGCTTGTTTATGACTGGGTGTTGATTATTTAGCCTAGTTCATGCTTTAATTTTAGAATTAGTGGTTGCAAACATTGATTCATACTTTTTTCACTTAGTCTCTAGAATAACTTGGCTAACAAGGAATTGGGTTAATTGAGAGTTCGATTAGCCAAATTAAGAGTTCAAACTGGAGATAGTAAGAACCTGACTTGAGATCATATCAACTATTTTGTTTGATACTCATTTGAGCTTGAGAAAGCCAAATTGGGAAAAATCACTCTTTGATCGAGAGGTATTGAGTGGATAATGTAAAGTTGAGAGCTATAATACACCCCAATCAACAAAATAAGTAACGTATTTAACCCATTAGGAAAACACCTAGGTCATGGTCACATCCCTAGGCTTTTAAACTATTTGGAAAAAATACAAAAAACAATCTTTCATTTCTAGTTTATTTTCCTTCGCTCACAATTGTTAGAGTAATAGTAGAAGTAAAAATCACAACTCATTGTGGAAGTGCAAATTTAGTTAGTCCATTCGCTTTCTTCAAGAATATATTCCTAACACCCCTTATAACTCCTTGTGGATTCGACCCCGACTCATAGTTGGGTAATTTATATTATATACGACCGTATCATATCTCTTATTGAGGTGTGTTGTGGATGTCATCAATTTTTGGCGTCGTTGCTAGGGAGTTAAAACGGTATTAGCTATATATTTTGGGTTTGGTTTTGGAATATCTGCATATCCTTCCGTGTTACTAACTTGTTTGAAATAATTTTAGGTACAACCATGGAAGCAAACAATGATCTCGAAAATATGCCTTTGGGGGATGTGGGCGTCAAGGATGAGCAAGTTGAGGAGGTACCTCTAGAACCTCAAGCGAGCCGAAAAGACCGGGTGCCTCATGACAATGTACCCGCTTCACCCCCACCTCCACCATGAGTGGCTCCACACCAGGTGTTGCCCAATGAAGGATATGCTAGTGCAATAGTCCCTTTCTGTATTAGGGCGGGCAACTTCCAAATCACCAATGTGATGCTCACTTTACTTAAGCAACAGGGTTTCTTCACCGGTGCTCCATATCAAAATGTGTATAAATATTTGAAGGGGTTTGTGGATACTTGTTGGGGGAGAAAACAAACAAATGTCTCTGAGGATGCATTGAGGCTTAGGCTTTTTCCCGTCTCTCTATGGGGGAAATCTTTAGATTGGTTAGAACGATTATCAAACCTTTCCATTCACACTTGGGATGAGTTGGCGGAAATATTTATTTCTAAGTTCTTCTCTTCGGGGCACGTCTACATTTAGAGATGAGATTTTGGCATTCAAGCAAGAGCCGAATGAACCACTACATGAGATATAGAACGCTATAGAACTATGGTCAAGGAATGTCCCAACAACGATATGAAGGAAAACATGATTCACCAAAACTTCTATTATGGATTAATACAAATAACTAATGTGTAATGAATCAACTTGCCGGTGGAAACTTCATGACTACGCCTTATGCGGAGGCATGTTAGATTTTGGATGAAATGGCGTAAATATCATCGGCTTGGCAATGTCGGGCCAATATTCCACAAGGTGATCCAAACATGATCCACATTCACAAAGAATTGCAAGACCATGGGAAAGCCATTGCCGAATTGACAACCACCATGACTCAACTAGAAAAGGCCCAACTAAATCAAGTGCAAAATCCCAAGTAAGTCAATAACATGGAGGAAGTGAACAAGAGGAGGACCAAGGGTCCACAAGTGCAAAATAGAGTGGAGAACTATGTGCAAGAATATGGTAGTTTTGAGCAAAATGATTCCTATAATGAACAAGAAGAATTCTATAATGATTCCTATAATGAACAATTATATAATGATCCCTATAATGAACAATTTTCAAGGGAAAAGAAACAATTTCGAAGGCCCAAACCAACAACAATGGAGACCTCAAAACAATCAAGGCAATTGGAATTCTAACAATCAAGGCAATTGGAGCGGATAAAACATCAAGGGAATTGACATAACAACAACAATCAAGGAAATTGGATTGAAAATAACCAAGGAAATTAGGGGGTAACAATCAAAGGCGGATGGAACAACAATCAAGGAAACTGGGGGTTGGGTTTTCTGTCACGACCCAACTGGAGGGTCATGACTAGCACCCGGGCCATACTTGCCGAGCACCAACGTACATTTTATCTAACCTTCCTTATTATCTTTAAGGGCCGACAAGATCAATATAAATGGTAGACATGGATCATGAACATCCAACAATGAAAGATAATGTCATGAACATACATAACATGGGACGACAAGACTGTCAAGAAACTATATATAAGGTACGAGCTACCATGAGTCGACACCTGTCTATGAGCCTCTAAAAGAACATAAGTGCTACAACATTGCCGGAACAGGGCCCCGACATACCCATAATGTCTATAACAAAAATGCATACCAAGACCACGGCAAGTCCGGAGAAAGGATCTTGCCAATAACGCTGAACCGGATAACCTACTGTGATGGGGGAGCTGCATCTACCCGTCTATCAGGACCTGAAGCACGACATGCAGCGTCCACAAATAAAAAGGACGTCAGTACGAATAAAGTACTGAGTATGTAAGGCAGAATAGCATAAGTAAGAACAATAATGTAAACAGTGATAGGGAATATACAACCTGTGACATCTGTGTACCTCTGAGGGCTACTGACATGAAATACATGATACATACATATATATATACATAAACGTTTAAAACATATGCCTTTGTGGGCATCATCATCATCATATCGTACCCGGCCATAATAGGCTCGGTAAAACGTACCCGGCCATTATAGGGCTCGGTAGAATCGTACCCAGCCACGTGGAGCTCGGTAAAACCCAACTGATCAGTGGTTGCACAATAGGTGCCATACCCGGCCAACTATAGCGCGGCTCGGTAGAGTAAAATAGATACATATATATGATGCATGCTGGACTCATTGGAATCACATTTTGAACCTTTCGGAGTGACGTAAGGTCGGTATCCTTCGTACACGTTATTAGGATTAACTCTTCATCAAGAAACTTATAAGAATCAGGAACTACCAACAACATTGATAATACAAGAATAAGAGAAGTAACATCAATACCAATCGTTTCATAAGAAGGGCAGCAATGTAAGTACTGCTAGCTTCTAAGAGTAGAGTATCTTTGGGAGCTCGTTCATTACATTATGTACAATTGGAGTCGTGCAAAAGAATGAAGGGGATAGCCTCACATACCTTGTATATACTGCCCAACCTCAAGCTATGCAAATGTCACGACTCCTTAGTCTACAATAAGAGAAATGACACTATCATTATCGTTTAAGCGTCGTAACTATTATGTATCGACCGCAACCTATTTTACGATGAAACGGACAGCACCTCCCCTATTTATATGACTTCACACAAGTCAATACAATCACCAAACAGCCCAAACAACATCATTAATAATCATATTGAGCCTCCCAAAACAGTCCACCAACCAACAACATTACTACCAAGCCTTTCGATATATATTTCACAAGTTCTAGCTTCAACGACTTAGCCGCAACTTGGATAATCTTAAATATATATATAGAGTAAGAGGTTCCTTACCTTTAAACAGAAATAAAAACTCCAATTTGACCTTAATTTTCCACGAAATATCTCTCCAATTCTGCCACAAGAACAAGGAAGCGAAACTAGCTATCAATTCGGGTTTTTCGGCACAAGAATTACTTTAGAAGACTTGAAATCACCTAGGGTTGATATTAAAAACTTGAAGGAGTATTTACAGAACATAAAACACTTAAAACAACCTCCCACACGAGCTGGAACAACACAAAAATCAGCAACAACAAGAAGAACAAGAAACTTACTAGCGCCACGGGATTCTCGACACTTGATTTGTGTTGTTTGCCCTTTGTTTGGGTCTTGGATCATGAGAGAACCTTGAGAGAGTGTTTTTAGGGTTCTAAGGTCTGAATATACTGAAATATAATGACTTAAAACGGGGTTGAGGTATCTTATATATATCCATATTTCTTAAACCGCCTATGTGGGTCCCATAGAGAGCTGCTTGCGCACTCTCACGAAAACGCGAATATCTCTCTATTCCGAGATCGTATCGATGAACGGTTTAATGCGTTGGAAACTAGACTCATAGATCTTCAATTTGATAGGTAGATCACCCCATAAGTACAAGCACATTGGGAGTAAAATGCAGTAACATTTGACCTAAAGTTTAAGTAAAATTATAAACCTAAGTTGCGACAACTTTTATCGACTTTTATTTCATAACTCGCTTGACTTCAAGACTTATGATACGGATATTATATGATTCAAATACATTAAAACATGACCTCTTGGGACAATTAATCACCTCTAGTGTTACCCGAAAATACGGGTTACAACATCCTTGATTAGCTTAACTTCAAATACTTGTTAACCACTCTTATACACCCTTGTATCGTTTAAGACCAATAGGATTAACTTATTATCATCTCAAAGATAATCTCTTCTTGGATTTACGTCGACTACCTTACGGCGTGATCTATGATATGTGAATTTGGGTTGTAACATCCTCTCCCCCTTAGGAACATTCGTCCTCGAATGTAAGGGTTTATGGGGTGTCTAACTCATCGTGGATTCCGACGGAAATTTCCGGCTGAGCTTCCCCTATAAAATGGACACTAGCCAAACTTGCAAGCAGTTAAACCCAACCTATGGCCATACAAGACTATACAAAGCATTATGGATATGTACATTATCTGCATATCACCATTTTGTATTAAAAAAAGAGTATTCACAAGCTATTGCTTACCTCATAGAGCCGTTTCACCTTATAATGCGTCCTTCTTTCCCCCGGTATCCTCGTTATCTTCACTCTGGAATAGGTAAGGGTATTTAGACTTCATCTCCTCTTCTGCTTCCCATGTCATTTCTTCTATATTCTTGTTCCTCCATAATACTTTCACGGAAGCTACATCCTTTGTTCTCAGCTTGCGGACTTGTCGATCTAATATAGCCACTGGCAGTTCATCATATGATAGATCCTTTGTAACTTGTACATCTTTGATAGGGACAACCCGAGAAGGGTCTCCAATACATTTCCTCAACATAGATACATGGAATACCGGGTGGACAAATTCCAATTCAGATGGCAATTCTAACTCGTAAGCAACCTGTCCAATTCGTCGAAGAATTTTGTACGGCCCAATATACCGCGGACTCAACTTACCCTTTTTCCCAAAACGCATAACACCCTTCATCGGCGAGATCTTCAGGAAAACCCAATCACCAACCTCAAATTCCAGATCATGACGTCGGACATCGGAATAAGACTTTTGCCTACTTTGTGCCATCCTCAGCCGCTCTTGTATCAGTTTCACCTTCTCAATGGCTTGGTAAATCAAATCTGGCCCATATAATTCTGTCTCACCGACTTCGAACCATCCAACTGGTGATCTACATCTCCTCCCGTACAGTGCCTCATACGGGGCCATTTTAATACTGGAATGGTAGCTATTATTGTAGGCAAATTCTATAAGTGCCAGATGGTCATCCCAATTCCCCTTAAAATCTAGAACACATGCTCGTAGCATATCTTCCAGCGTCTGGATGGTACGTTCAGCCTGTCCGTCAGTCTGCGGATGGAATGCAGTGCTGAGATTTACTTGTGTGCCTAAACCCTTCTGAAAAGACCTCCAAAAGTTAGCTGTAAATTGAGCTCCTCGGTCTGATATAATAGATACCGGCACACCATGAAGCCTAACAATCTCCTTAATATACAACTTCGCATAATCTTCAGCCGTGTAAGTTGTCTTAACTGGCAGAAAATGGGCAGATTTTGTAAGTCGATCAACTATCACCCAGATGGAGTCAAACTTATGATAAGAGCGAGGTAATCCAATAATGAAGTCCATATTAATCACCTCCCATTTGTAGGTCGGAATCTCTATATTCTGAATCAATCCACTGGGTTTCTGATGCTCGATCTTTACTTGTTGATAATTAGGACACTGGGCTACAAATTCTGCAATAGACTTCTTCATGTTATCCCACCAATACTGCTCCTTAACGTCATGATACATCTTTGTCGAGCCAGGATGGATAGAATATCGGGACTGGTGAATCTCAATCATAATCTTCTCTCGCAACCCTGCCACACTAGGTACACATAATCGGCCCTGGTATCTTAGTGTCCCATCTCCTCCGATCTTGAAAGCTGTAATCTTACACTGCTGAATTCCCTCTCTCAATCTTACTAAGGTAGGATCTTCATATTGCCGTGCTTTTACCTCGGCTACCAAAGATGATTCTGCTGTATTCTGTACAGTAACACCTCCGTCATCAGAGTCCAACAATCTGATTCTCATATTGGCCAGCTGGTGAAGCTCTTTGGTCAACCCTTGTCTACCTGCCTCAATATGTATTAAGCTTCCCATTGACTTACGGCTGAGAGCGTCTGCCACAACATTGGCTTTACCAGGATGGTACAATATCTCGACGTCATAGTCTTTCAGTAATTCAAGCCACCTACGCTGCCTCAAATTCAACTCCTTCTGCTTGAAGATGTATTGTAAACTTTTGTGATCTGTGTAGATGTCAACATGGACGTCGTATAAGTAGTGCCGCCATATCTTCAAAGCATATATTACTGTAGCCAATTCCAAATCATGAGTCGGGTAATTCTTTTCATGCTTCTTCAATTGTCGTGATGCATAAGCAATCACCTTCCCACGTTGCATCAATACGCACCCCAAACCTATACTTGAGGCATCACAATATAACACATAACCTTCTGTTCCTTCTGGGAGAGTGAGCACTGGCGCAGATGTCAATCGATTCTTTAGCTCCTGAAAACTATGTTCACAAGAATCAGACCACTGGAACTTGGTAGCTTTCTGTGTTAACTTAGTCAATGGTGCTGATATAGAGGAAAACCCTTCTACAAACCGCCTATAATATCCTGCTAGCCCCAGGAAGCTGCGGACTTCTGACGGTGTTGTAGGTCTCAGCCAATTCTTCACTGCATCGATCTTCTGAGTGTCGACACTAATACCCGCATCAGATATCACATGGCCAAGGAATGCTACTGAGTTCAGCAAGAATTCACATTTAGAGAGCTTAGCATATAACTTATGATCCTGAAGGGTCTGGGCATAAGCCTGAATACGGGAAATATCCATGCCCTCTACCAAGGAGGTTGTTGTGCACTCATTTATCAGATGTGGTCACCCTATCACTCATCTCGGCCACCATATGGGGAGTATACCTTGATAAAGAATCAAACTATATACTATACTCTCATGCACTCATATTACCCTGTCGAAGGTTCAAGAACTTATCAGCTCTAGCTCATCGTATCTCAGCTGGTAAGTAGTGATGAAGAAAGGCCTCAGAAAATTCCTTCCACACGGCTGGAGGAGCGTTCGGACCCCTAGATCTCTCCCAACTATCATACCATAAAATCGCTAAATCCCATAACCGATAAGAAGCCAACTCTACTGCCTCTGTATCACTAGCATGCATAACACGCAATGTACAATGAACCTGATCAATAAATGTTTGCGGGTCCTCCTTGGGGCTTGATCCGGTAAACACTGGAGGGTCTAGATTAATAAAATCACGAACTCTCGCACTAACCGGTTTATCAGCAGCACCGGTATTCTGCCTCTGGAGCCTGAGCAGCTACTAAGCTACTCAACAACTGCACTGCACTGCGCATATCATGGTCTGTAGTGCCAGACGGAGGAACTGGATGTACTGGGTGCCTCCTAATATCCTCTGGAGGAGACAGAGAGGTATGAGACGGCATCTCACTCTGAGGCTCACTTTGGCCTGCTATGGCTGGAGGCACCTGAATGTTACCCTCTCCTACAGCTGTATCAAGCCGTTTACTAATCGCTTGCTTCCTAGTCGAAGGCATCGCTAAAAGAAAACAAGGTGAATATTAGATATGAACACTTACGACTCAACTCTATGCACGATCTAGATTCAGGAAGAAGGTAACAACCCTAGATGTCACGTAGCCTCCTGATTATAAATGTGGCGCGCTACATATCCATAATCAAAACTCTACTAGACACGGCTCATAGACAACCCCTAGGACAGACTTGCTCTGATACCAAGTTTGTCACGACCCAACTGGAGGGTCATGACTAGCACCCGGGCCATACTTGCCGAGCACCAACGTACATTTTATCTAACCTTCCTTATTATCTTTAAGGGCCGACAAGATCAATATAAATGGTAGACATGGATCATGAACATCCAACAATGAAAGATAATGTCATGAACATACATAACATGGGACGACAAGACTGTCAAGAAACTATATATAAGGTACGAGCTACCATGAGTCGACACCTGTCTATGAGCCTCTAAAAGAACATAAGTGCTACAACATTGCCGGAACAGGGCCCCGACATACCCATAATGTCTATAACAAAAATGCATACCAAGACCACGGCAAGTTCGGAGAAAGGATCTTGCCAATAACGCTGAACCGGATAACCTACTGTGATGGGGGAGTTGCGTCTACCCGTCTATCAGGACCTGCAGCACGACATGCAGCGTCCACAAATAAAAAGGACTACTGTACGAATAAAGTACTGAGTATGTAAGGCAGAATAGCATAAGTAAGAACAATAATGTAAACAGTGATAGGGAATATACAACCTGTGACATATGGGTACCTCTGAGGGCTACTGACATGAAATACATGATACATACATATATATATACATAAACGTTTAAAACATATGCCTTTGTGGGCATCATCATCATCATATCATACCCGGCCATAATAGGCTCGGTAAAACGTACCCGACCATCATAGGGCTCGGTAGAATCGTACCCGGCCACGTGGAGCTCGGTAAAACCCAACTGATCAGTGGTTGCACAATAGGTGCCATACCCGGCCAACTATAGCGCGGCTCGGTAGAGTAAAATAGATACATATATATGATGCATGCTGGACTCATTGGAATCACATTTTGAACCTTTCGGAGTGACGTAAGGTCGGTATCCTTCGTACACGTTATTAGGATTAACTCTTCATCAAGAAACTTATAAGAATCAGGAACTACCAACAACATTGATAATACAAGAATAAGAGAAGTAACATCAATACCAATCGTTTCATAAGAAGGGCAGCAATGTAAGTACTGCTAGCTTCTAAGAGTAGAGTATCTTTGGGAGCTCGTTCATTACATTATGTACAATTGGAGTCGTGCAAAAGAATGAAGGGGATAGCCTCACATACCTTGTATATACTGCCCAACCTCAAGCTATGCAAATGTCACGACTCCTTAGTCTACAATAAGAGAAATGACACTATCATTATCGTTTAAGCGTCGTAACTATTATGTATCGACCGCAACCTATTTTACGATGAAACGGACAGCACCTCCCCTATTTATATGACTTCACACAAGTCAATACAATCACCAAACAGCCCAAACAACATCATTAATAATCATATTGAGCCTCCCAAAATAGTCCACCAACCAACAACATTACTACCAAACCTTTCGATATATATTTCACAAGTTCTAGCTTCAACGACTTAGCCGCAACTTGGATAATCTTAAATATATATATAGAGTAAGAGGTTCCTTACCTTTAAACAGAAATAAAAACTCCAATTTGACCTTAATTTTCCACGAAATATCTCTCCAATTCTGCCACAAGAACAAGGAAGCGAAACTAGCTATCAATTCGGGTTTTTCGGCACTAGAATTACTTTAGAAGACTTGAAATCACCTAGGGTTGATATTAAAAACTTGAAGGAGTATTTACAGAACATAAAACACTTAAAACAACCTCCCACACGAGCTGGAACAACACAAAAATCAGCAACAACAAGAAGAACAAGAAACTTACTAGCGCCACGGGATTCTCGACACTTGATTTGTGTTGTTTGCCCTTTGTTTGGGTCTTGGATCATGAGAGAACCTTGAGAGAGTGTTTTTAGGATTCTAAGGTCTGAATATACTGAAATGTAATGACTTAAAATGGGGTTGAGGTATCTTATATATATCCATATTTCTTAAACCGCCTATGTGGGCCCCATAGAGAGCTGCTTGCGCACTCTCACGAAAATGCGAATATCTCTCTATTCCGAGATCGTATCGATGAACGGTTTAATGCGTTGGAAACTAGACTTATAGATCTTCAATTTGATAGGTAGATCACCCCATAATTCCAAGCACATTGGGATTAAAATGCAGTAACATTTGACCTAAAGTTTAAGTTAAATTATAAACCTAAGTTGCGACAACTTTTATCGACTTTTATTTCATAACTCGCTTGACTTCAAGACTTATGATACGGATATTATATGATTCAAATACATTAAAACATGACCTCTTGGGACAATTAATCACCTCTAGTGTTACCCGAAAATACGGGTTACAACATCCTTGATTAGCTTAACTTCAAATACTTGTTAACCACTCTTATACACCCTTGTATCGTTTAAGACCAATAGGATTAACTTATTATCATCTCAAAGATAATCTCTTCTTGGATTTACGTCGACTACCTTACGGCGTGATCTATGATATGCGAATTTGGGTTGTAACATTTTCAAAGGCCTATGATGTATCAACAACCGAGCAACCCGCCTCCTTATCCTTCCCATAGTTCAAGTTCTTCAAACAATGAGATGGGGCATATTGAAAATATGTTCAAGAAAATAATGGAAAAGAATGCCGATTCAGATGCCCAACTTGCCTCACACAACACATCAATCCGCAACCTAGAAGTTAAAATGGGGAAAATCTCTCAAGCACTAAATTCTCGTACTAAGGGGGTACTACCAAGTGACCCGGTAGTTAACCCAAAGGGTCGAAAAAACACGGTACATGCCATGGCCATTACCACAAGAAATGGAAGAGGTGGGAATGCACCCACCTCAACTCAAAGGCAACTTGTTGATGATGAGCAAGTGATGCAAGAAGAGGAGCTCCCAACAATGTGGTGCAACCTAATGATGAAGTTTGTATTGATATTGATGATAGTATGGAAGAGACTCAAGAGGAGGTGAACTCATATAGGGAACACATTATTGACATACCGAAGCCGGTAGTGCAAAAGGCTAAGGCACCATTGCCTAAGCCTCCACCTACATACCCTCAAAGACTTGCCAAGCAAAATGGTGAAAATCAATTCAAGAAGTTCATTCAAATGATGAAGAGTCTCTCAATCAATGTGCCACTAGTTGAAGCTTTGGAACAAATGCTCGGTTATGCAAAGTTTATGAGTGATCTTATGACAAAGAAGTGTTCAATGAATTTTGAAACCATCAAAGTCATTCATCAAGTTAGTGCGATTGTGCACTTAATGGCTCCTAAGTTGGAGGATCCCGGTGCTTTCACGATTCCTTGTACAATTGAAAATGCCGAGTTTGCTAAAGCTCTTTGTGATCTTGGGGCAAGTATCAATTTGATGCCCTATTCGGTTTTCAAGAATTTGGGAATTGGGCAACCAAGACCCATCTCTATGAGATTGTAAATGGTCGATCGTACCATGAAGAGGCCTATGGGTGTGATTGAAGATGTCTTAGTTCGTGTTGATGAATTCATTCTTCCGGCATATTTTGTCATTCTAGAATGTGAGGTTGATTATGAAGTGCATATTATTCTTGGTAGACCTTTTCTTGCTACGAGGAAGGTTCTTTGTGATGTTGAAGCCGGAGAACTTACATTCCGGGTTTGTGATAAAAAAAAGTGGTATTCCATGTGTGTAAGTCCATGCGAAAACCAAATAGCAATGAGGTGTGTTCTTTTGTGAACTTGGTGACCGGTGTTATTGTTGATGAAACACGTGCTACAATCAATGTTGGTGATATGTTGGAGGCCATCTTGCTCAACTTTGGTGATGATGAGATGGATGGCTTCAAAGAATGTGTGAACTCTTTGCAAGGAATAGGGTCGTACAACTATGCACCTCGAAAATTATCCTTGGATCTTGAAAATAGGACAACTCCTCCTAAAAGTCCTTCTATTGAAGAGACTCCTACCTTAGCGTTGAAGCCATTTCCTTTACATCTTCAGTATGAATTTCTTGGTCCTTGTTCTACTTTACTGATTATTCTTTCCTTTTGTTTGACTAATGTGCAGGTAGATTCCACATTGGCAATGTTACAAAAGAGGAAGAAGGCGATTAGGTGGACTTTGGCAGATATTCAGGGTATAAGCCACACCTTTTGCATGCATAAGATCAAGTTGCAGGATGGCTCTAAACCATCTATTGAACATCAAATAAGACTAAATGAGGCTACGCAAGATGTTTTCAAGAAGGAGATTATCAAGTGGTTGGATATCGGGGTTGTCTATCCCATATCCGATAGTTTGTGGACATCTCCAGTTCAATGTGTCCCAAAGAAAGGGGCATGATCAACAAAGTCACAAGGAAGGATCACTTTCCACTTTCTTTCTTAGATCAAATGCTCGATAGATTGGCCGACCATGCTTTCTATTGCTTTCTTGATGGGTATTCGTGCTAGAACTAAATTCTTATTGCTCCAGAACATCTAGAGAGTATAACCTTCACATCTTCCTATGGTACTTTCGCCTTTAAGCGGATGTCATTTGGTTTGTGCAATGCACCAATGACTTTTCAAAGGATAGCTATCTTCACCGACATGGTGGAGGACTACCTTGAAGTTTTCATGGATGACTTCTCGGTGGTTGGAGATTCTTTTGATGATTGTCTTGCAAATTTGGATAAAGTGTTGGCTAGATGTGAAGAAACCAATTTGGTGCTCAATTGGGAGAAATGCCATTTCATGGTCGAGGAAGGCATTGTCCTTGGCCACAAAATCCCAAAGAATGAAATTGAAGTTGACAAAGCAATGATTGAGGTGATTTCTAAACTTCCACCTCCAACTTCGGTGAAGGGTGTGCGGAGTATCTTAGGCCACGCGGGTTTTTACCAGCGCTTCATCAAAGATTTCTCTAAGGTGGTGAATCTGTTGTACAAGCTTCTTAAGAAGGATGCTAAGTTCAACTTCAATGATGATTGCATGAGAGCTTTTGAATTGTTGAAGTTCAAGTTGACAACTACTCCTATCATCACTGCTCCAACTTGGAGTGTACCATTTGAACTTATGTGTGATGCAAGTAACGTAGCGGTTTGGTCTATTTTGGGGCAACACATCAACAAGATTTTTCATCCGGTCTACTACGCTAGTAATACAATGAATAGACCCCAAGTCAATTATACTGTTACGGATAAAGAGCTCCTCGCCATTATGTTTGCAATTGAGAAGTTCTGCCCGTACTTGATGGGTGCAAAAGTCATTGTCCATATGGATCATGCGGCGCTTCATTATCTTATGAGAAAAAAAGACTCCAAAGCTCGGTTGATGAGATGGGTGCTCTTGTTGCAAGAGTTTGATATTGACATCCAAGATAGAAAAGGTAGTGAAAACCAAGTGGTGGATAATTTGTCTCATTTGGAGGAGGGGGAGGCCGCATGATGGCCTTGAAATCAATGACTTATTTCCCGATGAGGGACTCATTTCCAGATGAGGAACTCTTGGCAATTTCAATGAAAGATGTGTTGTGGTTTGCGGATCTAGCAAATTTCCTTGTGTGTGGAATCATTCCAGATGAGTTCTCTTCAAACCAGTGGAAGAAGCTCAAACGGGATTGTCTAGATTATTATTGGGATGAACCATACCGCTTTCGGATTTGTACGGATAGGGTGATTATAAGATGTGTAATGGAAGAAGAGCAAGGTGAAATTCTTGGGGCTTTCCATTCTTCGCCATATGGTGGTCATCATGGTGGAGCAAGAACGGCGGCCAAAGTACTTAGTTACGGGTTCAAATGGCCTACTCTTTACAAGGATGCAAGTGAGTTAGTGAAAAGATGTAATAAATGTCAACGGGCCAGTGGAACTTCAAAGAAAAATGAAATGCCTCTCACTATCATTTTGGACATTGATATTTTTCATGTGTGGGGTATTGACTTTATTGGCCTTTTTATGAGTTCTTGTGGAAACACCTACATCTTGGTCACGGTTGATTATGTGTCCAAATGGGTTGAGGTTGTTGCTTTACCCAACAATGAGGCGAGAAGTGTGGTGGCTTTCTTGAAAAAGAATATTTTCACAAGGTTTGGTACTCCACGTGCAATTAAAAGCGATGGGGGTCACAATTTTGCAATAAGGCTTTCGACACTTTACTTAGAATGTATGGTGTTACTCACAAAGTCACGACTCCTTATCATCCATAAGCGAGCGGGCAAGTGGAAGTCTCCAATTGAGAAATAAAGAGTGTCTTTTCCAAAACGATGAATGCTAATCAGATGGATTATTCCAAGAATCTTGATAATGCATTATGAGCTTATCGGACGGCTTACAAAACACCTATCTGAATGTCTCCATACCGGTTGGTGTTCGGAAAAGCTTGTCATCTTCCGATGGAACTAGAGCGCATGCCATATGGTCTCTAAAGAAGTTGAATCTTGATTGGGACGTAGCCGCTAACTTGAGGGTTGTGCACTTGAATGAATTGGATGAGTTCCAGTACCATACTTATACATGTTCATCCTTGTACAAAGACAAGATGAAATATCTTCATGACAAATACACTAGGAATAAAGAGTTCAAGGTAGGATATCTTGTATTGTTGTTTAACTCAAGGTTGAGGATGTTTCCCGTGAAGCTAAAGTCTAAATGGAGCGGTCCTTTTGAAATTTTAGGTGTGACACCTTTTGGTGTATTAGACTTGAAGAACAAAAATAATGAGGTATTCCGAGTCAATGGTCATCGGGTGAAATACTACTTGGGAAAAGTTGGAGATAGCCACGTCAAATCAGGTGCTTCTTGGGAGGCAACCTATGTTTCTTTTCTTTTTTAATTTGTAGTTAGGTGTTATTTTTTTTGTTCTGACCTGATTTTAAGTGTGCTACAGGGGTGAGTGTGACTTTCAAGAATTGTGGACGAAATTATGGCTACGCGTTCTAAGGAATGCGGAACTCATTTTAATTGTGCGAAAAGCATTTTTGTTGGTGCTATATCAAAAGAGCATTGCGGCCGCACATTTATCTTGCAGACCGCACAATTGAGATGTTGAAAACACCAACTCTATGAAGTTTTTGCCTGTCAGTGTAAAGGTCGATCTGCGACCGCACATGAAATATGCGGCCGCACATGAAAAGCTGAGATGAGGTCCCCAGGTAATAGAGTGCGGACCGCACATGAAAATGTGCGGCCGCACTCATCCTTTCCCCTTAGCAAACTACTAGTATAAATAGAGAAACGGGACCCATTCTACGTTTTGTTTCACTCTCTAAGAAAAATTATGTTATGTTGAAATTTCTTGGAAATTTCATCTGTCCACACACACAGCCACTTTGATCGTTCACTCATTACATTCACATCATCTGGTATGCTTCAATTTCATGTTACTTTTTGTTTTAGTTTAATTTGTAGATTTTTAGTTCTTTTAGGCCATTTGTCATTAGAGTTCAATTGTGTGTCCATATGGGGTAAATTTGAACAGGGTTAACTTGATACATTCTCTATGGGGATTGGGATAGTGGAATTTCGTGTTTTTATAGTGTTGCCATGTCTAATTGTGTGAGAATTTGAAAAACCTAAGTAGACAAAATTGATCTGTACGTAATTTTTGAATTATGCGATCGCACTTCAATTTGTGCGGTTCGCAGATGTTAAATTTAGGGCAACTTAGTAAAGAAGGGATCTATGGCTGCAAGTTAAAATGTGCGGACCGTAGAATATCCATCGCGGACGCAAAATTACAGATTTACTGTCATCAGAGAGTCCTTACCTTTAGACTCCAATGTGCGGCCGCAAGTTTAATTCTGTGAATCACAGAAATCCTGTTGCGGCCGCACATTAGCCAATTCTATGTCATCAGAGGGTTGGAATTTTTTGGCTTCAGAGGTGCGGCCCAAGTCAAATAGTGCAGACCACACTTCACTTCTGTGGCCGCCCAATAAAAATGTCTGATCTGCAATTCCCCATCTACGGCCGCAAGAAGCATTGTGCGAACTGTAGATCACTTTCCTCTACAAGCATGATTCAACTGTATCTCCCACTGAGTTTTATAGTTTCTCCTTTAATCACATATGTCCTATATATGTTTGAACATCGAATTGCAACTAACAATAGTCTTTGCTTACTACATATAATGGTTTGATCTAGAGGACGAGGCAACACAACAAAAGGGAGAGGTGAACCTTCTCGGGGTCGAAGCAAGAGTGCCTTAACCCTTGGCCAACCAAAGACAATAAGAAAGAAAGCAACAGTCATGAAAGGGAGAGGTATAGACCTCTCCGAGACTAGCTCATATGCCCCGTCTAGGGAAGTGTCAAAGGGCAACTCAGCCTCTATTCAGGAGCAGCCGGCCATACAGTCGAGGCCGCAAGGGAGATACCATATCAGGGACGAGTCATCTTCATCCCACAACACTTTTGAGGGATCGGAGAGTGCTAGTCATGCTTCTGAACCATCAGCTACACCAGTCCCTGAGGCATAGGATAAACCAGTTCATGAGTTCCCCGATGATGGCAGAGGGTTACAGCTTCCGGCCTTGAAAGATCAAAGAAGAAAGAGGTTTGGAAGGACCGTTTTGATAGCCTAGCTGCCTTCACCAGCTTTCGTATGTGGTGGCCAGTGAGGTCTCTAACTCTTGATCGACAGTTTCTATTGAGGGATTTGGAGAGGTACAACCCAACCATTTTGAGATAGTTCAAGGAACACAACGGGTGGATGTGGTTCACCCAGAGTGTAGTGGATTTCAAAAAATACCTTGTCTATGAATTCTATGCCAATGTGGCTCGTATAAAAAAGGGGACGAAGATGACCAAAGTACACAACCTCAAGGTGAGGTTTGATCAGCATATGCTAAACGCATACTTGGGATTTGAAGATGTTGAACTGAAGGAGTATTTGGAGAAGTGTGCACTGGGGGGACGAAGTCCGGCCTTGGTTACTTGAGATTCTAGCACCACTAGGGCCACCACAACTACGGATTACCGCTAGTGTTCCTATTAAGAGGAACGCTTTAAGTTTTGAGGCAAAGGGTGGCAGACGTTTATGTGCAGCAGGTTGGATCCGTGATAGAAAGAAACCCTCCTTCATATTCCTCATGCAGTTCTTGTAGCATCTGTTATGACCTGGTACCCAATCAATGTGGGTTTTATGATGTCGGCCAACATCTAAGTGATCACACGGTATGATGAATCGTCCTACCCATATCCCAACACTATTACATAATATCTCACCGATGCAAAGGTAGAGCTAAGGGATTTTGACACAGAGGTGAAGCCGAAGAAGACTTTTACTTGGTACTCACTGATGGATGCGAGCAACCCGAAGAAGAAAGTTCAGCCTCCTACCACCACTGGCCAGTCTGATGAGCCAGTAATGGTAGCTACTGAGGCAGTTCATGTACCATCCACTTCGGCTGAGCCTTCCTCCATTGTCGCAGCTATGCCTCCGACATCATCCACAACCCCTACCACAGCTCATGCCACAGCTCCCACCATAACTTTAAGGCTAGTGCACATGCCTATTGTCCCACTATCTACGCTACGAGTCTGCCAGACACTGGCGAGTCTCAACAACTGGATGTAGACAGCTACTACAAAGTTGTCTAGCTTGTCCAGTATTGTTGCAGTGCAATCCACTTCTCAGGCACCTCAGGCTCATTCTACCATTGATGAGACCCTAAAGAAGATTTTGGAGAACCAGAAGACAATCATGAACACCTTGGTACAACAAGTAAAGGGGTGCACAGACTTGTTCCGGTGATTGAAGAGCTGAGAAAGGAAGTAAAGAAGATGAGGAAGTCCCAATCCAGCAAGAAGTCAGTGGATAAGCACCGGAGAGAGGTGCACAGACTTGCTATAACCGGAGACCTTCCCTTTCACATACTACCTGACTTGCACCAGTTTGCCCCAAATCCTTCAGCCCTATATTCACCGGTAGCACCAGCTGGCCAGTTTGAAGAGCCAGACCTTGCTGTCGATACTGGTGAAGCAGTGCGTGAGATGTTTGCCAACCCAGCCACACCTAGAGTCGAGGATGATGAGATCTAGTTGGCTGATCCGGAGGGCGATGGCATTTTTGGGGACACAGAGATGTCCAAGGAGCCATAGGGAGTTTTCTTCACCCTGTCCTCTTTTACTCTTATTTTTCTAAGCATTGTCAACAATGCTTACTTTTATTCGGAGGGTGGTGGAGTTTATTTGACACATTTGGTACACTTTGATACATTTGGCCTGTAATAATTTGATGATACTTTTTTCTTTTTTGTACATGTATTTAACTATCTTTTCTCTCTTACTATGTAAATTCATTCTATCTTGAGTAGTTTTGCTCATTAGCTTCTTTATCTTTATTTTTTGTTTATTAGCTTCTTTATGTTTTCAATATTAGTTCTTCTTTTGTTAATAGCTTCTTTTTATGCTTTAGTAGATAATAAGCATTTGGTTTTCTTAACGCCGCGATTTTTTCCAAAGGTAGTTGTTATGTGAACCGGGTGACTCATCCCAACGGTGGATATCGTGATAACTTTCTTAAGGGAATGAGTCTATTTTTTGTGTTTAGGTAATAATATTAGTAGTAATAAATAAAAATACCTAATTAAGTCATACTCGAAGAGTCAACCATGCTTCAATTGGTACCAACACACTTAACTATGTGTTTATGGTTAGAGACAAGGATTTTGAAAGAAATAGCGCTAGTTAGTAACTTTTTGACTCTTGAGTTGACTTTAGCAATCATCGAGTGGTTTAGTTGGACCATAGTGATCTTTATACTTGAATGTGGTCATTGTGGGACCTCAACTCTATCCTCTTTTACAATCTAGTTGCATGAGGGGTGAAATGAATTGTTGCTAGTCCAAGTATATGTGCGAAGGGTCTAGAACTTGCCCCGAATGTATTTCAAGGCGAAATCCTAAGTTTTTCTTGGTTTGAGAAGTGATTGTAGGCTCTCATTGGCCTATTTTAGCATTCTATTGCCACCCAATGTCGGTATCCCTAGTCAACCCCTTTGAGCCTCCAGCCTTTCTCATTTGATAACCATGTGATAAGCCATTACCCGTTTTGTCGTGACCCTCTCTTGGCACTCGGACTTTCCTTAATACTCTTGTGAAACAAGTGGCTTAAAATGTAAGTTTGGGGGAGAGATGAGGAATTTAAAAAAGGTATCAAGGCACAAAAAGAGAAAAGAAATGATCTCTATGAAAAGAGAAGGCAAGAAAAAACAACAACAAAAAGAAAAATATAAAACGTGAATAAGTGGAAGGGTTGATGGATTCAAAAAGAAGTAATAATCCCAAACATTGGGAAATCAAAAGGGGAGAAAAAGAATGAAATGATCAAGAAAGAGTGATTCTCTAGTCCCCAATGAAAAGAAAGTGCCTCTAAGAATTAGCAATTGTGAGCCGAGAAATGAAAGATGGAGTGCTTACGAAAAAGTGTAACCACTTACCCATATGGTATCCTACCCTAACCCAAAAGCCTTCATTACATCCTGAAAGAAGCCCTACTTAGTTTCAAACCGAGTGAGCTTACATTAGTGGTGATCTACATGAGGGGCAAGCCTGTGGTACTTGAAGCCGTACTTGTGACATTCTCTTGTGAGAGATGAGTGAACTTTTCATGAATCTTCGGATTGAGTGCTAACTTCTTAAGTGAGCTTGGCAAATGGAAAGTATAGGAGGAAGAGTTTGGAGTCCACCATGACCTACATGATAGAACAATAGTCCTTGATGAGTAAAGTCAATTCTTGAAGCTCAAATGTCACATTAGAACTATATGTGCATGAATATTTGACTTGTCGCCTTATTGATAATGCATGAGTAGTGTGGGTAATTGTTGGTCCCAACTGATGTGTGAATGACTCACCTTTGACTCGCTGAAATGACCCTTAACTTTAGGAGGTGGGAACTAATTTATTTGTTTGAGGAAAAGCAAAGACTTAAGTTTTGGGGAGTTGCTAAATGGGGATTTTGACTGCTTATTAGCACCTTGTTGCTTTAGTTTTAGTTCGAAAGTATTAATTTGTGTTCTCGAAACTAATGAAATTGTGCAGATTGCATGAATGTTGGAAGTTTGGTCTACCATGATGAAATCCGAATAAAAAAGGAGTGTTCGCAGTATAAGGAATAAAAGGGCGCAGAGGTAAAGAAGTGTGGTCTGCAGAAGAAATTGCAGATCGCAGAATTCCATCTCCGGCCACAAACCAAGCAACAGAACCCAACAGGATTTTGACCAATGTGCGGACCACACATGAATTGGCTTTCACTGACAAAAATTCAATGTTCAGATAATATGCAAAAAGACCAAGTCCTGACGCCTTGCTGAAGTGCGGACATCACAAAATATTGTGCGACCGCGGAAGTTGCTTCGCAACTGCAATCCAGAAATGTGCGGCTGCAAAAACCACTCTCCTATCAGCTGAAGAAGTCTGTGGACCGCACATGGAATTGTGCGGCCGCAATGGGCATTTTTGTCAATGAATTCCCGCCCTCTATAAATAGACGAGTTTCACAATTTTAGGTCACATTTCAAAGTAGAAAGTTGTTGTAGTCGTTACCTTTTGTCATTTTAGGAAGTGTTTGATTATTTTAGTGTTTAAACATTATGCTTCATCAATTAAATCTTTGATTATGGGTTTTATCTGCATTTCTTCTTTATTTTCTTCATTACCCACTATGAGTAGCTAGATTTTTACTAGGGTTGTGACCCAACCATAGTGTGTAAACCTTATGAGTATTTAATTTAATGATTGTTTATGACTAGGTGTTGATTATTTAGCCTAGTTCATGCTTCAATTTTAGAATTAATGGTAACAAATACTGATTCATGCTTTTTTTACTTAGTCTCTACTTGAGAAAGAGACCTAGTTTAGAATAACTTGGCTAATAAGGAATTGGGTTAATTGAGAGTTCGATTAGCCTAATTAAGGGTTCAAACTAGAGATAGTAAGAACCCGAATTGAGCTCATATTAATTATTTTGTTTGATACCCATTTGAACTTGATAAAGCCAAATTGGATAAAATCACTCTTTGAACGAGAGGTATTGAGTGGGTAATGTAGAATTGAGAGCTATAATACACCCCAATCAACAAAACAAGTATTAACGTATTTAACTCATTAGGCGAACACCTAGGTCATGGTCACATCTCTAGGCTTTTAAACTATTTGGAAAAATACCAAAATCAATCGTTCATTTCTAGTTTATTTTCCTTAGCTCACAATTGTTAGAGTAATAGTAGAAGTAGAAATCTCAACTCATTGTGGAAGTGTAAATTTAGTTAGTCCATTCACTTTCTTCAAGTATATACACCTAACACCCCCGTATAACTCCCTGTGGATTCGACCCTGACTCATAGTTTGGTAATTTATATTGCATACGACCGTATCATATCTCTTATTGAGGTATGTTGTGGACGTCATCAACAACACTTAGACTCTCATTTTTATTCTCAAATATCCTTACCTTCTCGACCAGTACGGCATGCTCCTATTTCACTAACAAAGCCTCCCTTTGATCTGTTTTCAGCTCAGCTTGGAGAATGGAGAGGTCTTTGATAGCCTCGTCTCTTTGCTCGCTGAGAGCCTTGTACATGTCCTTCTGCCAAACTTTCTCTTTGAGCTCGAACTCGAGCTGGCTTACTTCCATCCGATACCGAAGGAAGCTTTCATGATTAAGCACCAAGACCTGAAAAACAAAGTGATGAGATCATGAAGAAACACTACGGTTAAATGACCTACACGAAGGTCACAAAGAAAGAGAAGCATACCCGATTCAGCACCTGTTGTGCCTCGTTAAAAAGGATCAGTGCCCTCACATCGTTTATCTTCGCCTGATCCTCTTCGGTCACCAAGGAGCGCGGATAACTAGCCACGCTAAGTAGTTTGGACAGTACCTAGGTATCTGGCGGGATCCTAAATATGACCATTCTTCTACGGTCGGGATCCACGCTCAGAGAGGGAACTGCTTCACTAGCTTCCGGGATCTCTAGGTGACCGAACTCGGAGTAATCCTCCAATGCGTTGATGTCCATGCCCTCAAATAACAAGTTGAGGGCCTTGTCAGTGGCCCGCGATGTCTCGTTTGGTTTCTCTTTAATGGCCTGAGCCTCGTCGAATAAAGACTCTTTGTGGGACGAAAATCTCGTGATGTCAATGACACCGGCGGCTTCACTCGGAGCAGGAGTAGCTTCTCGGGAAGCCATAGCCATTGGTTTTCCTTTGGATTCCTGAGCCAAAGAGGGGTCGACCTCTCGATCACTTCCACCGGTCACCGCCCGCTCTTCTTCATCAACAGCCAGCCCATGGGCGATGAACTTCAGGTCGTCATCTACAGGATAGATCCTGAGCCGATAAAGATATTCGGGGTCCGGGACCCTAGCCTGGGTACTCTTCTTGTTACGCTTTCGAGCCCGAACCGCTACCATCTTCTTCTTGGCCTCGGCGTCGAGGGAACCCGAAGACTTCCTCTTTATTCTCTTTTTCTCTTCCTTCTTCGTAGTAGCCTCAGGTTGTCCCGAAGCGGGGGGTTTATCGAGTGAGGATGAAGCCTCGTCCTCATCCAATGCCCGGAGCTAAGTGGTCTTGGGCAAACTTATGAAAGAAAGAGAGGGACTTAGTGAAAATGACAATTGAATATGAGAGTAAACTTGGTCGGGGAGAGCACTCACCATGGGAACGGCCCCCCCACTTGCCCTTCGAGAATTTGCGCCATTCGTGTTTGAAATACGATAGCTGTGTGCAGATCCCCTCGACCTACTCTTTGAAGTGGGGAACTACGTTGGGGACTCGGGCAACCGTTGCACGATGATAGAACCAGGCAATGAAAAAGAAAGACAAAAATCCAAAAGAAATTCTAAATACTCAAAAAGTAGAGGAACTTACGGTCTAGGTTCCACTTTTCAGGGAATGGCAGGAACTCGGAGGGAATGAGATCCTCGGTTTTTACCCGAACGAATCTCCCCTACCAGCCTCGATCCCTATCTTTGTCAATGCTCGAGAATAGAGCTTTCTTTGCCCGACGAACGAGCTTGATTAATCCCTCTCAAAAGATTCGGGGACTGTATAGACAAAGCAGGTGGTCGATGGTGAATCGGGGTGCCTTAGTGTTATTAACAAAGTGGTGGAGGAAGATCAAGATCCTCCAAAAGGATGGGTGAATATGCCCGAGGCAGACCTCGTACCTTTTGCAAATGTCAAGCACTATGGGATCCACCGGGACAAGTGTGAAGTGATATGTGTAAACACTTAAATACCCCTCCACATGTGTGGTGATGTCCTCATCAGGACCGGGGATGACCACTTCTTTGCCTTCTCATTTGCAGTCCTCCCGAAGCGTAGGGAGCGTGTCCTCGGTGATGGAGCATGTGTACCTCCATACCTCCTCGCCTCGATCCCCTTGACTAGAAGCTTTTTCGACCTTGAAGTCATTTTCTATAGAGCAACCTCCATGAATGAAGTTCTTTAGAGGAAGTTTCGGGGCCACTTCCGGTACGACCACCTCAGCATCTGTGGTCGGGTCTGTTGAGGCACGTATTTTGATGTCTTCCCATCGAGTTCTGGGAAATATGAATATATGAATGCAAGTATGAAGATTTAAAGGTGAGGATGAAGAGTTGAAGATCAAACTTAAAAGTTCAAGGATGAAGTATGAAGATGGGAAGATGAAGATATGAAGAACAATGTATGAAGATTTGAAGGGGTTAAAGGCAAGTGAAAAGTTCGGGGGTAAATTGAGGATTTCTGGAATCGAAAAGTAAAAAAGGACCGAAGCTTTTATAGAGAAGAGGTAATTAATGTGTCACGTTTCACATTCGAGGACGGGCAACCGTCGGCTAACACGTGTCCGAAGTTAGAACGACGCGACTGATAGGATGTTTCACTGACCCGTCGACCCGGTTGTAGCATACGGTAGAAGGAATCGGGATCAATTAATCACTTCTCGTCGCTTCGATAAATCTACTCTCCAAAAAGTGAGGGGACTATATGTGTGCGGGTAAAATCGGGGACAATGTTACCCCCGATTCCCCAATGAAGAAACGAGAGGGAAGCACGGTCCAACACAACTTCAAGCGAAGCCGAAGTTTCCCTCGTGTAGGAGCTCAGGAGGGATGAACGATGCATTTGGGATCGGGTACGGCTAAATGACGGATCCAGACCAAGTACAGTTTCGAGACCACGGAAAAAAGTTAAACAGTTGAGCATGACAAGTAGGGAGCCGTAATATTCGCCCTCAACCGAATATTACGGCGGAAATCTCGTCTGATATCAATTACGGGTCGTCATTTACCGGAAATAAAAGATTTTTACCTTATTTAGACTTGTGCTAGAATTGAAATTCTCCTGGTATAAAAAGGGGAGAATTTTTTATTTTAACATACTGTTGACACGCATATCAAAGCAATAAAAGTTTATTTTTGTCTTCTAGCTATTATTCAAAGTGTTCTTCAGTTACTCTCTTCTTTAATTGCAACCGAGCCCATATCGAGGGTTCGATCGAGGCCGGGTTTTAGTGTTCAACTTAAGACCAGGCTTGATTGTTCCATTACGATTGGTTTGATCGTTCATTCTCTCTTTAATTTAATTATTTGTTGTTCTCAAATCGTTTGTATTGAACTAAATTACGTATCATTTAAACCGCGTACAAATCTAATTACTCATTTTTAAGGGTAAACAAAGCAAATACAACACACTAGATGTCAAGCCAGCGCAATTGAAGAGAAGATAATTTGCTTATAAGTAATCAATCTCAATAATAATTCTTTCACCGAAATGGAAGGCAGGAGGTGTTAGAGTAGTAAGGATCAACTTCCCACATTTCAACCATGTGGGGTACTCGATTACTATTATTACAACAGACCACATGAGGCACTGTTAGAACTGGCTGCACTGTTTCTTCAGCAGGTTTTTCTTCTTTCTTTTCAGGACCAACGCTCACCATCTTAGCATATCCCACCTTTTTCCTAAGTATGTTCACCAGCTTTACTGGATCTATTCCCTCTCCAATCACTGTCAGCTCGTTCTTTTCTACTTCTATACTTACTTTCTCCACCCCTGCAACGTTAAATATATGAATAAATGAACATGTCAATTTACCATTTAATTAATTTTATGCATGGTTATTAAACTTTATCCATTAAATCGATTTTTATCCACTATCACAGTAAAGTTATTAATATAATTTTATAATAGTAGAGTTACAAAATTACGATTGAACTTTATTCACTATAATGATAAACCTACTTGCGAAGATATTTTTATTGTTACAACAGGTAAAGTTTGTGATGTTACTGCTATAATGAATAAAGTCTACATTAATGTGATAAAAAAATGTAATTTGGTGAGTGCTTACGTGAAATTAATTAATTCATCTAACATTTTAAGATTTTAAATGATGCGATTGTCACACCCTTTAAAAATACAAAGCAAATATTAGTACTTGTACGTTTTAGCTAACTAAATAATGCTCAACATATACTTTTTCAGGTTAAGTTAAGGTCTTCCTTTGCTTTAGATGCTTAAGAATTCAATAATGTTCGATAATTAATTACCTGGTAAAGTTGCTGCAATGGACATGACTTTATTTTTGCATGTAGCGTCTTGAACCAGACAAGGTACCAAACAACCTAAAACAAACTTCTCCATACTGGGACGAGACTTGCATCCATTGACAGACACATTAAGAACCACCTTTTGCTGCATTATATTAACAAGAAAATAGCAGTACAACATTATCAGTAATTCTATAAGAATTAAGCTGCAATTTTATTGTGCATTTGATTTTTTGGATGCTAAAGAAATGATTATAAATGTACAGTACCTTCATTGTTCCTCTGTTGTTGAAACTTCGACACTTAACAAGGTTGTTAGGTTACAATTTTGATTGATCTTGTCCTCGTATTTATACTTAAATCACATTGAAAAGCTTACACTAAACGTTTCTAGGAAATATTCAGACAGCCTCCACGGCATTACATCATAAATGAAGGTGTCTATTATGACACTTAATTCCGACCTGTAAATAGCCCCTCCATTCTGACATCTCTCAGGGTCGTTTGGTTGGAAAGATGTTATTCCGAGATTAGTTATTTTATTTTTTTATGGGGATAAAAAAAAATACTATAATCACTGAATTAATTATACCGCAATTTTCTACCAATCAAACATGAAATAAATTCATCTTAAATTTAGTCCCGAGATTAATTATTTCATATCTTTCGTACCAAACGAGCCCTTAGTTAATTTGTAAAGTTGGAGTATATATATTTTTACCCTCTTGTCCTTTTCCTTTTCTATCTTTTCTATATATTTTTTCTCGTGAACACGACCTTTTCGAGTTTTGATGGTTGGGTATAGAAGAGATGATCATCGCTAATTAGCCGAAATCAAAAGTCAAGCAAGTCAACCAATTCACATTTAACTACTAATTCCTCCGTCCATTTTTACTTGTCCACTATATTAAATATATATTTTTAATTTTTCTTGTCAATTCTATTAAATCAAGAGAAGATCATATTTTTTCATATTTTACCCGTATCATTAATTACTTATTTCACTAACTATTTCTCAAAATTTCTCAAAATACTATCTTTATTGTGGGTACTATGATAAATTATTTCTTAAGAATTTGCAGTTCATTATAAACAAATAAAAGTAAGGTGGGAAAGTAGTTATGAGTCACCTTCTAATCATTAGGTTAACTTAAGGGCAAAGCTTCCCCCACCTGATCTTGTTCAGACTCCAAGTCACTAAACGCTTTGTATTCTTTCAAGTCTTTGCATTTAGTATTCCACTGTAGCGGTGTTCAATTGTCAACGGAATTTAAGAAGCAAAAAAAAAACATTTGAAATTGATAATCTTAAATATGGATAGAATTTTGTGATTATAAAAGTATGTCATTAAGAGTAAAATAAAATTTTAAAATTAAATATTTAAAAATATAAAATGTATCGTTCTACTGTTAGCGACTTGATTGTGGTGTTATCTTATCAATTTCCTCTGAAGTCATGATAAAACTACCAAGAATACATAGGAATCCCTTGAACTATCACTTTTGACGTTTGAACTTTGAGGGGGTCTTAATAAATCAGCTTGAAATTAAATTATTAGCTCCCAAATCCCACCTTTATTAGTACTTTATTTTCCCTAGTTAATTTGGTGGTGGTTTGACGATGGTTTGGTGGTGGCCAGTGGAAGTGGGGGTATAATATTGGTATTGAGCACTCTCCACTTCCAATCAAAGGTTGTGAGTTCAAGTCACCCCAAGAGCAAGGTAGGAGTTTTTGGAGGGAGGGGTCGAGGGTCTATCGGAAACAGTCTTTCTACCTCAGGGTAGGGGTAAAGTCTGCATACACACTACCATTCACAGACCCTACTAGTAGGATTATATTGTTATTGTTGTTGTTGTTGTTGGAGTATGGTGACTATTGTGGAGGAGCTTTGACATGATCTATGGATAAAAAGAAAGTATAAAATGAAAACATAAATAAAACGAAAAAATAGAAAGTGACCGAATCTTACACGTAGCGAGAAACAATTGGTGCGTGATTTGCACTTTTTTTCTTATAACTATATTGGCAAAGAAAAGGGAAAATATACTACTTTGAAATTATTTAAGGGGATAATAGGACCTTTTCAAAGTTTTCAGTGTCTTTTTAGAAGGAAAAAAACATAGTTTAAGGGGGACTTAATGTATTTTCCCTAAAACTACACACTGGTCACTTGTTTTTTTTCCTTTCTTTGCTTCTAGTCCTGTCGAACATAAATACTATAATAGAACTGACAACCAGCATGTTTGACTTTTTCAAGTTGAAGTTATTTACTTTAGGCCAATTTTTTTATATTAAATAGAAAATAGAAGAGGACGACCAAGGGCATCATGGTCATTTCAAATATATTACTGCACTATTTGCTTGTATACTAGGCTCAAAAGCTTGGTTGTGTGTGGACCCTACTTCCCATTTAATCTTTACTATCTTCTTTAAATGCACCACTTGATTATTGTTATTAATATTTTTTCAATAAGTACTTTTACCTAAAAATAATTATCTTTTTGGTAATTTTATAATTCAAGCGTTCATTTGATTAAAACTATGGTAACATACATTTATATATAACAATTATAATATCTCCTTGAGAAACATTATTTCATTTGCTTATTTATGGACTATTTCAGGTAAAGAAGATCTTTTAATATAAAACTTGACGATAATTTATGTAGATTTATATTCAGATGTTCTTATATTATTATAAATTGATATCATTTTATACAAGTTCTTATTAAATTTCAATTGGAATACTTTATAAAATTAGGAAAAAATACTTAAAAATAAAATATAATTTCAAGTCCCTTTTTTATTATAGAATATTGATGTTCAAATTGTATAATAAAGACTTCCTTTCTAAAACATGATCTGAGAATAATCTAAATTAAAATTTAAGACAATTAATTTGGGAAATTATTTTCTTTCAAAAATTATTATATATTAGGAAGCATGAGAAGTATCATTATGCAGGATTATATTTCTCCCTCTATGATCGAAGTTAGTTGGGTACTTCCTTTATTCAATAAGAATTTAATATTATATAAATTTGAAAATACATAAATATACAATTACCTAATTTTACAAAGGCTCAACAAATAATTATGGTGAAGAACCCCTAAATAGTATGTCAAACATATCAAAAGAAACTAAAATAAACTATAATGCTTCAATTTAAGGTCAATTCAATTAGTATTTAGAGCGATTGAGAGAATAATTTATTTTTAATAAATTATTTAGATATGTAATTAAACTATAATAAAATATAAATTTTCTTGTTAAAAATTCTTAATAATTAAAAATCACAATTATTATTTCAAAGAACTAAAAACTACCTTTTCGTCAACTATTTTGGAATACAATTAATATATTTTATTATTCAAATTTGGTTAGTATAAAAAGAAAAAGTAATACATTAACACAACTGAAAATATTAAAAGAGTAAAACTATAATTTTTTAATTTAAATAATGAGAAAATACATCATGACTTATTTTTCAATTGACTTTTTAATCATTATTTTATAACCAATTTTATAACTAATTTTAACCAATTTTTCAATTGACTTTTTAATCATTATTTTATAACCAATTGACTTGTTTTTAAAATAAAAAAGTATAGAACCTACGCAGAGACACTCTAAATTGTACTTGAAGTATTGTACAATCTTGTATAATAAAGTATGAATAGGTAATCGTGATTCTATTCATTATTACACAAAACCCTATTTCCTTTCTTCTTTTCCTAAAGGTATACAAAATATGTAATTAACAATAAACCAATTAATACAACGTTCGACTTCGTTTTGTGTTCCAAGTGGAAAAGGGGAAAAAGAAAGTGGAATCTTGTACCTTGGTATACTATTTTCAGAACAAGCCTAATAAATCTGGATCATTGCAAAGCAAATTCTCTCTCAGTGTTTGTATCCCATGTAGGCTTAAAAATTTTAACGGATCAAACTCATATAAATTTTGGATTAAATTCTAAATTTAATATACTATAAGACGAGTCAATCGTTGCTCTTGAAACCCCAAGGCTTATCAAGAATTTCTTGGAGGCTACTCTACCCTAACTCTATGTCACACATATAAAAAAAGTGTACATATTTTTTTGAAAAAATATCTCAAAAATTTCATAAACTCATGGAATATTCAAAAAGAGATCAAGATGTGATCGGACATTTCTTGACGATCAAATACTTCAACAAGATCCACAACATCCTCTGAAAATCAAATGTATCCCCTAAAGGTTCCAATCATTCTATGTTCGAAAAACATGTTGCTTAAGCTCTTGAATTATAGGGAACAATTCGGAAAGAAAAATCAATGGAACAAAGATAATTGTTCTCACAGTTGATTAATTAATTACTTTTCTTTGTGATTGCAGTTTGTTTTAGTATGTCTGAAAATTTATTGCAAGCATCCCCAATTCCCATAATATTGGGCATTTCATATTTTCTGGAGTAGCAGTCTGCCATCTACCTTTTTGACACGAATTATCTAGGCTATTTCTTATAATTTAAAAAGGTTACCAGAGAATTGATTAAGATGACAAGTTGTACGGAAACGACAATTCATTATCACTTATAAAATCTTATTTTTGTATGATAATTATGTTAGTAATCTGTAATACTATAATATAATATTACGAAACAGTAAATTTTTGTAACATAAAACAGAAACAAGGAGAGTATCTGAAACCGGAATCAGTAAATATATTTCGGAATAAAATCGAGCCAACTAAATGCACAGTGTGCCCTTAAAAAAATTATTTTCCTTAAGTACCCGAGGTGTTGGAATATTATCCTCCAAAGATAAAACGATTTAACTTACCAGAAAATCGGTACCAAAAATGCCGGTAAAACAGCGAACCACTTGAAGGTTATAAACCACACTGGAATTTAATTGTGAAGAAGAAGAAGAAGAAGAAGAAGAAGAAGAAGAAGAAGAAGAAGAAGAAGAAGAAGAAGAAGAAGAAGAAGAAGAAGAAGAAGTTCAGAAAATTTTGTAAGGAAAGATTCTGGGATCAAGGCATATTTATAGCCATTTTCTGGCACTATTTCTGAAAAGTTTGCAACCTTTCAGAAACAACCATAGCTGTTGGAACATGTGGGAACGATTCCCATTAAAATATTTTGGGAAATTAAATTAAAATAATCCGAGAAAGAAACGGACCAGATCACGTCGCGGGTCCAAGGTTATTTCGGGTTGAATTTTCGTTAATTAATTAAATAATTGAAAGAAATATTGTCCAAAATGACTAATCGATCAATCGACCTGAGGCCGAAGCCGAGTGAGCGACGACGACGATGGCGCGAGGCTTACGTTCTTCCCAACCCATTTAACACCAAGAGAAGTGTTTTCTCAATATAAGTACATTCATTTATCTTTCCACCACCAATGAGGAACACTTGCTCTTTCCAAAACAAAAGGGAGTTCACTTTCACCCCTCCATTTCCCATTCACCAATCTTTTAATCCCAACAATCCCCCACATGAATGGCGAATGACTATAAGATAAAGGAATGCACGGACGAGTGTGTGATTTACATGCAAGGACTAATTGTATCTGGATAAGTAGGTTTCCCTTTGAAATTTTCGTAGTGAACTTATATCGGATATACTCGGTCAATGGGTAGATTTGATATCTTTGAACCATCGAGCTTTGTTGTATACCTAGACAACATAAGTCACACAATCAACCCTTAACCATCTATGGTTCTCACGGTTGTGTTCGTTTCAGCCATGGGCACTGCCTGATTTTATGAGTGCTTAGAGAACGGGCCTTTACTTTCATTCCCCTTGAAGCGGCTTACACTTTACACTCACATAATTGATTTTTAAATGTGTAATCCTATAGACACACTATCTGGTCATTTCCTTACAGACTTAGCAAATCATTAAAAAGCTTAAGCTTTATTGACTCATCAAAAAAACCTTAATGATTTACCCTGATTTCTGAACAGTGTCTTCATCACGAGAATGGGTTGAGTTATTTGACAATGTTGAACCGTCATTCATAACTTTGTTTGATCTCTTTGAACCTAGCTCTTGGAATCTCCAGTCTACTAGGTAGAGTTACCGCCATGATGACTTATCCTAGTCCTTAATCCAATTCCCTTCGGTGATTTTTCAACTGCCTCACTAGATAGGACTTTTGTGAGTGGATCTGATACGTTATCTCTTGACTTTACGTAGCCAATCGTGATAATACCACGAGTGAGTAGTTGTCTAACGGTATTGTGTCTCCTTCGTATGTGACGAGATTTTCTGTTATACATAACGTTTTCTGCCCTTCCTATTGTCACTTGACTATCACAATGTATACTTATAGGTTCCAAAGGTTTGGGGCAAAATGGAATATCTTCCAAGACATTCCTGAGCCATTCAGCTTCTTCATCGGCCTTGTCTAAAGCTATGAATTCGATTCCATTGTAAAACAGGCGATGCACGTTTGTTTGGATGATTTTCAAGACACTGCTCCACCCCCAATTGTAAAAATATATCCACTCGTGGATTTAACTTCAGATGATCCGGTGATCCAATTTGCATCACTATAACCCTCAATCATAGAGGGATATTTGTTATAATGCAAAGCATTGTCTTGGGTATATTTCAGATACCCCAAAACTCGTTTCATTTAAATCCAATGTATTTGATTGGGATTACTTGTAAACCGACTCAGTTTGCTAATAGCACATGTTATATTTGGTTGCGTACAATTCATGATATACATCAAACTTTCTAATACTCTTGCATAGTCCAGTTGTGAGTCACTTTCACCTTCATTCTTTTGAAGTGCATAACTCACGTCAATTGCAGTCTTGGCAATCTTGAAATCCAAATACTTGAACTTGTCAATTATTTTTTCAATGTGGTGAGACTATGATAATGTTAGACCTTGTGGAGTCTTGTGAATTATGATTCCTAAGATCATATCAGCAACTCCTGAGTCTTTTATTTGCTAGCCAGCATTCGCTTAGTAGCATTTATATCTGCCATATCTTTGCTCATTATCAACATGTCATCAACATATAAACAAACAATAATTGTTGAATTTTCACGCGACTTCTTCTCGGCTATTTTGTTATCTTCCTCAATCTTGAGACAAATCACAAGATCTTCCAAATTTATTTATTTGCGCGCGTGCTTTAGATAGTTTTTGAAATCTCTCCACGAAGGAGGCAACGTTTCAATCATTGCAGCCACTTGAAATATTTCATTCACTGCCATACCTTCAGCAATAAAGTCGTGAAAAATAAGTTGAAGCTCTTGAAATTGGGTTCCAATGGTTTTGTTGTCTATCATTTTATAGTCTAGAAACTTGGCAACCACAAACTTTTTTAAGCATGCATCTTCAGTCTTGTACTTCTTCTCAAGTGCGTCCCATTATTCTTTCGAAGTATTCATAGCACTGTATACATTGTACAAGTCATCCTCCAAAATATTTAAGATGTAGCCTTTGCAAAGAAAATCTGCCTGCTTCCATGCCTCAACAATCATAAAATTTCTCATTGTCTGGCATGTCGACGACAGACACTGGAGGGTCTTCACTGGTGAACTTCTGCATACCAAGTGTGGTAAGCCAAAAGAACACCCTTTGCTGCCATCTTTTGATGTTGGCTCCAGAAAATATCCTCGATTTTTTGGCCAGTGGTACAACACTTCGGCTTGACGAGGCTATCGTCGTTGCCACAACAGTCGTAGAATAATTTTCATTATCAATTGTCATTTCTCACTGTCCAGAACAAAAGAGTTCTATTAATGGCAGAAAATAAAACAGTAAACAGTATTGTAGTTAATGATAAACTTTACGTTTAATATACACAACCGAAGTTTTGTATATACTGTTTCATAATAAAATGATAAAATTTTTATGTTCTTCAAATCGTTTCTGAATTTTAATACTCCGATAAAATTTTTATATCTTCAAATCAGAAATAGAAAAAATCGGGCGGAGTAGAAAACCACAAAGGTTTAATCTCCAAATCAGAATATAGATTACAATATATTAATAATTTTCTTAAGATTGTTAGTAATCTGTAATAATATAATATAATATTACGAAATAGTAAATTTCTATAACATAAAATAGAAACAAGAAAAAACAGAAATAGGGAGAAACTGGAGATTATCAAAAACTAGAATCAGTAAATATATTTCGGAATAAAATCGAGCACATTGAATGCACTGTGTGTCCTTAAGAAAATTATTTCCCTCAAGTAACCGAGGTGTTGGAATATTATCCTCCCAGGATAGAACGATTTAACTCACCAGAGTATCGATACTAAAAACGTCGGTGAAACAGCGAACCACTTGAAGGTTGTAAACCACACAATGATTTAATTATGAAGAAGAAGAAGAAGAAGAAGAAGAAGTTTAGAAAATTTCATAAGGAAAGATTCTCAGATCAAGACATATTTATAGTCATTTTCTGTCATTATTTCTGAAAGGTTACAAATTTTTCAGAAATAGCCATAGCTGTTGGAACAGGTGAGAACGATTCCCATGTAAAATATTCCGGAAATAATTGAAAGAAATTTTATCCAAAAAGATTAATCAATCAATCTTTGACCAAATCTGAAGCCAAGCAAGCAACGATGACGGCGCAAGGCTTACTTTCTTTCCAACCCATTTAACACCAAGAGAAGTATTTTCTCAATATAAGCACATTCACTTTTTTTTTCGCCACCAATGAGGGACACTTGCTCTTTCCAAAGCAACACGGAGCTCACTTTCTCTTCACTTTCATTCCTCCATTTCCCATTCACCAATCTTTTAATCCCAACAAATTACCACTTGGGTTTTTTCCTACGGCAAAAGCAAGGTAGGTTACCATCGAACCTTGGTCTTGCTTTAGTACTTCACTGTAAAGCGCTTCACATACATGACCCAGCCTAATAAGCAAAGAACTTGTATTAAGTTGGATTATGATCGAGTGAAATGAAGTGTCAAATACACCAAAACAGATTTAAATTAAATCATTACATCATTTCGTACAGATACATTGTTCTGAACATGGAAGGGGAGCCTTGGCGTAATTGGTAAAGTTGTTATCATGTGACCAGAAAGTCACGGGTTCAAGCCGTGGACACAGCCTCTTGCAGAATTAGAGGATAAAGCTGCGTACAATAGACTTTTGTGCTCCGGCCCTTCCCCGGACCCTATACATAGCGGGAGTCTAGTGCACCGGGCTGCCCTTTTTTAGGTGTTATTTAGGTTAATTCTTCTTCTTGTTTTCATTGTTGTGAATATAAGTGTACAAAGAAAACTGATAAACCGCGCCAAATAGATAATCCGAGTCAAATCGGAAAGAAAACTCAATCATAATTTGGTTTGGTATTGGAAAAAAAACGACTATAATTGGTTTGGTTTGGTTTGGTTTCAACTAAAAAAAAATTAAATCGAAACCAAACCAACCCGACATTACATTTATACAAATTTAAAAAATATTTATTGTAATATAATTTATAAATATTTCTTAAATGTTTCATAGATTTATCTTTAAACACATTATTTCAAGTTTGGACTTAACATTATTGAATGGTCCAATAAGTTTTATAGCCCATAAAAGTAGTAATTCAAATAAACTTCAAATCAATACTAATGCTAACAAAGGAAATTCAATTCAACACTAAAAATGAAAATAGTGTTGTATATCTATTTTTTTAGTTTTGTATTGATTTATAATAAAAATGCATAACTTAGTTTATTTTTTCTTTAGTGTTTAGTTCTGTAAATAATAGTATTAGTTGTACTTATTTTAGCATGACCTATATAGTACTTTAGATTATGTTAATATTTATTATGTCGTATTAGGTAGTAATATTTTCTTTATGGATTTTATTGTCTTTATTATTGAATATTTTAGTACAATGCTATGACTCATCTCATATTATTGTGTTATTTTCTTGAAAAATACATTATATAGTTGTATCCTACTAGAATTAAAGAAATATTTGGAGCACAACTTATATATTTTGTGCTATGGAGACGTACCAAGGAAATAATCCGAAAAGCCGGAAAAATAAACCCAAAAAAAATCGAGATTGAAAAACCCGACTTTGTTGGCTTGGTTAGGTTTATAGATTTAAAAATCTGACAACATTGGTTTGATTTGGTAAATAAAAAATCTCAACCAACCCGACTTATATACACTCTTAGTTGTGAACATGCAAGATGGGCCAAATCAAGATGAAGTAATTGGGCCTGGAGAGGATTTAGAGAAAACTACTCTCTATAACCCCTCAAAATTTTAATAGCTCATGTTTTTCCCTCATTGATACGAAATGGCCCTCTGGCCCAAACATATTATATCTAATAGCACGAAATGTCTATTTAGTATATATTTTGTATAGTGACAGTCTATTTTGTATATATTTTGTATAATGACAGTCTATTGTATATAAATTATATAGTGGTGATCTATTTAATATATTTTTGTATAGTGACAGTCTATTGTATATAAATTGTATAGTGGTGATCTATTTAATATATTTTTGTATAGTGACAGTCTATTTTGTATATATATTTTGTATAGTGACACTTAAAAAATACACTGTCACTCTTACAAAATATATACAAAATAGACTATTACTATATAATGTATATACAATAGACTTGTTATTCCAAACTTAATTTAAGTGCGTTACTATTTTTGTTATTCGATTTTCAGAGCAAAATCTGAATTCACTTTGCATAGTTCTAGGATAAATCTGAAACAACGCCTTAGCATCACTGTATCGGTCGGCGCGATACATAGCACCGATGATAGCATTACACGTGAATACAGTCGACAGTGTTTTTGAGAAAACGGCGTGACGAGCAACGTCAGTTGCGGATTCCAAATCCCCGGCGCGGATGAGAGACTGAACGTTACTGTGAAGGTTAATTAAGTCGGTGGCCGGTCAGTGCCGACGTGGTATCGGGAAGGCGGGAAAGAGGGTCGTCAGGTGAAGGAGATCCCCTCGGGAGTGGATCACGACGGAGAGCGTTGATTGGTGGTTCAATACGGAGGCGGTGCTTGCGACGACGACGTTCGGCATCGGCTTCTTCGGCTGAGAAAAATGCATATGATCGCTTAGGGAGAAGGAAGTTAGGGTTTTGAGGAGGTGGTGGTTGTGGTGTTGGGTGAGGATGAATGGATGGTATGATTTGAATTATGACAGCGGCAGAGAAACGGCGAAGAGAGCGGAGGAGGATGCCATAGAGAGGGGGAAGAGTGGCAGTGGTCTCGGGCTAGCCCTTTAATTAGTTTTGGGATATTAATTGTATGATTTATTTTGTGGCTACCTATTGTCATTAGTTTTTCCCGGATGGCTACACAAATGAATGAAACTGCAGTTATTGGACTATGTGAAATTGCGTTTATTGGACTATGTGTGGGATCCAAGTTGATAAAAGAGATCCCAAAAAATAATAGACAACAAATATATATATATATATATATATATATATATATATATATAAATACTTTATACATAGTCAATATGTACTTTTTAAATATTTGGCTAAGCGCTATAATTATTTTTGGGTGATCGGTAAAATGTGTTGTCGAAAGGCTATTGGACAATTCTAAGAGGAAAATTAAATATAGTTCTCTGTAGTATGAAGAGGTTATGTGAATTGTGAAGAGAATTTTGTGTCCTACTCATCACCATTCCGTCTGGTATCTCATCCTCTTCTTTGCTACTATTTTATTCCTTAGTTTCTCCATTGTAATTTCTCTATTTTAATTTCGTTAAATACAATCAATCTTCCCTGTTGTCGACTATAGAACATTAGATATGGTGAACCTGAAGACTTGTCGTAGTACTAGCACTAAAACAATTCTATCCAATAACTAGGAATACAAGCCCAAAGTTTTTCGAGGAAATTCACCTGTAAACTTGTCATATGTTTTAAAAAAGTAAATAAGAAGCAAATTTTCAATTGCTTACTATATCTTTCCTTATCAAACAGGAGATATTACTATTATGTTTTCTTCTTTTTTCCTTATCAATTGCTTACTATATCTTTCCATATATTGAGACTTTCTAAGTCACTATCTAATAGTCCTGACATTAAGACCCCGTTCGAGTAATGCAAAGATTTTTTTGGTTTCCGCTCAGTGTTTGGATTGGGGTCTAATTGATTCGAATTCGCGCCGCATAAGACCTATAAAAGGAAGAAGAGCTCCCTATCAGAATATTTTCCATACTCATGGTTCAAGCTCGAGACTTTTAATTAAACATGAAAAATACCATACATCCCACCACAACCTTTTGGTAGTGAGAGATTTCGTTTACCATATATGCTCACTGCTTTTACTTTGGGAAAAAAAGTCAACAAGCCAAAAGTTTCGAATGGATAACAACAACCCTGTGAAATATTGTAAGTGGGATTTGGGCAGGATAATGTGCACGTAGATCTTATCTTTATCCCGAATAGTAAAGATATTTTTCCGATAGACCATCGGCTCAAGAAAACGAAAAAATAAAAAAAAATCGGTACTATAAAGAGAAATTATAGGAAAAAGTTTCGAATAGACAAATTTGTCTATAACACGCGTCCTGCAAAGATGAAGATTACTACTCTCTCTACCTCACTTTATGCCTCATTTTATTTGACACTTACTATTTGAGGAGTCAAAGCAAAAAACATTACCACGATTTTCTGGAAAAAAAAAAATTCTAACCATGCTGACTTATTCATAATATTTTGTTTGAAAACACTTGTAGAATTTATGCTCAAAATCACACTGAAAATTAAACATTTTGACCCTTACCTTTCAAATAAAATGTGACAGAGGGAGAACTTTTTGTTCTTAACCAAATGAAAACTGGGAAAGCACCACCAGTAAGTACGGTGCTAGCAATATAGCCGTTCTGTTTGGATAACTTTGAGCTCATTTATCCTTAGTTAACACTTGACAGACTCACTTAACGAAGATTAATAATTCTCATAATTTACGTTTTTCTTGTCGTTGTAATACCGGAACATTAGCTGCAAAAGATATAAAGTAGTAGTAACAGTTCAATTATACGTCTTATGGTTTAGTACATGTATATATAGTTTCATTAATAATCCCTCCTTTTTTGAAAATAAAAAAAGAAAATCTAAGCCATCACCAAAATGAAAAGCAAGAGGTGTTAGAGTAGTAAGGATCTCTAACTTCCCACATTTCAACTACTCTATTAGTATTACAATTGAATACAGGCACTGGAACTGGAACTGGCTCCCCTGCAGGTTTTTCTTCTTTCTTTTCAGGAGGTTTTTCTTCTTTCTTTTCAGGACCAACGCTCACGATCTGAGCAAATCCCACCTTTTTTCTAAGTATGTTCACCAGCTTTACTGGATCTATTCCCTCTCCGATCACTGTCAGCTCATTCTTTTCTACTTCTATACTTACTTTCTCCACCCCTACAATGTTTATTATACATGTTATATTTAAACCGTAAACAATACAAAACAAACAAATAAATAAATAGCGAGCAGTAATAATTTCCTTCTTAAACTTACTAATCTGATAATATATTAATCTAAGAAAAGAAAATCCAATTCTCCTTTTTGGGTAAAGGTTTACTTAAGAACTTCAAGTGCTCCAGTAGATGATGGACTAAGCTATTGATCATAAAGGACGAAATTATGAAGTAAATGCAACGTGTCAATTGCTTAGCGCATTTAGGGATCCGACGGCCAACTGAACTGAAGAGGCCTAGCTTGATACGAGATATGCTATTTCGGTTTGTAATAAATAAATAAATAAAGAAAAAATGGTCAAATATACTCATGTACTTTCGAAAAATATTTAAATATACCCTTTGTTATACTATGAGTCCAAATATACCTCTGTCGCTATACTTTGTGTTCAAATATACCCCTCATTTAAACGGAAGGACACGTGTCATCGTCCCATTCGCCAATTCTAAATATCTCATAATTAATTAAAAAGACTCATACTCATAACCATACCCATTACCCATACCCGAAAAGCAATTTTCTAAACTAATTTTTTTGTAAAAACTGAAAAAAACTGAATTTCTTTTTTACTAAAAACTGGAAAAAAAAAACGAAAATATTTTTTTTTTCAGTTTTTACAAAAAAAGTTGCTTTAAAAAAACTGAAAAATATTTTCTAAAGCAATTTTTTTTGTAAAAACTGGAAAAAAACTAAAAAGCAATTTTCTAAAGCAATGTTTTTGTAAAAACAGGAAAAAAAAAAGATTCAACAAAATATTTTTGTTTTTTTAAAACTAATGCACCTGTAGTCCACTGCTTTAGGAAAGTCTTTTTTTTCAGTTTTTACAAAAAAATATTTTTTAGTTTTTTTAAAGCAATTTTTGTGTAAAAACTGAAAAAACAGATTTTGTAAAATATTTTCATTTTTTTAAAATTAATGCACCTGTAGTCTACTGCTTTAGGAAAGTCATTTTTTTCAGTTTTTACAAAAAATTATTATTCAGCTTTTTTAAAAGCAATATTTTAGTAAAAACTGAAGATTTTTTTTTTTTAGTTTTTAGTAAAAATAATTTCAGTTTTTTCTAGTTTTTTAAAAAACATTGCTTTAGAAATTATTTTTTGGGTATGGGTAATGGGTATGGTTATGGGTATTGTTATGGGTATGGGTCTTTCTAATTAATTAGAAGATATTTAGAATTGGCCAACATGACGATGACACGTGTCCCTCCGTTTAAATGAGGGGTATATTTGAACTCAAAGTATAACGACAAGGTATATTTGGACTCATAGTATAACGAAGGATATATTTACATATTTTTCGAAATTACTTAGGTATATTTGACCCTTTTTTCCATAAATAAATGTGCCTGTCTTAACATCTTAAGAATTTAGATGATCAGCTGGTCACACTCTTGACAATACGAAGCCCATATTACTACTTATTAGTTTTAGCTAACTAAATGCTCAGCATGTACATGAGAAAAGTTTAAGGTTTTACTATGCTTTTGGTGCTAAAGAGCCCAATAATGTTGTTAATTAGTTACCTGATAAAGTTGTTGCAATGGACATGACTTTATTTTTGCATGTAGCAGCTTCTTGAACCAGGAAAGGTACCAAACAACCTAAAACAAACTTCTTCAGACTGGGACGAGGCTGACATCCATTGACAGACACATTAAGAACCACCTTTTGCTGCATTATATTAAGAAAAATAGAAATAACAAATTATCAGTAACTCTACTAATTAAGCTACAACTTTGTTGTGCATGTGTTGGACGCAAACACTATAAATATATAGTACCTTCATCTTCCCTTGTTCCTCAAAACTTCAGTTTTGGACTGTCTTCGAAACTTCAAGGTTGCGAGGCTAAATTAATAGTGTACGTGTTCGACACTTGAAGATGTGTGGTTACAATTAAGTTTTGAGTGATCTAATTCTCCTTATCCTTAAATAGCGTGGAAAAACCTTATACTACTTGTTTTCTAGGAATGTTTAGACAGCCGCCACGACATTACATTAAGGAAGTTGAATGATCGCTGTCTAGTATATTATCAGTTAAATATTCCTAACTAATGTTAATTTGTCTCATTAGCAGGACAATAAAATAGTTGTATGTGAAATTAAAAGAAGCAAAATATTTCTAATATGACACTTCCTAGCTGTAAAGAGCCCCCCACCCCAAATGCTGACTTCTCGTAGTTAATTTGTAAAGTTGGAGTATACTTTTTACCCTCGTGTCCTTTTCTTTCTAAACTTTCTCGTGTACACGACCTTTTCGAGAGTTGATGGTTGTTTGTAGAAGAGATTCTCAGTTTCTCACCATTAATTTTTAATACATTAACATAAAGTATAACTTTGAACCCCCACAAACTTAAGATGACAAAAATGATCATCTTTAATTAGCCCAAATAATAAGTCAAGCAAGTCAAACTATTCAACGTTAGTATCAGTTAGAGTCGAGAGTAGGGACATTCTGACTTAAAGACCAAACTCCCGCACCGTGTCTTGTTCAGAGTTCGAGTCAGTAAACGCTTTGTATTCTTTCAAGTCTTTGACGTTTAATACCCACTGAATTTATTATGTTTGCTTCCTTGAAGTCGTGATAAAACTACAGGCTAGTCATCACTTGTTTTCTTTATTTGCCCTAGTCATCACTTGTGTGGAACTAATTAAATCATTACATCATTTCGTACAGATACATTGTTCTGAACATGGAAGGGGAGCCTTGGCGTAATTGGTAAAGTTGTTATCATGTGACCAGAAAGTCACGGGTTCAAGCCGTGGACACAGCCTCTTGCAGAATTAGAGGATAAAGCTGCGTACAATAGACTTTTGTGCTCCGGCCCTTCCCCGGACCCTATACATAGCGGGAGTCTAGTGCACCGGGCTGCCCTTTTTTAGGTGTTATTTAGGTTAATTCTTCTTCTTGTTTTCATTGTTGTGAATATAAGTGTACAAAGAAAACTGATAAACCGCGCCAAATAGATAATCCGAGTCAAATCGGAAAGAAAACTCAATCATAATTTGGTTTGGTATTGGAAAAAAAACGACTATAATTGGTTTGGTTTGGTTTGGTTTCAACTAAAAAAAAATTAAATCGAAACCAAACCAACCCGACATTACATTTATACAAATTTAAAAAATATTTATTGTAATATAATTTATAAATATTTCTTAAATGTTTCATAGATTTATCTTTAAACACATTATTTCAAGTTTGGACTTAACATTATTGAATGGTCCAATAAGTTTTATAGCCCATAAAAGTAGTAATTCAAATAAACTTCAAATCAATACTAATGCTAACAAAGGAAATTCAATTCAACACTAAAAATGAAAATAGTGTTGTATATCTATTTTTTTAGTTTTGTATTGATTTATAATAAAAATGCATAACTTAGTTTATTTTTTCTTTAGTGTTTAGTTCTGTAAATAATAGTATTAGTTGTACTTATTTTAGCATGACCTATATAGTACTTTAGATTATGTTAATATTTATTATGTCGTATTAGGTAGTAATATTTTCTTTATGGATTTTATTGTCTTTATTATTGAATATTTTAGTACAATGCTATGACTCATCTCATATTATTGTGTTATTTTCTTGAAAAATACATTATATAGTTGTATCCTACTAGAATTAAAGAAATATTTGGAGCACAACTTATATATTTTGTGCTATGGAGACGTACCAAGGAAATAATCCGAAAAGCCGGAAAAATAAACCCAAAAAAAATCGAGATTGAAAAACCCGACTTTGTTGGCTTGGTTAGGTTTATAGATTTAAAAATCTGACAACATTGGTTTGATTTGGTAAATAAAAAATCTCAACCAACCCGACTTATATACACTCTTAGTTGTGAACATGCAAGATGGGCCAAATCAAGATGAAGTAATTGGGCCTGGAGAGGATTTAGAGAAAACTACTCTCTATAACCCCTCAAAATTTTAATAGCTCATGTTTTTCCCTCATTGATACGAAATGGCCCTCTGGCCCAAACATATTATATCTAATAGCACGAAATGTCTATTTAGTATATATTTTGTATAGTGACAGTCTATTTTGTATATATTTTGTATAATGACAGTCTATTGTATATAAATTATATAGTGGTGATCTATTTAATATATTTTTGTATAGTGACAGTCTATTGTATATAAATTGTATAGTGGTGATCTATTTAATATATTTTTGTATAGTGACAGTCTATTTTGTATATATATTTTGTATAGTGACACTTAAAAAATACACTGTCACTCTTACAAAATATATACAAAATAGACTATTACTATATAATGTATATACAATAGACTTGTTATTCCAAACTTAATTTAAGTGCGTTACTATTTTTGTTATTCGATTTTCAGAGCAAAATCTGAATTCACTTTGCATAGTTCTAGGATAAATCTGAAACAACGCCTTAGCATCACTGTATCGGTCGGCGCGATACATAGCACCGATGATAGCATTACACGTGAATACAGTCGACAGTGTTTTTGAGAAAACGGCGTGACGAGCAACGTCAGTTGCGGATTCCAAATCCCCGGCGCGGATGAGAGACTGAACGTTACTGTGAAGGTTAATTAAGTCGGTGGCCGGTCAGTGCCGACGTGGTATCGGGAAGGCGGGAAAGAGGGTCGTCAGGTGAAGGAGATCCCCTCGGGAGTGGATCACGACGGAGAGCGTTGATTGGTGGTTCAATACGGAGGCGGTGCTTGCGACGACGACGTTCGGCATCGGCTTCTTCGGCTAAGAAAAATGCATATGATCGCTTAGGGAGAAGGAAGTTAGGGTTTTGAGGAGGTGGTGGTTGTGGTGTTGGGTGAGGATGAATGGATGGTATGATTTGAATTATGACAGCGGCAGAGAAACGGCGAAGAGAGCGGAGGAGGATGCCATAGAGAGGGGGAAGAGTGGCAGTGGTCTCGGGCTAGCCCTTTAATTAGTTTTGGGATATTAATTGTATGATTTATTTTGTGGCTACCTATTGTCATTAGTTTTTCCCGGATGGCTACACAAATGAATGAAACTGCAGTTATTGGACTATGTGAAATTGCGTTTATTGGACTATGTGTGGGATCCAAGTTGATAAAAGAGATCCCAAAAAATAATAGACAACAAATATATATATATATATATATATATATATATATATATATAAATACTTTATACATAGTCAATATGTACTTTTTAAATATTTGGCTAAGCGCTATAATTATTTTTGGGTGATCGGTAAAATGTGTTGTCGAAAGGCTATTGGACAATTCTAAGAGGAAAATTAAATATAGTTCTCTGTAGTATGAAGAGGTTATGTGAATTGTGAAGAGAATTTTGTGTCCTACTCATCACCATTCCGTCTGGTATCTCATCCTCTTCTTTGCTACTATTTTATTCCTTAGTTTCTCCATTGTAATTTCTCTATTTTAATTTCGTTAAATACAATCAATCTTCCCTGTTGTCGACTATAGAACATTAGATATGGTGAACCTGAAGACTTGTCGTAGTACTAGCACTAAAACAATTCTATCCAATAACTAGGAATACAAGCCCAAAGTTTTTCGAGGAAATTCACCTGTAAACTTGTCATATGTTTTAAAAAAGTAAATAAGAAGCAAATTTTCAATTGCTTACTATATCTTTCCTTATCAAACAGGAGATATTACTATTATGTTTTCTTCTTTTTTCCTTATCAATTGCTTACTATATCTTTCCATATATTGAGACTTTCTAAGTCACTATCTAATAGTCCTGACATTAAGACCCCGTTCGAGTAATGCAAAGATTTTTTTGGTTTCCGCTCAGTGTTTGGATTGGGGTCTAATTGATTCGAATTCGCGCCGCATAAGACCTATAAAAGGAAGAAGAGCTCCCTATCAGAATATTTTCCATACTCATGGTTCAAGCTCGAGACTTTTAATTAAACATGAAAAATACCATACATCCCACCACAACCTTTTGGTAGTGAGAGATTTCGTTTACCATATATGCTCACTGCTTTTACTTTGGGAAAAAAAGTCAACAAGCCAAAAGTTTCGAATGGATAACAACAACCCTGTGAAATATTGTAAGTGGGATTTGGGCAGGATAATGTGCACGTAGATCTTATCTTTATCCCGAATAGTAAAGATATTTTTCCGATAGACCATCGGCTCAAGAAAACGAAAAAATAAAAAAAAATCGGTACTATAAAGAGAAATTATAGGAAAAAGTTTCGAATAGACAAATTTGTCTATAACACGCGTCCTGCAAAGATGAAGATTACTACTCTCTCTACCTCACTTTATGCCTCATTTTATTTGACACTTACTATTTGAGGAGTCAAAGCAAAAAACATTACCACGATTTTCTGGAAAAAAAAAAATTCTAACCATGCTGACTTATTCATAATATTTTGTTTGAAAACACTTGTAGAATTTATGCTCAAAATCACACTGAAAATTAAACATTTTGACCCTTACCTTTCAAATAAAATGTGACAGAGGGAGAACTTTTTGTTCTTAACCAAATGAAAACTGGGAAAGCACCACCAGTAAGTACGGTGCTAGCAATATAGCCGTTCTGTTTGGATAACTTTGAGCTCATTTATCCTTAGTTAACACTTGACAGACTCACTTAACGAAGATTAATAATTCTCATAATTTACGTTTTTCTTGTCGTTGTAATACCGGAACATTAGCTGCAAAAGATATAAAGTAGTAGTAACAGTTCAATTATACGTCTTATGGTTTAGTACATGTATATATAGTTTCATTAATAATCCCTCCTTTTTTGAAAATAAAAAAAGAAAATCTAAGCCATCACCAAAATGAAAAGCAAGAGGTGTTAGAGTAGTAAGGATCTCTAACTTCCCACATTTCAACTACTCTATTAGTATTACAATTGAATACAGGCACTGGAACTGGAACTGGCTCCCCTGCAGGTTTTTCTTCTTTCTTTTCAGGAGGTTTTTCTTCTTTCTTTTCAGGACCAACGCTCACGATCTGAGCAAATCCCACCTTTTTTCTAAGTATGTTCACCAGCTTTACTGGATCTATTCCCTCTCCGATCACTGTCAGCTCATTCTTTTCTACTTCTATACTTACTTTCTCCACCCCTACAATGTTTATTATACATGTTATATTTAAACCGTAAACAATACAAAACAAACAAATAAATAAATAGCGAGCAGTAATAATTTCCTTCTTAAACTTACTAATCTGATAATATATTAATCTAAGAAAAGAAAATCCAATTCTCCTTTTTGGGTAAAGGTTTACTTAAGAACTTCAAGTGCTCCAGTAGATGATGGACTAAGCTATTGATCATAAAGGACGAAATTATGAAGTAAATGCAACGTGTCAATTGCTTAGCGCATTTAGGGATCCGACGGCCAACTGAACTGAAGAGGCCTAGCTTGATACGAGATATGCTATTTCGGTTTGTAATAAATAAATAAATAAAGAAAAAATGGTCAAATATACTCATGTACTTTCGAAAAATATTTAAATATACCCTTTGTTATACTATGAGTCCAAATATACCTCTGTCGCTATACTTTGTGTTCAAATATACCCCTCATTTAAACGGAAGGACACGTGTCATCGTCCCATTCGCCAATTCTAAATATCTCATAATTAATTAAAAAGACTCATACTCATAACCATACCCATTACCCATACCCGAAAAGCAATTTTCTAAACTAATTTTTTTGTAAAAACTGAAAAAAACTGAATTTCTTTTTTACTAAAAACTGGAAAAAAAAAACGAAAATATTTTTTTTTTCAGTTTTTACAAAAAAAGTTGCTTTAAAAAAACTGAAAAATATTTTCTAAAGCAATTTTTTTTGTAAAAACTGGAAAAAAACTAAAAAGCAATTTTCTAAAGCAATGTTTTTGTAAAAACAGGAAAAAAAAAAGATTCAACAAAATATTTTTGTTTTTTTAAAACTAATGCACCTGTAGTCCACTGCTTTAGGAAAGTCTTTTTTTTCAGTTTTTACAAAAAAATATTTTTTAGTTTTTTTAAAGCAATTTTTGTGTAAAAACTGAAAAAACAGATTTTGTAAAATATTTTCATTTTTTTAAAATTAATGCACCTGTAGTCTACTGCTTTAGGAAAGTCATTTTTTTCAGTTTTTACAAAAAATTATTATTCAGCTTTTTTAAAAGCAATATTTTAGTAAAAACTGAAGATTTTTTTTTTTTAGTTTTTAGTAAAAATAATTTCAGTTTTTTCTAGTTTTTTAAAAAACATTGCTTTAGAAATTATTTTTTGGGTATGGGTAATGGGTATGGTTATGGGTATTGTTATGGGTATGGGTCTTTCTAATTAATTAGAAGATATTTAGAATTGGCCAACATGACGATGACACGTGTCCCTCCGTTTAAATGAGGGGTATATTTGAACTCAAAGTATAACGACAAGGTATATTTGGACTCATAGTATAACGAAGGATATATTTACATATTTTTCGAAATTACTTAGGTATATTTGACCCTTTTTTCCATAAATAAATGTGCCTGTCTTAACATCTTAAGAATTTAGATGATCAGCTGGTCACACTCTTGACAATACGAAGCCCATATTACTACTTATTAGTTTTAGCTAACTAAATGCTCAGCATGTACATGAGAAAAGTTTAAGGTTTTACTATGCTTTTGGTGCTAAAGAGCCCAATAATGTTGTTAATTAGTTACCTGATAAAGTTGTTGCAATGGACATGACTTTATTTTTGCATGTAGCAGCTTCTTGAACCAGGAAAGGTACCAAACAACCTAAAACAAACTTCTTCAGACTGGGACGAGGCTGACATCCATTGACAGACACATTAAGAACCACCTTTTGCTGCATTATATTAAGAAAAATAGAAATAACAAATTATCAGTAACTCTACTAATTAAGCTACAACTTTGTTGTGCATGTGTTGGACGCAAACACTATAAATATATAGTACCTTCATCTTCCCTTGTTCCTCAAAACTTCAGTTTTGGACTGTCTTCGAAACTTCAAGGTTGCGAGGCTAAATTAATAGTGTACGTGTTCGACACTTGAAGATGTGTGGTTACAATTAAGTTTTGAGTGATCTAATTCTCCTTATCCTTAAATAGCGTGGAAAAACCTTATACTACTTGTTTTCTAGGAATGTTTAGACAGCCGCCACGACATTACATTAAGGAAGTTGAATGATCGCTGTCTAGTATATTATCAGTTAAATATTCCTAACTAATGTTAATTTGTCTCATTAGCAGGACAATAAAATAGTTGTATGTGAAATTAAAAGAAGCAAAATATTTCTAATATGACACTTCCTAGCTGTAAAGAGCCCCCCACCCCAAATGCTGACTTCTCGTAGTTAATTTGTAAAGTTGGAGTATACTTTTTACCCTCGTGTCCTTTTCTTTCTAAACTTTCTCGTGTACACGACCTTTTCGAGAGTTGATGGTTGTTTGTAGAAGAGATTCTCAGTTTCTCACCATTAATTTTTAATACATTAACATAAAGTATAACTTTGAACCCCCACAAACTTAAGATGACAAAAATGATCATCTTTAATTAGCCCAAATAATAAGTCAAGCAAGTCAAACTATTCAACGTTAGTATCAGTTAGAGTCGAGAGTAGGGACATTCTGACTTAAAGACCAAACTCCCGCACCGTGTCTTGTTCAGAGTTCGAGTCAGTAAACGCTTTGTATTCTTTCAAGTCTTTGACGTTTAATACCCACTGAATTTATTATGTTTGCTTCCTTGAAGTCGTGATAAAACTACAGGCTAGTCATCACTTGTTTTCTTTATTTGCCCTAGTCATCACTTGTGTGGAACATAAATACTACTCCTTCCTTAACAATTTAGGTGGCGCAGTTCTAATTCTGAGAGTTAAACAAGTTTTTCTTTAACCACAAATTTTTTGTCTTTTGGATATATTTCAAATTGTTTATTATTGTAACATATAATATTTTTTATGTAGTTTCCAAATATATAGATTTTGTTTCATAAAACTTTAAAAAAATTATGTCTAAATTCACGATTTAAATTAAGAAGTTTAAATATCAAAATTCGACATCCGCCAGATAAATCGGGACTAATTAGAACTGACAACCAACATGTTTGACTTCTTCAAGTTTGAAATTTAATTACTAGCAAAAGCTTTAGGCCGAATATATACTGTATCTAATTACCCGTAATACTCAAAGTTCGACTTCATTCTGTTTTCCAAGTGGAAACGGACAAAAATAAAGTGGAATGTTGTACGTGCAAATGGATTAGAACAAGCATAATAGGTGAAAAAAAGAAAAGAACTTGCATAATAAATATGGATTATTGCAAAGCAAATTACCTCTAATTTCCAAAGGCTCATACAAGAAAATAGATTGAAAACAGATATAGTATTCCCCCACCCCCATATTGGTCATTTCATATTTCGCTAGAGTAACAATTTGCTGTCTTCAATTGTGACACGAATTATCTAAGCCATTTCTGACAATATAAAAGGATTGCTAGAGAATCGATTTAACAGAACCAATCGTATTGACATTTCAAAAATGTTGTATTGAAATACCAGTTAGCTGTAAAATCTTGTTTTTGTATGATACTTCAATTAACACGGGGGTTTTCCTATGGCAAAGGCCAAGATTACCATCAAACCTTGGTCTAGCTCTGGTACTTTCAACGTATATTTTTCAAGCACTTCACATACGCGATCAACCTAATACGCAACGAACTTGTATTGAGCTGGACTATCTAGATGTTATGAGAAATGAAGTGTCAAAATACACCAAGTAAAACAGAGAAATTAGATGCTCATTAAATCGTTCCGTACAGACAAACAAGCACAATATGAGTATCCATCACATGAAAATAGAGATAAGAACAGCAAATCTAAAATTCCCACGATTTCCCAATCACTAGTTCTCAAGTATGTACTCGAACCAGCAAGGTATCCTGTGATGTACATAGGATAGAAACAAGAGTCCAAACGAGTTGGAAAAACAAGCAAAACATTACCAGCGAGCTGGTGGAGTCAGTTTATTTTCGAACATCCACTGAGGATGACTCAAGACACATAGAAATGGAAACTACATACCATGGAAATATTAGAGAGCTCAAACGAATTCTGTTACCAATTCAGGGAGAAACATCAGCACATGCTTTCATATATCGTTTCCAGCCAAGCTACTCACAGGATCTAGAACATGAGGAATCTTTGCCGGATTCAAACACTTCCACAACCTCAAACGCTATAGATATATAGAAGAAAAAAAAGGCAAGGAGAGAGGGCATGCAGCGGCGTATGGGTTCCAAGGGCTTCTTTTATCGTGCTGTGGAACAGCATCACTCCAACGCTATCAATCCTCAATCAATGTTAATTTGGAAGAGTCATAACAACAACAGGCTCACACCAAAGGCAGCTAAGAGATGGCCGGCATCAAGAAACACTTGGGAAGGATAACCGGTCTCGCAGTGTGTCAAAAATTGATGAAGCTGCTGCATTTTGAGCAAAAGTCTGCTTCAACCTCCCAAGTAATTCATTATCTTTAGCCTGAGAAGCAGCATCGGCAGCTTCCTTGGCCATTCCAATTCGGGCATAAGCCTGTTAATGAATTCACAGATCCCATAAGCAAGAAAAATCACTTTAATTGATGCAGCAAATGCATCTTTACTGTTGATTATGTAACCCAACATCTTTTCACCCTCATCATCAATTCATTCTCCTCTCTTCCTTTTTCATGGAAGAACTGGGTGTTGAGGTGGGAAATGCATTTATGACACTACATGCACTCAAATCAACCAGGTGGTCTATGTTAAAGAGTGAATGGAGTAATCATTCTCTCTTCATTATCGCTACCGCCCTGTTGATTGAAATAAGCTCACGCAACTCCCTATGTTTTAAAAAACAATGCATATCTTGGTAAACCCATTCTGATATCTGAATCTGTCTCATACTAGCTTTTTGCAACGATCAGACAAAAGTACTTCCTTTTATATTAGTCGAAACATCTGTTGGTTTCGACTTCAAAACTCAGCCGATAATGACCAAATGTGGGTAAAGTTCAAAACTCAAACTTAAACTACGTGAGACTATGTGATATGTTTAACATGTCTATAGACCAAATGTAGGAAATCTCAGAACATATAAAATATTACCTCTGCTCTTTCGCGAGGATCAGTCAGCTTTGGTATGTACTTTAGCGCTTCACCTTTCTCATCTGCATCAACACATGCCTCGACAAATGGGCGGTAACCTAGAAGAGAAAAAAGAGAAAAAGGGATGACTATAAGAGATCCATTACCCTTCATTAGCATGTAATATATGGTCACAAAGGACTACTTGGAATGCTATCTACAAACATGTCCACGGTGCCCCTTTCACTGGCAGTCACAAGAAGCAGAAATACATTTCACATGGCTACAAGAGAAGAGAGCTAGTTCAACATGGCTACAACAAACCTAGTTTAACCAAGAAACATGATCAACCAAGCAATTAAGTGTAGTTAATTACAGAAATTAACTTATTCAGCCTCAAGAACTAAGCTAGCCAAGCCTGTAGCTATTACATTAGGTATGGTCATGGAGGGCACTCTACAGAAGAGGATCTTCCAGAAACAACCTCTCTACCGTCATAAGGTAGGGGTAAGGTCTGCGTACAGTTTACCTTCCCCCACTTGTGGGATTTCACTGGGTTTGTTGTTGTTATGGTCATGGAGGGCACTGCCATAAAGGAGGGGTTAATACTTAAAAAGAAAAAAAATTGAAGATATCAAAAAGAGCAGCAGTACATACAGCAGTCATATAGGGATAAGCCACCTCTGCAGATGCCTTATGGTGTATAGTGAACCTCTATTAATGTGTAGGGCACAATTGCAGAAACTCCCAGATCAGGTGACATAACGTACATATGACATTTTCTAATTCAAGTGTGAACTTTCAACCTAATTTCCTGCTCCTTGAAATGTAAAACCATTGTAAACCTATTTGAATTAAACTATCAATTTCCTAAATACAATTTATCACAACAATAAAGAGAAGATAAGTTAAAATTAATAATATCTCGATTATAATACAAATACCACAGTGAAAATGCATATAGAAATATTTAATTGAAATAATAGGGAAAGTCACAGACTCACAGATCCCTTCCTGTTAAGCTACTGAGGAAACTTACCAATTGGTGGCCTTTTCTCCTTTGAAAACTTCTCCAAGGCATCCCAATCCCTAATAGTTGCCAGAGCAAAAACTTTGAGCCAATACCATCGCTTTTCCGAAACCTGAATCATCCAAGAAAATTATAATCAAGGGCACTTTAAATTGAATAAAGCCAAAAGTTTAACCCACATGTACTTAAAAAGAGGGTACAGAAATCACTAATAAAAGAGAGAATAGAAATATATCGTCACTGTGAGCCAAACGAGAAGGTAGAGACCTTAAATTCTGTTTTGACTTTTGCGGCAGCACGATGGTTCCCCAGCACAATGCATGTACGAATTGTATCACTTATACTTGAATCCACAAAGATGGCCTGTTTTGTAGTCACCTCCAACTCATGTTGCATCCTGTATCCGTATATGAGTAATAAGACGAGCAAACGACATTTAAAGAGAAGTTAAGCAGAAATAAACAGTAACAAGAGAGAGAGAAGAGAGGGAGGGAGATGCATTCTGAGTTCACATTTTTGGGCAAGTAACCTGTTAGATTTGTTCGCACTTTTTACAAAATTTTATAAGAGTACCCATAAATATCACATAAACTGAAAAGGTTGCAGAAAGAAAAAGCTATTCTGGAAGTGTGTCGCTCTAATTTTCAAAGAGCATCATTGCAACTACAAAACATATCATGGCCCATAAACAAACATTTATTTCTTGCTGAGGAGTGGTTGACGAAACTCAGAACTTAAATGACTTGGTTATTCTATAAAAGCCTGGACTACTATCCTTGGCTGCAAAAACAAAAAATTTAAAAAAAAAAAGGATAGACTTTAGGCGGTGGTTCTCGCTTAATGAGACTTGGAAGGATGTATATCATCTTCTGATCTATTGCGAAGTCACCTCTAAACTCAGATATTTATGTAGAATTCCAGAGCCACCATTCTGGTACCTTGACATAAACTAGATGTAAGTTCTACAAATTTATGCAGAAAAACTCATCCCTCAAATAGAAATTTATGGGAAGAAAGCACTAAAGATAACCTCGGGAAGTCATGATACACCCCATCTAAGAAAAGTAGGGATCAATTGAGTACATAAGAGACGAGGCACATATATAGTGGATAATATAAAAGATAAGAATGTTATTTGACTCGTTGTAGTAACCATTCTGAAACTATCATCTAATTTTAGCATTGCATGTTTTGATTGCAACTAGCGCACTTGACAAATATAATAGAAAAGGGCTTTTCTCATTGATTTAGAATTTTATCAGGAGCCTACATATAAATCATAATGCACACTCAGCATCACTCTCAGCAGAAGAAAATGGACCATCAACTCAAGACAATAAGCAGGAAGTGAAATGGAAAAGCTAGAGCAAACAAAAGAAATAAATGAAGAGAGCTCCAATGAAAATAATGACTTGATAACTAAGACGAAAGGCAAAGGCACCTTAACAATTTTGCATGCTCTTCAGCAGCTTTTGATTCAAAAACATACTCCTTTGTTTCTGCAAAAAGGTGCTGGGACTTCTCAATGAGTTTTATTCTTGGACCATGAAGTGGAGATCCTTTGCTAGCCATTGGATTTTTAGACAATTCCCATGATTCTTTCCATAATAGGAAAGCTACATCCTACAAGATTGAAACTTTGTCACATAAAGAAAGTTGAATAGAAAAGTGGAGAATCACCATGAACTGTAAAATATTAGCATTTAGCAGCAAATTTTTCATGTCTTGCAAATTAAGCTAAAAACAAGATCTTACAGAAGGACTACAGAGCGATTACGACAGGCTTCCAAAAGTAGGATCAGATTCACATCGACACACAATGTAGTTCTATCCCAGAAGGCAAATTGAAATATTGTTAGTTCCTTGAATATTCTTTTACCAAATTCCATCTACTTATAAATATAAATGGAGGGATAAGAGCGACAATATGTGCTAAAGAACATAAGTAAGATGACATGCTAGACATCAAAATTATTTCCTTCTATTTATTAATGAAACAGTACAAGGAAAACTAAAATAAGGGAGAAATCCAAAAAAGATCAACATATAAAAAAACTAATCACTTCATTTACACAAAACTTCCAATCGAACAGCAAAACAGTCAAACACATATTAAATATCACTAGGATGAGATTCAATATGGGATACAGAATTCTACATTTCTAAGTATAAGTTGTAGTCTCACACAAACCAACCTGAAGTTGTCCAGTAGATAGGAAAAAGTCCTTCAGAAATTCGTGCTTGTAATGCCTTGAGATTGGGAAAAAGAAACAAAATTCAGCAGGCTAAACAAACTACTCTTGAAGTGATTAAGAAATTAAAAGTTTCCATACCGTGCATAATTAACAAACAAATCACGAGCTAGAGGTCTGGCCTGTATTGTCCCGAAGAACTCCAAAGCTGGTCTCTGGAAAGCAAAAGCACGAGGTTATTAATAACGATTGATAACAACTGAACTAACTAGGCATTTTAGAAAAAACAACGTTCAGGTATATATTTCACAAGAAAGTCCACTTGAGACATCTTTATATACCTTCTGCCAGATATGGAAAAGGACAAGATAAACCAGATCAGTATCACCACTTTCAGTAGCCTTCATCAGAGCAGTATCTTCTTGTCCAATGCTTAGCAATAGAGGAACCTAAGGGATAACATAGTACACCATAAGCTAACTTAAGCTAACCATGTTGTAGAAATCCAATTAACAGATGAAAAGCCAGCCAAGAACAAAGAAGTCTTCCTCAGATGACAACTTTTGTCATTGGGGGATAAGGAAGTACTAGGCTCCACCAGAAGAAAGAGGATATTAGCGGGAAGACAAAGAGCATCAAAAAAATTAAAGAACCTGCTTAGATGAACGTGGCTCATGTTCAACAAGCATGGCAGCTAACTTTCGACGACCATTCTTATCCGCATGAGCAGCAACTGCAGCATAAGAGATCCCCTTGCATATTTTCAGCTGACATACCAAAAATTTACATGAGAGTTTGCACTACAATAATGGATGTTGGACATCTTGTTCAAAACACAAACCTTATCAAGTAACATTTCTAGAAGAGTGGCATCAGGGATTGCCGCCGATGCTGTGATCTTTGTACTTGTCCAATGCATGACTACAACTTCCTATACACAAAGTACAAACAGAATAATATAAGCTAACATTTTGATAAGGAAAACAATATAAGCTAACATGCAAAAGCTTCAGAATCAATCCGGATACATCAACTCTTCCCCCTTTGACTTTTGGAAGTTCACTTTGAGTCTGTCTTTTTTATTCAAAGCTACCAAGTTTGGGGAAAATCCCTCTTAAAATTCAATAAAATTGAGGGAAGACAGTACATTAGACACAATGAACATTTTAATGACAGATTGACCTCTTATATGGTATCCGAAGAACAAGCAACATGTCACATAAACTGATATGTTTTTTTCCGATAAGCGCATAACATTTCATGAGCAACTCATGTCTGAACTCCATTATAGAAGTAGTAATGACGTGCGGATGTATATTCTTAATTGGACCACATCTAAAAGAAGGAAGTTTGTTAGAGATAAAAAAAATTCAAAAACAGCATACCTGATTCATGCCAAGATATTCTGATATTTGTAGCGCAAGAAGGTGGCGATGAGCATTAATAAGACGAGCAATCAGAACAGCAGGCGTAAGCAACTGCCAGGAAAAATGTCAGAAATTGATTCAGACAGAGAGTCTAGAGTGACTTAGGCACAATTCCACTTAAAAACCAGCGAGTATGGAGTACCTTATACTGCTGAATACTGAGAGGAATTCCAATATCTGGGTAACGTACAGCATTTAGGACTCGTAAGGTTTTGCACATCTCTTGAATGTGGTCCCGTTGAAAATGGCTGCCAAAGCCAACTGGATATCATTAACAAGAGAAGAAATCAGAATAGAAATGATCTCTTGATAAAATCGACTTTCCAGCAGCTACACAAATGATAGGCGAACGTCTATATATAAACAAATAATCAAGGCCCATTGTCCCATTAGTTTGATCCATTTTGACATAGTGCTTATTCAGCATTCAAGTTGCGGACAAAGCAAAGTTCTGGCACTTCCTCGTGATAACAAATTATTTGAGAAGTGACCTCTGGTTTAGTGATTGGTCTTAAAGTAGGCAAGTGCATAATTAAAGCCCCAATTCTCCTCCCCTTCCCCTCCAGACCCTTGACCCTTCATCTCTTGTACTCAAAGGAAGAAAAAGATGGAAAATCCCCAAAAAGAAAAAGAAAAAAAAAACACAAACAAACAAATCCCTTTCCTTACTTACGTCCTCTCCACACTTGGGATCACATTCTAGTCCTTAAGCTTCATTGAGGACTTTGTACTGATAAAGTATCAAACATGGACCCAATTGTGGCATCCTTGTTCTGGCAAGTACCCAAACAGAAACATATTGTTGCTTTTTCAACAATCCCATGACAGATGGAGCACAATCCCCACATCATCGCATTAACAAACAGAATATAGATTGCTGGTATTTACGTTTCCCCCTTATCTAGCCCATGATACAAAAACCCGAAGTAACAAGTGAGATGGTATCAAGCAGCACGTATTGATGAAATGTTGTTTATGATATAACACAAACCCAGTTTATAACTGCCAAAATATCATCTATCTTCAAGAAACCAACAACCTCTAGATCAGATGCATATTTTTTCTCAAAGGAACAATCAATAGTTTATGTAGACATTTTTTCCTTTTACTAGTGTCTCTCTGGGTATAGGTTACAGAAAACACAGCATTACCAGGTTAATATAACTTGGAAGTTTCCACCATAGCTTGTTTATCAAAAACGTTTCCATCACCGCTTAACTTGTTTCATGAATAACAGCAAGAAAGTAAATTGTCAGAGCGAAGAAATGCCTTATCCTTTGATTCCTCTCATAGTCAAGGAACCATACATTAATATCAACTGAATACCACAGCTGCAATTGTGGCAAAGCAGGCACAGCAAGCACTGCGTCCTCTAAAGGAATTTAGACAAGGAAAGAGCCTATATTTCTACACGAACAAAGAAGCAGTTCGTTTTGCCACTCCCCTCATCATATGAAACCAGCATTACATATATACAGCATTAGAATTTGCATATGTACCCACACCAGAGGCAAAAAGTAAAATGGAACTTTTCTTTTTCTGAGGAAGTAGTAAAATAGAAATTATATTATCAAAAATATCATCTCTACAACTAAGCCAACAGACCAACCTGCAAAAGGCTTGTCCGTAGTTTGCTGCTCTTAAAAGCGTCCGTTGCTGTGAAACATCAAACTCATGACCTGCTGCATCAATACATGCTTCAACAGCCTCGGGCAACGAAGACCGTATCAGCCTCAGATTCTCATCAGCCTGGTGAATGATTAGGTGATTAAAATTTTCCCAGAAGCTGAACTTCAAAACAATTTTTCTCTACTATTAGCTGTCACAAGACTAGTTTTTGTTAAGTTATTGTGTCTTGTAACTATTTTACTCAGCACAATCTTTGTGCTAAAGACTACTTCAATACAACAACAACAACAAACCCAGTGAGAATCCCACAAGTGGGGTCTGGGGAAGGTAGGATGTATGCAGACCTTACCCCTACCTTTGTGAAGGTAGAGAGATGTTTCCGATAGATGCTCAGCACAACTAAAGGCTACTTCATTAATATATTAAAATTTGCTACCTTCTTCACAAAAAAAAAAAACAATTCTTCTCTAGCATGTAAACTCAAGCATGGGCATCTGACATAAAAAGTTGAAACAATAGTGTCCCATAGAAGAAAAGACTAAAAGGAAGAGCCTTAGAAACTGATTCAAGAGAAAGAGGACATGCCAAAGGTTATGTTTAACATTCCTCTTAAGTTCAAGTTTCTCTTTCTCTCAGCCTTCAACTTCCACCAGAAAAAACAGTTCACTAGCAAAAGCATTCATCGAACTGAGGAAAAACATTGGAATGATGAGAAATTCAAGGTTTAAATTCCAATTTACTGGCTTACATAATATGAACCTTTACATAAAAGATAAAACAACAGAAACTGATGTTTACACAGTGTATCCCTTTTTTCAGGGAAAAAGGCCGAGAGAAAAAAAGAAGCTTTTCTGAACATCAATGACACAAGCACAAGTGTGTACACATAAGTTCTCAACCCATTTTGTGATGAATAGATCAATCTTCATCCAGCAGTAGATGGATGATCTCCCAGTCTAGAATACCTAAGATGATCCCATGAAAGGTAGATATCCCTCATTCCATCGTCCCTAGTCAGACCTCTTCCTTTCTACTACACTAAAAAGAATGTACAAAGTGCCATGTAGACCAAAGGATGTGAGTCATTTGACATCTAGTCACTTACCAAAAAATTTAAAAGAAAACTGGTATGTTGTCTTTAATAATTCACATATCTGAATGATCATTACATACCACTGCCTTTTGATGGCTGCAAGCACTGCTGGTTGAATTTACAAGGTTTTAGTCCAGAGTGGAGGCAACAAAACTTAATTAACAGAAAAAATAGCATTCATGCAACATCCTTGCACTTTAATAAAGAGCAGAGATGGAGAAGCAAGAACCCATCAATTCTCAATACTAGTGCATACCAGGTCTTAGAACAAATGACAGACCTTTATTATTGGAATTCAGCAAAGATAAAGAAAAGACTTTAACATCACAGTTGTTGCAATTACTCAAGAAATCTAAATGTGAGCTTATTTAAGTGCAAGGCCAAACTTATTTTTCCTCATTATAGATTATCTACTTCAATATCTGTATCAAAAGTTAGCTGACATGTAACCTGAGTTTTGAATCATTTACATTCATGTCACAGGAACCTAGAATGTGTTTGGTATTAGGTTAATGTTTTCTATGAAAAATATGTCAATTGAAAATGTTACTCAAAAACACTGCTTTATGTCATTGTATGATATTGGGTTAAGAATATAGAAGGAGGTAATTGTAGTAAAGAATGTGGGAAATGATGTAGCATGGCAGAGTATTTATAGTAGGAATTGATATGCTTGTAGAGAGAATTGACTTTATCCAAAAGACGTTAAGGATTTTTCATTGTTTCTGCTATCCTCGTCAAACAGGGTTATCAATTACAATGTCCTAAGGGTATGCATCCCAGGGTACATATGCAGGTATGGAAACAAGTCTGGATGCAGAAGTAGATACATATTTGTTAGAAGAGGTAAATATGTGCACAAATGGACAAGTCTAATGATGCTCATTTTATGGAAATATTTCGAGATTGAAATAGGCAGTTGGGTCCTCGTCATTTCATAGAGTAAATACCAAAAGATATAGCCTACCTTGGCACTCCGCCTGTCAAAATGATCTAAGGCATCATAAAGCAAAGCAGCTGGTAGTGTGCTACCAATCTGAAATATGGAGACAGTTGAATCTGGAACACGATGAAGAAATTCCATGCTCATGTTGGAGAGTATTCTAACCCCGTCACATTCAGGGATAAGGAGAACTGGTTCATCATAAAAATAGCTGACAGGATCTCCAGGACCCACCATTAGAAGCTTATCATCCCAGTAGAGTAGTACACTGTCCAATCCACACCATGCTAGCTGCTCAGGGGGTAGGGCTGACTAGAAATACAAAAGCAGTAGCATGGTAAGCAAAGATTCACTGTTTTGTTTTTTGGATAAGTTGGTAAAGAAATATTCATCGATCCAGATGAACTAAAAATTCCAAAAGATGAAAATAAAGGGTGGCACACACATGTGATATAAAATCCAACTAAAATAGCCAGAAATCATTTTTTACATGTGAAAAGCAACAAATCAGATCTAACTGATGCTCAAACAAGTTATATGTGCATGGTAACTTGCTTGAATTATTCTATCTAACAATAATGTGGTAAGACATCACGAAAAATCATTCTAGTTAGCCACTTAACATAATACAGAGCAAGTAGAATTTACTTAAAAGAATGCAGAAATGGCAAGTTAGAGCATTGGGAATGAAATAACCTTCTCAAAAGTATAGTCGAAAATAGTGCTGGAGAAGTCTGTAGAGATAACAAGAAGCCTGTCATCATGTGTAAAAGCTGCCAAAAGCTTCCCATTCTGAGAAACCACCATTTTCTGTAGAGGCCCAATTCCAAGCCCAACTTGCTGAACACCATCCTCTTCCACTAGCAACACGTGATCAGCAACACCCATCAGTACCTCCACATTCCCAGACATAGTATACTGCGGCTCGATCACAGCCGTACATAACGGAAAATCCTCCAAACCAGTATCCGCCAATTTGATTGGTTTCGGGTTGTTGAAATCGGGTATGCAGTAAACCTGAAACGCCTCGTTAATACAAACGACACCGTTTCCCCAGAAGATGCATTCAACTACGCTATGAGTAAAACAGTCAGCGCCTAATGTGAGCTGAGAATTCGGTTCAATAGGCTCGGCGTGGATATTGTAACGGTAAATGGTGCCGTCCTGAGTGATGCAAACTAGGGTTTGATCGTCAGTCCATGACATGCCAATGAGTCGGCCGCCGGGATTCTTCCAGACAGTTTCGGAGATCTGAACGCCGGCAGAATTGAAGATACGGAGCTTCCGAAGGGCGGATTCGGCGTAGAGTTGGACGATCTTAGCGTCGTCACGGATGACAGCGATTGGACCGCCGAAAGGAGCGCAGGCGACTTTGTTGCGCGTGAGGTCCACGTGCTTCCATTGCATCTGGTAAAGTTCTGGTTTCCGGTAGTAGCGATTGTGGAGGAGCTGCCATTCTGCGGCCACTGTGACTGCCGCCATTGGGAGATTGGAAGCTAAAGTTTAACTTCTGATCAAAGATATCGTCAGATCAGAAACATTACTGAAAAAATGTTTTAGCAGCAGGTCGGGTCGGGTCGGGGCAGCTCCGCTCCATGTTTACCTTTTATTATTTTTTATTTCTTTTTCTTTTTTTGTCAACTGCCGCATGTTTTCTTTGTTTTGTCGTTTTTTTTAGAGCTATTATTCCTTTTCTGTATTTTAAATTCTTTTTGGGTGGAAGTGGCCAATGAATAATTGAGAGTGGAAGATAGAAAATGGAAGAGTTTTATGTTGAATTAAATTAAAGCAATACAAAACGGTCAATATGCTCCTATATTGTTCGAAATTGAGTAACTTTATTTTCCGTCAATTTTTTTTTTCTAATCTATTTCTTGATGTTTAGATAATGAATCTCATTTTTTTTCCTTGACCTCTAATGATGCTTCAACCTTAGAAAATTTTAAATCATTGTTAAAAGTTGAAGGATAAATTGAATATCTTTATATTAAGAATTTGAACACGCAGAATTTATTCATATTGCGTTAAGCTTTGTTCATAGTAAAGACAAATATTAAAATTTGTTATGAGCAAAGGTAAGAATGAATCAAAAGTTTAACTAATGATAAAATTAAACAATTCCAACTAGTACATGAACAAATTAGACATTTTTTGTTTAAAACTATGCACATAATTGATGTGTACAATCGCTTGGGGTATAATTCAACCTTCTATATTTTATTGTTATCTCTAGTTTTCTTTTTTGTTTTAAGAAAATAGGTGACATAGCGTATGTGAATAAGGTGAAGAAAAGGAGTGGAAGAAATTTGAGCCCCATCATTAGGCAACAACTTAATATGATGATTAAAACTTGTAAATGCATGAATATGGTGCACTGATTAATAGATGGTCCCTTCAACTTCCTTGGCTGCAAAATTCAAGACAAATTCGACCCCCACCCCCCTCCCCCCCCCCCCCACACACACACCAAATACCCCCTTGAATTATGGTGGTTTCATTTTTTTTATTCCTCAAAAATAATATTTATAAAAAATATAACTAAGTGTCAATCAAAATTCAAGTATTTTTCTCGAAGTTAATCGGTTGTAAAGTCTTAAAAAAGGACTAATGGTGGATGGATCCTACATTTTTGGAAGACCAAACATTAGGAACTCCTTAAAACATAGTCACAAATTTATCAAAAAAGTATGCAAGAGATCAACTGTAATCTCATACTATAAAAAGCATCGATTGTATGAAATTGACTTTCTAGGCATTTGTACGAGTCGATATGAGCTGATATTTCTTGATGGGTTGCTTTGGGCATTGCCCAAATCAGCCCACCAATAAAATATATATTGTCCGACTCGTTAAATTTTGGATTAATTGAAGGTGTGATACGTCTTTAGGTCAATTTTGACATCCTCACTCGTGCGATACAAGGTAATCCACTTTTTGGTCATCTCTTGTAGCCTTAGTTTTTAACTACTAAAATAATACATAAAAACTTAAAAAAAGATATGAAAAATTAAGTCCAAAAAAGGGAATTAGGCACCTATGTATCTTTTCACTGTTTCTATCTGTTTTTTTATTTTTTTGTGTGTGTGTGTGTATGTGCAGAATATGAATTATTTGAATTAGGCATCCATGTTTTTTGCTTATTGTTTTCGATTTTAATTTCTTCTTTGTTCTCCATTTTCTGAGTTTATAGAACACCTGTTATTCCTTTAATTTTGTTTCCAAAAGGTGCTTTTTGCTTCTTTTTTTTTTTTAAGCGTCATTCGCTTATAATTGATGTGAAAGAAAACATTTTATTGGTAGCAACTGGGAGAGATACATATGGTAAGATGCATCAGAGCAATGCAAGTTATTGAAATTCTCTTATGTATATAAGTAAGAATCCAAAACCAAGAATGTAACCAGTATGCTCATAAAATGTAAAAAAGGGCAGCTCACAAGTATCTATTGTACGCGGTCTTACCTCACATTTTTGCAAGAGGCTGTTTTCACGGCTCGAACCCGTGACCTCCTGGTCACTTACCAGTAACGCCAAAGCTCCATTCACTCTCATAAAATGTAAAATTATTGATTTTCACGTTCAATACCACATTGACACCACGAACTTCGGTGACAACCGTCTCAATGCAAGGTTGAGATTCGATTCAGATAACACCTTGTGTCTAACTAATGTCTTAAGTGTAATTGGACGTAATTGATGCTACAATATAAAGTGGTTGAAGCTCTCTAACTTGCAATGATTCCTTTTGGTTAGGGTAATGATGAACTTTTCTTCTCATTCACTATATTGATATTTCTTGATTTGACATATTTATCCTATGAACACATAATGAAATTTTAGCTCTAGAATGTGCAAACTGTGGTACCTTCTCTTCACTACCAAAAAGGAAAGTCATTGCACTGGTGGTTAAATCAACCGTTATTTTTTACCTATGGAACTTTGTTAACGAGACTATGCTTTTTCTCCATTGCGTACTTGATTATTGGTTGCAATCCAAGGCGCTTTCGACTTTGGGAATCACTTCTCCCTGTTGGCCTAAGCTTCTATTATTCATGTTAATGAGAACTGCTTTCTTCCTTTCCAGGGTTTGCTTTACCTATTTGTTAATTCACTATATTTAAGGTAATTTTGCCTTAATAACGGTGGTGTCGAGACGATTGCGCACAACTTGACTAATCACCCTGGTTGCTACCTTCCACCAGCGTAGATATCAGATCTATTACGATTTAGATAGAGGGCAGCCCACTACACTAAGCTTCCGCAGTGCGCGGGGTTCGAGGAAGAGCCGGACCACAAGGGTCTATTGTACGCAGTCTTACCCTGTATTTCTACAAGAGGCTGCTTCCACGGTTCGAACCCATAATCTTCTCGTCGCATGGCATCAACTTTACCAGTTACTCCAAGGCTCCCTTTCAAATATCACAATTTAGATAAGTTAGTAGAAATCACCTCACGTCATTTGTCTTAACTGAATCTGAACCTTGGGCTCACATGGTCCATTTTAACATCATTGACCATTAGACCACACCCTTAAGTACTTCTCAATTACTAATCTTATTCAGCCGAGAAACTACCTAAGCTTTTGATTGCAATTTGCTTTTAACGTTATCAAACCAAGGTGGACGGTTGTGCTTGGATTACATGTGACATGTTAACCACTTTGGGTAAATTTGCATCATTGGCTCCCATGTGCCAACTCCTGCTCTATAGGGACCTCCTAGTCACTTCATATTCTAACCCAAGATTGGAGACTTAAACATTTGCTTACTCTAAACTATAGTACATTGTTAGTTAGAAGGATTCTAATTTTCTTTAGACCAGTAACGCAAATCAGAGTCTCAAAAGGATGTAGCAAATACAGGTTATTGGCTGTGGTCCAAGGCTAATACTTCCAAGATATATGAAGCACGTAAGTAGGCCAAAACTGTCATGATTAGATACAGAAATTGATTGCAAGTATATGATAATGGAGGGGCCATTACAATAAAGCTATTCAGTAATCACATTTGTAAAATCTACTGCATAAAGTTGCATGTCATGGTCCACCTGTCTTATACTTTTGTTCTTTTAAATTCTCACACGATATAATTCTCTTTGGCCAGCAAAAGGTGTCTATAATTGGCTGATAAATAAATTAGAGTACGTATTACGTGCGTTGCTAAATAAGCAAGTTCGGAGAATTTGTTTCAGAACAGAATAATATTTGTAGTTTACCAACTTAACAAATACTTTACTGTCTAATGTGTTTAAAGGGTTCGAGTTTTGTGCATTTCCAAAAGCAACCACCCAACATGGGAAAATGCTTAGTAATACTAGTGACTATGCTTCTGCTCAGTAGTGGGTAAGTAGAGACTAAAATTGTACATATATTTTGTCAACTATACTTGATATTTTTTTTGAAATTTGTCCTCCCACTCTGGCTATCTTCTGCTCTGAAATCCCACATTCTCTCCATTAAAAAGAAAAGCCTGTCGTAGAGTCCCCACCAGGTTGAAATCACAGCCTAACTCCCATTTCCCTACTATCTTTTCCTCAATATAAAAATGTGCACTATAAAACACTATGCCAAAGCATTGTTAATTTGTCAAAAGCTAGCATTTCACTTCGGCTTCTTAGAAAGGAAATACTTGTTTTTCTACAATGTCTTTACTCTTTAGACAAAGTGTGCTGTTTAATTTATGATAAAGTTTAATTGACCATTGCAGTTGAAGAGAAAGCAATGAACCTGAGCCTACAGCAGGTTATAACAAGTTAAGCTCAACAGCTTTTGGTGGTGCTGTCTCTTTTTCTTCTCAGTTGTTTCCTCTCTTCATCAACACAAAGTTTTGTAGCATTAACAACATAGGAGTATGAGTAGAAACACCATATTGCCCATGCAGAAGCTCATAGTTCACGTGGCGATTCTCATTTTTGCTCTTCTACCATTAGTCAGTTCAACTCAAAAGCACACAAAAAAGATTATTCATGAATGCAGTGATCACAAAGTCCTTGAGGTTATTCACCTTTGCATCTCCTATTCTTTGTCTTTCAATTTTCTTTTATCCTCTGGAAAGTATTATGGGAACTCAAACTTGACTCAAACCTTCTCAGTGAACAGTTTCAAGCTATTGTTCTGTAATTTCCCATATATTTGTAGGGCAGCAACTAATTATCTATCTCAAATTTCAGTTAAGTCCGAAGTTGTCATTCCAAATTATCCTACATGGATTTCTGCTATGGGCTTCTATGGGTTTCTTGATGCCTATTGCGATTCTTGTAATGAGAATGTCAAATAGACAGCAATGTGGAAGAAGGCTAAAGCTTCTTTTCTATACCCATGCTTCTTTACAGGTAAAATTTCTTTAACTTTTGTTTCACTGTGAATGTGGAAAGGGTCATAAACTTCATTCCGTACTATTCTTTGCTTTGGCGCATAAGAATCAGTATCTCAGCAGTTACTGAAAGTTATTATTACAAATTTGAACCTTGTCTATTGGATATATAGAAGTACCCCACTTTTCACCTTTAATTATACTGAAAGAGAGTAAGAGCTATGATTACAGATTTGCTAATAATTAAACTAGCCTGGTTTGTTATTAAGTAATTGTAAGTTAATTTATCCTCAAGTTGATAGCAGTGATCGATCAATGCTTGATGGGAGAGGAAAGACAGGATTAATAAAGGGTGTGTTTGGTATGAAAGCAAAATGTTTTCATGTTATCACTTATTTTTCCTTGTTTGGTTGATGAGTGAAAGACTTTTTCCGAAAAATATTTTTAGTGTTTAGTTAGAGAGTAGAAAATATTTTTTTAGTAGAAAATATTTTTTTATGCTATTCTCCTCACCCCCTTCCTCCAAGTTTCCATGTTTCCTCCCCCCTTCCCCAAATACCCAACGTTTTCAGGACTTTATTTTCTTCAACAATTTAATTATTCTTCTAAAAATTCACACAAACTCAAAGGAACTAATGTGTTGCTTTACTTTTTTTTGCAAAACAACGTTGAAATTTATGCTCCATAACTATAAAGAAAATACTCTTTTTTTGTTGAAAAAGAAAGTACTCTTTATACCATGAAAATAAAGTAATCATTTTATTGAAATAAAAGAAAATACTTTTTTTACATCATGAAAAGAAAATACTCATATTGTTGAAATGAAAAAAAATACTTTTACTATGTCATGAAAAGAAAATATTTTTTTGTTGAAACGAAAGAAAATACTTTTTTTACATCATGAAAAGAAAATACTCATTTTGTTGAAATGAAATAAAATATTTTTTCTACATCATTAAAAGAATTTTTTTTTTGTTAAAATGAAAAAATACTTTTTATATCATGAAATAAAATACTCATTTGTTGAAATAAAAAAGAAATCTATTCATAACATGAAAAGAAAATACTATTAATAATATTTTTATTTAGGATGGAGGTGGGGGCGAGATAAGGGTGGGCACATGAAAAGAAAGTACTATCAATTATATTTCTTTTTATGGTGGGGGTGGGGTAGGGGTGGGTTGGTGGGGATGGGGAATAGGGTGGGGAAGGTTGAAAAAGAGTTTTGGAAAATGTTTTTCCTCTCTTGATAGGTAAAATATTTTCCTACAATTGAAGGAAAATGAGTTGATGAGTAAAATGTTTTCCAAAACATTTAAGCCAACCAAACATGAAAAAATTAGAAAATATTTTCCAAAAAATGTTTGTCTTCGTACCAAACACACCCAAAGTCTCTTATTTGAGTACTACAAATAGCTCTATCAATTTATTATTTAGAAATGAGCGCAATTCAAGTTAATTATGATGTTAGTTAAAACCGTTTATTTTGACATAGGATACTTGACAGCTGACTACTTCTATTTAGAAAGTCCACATAGATTTACATAATAATGTAGTGCATAATATTAACATCAATATTTCTTCTTATTTGGCAGATACTATGTGTTATCCTTGTAATAACAGCAACAACCTTGTCAGTAATAAACTTTGAGAACTTTTTCGACAATACTCACCAAAGGATTGGCTTAGCTCTATATGTTGCCATATGGCTGCCAATAGTCGCTGGGATTTTTCGGCCTGACAAGTAAAGCATACCATGATTTCCCCATGGAATTTTCTCTTCATTTAATTGAATAAAAGCTTTATGTGGGAAAGAGGGGTGTAGTTAATTAGTACTGTTTCTTGTTCTTCCTTTGCAGGAGAAGCAAAAGAAGGGGTGCATGGTTTTGTTTCCACTGGCTTATTGGAGTCACAGTTACTTTACTGGGAATCGTCAACATATATACAGGATTACAGGCCTATCACATGAAAACAATGAAAAGCACCAGTGTTTGGAACTGGCTTTTCAGTGCTGAGGTTGCTATTATCGCGTTCATCTATCTACTCCAAGAAAAATGGCACTATAAAAAGCAATCAGGAGTGATTTTAGGCAATGAATCAGTACGACCAACGGATCAACAAACATCTCCAACAGATGAGGAAAAGGAACTGTCACCCATGCCTTAATCAGAGCCATGTTAAGACTTCAGACAAACAAATGATTTGCGTTTTACTAACATTAAATTCTTTCCAATTTTGTTATGATCTCACCAACAAATATGAGAGTTTTGTGTAGGATACTAATGTAGAACATCATATACAGCAATTAATATGAGGAGTTTTGTGTCCACCTTTTTGCATTTGTTTAAATTTTGTAACTACCTCTGCATTGGTGATATGTGTGGAAATCTAATTGATGATTTTATCTGCATTTGATATGAAGTTACAGTAAACAGAACTGGCTTCACTATCGTGAGAGATTCAATCAATGAGTTAAGCATATCCAACTCCATCACAACATATGCAGCTAGTTCTAACCAGCTCTAGTTCTTGTGGTGACACCAACAATGAAAGACACTCAAGCGAGAGAAAATTGTCCATTCGATCACCTTTTGGTAGCAATGATCTGTTAATGTGCAACTCCCAATGACCACTCATCTCGAGAATAAACAGGCCTTTCACAAATTTATATAGTTTCACTATATTAGTAACAGAAACAGTGGATCTTTATACAAGTCATGGAAATAGCTGCACATAACCTGTCGCAATTGCAATTCCTAAAATGACAAGGGGTGGAAGGATGACAAATGCTCCAATTGTAGCAAAGAATACTGAGTCATTCCTCTGAGATACTTCGTTCAGATACGCTTGTCTTTTGATATTTCTCTTCTGTGAAACAGTTAAGAACTTGGCGCTAACCTTCTTCAGATTCTTACCCAAGGGAATGCTGAAGTCATCATCTCGATCTCCAACCAACTTTGCGAGCTGAGCACGAATTGTAGGTTTACTAGAGCTACTATCACTTTCGTAACCTGGCCAAGGATCAAGTCAACGATGGTCAGGAATAACTAAAGGGTAACTCAGGTCTCGATAATGAAAGGCAAAAGTAAGCAAAGATGGGCAAGTTTACTTGAAATCTTGCTATAACTTTTTGAGCAAATGGAAGGGATAATGAATGACCATAGAAGATGATACAGAGAACTGAATCCCCTCTAGAGCAGAATGCTTAATGGATTCTACGTGAAGCTGTCTCACACAGTAATAATTGCATAAAAAAGACTACAGATTGTGCAACTAGTGCCCTGTGTGTATGGAGGATGTAGAATTCCCAAATTATTAACTGCTAAATAGTATATATATCTGGGAAGTCTGGAGTATGTTCGTTAACACATTAGGAGTACAGTCAGAAATACCAAGGTCAGTCAAGGATAGGTACAAAAGCACCTCCATACGGCCTGGAAGACAATTCCTGCTCGTATATTTTGGGCGGTTTGAAGGAAAGGAATCGCAGATGCTTCGATGATCATAATCTAGATGCTTTTGCTTAATAGCTAGATGTATGCAAATGTTAAATTGCTGGTCTAAGTTGACTTTTGTAGATGATGCAAATTCTGATTTATGTACTTTCTTAGAGCAGTTTGATGAAATTCTCACATTACTTATCAGGAAAAAGACAAAGAACCAAAGGGGAGAACATATACCATTAACTGCTGAGCTGCTGGAAGTAAGCTGTTCCAAGAGATCTAGCTGCGTTCGAGCAGAAGATAATGACCCTGAATAAATAAATAAAAATCAGCAAAAGTTCAACAATTAAACAGAACAAATGTAGCTCATGCTGTCATATATCACACGGGATAACAGGAAATGGCACACCCTATGATTAGCTTAAAAATTCATATTAATCAATAATCAATCAGAGAGGCCAGCTTATCTCCATCTTCTAGATTGTGACAAAAACTTTCAGAACTCAGATGCCCTAAAGACTAGCAGTACTTTACAATATATGAATTTTAAAACAAAATAATACAGGAAGAAATGATATAAAGAACAATTAGTGAAGTCTAAGCACACCAGAGTAAGTGGGAAGCTCCTCCTCAGTGAATCTTCCATCTCCTTCTTCAGAAAGAGCAGCTCTTCTCAAGGAAGAAGCAGACCAAGCTTGATAGGAAAAAAGCTTAAAGGGATCATGTTTATGGGTAGGAATGAGAAAACAGATATGTTTTGGTTGCAGAGGCTGTACAGAGCTGAAATTCAAAGCCATTGTTGTGTAAGGCCATTTAGGTATGACTTATGAGGCTGCAATTTTTGCTTGTAAAAAATCCTTTATTATGATAGACACCTCAATTTAATTAAACAGGAGGCTGAAAATAGGTGCACCACAAAATTTAATTTTTTCTGTACATGCCCCTGTCCCGCTTTTGGATGGTTATTACATGTATCGTATTGTATTGTTTTAATGAATATAATATTTTTGAATAGATTATATTATTTATCGTTATTTAATAATAAGAAGAATAAATTTATAATATTATATTAAAAAACATGATATGAGATTGAATTATTATGTAAAAAGGTAGGTTAAAGGATAAAATAAGTTTATTTAATAATAAGAAACGGCAAAATGAGAGGAAAAAAGGAAGGTGACGATGCGATCACATCATATTGGTCGTTACATAAAGTGACATTTTTGGTTGTTATGTAACGATGGATTTAACAATACAATATAATAACATTTAAGTAATAATCAAAACAAATATTGTATTTAAAGTAACAATACGATACAATACAATAAATAACAACAATCCAAACATAATATTCTAATTTTGAAATTTATTTCCTTTTATTCCCACCATCCACACCCACACAAAAAAAGGAGACTACTGCTCCTAATTATCCATAGTTTCTTTGATGATATTTTTAAATATTTATAGTTATAAAATTTAACTGTTTTTACTTGGCTTTGAGTATGAAAATTTCATTTTAAAAATAATATATAAGAATTAAGAAAATTAAAAGTGATGGTTATTATACTCCAAAAACATCATTCTTTGAAAGAAATTACTTTTAGTCATTAGTTATCGCTAAGTTTTTATTTTGGTCCTTGTATTATCTGGTTAAGTATAACTTTTAACCTTTAATTAATTGACACGTGCACGATTTGTCCTTCCACCAATAAGATCAGTGGCGGATTCAGGATTTTAAGATTGTGGTACTTCATTTTTTTTAAACATAAAGTTTTTATCAATCGCATAGCATAAATGTAGAACTAAAAGTTAACGGGGAAACTACAATTAGTATTACTGTTATAAAAAAAATTGTCAGTCACAAATCATAACCATACTCAAACAATTTTTTACATTTTGAAAACTATATAAATAATATTGTCATTGCTTACACTTACAAATAGTGTACGCTCCACCTAGTAAACTAAACAATTATTTAAAATGCACCACTAATGTTGTTAAAACATTCATCGATGTGATTCTAAAAATTGTTCGAGTCATCAAGAAGGCTAATTTGGAGTCTTTTTGGAAACTGATTTTTCCTCCTTTTGCATCAATGAACTAGATAAAGTAAGGAAAAATAAAAATACTAAAACAAGAAAGGTGAGCAAAAACAATTGATAGCACTAAAGAGAAATTAAAAATATAAAAAGACCTAAATTGAGACAAATAAATCGCTACTAAAAAGCAATCTATTAATATATAAAGGAGAAGCAAATCCATGATATTATTGCAAGTGTCAAAACGAAATATCAACATGTGTCATGTTTTAGGACAAAACTCCAATAAATTTGGTGATTCAAAAAAAATTAAAATAGAAAAAAACTTACAACAAATTTTATATAATTAACCAATTCAGTTATTCACATAATGGAGTCCTACGTTTTTGGACATATACTTTTTAAAACTGAAAACTAAAAAATATAATTACTCCAATTTCAAAAAATGGACTCCCACGGTTTTTTCATTTGTTTTTTTATTTAATTTATTATAAACCTAAAAAATTGTCAAAAATTTTTTGACATAGAATTTTACATAGAAATAGTAATAAAGAAAACAAAACACTCCAGGATCGTCTATTCAAAAAAATGGACTCCCACGTTTTTTTATTAATTTTTTATAAGTTATTATAAACCTAAAAATTCGACTAAAATATTTTTTTACAAAGAATTTTACATAAAAATAGGAAGAAAGGAAGAAAATAACACTTCACGATCGTCTTCCCAAACGTGGGCATCAAAACCTATCTCCATAATTTAGAAAATATCTCCTATGATAATAATGTCCCAAACATATGTTCCTCCTTTTATTTTATTTTCATTCCCTTCTTTCTATGCTTAAAATATAGAGCTTTGCAAATATGGTTACAATACTTCATGAAATCAGTCAAATTTCAAGTAACTCGATGCAATGGAATCTCAAAGTTAGAATCGTTCGAATGTGAAAAATCCCGAATTGTTTCAAGCCTGAAATACCATACTCCATAGATTTGATTTTACAAGATGCAAATATAACATATTCAACTTTACATAGTTCTAAAATTTCTCTTTTTTGCTGGTTTAATAATAAAATTTTCATAATAAACTATACTTGTCACACCTCCTTTTTCCCGATGGGGTAGGGGATAGGGAGTTTTTTCAATTTAAGTGACATTATTCGAAATAAAATTATTTATTTATTCAGAGTCGCCACTTGGAATAATTTATGGTGTCCCAAGTCACCGATTTATTTTAAAATCCCAAATCAAGGAAATTGACTCTATTTATGGTCCACGAACACAGAAGATCGGGTAAGAAATTCTGTTAATCCGGAAGAAGGTGTGAGGCACTCCCGAGTTCCGTGATTTTAGCATGGTCGCTTAACAATTAATACTTGGCCTAATTATCTGATTTTTTTAATTATTTTTTTTTACTTTTTAATTATCTGATTTATTACCTGTTTTAAACCTATTGTGTATTTTACCTTTGACCGCTTTTAATTATGTATTTAAATCGATTTTTAATATTTATGGAGTTATTTCTTGAACAAGTTACGATGTCGTACACTTGTCGTTTGGTACACATTGCAAACCGCGCCACGTGAAACACACTGGCGATTTACAATATGTTTATTATTATTATTTGAAGTTATGGTAAAGTAGCGTGAAACGCGCACTCGAATTGGGATTTATGTATCGTGACCATGCCACGGGAACCGTACCCATGGCCACGATAATTTATTAATCGCACCTAAAGCAAGCTATGAAGTTTATGAATTATTTGTCTTAAACTAATTTGAGATTTGTAAAGCCATAAGAGTATGTCATTGTAGAAAAATATGAAATAGATTAAATTAATTATTCAAGAACTACAAAAAGGGGTCATTGTATGAAATTAATGTGCCTAGCAGATTTCAAGTTTTGGCCCAAAAATAAAATAACTTTTTTCATTAGCTTATAGTAACATCACAACTCCACTTCCTTCAACAACCCATGTGTCTAGGCCCAAACATTGGATCTTCACCAGTGACATAATTCTAGTTAAACTTGTTTAACAACTTAACTTTATACTTTAGACAATTAACAGCTTAATTTAAAACAAAGATGGAACTACTAAAGCTCATTTATTAACACATGAATGACTAAATAACCAAATAGAGACATAACATTGCTTGAGCTTCCATTTCAATAAGAATTTTTTTTTTTAATAAACAATCATAACTCACTTATTAATTAGCAAATTTTATTAAACCATTCATGGATGAACCCTTTTTAAGAGAACATGCTAATGAACTAAAGTAAATATACAAAGAGGAAGCTCAAAAATTGGCATGTTTAACAGAGAATAATTTCAATCATTCAAGATATAAATGAACACCAAAAGAAAAAGAAGCAACTCATATCATTAATCAAAACAAGATAAGAAGTGGACCTCAAAAGTTGAATCTGAAACTTTACGGTTTTACAACTTTGAATCTTAAACTCATTCATACCGCACGCAAGACCTTAAACGGAGCATCGAAACTCGTCGACGACCTCAAACTAAAAACCTCACTGTTTCGACTGGGTTTGAATGGTAGTTTATGGTATTAAAAGATTTTTTTCTATGGAGGTTTAAAGGTTGTTTTTGGGTGGTGAAGGTGCTGGTTTTTTCGAAAGAAAGACGAAAAAAATGACACAAGTAGAAATTCCCTTATCCTAAAAGAAGAAAATAAATTTCTCTCAATTCTCTCCTATCTTTTTTTTTTCCTCTCTCCCCCCTTTTCCCCCCTCACATTTCTCTTCTATTTATAGAATTTTTTTTGGAATTTTCACATTTTTTTTAATTTTATTTTTAAATTTTATTTTTTAATTAAAAAGAATTTTCACTTCCCATTTTTCTTATTTTTTTAAAAAATAATTCCCCACTTTCCTTTACTTTTATTTTTTAATTTCTCATTTTTTTACTTTTAATATATTTAAAATCCCACTTTTTACTTTTCTTTTTTTATTTCCCCACTTATTTTACTTTTCTTTTTTTAATTTTCACTTACTTTTACTTTTATTAAAAAAATAAATCAGATACCCTTACTTTTATTTTTTAATTACAACTTTATTTTACTTTTCATTTTTTTAAATTTTCACATTCTTTTACTTTTATTTTTTTAATTTTTCACTTTCTTTTACCTTTTTATTAAATAATTTTCATCTACTTTTACTTTTACTTTTTATTTTTATATTTCTACTTTTACTATTTTTTTTAATTTCCATCCTAAATTTACAATAATAATAATAATAATAATAATAAATTTATTTATTTTCGGTTTTTTAATTCATTTTATTTAAAAATAAAGTTAAAAATAAAAATAAAAATAATACTAATAGTAATAATTGACCTTTTAAATTATTATTAATTTTTACCCTATATAAAAAAAATGTAACAAAGCTAAAAAAATATATATTAAATTTCTTTGCCTTCAATAATATATATATATATTAAATTTCTGAAAATATTTACATAGTAGAAGGTGATAAAAATTCAAATATAGTCAAAAATTAGGTGCTCACAGTACTAATTAAACGATTATGTGTAGTACCAGTATTCTGTTTCTGAAAGTTTATCATCAAAAATTTTGTTACTAATTTTTTTAGGACAACATACAGAAAATTTGCTTATATGTGAAACGATTATGTGTAGTATAAGTATTTTTCTATCAGTTTCTAAAAGTTGGATTCACAATTGTGTTTCTCGACTGTCTAAGAAAATCGCCAGTAATTCAAATTCTATTTAAAATATTCTTTAATTGATATAGAACTCATTGTAGAAATTATTATAATTCATTTATACTGAATCTTTGTACTAAATAATATCCATTGTGTTCAGAATAGATTTCTGGCAGATATTAGATATGGTCGTCTCGGTTAAACGATTATCGGTAAGTTTGTTATTAAATTTGTTAGGACGAACATAATGAAACTTGTCTCATATATGAAACGATTATATGTAGTATAAGTATTTCTTTTTCTGTTTCCTAAAGTTGGCTTCACAATTGTGCACTAATTCCTATGCAATCTATTAGCAATATGATATATCCTAATAATGAATCTATTTTTTAGGGTGGTCTTGTATATGCCTCCGTTGGGAAGTATGATATTAAGTTTTTTAGGACCAAGATACAAGAACTCGGCTTATATATGAACTATTTTTTTATTGGACCAAACAACTTGAAATTAAAGACCACGACAAACAATCTGAGGCTAACATCTATTTATATATAATAGGAGAGGCAAAGACACCATATTGATTCTTTATTTCATATGAAAATCTTTAACTTGCATCCTTTTGATCAGCTAACAAATCAAAATGATGTCGATGAGGAAGAATTATTCGGTAATTCTACTCTTCCATTATTACCACGTTTTACAAAACTGTATAAATAACTTTTATATTTGTAGATGTCGGACGTATGAAGCTGTTCAGACCTACAAGCAAGGAGATAACAAAAGTGCCTTTATCAATGTTGAACTCGAAGATGATGAGTAAGTTATTCACTAATACAAACTATACTTTTACGGTAACTATTTATATTTTTTTATGGCAATGAATGATTACCTTGAAACATATTGGAGGAACAGAATTTCGGTAACCTTATGGGGTGAACTTGTTGAGTAGAAAAGAAGACCTAGAAATGGTTGGGGTGGGAGGAGGTTGGGGGAATGACATTTAACAGATTAAATAAAATAAAACTGCCACTTAATCATTTGCTTTTAGCGAAATCAACCCCTCATCGCCGTCATTGCGCGATTGAAGCACCCACTCTTAACAAAAGCAGCAAATCAAACATTTATTTCCTAGATGCTTTCTAACTAAATATATCAGTTTCTTAGTATATTTAATATACGTATATACACTTCAGGTCAAGTACAACCATGCATGAATGAGATCCTACAAAATTAACATTTAAATAAATTAACTACTAATTAACTTTCTATGTTTACGTCATATTTTGAATGTATATGTATAATGCATAATAACCATTTAGTCTCAATATAGCATATAATTTTCTATATATATGGACTAAAAGTACACGTTTTAATTAATTGAAGAGGTTAATGCGTTGGGTCGAATTTCAAGGAATGAAGTATGAAATTACCAATATCTGCAAAAATGTGAAATTTGTTTCTCCTTTTCTCTAACTTAAGGAATATCATATGAAGTAGTAATATAATTAGACAACTTTTGCTTCTCACACAACCAAAAGGTATATATAACATGTGATGTTAGCACCATCAAATTTTCTGTACTCAAAAGACTTACAAATTGACGAGCACGTGAAATTGGGAAATTGAAGGAAAACGAAATTTTCAATTTTGTATTAATGTGTGATGTTTAATCCATAATATGTTTTTGTTAATTTAGACGGCTACGCTGTGGAGTATGAACAAAATTTGTACTCACTGAAATTTATTAAAAGTAAAACATGCAACAGAATGTTTATTAAATTTAAAAAGATAAAAATTTTAAGACCTCTCCTTGAGTTTGCTCTAGTTATAAAAGTCTCCTCATAACTGACTAATTCGAAAATGAAAATTAATCTCCCTGTTTACCCGAAAAACGGATAAAGTTGAATTTGTACGTAGTTCTAAGGATATGTGATATAGTTTGATACAAATCGTAAGGACAAATAGAAATATCAAATATGGATTGCAAAGAATGCAAAATAAGCAAGGTTGGAAAGAAGATGATTGTTTAGACTAAGCAAAATGAATTAATTAATTAATAAAGCCTCAAAGAATAGTCCTTGAATATAGGAGAATATGGTGCTCGAATTACACTGTAAGCAAAAAACTGCCTTGTACAGAAATGTAGCCATCCTCTTTATAGTGGAGGATCCTACTTTAGATATAATTAAAAATATATAGTGGAGACTCCATGATAAATTAACTTTTTTCTTATTCCCGCCGAGATTCTCTTCCTTAGTGTATTTGCAACGGCTCTTGTCTGTGGGCTCGAGCTCGATCGGCCTCGGTGCCGGTCGGTAGTGCTTCTAGAGCTCGATACGAACTCGGGATCAAGTGATGATTCGGACTCGGTCTCGATTGGCCTCTGTCCCTTAAGCTCGAAATCATCTCATCATAGTTCGATCTGGACCCGAGCTCGATGATGACTTCGAACTCGGTGTTTGACCTATACTTGGAATTCGAAGCTTGTTTGTACCATCTTCGGAATCCATCTCGATATTACGAAGTCTTTCTTCGATCCATTATATTTCGACCTTGATCAATCGTACGAAGGCAAAAATCTATTTCGACCGTATACAGATAGTCCCTCGTTTCTCCGGAAGGATGTGGTGAGAAATAATATGATTCCTCAATGGCTCGATTGGATTATAAGCTGACGTTCAAATTGGGCTCGATCATGACGCTCGTGATAGTTGTCCCGTCGATTTAGTTTTTCAAGGCATTTAATGTATGTCAGATGGTGGTCGGCCACCGCTGACATTGAACTGCCATTGCTTTAACCTATAAATAAGCCTTCCTTTTACCATTTACCACTTTTACATCTTCAATCTTTCAAATTTCCCAAGTTCTTTTTCGTACCCTCTGAGTTTATTCGCAAATCTGTGATTCCTCTTTGAAAAAGCCCTTCTTCAAAATTACCAAATCTTTGTCACTTTCTTCTATTCTTGACCTTTAAATTCGAAAATGGCGAAAACATCACAAACCATTCCTAAGAAAAAGAAAGTTACATCTGCACAGTCTGCCGCCGACGAAACACCGGTAGAGTCGCGGCCTGAGGAGTGCGTTCCTGGGGTGTGTGTTCTTACCTCTGATTTTAAGGTCGATAAAGGCTCGTCGGTTCCCGGCCGATGTGAGCCAGTATCGAGATACATATGTTCGATAATCGAGAGGCACCTCAAACAGCTGAAAAAAGATTACAATTGGGAGGGTAAAGAAATAATAATCCCTTCTTCTGACGAAGATATCACCACTTACGTGAAAGGGTTTTTAAGTGTGTATACTTACCCTTTCATGTTAGGTCCCCTCGATTCTATTATTATTAACTTCTGCCGTCAATACCAAATAACCCTAGGTCAGGTCCATCCTTCTTTTTGGCGGATCGTTATTTTGATTCGATACTTTGTGAACAAAATCGAGGGGATGCTGTTCACCCTCGACCATCTCATCCGATTGTACCGTCCTCGCCTTTTTCGATGGGGGTTAATAAAACTTCAGCGTCAAGCTACCAAGGCTCTGTTCTCGAGCCTTGACGAGGACAGGGATCAAGGCTGGATGGGCATGTTCGTTCGAGTAAGGACTTCGGACCTGATTCCTACTGAAAAGATGCCTTTTTCTGAGGAGTGGAATATGAAACGTAAGTGTGATTCTGTTGTTACTTCCTTCTATTTTGCCCTTTCATTTCTTTTCTCATCGATATTCCTCTTTCTGTGATGCAGCAGTTCCCTGGATGCCCGGAGCAGTTCCCGATCTCAAGAACTGGGTACGAGCTTTAGCTTCGACCTCCACATACTCCGAGCGCTCATGGCGTGATTTGTCAAAGGGCCGATGGGAGGCAAAAAATCACGGTAAGCCCCTTTCTCGTACCTTTTGGTAGTTCGAACGAGACGCTTTCCATATACTTTAATAAAAATTTCCATATGTAGGTGTAGGCAAAGATGCGATTTTGAGGCCCTCGTCCATCGAGGAAGAGGCTTCGGCCTCTGTCCCAAAGCCGGTGAAAGATAATAAGAGGATAAGAGCCTCCGTTCCCGAAGATCCAAAACCGAAGAAGAGGATGGCTTGTAAGCCGAACAAAAATACCATTCCTTTGACCGTAGAATCAATTATACGTCTAAGGGATGCAGACGAAGAAGAAGAAGAAGAAAACGATGGTCCCGCACTGGCGGTGGTGGTTCATAAGAAGAAGAAGACCACCGACGTTCCACAAGCAGCTGGATCGACGATGGTTTATAAGGCTCTACCTCGAACTAAGGATATATCGGAGAAAGATTCGGGCGGAGTCCCCTAGTTGTTGGAGATCGAAGATGCTTCCCATCGAAGCCAACAGATGGGGGATATGTCTGAAAGGGCTCTTCTCGAATCTCTTCGAACTGAAGAGAATGTTCCAAGTGATTCACTTGGGGCAGTAGCAATCGAAGACTCGCCCACCTTCCCTGCTTTTTCCGCAGGGGTGATTCGGGAAGCCCAAGCTGTGGGGGCTCTCGAACTAGACAGGCCTCATGATGGAGAGGATTCCTTTCATGACATGTTTACTGGTGTCGAGGACGTTGTCGGTACTAGTGATGGATCGGAACTTTTCCACGGGGTGCAGCAGGCTTTGAATCAGGTAAGCCTTAAATTATTTTGTTGGCATTACCTTTATGGTTGCTTTTCTTTCCTAACTTCGTACTTTCTTTGCAGGCCGCGGCAGTTCATCGAGAAGCATGTTCTCGGTCCCGAGCCGAGCTGCGTCGATATGAGGCAGATCTTCAATGGGTTACAGAGGAGAGGAACTCCCTTAAACTCCTCTTAGGGCAAAGGGGAGAGGAAATAAAAGACCTCCGAGCTGAGTTGGCCAAGGCTCACCAAGATCAGACCGATCTATTCGAGCAGGTAATGATACTTTTAAAAGCCTATGGGCTCGATACCATAATGATGGCTAATTTTTTGGTCTCACAGCTGCAGCAGAAAATTGAGATGATCGGAAAGCTCCATGAAGAAGTCGATGTGATAAAAGCAGAGTCTTTGAAGTGGAAATAAGGAATGGACCGCTTTGCTGCAGATAAAGAAGCTGCTCGAGCCTAATTATCATCGGCCGAAAATCAACTTCAAAAAATAAAGGAGAAAGGCTCGGTCCAAGCAAGAAGAATAAAGGAGCTTGAGGCTCGGTTGGCCTCTGAACTTGCCAAGGCCGAATCTGACGCCGAAAAGGCAAAGGCCGATGCAGATGCACCCGTGGCCATCTATCGGGCAGATGCTGAAGCTGCCCAGGTCCAAGTAAGAGAGGCAGACGAGACCGCCGATACTCGAGCACATTGGGTCGCTGAACTTGCTAAGTGCCGATCTCAAAAGGAGACCCTCGAGGAGATCCATGCTCGAGGTTTTGACCTCACTGAAGAGATTAAAAGGGCCAAAGAACTCGAAGCCGATGCTGAAGCTTTGGCTTCCGATGACGACGATGATAATAATGATGATGATGATGATGATAATGGGAGTAAGAGCGGTTCCGAGAATTGGGGGGGAGCCCGGTGGAGAAGAGACCGCTTCCGGTGATAGCCAAGAAACTTAGCCCTTAGTTTCTATGTTGCAATCAATCATGTAAACAATCTTGTATATATAAATATATTTTTGTTTTACTGACTTGATTCTGTTTTGTTTCCTGCATTGTGAAGATTTTATTCATGCTTTATGAATGTTTTCATAAGGATTTAGGCAATTTAATCGAATTTGGACTCCGTAGCCTTTATAACCGAGTGAGCGCTTACTCAAGCTTGAAATAAGGTAGCCCATAGGATTATTAGTCGAGTGAGTAATTCGAACTCGAAGTAATATAGCCCGTAGGAGTAATAGTCGAGTGAGCGCTTGCTCGAACTCGGAATAAGAGTAGCCCGTAGGCTTATTAGTCGAGTGAATGTTTCGAACTGGAAGTAATATAGCTAGTAGGCGTAATGGTCGAGTGAGTGCTTGCTCGGACTCGGAATAAGAGTAGCATGTGGGCTTATTGATCGAGTGAATGATTCGAACTCAAAGTAATGTAGCTCGTAGGCGTAATAGTCGAGTGAGTGCTTGCTCGAACTCAAAATAAGAGTAGCCCGTGGGCCTATTGATCGAGTGAATGATTCGAACGTGAAGTAATGTAGCCCGTAGGCGTAATGGTCAAGTGAGTTCTTGCTCGAACTCGAAATAAGAGTAGCCCGTAGGCTTATTAGTCGAGTGAATATTTTGAACTCGAAGTAATATAGCCCGTAGGCATAATGGTCGAGTGAGTGCTTGCTCGAACTCGAAATAAGAGTAGTCCGTAGGCTTATTAGTCGAGTGAATGTTTCGAACTTGAAGTAATATAGCCCGTAGGCGTAATGGTCGAGTGAGTGCTTGCTCGGACTCGGAATAAGAGTAGCTCGTGGGCTTATTGATCGAGTGAATGATTCGAACTTGAAGTAATGTAGCTCGTAGGTGTAATGGTCGAGTGAGTGCTTGCTCAAACTCGAAATAAGAGTAGCTCGTGGGCTTATTGATCAAGTTCGAAGAAATGTAGCCCGTAGGCGTAATGGTCGAGTGAGTGCTTGCTCGAACTCGAAATAAGAGTAGCCCGTAGGCTTATTAGTCGAGTGAATGTTTCGAACTCGAAGTAATATAGCTCGTAGGCGTAATGGTCGAGTGAGTGCTTGCTCAAACTCAAAATAAGAGTAGCTTGTAGGATTATTAGTCGAGTGAATGTTTCGAACTCGAAGTAATATAGCCCGTAGGCGTAATGGTCGAGTGCTTGCTTGCTCGAACTCGAAATAAGGATAGCCCGTAGGCTTATTGGTCGAGTGAATGTTTCGAACTCTAAGTAATGTAGCCCGTAGGCGTAATGGTCGAGTGAGTGTTTGCTCGAACTCGAAATAAGAGTAGCCCGTGGGCTTATTGGTCGAGTGAATGATTCAAACTCGAAGTAATGTAGCCTTTAGGCGTAATGGTCGAGTGAGTGTTTGCTCGAACTCAAAATAAGAGTAGCCCGTGGGCTTATTGGTCAAGTGAATGATTCGAACTCGAAGTAATGTAGCCTGTAGGCATAATGGTCGAGTGAGTGCTTGCTCGAACTCAAAATAAGAGTAGCCCGTAGGCTTATTGGTCGAGTGAATATTTTGAACTCGAAGTAATGTAGCCCGTAGGCTTAATGGTCGAGTGAGTGCTTGCTCGAACTTGAAGTAATGTAGCCCGTAAGCTTGATAGTTGAGTGAGTGTTGCTCGAACTCGTTGATTTACCTTAAGCCTGTTTGCATAATAAAACTCGAAATAGGGGGATCTTTCTTGGATATAAGATATCGGTAGAGAAGAAATTTTTCTTTGCAAGTCATTATACATGTGTCCATGTTTTGTATTAGGGCTCGGGCCAACTACATGAGCATGGTTCATTTTGACCATTTGGCTCTTACAATTTTTACTATTGGAACCTTGTTGTCACGAAATAACTTTCTTGCATCAGAACTTGATATATTTGAGGGATAATGCTCCCCCGGTATTCGAGGTCGATTGTAAAGAGGCCTCGGATATTGTCGAATTGTTTCTAAGTTTAGCACGATCACTGGTTGCCTTATTAAAAACCTTGCCAGAAAACCCATTTGGGATAAAATCGGTCTAAGGGAAAAAGAGTGCAACGCGTGCTTTCAGACCTAGGGCTTCGTATTGAAGGATCCATCCTAGCTCCTGATCGGACTCCTGCAGGGGTTAGTTTTGAAATGTAAACGAATATGGGAGGGTCATACCTTAGTAGTAGTATCGTTTTAGGTGCGACACATTCCAATTGCTTGATAGTTGTATACCGTTTATAATACCGAGCTTGTATGATCCTTTTCCAACGTTTTTGAGAACCTGATACGGTCCTTCCCAGTTCGGTCCTAGTTTTCCTTCATTTGGATTTCGGGTACCGAGGCTGACTTTTCTCAGCACTAAGTCCCCGAGTTTAAAATGGCGAAGCTTGGTTCTTCGATTATAGTATCTTTCGATTCACTGCTTTTGGGCGGCCAATTGGACGAGAGCAGCTTCTCGTTTTTCATCCGATAATTCGAGGCTAGTGTTCATAGCCTTGTTATTTGACTCTTCTGTTGTATACCGAAACCTGGTACTAGGTTCCCCAACTTTGACTGGAATCAAGGCTTCAGATCCATATACTAAGGAGAATGGGGTCGCCCCCGTACTAGATTTTGATGTTGTTCGATATGCCTAAAGAACTTCGGCTAGGATTTCTCTCCATTTTCCCTTAGCGTCGTTCAGCCTCTTGTTTAGGTTTTGAATGATAGTTTTGTTTGTTGATTCGGCCTGTCCGTTACCACTGGGGTGATACGGTGTTGATAATATCCTCTTTATTTTGTGGTTTTTGAGGAATTTCGTCACTTTGCTGCCGACAAACGGTTTCCCATTGTCACACATTATTTCGGCGGGTATCCCGAATCGACATACTATATGATCCCAGATAAAGTCTATAACCTCTTTCTCTCTTACTTTCACGAATGCCTGTGCTTCAACCCATTTAGAAAAATAGTCAGTCATAAATAAACTGAACTTAGCTTTACCTGGGGCCGATGGCAGAGGGCCGACGAGATCCATTCCCTATTTCATGAATGGCCATGGGGATAAGACTGAGTGAAGTTGCTCTCCGGGCTGATGGATCATTGGTGCAAACCTTTGACATTTGTCACATTTTCGAACAAACTCCTTTGCATCTTTGCCCATATCGATCCAATAATACCCTGCCCTGATTATTTTTTGGACTAATGAATCGGCACCAGAGTGATTCCGGGGTCCAAGCAAAATCGTTCTTCTTTTTGAGTAGAGAGAAAAATTTGTGACTTCGATGTGACAACCTCGAAATGAATCGGCCTAAGGCTGCAATCCATCCCGTTAGCCTCTGCATGACTTTCACGCTGTCGACGATGGTGATGTCTTTGATGGCCTTGATTTTATCGGGGTAAATATCGATCCCCCGATTTGACACCATGAAGCCGATGAACTTGCCCGAACCGACCCCGAAAGCACATTTCTCGGGGTTGAGCTTTATGTTGTATTTCCTTAAAATCTCGAACGTTTCCTGCAAATGGGTCAAGTGGTCCTCTGTGTGCATGGACTTAACTAGCATGTCATCAATATAAACTTCCATTAATTTACCTATTTGTTCCTCGAGTATTTTATTTACTAGGCATTGGTAAGTAGCTCCTGCATTTTTTAGCCCGAAGGGCATCACATTATAACAATATGTTCCATACTTGGTGACAAATGAAGTCTTTTCCTGGTCTTCCGGGTCTATTTAGATTTGATTATACCCGGAATAAGCATCGAGAAAAGTAAGGATCTCGTGGCCGACCGTGACATCGATCATGCGATTGATGTTGAGCAGCGGAAAGGAATCTTTAGGGCATGCTTTGTTTAAATCTTTATAATCTACACGCATTCTAAGTTTGTTCCTTTTTTTAGGCACTACAACTACATTGGCTAACCATTCGGGATATTTCACCTCCCGAATGGACCCTATCTTGAGAAGTTTGGTTACCTTGTCCTTTATGAGTGCGTGCTTTACCTCGGACTGGGGTCTTCTCTTTTGTTTCACCGGTCTGAACCTAGGGTCCAAGCTTATCCGATGCGTCGTTATATCCGGTGGGATCCCTGTTATATCTAAATAGGACCAGGCAAAACAATCTACGTTATCGATAAGAAATTGAATAAGTTTTTTCCTGAGTTCGGGGGTCAACCCCGTTCCCAGGTATACCTTCCGTTCGGGCCAGTACTCGATTAGTGTGACTTGCTCCAATTCCTCAATCGTTGATTTGGTAGCGTCAGAATCATCGGGAACCACGAAGGATCGAGGGATCCTTTGATCATCATCTTCATCGATCTTCTGATTATCTAGTCGGGTTAAAGCTGATGTCTGTGATTGCTATTTGGTATCTCGTTCCCATTTTGAGCCCGAACCCTTTATTGGCAAAGGCGAGGATATTGGATTCGCTTCTTCGACGACAAACATTTCTCTTGTGGCCGGTTGTTCTCCGTACACTATTTTGACTCCCCTTGATGTTGGGAATTTAAGGACTTGGTGTAGGGTCTAAGGTACAACTCTCATGTTGTGGATCCACGGCCTTCCAAAAAGGGCGTTGTACCTCATGTCGCCTTCGACTATGTGGAACTTCGTTTCCTGGATGGTCCCGGCCACATTTATCGGTAGAATTATCTCGCCTTTGGTGGTTTCACATGCCATATTGAATCCGTTTAGAACCAGGGTTGCGGGTACGATCTGGTTCTGTAGGCCGAGTTGTTCTACGACCTTCAATCTGATGATGTTGGCCGAGCTGCCTGGATCAATCAACACACGCTTAACTTTAGTTTTATTCATAAGTACGGATATTACCAGTGCATCGTTATGAAGTTGTATGACTCCTTCTGCATCTTCATCATTGAAAGACAAAGTTCCTATGGGTGCGTAATCCTGAGTTCGAGATCGCTTTTCTCTCACAATCGATGTCTTAGTGCGTTTAAGCACTGGTCCCCGAGGGGTATCACGCCGCCGATGATCATGTGAATGACGTGCTGTGGTTCTTCTTGTTCGTTTTGCTTGCCGAAATCCCTGTTTTTAAAATGGTTCTTTGTCCTAACGCTTAAAAATTCTCGAAGGTGCCCTTTGTTGAATAACCAGGCTACCTCCTCTCTTAGTTGCCTACAATCTTCCGTTATGTGGCCATGGGTACCATGATATTCACACATTTGATTGGGATTCCTCTGGGCAGGATCGGTCAGCATGGGTCGAGGCCATTTAGTATCTTTGATGCATCCGATAGCCGATACGATGGCGGATGTATCGATGCTGAAGTTATACTCCGATAACTGAGGCGCTTCCTTAGATCCGGCAGGTATGTTGAACCTACTTCTGTTCATCAGCCCCCGGGACCCTTGACCTCGATCACTTCTTTTGTTATTTTGTCCGGGGTTATGTCTCGATTCACCGATTCTGCAGTTTCCGTTATATGGTCGGTATCGATCCCTGATCAAACCTTGTTCTCGATTAATATCCCTTCGAGCAGCGGGTTTAGACCCCAATTGATCATCTTCGACCCTAATTTTTAATTGATACCGATTGTGCACGTCGGCCCACGTGATGGCTGGGTATTCGATCAGGTTATGCTTCAACAGCCGTGAAGCCGTCAAACTTCGTTCGTTCAAACCTTGAGTGACAGCCTGGACAGCCCAATCATCTGTGACTGGTGGCATATCCATTCGTTCCATTTGAAAACGAGATACGAACTCCCTCAGTATCTCGCTATCCTTTTGTCTTACCTTGAAAAGGTCCGATTTCCTTGTTGCGACTTTTATAGCGCCGGCGTGTGCTTTTACAAAAGAATCTGCTAACATGGCAAATGAGTCGATGGAATTCGGTGGTAGGTTGTGATACCAAATCATTGCTCCCTTCGAGAGGGTCTCTTCGAATATTTTTAACAAAACAGATTCGATTTCATCGTCTTCTAAATCATTGCCTTTGATGGCACATGTGTAAGAAGTGACGTGTTCGTTGGGGTCGGTCGTTCCGTTATATTTGGGAATTTCGTGCATACGAAATTTTTGGGGATTGGTTTTGGGGCTGCGCTCTAGGGAAAAGGTTTTTGCACGATTTTTTTGGAATCCAACCCTTTTATCATTGGTGGAGCTCCCGGGATCTGATCGACCCTGGAGTTATATGTTTCTACTTTTTTATCATTGGCTTTGACTCGCTTTGTGAGATCCTCGAGCATTTTATCAATTTCGGAAGTAGTCCCCGATTCTTGCTCATTTGACCTCACTATGGATGGCTCCGTTCTGTGGGCGATTTCTCGAAGTGGACTGGGCTCCGACCTGCTCGGTAGCTGCGTTTAGCTCTGCAATTGAGCTATTGCTGCCTGTTGGGCTTGCAACATTTTGAAAATCATGCGCAAACTGTCTCCGTTTTCCTCGACGTTATGGGTATCTCGAGCTGCAGACTGAGTGCCACCATGAATGCTATTTTCAGGTTCAGAATGTAGGTTCGCCTCAATGGCCACATGCGAATTGATATCTATCGGCACTTTGATTCGAGCTCCAACGGCGTTGACAAGTGGTCTTTCAGTACTGGGTGTCAAGTTGTTGTTCTCATCTTGAAGACCGGCTTCGTTGTCGATAGGTGAGGCCATTTGATTGGTAGTTAGTCGTTGCTAATCCGAAATCCAAGATACTTTCGGAAACAAGCACAAAACGGTGTGTTTTTGCAGATCCGTATCAAATAACTACTGTTATCCTTAGCCCCACGATGGGCGCCAAATTATTTACCTGAAAAATGGATAGAGTTGAATTTGTACGTAGTTCTAAGGATATGTGATATAGCTTGATACAACTCGTAAGGACAAATAGAAATATCAAATATGGATTGCAAAGAATGCAAAATAAGCAAGGTTGGAAAGAAGATGATTGTTTAGACTAAGCAAAATGAATCAATTAATAAAGCCTCAAAGAATAGTCCTTGAATATAGGAGAATATGGTGCTTGAATTACATTGTAAGCAAAAAATTGCCTTGTACAGAAATGTAGCCATCCTCTTTATAGTGGAGTATCCTACTTTAGATATAATTAAAAATACATAGTGGAGACTCCATGATAAATCAGCTTTTCCCTTATTTCCGCCGAGATTCTCTCCCTTAGTGTGTTTGCAATGGCCCTTGTCTGTGGGCTCGAGCTCGATTGGCCTCGGTGCCTGTAGGTAGTGCTTCTAGAGCTCGATACGGACTCGGGATCAGGTGATGATTCGTACTCGGTCCCGGTTGGCCTCTGCCCCTTAAGCTCGAAATCATCTCATCATAGTTCGATCCGGACCCGAGCTCGATGATGACTTCGAACTCGGTGTTTGACCTATACCTGAAATCCGAAGCTTGTTTGTACCATCTTCGGAACCCATCTCGATATTACGAAGTCTTTCTTCTATCCATTATATTTCGACCTTGATCATCGTACGAAGGCCGAAATCTATTTCGACCGTATACACTCCCTTTGGTTAAAACTTCAGAAGAATTCAGTGCAGAAAGCAAGCAAGCCCAAATTGAATTAAACTCCATCCTAATGATCTTATGATGCACCGACGGACACATATATATAAACTTCCTTTCTTTAAGCTAATGTTTTAATAAATTATTATTAGAGATGAACTTAAAATATTCGAACACTTTGATACACCCATTAACATATTTAGTTAAAAAATATAAATAATGAAAAGAAAAAGAAAAGGAACTATACTATTTAGCTCACAGAATTCGGCTCATTTGACAGAAACAAAGTTCAATCAGAGTTTTTTCTGCTTCTTTGCATTTAATTAAATTTATAGGTTCTTAGGTTTATATTCTGCTTCAGAATTGAATAAAGAAACATCAAACAAAATATATACCGGCTCCTGCCTAAATTATAGGTCTTGTTGATCAAATTCAAGCCTTTCTCTAACAGGAAAATAGAAACTTGAAGCAAAAGGTAAGAAAATAAAGAATATATGGAAATTTCAGAATGTTTCCTATTACTACTAGGTTTCTGTAACATTGCTTAAACTCCACGGATGAGGGACCTCTATAAATACTACCACTAACCTAAACTAAGTTTTCCCCTGCCTTCTTTAATTCCCTGATCGTTGTTTCTTCTCTTTCAATGGCTTCCCTTACCAACCATTGTTTCTTCATCTTTCTATTAGTGATCTCCTCTTTCTTTTTCGCGCAGGCTGAAACTTCCCCGTTTTATTCCATTTACAGCTTCGGAGACAGTGATTCTGCTTCTACTTCTGATCATTTAGCCGCTATGCTTGGTCTGCCTTCTCTACAACATTACACCAAAGAAGGCGTTGAGTTTGAGTCCGGTATTAGTTTCATGACGCCTGGAGCAACAGTTATGAGTCCCTTTTCCTTCATAAAGAATGGCATCCCAGCGCCTCAGCAGTCTCATCACTCGCAGATTTCTGCCTTTATGAAACTCTTCTATAAGGATTGCTTCTCTTTTCATGACTGCGGCAGGAACAAGGTTCTTCAGAAAGCTATCATCTTTATGGATCAGCCTGGTTTTAATGATTACAAGCACTCTCTTTTGCATACAAAATCTATTTCCGAAGTGTCCAAACTTGTCCCTGATGTTGTGGAGACAATCAAGAGTTCTATCGAACAACTGATCAAAGATGAAGAGGCCAAACACTTTGTAGTTTCTGGAATTATTCCCATGGGTTGCCTGCCTGGTTTGCGAACAATGTTTCCTGAAAACGATAATAGCAGGAAAATTAAATGCCACAAAGGACTAAATTTGTTCTCAACATTGCACAATGATCATCTATGGCAAGCGTTGGAGGAGCTGCGATTGAAGTACCCTGAAGTTGAGATCATATATGCAGATTATTTCAAGGCCTTTATGGCGGTTCTATGCAATCATGCATTCTTGGGATTCAAGACTAAGACATTGATGAAGGTTTGCTGCGGTAGTACTGACAGCCGTCCGTTTAATTTTGATCCGCATAAGCAGTGTGGAGAGGAAGGAGTTGTAGCATGTTCTGATAGGGCTTCGCATATACATTGGGATGGATTTCGACTGACACCTGAGGCTTCGAAGAATATGATTGATACTCTGTTCAGCAAAAACGGTTTTGTATTTCCCGAGTTTAAGTTCGCAACAAATCACCATACAGCTGCAGCAGAAAGGCATCAGCATTCAAAGGTTTATGGACGATTTAGAGATGGCCTAAGGCATTTATTGGAGTTGCATGCTAATAACATAGTGGACTACTAAAGTACTGTGTGTTTTAATTTGCTCTGATATTGGTATGATGAGGTTTGAATAAGCAGAGAGTCTTTTGCTTTGGTAGGGTAGGCCCTCAAATGTTGATTTCTATGTACAGTGTGGCTAGCCTATTGTTTCTGTATACCTTTCTTCTTAATGAGTAATAAACAATAAGCATGATTTGTCTCCAATTATGCAGTTTTTCTTGTTTTTGGTTATTTAACTTCTAATGCTGAAATAATGAAAATTCAAAGTCCTTTGGCTGTACATATTTATGTACTTTAACCGAGAAATCCCCAATGTCCACTGGAAGTGAGCTGTTCCAAGAGATCCAGCTGCGTTCGAGCAGAAGATAATGACCCTAAATCAAAACAAAATCAGAAAAAGTTCAACAATCAAACAAAACTATCAAAAGGGATTACAGGATATGTAACACCCTAAAATTAGCTTATCAATTCATATCATATTAGGCAGAGGTTAGTACAATCAGCACTCAATCAGAGAGGTTAGGTTAACTCCATCTTCAAGAATGTGACAAAAACTTACTACCCTTGCATCAAGTCAGGCTGTACAGAGCTCAAATTCAAAGCCATACTTATGAGGCTGCAAATTTTTGCTTGTAAAATTCGTTTATTCTGGACGGACACCTCAATTTAAACAGGTGGCTGAAAATAGCTCAACAGCTTTTGCTTGTACAGTATAGCTGTCTATTTTTCTGCTCTCCTTCCTCTCTTCACCAACACAAAGTTTTGTAGCATTAGCAACATAGGAGTATGAGTAGAAACACCATATTGCCCATGCAGAAGCTCATAGTTCACGTGGCGATTCTCATTTTTGTTCTTCTACCATTTGTCAGTTCAACTCAAAAGCACACAAAAAAGATTATTCACGAATGCAGTGATCACAAAGTCCTTGAGGTTATTCACATTTGCATCTCCTATTCTTTGTCTTTCAATTTTCTTTTATCCTCTGGAAAGTATTATGGGAACTCAAACTTGACTCAAACCTTCTCAGTAGGCAGTTTCAAGCTATTGTTCTGTAATTTCCCATATATTTGTAGGGCAGCAACTAATTATCTATCTCAAATTTCAGTTAAGTGCAAATTTTCCTACATGGATTTCTGCTATGAGCTTCCATGGGTTTCTTGATGCCTATTGGGATTCTTGTAATGAGAATGTCAAATGCCTATTGGCATGAAAATCAGTATCTCAACAGTAACCAAAAGCTATTATTAGCAATCTGAACCTTGTTTATTAGATAAAAGTACCTTTCACCTCTAATGATATTGAAAAAGAGTAAGAGCTATGATTATAGATTTGCTAATAATTAAAATAGCCCACAATTTGTTATTAAGTAATTGTAAGTTAACTCCATTTATCATCAAATTGATAGCAGTGATGAATGCTTAGTGGGAAAGGAAAGGCAGGAATTGTAAAGTTTCTTATTTGAGTACTACAACTAACTCTCCCAGTTTATTATTTAGAAATGAGCGCAATTCAAGTTAATTATGATTCTAGTTATAACCGTTTATTTTGACATATGATACTTGACAGCTGACTACTTCTATTTAGAAAGTTCACGTACATTTACATAATTATGTAGTGCATAAAATTCACATCAATTTTTTTTTATATTTGGCAGATCTCTTCTACTTGTAATAGCAGCAACAACTTGTGGGAAAGAGGGATGTATTTAATTAGTACTGTTTCTTGTTCTTCCTTTGCAGGAGAAGCAAAAGAAGGGGCGTATGGTTTTATTTCCACTGAGATCGTCAACATATATACAGGTTTACAAGCACGTATTTGGAACTGGCATTTCAGTGTTGAGGTTGCTGTTATCGCATTCATCTATCTATTCCAACAAAAATGGCACTATATAAATCAATCAGGAGTGATTTTAGGCAATGAATCAGTACTAACAACGGATCAACAAACATCTCCAACAGATGAGAAAAAGGAAATGTCACCCATGCCATCATCAGAGCCATGTTAAGACTTCAGACAAACAAATAATTTGCCTTTTACTAACATTAAATTATTTCCAAATTTGTTACAGTTTCAGAAACATAAGTTTTGTGTATTACTATCAATGTAGAGCATCATATACGGCAATTAATATGAGAAATTTTGTATCCGCCTTTTTTACATTTGTAGTTTAAATTTTCTATCTGCCTCTGCCTTTTTACATTTCAATGAGTTGAGCATATCCAACTCCATCACAACATATGCAGCTAGTTCTAATCAGCTCTAGTTCTTGTGGTGACACCTACAACGAAAGACACTCAAGCGAGAGAAAAGTGCCCATTCGATCACCTTTTACTAGCAATGATCTGTTAATGTACAACTCCAAATGACCATTCATCTCTAGAAGTAGCAGGATTTTCACAAATTTATATACTTTCACTATATTAGTAACAGAAACAGTGGATCTTTATACAAGTCATGGAAATAGCTGCACATAACCTGTCGCAATTGCAATTCCTAAAATGACAAGGGGTGGAAGGATGACGAATGCTCCAATTGTAGCAAAGAATACTGAGTCATTCCTCTGAGAAACTTTTCATTCAAGTAGGCTTGTCTTTTGATGTTTCTCTTCTGTGAAACAGTTAACTTGGCGCTAACCTTTTTCAAATTCTTACCCAAGGGAATGTTGAACTCATCATCTCGATCTCCAACCAACTTAACGAGCTGATCACGAATTGTAGGTTTACTAGAGCTACTATCACTTTCATAACCTGGCCAAGGATCAAGTCAATGATGGTCGGGAATAACTAAAGGGTTATTCGGCTCTCAATAACAAAAGCGGAAAGGAAGCAAAGATGGGTAAGTTTACTTGAAATCTTGCTATAACGAATGGATATGGTAGATAATATAAAGAACGAAATTCCTTCCTAGAGCATCATGTTTTGAATGGATCACACATGAAGCTGCTACAGACAAGATAATCTGCAGGAAAGAGACTACAGATTGTGCAACTAATGCCCTATGTGTATGAAACATCTAGCATCCCCAAATCACTTACTGCTACATAGTTATATGTTTGTGAAGTCTGGAGCATGTTCGCTAACACATTAGGAGTTTAGTCGGTAACACCATGGTCACTGAAGGATGCAATAATATTCTGACAGGGACAGAAAGTACAAAAGCACCTCTGCATATTTTGGGCAGTTTGGAAGGAAAAGAATTCCAGATGTTTTCAAAAGTTGACTTTAGTAGTGGATGGAAATTCTTTCATGGACTTATAGATTCCCTACAATGCTAGGAGAGAATCCGAGTCCTTTGGCTGTACATATTTAAATATGTACTTTCTTTTTTCTTGATAACCGAGAAATCCCTAGGGCCAGTGGGGAACGATTATAAAAGAAGACAAAGAGTCAAAGGGGAGAACATATACCACTAACTGTTGAGCTGCTGGAAGTCAGCTGTTCCGAGCACAAGATAATGACCCTAAAACACCAAAAGTTCAACAATCAAACTGTTATGAATTTAAGAGAGATAACAGATTCAATAACAGGAAACTTCTTTGATTCTATCTCAAACTTAGCAACTCTACTTACAATGGACTCAAAAAGTAAGATAAACACTAAAAGAAAGGAAAAATGAAGAAGGGGAAAGGTTCCAGACTGCTCCTTAGCAAAAACAAACAATAAGACTTGCCATATTTTCTGCCTAATTAGGGAAACCTACTACTACTTATACTAATGTCTGTTGGGAATATTTCTCCAATAGTGCTCACAGTTGTCCTCGCATAACAGCATTGCAGGTGCCCTCTCTTATCCATTGGCTTTGGGGACCACAAAGTCCTTGAAATGTTTTGGAGAGTTAACGGGCCTGGAGCTTCTCCTTAGCCCAATATCAAGTGCAGCTGGTCCAATACCTTGGTTCACAACATTGCCTACCCCTTGAAGAGGAACCTTGTCCTCAAGGTTCAAGCTGGAAACTGACGCTGTAGCAATGAAGTATCTTCCCAAGTGGCATCCGAAACTGGTAAGCCCACCCATTTGACAAGGCATTGTGAAAGTTGATGTTGGTCCTTGGTAATGGTTCGATGTTGCAGAATCTCCTCAGGCAGAAGGTTCAGGGAAGAAGACTGATTAATCAAGTCAATAGGAGTAACTTGGTGCTCAGGTTTGCCAATGCACTTACGAAGAATGGAGACGTGAAAAACAGGGTGTATTTTAGAAGATAGCGGCAGATCAAGTTTGTAAGCAACCTGGCCAATTTTCTGAATGACTTGAAAGGATCCAAAAAAACGTCTACTGAGTTTGTTGTAACGTTGTAGCCAGAGTGAAAGTCGGCGATATGGACGTAGGCGAACATAGACCCAGTCACCTACTTCAAATGATATTTCCCGTCTTCCTTTGTCAGCTAACGCCTTCATTCGAGTTTGAGCCTGGAGAAGATTGGCCTTAAGGATACCCAATGTCTCATCTCTTTGGCGAAACGACTCAGTAATTGCTTGAGTAGTGGTTCCATCTATAACAAAACGAGAAATAGTAGGAGGCGGCCTGCCATAAACGACCTCAAAAGGAGTCATCTTGGCACTCGTTTGGAACGACTTATTATACCAAACCTCGGCCCAAGGTAAAAGTGGAAACCATGTGTTCGGAGCATAAGGGTAAAGCATCGCAAGTACTGCTCCAAACACTTGTTAAGTGCCTCAGTTTGCCCATCGGATTGCGGGTGATAGGCTGAACTCCTTGCTAATTGTGTCCCCTGCAACTTGTTTACTTCTTCCCAAAATTCTGACAAGAATAAGGGGTCTCGATCAGAGATAATTTTAGTAGGGAACCCATGAAGACGAACAAATTTTTGCACAAAAACTGCAGCGATCTTTTGGCTGGTGAAATGAGGATGAAGGGCGATAAAATGTCCATATTTAGACAAACGATCAACAATCACCAACATTGTTGTGCGCCCGTGAGAAGGAGGCAGTCCCGTAATGAAATCCATTGATATCTCCTCAAAAATTGCAGAAGGAATAGGCAAAGGCATAAGAAGGCCTGCTGGTTGCAGAGATGTATCCTTCATTTGTTGGCAGATTTGGCACTCCGACACAAAGGTCTTTACATCAGCACGCATGCCGGGCCAAAAGAAGTTTGAGGACAGACGATGAAAAGTCCTAGAGATACCAGCGTGACCCCCAACTTTTGAAGCATGAAACTCTGTCAAGAGAAGGCGGCGTAGATCTTGATCTTTAGGAATAACCAATCTGTTACGAAAAAGAACAAGACCTCCCTGAAATGAATAATGAGGTAAGGCGGCAGGGTCATTATTTAACTAGGCGTTGGAGAGCAAGTAATCCATGGTCCGACCTGTTTAATTGCTGAAGTTTGGTAACTAGTGCCATCTCAGTAATTGCAAGAGTAAGAGACTGAAAGGAAGGGACTCTTGAGAGAGCATCAGCCGCTGCGTTAAGTCGTCCAGCTCTATAAATAATGTCAAAATCGTAACCAATGAGTTTTGTCAACCATCTTTGTTGCTCAGGAGTTTGGATCACCTGGTCAGTGAGGGCTTTGAGAGACTGTTGATCAGTGATGATCAAAAATTTGCATCCTAATAAGTATTGACGCCATTTTTGTACTGCTTGAGTTATAGCAAACATCTCACAATGATATATAGAGGCAACTTGCATGCGAGATGAAAGTTTTTGGCTGAAAAAGGCAATTGGATGACCTCCTTGAGATAGAACAGCTCCTATGCCAGTGCAAGAAGCATCAGTCTCAACTGTAAAGATTTTGTTGAAATCGGGCAGTGCGAGAACAGGAACAGAGCTCAAGGCATCTTTTAACATAGTGAAAGCTCTGGTTTCTCGATCTGTCCAACAAAAAGCATCCTTTCTAAGAAGATCAGTCAGAGGAGATGCCAATTGAGCGTAATGCTTAACAAATCGGCGATAATATCCGGTAAGACCCAAAATTCCCCTAACATATTTAACAGAGGCTGGGGGTGGCCACGCGGTAATGGCATGAATTTTTGCCGGGTCAACTTGCAATCCTGCTGCAGAGATTACATGTCCCAGATAGTCTATGGAATTCTGCCCAAACTTGCACTTGGAGCGCTTCACAACAAGGGAATTTTGGCGAAGGAGATCAAGGACCAATCGTAAATGAGAAAGATGATCCGACCAAGACGGGCTATAGGCCAAAATGCCATCGAAGAAAACTAGGACAAAACGACGAAGGAATGGTTTAAAAACAGAATTCATAGTTGCCTGGAAGGTGGATGGCGCATTTGACAGTCCAAAAGGCATGACAATAAACTCATAGTGGCCCTCATGTGTGCGAAAAGCAGTCTTAGCAATATCAGAAGGATGCACCCTTATCTGATGATATCCAGCCAATAAATCAAGTTTAGAGAAAAAGCAAGCTCCATGGAGTTCATCAAAAAGCTCTCAATGGTGGGAATTGGGAACATATCATTGACAGTGACTGAATTCAAGGCGCGATAATCCACACAAAAACGCCATGCACCATCCTTTTTCCTCACCAAAAGAACCGGGGATGAATATGAACTAGAGCTTGGACGAATTATCCCAGCTTGAAGCATCTCATAGACTAGTCGTTCAATTTCAGTCTTTTGAAAATGGGGATAGCAATAAGGACGAACCTTCACTGGAGCAGAACCCGGAATAAGAGGGATACGATGATCTTGAGGCCTAGGGGGTGGCAAGACTGTAGCCGTAGCAAAAAGGTCAGAATAAGAATCCAAAAGCTCGGTGAGATCATACGGCAAAGCCGGAGAAGATGACTCAGCCATCGAAAGCAACTCCAAACGGAAGAATCCCGAAACGGAATGAGTTTCGGTTAAACGCCTAAGCGAGGTAAATTGGACCTCCTCAACAGATTGAACAGGATCCCCAATCCAACGGATCGTCTCACCATTAGAATCAAATTGAAATAATCGTTTTGCATAATCAGTGACAGTGGGACCAAGAGTCGCCAACCATACAACACTTAGCACCAAATCGGCCCCATGAAAGTCAATAACATAGAAATCAGTACTGAAGGTGAACCCTTGGATGGTAAGAGGTAGCTGACGCACAACACCGTGGCATTTCAACAAACTGCCATTGCCGACCATTACCTGAAAATTGGAGGAGCTATCAACTGGAACTTTAAGAAATTGGACAGCTCTAGGGTGGATGAAATTATGTGTGTTGCCGCCATCCAGAAGAACTTGTACGGAAAGACCCTTAACCTGAGCTGTAAGGCGGATTGCAGTAGGAATAGGACCACCTGATAAAGCAAGATAACTGATAGAAGGCAATAACGGGTTATCGGAGGTAGGCGGAGATGAAGATAGGTCAAGTGTATTATCGGAGGAAGGAGAATGTTGCTCGTCTGGTGATTCTTCATCAGTGAGAAGAAGAAGAAGCTGGGATGTTTTTGAGCAGCGATGACCTTTGTGGTACTTCTCATCACAATTAAAACACAGATTTAAGTCCCGTTTTCGCTGGAGCTCTGATGGGGTAAGTTTGCGAAAAGGAACGCGACCAACTCCGGGCAAGGAGGCGGAAGGAATGGTGGATGAAGTGGTCGGCGTTGGATTTGGAATAGTTCGCGAATTGTAGTTGTTTGATAGAGCTTGGCGAGTATCCCTTCAGGAGCTTCAATGGATCTGAAGCCAAAACGAATTACAAGAGCCTGAGAAAATTGATCCCAACTGACTAGCTGGTGGTTCTTATACATCCACTGATATCACTCTCTGGCTAGTCCTTCCAAATAGAATGAAATGATACTAAGGCGTTGTTCGTTGGGAACAGAATAATGGTCGAAGTATTGGTTTGCTTGAAATTTTTGCTCGAAGTAAGGTACAGTGCTAATTCTTGTTCTTTAATTCTCCACTACAATAACATTAAGCATTCAATCAGAGAAGTTGGTTTATCTCCTTTTTCTAGATTGTGATAAAAACTTAGTAGCCTTAGATTAAGCCATTTTCTAAATTGACATTATTTAAGACCTCAAATTCAGAACTCAGATGCCCTAAAGACTAGCAGTACTTTACAATATAATCTGCAAGTAAAATAACACGTGAAAAAAATGATATAAAGAACAATTAGGGAAGTCCAAACACACCAGAGTAAGTGAGAAGCTCCTCCTCAGTGACTCTTCCGTCTCCCTCTCCAGAAAGAGCAGATATGTTTTGGTTGCAGGCTGTACAGAGCTAAAATTCAAAGGCCATTATTTAGGAGAATTTTACCTCCATCCATAAATTTCAAATGATATTTTGGCAAGAAGGAGCTTATTTTCTTTGGCTTTGAAGGAATTATAATTATATTACATAGTTGAAAGAAAATAATAATTTATATAAGCTAAAATCTTACTTGATCTTAATGTGTTAAATATTAGGTGTTATTACATATTTCAAATAAGAAAAGGTTTGGTAATCAAAATTTTAGTTGCTTCACATGTTTCATAATAAGGAAATAACTTTTTGTCCATACAAATTCTTAATATTAGCTCATCCAAAATTTTAAAAATTTTGGTTATATTTTAAATGCTTAGCTCAATTTTATATTTATGATTTGATTTATTAATATGTCTTCATACGATTATTTGCTAAACAAATGTTTTTAGTGTTTGCATAAAAATACTATGATTTTTTTAAAACAAAAGTATTCATTAATATAGGAGATTAGGAAAAGCTAATAAGTAAACATATGTCATATTAACATTTACATTTAAGATCTTCAAATTTGAAATTACAAACTTCTTTATAAGCACTCTTTTTTATCAGAGAAACAAGGATCTTTTAAATTTAAAAGGAACGGAAGGAAATCCTAATTATTACAACATAATTAAATGTCTATTCTTAAATATTAATAAAAATAATAACAATTTTGCCTAAAGTGAAATTAATTTTCGAAGGATAAAACAGGTGAATGATATTTCGTTAAATGGTTTCATGCTTTTAATATAGTATTGATATAGATAAAATCATGTATGTTAATTCTTTTTTGCTTGGTTTTGAATAAGTAAATTCTGGTAGAAAATAGCATAGTACTAATAATTATGAAAATTAGATTGGCCATTATACTCAAAAACGTCATTCTTTGAAGAAATTACACTTTTATTCCATTTGTTATTGATAAGTTTTTCTTTTGGTCCTAGTAAAATATGGTTAAGTACATTTAACCTTTGATTAATTGGCATGTGTCTTCTTAGTCCCACCACCTATGAAATCCTACAAACATAAAATCTAGATGATGTAATTTACTTACTAAATTTCTACTTTTATGTTTCAATTGAAGGTTAATAATAACCAAAATAATCTCAATATATAAATATAATTTTCTGTATACATAATACATGGACTAAAAATACATGTTTCAATTTACTGAAGAGGTTAATGTGTGTTTGGTCAAATTTCACAAGGACTAAAGAATTTAGCACTATCTGCAAATCTGAAAATTTTCCTCCTTTTCCGTAACGTAAAAAATATCGTGTGAACTAGTAATATTTGAATACCGTTGCTTCTCAAACAACCAAAAGGTCCAACCACGAGATCTTAACACCATCAAACTTTTCTATACAAAGACTTATAGGAAAGTTAACGAGCAAGGGCAATTGGAAAAAAAAATAAAAAAATTCAACCTTATATTAGTAAGCTATACATGAGGTTTAATCCATAATTTGTTTTTTAACGATTTAGACGGCTAAGCTGTGGAATATGAACGAATTTGTTTTTTGGTAACAACAGTAAATATTACCATTGATAACAACAATTAAACAATACACCTACAAAGCACCTAACTCGTCACTAACAGTAGAGTTAGGTCTTGGATTGACTAGTTACGAAGTAATCTTTGAGTAAAAATCCTACATCTTTGTGCTCTCTTTGAGCGTGAAAACAAATCTATCCTCTTGACTATATCCTTCTTAATTTGTATAATTATCAACTCTGTATGTACAATTACTCCTTCAAACAATTTCCTATTTCTAACTCTTCAGATATGATATATCATGGCTTCCCATAATGCAGCTGCCACCTCTTTTTTGAATCTCTTCCAATGCTTTCTGTTGATTTCTTCTAGTACTTGCTGCACCTCTCCAGCTTGCACGTACAATCCCAACCAATTTAGAAGACCTTGCCTGATGTCTTAGGTTCTAGTATAGTCAACGAATAGGTGTTGAACTGTCTCATTTTCCTGGTCATCACATAATCCTCTACAGGAACATGCAGTTTTTGCAATCTCTCCTTTGTGAATAATCTTCCTTGAACAACCAACCATGTGACAAATCTATGCTTTGGTTGTGCTATTGCATTCCAAATGAGCTCAGTGTTTGCTAATCGATTCTGGCTTCCAATGATAGCATGATAACTACTTGTAATAGAGTAGTTACCATTAGAAGTGAGTTTATATCTCCCCTGATCATACCATTCCTTCATGTCTTCTTTCAAGGAATTGAGTTTTCTCCAATACCAGCTACAGTCGTGCGGAGCTTTGTCTGTCCATATGTTTGCGTCAGTTTTCATATATATGCCATGAACTCATTTTACCCAAAGTGAAGCTTTATTCTCCACCAATTGCCATATTAGCTTTCCAACTGATGCTATATTCCAGTTCCTACACCTTTTTATGTTTAAGCCTCCATACTTCTTTGTCCAGCATAGTTTTTCCCAAGAAACAAGTGATATTTTTCTTTTTTCCTCAGAATTGCCCCAAAGGTAGTCCCTGCACTTTTGATCTACTTCCTTCAGTACACTCTGTGGCAATATAAAGATGGAACCCCAGAAGCTGTGGATTGAGAATAACACTGCATTAATCACCTGAAGTCTTACTGCGTATGAAAGCTGTTTGGAGTATGTGTAGTTGATTCGACTAGTAATCTTCTCTATCAACTGATAACACTCCATTTTACTCCATTTCTTTGGGGACAGTGGCAGGCCAAGGTATCTAATGGGAAAAGACCCCTGCTAGAACCCTGTTATTGCAAGTAGTTGCTCCTTTAGCTGGTCATCAACACCAGCCATAAAGATATTGGATTTCTCCATGTTAGCAACTAAATTAGAGACTTTGCTGAAATGTGGCAAGGCTTCCATTACCATTCTCACCGATCCTACATCACCTTTACAGAAAATCATTAGGTCATTGGCAAAAATCAATAAGTGAGTTAATTTGAGTTGCTTACACATGGGATGGTATTTGAAATCTAGTAAGTCACTCATGCTTTTAAGGGTTCTTGATAGGTATTCCATGACTAGGACAAATAACAGAGGGGATATGAGGTCACCTTGCCTTAATCCACGTTTACCTTCGAAGTAACCATAGCTTGATCCATAAGAACAAAATTTGCACCCACTGAAATTTATTAAATCTAAACATGCAACAGAATATTTCTAAATTAATATTAAAGATAAAGTTTATTAGATCTCTCCTTGAGTTTCCTCTAATTATAAAAGTCTCCTTATAACTTGACACTAGAAATGAAAATCTCCAATTGCTTAAAGTCTTCGAAAAATTTGTCCGTGCGAAAGCAAGAGCGTCTAAAATTGAATTAAACTCCTTTCAATGATATTATGATGCGCCTAGGGACCGCGGGCAAGTGGGCCGGTTCAGGTCCGGGATCGCGGGCCAAACGGGCCAAACAGGCTAAACGGGCCAGGACCGTTTGGCTCGGTTTTACTGGGCCTGGGCTGGTCTTGTGGGCCGGTCCTATGATTTGGGTCCGCCAAGCCCGGGACCATTTAGCCCCCCCTCCCCAACTTTGTTTTAATCCCAAATTTTTTATAATTACACTTTTTTCCTATTTTCAACTATAAATACCCTATCATTCTTTCATTTTTTTCTTACAAATTCATCAATCTATCACAATCTCTCTCTAATTTTCTTCTATAATTGCTACTATTGCTTACTTTATTGTTACAATTTATGGAATAATTGTGAAGTTGGTGAATTGAAGTCTTCAACGATAATTAATTTTTAACAAGTTGTTCGTCAATGGAAGTAATTGGAGAGAGAGCTTTCAATGAGTATCAGCAAAGAGCTATCAGTCTAAGGGTCAGTCATGACCATAAAAAGAAGATCAAACCTCAGAAGTGAACTAGCCTCTTAATAACTTCATCTGTAATTGAAGCCTCTTATTCTTGTTCATTTTTTTTAACTAACCCTTACACCAGCTTACTCATCAATAACAAAGTTTTCTACAACTTTTATTGTGGCAACTATTTCTTCCAATCTTTGACTGAACAGATCCGGTTGGCCGTTGGCCTGAAAGGGTCAAAAATCAAGATTTCTTGTCTTCTTTTCTGGAGAAAGCAAGCAAGATTTCTTGTTATGGCCCGATTTATTTTATTCCATCAACATTTTGTTTCTCCAACAACATTAGATGCGGACAAAGGATAAAAAGTCAGCAAGAAGGTACAAATGTAAAGATTCTTATTTTTTGTTAATAGGAAGAGATGTGTCTGGTTCAGTCAGCTTAGGATAATTAATAGGTGCGACAATTTTGGGTTCCGGAACCAAAATAATGCATTTTTGGACTCAAAGAATAAAAATATGTGAAAAAAATATACAGTGACCAAAATATATATAGCGTCATTTTAAAAGACGCTATACCTTAACGGCCGTTTAGCCAGTCAGGTATAGGGTCTTTTAAAACGACGCTATATATATTTTGGTTTAAGCGGGAACTATAGCGTCTTTTGTTAAAACGCTATATATATATATATATATATATATATATATATATATATATATATATATATATATATATAGCATTCTTAACAAAAGACGCTATACATATAAATATACATCGTCTCCTTCCCTTCCCCAAAACAGAATCGTCGAGCCTCCCCCCCAAAATTATAAAATCTAAACATCCTCTATTTTTAATCCAAAAATATTGTGTGGAGCCCACCCGTCCCACAAAAAGTAAAGATTATCGGTCTCACGTGCTAGCTAAGGCGTTATCTCGGACATTATTGCTTGTTTCAGCTCCAAATCACAAAATCTTCGACTTTCTAAAAATCTTAAATTGAGGTATTCCGACTTAGTTTTGGTTAAAACTTGTATCCCTTGTGAGGGCATCCACATCCGGCATACTTGGCAAATGATCAAGGTAGGGAATATGCCTCGAATGAAACGGCACGTGGGACTCGTATACTTTTGGTCTAACGGGAGGTGGAGCATGCTCCCTCGTCAAATCAGGTTCGGCATTCTCTTCCTCCTCAACATCACCCTCGTCAGGGAAGGGTGTGTCACCTCTAGACTCATCGGCATTGTTGTCATAATCACTATTCTCTTCCTGACTATGCGCATCTACCAGATCCCGATTAAATACGCCGTCTTCGGGCAATTGAGTAAGGACAGGACCATCAAGTTGCTCGTTTTCACTACACAACCAAAGAAATAATGAGTTACTCAAATTGGTCCAAACAATACATATAACTTTATATATTCACTTACAAATCATAATGTGTTGATATCTCATGATGCACATTATCCTGTTGATGCTGACTCCCGGATGGACCACCATGATCCTACACACCAAAACTCGGCATATTCCAACTGATCGTTGGTTCATAACTTGTAAAATTCATATCTGGTCGGTACTCCCTGTGGAATATATGAGTGTTAATACAAATACAATACACAAAAATATACATCGTAACACAGTAGAAAAATTAAAGTTTACCACTTTGCTTGTGGATTATGTATACTAGGGGAGAAATTATTTTCTTGATTGAGGGATTTCCCTACTTTGCGCAACCATATTATTGCGAACGTCTTCAGCCTTGACATACATTTTCAACATTGTTATCACAATAAATTCCCGGTATTCATCCGGAGTCCTCAAAAAATCTCTCAGAGTTTCATCGTCTTCGATGTTAAACTCAGCATAACAAGCAACCCCTTGCAGAGTCATACAATACAGATATCTTCCGGTTATTTTAAGATTCACCGAACGTTTGCTCACACTCATTTTTTTACATAACAACGATACCAATGTATCGTACTCCATTGTAAGTGGCAACTTAACATGAGACTTTGGAGATAAACTATAGCTTACTGAGTTATTCACCACCACAACCTTACTCCCCCACAATATAATGAAACCCTAATTCTTCGCTCTTCAGACATTATGACAAAATGCAAAACAACTAAACAAACAAAAAATTCACAACACTAAGAGTAATTCTGAATGGATTTTTACAAAATCCTTAACGTCCTTATATAAGGCAAAAACCATTTCGGGGGGTGAATTATTTGAGGTATTACGTCTTAGCTTAAGACGCTATACCCAGTTGAATTATTGTTATGTCTGTTAAGCTCAGAAGAATTATATGTGGGCCCACAATAATACATATAGCGTCTTTTAAAAAAATGCTATATATATATATATAGCATCTTTCTAAAGGATGCTATACTTAACTGATCAAACGGCCGTTAAGGTATAACGTCTTTTAAAACGACGCTATATATATTTTGATCACTATATATTTTTTTCCCCATATTTTTTTTCTTTGAGTTCAAAAATGCATTATTTTTGTTTCGGACTCACAATTTGGCTGTCCAATTATCAGAATCCTTCAGTAACAAGGGAATCATTTGTTTGAATGTCAAGTACCATTTCAATGACGTCACACCAAGTTGGTGACAGAAAATCTACAAAAATGAGAATGGCTCAACCAGCATCTTCTAAGTAGACTATGATATGGTCATGGAGTCCAAAAGTACCATCTCGATACTCCTTTTTATTTTTGGTTTATGGTAAACCCCTCAATGCAAATACTCCAGCCCAGGAGCCAAAGAGCTGGTTTTTTTCATTTTGCTTCTTTGGTGACTCAAACTTCCAAGCCCATGATTGGAAATGAATGACCCTTTCCACCAGGATATTCCCCTTGTAAAAGAACCAATTTTGATACACTATAAGTTGTCTACTATTTATTAAGAATGACCCTTTGGAGCGAAGGGACTAGAAGGCACGGTTAAGGCTTCCTCCCTTTATTCCAAGGTTTGTCATTGTCATCAGGCCCAAGCGGAGAGGAGCGATTTTACTATACCAATAAGAGTATAAAAGAGAGTACAAAATTAGAGTAAATACTCTAATTAGTCCCAAATATCCCAAGAGAATAACCTTACAAGATCACTCCAAAGAAAGGGTTCACACAAGTGTTTCCCAACACTCACTCTCTTACAAAATACTCTATAATAAAATAAAGGAGGAGAAATAAAGACAAGAGTGAAAAGCTCTTGAATTGGTGTATTTTCAAATGAGGAGAAGCTCCTCTATTTATAACAAGAAATCCTTGGCCTAATAGTGAATATTATGGCATGCCAAATGTCATGATCCATAAATTTTATTATAATGAATATTATATCATGACAAATATCATGAAAATTTGACCATATTACAAATAGTTTAAGATGCGTAAACTATTAGTCCCCGTATATCTCGAATAAGGTAAAAGAAGACAAGAAAGAGAGATTAAGATAAGTTATTCTTCTGAGATGAATCCGAAATGTTGAAGACTCTTTTGACATGAGATAATTCAGAGATCTTCCTTCAGATTTGTGTTTGGTAACACTAATTTTGTGGTTTAGAATATTACACTTCCTCCCTTAGTTCTATTTTTTTTTGGCACAAGAAGATCCATGTCACCCTTTTCTCGAGAAATACTCTACTTTGATCCTTGAATGGAAGAAAATAACTTGGAGACAATAATCGTGTAGGTGCTTGTACAAGCAAATTTATTAAATGTAATCGTACAATATTGATTAAGTGAAGTGTTTCTTTTTTATAATTTCAATTACTCTTTCGTATTTATTTTCTACTAGCACATGTATAGGAAAGTAAATTGTTTTGTAATACAAGCATAGACCAGTATTTTCCTCTCTAAATATAACCAAAAGTCAATACTTAGGCCATAAAGATAAAATTTCTGGCTAGACTTGGAGGGTCGATAAGTGGTGGTGGCGGTGTTGCTTGAAGCTCGTAGATGACGATTGTTGCTCTCAAACGCACACGCAAGTATACGTGGTCATACAAGTAATATATGATAAGTTTAGATATTGTACCCACATGGACTTGTGATTTACTAAGTTAAACTAAGACAATTAATCTATTCAAGCAGTTTTCTAAAGTCTAAATATTTAAATAAAACTAATCTAGAGTAGCAAATTAAGTGATTACAAAAAACAAGTCGGGAATCTTAAAGACGAATTCAATGGGAAAAAATATTCCAGAGCTATGGGTTAGCTAACAATCCCATTGAGTCTTCCACTTAAATTGTCTAATTAATTTATCTGGTTTATTGATTGACAAGGTTAATATTAATCGTAGTATTCTCCCAAAATATCACTCGCCTATTTAAGCTAACATAGCACCTATATTCCTATGAAATTAGGATTAACAAGAACGCATTAGTAATTCCCGTATAGCAACCAAGCAAGGCGATTAGGAAATCCCTGTCCCAACCGCAAAATCGTTCCCGATACTCATGTTCAAGATCTCGCTCTACTCAATCTTATAAGTAATCTAAAATTTCCTCTCCCATGTTCAATTCTAGATTCGTAGATAGTATTCAATTGGTGATCAAGCAATCAAATAATTAAGTGCAAGATTGAATAAATAAACCAATATGATAAAATAATAAGAACAATTCAAATTTCAAACTACAATATTCATGTAGCACCCATAATTCTAGAACTAATAAACTATGAGATTACAAGAAGAGAATAGAAGAAAAACTAGTTGAAAGTCTCCTCCAAGCGTGGTTTGTGTTCTCCCCTCCAAAGTGGCGTGTTCACCTCTCAAAATATGTTCGATCTCCTCCAAGTTAGGTTTAGGACCCTTTTTATACAAGTTTGGGGCGTCTAGCACCGAAAACGATCGCGCTAGCCTGGACGCTGAAAATTTTGAGCTTCTTGATTCTAGCGCCACAGGTAGCGCATAGCTCCAACTCATGTGCATTCAATTCAATTTACTCCAAATTCATTCTTACACATATAAACACTAAAAGTTAGTTCAACTGATTGCAATTACACATTAGAACCAACAAGAATAGAGCAAAATGCCAGGCGATTCATATATAAAAATAGATGTTTTTGGCCAAACATCAATAATGCTCAGCACTTGCGCCACCACTGCTTCTCCGTACAAAAAGCTTGTATCAGGTAATTGTGTTAGAGATAACTCCTTATAGGAAATAATTTTGGGGTGTCAAAAGGGTGGGTTGGGTCGATTTTGGGCGAGTCAATAAATGGACGGGTCAATAATCCACCCAAAAATTACTTAGGCTGATTTGCGTTGGGTTAAGATGAGCTAACATTTGGGTCATAGCCTAATCCGCCCGACTCTTACCAAGCTTAATTAGTATGTGTTATTTTCTTATGGATTGTATAATTATTAAATCATTTTTTTCTTTTGTTATAATCATATATAGCATTAAAAAAGTTATTTCTAAGATATTTTAGAAAGTTACTCATGGATCAATTTGGACTAAAATTAGTCCAACTTTAGATGGGTTGAGATTGGTTGAGTTCAATAAATGGGCAGGTCAATAACCAGTCCAACCATGGACGGGTTGTGCGAGTCATTTGGGCTTGGATCAAATTTAACAGCCCTAGAGAATATTAATGAAAATTTTACATGCGATAGTTAAGTAATGCACCATATTTATTATAAACCAAAATGCTTTTAAAATATTACTATTATTTAGTCATTTTTTATTTTGTAGCAAAGTACAAACATATACAATTGATCTTTTAATTTTTCCCTTAACCATCTCTCTCTTCTCTCTCAACTCTCTCTTATCAAGCATCTATAACTCCTTCAGCACAGATTTTCTTTCATATTAACATCTTCAATGATTCAGCCAATGCCGGTCTATGACAAATGTAGCCTTCCAAGTGCCAAAGGAATGACTCTATCCTAAAACTTCACCAAATGCAAATTTTCTATCATTTTCTTTCACGAGTAATTTTTTTTTGTTTTGAGACTTTACAAGCCTTCAACTCTTGACCTAGTGTTGTGGAGGAAACTCCCTCAACCACTATGACAAAGAGTGACCGGTTTTCTTTCACGAGTACTAGAGGCTTCCAATAGTGTTACTACCAACTAGTGCAAGTAAGACATGACAAAATCGTGTGAGGTAATTATCTCTCTCTAATTGAAGAAGGTTTGACCAATTCAAGGACTAACAAACCGCAATAGGAAAACGATCATGCAAAATAGATATACTTCTCTAAATGGACACATATCTATCAACAATAACAACAAACTCAGTATAATTCTACTAGTGGGGTCTGGGGAGGGTAGGTGTACACAGACCTTACCCTTATCCTGGGGTAGAGAGGCTGTTTTCGATAGACCCTCGGCTCCCTCCCTCCAAGAACTCCTTACCTTGCTTTTGGGGTGACTCGAACTCACAACCTCTTGATTGGAAGTGAATGGTGCTTACCACTAGAGCAACTTACTCTTGTCACTAAATGCACACATATCTACGAAAGCTTATAAAAGATTGTGAGAACAATTTATACCATTTGATAATGGAGCCAAAGAGAAAATGTTGCACACATATCTATGAAAGCCACTGTTAACCTTGTTTCAGTTGGGTACGCCACTAATGTCATCTAACATCGGAGAATACTCTGCAAACAGACCCTTTCTTGACCTTCTGCAAGATATCATCGCTATGAATAGACTTCGGTTTCATGTACTAATTGTGATCAATCAACTGTGATGACCCTAATATATAAGGTAAAAAATGATAATCATCTAGTCCCCAAACTCCATGGGACCCAGCAGGCTCTAGGCTATATGTTAATTGCAACTTCTGCATCACGTCCAAGTACATCACAAAAACCCTTGACACTAGAGATTGATACTCCTCTTCTTTCACAACTCCTAGTCTAGCAACCAAGCTGCAAAATTTGTTTAATGACTGTAGCTGAACAAGAGAGACAAATAAGTAGTTTCAGAAAGGATACCTATCTAACATATAACCGTCAGCTTTTAAGTTCTAATATAATACGAGAAATGCATAAAATACTACAAAAACAATCAAGCAAAGAAAGAAGACAAACCACTGTCTTAGTCTTTGAATCAGCAAGACTGGAATTATCATATTTATTTACATAAAAGGAAATTGTGTCAACAGAAAAGGACGGAGCAATGAGCATAGGGTGCAAAGACAAAGAAGAATATTCCTAAATGATAGCAGAGTGCAGGTATGTCAAAGCTCCAATTCCAATTACTAATGCGACAAATTCAGCAAGCATGACGATACTGAAAGCACAGTAATCAGCGAAGAATTTATTATTTTTTATCTCATTAGGACAGACTAAACGTTGTTCCCCAAACATAAAGTAACCATAGCAAGAACACGAGTACTTTATATTCCATGTTTACTCATCTACCCTAGCCAGAATAACAGTGAGATATACCCTACAAAACAATTGACATTTTGTTTTAATTTGTCCTCTTTTAGATTATTTTGATTTCTTACTGGATTTAATCATTAAATCTGAAAAATCAGTTTGATGGCGCATGATTAAAAATTTTAATCATTATTCTAAACTAGTAGATGTGAACCTAAATAATATTTTAGGAATATTTTAGTGAAATCTTAAAAGATTAGATTTTAAGTTGTGATCTATTTTATTATTAAGAATTAACATCACTTAAGTCTTTTTAGTTTTCTAAGATAAAAAGAAATATTAATCTTTTTATGTGAGCGTGTAACAAATTTATAAGCATGGCTTTCCCGCTATACATTTATTACAAGTATCTAACTTTTTTCTTTTTAAGTATCCAACTTTTTTTATTCGAGTTAAATACAAAATACTTTCGTAAAATTCTCCTTGTTTAAAATGTAAAAAGAAAGGATACTACATAAATTACACCTCAACTTAGCAAGATATTTCGCGAGACATATTCCTATACTTGTTACAAGTAGACATTTCTTAGGATAAATGACGCTCTATAGCCTCTAAAAATTTTAATAGCTCATATTTTTTTCCATTGACATGAAATGTCCCTCCGGTCCAAACATATTACATCTAATAGCCCAAAATATCTATTTTGTATATTTTTTATATAGTGATAGTCTATTTTGTATATTTTTTATATAGTGACAGTCTATTTTGTATATTTTTTGTATAGTGACAGTCTATTGTATATAAATTATACAGTGACAGTCTATTTTGTATATTTTGTATAGTGACAGTCTATTGTATATAAATTGTATAGTGACAGTTTATTTTGTATATATTTTGTATAGTGACAGTCTATTTTGTATAGTGACAGTCTATTGTATATAAATTGTATAGTGACAGTCTAATTAATATATATTTTGTATAGTGACAGTCTATTTTGTATAATGACAGTCTAGTATATATAAATTGTATAGTGACAGTCTATTTAGTATATTTTTCAACGTTATGCATAGTTATATGAGAAAGAACAATCATAAAACCTCTACAATTCAAAAATAGCTTATGGTTCCCTAGATACCTGCTTCTTAGCCGTTATTATTGTCAGAGAGTAACCACGTTTTGTTGCTACCGGGTGATATAAGTTTGGCTCGAATGGCCGTAAATGAATTTTAATTTGCTCGATTTCTTATGCACCTTATGTTGCTATGTAGGAAGTGTATTTGCTTTCTATAGAAAAAAGTTAAAAATTTAATTTTTACGGCATGTCTTTCATTAAAATATCTTTTTCCTACTCTTTTATATTAAACTTTAACATGTTGTTCTTATTTTTTCTTTTCTTCTTTTCCTATCTTTTTTTTTTCCCCTACCATATCTCTTTCGTAAATTTTCCTTGTACATTTTCCTTCCCTTCCTTTCTTTTACTTTTTTCCTCTCTTGCAACTCAATTGACATGAAAGTTACACTAAGTGTTTGACAACACTTTAATAATTTAACACCTTTTAGCTGTGTTGCAAGATGTATAAGTTGGATAAAATAACTTCAAATTCGATGATTTGCTCAGTTCATGCAGCTATTTTCTGGGAAAAAAAATATTTTTTCTTTGGGTAAAATAATACCATATTACTCAGATACCGATATATTGTAGATTATGAAAATTTTATACTTGATATAACACATCGCATTTAAAAAAGAGTTTTAAATATTTGAAAAGGAACAATCAACCTTGAGAAAATAAGGTTTATTGATTTAGATGATATAACCACTTCTAGGTCCCCAAACAAATGAACCAAAGAATAAGAGAACATCAATTGAAAACGATAGTGACCAGCAAAAAATAATACATGAATGACCATTGAAACAAAAATACATCCACCAAATCAGAGAAATAGAAGAGAACAAACAACCTTTTGAAACAATTATTATCAGGCAAAAACAACATATCAATGAATAATAAAAAAAAATGGTAAAGTAACAGTGTTCTAGGTCAAACAAATTATACAAAGATAAACAACACAAAAAGGAAAAAAAGATTTCAACCGGATTTTATCTCCCTCATATTGAATCAGTGGTATTAATAACAGAAGATTTTATGAATGGAAAAGGAGATTTTAATTGGTGAAGGGCAGGTGAGAGAAGGAACGGGAAGAAAGTGCGAGGCTATTTATGAAGATTAAAAGACATGATTCTTGGTTTTTATTTTGAAGCAAATATATGGGGAAAAAATGAACAAAGCAAAAAATAATAATAAATAAATAATAAAATAAATAAATATATATATATTCCTAATAAATAGTATATAAAAATCTAGTACCAAATAGAAAAAAACGATTCAAAATAACAATGGAAACATAATAATAGTTATCAGTAATTTCAAAATCCTTCCTCTGCATCATAAATTGATAACCATTATATATATGATCACAGTCATTATGTGCATCATAAAAAGAAAAATCACATACGATTGATTCTTCGAAAGTAACACGAAATTAAAAAAGGTGGAAGATTTAAAGAGATATGTACCAAAATCATATCGAAGTAGCACTCCATTGTAAAGAAGTTAAAGAAACGCAGTTGATATCCGGTGACATCACGAAGAACGTATTTCGCTGAGAATGAAGAAAGTACTACATATATACAAAAGAAACAACAAAGAGTTAAATGAAAACGATTAAAATAAGAATATAAAAAATTTACACACCTCACGAGTAATTCCACCAGTTGTGAAAGATTTCGTTGGACTTTGAAGTAGAATGCAAAATTGGAAGGCCCTTCGGGATTTTCGTTTTCTTAATAGCAAGTGAATTTAAGGACTTTTAATATATAGAAAGGAAGATTGTTTCCGATCCCTAATGGTGACGTTTTGCATTCTTTGAACGTTTAGTTATTGAAGGACTTGGGGAGGTGCCTTTTCAATTAACCTTAATTCGTGGGGAGGTGCCTTTTCAATTAATTAATGATGTAAAAATTAAAATAGGAGAAAAATTCAAAAAAAAAGGAGAAAAAAGATAAATATGATTCCTAACTATTGAGACATGCCACATCATTCTTTCTCTCTCTCTTTATATATATATATATATATATATATATATATATATATATATATATATATGTCACGACCCAATTTCACCTATAAGTCGTGATGGCGCACAACACTATAGTTAGGCAAGCCAACCAATAAATTAAGCATATATTGATAAAATTTAAAACCAAAAAATATAATAAAACTCAAACTCTACCAATGTGTGTGCCAAGACCTGGTGTCACAAGTGTATGAGCATCTAGTAGATTATACAAAACCTCAAATGCTGTCCGAAATAAAAATAGACAGAATTAAAATACAAAGAGAGACACTAGTAGCTGCAGAACGGATCAGAGAAACAGCTCACCACTATGTCCCTGGATAACGTGGGTGTAAGACGATAGGTCCCCCACTAGTACTTGTCTGAGTTCCTGCACAAAAAGTGCAGCAAGTGTAGTATGAGTACGTAAACAACGTGTACCTAGTAAGTATCAAGCCTAATCTCGAAGTGGTAGAGACGAGATGGCCGACTTTGACGCTCACTATGGGGCAATAATAATAATTGAAATACAACTAGGATATATAAATCAACATGATTTACAGAATTTACAATAATTTATTTAATCAACAGAAATAATCAAAATTCTAAAAGCTCACCTCACAATCATCAGACCATCGGAACGGAGCACCCTTCTGGGTTAATTTGGTCAAATGTGTTGCAATAGATAAAAAACCCTCCACGAACCGACGATAATAACCTGCTAAACCCAGGAAACTTCTGATCTCAGTCGCCGAAGTGGGACGATGCCAATTCTGAACTGCCTCAATCTTTTTGGGATCAACTTTAATACCTTCACCCGATACAATATGTCTCAAAAATGCTACAGACTCTAGCCAAAACTCACATTTAGAGAACTTAGCATATAGCTTTTGTTCCCGCAATATCTGGAGCACTACTCTCATATGCTGCTCATGTTCCTCCTTGCTGCGCGAGTAGATCAAAATGTCATCAATGAAGACAATGACAAACAAATCAATATATGGCCTGAATACCATGTTCATCAGATCCATAAACGTTGTCGGGGCATTAGTTAAACCGAAGGACATTACCAGAAACTCATAATGACCATATCTAGTACGAAAAGAAGTTTTCGGAATATCCGAATCTCGAATCTTCAACTGATGATACCCCGACCTCAAGTCGATCTTAGAGAACACCCTAGCATCCTGCAACTGGTCAAATAGGTCATCAATATGTGATAACGGGTACTTGTTCTTAATAGTGACTTTGTTCAATTGGCGATAATCAATACACATCCGCATTGTTCCATCCTTCTTTTTCACAAATAATACCGGTGCACCCCAAGGCGATACACTCGGTCTGACGAACCCTTTGGCTAGTAACTCTTCAAGTTGTTCTTTTAATTCTTTCAATTCTTTCGGAGCCATATGATAAGGTGGGATAGATATAGGTTGGGTATCTGGAGCTAAGTCAATACAAAAATCAATATCACGATCAGGTGGCATACCTGAAAGATCTGAAGGAAATACATCAAAGAACTCCCGAACTACTGGCACTGAATCAATAGCCGGAGTCTTTGCAGTAATATCCCGAACATAGGCTAGATAAGCCAAACAACCCTTCTCAACCATGTGTTGAGCCTTTATAAAAGAAATAACCCGATTAAATGAACTAACCGACGAACCCTTCCACTCCAGCCTAGGCAAAGATGGAATAGCCAAGGTAACAGTTTTGGCATGACAATCTAGAATAGCATGATATGGAGATAACCAGTCCATACCCAGAATAATTTCAAAATCGATCATCTCGAGCAATAATAGATCTGCTCTAGTTTCACAACCACAGAATGTAATAATACAAGACCGGTAGATCCGGTTCACAATAACAGAATCACCTACAGGAGTGGACACATAAACATGAGTACTCAAGGACTCACAAGAAATACCCATGAATGGAGCAAATATAGACGACACATATGAATACGTGGATCCTGGATCAAATAATACTTAGGCATCTTTGCCACAAACAGAAATAATACCTGTAATCACAGCATCTGGCATCTGAGGCCTCTGCATCTGGTCTAGCTGAAAAAGCATAGAACCGAGCTGGAGCACCAACTGGCTGGCCTCCTCCTGGCTGACCTCCACCTCTAGGATGACCCCTACCCACCTGTCCTCCACCTCTTGGTGGTCGGACTACTGGTGGAGCAACTGGTCCGGTAAGCATAGGCTGCTGACCCTGCTGTACTGGTCTACCCCGAAGCCTGGGGCAAAACCTCCGCATGTGACTGGGATCCCCGCACTCATAACAACTCTTCAGTGCGATGGGCTGCTGACTAAGTGTCTAGCCCTGGGGAACTGAATACCCACTGGGAGGACCCTGAATAGATGGTGGGCGGTAAGAATTCTCTGGTATAACACTGAGATAAGGTCGCACTGGAGCACCTCGAGGAGGTGGTGGTGCTGGAAATGGGGGTCTGCTGGACTGCCCCCTCACAAAATGACCTCTGCCCCAGACGGAGCACCCCTGAACTCTCCAGAGTACCTGAACCACTTATCTCTCATAATCTGCTCTCGGCTCCGCTGACGCACACCCTCAATCCTCCGGGCTATCTCCACAACTCGCTCATAAGAAGTACTCATATCAACCTCTCGAGCCATAGTGGCCTGAATACCAGTATGTAAATCGGCTACAAACCTCCGCACTCTCTCCGCCTCAGTAGGGAGTATCATAAGTGCATGGCGAGATAATTCAGAAAACCTTGCCTCATAATCAGTCACTGACATCTGACCCTGCTGGAGCTACTCAAACTGAAACCGCAACTCTTCCCTCTGGGATGATGGAATATACCTGTCCAAGAAGATACGGGTGAACCTGTCCCAAGTCATGGGAGGAGAATCTGCGGGTCTGCCAAGAGCATAAGACTGCCACCATCTACGGGCTCTGCCCTCTAGCTGAATAGTAGCAAAGTCAACCCCATGAGGATCCAATATCCTCATGTTGTACAGTCTATCCTTGCACCGATCAATGAAATCCTGGGGATCCTCATGTCGCTCACCCCCAAAGACAAGAGGATGTAGTCTAGTCCATCTGTCCAATAGTTTCTGAGGATCATCAGCTACAACTGGCCTTGGCTCAGGTGTAGCTGCTGCCACTGGCTGGTCTCCACCCACGGGTAGTACACCCTGGGTCTGATATACAGCAGCTGCATGTCCATGAGCCTGCGCGGTAGGGGGTCTGTGCTCCCCCGCCCGCCTGAGATGTGGCTGGGTCTACCGGAAATAAACCGGCATGAGTCATATTTTCCATGAACCGCAGCATACAACCCATGATATCCTGAAATCCCGGTGCAGATGTGAAATCCACCGGAGCTGGCTCTGCACAGGCACCTCACCCTGATCCTTAATAATGGGATTCTCTGCTGGACCCACTGGCGGCATAACTAGAACAGTCCTGGGACGTCCTCGCCCTCTACGACGGGCTGGAGGCCTCCTTCGGCCTCAGCCTCAGCCTCGGCCTCTAGCAATTGGGGGAGTAGCTCTTCCCTGGTATGGAACTTCATTCGAGCGCATTCTCACCATCTGTTAGAGAATAAAAGAAGGATATTTAGTACTACATTAATTGCACGATGGAATATGAAGAAAGGTAATTTCCTAACACCCTATAGCCTCTCGAAAATAAGTACAGACGTCTCTGATACCACGTTGTCACGACCCAATTTCACCTATAAGTCGTGATGGCACCCAACACTACAGTTAGGCAAGCCAACTAATAAATTAAGCATACATTGATAAAATTTAAAATCAAGAAAATATAATAAAATCCAAACGCTACAAATGTGTGTGCCAACACCTGGTGTCACAAGTGTATGAGCATCTAGTAGATTATACAAAACCTCAAATGTTGTCCGAAATAAAAATAGACAGAATTAAAATACAAAGAGAGACACTAGTAGCTGCAGAACGGATCAGAGAAACAACTCACCACTATGTCCCTGGATAACGTGGATGTAAGACGATAGGTCCCCCACTAGTACTTGCCTCAGTTCCTGCACAAAAAGTACAGCAAGTGTAGTATGAGTACGTAAACAACGTGTACCTAGTAAGTATCAAGCCTAATCTCGAAGTGGTAGAGACGAGATGACCGACTTTGACGCTCACTATGGGGCAATAATAATAATTGAAATACAACTAGGATATATAAATCAACATGATTTACAATAATTTATTTAATCAACGGAAATAATCAAAATTCTTAAAATGCAACAATTCTCAATATATTAATTAAATTCCTTAAATTCGAATAATTTCCAATTTATCAATTAAATATCATTTTCAGGAATAATAATTAATTATTTAACAAGCAAGAATAATAATTCATTAAATTCCAAGGATTTTTCAATTTATCAATTAAATTCGCAAGCTGAAATAAGCTATTAAAGTATCGTGTAATTATTATTATTATTATTATTAAGCACGATTTCTGTCGAGGACGTACGACCCGATTTAGAGTGTCGTGTACACTGCCGAGGGACGTGCAGCGCGATCCATAGATGCATCTATCCTGCTGAGGCGTTCGGCCCGCTCCACAAGAAAGGAGGACATTTTCTTATGTACCTCCGGAAGGAGAGTATATTTATTATGAGATAAATTCGGGAGGAAGAATAATTTTTTTTAATAATTAATTAATTTAAACAGAAAATCAAACATATAAATTTTTTCATCCTTTAATATTTTGATCTAACAATTCACAATATATATATATATAAATATATCAAATAATATTAATTAAACAAAGAATACAATTTACACAAGTAATTCATGCGTTGAGTCCTAAACTACCCGGACTTTAGCACTAATAATAACTACGCACGGACTCTCGTCATCTCGTGCGTACGTAGCCCCCGCAATTATCAATAATTATTCAATTTAATCCTTATGAGGGAATTTTTCCCTCACAAGATTAGACAAGAGACTTACCTCGTTTCAAAGTCCACTTTTCGATTATCGCGTCGCTTAAAATTCTCGATTCAATGCCGAAAAATCCGAAACTATCCAAAATTTATATAAAATAATTAATATATGTTCAATAATTTGAAATTCATCTATTAAATAAATTACCCTATCCAAAATGGTAAAATTTCTAAAATTCACCCCGGGCCCACGTGCCCGAATTTTGAAAATTTTCGGATGAAAACGTTACCCATAATCTCAAGAACTCAAATATATAATTTCTACCCAATTCCATAACTATTTTTGTGGTAAAAATCTCATTATTATAAAAATCTAGGTTTTTCACCTAAACCTTTAATTTCTAAGATTTACTAGTTATAATCTACTTATAATCTATGTATTTAACTCAAGGGATGCAGAATTAACTTACCTCCAAATTGCTAGTTGAAATCTCCTCTCAAAAAGCTCTGAAATCGCCCAAACATGGAAGAAGAATGGGCAAAAATGGTGAAATCCCGTTCTTTTAAACCTTCTGCCAAACAGGTCTTTCGCACCTGCAGACAGATTACCGCACCTGCGGCTTTCGCACCTGCGGAAAATTCTCGCAGGTGCGAGTTCCACTTGCCTGGCCAATTTTTGCATTTGCGCACAAAGCTTCGCACCTACGCGTTCGCAGGTGCACAAATCGTCCGCATCTGCGTTGGATTGCCCCTTCCCTTCTTCCGCTTCTGTGCTCAAAATCTCACACATACGAGGGCCGCGCCTGCGAGCTTCTGTCGCATCTGCGAATGTCGCACCTGCGACTGGCCAAGCGCAGGTGCGATTCTGACAGTAGCTGGGAGCTTCAGTTTTGGCTCTTAACTTCCAACTTGGTCCGAGCCTTTGTCTGATTGACACTTGAGGTCCCCGGGACCCCGCCCGAACATACCAACAGGTTTGAAATCATAAAACGGACTCGCTCGAACTCTTGGAATGCGTAAAACAACATCAAATCTAATAATCATACCCTAAACCAAATTGATTCAAACTTAAGAATTTCAAGTTATTCAAATTACTTCCAATGCGCCGAAATATACTTAAACTACTCGAAATGACACGAAAATTTTGCGTGCAAGTCTTAAATCACTATATGGAATTATTCCCAAACTCGAAATTTCAAACAGACTTCAATTTCTGAAAAACCTACTCCAAACCAAATTTAAGACCTTTAAACCTTCAAATAGTTGATTTTTACTATTAAGCGTCAAAACGCTCCAGGGTTATCCAAAATCCGATTCGGACATACGCCCAAGTCCAAAATCATTATACGAACTTATTGGAACCGTCAAATCCCGATTCTGGGGTCGTTTTCTCAAAATGTTGACCGAAGTCAAACTTGTCCATTTAAAGCTAACTTAAGGAATCAAGTGTTCCGATTTCAACCAAACGCTTCCAAAACTCGAACCAACCATCCCCGCAAGTCATAAATTAATAAAAATCTGAAAAATCACAGTTTGATGGCGCATGATTACAAACTTGAATTATTATTCTAAATTAGTTTAATCTTAAAGTATAAAATGAAAATCGAAACATAATTCTAAATTAGTTTAATCTTAAAGTATAAAATGAAAATCGAAACATACCAAATTTATTTGGCATTAGTATAACATTTTTAAAAACTCAAAAATAAAAGTACCCGTATTTATATGGTGTGGATAAACTATTAAGTTTTTACACCTACTAAAAATAGGAACTTTGACGAACAAATCAAATCCTCAACGGGCTACCTTTTTCCTTCTTATTTTCTCCCTCTTTTCCACACCCAGAAAACATAAAAGGAAAAATTCATATATAATTTCATTTAAATTCTGTATTTCTAGTTTTTCATATGCAAAGTTATTAATAATTTTATCTAATCCATTTAATTTCTCTTGAGATATACACGTTGTGGGACTGTATTAAGGTTTTAACCTTTATTGAGTTATGAATTAATAATTGAATCCTTTCTCAATTTATGGTCTAGAGAGTGATTCCCAAAAAGACATTTTTTCTCAATTTATGATCAACAATTTAATCATACTTTTTTACTATGAAAATTTGTACTTTCTCATTTAAAACACTAAATATTCTTCTAAAAATAAATTAATATATAACCTATTAAAAATTTGGGGCCCCAAAAATTATGAGGCCCAAAGTAGCAGCCTTACCTTTGGGCCGGCACGGTAACGCGCTACCTTTTTTCTTCTTTTTTTTCTCCCTTTTTTTCCACACCCAGAAAACCAGCTCAAACTCAAAGAAATTCACCCAAACCATCAGAAGCAATCACTTATTAAAATAGTCTAACCTTAAAATGAAAGCCTTAAGTGCTATTTATACTAGGGAGGGTATATAGCTAACAAGACCTAAATACCCCTAAGCTATCACTAGTATTATGTAACTATAGACTCATTACATGTAGTCTTCAATTGATAGCCATATTATGCACGTATAGCTAGTGAAGGCTACCTTGGCTCGTATCATTACGGCAAGGGCTTCACCTGCCTTGCCCTAGAGCCACCCTTGCCTCTCTGTAACTGATGCTCCCAGGTAGCGAAGATTGTGAAGTTTGAGGAGATCTTTGGCATCACAATAATATGAAGTCGCATCTCTGTAACTGATGCTCCCAGGCAGCGAAGATTGCAAAGATTGTGCAGGTTGAAGAGATCTTTGGCATCATAATTATACGAACGATAATTCTTCAGAGTCTCCAGTAACCTACTCTCCAATCGCAATTTATCAACTCCGCAGACTTGAAAAGAATATGGAAGGTACATATGCCTCAGTTTTTTCAGCTTCCACAAGACATTAGGTATGGTCATCACATCATTTACCCGTAAATCAAGAGTCCGCAAGTTTGACAGTTCGCCAATAAATGATGGCAACTCCTTCACATAACAGTTTCTTAGACCTAGGTATTTCAGATTAGCAAGTTTTTCAATTCCTTCAGGAAGCCCTTTCCCCTGAAATCTAATATCCTCGAAGTCCAAAACTCTAAGCAATCTGAAATTCTTGAGACTAAAGGATTGAGGCCACGATAAAGCATGTCGATTTGGGTAAGGATTCAAAAATAAGAGAGATCGAACTTTACTGGATACTTTCTGCTGCAAGCAAACATCATTTCCAGCTTCACACTCGTCAAGGAACACGGAAAGTCTTCTTGTTGTACCATAACAATCCTTTCGCTGTCCATATGCTAGATGAAGCACTTCAAAAATGTTCTCTTCCTTTCCCTTCAATAAGCAGTGCTCCCGCAGCAGGTCATTAATTGGGCAAGATTTAACCTTTCGAACTACTCTCTCCATGCCCTCCTCTTCTTGCATGCAAATCAAGTTTCTGGCTACCAATTGATACAGATAATGCTCTGCTCTGTCAATCAATGTTGTTTCACTTTCTCCATTTTCTGATGCTACAAAGCCCTCAGCTACCCAGAGATTGAATAACTTTTCTGCTTCTATGTCTACTCCTTTTGGGAATAGGCCCAAATAAAGAAAGCAACTCTGCAAATGGTAGGGCAAGTAATGGTAGGTCAAGAGCAAGGTCTTTGGTATCTTGGAAAATACTAAGGTATCTTTCTCGAGGTATAGATATGAGTCAAAATTTTGAAGCACAGACTTCCAATGAGCAACGGAGTGCTCCCTGGCCAAGACGCTACCAGCACAGACAACTGCTAATGGTAAGCCAAAGCACTTGCTGACCACAGCCTTGGCGATTTCTTCCAGAACTTGGTTGGCTTTAAAAAAATTTAGGAGGAAGGCTGTCTCTTCCAAAGGACCTCCCAACATTCATCCGCAGATAATCTCTTCATATCAAAAGAGAGCCCCTTCTCAGCAATGCTCTTTGCCACATCTCCATTACGAGTGGTGACCAGTATTCTACTAGCCGATTTGGCAGTTGGTAAATATGCACTAAGGTTAACCCAAGCATCCATTGACCACATATCGTCCAGAACAAGGAAGCATTTATTTGACTCTAGAGACTCGTAAAGTTTATGGGCTAACTCTATCCGACCTTTGCACACTAACACTTGTTTTTTCCTGGAGCGGTTAAGCTGTGTAAGGATATCCCGCAAGAGGAAATCCATATCGATTTGGAAATCATGGGGCAGAACAATGTAAGCGAAAGCATCAAATCTTTGGCCATAAAATAATAGCTCATCGAAGATCGCCCGTGCAAGAGTTGTTTTGCCGATCCCACCCATACCGCAAATAGCGATAACTGGGGATTCCTTAAATCCATACTGGAAAAGGGATTGCAGCGTCCTTTTCTTTTCTTCCAAGCCAACAAGAACATCCTTGTTAAACGGATAAGCAAAACGGTAATCACTGCAATTGGAATCAGTATTATGCAGATGATTGCTCTCTACTGGGATCAGGGCCTTCTTAACACTGCAGCAACTTGCCAACTTTCCATTGAGGTAATGGATCTGCTCCATGATAAAGACCAGCTGGGACTCCAACTTCCGGCGGCCATAGACAGCAGAGATACAATTTACGCATTTTAAGATACCTGATGATCCTCCGACATCAACAGCATAAGTATCGATTACATCTTCAGTTTCAACAAGGATTTTTCGGAATTCATCCACAATTTCAATAATCCTTTCGTCACCCACTTTAGCATATTTCAGCAACCCTTTGGTTTGCAACAATTCCGACTTGAACTCCTCCACCGTTCCCTCTAAAAATTTCACTTCATTCAGCATCCGCTCAAGATTTTCCAACAGCAACAACACACTACCGTAACCCATCTTTCTTTTCTGATAATAAAAAGTAAAGAGTATCGAAACAAACAAACTAGGGCTAAGATTGATTATATGTAGGGGAAGGGCCCGGGGCAGTCCTATTTTTCGTCGGTTTAGGAGGCGCGTTAACGTGGGGGAAGATAGCGCGTTAACGCGATTTTAATATTATATTTATATTTATGTCATTGTTTAAAGAAAATTCTACTTATTTATTTATATATATATATATATATATATATATATATATTGTGGTAAATAGTGACTTTCTATTCCTTCCAAAAAAAAATAGGGCAAAATACGTATCTTAACTATGGACCAAATCTATATTATACATTTTCTGATCACCAAAATCATCTTACATATTCAACATTTTCAAAGTGTATCTTATACATACCTGTTTTGCTACGTAGTTTTTGCGTGCTTAACAAAAAAAAGATGAGCGCGTTAAATTGTAAATATTTTGTCTAAATCCAGATTTTAATATCACGTGTCATAATAATAATATTTTCCTTATTTTTCATTTTTATCAAATGAAAAAAATGCCAAACTTCCCTTTTGTCTCATATCCTTCCCAAACTACCAGGACCCCCCCTCTCTCCCTCTCCGGTCTTCCCTTCCCATCGTCTCTTCCTCGATATTTACAAAAATCCACCAAAACTCTGATAAAATTTTTAAAGAAGGTGCTGTAAATTTTCTTTAAAATTGCCCTCTAAACTTCTCTCTTGCTTCTTTTTCTATCATTAAAATCCACCAAAACATCCAATCTTTACCTAAATAAAAAAAATTATATTTCATGAGAATGACTGAAGTTCTAAAATTTCCAACTCAGCTTCTTTCATATAAGAGAAGATTTGAGAATTTTATTCACAATGGAGTTGTTTAAGTAATGGAAACGAAAAACTGATTTTGATTTGCTTTATTTGGTTGTGTATGAGATCTGAAAATGGAGGAGGGAAATGGAGAACGGAGGAGTTGCAATTCCAGTTTTTATCTCTTCCATTTTCGGTCTTGGGTTTGTTATGGATGAATCATTGCAAAATTAAATTTGTGTGAAGGTTATGAAGTGGTGGTTATGGCTTTTTTCGGGTGGGTATTAGCAACGACGGAGGGCAAAAGAAGATGAAGAAGGTGTTAGAGGATTTTTTAAATTGGGGGTATAAGAGTAATTTTAAATATCTTCTCTTAAAAAATAATAATGACACGTGTCATGATGTTATTGTTGCGTGACATTACACATATTTTTATAAACTCGTCAAAGAAAAAAGAGGTGTATATTAGACACACTCTAAAAAGGTTGAGTGTGTAACATGATTTTTGTGCTTAGAAAATGTGTAATAGGGATTTGGTCCATAGTTAAGGGGTAACTTATGTATTTTGCCAAAAAATAGCTTTACAAATCAAGTAGATGCTGACCATCTACATCCATATCTTCTAGTTACAACAAGTCTGATGTTCTAGCTCTATATCTAGTATATAGTCCATTTACATCAGCTTAAAACCATTCAAAAAGGAAAAAAGCAATTACATGCGATTAGGAGCCTAAGAATTTTAAGGAAAATAATCCAGTTGTTACCGTGCTCCTTGCCAGTTTTGTATTGTTCTTCCTCTGGTATGTATATGCATCACAATTTCTCTACAAATGCTATCATTCTTGAGCATACCCCCTTGAAATCTAATCACATTTCTTTCCCTCTATATTGTTTAAACCAGCATACCAAACACACAAGTTACAATTGCGCAGTGACCAGATTTCTTCTTTGCACCTTTGTTTATCCATTGTATGCCAATTCTGAATAGGTGTAGGGGTGGCCTAGACAATTGGGCAGCCTAGTCCATATTCCCTTTACTATTGGACATTCAAAGTATAGGTGTTCAAATAGTTCATCAGAGTGACCAAAGTATGAACTTGTACCTAGGATGCAGGTTTGTTGCATGTTTATACTCTTCCAAAGTACCCTTTGAAGCTGAGGGAATTGCATGTGATACAACTTGCTTACACTAAAGACTTCACCCTTTTGTAGTTGGATAAGTCTACTAGTCAGATCCCCTTGAATACCTTGTATCTCAATAATAAATTTCTTTGTCTCCAGTATTTTCCTAACTACCCAAGCTGTATTCTTGGGTATTAGAGCATTATCCACTATTTTGTTCCATATATAAAAGGTATGAATCCACCAGATCCATTAACAGTCCTTCTTCATAGCTACTGCTCACAGGTGTTTTGCAACTGTTGCTTTGTTTCAATAGTATAGATTCATTACATTAAGCCCCCCTGTAGCTTATGGCCAGCATACTCTATCACAAGCAACTAGTGCTTTCTTGGTGATGTTAGATGGGCCAGACCATAGGAAGGATCTACAAATGGCTTCTATCATTTTAAATACCTTTTTACGTAACAGAAAGATCTGTGCACAATATGACTGTACCCCAAATAAGACTGATTTGATTAGTTGCAACCTTCCAACATATGACAACAATTTGGATGTGCAACAGTTGAAATTTTGTGTAATCTTCTCTACTAGTGGCCAACATTGGATAATAGACAGCTCCTTGGATGCTAATGATACACCTAGGTATCTAAATTGTAGAGTACTTTCAGTGTATCCCGGTTCTTGTATAATGTCTTGCTTTTGACTGCTTGAGATGCATGCTAAATAGATAGAGCTTTTTTCTGCATTTTCCTGGAGGCCAGATGAGCCTGGGAACTTGAGAAATGTCTGTTGCAACAATCTGATAGATGTGATATCAGCTTTACAAAATATCAATAGGTCATTTGCAAAGTATATATGGATCACTCCTAGCTTTTTACATCTGTGACGGAATTTGAAGTTTCTATTCTTTGTCAGTTGTGCAAGTTCCCTTTGCAAATACTCCTGGCAATGACAAACAAATAAAGGGACATAGGGTCCCCCTGTCTTATACCTTTTCTCCTTTGAAATGATTTTGGCAGCACTCTATTCATATTGAGGGAGTAATTCACTGTGGTGATGTATTCCATATTCCATCTAACAAATTTATATGGAAAACCAAGATCAATCAACATTCTTTCCAGGAAATTCCAATCAAGAGTGTTATAAGCCTTTCTCAGGTCTACCTTCAACACACATCTTGGTGAGATCTCTTTCCTATTGTAGCCTTTGAATAGTTCATGAGTAAAAACAATGTTGTATGTAATGCTTTTTCCTTCAATAAAGGCTGACTGTGAATCCCCAATGAGATCTCTTATTACACTCATTATTCTATTGGCAATAACTTTGGTAACTATCTTGTATAATGTGGTACAGCTGGCTATAGGTCTGTACTCTTTGACTTGGCTAAGATTAAGCATTTTTGGGATTATAGTGACATCAATACAATTCATCCCTTTATGCATTCTGCCAGTCACAAAGAAATGCTTAACGACATCACATACTTCAGAGCCAACAACATTCCAATGCTTGGTGAAGAATTCAATGGGAAAACCATCCACCCCTGGGGCCTTGTCATGAGGCATGTCCTTTATGGCAACTAGTATCTCCTCAGTTGATACTTTTCAATCAAAGCCATCTTCTGTGTGGGCTAAGGCATCTCCCTTGTTGCACTACTTCAGAGTTTGGACATCTATGAACATTTCCACCTTCTCCCATGAGTTACTCGTGAAAAATAATATAAACTCATTTCCCACTTGGACAAGATCTGTTAGCTTTATACCACATTCATTGTAGACAGATACAATGTGGTTTTTGCTAGTCCTCATCTTCCACTAAGAATCACCACATTCAATCCAAGTAGCCCTAGATTTCTATTTCAATACATGTTCTTCTATATGACTCCATTTTGCCATTTCAGTCAAAATTTCCTTCTCATGATTGAACAAGTTTTGATCTAAAAGGACAAGTTTTGAGTTCCCCATGTATTATCTCCAGTTTATGTCTAACCCGGTCAATATTCTGTTGGTAAGAAGCCATATATTTATTTAAGTCTTCGAGGTCATTTTTGAGTTTCTTCAGCTTCAACCAAATTCTATTCATGGAGACTTCTTGCATCTCCTGCTCCCATACCTGCTGCACTATATTTTTGAACTATGGATGCTCCATAACAGTATTGTATAGCTTGAAAGGTTTAGGATGCAAGCCTCTCTGTTCATTTCTTTGGCTAATATAAATTAGGATTGGGGAATGGTCAGACACTTCAGAGTTCAGGAATTTAGCCTCTATGTGGCTATACTGTTGCAGCCACAAATAATTTCCCATTGCCCAATTAATCTTGTTGTATACCCTTCTATCTTCATGTTGCTTATTACACCATGTGAAGAACCATCCAATACTTTTTAAAGGAGTTAGTTGCAGCACATCAACCAATTCCTGAAACCCTTGGATTTCTGATTGAGTGACAGGTGCTCCTATTTTGTCTTCGGTAGTTAGCACATTGTTGAAATCCCCATTTAGCAGCCAAGTAGTTTGCACAGTGGCTCCCACTTTGATAAGTTTGTTCCATAGCTGCTAGTATATACTACTGTGAATAATGTTGTAAAGATATCAATCTGAAACTCACAATGGATGTATTGATCTACAACCTCAATAATCTGGACATTTACACTGTTTATCCATAGTAGCCATATTCTTCCATTTGGGTGGTCTCTATAATTGCAGCATGCATTTCAGTCCTTAGCCACTTGCAGCTTTTCTCTCCTTTACTCTTGTCTCCAGATAGCCTATTACATCAATTTTGTACTTTTTCAGAAAGAGTTTCAGCTCTTTCTGTTTAAAGGGCTTGTTAAGCCCTATGATGTTCCAAGTACAGAGATTCATTGATGGGAAGAGCTGGTTGGCCCAACATCCCCTTGCTATTTGTCTGTGAGTTGTGTTTGTAAGATTACAAACCTATTACTAGAGATAGTGGTAACAGCTGTTGTGCTTTGCTGCACAAGGTTGCCAGCTTTAGGATTGGCTCTAGTAATGGTATTCTACTGCTCATGCCCAGCTACATTGATCCTGCTATGTGATTTTATTTGGTACTTTGTAGTAGCCTTGTCAATTATGGGTTGTGCAATAGTAACTGTATTGGTACCTATATTGTGCATTTCCAATTTCTTTTCATGTTGAACCCCAGATGGTCCTGTATCAATTGAATTAGATGGCATATGCTCCATTTGCATCCATTTTTGGGTGATCTGCTTCTTTCTATTCTTGTTCCTTCTTTTAGGTTGTTTCTTAAATTCCTCCTCAGTTTTCTACTTCTCCTTTAGCCAACATTCATTTATGTCATGTCCAAACCTAATGCAATCACAGCAAAACTTGGGCCTCCAGTCATAGGCAATTTGTTGATGTATGACACCATTGGGAGTTTGTATTTCAAATCTATCATGGAGTGGATGTGATACATGTGTTTCCACCAACACTCTGACATAAGAATCCTTCTCCATTTCTGCAGTTATCCTATATGTGTATAAAGCCTTCCTTACTACACTTGCAAGTTTTCTCAATGCTTTTGTAGACCAATACCCTAATGGAAGGCCAGGTAACTTAACCCACAAAGGAATAATACTCAAACATTCTGGGTTAAAATAGAAATCGATTTTCCAATGCTGCAGAATGAATAGTTTATTATGGTAGGTGCAAGGTCCCGCATGAAGTACTAGATCTCTATCTTCTGTACTCTGAAATTGGAAGATGTAGTAGCCCTCATCGTGATACAAATTTTTTGGTTTCTCTACAAAGTTCCACACATTGGTCACATAGTTCTCATAGATTTCTCATATGGATTGTCACCAAGGACATACCCAATTAGGGCATTTCTTAGAGATTCTTCTTGATCCCTAATGACCCCCTCCTCTATTTGTACCACAAAAGTACCATCTCGCATGGCGGGGAGGATATAGGTTAGGGGCTTACCCATTTGGGAGCTTCTATTTTCCTGCACAATCCTTGCCTTTGGTCGCTCGTGTTTGTCATCATCTGATTTATCTTCTAGAATTGGTGCGATAGTCTGAGTAGAGGTACTTGTTGCCGATGATTGCAATATACGGTGTACCAAGGAATTCTTTGTCCTCAGAGTTGCATGTTATGTAGGCGGTTCAGGGTCCTTGTTTCGTGGCTCTTCACTGTCAATTTCCTCCATAATAGGTTAAAATTTCTGCGGTAGAAAGCTACCAAATGTTAATGGTTGCAGCTTCTGTTGAATTCCTATCTCCGGAGTAACCTTCAACCCCTCTTTCTCCGTCTGTGGTGGATGCTGAAAGACCGTAGGTGCACTCCCCATACCCGTTAACCATCGCCCCGCTTGAGATGGGGCATGCGTTTCTAGAGTATCATCGCCCCCCTGAGAATTAGGGGTAAAAAGCTTCTTCCATTGACTTGTCATGGCGGCGGGCGTACGTCAGCTATCCTCGTTAATCATACGCCTGCAGAGCCTAATTTTCATAGAGCCTAATTTTTTATTTTTATTAATAAAATATTTCAACTTTTAATATTCTTATAATTTAGTAGAAGTAGGATTGAGTGAGTTAATACGATAATTTTTTTCTCTCTTTTAATTATATAATGTAGTTATCTTCACATTAATTCTATTTTTCCTCCTATATGTATAGTTGTTTTTATGTTTCTCACATTTTACTTTCTAATTTCAACTCAAATTCCCTAATTACGTTATTCCTTTTTATCGTATTTGACTGATCCATACACCAAAAATAAAGTTCTTTTGTGTCTCATCCTTTCAACCTAACAAATCCCCGAGGCAAGTTTCGCAAGGTCCAAGTAGAGAATGTGATGACCCAAAAGGTCATATTTAAATTTAATAATTAATTATATTTTCTAAGATATTTAAAAGCATTATTTATCATTCTTCAACTTGCGCGCACAGTCCGTATAATTTTCTAGAAAGTTTTTATGTGAAAAATGGATTAAAATATGAAATAGAGCCTTAAAACTCAATTAAGTTGACTTTGGACAACATTTGAGCAAACGAATCCGGATCAGTATTTTGATAGTTCCGGTAGGTCCGTATTGTGATTTGAGACTTGGGCGTATGTCCGGAATCGAATTTTGAGGTCCCTAGCCTGAGATATGGAATTTTGATGAAAACTTAAAATTTTGAAAGTTTGATGATTTTAAGAATTGACCGATGTTTGGTCTTATTGATACCAGATCCGTATTGTGGTTCTGGAACTCGGTACAGGTCCACTATAATAATTCTGACTTGTCTGTCGAATTTGGTGAGAAACAGAGTTGATTTGACGTGATTCAGACGTCCAGTTGTGAAAATATAAGTTTTAAAGTTCTCTTAAAAATTTCCTTTGATTTGGTGTCCGATTCGTAGTTCTAGGTGTTATGACGATTTGATCACGCGAGCAAGTTCGTATGATGTTTTAGGACTTGGGTGTTCTTCAGGTTCTGGTGTGTTCTTCTTCACGTTCGCGAAGGTACTCTCACGAACGCGAAGAGAAAATTGGACTGACACATTTTGTGCTTCGCGTTCGCAACAGAGGGAACGCGTTCGCGAAGGGTCGAGGTGTAATGCTTCGCGTTCGCGATCGAAGCCTCGTGTTCGCGAAGGGGAAATAACCGGAGCAGATATTTGCCTTCGCTTACGCGAAGGCCAAGTCAGGCAAGGCATCACGTTCGCGAGGTTGTCTTCGTGTTCGCGAAGGGAAATGTTTGGCAACACAAAAATGTGCTTCGCGAACAAGAGTGTACTATCGCGTTCGCGAAGAAGAAAAATCCGAAAAACAGAACTTAAGTTATGGAAATGGGATTTCGACCCATTTTCCACCATTTTTGATTTTGAGCTCGGGTAAGACGATTTTTACAGGAAAATATTGGGGTAAGTGTTCCTTATCCTATATTGATTATATTTCATGAGTCCATACTCATTTATATCATGAATCTGTGAATATATGGAAGCAAAATCAGATTTTTATAAAATCTTCCAAAAATGTAAAATGAAGATTTGAAAGCCAATCTGATATCGGAATTCAATAATTTTTATATGGTTAAACTCGTATCAAAACGGGTATTCGGATTTCGTGAGTTTTTCCGGGATTCGAGACGTGGGTCCCACTGTCGAATATTAAAATGAATATCAGATTTTTATCCGGAAAATTTGTAAATTCATATGGAATTAATTCCTACGATTTGTATTGAGTATATTGAATTATTTATGACTAGATTTGAAGATTTCGGACACGAATTTGCGAGGATAAGATTTATTGGATTCTTGAAATTTGGTTGCAAAGCGAGGTAAGTGTCGTGGTTAACCTTGACTTGAGGGAATAGAACCCTTAAATTATTTGTTATGTGAAATGCATGTGAACGACGTATAGGTGAGGTGACGAGTGTCTATACGTCGTCAAATTAATTGTTTGCATAATTACTTGAAAAATCATAAATCGTTTTAAATCATGAATTAATTATTGTATTAATTATTTCTCTCGTGTTCTTTGCTCAATATCATGCCTTGAATCCATGCTATAATTGCTACATGCTTATTTGATTTATGTGACTTAATTGCCACTTGATGTTTAGCATACTAATTATTAAATGCCTATTACATCCTTAATTTTATAATTAATTGCTACTTGTCATTGTTTGTTCATAACTAAATTATTATTATTATTATTATTATTATTATTATTATTATTATTATTATTATTATTATTATTATTATTATTATTATTATTATTATTATTATTATTATTATTATTATTATTATTATTATTATTATTATTATTATTATTATTATTATTATTATTATTATTATTATTATTATTATTATTATTATTATTATTATTATTATTATTATTATTATTATTATTATTATTATTATTATTATTATTATTATTATTATTATTATTATTATTATTATTATTATTATTATTATTATTATTATTATTATTATTATTATTATTATTATTATTATTATTATTATTATTATTATTATTATTATTATTATTATTATTATTATTATTATTATTATTATTATTATTATTATTATTATTATTATTATTATTATTATTATTATTATTATTATTATTATTATTATTATTATTATTATTATTATTATTATTATTATTATTATTATTATTATTATTATTATTATTATTATTATTATTATTATTATTATTATTATTATTATTATTATTATTATTATTATTATTATTATTATTATTATTATTATTATTATTATTATTATTATTATTATTATTATTATTATTATTATTATTATTATTATTATTATTATTATTATTATTATTATTATTATTATTATTATTATTATTATTATTATTATTATTATTATTATTATTATTATTATTATTATTATTATTATTATTATTATTATTATTATTATTATTATTATTATTATTATTATTATTATTATTATTATTATTATTATTATTATTATTATTATTATTATTATTATTATTATTATTATTATTATTATTATTATTATTATTATTATTATTATTATTATTATTATTATTATTATTATTATTATTATTATTATTATTATTATTATTATTATTATTATTATTATTATTATTATTATTATTATTATTATTATTATTATTATTATTATTATTATTATTATTATTATTATTATTATTATTATTATTATTATTATTATTATTATTATTATTATTATTATTATTATTATTATTATTATTATTATTATTATTATTATTATTATTATTATTATTATTATTATTATTATTATTATTATTATTATTATTATTATTATTATTATTATTATTATTATTATTATTATTATTATTATTATTATTATTATTATTATTATTATTATTATTATTATTATTATTATTATTATTATTATTATTATTATTATTATTATTATTATTATTATTATTATTATTATTATTATTATTATTATTATTATTATTATTATTATTATTATTATTATTATTATTATTATTATTATTATTATTATTATTATTATTATTATTATTATTATTATTATTATTATTATTATTATTATTATTATTATTATTATTATTATTATTATTATTATTATTATTATTATTATTATTATTATTATTATTATTATTATTATTATTATTATTATTATTATTATTATTATTATTATTATTATTATTATTATTATTATTATTATTATTATTATTATTATTATTATTATTATTATTATTATTATTATTATTATTATTATTATTATTATTATTATTATTATTATTATTATTATTATTATTATTATTATTATTATTATTATTATTATTATTATTATATACCGTACAGGTTAATGTAAGTGACCTGCCTTAGCCTCGTCACTACTTCGTCGAGGTTAGGCTCGACACTTACCAGTACATGGGGTCGGTTGTACTGATACTACACTTTGCACTTCTTGTGCAGATTTCGGAGTTGGTCCCAGCGGCGTACCATAGACTTGCTCGGATTCAGCTACCAGTGGAGACTTGAGGTATAGCTGCACGACGTTCGCAAAATTGATTGAAATGAATATATTGGAGGAACGGGTTGCACGCCGCAACAGAATTGATTGAAATGAAAATATTAGAGGAACGGGTTGCACGCCGTAACAGAATTGATTGAAATAAATATATTGGAGGAATGGGTTGCACGCCGCAACAGAATTGATTGAAATGAAAATATTGGAGGAACGAGTTGCACGCCGTAACAGAATTGATTGAAATAAATATATTGGAGGAACGGGTTGCACGCTGCAACAGAATTAATTTAAATGAATATATTGGAGGAGAGGGTTGCACGTCGCAACAGAATTGAATGTGAATATATTGTGGGATCGGGTTGCACGCTGCAACGAAAATTGATTGAAATAATAATTGGTTATGACTACCGAGTTGGCTTCAATTGTTGAAAAGAGATACCTGTTTCATTTTATTATTGTTATTATTATTATTATTATTATTATTATTATTATTATTATTATTATTATTATTATTATTATTATTATTATTATTATTATTATTATTATTATTATTATTATTATTATTGCATGCATGTTAATATAAGTAACTTGCCTTAGCCTCGTCACTATTTCATCGAGGTTAGGCTCGACACTTATCAGTACATGGGGTCGGTTGTACTAATACTACACTCTGCACTTCTTGTGCATATTTCGGAGTTGGTCCCAGCAACGTACCATAGAATTGCTCGGATTCATCTACCAGTGGAGACTTGAGGTACAGTTGTACGATGTTCGTAGCTCTGAAGTCCCCTTTTACTGTATTTTAGCTGTGTGCTTTCTTTCAGACAACTTTATTTCGTTCACACCCTTGTTTGTATTATTCTAGAAGCTCGTGCACTTGTGACTCCAGTTCTGGGATGGTATTTAGACATCGCTATTATTATGGATTATTCACTACATTTCAGACTTTACTTCCGCATTTGTCTCTTTGTTATTAATTAGTTTAAAATTGTTTTAAAATGGTTAATATTATTCTAACGTTGGCTTGCCTAGCAAGTGAAATGTTAGGCGCCATCACGGTCCCGAAGGTGGGATTTTCGGGTCGTGACAGTTGGTATCAGAGCACTAGGTTACATAGGTCTCACGAGTCACAAGCAAACTTAGTAGAGTCTGAAGGATCGGTATAGAGACGTCTAAACTTATCTCTCAGAGGCTATGAAGTTTAGGAACAATATAACTTCTTTCTTATTCTGTCGTGCAATTTTATTCTATCATCGATGATTGAACCATTCTATTCATATTCTCTCGCAGATGGTGAGAACACATAATACATCTACCGATGGACAAGGACCAGAGCCCCCGGTGGCAACTATGGCCAGGGGTAGAGGTCGAGGCTGAGGTCTTGCTAGAGGACGAGGCAGAGGTAGAGCTCAGTCTAGACCTCGAGCAACAACACCTGTTGTAGAACCTCAGGTGGATCTTCAGGAGGAGGTTCCAGTTAAAACTGTACCAGTTGGACCAGTTCAGGTCCCAGAAGGATTTATAGCTACTCCAGTGCTTCAGGATACTCTAATCCGTTTGGTAAGTCTTATGGAGGGCGTGGCCCAGAATGGTATATTTCCAGTGGCACCAACCGTCTCACATGCTGGGGGAGGAGCATAAACTCTCACTACTCCTGCTCCGGAGCAGATGGCTCCCCAAAATCAGGCTCCCACAGCCCCGCCAATTGGAGTAGTTCAGCCAATTGTTGCGGCACATACCGGTGATAGTCCTTCCATGTCTTTTGAGGCCTTATTGAGACTGGATAAGTTTACTAAGCTCTTTACAGTTCACTTCAGTGGTACAACTTATGAGGACCCATTGGATTATCTTGACCGCTGTCATGAGGTACTGCGAAACATGGGTATAGTTGAGACCAATGGGGTCGATTTTGGTGTATTTTAGATGACGAGTTCTGCCAAGAAGTGGTGGAGCGAGTATACATTGACCAGACCAGTTGGATCACCTGCATTGACCTGGGAGCAGTTCTCCCGACTATTTCTAGAGAAGTTCCTCCCTATCATATTAAGAGAGGATTATCGCAAGCAATTTGAGCGTCTACAACAGGGCAGTATGACTATTACTTAGTATGAGTCCCGTTTTGTGGATTTAGCCCATCATGCTCTCCTTTTACTACCTACTGAGAGGGACAGAGTGAGGAGGTTTCTTGAGGGACTCACTCACCCTATCAGGCTTCAGATGGCCAAGGAGACCGTAAGTGAGATTTCCTTTCAAGCGGCTGCTAATGTCGCGAGGAGGATCGAGATGGTCCTTGCACATTAGAGAGAATAGAGGTCTGATAAGAGGCCTCGTCAGTTCGGTGGTTTCAGTGGTGCCTCGTCTGGAGTCAGGGGTAATTTTGGTTGGGGTCATCCTCCCAGGCCGTTTCATTTAGCACTTGAGACATCTTCCGGTGCTTCAGGGAGTCACAGTCCTATTATACCTTACTCTGGGCAGCCAACACTTAGTTCACATTCAGCTCCTATCAATGCACCACCACTCCAGAGTCACTACAGCAGTTATCTGGCCCGTTCAGGTTAGCTTCAACTTCAGCAGCCACGACATCAGGATGGGTGTTATGAGTGTGGGAACATTGGTCACATCAGGAGATATTGCCCTAGTTGTTGAGTAACAGATCTCGGTAGGATTCTTGTGCCATCATACCGGCACCGGTTGCTTCACCGCCTGCTCAACCAGTTAGAGGTAGGGGTCAGGGAGCTAGAGGTGGAGGTCAGACCGTTAGATTGGAGGCCAGCTAGTTAGAGGCCGTCCTAGAGACACAGTTCAGAGTGATGGGGCCCAACCCCGATTTTATGATTTTACAGCTAGGCCTGAGGCAGAGTCATCTGATGATGTGATCACAGGTATTATTCCAGTTTGCCATAGAGATGCTTCAGTTCTATTTGATCCAGGATCTACTTATTCCTATGTGTCCTCCTATTTTTCTTCATATTTGGTTGTGCCTTGTGATTCTTTGAGTGCTTCTGTGTGTGTATCTACACCAGTGGGAGACTCTGTTGTAGTAGATCATGTCTATCATTTGTGTGTGGTTACTATTGGTAGTCTTAAGATTAGTGTGGATCTTCTACTTCTTGATATGGTAGATATTGATGTCATCTTGGGCATGGAATGGTTGTCATCTTATCATGCTATATTGGATTGTCATGCCAAGACAGTGACCCTAGCCATGTCGGGGTTACCTCGGTTAGACCGGAAGGGAACTCCTGGTCATTCTGCCAGCAGGTTTATTTCTTATATGAAAGCTCGGCGTATAGTCGAGAAAGGGTATCTAGACTATTTGGCTTATATTCGCGATCCCAGTGCGGATGTTTCTTCTATGGACTCAGTACCAGTTGTTCGTGAATTTCCAGAATTATTTCCTGCAGATTTGCTAGGGTTGACACCCGACAGAGATATTGACTTCTGTATTGATTTAGCTCCAGACACTCAGCCCATTTCTATCCCACCATACCGTATGGCCCTGCCAGAGTTGAAAGAATTGAAGGAGCAGTTACAAGACTTGCCTGATCAGGGATTCATTAGACCTAGTGTCTCACCCTGGGGTGCACCCGTAGTATTTGTATAGAAGAAAGATGGTTCAATGCGAATGTGTATAGATTATAGGCAGTTCAACAAGGCTACTATCAAGAACAAGTATTCACTGCCAAGAATTGATGACTTATTCGATCAGCTTAAGGTTGCCAAGGTGTTCTCAAAGATCGACTTGAGGTCTGGTTACCATCAGTTGAAGATTAGGGCATCTGATGTCCCTAAGATAGCTTTTTGAACTCGGTATGGGCATTACGAATTCCTAGTGATGTCATTTGGGTTGACAAATGCCCCAGCAACATTTATGGATTTGATGAATTGGGTGTTCAAACCCTATTTGGATTCTTTTGTGATTGTATTCAATGATGATATCTTGATTTACTCCAGCAGTTGAGAGGAGCATGAGCAACATCTTCGGAGTGAGCTTCAGACTTTGAAGAATAATCAGTTATATGCCAAATTTTCAAAATGTGAATTTTGGTTAGACTTAGTTGCCTTTTGGGGCATGTTGTATCGGCAGAAGGCATAAAGGTGGATCCTAAGAAGATTGAGGTTGTTTAGAATTGGCCTAGACCTACTTCAGTTATAGAGATCCAGAGTTTCCTGGGTTTGGCATGTTATTATCGTCGGTTTGTGGAAGGGTTTTCATCTATAGCAAGCCCATTGACGAGACTGACCCAGAAAGGTACCCCATTCAGATGGTCAGACGAGTGTGAGTTGAGCTTTCAGAAGCTCAAGACTGCTTTGACTACGATGCCAGTGATGGTATTACCCACATGTTCAGGATCTTATACGGTGTATTGTGATGCATCTCGCATTGGGCTTGGTGCAATATTGATGCAAGATGGCAGGGTAATTGCATATGCGTCGCGGCAGTTGAAAGTTCATGAGAAGAATTATCCTGTTCATGACTTAGAATTGGTAGCCGTTGTCCACGCTTTGAAGATTTAGAGACATTACCTTTACGGTGTCTCGTGTGAGGTATTTACTGATCATCGTAACCTGCAATATCTGTTCAAGCAAAAATATCTCAATTTGAGGCAGAGAAGATGGTTGAATTTGTTGAAAGATTATGATATCACTATTTTGTATCACCCCGGAAAGGCCAATGTGGTGGCTGATGCTTTGAGTAGAAAGGTTGTGAGTATGGGCAGTCTTGCGTATATTCCGGTTGGTGAGAGATAGTTAGCTGCAGATGTTCAGACTTTGGCTAATCCATTCATGAGGTTAGATGTTTCAGAACCCAGTCGGGTTCTAACTTGTACAGTCGCTCGATCTTCTTTAGATGAGCGCATCAGAGAGAGACAGTATGATGATCCTCATTTACTTGTCCTCAAGGACACGGTGCGGCACGGTGATGCCAAACAGATAGGGGAAGATGGAGTTCTGCGAATGCAGGGTCGTATTTATGTGCCTAATGTGGATGGGCTTCGTGAATTAATTCTGGAAAAAACCCATAGTTCTAGGTATTCTATTCATCCAGGTGCCGCCAAAATGTATTAAGATTTCCGGCAGCATTATTGGTGGATGAGGATGAAGAAGGAGATAGTTGCACATGTAGCTCGGTGTCTGAATTGTCAGCTAGTCAAGTACGAGCATCAGAGACCTGGTGGTTTGCTTCAAAAGTTAGAAATTCCTAAGTGGAAGTGGGAGCGTATCACTATGGATTTTGTTGTTGGGCTTCCACGGACTTAGAGAAAATTTGACACAGTTTGGGTCATTGTGGACAGGTTGACCAAGTCAGCACATTTCATTCCAGTGGCCGTTACCTATTCTTCTGAACGGTTAACTAAAATATACATTCGTGAGATTGTCCTCCTTCACGGTGTGCCCGTGTCTATCATTTCTGATCGTGGTACGCAGTTCACTTCGCATTTTTGGAGGGTTGTACAGCATGAGTTGGGCACGCGGGTTGAGTTGAGTACAACATTTTATCCACAGACAGACGGACAGTCAGAGCGCACCATTTAGATATTGAAAGATATGTTTTGCGCTTGTGTTATAGACTTTGGAGATTTTTGGGATCAGTTCTTGCCACTTGCGGAGTTTGCTTATAATAATATCTACCGGTCGAGCATTCAGATGGCTCCATATAAGGCATTATACGAAAGGTGATGCCGATCACCAGTTGGCTGGTTTGAACTGGGAGAGGCTCGGTTGTTGGGTACCGATTTGGTACAAGATGCCTTGGATAAGGTCATGGTTATTCAGGATCGACTTCGCACAGCTCTGTCTAGGCAAAAGAGTTATGCAAATCGTAAAGTTTGTGATATTGCATTCATGGTTGGAGAAAGAGTATTGCTCCGGGTTCACCTATGAAAGGTGTAATGAGGTTCGGAAAGAAGGGTAACTTGAGCCCTAGGTATATTGGACCCTTTGGAATTCTTGAAAGGGTGGGTGAAGTAGCCTACAGACTTGCACTACCACCTAGTTTATCGGTAGTTCACCCGGTGTTCCATGTGTCTATGCTCCGAAAATATCGTGGTGATCCGTCCCATGTATTAGATTTCAGCTCAGTCCAATTGGACAAAGATTTGACTTATGAAAAGGAGCCAGTAGCTATTCTAGCCCGACAGGTCCGACAGTTGAGATCTAAGAGTTATTCTTTAGTTTAGGTACAATGGAGAGGTCATCCGGTGGAAGCATCTACCTGGGAGTCCGAGTCGGACATGGGGAGTAAATATCCACACCTTTTCACCAGCTCAGGTACGTTTTCTAATTCCGTTCGAGGACGAACGTTTGTTTTAGAGGTAGAGAATATGATGACTCAAAAGGTCATCTTTAAATTTAATAATTAATTCTATGTTCTAAGACCTCGAAAAACATTATTTATCATTTCTCGACTTGCGCGCGCAGTCCCTATAATTTTTCCAGAACGTTTTTATGTGAAAAATAGATTAAAATATGAAATAGAGCTTTAAAACTCAATTAAGTTGACTTTGGTCAACATTTTGAGCAAATGAATCTAGATCAGTATTTTGACAGTTCCGGTAGGTCCGCATTGTGATTTGGAACTTGGGAGTATGTCCAGAATCAAATTCTGAGATCCCTAGCCCGAGATATGGAATTTTGATAAAACATTAAAATTTTGAAAGTTTGATGATTTTAAGAATTGACCGATGTTTGGTCTTGTTGATACTGGGTCCGTATTGTGGTTCCAAATCCGGTACAGGTCCACTATAATAAGTATGACTTGTATGTCGAATTTGGTGAGAAACTAAGTTGATTTGACGTGATTCGGACGTCCGGTTGTGAAAATATAAGTTTTAAAGTTCTCTTGAAAATTTTCTTTGATTTGGTGTCCAATTCATAGTTCTAGGTGTTATTTTGGCGATTTGATCGCGCAAGAAAGTTCGTATGATGTTTTAGGACTTGGGTGTATATTTGGTTTAGAGCCCCGAGGGCTCGGGTGAGTTTCGGATAGGCTATGGGATGATTTCGAACTTAGAAAATCTAGTTTTCTGCAACTTCAGGCTTCTGGTGTGTTCTTCTTCGCGTTCGTCAAGGTACTCTCGCGAATGCAAAGAGCAAATTGGACTGGAATATTTTGTGCTTCGCGTTCGCGATAGAGGAAACGCGTTCGCGAAGGGTCGAGGTGCAAAGCTTCGCGTTCGTGATCGAAGCCTCGCATTCGCGAAGGGGACATGACCGGAGAGGATTTTTGCCTTCACGTTCGCGAAGGCCAAGTCAGGCAAGGCATCGCGTTCGCGAGGTTGTCTTCGCGTTCCCAAAGGGAAATGTTTGGCAGAACAAAAATGTTCTTCGCAAACGCGAGTGTACTATCGCGTTCGCGAAGAATAAAAATGCGAAAAACAGAACTTAAGTTCTCGAAATGGGATTTCGACCCATTTTTCACCATTTTCGATTTTGAGCTCGGGTAAGACGATTTTTGGGCGATTTTCACAGGAAAACATTGGGGTAAGTGTTCCTTATCCTATATTGATTATATTTCATGATTCCATACTCATTTATATCATGAATCTGTGAATATATGGAAGCAAAATCAGATGTTTATAAAATCTTCCAAAAATATAAAATGAAGATTTGAAAGCCAATCTGATGTCGGAATTCAATAATTTTTATATGGTTAAACTCGTATCGGAACGGGTATTCGGATTTCGTAAGTTTTTCCGGGATTCGAGATGTGAGTCCCACTATCGAATATTAAAATGAATTTCGGATTTTTATTCGGAAAATTTATAAATTCATATGGAATTAATTCCTATGATTTGTATTGAGTATATTGAATTGTTTATGACTAGATTTGAGGATTTCAGACACGAATTTGCGAGGAAAAGGTTTATTGGATTCTTGAAATTTGGTTGCAAAGCGAGGTAAGTGTCGTGGTTAACCTTGACTTAAGGGAATAGAATCCTTAAATTATTTGTTATGTGAAATGTATGTGAACGACGCATATGCAAGGTGACGAGTGTCTATACGTTGCCAAATTAATTGTTTGCAAAATTACTTGAAAAATCATAAATCTTTTTAAATCATGAATTAATTATTGTATTAATTGTTTCTCTCGTGTTCTTTGCTCAATATCATGCCTTGAATCCATGCTATAATTGCTACATGCTTATTTGATTTATGTGACTTAATTGCCACTTGATGTTTAGCATACTAATTATTAAATGCCTATTACATCATTAATTTTATAATTAATTGCTACTTGTCATTGTTTGTTCATAATTAAATTATAATTATTGTATGCTTGTTGTCTTATAATTTCATATTAATTGTTACATTTATTGGAGTAATTTCTTTTATAAGAATTGGTTAATCATATTATTGGAGGAGCGGGTTGCACGTCGCAACAGAAACTGATTGAAATAATAATTGGTTATGACTGGCGAGTTGGCTTCAATTGTTGAAAAGAGATACCTATTTTATTTCTATTATTGTTATTATTATTATTATTATTATTATTATTATTATTATTATTATTATTATTATTATTATTATTATTATTATTATTATTATTATTATTATTATTATTATTATTATTATTATTATTATTATTATTATTATTATTATTATTATTATTCCGTACAGGTTAATGTAAGTGACCTGCCTTAGCCTCGTCACTACTTCGTCGAGGTTAGGCTCGACACTTACCAGTACATGGGGTCGGTTGTACTGATACTACACTTTGCACTTCTTGTGCAGATTTCGGAGTTGGTCCCAGCGGCGTACCATAGACTTGCTCGGATTCAGCTACCAGTGGAGACTTGAGGTATAGCTGCACGACGTTCGCAGCTCTGAAGTCCCCTCCTACTGTATTTTAGCTGTGTTCTTTCTTTTAGACAACTTTATTTCGTTTAGACCCTTGTTTGTATTATTCTAGAAGGTCGTGCACTTGTGACACCAGTTCTGGGATGGTATTTAGACATCGCTATTATTATGGATTATTTAATACATTTTAGACCTTACTTCCGCATTTGTCTCTTTGTTATTACTTAGTTTAAAATTATTTTAAAATAGCTAATATTATTCTAACGTTGGCTTGCCTAACAAGTGAAATGTTAGGTGCCATCACGGTCCCGAAGGTGGAAATTTCGTGTCGTGACTGATGAATAATGGGTTTATCCCTTTATCATTTTTACTTATTACCATATTTTTGTACATGGGTAAGTTTAATATCATGACATACGCCAAACTCACACACATGCATTGCGCTCTCACCACTAAATCAAAGTCATGTAGTCTTTTTTATGTCTCATTATTATATGAATTATATGGAAGAAGTTTAAGGTTCTTTTAGTATTTGTTGAATGACATATTCACTTAGGGGTAGGCGTTCAAGCAGTTCGGATTGGATATAAAAATTTCCGTTTGAATTTTTTATTTTCGGATTGAAAAAATGACAATCCAAATCTAATCCAAAAAAGCTCGGATTTGATCGAATTTTTTAAGTTCGTTTTTGGATTAATCGGTTTGGATATTTTGAATTTTCGATTTTGAGTCTATAAGTTGAGTTGTTTTTTCTTCTTACAACATGAAGATCGAAATGAAATATTCATATTAAATTGCTTTAATAAATCCTCGTTCTCGCCGCAGTCATTGAATAAAATATTCATGGAAATAATAAAATCATTTTTAAGGAAATACAATAGTAAAAATCATGACCAAATAAAAAGTATTCTTACATTTACTTAGTATTAGTATTGAATATATGAGCTAATGCCTAATGCGTAGGGTATTAGACTCATTAGTATTTGGTGTATGGATAATGAACTAATGCCTAATGGATAGTACCAAATATAAGGTGTAAGAATTTCAGATTTTTAACATCCGAAGTACCAAATCTAACATCCAATCTGAAATGCAAAAATTTTAAAAATTAAATCCTAAATCCAATCCGCAATCAGAAAATTCAAAATAAAAACCAAAAAAATACAAATTTAGGTTTAGATTCGAGTTTACCCAAACTATGCACACCCCTACATTCACAACCTTTAGTATTTTTGTTGTTGTTGTCTTCTCTCAATTGAGACTCTATAAAATTTTATTGAGAATGTTAGGGTTGGGACGAGTGGCTCAAATGAGAGGCTATTAAAGCCTTGATTTAGTCCCTCGAGATTTTGAGGCCCCAAAAATATTTAATAATTAATTTTATAATTTTATATTTAGTTTAAACAATATTGAAGTTTGCAGAAAAACTAAAAAAGTACATCATATCCTTGCCTCTCGAATAAATAATTTAATAACTTAATCACTTCTAATAATTAATTTTTAATAATTAATTTATGCACTAAGCAACTAGTAAGCGCGCTTTAACTTTTTTATTTACGGACTCGCTTGTGTAGCGTGGTGTTTAACATTCAATAAATTAATTCAATAATCTTGTACCATATCCAATAGGTTTAAGTAGTCCTAATTTTATTAATCCCCATAATTACGAATTTCCTTGCATAGCGCGATAGTGACATTTAATAAATCTCAAAACTAATTTTCTCAAACACGAATGTAGTAATTTCTCAAATGTACTACAAAAAAATGATTGTCATGATTTCGGATTCGCTTGTGAGGTGCGATTATGATAAGTTAATTAATTTTATTTTCGATCACGCATTCGCTTGCGTAGCGTGGTTATGAAAACGTAATATTATCCAAATCATTCTTCAATAATTCTTAATCAAGAAATAAAAGCGGATAGGTAAAACATGAAAATCAAATAAAGTATAGTTTGTCCAAAATTAATTCAAGCAAATTCTAGTCAATAAAAGCGACCGTGCTAGAACCACGAGACTCGGAAAATGTCTTACACATTCTTCCCGGTCAATAGAATTCCTTACCCAATCTCCTATTTTCGCAGATCAATAATAAGTAGATTAGAGATTCAATAAGGTGTCTTGAAACACCAAAACTCAATTGCAAGTGACGACTCTGAATAAAATAATCCATATCCAAAATCGTCACTTTAATTGAAAAAACCCTTAAATCCACACAACCATACTTATATCTTTTTGGGTACAAAGGGGTGTGACAACCGGTTCCGAGCACTGGAATTAATAGCGTTTTATTGAAAGTAAATAATTGTCCAACTTTACGGAGGACTTGAATACATACATTACATGTATATTTTATGTTAGTTATTACAAAATATGTATTTAATAGTTTACCAACAATTGAAAATTCTTTAAGCATATTTACTCCGTTTACGAGAGTGCTAAAACTTTTATTTTGCTATCCTTGAAATTTCTTAGCTCAACCATATTATCTTATTCTATCAATGATTTCTTTTTAAAGTACTTCATTTACACGTAACCAATTATATAAATACGTCATCTTCTTGTTCTAAAACCTTTTAACAAAATGTGGATTCTTTCATAAAACATATTTATCAACGGCTTTCTACCAATCGTAATTTTATTGTATTTTTTTAATTACTATTTTGTTTTAACATATAAATGGCGATTGTGTTAAAATTACTTAGATTTTTGCACTAATTTTGTCACGACCCAAAATCCATAAAGGTCGTGATGGCGCCAGACTCCACTGTCATGCAAGCCAACAATAAATACTTAATTACATTCTCATTTTTGTTACTTTTGAAATCATATTTTCCTTCCATTAAATATCAAAAGATGGAGTTTACAAAGTAAATAATAATATTTTCAACAATTTCAATACAAGAAAACTCTTAATCACCCCAAAACCCGATGTCACAAGTGCATGAGTATTAACTAGGAATGTAAAATAAAATACAACAGCTGTCCGGAATTCAAATTAGACAGAAAAAATGTAACTACTCTAAGGGAGACTCTGTTGGCTTCGAATCGTCGTATAGAATGCAGCTCACCTAAGTCCCCTCCATAATCGTGCCTCTGCGCCCAGAAGGCCGCTAAACATATGTGTACCTGCACAAAAATGTGCAACAAGTGTAGTATAAGTATGTAAATCAACGTGTACCCAGTAAGTATCCCGCCTAACCTCGAAGAAGTAGTGACGAGGGGTCGACTTTGACACTTACTAGTGGTCCAATAATATCAGGTATAATAAAGAAGTGAATGAATATGAGACAGAGTAAATAAATGAAACAAATAAGTATAAAATACGTAGTACAATTTTTCTCTTTACAATTTACTCAAGCTCTCAACTAGTAAGTTCCCTCCGTAACCGGAGCATATATATAGATATAGTGGATTTCATCAAAGAGGTTGCCATAATCCAAATCAGGGAAAAACCCTCAGATACACTGGCTTCTTGCCAAACGTTACGCACGATTCTATGAGGATAATATATATATAGGAAATGCCGAGGCGTACGGCCCGATCCAACATAAAAGTAAATTGTGCACTGTCGAGGGTCGAACGGCGCGAACCATAGATGCATCTATTAACCTGCCGAGGCGAACGACCCACTCCCATGAGAGTGTGGTACATAAATCCTGCCGAGGCGAAGGACCCGATCCCATAAGAATGGTAGAAGAAAATACCCCGCTCGCGAATCATACGTGCGACGCGGTCAAATATAAATTTAAGGAATCTCCCCACTCGCGGATCATACATGCGACGCGGTCAAATATAAATTTAACATTTAAAATCATATCTCTTTCTTGACTCTTTTCAAAATAAGAAAAATTCAGCTTGTAGCTTTTTTAGGAAATTACACCGCTCGCGAACATACATGCGACTCGGTTAGACATAGATTTCTTAAGCTATTATAGCCTTACTCAATACTTTTCGAAATTACGAAGTCCAAACGAACCCTTTTAAATCTTACGTTCTTCTATTTCAACTCCTTTTAAAAACATTTAATAAACAAACTCAATCTCTCTCCCTCTCGAGGCAGACAATAAACATAAATCAATAACAATATCAACAAGGCATGATGTGAGCCTAAAACTACCCGTACATAGGTAGCTAGTAGTTACGTACGAATTCTCATCACCTCGTGTGTATGTAGCCCCCACAAATAAGCACACAATAATTTAGTTTACCTATGGGGTTAATTCCCTCTTACAAGGTTAGAAAGGAGACTTACCTCACTCCGAAATTCCATAACCGGCTCCAAAGCCTTTCTACCGCCTCAAACCGATGTCCGTCGCTCCAAAACTAGTCAAATAAGTTGCAACCCAATCAAAATATGCTCTAATACTCATAATTAATCAATTTATAACAATTCCTAACTCCACTCGAAAAATTGATAAAGCAACCTTCAGGCCCACGTGCCCGGATTTCAAAAACTTTCGAAGAAGGTTGTTCCCCATAACCTTAGGAGTATGAATATATGATTTCTACTAAATTCTATAACAAATCCCGTGGTTAAATATCATTTGTATCAAAAACCTAGCTTTTCACCTAAACCCATGATTTTCACTAATTTACATGTTATAATCTACCCATAAACTATGTATAATCTACCCTATGCGAACGCGAGGGCTTCTTCGTGAATGCGAAGAACGAACAGCGGCCACCCAGCTCAGTCTCTTCTATGCGGCCACCCAGCTCAGCCTCTTCTATGCGAACGCTGGCCAGGTCACGCGAACGCGAAGGCTAGAGGGCCCATACCTCAGCGAACGCGGTCCTGCGCACGCGAACACGAAGGGAAAAAGCTCCCCAGCCCACAGTACCCTAAATCCTTCATCGCGAATGCGAGGGCTTGACCGCGTTCGCGAAAAAGGAAACCAGAAGTAGAAATCTGGTGTGTTTCAACTTAACTCCGGGCGGTCCGAAACGCACCCGAGCCCCTCAGGACCCCGTCCAACTACTCTAACAAGTCGATAAACATAATACGGACTTGATCGATCTCTCGAAATGCGTAAAACAACAATGAAACCAAGAATCACACCCCAAAACCAAATTGAATCAAACTTTGAACTTCAAGTTTCTAAATCGCTCCGAACGCGTCGAATCCTAATTAGACTCTCGGATTGACACCAAAATTTGCGTGCAAGTCTTAAATGATATTACAAAACTATTCCAGGTCTCAGAACTCCATTCAGACCTCGATATCAAAAAGTTCACTTCCGGTCAAACTTCTCAAAACCCTTCAAATTTCTAACTTTCGCCAAATGGCCCCAAAATGACCTCCGGACCTCCGAATCCACTTCCGGACGCGCTACCAATACCAGAATCACCATACAGAGCTATTCCCAGGCTCGGAATCCCAAACGAACATTGATAACATTGAAATGTACTTTAACTCAAATTTAAGAAATCCTTCTAAAAATGCCAACTTCCATAATAGGTGCTGAAACGTTCCCGGGTCATCCAAAATTCGACCCGGACATACGCCCAAGTCCAAAATCATCATATGAACTTGTTGGAACCTTCAAATCCCGATTCCGAGGTTGTTTGCTCAAAAATCAAACCTTAGTCAATTCTTCCAACTTAAAGCTTCCGAAATGGGAGTCTTCTTTCCAAATCAACTCTAAACTTCCGAAATTCAATTCCGACCACGCGTACAAGTCATAATACCCAAAGTGAAGCTACCGATGGCCTCAACCCACCGGTACGGTCGTTACTTTCTCTCCCACTTAAACATACGTTTGTCCTCGAACGTGCTAAGAACTGCGTTAGAGTTGTCCGAAATCGCTGTTTAACACCTCGTGCACCTACTCGTGGTATTACAACTTAGTTGAGCATATTAGCTCGAGCCACTTTGAAGATTCTCCCTTTTTTCTTAGCCAAATAAGCCTTAGAGTCCAATTCCAACATCCAAAATTCTCTGCTAGGCCTGTTCCCATCATACGAACATCGTATCAATCACTACACGATGCACCGATACATGATTGCATACCTTTGCTGAATTCACACTATGTACTGCATAACTCACATGACCATAATAACATCCTCTGATAACAATAGCCGAAATTCCATGAATCTGATGCTCACAATGCACCTCATGACACATATAAGTCTTGTTCCAACTCTTGCAATACCGCCACGACGGAAGAAATGTGTAGAAATTCATAACCAACTGCAGAGTCAATAAATCATTGAATCTCTTTCTTTGACTAGAATCATCACCCCATTATGAACCAAATAATGGTATTTTCACTTTAATATACTTCATATAATCCGATCGCACTGATCCCAGATCCAAAAATCTCGTCTCACCCAGTATAAGCTGCTCAGGCAACAAGCCACCTTAGACTCTGCCAAAAATCTCATATGATGCCATAATGTGCCGACAAACTACAAACTTGAATGTGATACATAAGGAAAACAAACTCTGGAAAGAACTACTCAACCTACGTAACTAATTAAACAACCGAAAAGGCGTTATGAACCTTCCCCAGAAAATGGAAAACAAAACACACGAAAATAGATATAGGGGACTGTACTCAACATCACACTATTGCGGCGTGCAACCCGATCCAAACAACATGCCCGTGGTGGCGTGCCACCCAATCCACGCATAAAATCTACATAAATAGATGCTTACCGAGCTAGAATGCTCATACTACAAAATACCCGAATATCGGGCACAAGCACGCTAAGTGTATAATACCATCCCTGGGGAGACAAATAGCGCCATACGCTACAAAACTCAAGAACAACTAAGGTGCGATATATGATTTGAATCTCGAGAGCTATCATGCTCACATAACACCATCGCTATGCGGAACCTCATCACATAAGAAATTTACCAAGCCATTTCATAACTCACACGGCACAATATAGTATTACATGAAATAGCCGATGACGAAATGACATCCAACGTCCAAATACTTCTCCATAAGGAGCGCTATGCTGAAATGAACACATTCAGCCTGATATAGAGCCCATATTCATATTTAAATCCATCCACAGACCTCAAGCCGATTATGATCGCACCATACTAGGCTAATAACCTTTCAAGGATCCATAATAACCCCTTTTCCCATAACACACAAGAACAACCATCATAACCGGAACAAACTTCCATAGTCCGCAACCAAGTGAACCAAGCGCCCTCTAGGCATAAATTCTTGAATCAGCAATATTACCACAATCTTCATACTTGCTTTCAATCTTCACTCAATCAAGTTCAGAGTGTTCATGAAAGGTCAAATGGAAGGATTTCGAGGAATTTGGCGAGTTGGTTGTGCAAGAGCAGTTCAACGATGAAGAAAGAATCTTGGCGGGTTCTAAAGTTATGCAATGGTAGCTTTAAGCTAAGTGGGAGAGTTCTACCGCCTACGGTTGGATTGCATGATCGGCTAATTATGAGATTTATGGTTATCGGCATATTGGTGGGATATTATGACTAAGGAAGAGGGTCATCAGTGGTGATTTGGGCAAAGAATTTGAGGAATGTGTGCTATAAATGGCCTTATCGATTCATGTTCAGGCTTTGGGAAGACTCAGGGTTTATGTTTCGTGTAAATGTGATGTACAAGGAAAGTGATTCAGTCGGGTGCTTATTGAGAGAGTGTTCATGAGCTAGCAGAGCCATGGAGTTGATTATATTCGCGACCATGTCGGAATGGGTGACTCTCAACAACGGTCCTAGTGGATTCAAAGGTTAAAGTGCGGTGCCTAAGGATTTCGAGCTTTTGTAGTATGATTAAGTATCGAGCTTTAACTTTTGTAGTATGGCTAAGGATAACCATACTACAAGAGCTTGTAGTATGGTTAAGTATCGAGATTTTCCAGTAGATTATGAAAGGAGCTTGGAGTGTTCTACGTTATCTTTGGGTTACGGTGTAGCATTGGAGGAATGGAAGAAAATAACTTCGGACTCATAGAGGAATTTTCAGAATGGGTGTACCAGTTGAAGATGCAAATATGCGCACAAGGAGGGTATGAGATGGTTCATAGGTTTGGGACAGCGTGGTCTCGTGAAATAAGGTCACTCAGGATGAGTGCGAATTTAGGTTTGTGATGTAATGAATGGAGCTATTATTATTTCTAAGGCAAGTTAAGTATAAATTGGGAAAAGACGGGTCGTCTAACGATGGTTGAATTGGCATGATGGTGGCAATGATCAGTTCTTTCAGCGTATTGAGTTATGCATGTGATTTGTGGCGGTACGTGCGAGGCTTGACGACCGCCGTAATTGATTTTATTTGGAGGAATTCAAGTATTATGGCAGGTTATGTGTAGATGGATCCCGAAATTGTTATGGTGGTTTAGACCACTACTTGAGGTTGATATTTTTTGCGGATATGAGAATTCTATCACGTGTTGCAGTGGTTCTCTTGAAATGAGTTAAGTAGAAGGTTTCTATATGATGAAGTGTTTACCCTTTTAGTGGTTCAGGAGTTATGATGAAATTCATGAACTCGTGCGCATTGGCATGATTTAGTGCATCAAGTAGCATGGGATTTGAAAGTTGAGGATTCGAGATTGCGGTTCGGTGTAGACAAGAATGTCATGAGCTCGGATGAGCAGGAAAAAGTATTTAAATGTTTAAAGTAAGGTGGTATTATTCTCGGCATCACCTAAGGTCGATGTCATGTGTAAGAGGCCTTGTGTATTGATTTGTGGATTCTTGATATGCTTTACAACATTAGTGTGACCGGTGGTATGGATGTGCAGACTTGTTACCTGGTGCGGAAGGTCGTGGGAGTGTGTCCCATGGAAAGATTGTGTAAGAGTGGCAACTAGCCACATTCACATATTCGACCTCTAGCTGGATAACCAGTAGAATTATTTCGTGATAGCCCCATCAACACCACACAACCGCTAACCTACTCACAGGAGATAACCCGCCTATGGAAATTCCATGCCGACATCATCCAATGCCGCTGCACTAGGTACAATAACCACGAAATCAGTAACCCATCCTGAGCTCGTGCTCATTCACCAGCTGTACAGGTCCGTTCACTCCTCATGGACATCTACTAAAGGTGCGACAATACATTCCAACCCAAATTCATGTTGTATCCTTCTTCATATCAAGCAACTCCCTCCTGTCACACCCAATCTTCCTCAATATAGTAGCCAATATTCCAAATTAAGTCCGTAAACCTAGTCACGGTCCACCATGAATCCCAAATCACTCTAAACTTTCTCAAGGCGGGTAGTCATCCTACCACAGAACCCATATACTACCCTGCCCCAAAGACGAATCGAAGAAAATCATAAACCGACGAACTTAACACATTCAATCAAGGACGACGACACCACACCTCGGATGAAGATTCCATCAAACTAGAAAATACCAAGCCCTTTTACTCCATCAACCCAAATCTGGAAATTCAAAGGCCAATTGCATTTCCTCCCCCGAAATAAGATACTGAATCTCGGAACCATGCACTAAGCAAACCTCCTTTCAAGTCATTCACTGCCCCACACATAGGCAAGCATCCTACCATCACATCAATACTGTGCGACAATAACTCCTGATCATCATAGCAACCTATGCATTGCCTCAAAGCTCTCAGAAGTACAGTTACTGAGCTGAAATGACAGAATATCCTTCCGTAAGGTGACGACAATAGCCCAAACAACTACACAGGGAGAAACATTTTGCACCACATCTGTAGTTCCATTAAAATTCCTCAATTCACGATTTGTAACCAGCGCTTTACGTCGCACAAGATTGAATGGGAAGGAAATGAAGGCATAAGCCTCAAAGAAATCAAATTGCACGATGAGGAATCAAGAAGGGAAGTGCTCCTAACAGCCCTATAGCTTCTCGAAGATAAGTACAGACGTCTCCATACCGATCCGCAAGACTCTACTAGACTTCCTCATGACTCGTGAGACCTAAGTGAACCTAGTTCTCTGATACCATGTTGTCACGACCCAAAATCCATAAAGGTCGTGATGGCGCCGGACTCCACTGTCAGCCAAGCCAACAATAAATACTTAATTAGGTTCTCATTTTTGTTACTTTTGAAATCATATTTTCCTTCCATTAAATAGCAAAATATGGAGTTTACAAAGTAAATAATAATATTTTTAACAATTTCAATACAAGACAACCCATAATTACTCCAAAACCCGGTGTCACAAGTGCATGAGCATTAACTAGGAATGTAAAATAAAATACAACAGCTGTCTGGAATACAAATTGGACAGGAAAAATGTAAGTACTCTGAGGGAGAATCTGTTGGCTGCGGATCGTCGTATAGAATGAAGCTCACCTAAGTCCCCGCCATAATCGCACCTATGCGCCCACAAGGCCGCTAAACATATGTGTACCTGCACAAAAATGTGCAGCAAGTGTAGTATGAGTACGTAAATCAACGTGTACCCAGTAAGTATCCCGCCTAACCCCGAAGAAGTAGTGACGAGGGGTCGACTTCGATACTTACTGGTGGTCCAATAATATCAGGTACAGTAAAGAAGTGAACGAATATAAGACAGAGTAAATAAATGAAACAAACAAGTATAAAATACATAGTACAATTTTCCTCTTTACAATTTACTCAAGCTCTCAACTAGTAAGTTCCCCCCGTAACCGGATCATATATATAGATATAGTGGATTTCATCAAAGAGGTTGCCATAATCCAAATCAGGGAAAAACTCTCAGATACACTGGCTTCTTGCCAAACGTTACACACGATTCCATGAGGATAATATAAATATAGGAAATGCTGAGGCGTACGACCCGATCCGACATAAAAGTAAACTGTGCATTGCCGCGGGTCAAATGACGCGAACCATAGATGCATCTATTAACCTGCCGAGGCGAACGGCCCGCTCCCATGAAAGTGTGGTACATAAATCCTGCTGAGGCGAACGACCCAATCCCATAAGAGTGGCAGAAGGAAATACCCCACTCGCGAATCATACGCGCGACGCGGTCAAATATAAATTTAAGGAATCTCTCCGCTCGCGGATCATACTTGCGACGCGGTCAAATATAAATTTAACATTTAAAATCATATCTATTTCTTGACTCTTTTCAAAATAAGGGAAATGCAGCTTGTAGCTTTTTAAGGAAATTACCCCGCTCGCGAACATACATGCGATGCGGTTACACATAGATTTCTTAAGCTATTATAGCCTTGCTCAATCCTTTTCGAAATTACAAAGTTCAAACGAACCCTTTTAAATCTTACATTCTTCTATTTCAATTCCTTTCTAAAACATTTAATAAGCAAACTCAATCTCTCTCCCTCTCGAGAAAGACAATAAACATAAATCAATAACAATATCAACAAGGCATGATGTGAGCCTAAAACTACCCGGACATAGGTAGCTAGTAGCTACGTACGGACTCTCGTCACTCCGTGTGTACGTAGCCCCCACAAATATAAGCACACAATAATTTAGTTCACCTAAGAGGTTAATTCCCTCTTACAAGGTTAGAAAGGCGACTTACCTGGCTCCGAAATTCCATAACCGGCTCCAAAGGCTTTCTAACGCCTCAAACCGACGCCCGTTGCTCCAAAACTAGTCAAATAAGTTGCATCCCAATCAAAATATGCTCTAATACTCATAATTAATTAATTTATAATAATTTCTAACTCCGCTCGAAAAATCGATAAAGCAACCCTCGGGCCCACGTGCCCGGATTCCGAATATTTTCTAAGAAAGTTGTTTCCCATAAACTTAGGAACATGAATATATGATTTCTACTAAATTCAATAACAAATCTCGTGGTTAAATCTCATTTTTATCAAAAACCTAGGTTTTCACCTAAACCCATAATTTTCACTAATTTAGATGTCATAATCTACCCATAAACTATGTATTTAACTCACATTGTGTAGAAATTACATACCTCAAAGTGCTAAGTGAAATCCCCTCTCTAAGAGCTCCATGAATAGCCCAACAATGGAAGAAATGAGCTAAAATAGCCTAAGTCCCATTTTTAAAAAACGTTCTGCCCAAGTTTGCATTCTTCGCTATCGCGGAAGAGGCCTCGCGATCGCGAAGGCAAACGGCCCAGACCCAGGAAACTTTACCCATCACGAACGCGACAGGAGCAACGCGAAAGCAGAGGTTCACTTGGCCTACCCTACGCGAACGCGAGGGCTTCTTTGCGAATGCGAAGAACGAACAGCGGCCACCCAGCTCAGCCTCTTCTACACGAATGCGGGCCAGGTCACGCGAACGCGAAGGCGAGAGGGCCCAAACCTCAGCGAACGCGGTCCCACGCACGCGAACACGAAGGGAAAAAGCTCTCCAACCCACAGTACCCCAAATCCTTCATCGCGAACGCGAGGGCTTGACCGCGTTCGCGAAGAAGGAAACCAGAAGCAGATATCTGTTGTGTTTCAACTCAACTTCGGGCGGTTCGAAACGAACCCGAGCCCCTCGGGCGCCGTCCAACTACTCCAACAAGTCTATAACATAATATGGACTTGCTCGAACTCTCGAAATGCACAAAACAACAACAAAACCAAGAATCACGCCCCAAAACCAAATTGAATCAAACTTTGAACTTCATATTTCTAAATCGCTCCGAACGCGTCGAATCCTACTTAGACTACTCGGATTGACACCAAATTTTGCGTGCAAGTCTTAAATGAAAGTATGAAACTATTCCTGGTCTCGGAATTTCATTCGGACTTCGATATCGAAAAGTCCACTTCCGGTTAGACTTCTCAAAAACCTTCAAATTTCTAACTTTCGCCAAATGGCCCCAAAATGATCTCCGGACCTCCGAATCCACTTTCGGACACGCTCCTAATACTAGAATCACCATACGGAGCTATTCCGAGGCTCGGAATCCAAAACGGATATTGATAACATTGAAATGCACTTCAACTCAAATTTAAGAAATCCTTCTAAAAATGCCAACTTCCATTATAGGTGTCGAAACGTTCCCGGGTCATCCAAAATTCGACCCGGATATACGCCGAAGTCCAAAATCATCATACGAACCTGTTGGAACCTTCAAATCCCGATTCTGAGGTCGTTTGCTCAAAAATCCAACCTTAGTCAATTCTTCCAACTTAAAGCTTCCGAAATGAGAGTCTTCTTTCCAAATCAACTCTGAACTTCCGAAATTCAATTCCGACCACGCGTATAAGTCATAATACCCGAAGTGAAGCTACTCATGGCCTCAACCCACCGATCAACACGCTAGGGGTCAAAACGACCGGTCGGGTCGTTACAAATTTGTACTCGTGTAATTAGTTATATCTTTGAAAATATTTCTTAAATTAAATATATTCTAATAAATAAAATCAAATAAAAAAGTATATTTTAGATGGATTTAGTATTAAAATTCTAATTTTCTATTCAAAACAATCCAGTCAGAAACCATGAAAATTTTGATATCATTGCATAATGAGAAATTAAATATTGAACTCTTGATTGTACTCAATTAGTGGTTGAGCCTGTATTGCTACGGTCATCAATATAGATTGCAATTATTATTATTTTTGGATAAACGAATGCACTTCAAATAGGAGTTGTCATATCAACTGGAGTTGTAACTAATGTGTTGCGATTATAGATTTTGTTTTATTATTGATTTCAACAATTTTGAATTCCTAGATATTAGGTGTTCATATATAATTCAAATAAAAAAATTAATAATTATAATTTTAGTTAATTCAAAATCCTAGATAGGAAAATAACTAAATGATAATTGTTTGCTAATGTGAAATTTTCACGACCCAAAACTCACTATAGGTCGTGATGGCAAGCTAACCGTAAACTATCAACTTTTAACTATGCATTTTATTATTTTCGAAATCGTGAATCGTATTAGATAAAGAAATCAACGCTTTAAAATCATGAAAACTTACGATTTAAGGTAGAATAACTAACAAAAGTTTGAAAATGCTAGGCAAAACCCCAAACAATTTACAGAATATCTCAAAACTCGGTATCACAAGTGCATGAGCATTTACTAAGATGGTATAAGAATAATACAACATCTGTCTGGAATATAAATAAGACATGATAAAGTAAATAGTATGATGAAGACTCTGTGGACTACGATATGTAGCCCAAAATATGTAGCTCACCATAAAGTCTTCTCAGCAGCTGCACCTACGCGCCAAGATGACCACCAATTAAACCTGTCAGATCTTGCACATTTAGTGCAGAAGTGCAGCATGAGTGCGTAAATCAACACGTACCCAGTAAGTATCTAGCCTAACCCCGGAGAAGTAGTGACGAGGGGTCGGCATCGACACTTACTAGAGGTCCAATAAAGTAATATGGTAAACCATGAGCAGATGTAAAGCACCACAATAATAATGGGATAAAATCGTAAATCACATAATCTTCTAAATAAATTCTTTTAAGGATATAAATCTCTCAGTCCCGTATTTTACCTCCACAACTCAACCACATCAAGTGCCAGTATCAAACGGATAGGGAAAATACTATATGAAGTGCAGGGCATCAGAGTAAGGATAGTCTCATAAATATTCTGACTACTAAGCGATATAACGAACGATTATGCCGAGGTCGTTCGGCCCTATCCGGAATAATATGCACACTGCCGAGGGTCGAGTGGCATAAATCATAGATGCATCTATTATACTGCCGAGGCGTTTGGTCCACTCCACAAGAAAAAAAAGAAAATTATCGAATTATGAGACGCGTGCTTATAATACATTACATGAGCACAAGGTGAATATAAACTTTACTGTTTTTCAAATAGCTTGCCAACACTCAAGGTGATAAGGCTCGGCCTAATATATACATATTTTTAAATCAATTTTAGTTATAAAATTCAATTAATTAAGCCAGTAGAATGAGTTTAAATAATTCAAATATTATATGATAAAGTCCTAAGTCTACCCGAACATAAACATGCTTTATCTACGTACGGACTCTCGGCACCTCGTGCGTACGTAGCACCCATAACTAGTAGCACCCATAACTAGTAGCACATAATAATTACTCTTGTCACCTCGCTCGAAAAGTAAAAAAAGTCAACCCTCGGGCTCACGTGTAGGGATTCCAAAATATTTTGAATATAAACACTACCCATAACACCAAGAACTCAAATATATAATTTAATCCTAATTTCATGCCCAATTTCGTGGTCAAAATCCAAAAATACCAAATTCTAAATTTTCTTCCAAATCTCACAATTTCTATAAAATTTCATATTTAAATCCATATATAATCCATGTATTTATCTTACAACAAGTAGTAATAACTTACATCATGATATATGGTGTAAATTATCTTCAAGTATCACCCCAAATCTCCCCACATGTGCTCCAAGAACTTAAAAATAAAGAAAATGAGCTCAAAATCCCAAAATTAGATGTTTAATACACCTGCCAGGCCTCCTCCTTCGCGATCGCGGTCATTAATCATGCGATCACGATTAAAAAAAGTTCCATAATCGTTTTCTTCATCGCGATCGCGGCCAAAATCATGCTATCGTGATGTACACATTTTTTTCTTCTTCTTCACAAACACCCTTCGGTATAATGGCCATAACCTTTTGTACAAAATTCTAAATGATAAACAGTTTAATTTTCTAAAAACTAGATTCAAAGGGCTACAACTTTCATTTCTAGATCATCTCCAAATTCCTTATAAATTGCAAGATATGAGCTCCGAAGTTAGATGACTGTCAACAAAAATTCCTTCTACGCGATCGTGACCTTTCCTTCTGCGATCGCGATTCACAAGGCCTGGATCGCACTTTACTCTTCGCGATCACGGTCCAGACCTCTGCGATCGCATAGCACACCTCCGATACCAGTTATTAGCAATTCCATATGTCCTAAAAGTGGCCCGAAACCATCCCAAAATCCACCCGAGGTCCGAGGAACCCCGTTCAATCATTCTAACAAGTTTATATATCCTATGTAAACTCGTCCAAAGGTTTGGAACACAAATTATAACATCGAAACCAAGAATTAAGGATCAAACTCAATTTCTTAAACTCTCTTAACTTTCAAACATTCATCCTTCGTCGAACGCGTCTGAATCACACGTAAACATTTCGGAATGACACCAAATTTTGCGTACAAGTTACAAATCACAATTCGAATCTATTCCAAGGCTCAGAATCTCAAACGGACATCAATAACACCAAAGTCTACTTCAACTCGAACTTAGGAAATTCTAAAACCTTCAAAATGCCAGCTTTTCACAACCAATGCTGAAATGCTCCCAGATCATCCGATACTTAATCCGAACATACGTCCAAGTCCAAAATCATCATACGAACTTATTGGAACCTTCAAATCTCGATTTTGAGGTTGTTTACTCAAAGGTAAAACCTTGGTCAACTCTTTTAACTAAAAACTTTCAAATTAAGAATTTTCCTTCCAAATCAACTCCAAATTTCCCAAAATTCAAATCCGACTATACGTACAAGTCATAATACATGAAGCAAAGCTACTCAAGGCCTCAAACCGACGAACGACATGCTAGAGCTCAAAACGACCGGTCGGTTCGTTACAGAAATCTATTTTCAAGGAGTGAAAAATCAAAAAATATTTCGGTAAGTATAACGACCCGACTTGTCATTTTTAAGAATTAACGTCCCGTTCAGTGACTGAAGGGATCGAGCAGTTTTACAATATGTATTATGACCCACGGGTGTGGTCGAGTTTGATTTACTTTTGAAATGGAATTTTGATGATGTCAATAGCTCTGTAAGGTTATTATGGACTTAGGAGCATGTTCGAAAAATTATTTGGAGGTCTGTAGTGGAATTAGGCTTGAAATGGCGAAAGATGAATTTTTGGGAAGTTTGACCGTGGGTTGACTTTTTGTTATCGGGGCTGGAATCCGATTCTGGAAATTGGAATAGCGTCGTTATGACAATTATGACTTGTGAGAAATATTTGACGTCATTCTGGATTGATTTGACATGTTTCGGCACAAGATATAGAATTTGAAATTACAAAGTTCATTATGCTTGAATTGGGGTATGAATCGTGATTTTAGAGTTGTTTGAGGTGATTTGAAAGTTTGACTAAGTTCGTATGATGTTTTAGGACTTGATGGTATGTTTGATTGTGGTCCCGGGGGGTTCGGGTGAGTTCCGAGATGGTTTCGGATCATTTTTCTTTGTTTTGCAACTGCTGGAACTAATATCTAGTATTGTACTTCGCGAACGTGAAGTGTCTCACGTGTTTGCGAAGAAGGATTTTTGGACGACTTGGATTTTCCCATCGCAAACACGATGAAGAAGATGCGAACGCAAAGAAGGGAGCGGAGGAAAGCCTACGCGAACGCGAATGGGCAGACGCGAACGCGAAGAGGAAGGGGAGTTGGGGGCCTGCCTCGAATTAAGCCTTTGCGAACACGACTGGTGTCTCGCGAACGCGAAGGGCAGAGGTCGGAAAGCATCGCGAACGCGATGAGGATATCATGAACGCGAAGAATCAATCTTGGTAGTACATTTTTTGTGCTTCCCGAACGCGAAGCTATTGTCGTGAACGCGATGAAGGCACTTCTGGGCAGAATTAAAAGTTCCAAAACGAGGGTTTTGAGTTCATAACACAAAATCAAATTGGGAGCCCGGTAGAAGGCGATTTTTGGAGAGATTCTTGCATGGGTGTTTGGGGTAAGTGATTCTTATCCAGTTTTGATTAATTTCCATGATTATGTCTTTGAATCCATCATTTAATGGGTGAATTAAGTTGAAAAAAATTGAAAGCCCTCTTGGTTTAAATTTAAGATTTTGAGGTCGATTTGTTATTGGAATTCGATAAAATTGGTATGGTTGAACTTGTATCGGAATGTGTGTTCGGATTTCGTTAAAATTATGTCGGGTTCCGAGAGGTGGGTCCCGCGTTGACCTTTGTTGACTTTTTGGAATAAACTTTTATGTCGACGTTTTATTATCCGGAATTATTTCTGATAAATTTTAATAAAGTTATACAACTGATTTGAATAGATTTGAGTGGTCCGGAGGTCAATTCAAGCAAGAAGGCGATTTTGGAATATCAGCATAACTTCAAAAAGGTAAGTGTTTTTCCTAACCTCTAGTGAGGGAATTACCCCTTAGGCAGCGAGTCTTATGTGCCATTTGTGAAATGTGAAAAGCCGTGTACGCGAGGTGACGAGTACGTACTCGAGCTTATATGTGCAAAATATATTGGGTTAAAGTCTTAGGCATATTATGTAGTAATTTGGATATTTGTCGGCATTTATTTAATCATCAGTTTTCCATGTTTCAATTCGCATTTATTGAATTTATTTTTGTATGATAATTTGAGGTGTTTATTACTTGTATAATTATGTGGATTCCGTGAATTTGATGATTTGATATTTCTTGAAAATTAATTTCATTATAAATTTTTCGTCTCAAATAATTAATTAAACAAGCTTAAGAAGGAATGTTAGTATAATCATCAAAATTTGAATTAATGAAAGCGTTGCCCTATGCTGATTATTTTTTTATCGTTGTTGATTATTTTTAAGGTTTTATACACAGTGTGTGGAACCTTGAGCTATTTATTGTAAAATTAATTGATTTTGTTATATTTTTGAAATTTGGTTGTGGCCATTGGGCAAATCGTGATATGAATTGATTTTGTTATGTTGCCGTGAGAATATTCCGTATAAATTGTTGTGCTATTTTAGTTATTATTTTGAGGATATAAGGGTGGCATTCCATGGTTGATATAATGTAGGTATACGGGTGGCTATAGGAGAGATAAGGGTGACTATATGAGCGATAAGGGTGGCTATAGGAGAGATAAGGGTGGCTATAGGAGCGATAAGTGTGGCTATTGATATTGTCAGGGATGATATGTGATGATGTGGAGTGGTTACATTGGTGATTTTTATGTGATGTTTTGATTTTCCTTGTGTTTATTTTTTTGCCTTGTGCAATTTGTCTTGTTGTTGGCAAATTGATAATAGTTTGATTTATGTTGAAACTAGGAGCATGTGACTATTGCTAGGTGGATTATGAAAATAAATATGGGCACGAGGTGCCGTGAATAAATAATGATGATATTGGCATGTGAATTGTCCGTGCAATTGAGATATGAAACATGGGCACGAAGTGCCGTGGAAAATATGATGGTTTTATTATTGGCACGTGAACTGTCCGTACAGATGTGATATAAAAAATGGGCACGAGATGCCGAGAAAATATCATGATTTAATTATGGGCACGAAGTGCCGTGAAAATATGAAAAGGGCTGAGACCCGTATTTTTTATGATCATGAAATGAGGTGTCACATGGTGACTTTTTATTGAAAGAATTATATTCAAAATATTTATTTGGAAGGATTTTTATTCAAAAAGTATTTATTGAAAGAATTATATTTGAAAGATACCTATTTGAGGAAATTATGCTTGAAAGAGATTTATGGAAAGAATTATATTTGAAAGATATTTATTTGAGGAAATTATATTTGAAAGAGAGTTATTTGGAAGAATTATACGTGAAAAATATTTATTTGAAGGACTTGATTTAATTGGGTGTACTTGTATTTATTATTTATTGAGCGATATTAATGGTGTTCTTGTTGCCCTGCTGTGCATATCACTAATTGATTTGTGTTGGCTTGTTGTTATTTATTTTCTATTATTTTGTATATCATATTTCACATGTTATTAGACTAGTGAGTGTCTTGATTGTACTTCATCTCTACTCCACTGAGGATAGTCTTAATACTTACTGGGTACCGACCGTGGTGTACTCATACTATATTTATGCACATTTTTGTGCAGAGCCAGGTATTGAAGATATCGGACTCGGACAAAGATAGAATGGGATCTCAAGGATTCAAGGTAGAGTTGCTTAGTCGTCGCAGTTCCTTGGAGTCCTTTCATTTTTATTGTAATGTTAATTATTATTCAAACAGTACTGAGTATTCGATCCTTGAGATAATTGTTTTTATTCAGTTAAAGTTCGTGACTCAGTACTACCAGTCTTGGGAGGTTGTTTGTAACTATTTCATTGTCAGTTTCTAAAAAATAAAAAAAAAATAGCTTGAAATGTAATTGAAATCGGCTTACTTAGTCTTAGAGACTAAGTGCCATCACGACGCCTGTGGTGGGATTTTGGGTCGTGATAAGTTGGTATCAGATCTCTAGGTTCATAGGTTCTACGAGTCACGAACGAGTCTAGTAGAGTCTTGCGGTTCAGTACGGAGACGTCTGTACTTATCTTCGAGAGGCTACAGAACTGTTAGGAAATTTCCACTTCTTTCATTCTTGTCGTGCGGAATTTGTTGAATTTGGAATTTGAGCCTTTGTATCTCTATTCTCTCAGAGACGGTGAGGACATGTGTTATTGGGTCAGCTGAGCAGGCATCCGCACATACTACTAGGGCTGCAAGAGGCCGGGGCCGAGGTAGAGGTCGAAGAACGGCACGTGCTGCGACTAGAGCACCTGTCAGAACCGCAGTTGAGGAGCCACCAGTAGCTCCAATTGGGGGACAGGTACCAGAAGCACCTGTTGTTACCCCCGGGCTTCAGGGGACTTTAGCACAGTTCCTTAGTATGTTTGGTACATTAACTCAGGTGGGATTGATCTTTGTTGCACCAAATATTTCGCGGATTGGGGGAGTAGCTCAGACTCCTACCATAACTCCTGAGCAGCAAGTTCATGTTGGTCAGGTTCTGGGTGTAGTACCAGTATGATCTGTTATTTTGGTTCGGCCTGAGGTCAGGCCAGAGGCATCAGAAGAAGAACAAAAGAGACTTGAGAGGTTTAAGAGGTATAGTCAACCGACTTTCAGTGGCCCAACTATAGAGGATGCCCAAGGATTTCTAGAAAATTGTTGCCGTATTCTCCACACCATGGGTATTGTGGAAGTGAGCGGAGTTGCCTTTACTACATTTCAACTGTCAGGCACAGCGTATCAGTGGTGGCAAATCTATGAAGAAGGTAGACTAGCTGATGCAGCACCACCAACTTGGGCTCAATTTTCGAAAATGTTCTTGAGAGAATTTGTTTCCCAGACTCTCTGAGATGTGTAGCGCACAGAGGTTGAATGGTTGCGTCAGGGCACTATGACAGTGTTAGCATATGCTATCAGATTCAGTGAGTTAGCCCGTCATGCACCTATCCTGGTTCCTACAATTAGAGAGCGGGTCCGCAAATTCATTGAGGGGCTCGATTATGATATTAAAATATGCATGGCTCGAGATTTACAAACTGATACTCCGTTTCAACAAGTAGTGGAGATTGCGAGGAAGATTGATGGTGTTCTAGGCGAGGAAAGAGAGTCTAAGGAGGCCAAAAGGTCTCAAAGCTTTGGAGGGTTCAATGGATTTTACTCGTCAGCTAGGACCCATTATAGCGGAGGCTCGAGCAGTCAGCCATCTCAGTCCACACATCATATTACTCGGAGTGCTCCAGTAGGGTCTTACAATGCACCACCGACACCGAATTCCTATAATGGTTATTCCAGTTATCTGGTACAAACTCAGTACGAGCAACCACGACCTCAGAAGGTCTGTTATGAGTGTGGTGATACTAGGCACATTATGAGAGATTGTCCCAGACTTGGGAGGGGTGGATCTTATCAGAACACTCAGACTATGGACCCCAGTGCATCTACTACCCCACGTGCACATCCAGTTAGGGGTGAAGGACAGACGGGTAGAGGGCGCCTAAGAGTTGGAGGCCCGACCCATTGATATAATCGTTATGATTTGGCTGAGGCCGATACACCAGATGGTGTCGTTACAGGTACAATCTCGATTTGTTATAAAAGAATATTTTCCCTTAATTTGATTTGGATCTGAATATTGAGGTGAGTCCTCCTATTATGCTCTGCTTAAAGGTGAGCTTCGTAATTTTGTGACCCACTTATATGTTTATCCCTGTTGGCAGATTTGAAGATGTGAGCCCGTGTCTGTCATTTTTATTTTTGGGCACCACTAAGGGCTATAAGTCCAAAAGTAATTTTTATTATTCATTACAGTGGGTTTGATGTGTTTCAGAATAATTGATTCCAATTTTATGAATTGTATTCCCTATTGGAATGAGGGATTCATTATGCGTTGTAAAAACTGTTTACGAAATTTATTGAAAAGAAGAAAGAAAGGAAATTGAAAATTTCAGTTGGCACAATGTGCAAAATACTTGTGATTCGGAGTTGAGGACGAGATTCTCATATTTTTATATGATGTGAAATATTTAAACTGGGCTACGAGCCGCGGTAGAAGTTATATAAGGACGAGGTCCTTGTGGTGAAAATTTTTAAGAGTTTAAATTCTCCCTTTGTGAAATTAAATTTGTACTATAGCATAAATAAGGAGTCATGCCTATTAGGCCTATTTGATAATTCTTGTATATTTTCTGTGCATATTTAGCCATATTCGTGCTGTAAATATCGAATTTTAGCCTATAAGGTGAGTGCCCAGGTGGCGTTAAAAGTGACTCGTTAATTCGGGTAAATAATTATGAGGTCTTTATGCCTCACATTTTGTTGTCGGTGTTGTGAAAATCCGAAATGAGATTTTGGTTAATATAACGTTAATTGGTGATGTTGTAATCGATTATGAACAACTATTAAGACCAGATATGTGGTGAGGGGCATACATATGATGTGCTTCATGTCCTGACATCATTATGATAATGTAGTGCTTGTAATGCTGAGATTAGTATTATTGATATATACATTGTGGTACCTTATTGGGTTGTAGATGTGTTGTTAGGAGTTGTTTTGGTGTTACTCTGGCAGGTGGATAGGCCAATTACAGGGGAGACTCTGCCAAAATTTCTGATAAGTTGATGTGTGCGTAGGCACGAGTTGCTATAGCCAATCGATACTAATACTGTGTGTTGATGTGAAAAATCGGACTTTTTGAAAATGTTTGGAGTGTAAGAAATTTGGTCGTAAAGTTTACAAATATGGATAAAAGAAATAATCTCAATTGAGATGGTGTTGTCGGGTTTATCTCAAATGCGGTAACGTGGGATCAACCGTGAGTATATGTGTAAAAGTAAAATCATCAATTTGGTAACCTCAGAATAATTCTTAGCATGTTCGATGACGAACGTTTGTTTAAGAGGTGGATAATGTAACGACCCGATTAGTCATTTTAAGAATTAATGTTCCGTTCAGTGACTTAAGGTCTCGAGAAATTTCGCAATATGTATTATGACCCGCGGGTGTGGTCGAGTTTGATTTACTGAAGATTCGGAATTAAATTAAAAGAACAATCCTTATTTAGAAGCTTAAATAGAAAGAGTTGACCGGAGAGTTGACTTTTGAGAAAACGACTCCGGAATAGAATTTTGATGATGTGAATCGCTTCGTATAATGATTATGGACTTAGGAGCATGTCCGGAAAAGTATTTGGAGGTCTGTAGTGGAATTAGGCTAAAAAATGGCAAAAGATGAATTTTTGGGAAGTTTGACCAAGGGTTGACTTTTTGATATCGGAGCCGGAATCCGATTCTGGAAATTGGAATAGCTTCGTTATATCAATTATGACTTGTATGAAAAATTTGAAGTCATTCCAGATTGATTTGATGTGTTTCGGCACAAGATATAAAATTTGAAATTTCCAAGTTCATTAGGCTTGAATCGGGGTATGATTCATGGTTTTAAAGTTGTTTGAGGTGATTTGAAAATTCGACTAAGTTTGTATGATGTTTTGGGACTTCATGGTATGTTTGGTTGAGGTCCCGGGGGGCTCGGGTGAGTTCTGGGATGGTTTCGGATCATTTTTCCTTGTTTTCCAACTGCTGGAACTGATATGTGGTATTAATCTTCGCGAACGCGAAGTGTCTCACCCGTTCGCGAAGAAGGATTTTTGGACGGCTGGGATTTTACCATAGGGAACGCGATGAAGAAGACACGAATGCGAAAAAGGGAATGGAGGAAATCCTATGCGAACGCGAGTGGGCAGATGCGAACGCGAAGAGGAATGGGAGTTGGGGGCCTGCCTGGCGTTAAGCCTTCGCGAACGCGAAGGGTAGAGGTCGGAAGGCATCGCGAACTTGATGAGGATATCGTGAACGCGAAGAAGGAATCTTGGCAGCACATTTTTTGTGCTTCGCGAACGCAAAGCTATGGTCGCGAACGCGATGAAGGCACTTCTGGGTAGAATTAAAAGTTCCAAAACGGGGGTTTTGAGTTCATAACACAAAATCAAATTGGGAGCTCGGTAGAGGGCAATTTTTGGAGAGATTCTTGCGTGGGTGTTTGAGGTAAGTGATTCTTATCCAGCTTTGATTAATTTTTATGATTATGTCTTTGAATCCATCATTTAATGGGTGAATTAAATTGAAAAATTTAGAAAATTCTCTTGGTTTAAATTTAAGATTTTGAGGTTGATTTGTAATTGGAATTCGATAAAATTGGTATGATTGAACTCGTATCGGAATGGGTGTTCGGATTTCGTGAAAATTATGTCGGGTTCCGAGAGGCGGGTCTCGTGTTGACTTTTTTTGACTTTTTGGAATAAATTTTTAAGTCGACTTTTTATTATCCGGAATTATTTCCGATGAATTTTTATGAAGTTATACAATTGATTTGAATAGATTTGAGTGGTCCGGAGGTCAATTCAAGCAAGAAGGCAATTTTGGAATATCGGCATAACTTCAAAAAGGTAAGTGTCTTGCCTAACCTCGAGTGAGGGAACTACTCCTTAGGCATCGAGTCTTATGTGCCATTTGTGAAACGTGAAAAGCCGTGTACGCGAGGTGACGAGTACGTACTCAGGCTTATATGTTTAAAATATATTGGGTTAAAGTCTTAGGCATATTGTGTAGTAAATTGGATATTTGTCGGCATCTATTTAATCATTTGTATGCCATGCTTCAATTCGCATTTATTGAATTTGTTTTTGTATGCCAATTTGAAGTGATTATTACTTGTATAATTATGTGTATTCCATGAATTTGATGATTTGATATTTCTTGGAAATTAATTTCATTATGAATTTTTCGACTCAAATAATTAATTAAACAAGCTTAAGAAGGAGTGTTAGTATAATTATCAAAATTTGTATTGATGAAGGCATTGCCCTATGCTGATTATTTTTCTATCGTTGTTGATTATTTTTAAGGCTTTATACATACTGCGGGGAGCCTTGGGCTATTTGTTGTGAAATTAATTAATTTTTTTATATCTTTGAAATTTGGTTGTGGCCATTGGGCAAATTGTGATATGAATTGATTTTGGTATGTTGCCGTGAGAATATTCCGTGTAAATTGTTCTGCTATTTAAGTTATTATTTTCAGGATATAAGGGTGACATTACACTGTTGATATAATGTGGGTATAAGGGTGGAATTTCACTGTTGTTGTGTGTGTTGGGATATTGTCTGGGTGGAGCGATAAGGGTGGCTATAGGAGCGATAAGGGTGGCTATAGGAGAGATAAGAGTGGCTATAGGAGCGATAAGGGTGGTTATTGATATTGTCACGGTGGAGGGCTATTATAGGAGTGATAAGGGTAGCTATAGGAGAGATAAGGGTGGCTATTGTCAGGGATGATATGTGATGATGTGGAATGGTTACATTGGTGATTTTTATGTGATGTTGTGATTTTTCTTGTGTTTATTTTTATGCCTTGTGCAATTTATCTTGTTGTTGGTAAATTGATAATAGTCTGATTTATGTTGAAACTGGGAGCATGTGGCTATTGCCAGGCGAATTATGAAAAGAAATATGGGCACGAGGTGTCGTGAATAAATAATGATGATATTGACACGTGAATTGTTTGTGCAGTTGAGATATGACGTGTCAGGGAAAATATGATGGTTTTATTATTGGTACGTGAACTGTCAGTGCAGATGTGATATGAAAAATGGGCACGAGGTGCCAGGAAAATATGATGATTTAATTATGGGCACGAAGTGCCGTGAAAATATGAAAAGGGCTGAGACCCGTATTTTTTATAATCATGAAATGAGGTATCTCATGGTGACTTTTTATTGAAAGAATTATATTCAAAATATTTATTTGGAAGGATTTTTATTCAAAAAGTATTTATTGAAAGAATTATATTTGAAAGATACCTATTTGAGGAAATTATGTTTGAAAGAGATTTATGGAAAGAATTATATTTGAAAGATATTTATTTGAGGAAATTATATTTGAAAGAGTTATTTGGAAGAATTATACGTGAAAAATATTTATTTGAAGGACTTGATTTAATTGGGTGTACTTGTATTTATTATTTGTTGAGCGATATTAATGGTGTTCTTGTTGCCCTGCTGTGCATATCACTGGTTTATTTGTGTTACCTTGTTGTTATTTGTTTCCTATTATTTTGTATATCATATGTCACATGTTATTAGACTAGTGAGTGTATTGACTATATCTCGTCTGTACTCCACTAAGGTTAGTCTTGATACTTACTGGGTACCGACCGTGGTATACTCATACTACACTTCTGCATATTTTTGTGCAGAGCCAGGTATTGAAGATATCGAACTCGGACAGAGTTAGAGTGGGATCGCAAGGATTCAAGGTAGAGCTGCTTGGTCGTCGCAGTTCCTTGGAGTCCTTTCATTTTTATTGTACTGTTAATTATTATTCAAACAGTATTGAGTATTCGATCCTTGAGATCATTTCATGTATTCAGTTAGAGTTTGTGACTCAGTACTACCAGTTTTGGGAGGTTGTTTGTAATTATTACATTGTTAGTTTCTAAAAATAAAATGGCTTGAAATGTAATTGAAATCGGCTTACTTAGTCTTAGAGACTAAGTGCCATCATGTAACGACCCGACCGGTTGTTTGGAATATTACAATCTTGTTCCCCCATTTACTGCTCAATTTATGTTTTACATTTGTTATGTGACTTGCTGGGGGTAATTGGTTCGGGTCCGGTGAGGTTTTTGAATAATTTAGAACACCTAGTTCCAAGGTTTCGAAATTAAGTTGAAAAGGTTGACCAGATGTTGACGTATGTGCAGTGACCCTAGAGAATTTTTGCCAAGGAAATTATGATTTTGTGGTGCCGAGGTAGATCAATTAGTACAAAGGTTGTAGAAATTGGGTTGAACAATGCATTGATGTGTAAAGTAAAATTATTTCCGGAAAAAGGGTCATTTCTTCGACCACTATGCGGTCACAGAATTACTCTGCGGACCGCATAATGGTCGCAGAGTGGATCAGGAGAGGGGCAAGATTTGAGAAAACTCTGCGGTGCATTATGCGACCGCAGACCTATTTTGCGGTGCATTATGCGACCGCAGAACAGGTATGCGGGCCACATAATGACTGCAGACCGGGTCAGTCACGCCCTGTTTTGCAGGCCAAATTATGCAGCCGATATGCGAACCGCATATATGTTATGCGATCTCATAACTGCGCCGGGGCTTCCATTATTTCTAATTTTTTACCTTACCCAACTTCGATTTATAGCCCTTGAAGCTCATTTTTGAGACAAAATCTGACATTTTAGAGAGAGGTGAGAGCATTTTAGAGAGAGAAAGTGAAGACTTAGTCATTTATCCATCAATTCTTGTTCAAGGTTTGAAGATTTCACAAGGATCTTGCTAGGGCTTCAAAGAGGTAAGAATTTCTTTCCCCAATTCTTCAATTTCGGGTTTGGAGCAAAGATGGGTGATTAATAGTATGACTCTTGGGTGTAAGAGTATTATGTATACATACCAATAAGGTTTTGAAAAGATTGTTAAGTTCAAATGGGTAAAGATTGGGTTAAAAATGGTAGAAATCTTCATAGACTTTAATTAAAGATTTGAGGATCGAGTTGATGTCGGAATTTGGTGAAATTTATACTGTTGGACTCGTGGTTGGATGGACGTTCATATTTTATAACTTTTGTCGTGTTTTGAGACGTGGGCCCTACGAGCAATTTTTGAGTTAATTTCAGATTTTATTGGAAAATTAATATTTTCTTATGGAATTAATTACAATAATCAATTACAATAATTTGTCTCCAAGGCTTTCGGAGACAAATTCTTGTGGAAAAGGCAAAGTGGAATAAAGAATTACACGGTTTGAGGTAAGTAACAGTTCTAAATTTGGTCCTGAGGGTATGAAACCTCGGATTATGTGTTATGTAATTGGTTTTGAGGTGACACACATGCTAGGTGATGGGCGTGTGGGCGTGCACCGTAGGAATTGTGACTTGGTCAAATTCCATGGGACTGTATAGTTGAATAATCTGTTGATATCCGTACATTCTCTACGTATTAGAGAAAATTGAGCTGAGACTCGTATTAAAAATCATGCTTAGGCATATGTTGTTATTGTTGGTACCCACAGGGGTCATTTCCGTGGTCGAATTATATGTTCAGATTGTAATTTCACACTCAGTCATGTTCATTCATTTCATATCATATCTCAGTCTCTGTTGCTATATATTGATGCATCATATTATCATTTTTGGGCAGATTTTCATGATATCTTGTGCCCAAGAGTCTGGAGAGGTTGATGACTGAGTGAGGCCGATGGCCTAATTGTGAGGATATTTATGGGATCGGGCTGCACGCCACAGCATGTTTCACTGTTATATGCCATGATTGGCTTGATATAGCGCTTGGGCTGAAGGAATCCCTCCGGAGTCTGTACACCCCCCAGTGCGTGCATGTACCTACTGAGTGCGAGTGCCGAGTGCGAGTGCCGAGTGATGAGTGACTGTGAGGAATGAGTGACTGTGAGGAAAGAATGATTGTGAGGTTAGAGTGAATGGGAGGACTGAGTGACTGTTACTCTGAGAGAATGCATTGATTTCATTATTTGCTGCATTTCAGCTGTCATATATCACTATTTTGGAAATTTTGGGAAAAAATATTATTTTCTGTTTTGGTCAAACTTGATATGAAATTTCAGTGAAAATCTAAAATGTTGAACATGAGAGCATGACTACTCATTTATATTGGGAAGTATTGTATTTGGACTTAGCTGAGAAGTTCGTCACTACTTTCAGTTCTTTATTTATTATTGTTACTTACTGAGTTGGTTGTACTCATACTACACCCTGCACTTCGTGTGCAGATCCAGGTGATACTGGATACAGTGGGTGTTGATTCTTTCACATAGTCGATTTTCCAAAGATTCAGAGGTAGCTGCCATGTTTCGCAGACCTTGTCTCTCCTTCCCTATCATTTTGTTTATTGTATTTAGTCTCAGATTATTATAGACCGTATTCTCCAAACTTGTAATATATAGATTCTCATGTACTCAGTGACACCAGGTTTTAGGGAGTGTTGTATCAGTATTTGTGGGATTTTGTATTGTATTTAAATATTATGTTTTTCAAACTTAAAAGGAATCGAGGGTTATTGATGTTATCGGCTTGCCTAGTATGGAGATAGGCGCTATCATGACATGTCATATTTTCTGTCGTGACAAGTTGGTATTAGAGCTCTAGGTTACATAGGTCTCACGAGTCATGAGCAGGTTTAGTAGAGTCTTGCGAATCGGTACGGAAACGTTTGTACTTATCTTCGAGAGGCTGCCGAACCCTTAGGAAAATTTCACTTTCTTGTATTATATCGTGCGAACTGGTTGATTTTGGAAAACTAAAATTCTGTTATTCTATTCTCTCACAGATGGTGAGAACACATACTACCGGATCGGACGGTCATCTACCAGTGTCACCAGTTGGGGCCGCGAGAGGCCGAGGCCATGGTAGAGGCTGGGGCCGAGGTCGAGGTGTCGCTCGTACAGCAGTTGGAACAGCACCTGTAGCACCACCAGTTACTCCAGCTCAGGAGAAGATTCCAGATATAGATGATCTGGCGGGACCCGCTCAGGCACCAGCTGTGCCCATTGAGATTCCAGGCCTACATGAGGCTTTGACTCAGATATTGACAGTTTGCACTGGCCTTGCTTAGGTGGTTTCGAATCAGGCCGCACCAGCCACTTCTCAGGCCGGGGGAGGTACTCATACCCCTGTTGCCCGTGCTCCAGAGTGGGTAGTGCAGGGACTTCAGATACCGGGGGCACTACCAGCCCAGCCAGCTGCAGCTGCTCAAGCCCAGGTAGTCCCCGTTATGGCAGATGATGAGCAGAGAACTTGAGAGGTTTGGGAGGCTTCGACCTCCATCATTTAGTGGTGCTGAGTCAGAGGATGCTCAGAGTTTTTCTGGATAAGTGCCAGCAGATGCTTCGGACAGCGGGTATTTTGGAGACCAGTGGGGTCTCGTTCACTACTTTTCAGTTTTCTGCCTTCAGATGGTGGGAGACTTATGAGAAGCGCAGGTCGGTCGGTGCAGTACCACTTACATGGCAGGAGTTCTCTGTTCTCATTTTGGAGAAGTTCGTGCCATAGTCTCGCTGGGAGGAGCTGCGCAGACAGTTTGAGAAGCTTCGGCAGGATGGCATTTATGTGACCCAGTACGAGATGGGTTTTTTTGAGTTGGCTCGTCACTCAGTGTGGTTGGTTCCTACTGATAGGGATAGGGATAGGATTAGGAGATTCATTGATGGCCTCACATACCAGTTGCGGTTACTTATGACTCGAGAGAGAGTATCTGGTGCTACTTTTGATGAGGTAGTTAACATTGCTCGGCAGATAGAGATGGTCTGTAGCCAAGAGCGTGGAGAGAGGGAGGCTAAGAGGCCTCGTGGTCCAGGTGATTTTAGCGGTGTTCCTTCCGGGGGTAAGTTTTACCGCGGTAGGGGTCGTCCTTACATACACGCTCAGACGGGTCATCCAGTTCATCGTGGTGCATCATCCAGCTAGGGTTCATATAGTTCTCATCAGGGTCAGTTATCTCTCAGTGCCCTGCCAGCCCAGAGTTCGTCCCGTGCTCCTTCAGTTCAGGGTTCGTTTGCACCGGGTGCTTGTAGCAGTTATTCTGGTTCTCGGGGACGATTAAGTCAGCACCACCATCAGTACCGGGAGCTGCTTTGCGTGAGGGGAATTTGGGAATATGTGGAGACAATGTCCCCGTCGCTCGGGAGGTCCAGTGAAACAAAGAAGTCAGACTACGACTTCAGAACCGGTTACTTCACCACCTGCCCAGCCAGCTCGGGTGGAGGTCAGGAAGCTAGGGGTCGCCCAAGAGGGGGAGGCCGATTAGGGGGCGGTCAGGCCCGATTCTATGCTTTTCCTGCCAGACCAGATGTTATTGCTTCAGTTGCAGTGATCACATGTATTGTCTCAGTGTGCCATAGTGAGGCTTCTATATTATTTGACCCTGGTTCTACTTATTCATATATGTCATCGTACTTTACTCATTATCTGGATATGCCCTATGAGTCCTTAGTTTCACATGTTCATGTATCTACGCCGGTGGGCGATACTATTATTATGGACCATGTGTATCGGTCATGTGCGGTAACTATTGGGGGACTAGAGACTAGAGTTGATCTTTTATTGCTCAATATGGTTGATTTCGATGTAATTCTGGATATGGATTGGTTGTCTCCATGTCATGCTATTTTGGACTGTCACGCAAAAATCGTGACGTTGACTATGCCGAGGTTGCCAAAGGTTGAGTGGAGAGGTTCTTTAGATTATGTTCCTAGCAGGGTAATTTCTTATTTGAAAGCCCAACGTATGGTTGGGAAGGGGTGTTTGTCATACTTAGCTTTTGTGAGAGATGTTGATACAAATACTCCTACTATTGATTCAGTACCGATAGTGAGAGACTTTCCTGATGTATTTCCTGCAGACCTGCCGGGTATGCCGCCCAATAGGGATATTGATTTCGGTATTGACTTGGTACAAAGCACTCAGCCCATTTCTATTCCTCTGTATCGTATGGCACCAGCTGGGTTAAAAGAATTAAAAGAGAAACTTCAGGAACCTCTTGATAAGGAGTTTATTAGGCCTAGTGTGTCACCTTGGGGTGCACCGGTTCTGTTTGTGAAAAATAAAGATGGTACTATGCCAATGTGTTTCGATTACAGGCAGTTGAACAAAGTTACAATCAAGAATAAGTATCCTTTGCCGCGTATTGATGATTTATTTGACCAACTTCAGGGAGCGAGGGTATTCTCCAAAATTGATTTGAGATCTGGGTACCACAAGTTGAAAATTCGGGATTCAGATATTCTAAAGACGGTATTCATGACTCGGTATGGTCACTATGAATTTCTTGTGATATCGTTTGGGCTAACAAATGCCCCAGCAACATTCATGCACTTGATGAATAGTGTATTCCAATCATATCTTGACTCATTTGTCGTAGTATTTATTGATGATATCCTGGTGTACTCACATAGCTAGGAGGAGCATGCATGACACTTGAGTATTGTACTACAGAGGCTGAGAGAGGAGAAACTTTATGCCAAATTCTCTAAGTGTGAGTTCTGGCTTAGTTTAGTAGCATTCTTGGGACACATAGTGTCCAGTGAAGGGATTAAGGTGGATCCGAAGAAAATAGAGGCAGTTCAGAGTTGGCCCAGGCCATCTCCAGTTACTGAGACTCGGAGTTTTCTCGGCTTGGCCGGTTATTATCGTCGCTTCATGTAGGGTTTCTCGTATATTGCATCGCCTATGACTAAATTGACCCAGAAAAGGTGCTCCATTCAGGTGGTCGAATGAATGTGAAGAGAGCTTTCAGAAGCTCAAGACAGCTTTGACTACAGCTCCAGTATTGGTGTTACCTATAGGTTTAGGGTCTTATACTGTGTATTGTGACGCGTCGCGTATTGGTCTCGGTGCTGTACTGATGCAAGGCGGTAGGGTAATTGCCTATGCGTCCAGACAGTTAAAGGTACATGAGAAGAATTATCCAGTCCACGACCTTGAGTTAGCAGCTATTGTTCATGCCTTAAAAATTTGGCGGCATTACTTGTACGGTGTCCATTGTGAGGTTTATACCGATCACCGGAGTCTACAACATCTGTTTAAATAGAAGAATCTTAATTTGCGGCAGCGAAGGTGGTTGGAGTTACTTAAGGATTATGATATCACTATTCTTTATCATCCCGGAAAGGGCAATGTGGTGGACGATGCCTTGAGTCGTAAGGCAGAGAGTTTGGGAAGCTTAGCATACTTACCAGTAACAGAGAGGCCTTTAGACTTGGATGTTCAGGCCTTGGCCAACCAGTTTGTTAGATTGGATGTTTCCGAGCCGAATCGGGTTTTGGTTTGTGTGGTTTCTCGGTCTTCTTTATATGATCGCATCAGAGAGCGCCAGTATGATAATCCCCATCTGCTTGTCCTTAAGGACACGATTCAGCACGGCAATGCCAAGGAAGTCACTATTGGAGATGACGGTGTATTACGGATGCAGGGTAGGCTATGTGTGCCTAATGTAGATGGTTTGCGTAAGTTGATTCTCCAGGAAGCTCACAGTTCGCGGTACTCCATTCATCCAGGTGTCGTGAAGATATATCAGGATTTTAGGCAGCATTATTGGTGGAAGCGAATGAAGAAAGATATAGTTGGGTTTGTAGCTCGGTGTTTAAATTGTCAACAGGTAAAGTACGAGCATCAGAAACCGGGATAATTACTTAAGATACTTGAAATTTTGGAGTGGAAATAGGAGCGCATTACCATGGACTTCGTAGTTGGGCTTCCACGGACATTGAGGAAGTTTGATGCGGTTTGGGTGATTGTGGATCGGTGGACCAAATCAGTGCATTTTATTCCAGTTGGTACTAATTATTATTTGGTGCGGTTGGATGAGATTTATATCCGCGAGATTGTTCGCCTATACGGTGTGCCAATGTCCATCATTTCAGATCGGGGCACACAGTTTTGGAGAGCAGTGCAGCGAGAATTGGGCACACAGGTTCAGTTGAGTACAACATTTCATGCTCAGACAGACGAGCAGTCCGAGCGCACTATTCAGATATTGGAGGATATGCTACGCACTTGTGTCATTGATTTTGGAGGTTCTTGGGATAAATTTCTGCCACTCGCGGAGTTTGCTTACAATAACAGCTACTAGTCAAGTATTCAGATGCTCCGTATGAGGCATTAAATGGGAGACAGTGTCGATCTCCGGTTGGTTGGTTTGAGCCGGGTGAGGCTAGGCTATTGGGTACTGACTTGGTTCAGGATGCTTTGGAGAAGGTTAAAGTGATTCAGGAGCAGCTTCGCACGGCGCAGTCTAGACAGAGAAGTTATTCCGACAGGAAGGTCTGTGATGTTGCTTACATGGTTGGGGAGAAGGTTCTGCTCAAGATTTCACCAATGAAGGGTGTGTTGAGGTTCGGAAAAAAGGGCAAGTTGAACCCTCGGTATATTGGGCCTTTTGAGATACTTAATAAAATTGGGGAGGTGGCTTATGAACTTGCTTCGCCACCTAGTCTATCAGGTGTTCATCCAGTGTTCCATGTATCCATGCTCTAAAAGTATGTCGGGGATCCATCTCATATTTTGGATTTCAATAAAGTGCAGTTGGACGGTAATTTGACTTATGATGTGGAGCCGGTAGCTATTTTAGACCGACATGTTCGAAAGTTGAGATCAAAGAACATAGCTTCAGTGAAAGTGTAGTGGAGAGGCCAACCAGTCGAAGAAGCTACTTGGGAGACTGAGCGGGAGATACAAAGAAAATATCCACACCTGCTTGAGACTCCAGGTATAATTCTAAACCCGTTCGAGGACGAACGTTTGTTTAAGAGGAGGAGAATGTAACGACCCGGCCGGTCATTTTGAGTATTACAACCCCGTTTCCTCATTTACTGCTCAATTTATGCTTTACATTTATTATGTGAGCTGCCGGGGGTAATTGGTTCGGGTCCGGTGAGGTTTTTGAATGATTTGGAACACCTAGTTCCAAGGTTTCAAAATTCAGTTGAAAAGGTTGACCAAATGTTGACGTATGTGTAGTGACCCCGAAGAATATTTGCTAAGGAAATTAAGGTTTTGTGGTGCCGAGGTAGATCGATAAGTACAAAGGTTGTAGAAATTAGGTTGAACAATGCACCGATGTGTAAAGAAAAATTTTTGCCGGAACAAGGGCCATTTCTGCGACCACTATGCGGTCACAGAATTACTCTGCGAACCGCATAATGGTCACAGAGTGGATTAGGAGAGGGGCAAGAATTGAGAAAAATATGCGGTGCATTATGCGACCGCAGAACAGGTATGTGGGCCGCATAATGACCACAGACCGTGTCAGTCACGCCCAGTTTGGAGGCCAAATTATGCGGCCGATATGCGGACCGTATATGTGTTATGTGATCGCATATGCGATCGCATAACTGCGTCGGGGCTTCCATTATTTCTAATTTTTGACCTGACCCAACTTCGATTTATAGCTCTTGAAGCTCATTTTTAGCCAAAATCTGATATTTTAGAGAGAGGTGAGAGCATTTTAGAGAGAGAAAGTGAAGACCTAGTCATTTTCTTGTTCAAAGTTTGAAGATTTCACAAGGATCTTGCCGGGGCTTCAAAGGGGTAAGAATTTCTTTCCCCAATTCTTCAATTTCGAGTTTGGAGTAAAGATGGGTGATTAATAGTATGATTCTTGGGTGTAAGAATATTATGTATACATACCAATAAGGTTGTGGAAAGATTGTTAAGTTCAAATGGGTAAAGATTGGGTTGAAAATGGTAGAAATTTTCAGACTTTAATTAAAGATTTGAGGGTCGAGTTGATGTCAGAATTTGGTGAAATTTGTACAGTTGGACTCGTGGTTGGATGGGTGTTCATATTTTATAACCTTTGCCGGATTCCAAGACGTGGGCCCCACAGGCGATATTTGAGTTAATTTCAGATTTTATTGGATAATTAGTATTTTCTTATGGAATTAATTACAATAATTGGTATTTACTGAATCGAATTAATTGTGGCTAGATATGAGTCTTTCGGAGACAAATTCTCGTGGAAAGGGCATAGCGGAATAAAGAATTACACGGTTTGAGGTAAGTAACAGTTCTAAATTTGGTCTTGAGGATATGAAACCCCGGATTATGTGTTATGTGATTGGTTTTGAGGTAACACACATACTAGGTGACGGACGTTTGGGCGTGCACCGTAGGAATTGTGACGTGGTCAAATTCCATGAGACTGTATAGTTGAATAATTTATTGATATCCGTACATTCTCTACGTGTTAGAGAAAATTGAGCTGAGGCTCGTATTAAAAATCATGCTTAGGCATATGCTGTTATTGTTGGTACCCACTGGAGTCATTTCTGTGGTTGAATTATATGTTCAATTGTAATTTCACACCCAGTCATGTTCATTCATTTCATATCATATCGCAGTCTCTGTTGCTATATATTGATGCATCATATTATCATTTTTGGGCTGATTTTCATGATATCTTGAGCCCGAGAGACTGGAGAGGTTGATGACTGAGTGAGGTCGAGGGCCTAATTGTGAGGATATTTATGGGATCGGACTGCACGCTGCATCATGTTTCACTATTATATGCCATGATTGGCTTGATATAGCGCTTGGGCTGAAGGAGCTCCTCCGGAGTCTGTACACACCCCCAGTGAGCGCAGGTACCTACTGAGTGCGAGTGCCGAGTGATGAGTGACTGTGAGGAATGAGTGACTGTGAGGAAAGAATGATTGTGAGGTTAGAGTGAATGGGAGGACTGAGTGACTGTTACTCTGAGAGGATGCATTGATTTCATTATTTGCTGCATTTCAGCTGTCATATATCACTATTTTGGAAATTTTGAAAAAAAATATTATTTTCTGTTTTGGTCAAACTTGATATGAAATTTCAGTGAAAATCTAAAATGTTGAACATGAGAGCATGACTACTCATTTATATTGGGAAGTATTGTATTTGGACTTAGCTGAGAAGTTCGTCACTACTTTCAGTTCTTTATTTATTATTGTTACTTACTGAGTTGGTTGTACTCATACTATACCCTGCACTTCGTGTGCAGATCCAGGTGATACTGGATACAGTGGGTGTTGATTCTTTCACATAGTCGATTTTCCAAAGATTCAGAGGTAGATGCCATGTTTCGCAGACCTTGTCTCTCCTTCCCTATCATTTTGTTTATTGTATTTAGTCTCAGATTATTATAGACCGTATTCTCCAGACTTATAATAAATAGATTCTCATGTACTCAGTGACACCAGGTTTTAGGAAGTGTTGTATCAGTATTTGTGAGATTTTGTATTATATAGAAATATTATGTTTTTCAAACTTAAAGGAAATCGGGGGTTATTGATGTTATCGGCTTGCTTAGTATGGAGATAGGCGCCATGACGACATGTCAGATTTTGGGTCGTGACACATCACGACGCCTGTGGTGCAATTTTGGGTCGTGACAGTAAAGGTCTTTGTGTATAACAAAAAATTAATACTCATTATCAATTTTACCATAAATTTGTTACTCCTAAATATAAATGGAGTTAAAACTATAGAATGTCCCGAAAGCACCCCTCAACTATTTTTCCTTAATTTTAAAATCTCTCTTGTTGCTTACCCGGCATAATGTGTGTAATAACTTGCCAAAGAGCACGTGAAAGCTGGAAAAAAAAATCAAAATGGCCCACCTGACAGTGTGTAATGGCTAATTAGCCTTACACTTTTATTAAAATTTACTTTTTCTTTATTTTCTCCTCATTTGCTTCATTTTCTCACCTTCCTTTTTTTTTTTTTTTTACTTTTTTCTTTTTTTCCCCCTCATCTTTCCTCTTTAATTCTCCATATGGGTTTCCTGTGAAAAAACTTCACCTTTCTTGTTTCTCTAAAAAAAAAATTCTTCTTGTTTTAGTCTTCTTTCATTTCTTACCCGTATTATTGAAAAAATATTCATTTAAATCTTCTTATTAGACCCAACACTTTGTAGAGAATAAAGTTGAATCTTTTGTATCTTATTTGTATAATCTAAAATTAGAGAATGTAGTTATTGGCCGGTTGGTTTTTTATTTGTGGAAAGTTAGTTTGTGTAATCTTGTTTGTTTAATATAAGATAATTTTTTGTTAGAATGTAATACTATATGCCTTCATTTTTTTCTTGCAAAGTGAATATAAAGAAGGACTTATTCAACTGGAATCTAGCATACAATGCAACCACAATTAAAGATAAAAATAACATATTTGTATTGGGTCCTACTTTGGCAAAAATGCCAATAATTAATCAGTCATCCGAGAGTAATATACCACGAGCAAGCTAGCTACGTCAAAAACTTAGTATACATTATAAGTTAATATAGTTATACAGATACTAAGAATTCAACGAGGGTTTTTAATATGAAGAGGAATATAGTTTATGGGTGGAGGGGAGGGGGGGGGGGGATTTTGGGGACACCCTATAGTTTAAGTAGGTAACTCACAAAAAGTTACTAATAGTTAAAGAAAGTTTTAGGGTATTAACTTAAAAAATTAATAAGAAAAATTTTAATACTCCTAAATATGAATGATTTTGTTTTTTAACGAATGGAGTTGAAAGTGAACGAAATTAACTTAAAGAAGTTGACAAAAGAGTTTTATTAGTTAAAAAAAAGATTCCTAGATCAAAAGGAGTTCATAGTGCTCAGTGGTTTTTACCAAAAATTCATATTCCTAAATATAAATGGAGTTGAACGCTTCATGTGAAACTAGCTAAAAAATTCAATACTCCCGCTCGTTTTTATGGAGTTGAAAGCTATGTATGAATCTAACTAAAAAAAAACTTAATACGCATGCTCTTTTCTTGCACAAAAACAAAATAGTATAGAAAACCTGATAGTGAACAAACCATTCCTAGAGTGAATTGAAAGTGCTTGAATTCTAGAACGGAAAGGAATTAAAAAAATTAATATTATAACTGTTAGGGGAGTAATTAAATGACAACCCCTTAATAACAGAGAATTAATAAAATAATTATTTCTAAATATTAGAAAAATAAACCAAAGTATATTTTGTCTAATGTGAAATCTTAAAAAAGTAGAAAAGGCAAACGTCATTTCATTAGGGCATTCATGTTTTTAATAAGTACAGTCTTAGGATACGTACGTTGCGCGTGTACCCTAAATTAATAAATATAAGATTTTAAAGAATCACAATAATAATAGCGTGTTTGAGATATAAAACAAAAATTAAGTAAAAATATATAAGTTCATGAAATGATGAATGTTATTTTTAGTCGTAATCCTCGTTGGCTTTGATCTTATCGGGATTTACCTCGATCCCCCTTTGTGAAACCAAGAAACCCAAGAACTTACCGGAGCCAACCCCTAATACGTATTTTTCCGGGTTGAGCATCATGTTGTGCTTCCTCAGGATATCAAAGGTTTCCTAGAGGTGCTTTAAATGATCACATGCATTCAAAGACTTGACCAACATATCATCTGTTTATACTTCCATTGTTTTACCTATTTGTTTCTCGAACATCTTGTTCACGAGCCTCTGATAAGTGACTCCAATATTTTTAAGCCCAAAGGGCATCACATTATAATAATATGTGCCGAAGGTCGTTATGAACGAAGTTTTTTCCTGATCTTTCGGGTTCATCTTAATTTGGTTGTACCCGGAATAGGTATCGAAGAAATGCATTAACTCGTGCCCGACCATTGCATCAATCATTTGATCGATGTTTGGCAGTGGGAACGAGTCTTTAGGGCATGCCTTATTCAAGTCTTTATAATCTACAAACATTCGAAACTTGTTATTCTTTTTCGGAACTACGACTACATTAACTAACCATTCGGGATACTTTACCTCTCGAATTGAACCGATGTCAAGTAGTCGAGTTACCTCTTCCTTGACAAACTTGTTTCTGACCTCGGCAATCAGGCATTTCTTTTTCCTTACCAGAGGAAAATTCAGGTCCAAGCTTAGCTTGTGCACGACCACCTCTAGCGAGATACATGTCATATCCGAGTGCAACCATGCAAAACAATCAATGTTAGCTTTACAGAAATTAATAAATCCTGACATGAGTTCTGGAACGAGTTATGTTCCCAGGTGAAATTTTCTCTCCAAGAATTCTTCGAACAAAGTCATTTATTCGAGTTCTTCTTCCATGGATTTGGTCGCGTCTGTCAATTTCGGTACCTGAAAGTATCTCGATACCTAGTGGAGTTCCGACGACTCCTTGACTTTATCATCTTCACTCGACTCGGGAGCAGGCGTCGGTTGCTGTAATTTCTATTTGCTAGGTTCCTTCCCCTTACCGCTGGAGATTGACACTGCGTTCATTTTTCTTGTTGCCGGTTGATCTCTTCATATTTTCTTGATTCCATCTGGGGTCAGGAATTTTAGTAGTTGGTGATATATAGATGGTACAACCTTCATTTCATGTAACCATGGTCTACCGAGAATTATGTTGTAGCCCAGGTCACCGTCCACCACTTCAAATAAGGTAGTCTTCGGAACCCCTTCAACATTCGTGGGCAGCAGGACCTCCCCTCGGGTTGTCAGATTTACCAAGTTGATCCCGGTAAGGAGCTTTGTTGCCGGAATGATACTTCTGGTTAATTTGGCTTGTTTAAGCACTTTCCATTGAATGCGGCAGAAGAAGTCTATCAGCTTCTTCCTCCGTGAAGGTGATGTCGTCTTCGGTGACTCCTAGAGTCTCTTGTTGTGGGTCACCGACACTTTTGTCTTCTTGGCTGCCGAGAAGGTTACACCGTTGATTTATTCCCTCAGAAAATCATGTTGATAGTCGGCCAAAGAGGGTATTCCCCTGTCTTCGAGGGTTCTGCATTGTCTCGGCTGCGACCCTAATTGTTCTTGGCTCAGTCGCTTAAGAATTCCCTGAGATGGCCGTTCTTCAAAACCGTTACCACCTCCTTGCACAAATGCCGACAATCCCCAGTTCTGTGGCCGTACGTCCCATGCTATTCTCACTACATATTGGGATACCTCTACCTAGGAGTGGATCTAATTAGCTTCGAGAATCGTGCCTCTTTGATATTCCTCATCGTTGATACTAGCTTCACGATGCTGGAGTTGAAATTGTACACAATTTGGGATAAATGGAATCTCGGGTCCCCGATACCTCTTTGTCTTACAATGATTTGTTGTTTCGGCCACGGTCAGTTCTTCTTTCGGAAGGGAACCTATCCGAGGAACGGAACCCTTTATTGTCGCATCCCTCGGCTCTCTTGTAAGGCAAAAAGAAGTCTTTGGAAGATCGTAGGTCTGCATCAAAGCTATCTTTGACCTTATCCCTGCCCGTGTCTCGGTCCTTCCCCTTGGTTGATATCGGGAACCTGAGCTGATCATCATCTATCGTTATCTTCGATTCATAGAGGTTATGGACATCCTCCCATGTGGTCGCTTGGAATTCAAGCAGGCTTTCCTTCAACTTTTGGGAGGCGTCGGAGCTCCTCGGGTTCAATCCTTTAGTGAATGCCTCCGCTGCCCATTCGTCTGGCATGGTAGGTAACAACATCCTTTCTTTCTGGAATCTGATCACGAACTCCCGCAGTAATTCAGATTCTCCTTGTGTGATTCTAAAAATGTCGGTCTTTCGGGCTTGGACCTTCTTGGCCCCAACATAGGCCTTAATGAAAGAATCTGCGAGCATTTCAAAAGAATCTATTGAGTGCTCGGGTAGGAGCGAATACCATGTCAAGGCCCCTTTCGTGAGGGTTTCTCCAAATTTTTTCAGCAGAACCGACTTAATCTCATATTGAGCCAAGTCATTTTATTTCACCACTGTTCTATAAGTTGTGATGTGCTCCTGAGGATCTGAAGTCCTATCGTACTTTGTTGTGTCCGACATCTTGAACTATTTTGGATTCAATTCTGGCACTGCGCTCGGCTTAAACGATAACTGGGTGTACTTCTTCGAATCTGGGTCCTTCAACACTGGTGGTGCATCCGGAATCTGGTCCATTCGAGCGTGAAACTCCTTCGCGTTCTGATCCATCCGCTCGTTCATCTCCTTCATGAATCTCATGAGATCTGTATTGAAGGGATCATTACTGTTGTCATTACCGGATCCGCTGATGGTACCCCCGGCTTCGTCAAAATTGACCTCACCCCTCGGGGTGTGGTTATCAACTCTTTGAGTTGTTTGATTTGCAGGAGAGCTAGGAGGAACTGGGCCCCTTCCATTTGCGTTGTTGGAAGCACCTGATAATGGTTGCTTCAATTCCATCATGACTTGATCCTGCCTTGCGAGATGGCCCGTGATGGCTTTATGTTGCTCTCTCAAGATACTTACCGTTTCCGCAACGTGTTCGTCCTCCGCGTCATCGGGAGTTGGCTCCCGCACATGTCGGGGATATTGTCTGCCATGGACCGGAGTTTCCACATCCCACTCCTTGCGGGGGTCACTGATTGAATCCTCACATTTAGGCATATTTTCGTGCGCCTCGACGTTGTGTGCGATGTTGACATAGTTAGATGCCATTTTTGATTTTTGTTATGAACCAAAGAATTAAATAAGTTAGTAATAGATGCAAGGATCAACTTAATTATGCAACTGTCTAAGCCCCACGGTGGGCGCCAAACTATTTACCCGTAAAACGATACAGTTGAATTTGTTACGTGGTTTAAAGACAAATGAACTAATTTGATCTAAATATAATAAATAAATAAGATTAAAGGAAAGACTTAGTGTATAAATCAAAGGAAATGACAGGTCTAGCTCCGGGAGCGATGCTTCCAAGGACAAAGATAATAGCAATATAAAGAAGAAAGTAATGTTATATTATTTAACTTGAGAATGAGGTTTAGCATAAGTTCTTTCAAAGATTTCCTGTACGACTCGACCGGTCATTTTGAGTGTATTAGCACCGATCCTCTATTTACTGTTTTCCCTGTACCTTTTTCTGCTTATGTGACTTTCCGGGAGGTTTTGTTTTTGGGTTTCGGAGTGTTTTGGGACACTTAGTCCCTAAAACGAGAGCTTAAGTCTTAGGATTTTGACCGTAGTCGGAACTTTGTGAAGACGACTCCGGAATAGAGTTTCATTAGTTCTGTTAGCTCCGTTGAGATAATTTTGGTACGAGTGAACTCGTGAGTGAATGGGTGTTCGTATTCTGTGACTTTTACCCGATTTCGAGATGTGGGCCCAGGTCGACTTTTTAAGACGGAAAGGTATTCCTAGAGATCCCCCATGTACTGTATATTTACTTTGGGACTACAGAACGGTATTCCGGAAAATTCCCCTGTACTGCATATGTACTTTAGGACTACGAAATGGTATTCCGGGAGATCCCCCTGTCTAGTATATTTGGGACTACGGAACGATATTCCGGGAGATCCCCCTGCACATTTACGTTGGGGACTACGGCACGGTATCTCGGGAGATCCCCTGTTGTTATCTCTGTGTAATGAGTTGTTGTCTTCTATGATTTCATTCCTGTTAAATTTCAGTCTTTATTTTAATGTGATATTTCATTCTACCTTGTTTTATTCTATATATATATACTACTAGGGCCCTGACCTGACCTCGTCACTACCCGACCGAGGTTAGGCCTGGCAGTTACTGGGTACCGATTGTGGTGTGCTCATGCTACTCTCTGCACATATTTTGTTTCGTATGCAGATCCAGGTGCTCCTTATCAGCCGCATTATTAATGAGTCGGGACAGCTTTGGAGACTTCAAGGTATATCTTCCGCGTCCGCAGATCTCAGAGTCCCTTTCTACTCTTTCTCATGTCCATTATCTTCTGTATTTTTCTTTTGTTAAACTCTGATGTATAGCGACACTAGACTTTCCTTCTGTAGTTTATGATTAATGATGTTCCGGGTTTTGGGATTACTGTGTATTTTTGAACAACTAGTTGTTAAATTTATGTTTTTAATTCATTATTCTGCAATGTTAGGCTTACCTAGTCGTAGGGACTAGGTGCCATCACGATGTCATACGGAGGGGAAATTTGGGTCGTGATAAGTTGGTATCAGAGCTCTAGGTTCATAGGTATCGTGAGTCACAAGCCGGTTTATTAGAGTGTCACGGATCGGTACGGAGACATCTGTACTTATCTTTGGAAGGCTATGGAACTGTTAGGAAAATTTCACTACTTTGATTCCTTGTCGTGCGAAAATTGTTGACTTCAAATAATTCTAAACTTTTGTATTCTATTCTCTCACAGATGGTGAGGACACACACAAGCGGATATGATGACCAGGCACCTGTGCCCCCCACTAGAGCCGCGAGAGGCTGGGACTGGGGCCAGAGTAGAGGCCGAGGACGTCCACGTGGTGCAGCCAGAGCACCCGCACGAGCTACTACAGAGGAGCCCCCAATAGCTCCAACTGGAGGGCAGACACCTGAGGCACCTGTTTCTGCACCATCCCTCTAGGAGACTCTAGCCCAGTTTCTGAACATGTTCAGCACCTTAGCTCAGGGCTGGATTGATTCCACTTACTCCTGCCACATCTCAGGCCAGGGGAGGAGCACAGACTCCCGTCGCTGGTACTCCAGAGCAGCAAGTTCTGGTTGACCAGGTTCCAGAGATTATACCAATACAGCCGGTAGCTCCAGCTTAGCCCGAAGTTAGGGCAGCAGCTTCTGAGGTGGAGCATCTCAGACTTGAGAGGTACAAGAAATACCACCCACCTACCTTCAGCGGATTGGCTATAGATGATGCTCAGGGTTTTCTGGAGGATTGTCATCGTATTCTTCGTACTATAAGTGTAGCGAAGACGAGCGGGGTTTCATTTACTACATTCCAGCTTTGAGGAGCAGCCTATCAGAGGTGGCGTGCTTATGAGTTGAGTAGTCCGGATGAGGCAGCTTCACTTACATGGACTTAGTTCTCGGACATGTATTTGAGAGAGTATGTACCTCAGAGCCTTAGGGACTCATGGCGCGCGGAATTTGAGCAGCTGCGCCAGGGTGCTATGACTGTGTCAAAGTATGCAGTTCGCTTCAGTGATTTGGCCCGACATGCACCGGCTTTGGTTGCCACAGTTCGAGAGAGGGTTCGACGGTTTATTGAGGGACCCTACCCTAGCATCCCGATTAGTATGGCAAGGGAGTTGGAGATGGATATTTCTTATCAGCAGGTTGTGAGTATTGCCAGGATATTGGAGGGCATGCTTGACCAGGACAGAGAGGAGAGAGAGGCCAAGAGGTCTCGAGAGACTGGTTATTATTCTGGTGCTCGTGCCCTAGCAGCTCGTCATGGTAGGGGTTATGTGAGTCGCCCCGTTCATTCAGCTCTTCCAACCGCCAGTGGTGTTCCAGTCCCTTCTAGGACCCAGGAGCCATATTATGAGCCGCCAGTATCTAGTGTGCCTCCTACACGGGGTGTTCCTAGTGGCCAGTCTAGCAGATCTGGCCCGAGCCAGCCACAGCAGTCACGCCCTCCCAGAGCTTGTTTTGAGTGTGGCGACACTCACCATATGGTGGGGGATTGCCCCATATATAGGAGGGGTGAACCTCCACAGACTTCTCAGCCACAGCGTGCTCCACCCGGTCCTCAGTCTATGATTCCAGCACCAGCTGCCACCCCACCTGCTCAGCCAACCCAAGGTGGAGGTCGGGGAGGTAGAGGTCGCCCTAGAGGGGGAGGCCAGGCCAGATATTATACCCTTCATGCTTGTACAGAGGCAGTTGCTTCTGATTTTGTTATTACAGGTATTGTCCCGGTCTGTCATAGAGATGCGTCGGTATTGTTTGACCCAGGCTCTACATATTCCTATGTATCCTCTTATTTTGCCCCGTATTTGGGCGTATCTCGGGATTCTTTGAGTTCCCTTATTTATGTGTCTACTCCTGTGGGAGATTCTCTTGTTGTGGACCGCATGTATCGGTCGTGTTTGATTTCTCTTAGTAGTTTTGAGACAAGATCCGACTTATTATTGCTCAGCATGATCGCTTTTGATGTTATCTTGGGCATGGACTGGTTGTCGCCCCATTATGCTATTCTTGATTGTCACGCTAAGACCGTGACGCTGGCTATGCCAGGTTTACCATGATTAGAGTGGAGAGGTACCTTAGAGTATACTCCCAGCAGAGTTATTTTATTTCTTAAAGCTCAATGAATATTTGAGAAGGGGTGTGACGCGTATCTAGCTTATGTGAGAGATGTCAATATTGATACCCCTATAGTTGAGTCAGTTCCAGTAGTGAGGGACTTTCCAGATATGTTCCCATTTGATCTTTCGGGCATGTCGCTAGTTAGAGATGTTGGTTTTGGCATTGATTTGTTGCCGAGCACTCAGCCCATCTCTATTCCTCCATATCGTATGGCTCCTCCTGAATTGAAGGAGTTGAAGGAGCAGTTACAGGAATTGCTTGATAAGGGCTTCATTCGGACCAGTGTGTCACCTTGGGGTGCTCCTATCTTATTTGTGAAGAAGAAGGATGGTTCTATGCGGATGTGTATTGATTACTGCCAGTTGAACAAAGTCAAAGTGAAGAACAAGTATCCATTGCCTCGTATTGATGAGTTATTTGATCAATTACAGGGTGACATAGTATTTTCCAAGATTGATTTACGTTCAGGATATCATCAGTTGAAGATTCGGGAGCCAGATATCCCGAAGACTGCTTTTAGGACCAAATATGGTCCCTATGACTTTCTTGTTATATATTTTGGGTTGACCAATGCCCCAGCAGCTTTTATGCACTTGATGCACAGTGTGTTCCGGTCTTATCTTGACTCATTCGTCATTGTGTTTATTGACGACATTCCGGTGTACCCCCGGACTCGGGAATATCATGAGCAACACCTGAGGACTGCGCTTCAGACCTTGAGAGAAAAGAAGTTATATGCAAAATTTTCAAAGTGTGAGTTTTGGCTAGACTCAATGGCATTCTTGGGGTCATATAGTATCGAGTGATGGGATCCAGGTGGATCCGAAGAAGATTGAAGCAGTGCAGAGTTAGCCAAACCATCCTCAGCTATGGAGATTCAGAGTTTTCTTGGTTTGGCGGGGTATTACCGTCGGTTCATTGAGGGATTCTCATCTATTGCAGCACCTATGACCATGCTGACCCAGAAGGGTGCTCCGTTCAGGTGGATAGAGGAATGTGAGGAGAGCTTTCAGAAGCTCAAGATAGCTTTAACTATAGCCCCAGTATTGGTATTGCCTACAGGTTCGGGGTCTTATATTGTATATTGTGATGAATCGCGGATTGGTCTCGGCGCGGTGTTGATGCAGGATACTGTCATAATGAGAAGACCTGGAGACCACACAAGCCAATACCCTACTAGGCTCTGAAATATCCAATCTGACAAGCTGACTCGCTAAGGCCTGAACATCCAATGTCAAAGGTCTCTCTACTGCTCGAAGATATGCTAAACTCCCCAAACTCTCTGCCCGGTTACTCAAAGCATCAGCCACCACATTGGCCTTCCCCGGATGGTACAAAATAGTGATATAATAGTCCTTAAGAAGCTCCAACCATCTCCGCTGACACAAATTAAGATCCTTCTGCTTTAACAGATACTGCAGACTCTGGTGATCTGTATAGATCTCAGAATGAACCTCATACAAATAATGATGCCAAATCTTCAAGGCGTGAACAATGGCTGCTAACTCAAGATCATGGACAGGATAGTTCTTCTCATGGGTCTTCAACTGGCGCGAGGCATAGGCAATCACCCTACCATCATGCATCAAAACACAACCAATGCCTATCCTCGAGGAATCATAATACACGGTGTAAGAACCTGAAGCTGATGGAGCTGTGGTCAAAGTAGTCTTGAGCTTCTGAAAGCTCTCCTCACATTCATCCTACCACCTGAATGGAGCACCCTTTTGGGTCAATTTGGTCAAGGGTGATGCAATAAATGAAAATCCCTCCACAAAGTGACGGTAGTAACCCGCCAAACCAAGAAAACTCCAAATCTTTGTGGCTGAGGACGGTCTGGGCCAACTCTGCACCGCCTCTATCTTCTTCGGGTCCACCTGAATACCCTCATTGGACACCACGTGCCCCAAAAATGCTACTAAACTGAGCCAAAACTCACATTTGGAGAACTTTGCATGAAGCTTCTCCTCCCTCAATCTCTGTAATACAATCCTCAAATGCTGAGCGTGCTCCTCCTGGCTACGAGAGTACACCAGGATGTCATCAATGAATACAATAACGAATGAGTCCAAATAGGGCTGGAATACACTGTTCATCAAATGCATGAACGATGATGGGGCATTGGTTAGCCCAAAAAACATCACCAAGAACTCATAATGGCCATATCGGGTCCTGAAAGCTGTTTTAAGAATATCTAAATCTCAAATCTTTAGCTGGTGATAACCGGACCTCAAATCAATTTTGGAGAACACCCTCGCTCCCTGAAGCTTGTTGAATAAATCATCAATGCGAGGCAAAGGATACTTATTCTTGACTGTGACCTTGTTCAACTGCCTGTAATCAATACACATTCTCATGAAACCATCCTTTTTTTCACAAATAGAACCGGTGCACCCCAAGGTGACACACTAGGCCGAATAAACCCCTTATCAAGGAGTTCCTGAAGTTGTTCTTTCAATTCCTTCAACTCCACCGGTGCCATACGATACGGTGAAATAGAAATGGGCTGAGTGCCCGACACCAAATCAATACCAAAGTCAATATCCCTGTCAGGCGGCATGCCCGGCAGGTCTGCAGGAAACACATCCGGAAAATCACGTACCACCGGAACAGAATCAATGACAGGAGTCTGTGCACTAACATCCCTCACAAAAGAAAATAAGATAGGCAACCCTTCTCAACCATGCGCTAAGCCTTCAAATATAAAATCACCCTACTTGGTACATAATCTACAGAACCGCTCCACTCAACCCTCGAAATTCCCGGCATAGCCAACGTCACCGTCTTAGCGTGATAATCTAGAACAGCATGACAGGGAGATAACCAATCCATACCCAATATCACATCAAAGTCAACCATACTGAGCAACAATAGATCCACTCGGGTCTCCAGACCCCCAATAGTCACCACACATGACCGATATACGCGGTTCACAATAATAGTATCACCCACAGGAGTAAATACATGTACAGATGAAACTAAGGACTCACAGGGCATATCCAGAAAATGGAAAAAATACGAGGAAACATATGAATACGTGGAACCAGGGTCAAATAATACTCAGGCATCTCTGTGGCAAACTGAGACAATACCTGTAATCACAGCATCTGAAGCAATAGCATCTGGTCTGGTAGGGAGAGCATAGAAACGGGCCTGACCACCCCCTGATCTGCCTCCCCATCTAGAGCGACCCCTAGCTGACTGACCTCCACCCCGAGCTAACTGGGCGGGTAGTGAGGTAATTGGTGCTATAGTCGGAGGCTGAATCCTCTGCTGAGATAGACCTCCATAACAACGAGGACACTGCCTCCACATATGCCCAAGCTCCCCACACTCAAAATAACTCCCTGGTGCTGGTGGCGGAAACTGAAGGGAACCCCTAGCACAGGGATGACTAGTAGAAGAACCTGGCATGGAAGAGCCCTGAACAGGTGGAGCACGGGATGAACTCTGAACTGGAAGGGCACTAAGTGATGAGTGGCGCTGATGAGAACTGTGAGAACGATGGCCAGATGATGCACCACCGATGAAATGGCCGAGCTGACTGAGCTTGTCTGAAATGACCACCTCTACTGTTCTGAAACTGACCCCCAAAAGGAGCACCGCTGAATCCACCCTGACCATGAGGCCTCGTGGCCTCCCTCTCAACCCTCTCCTGACCGTGAACCATCTCAATCTGCCGAGCAATGTCGACAACCTCATCAAAGGTAGCACCCGAAACCCGCTCCCTGGTCATGAACAACTATAGCTGATAAGTAAGCCTATCAATAAACCTCATGATCCTCTCTCTGTCCGTGGGAACCAACCAGATAGCATGACGGGCCAACTCAAAGAATCGCATCTCATACTGTGTCACAGACATATCACCCTAGCGAAGCCGCTCAAACTGTCTGCGCAGCTCCTCTCTGCGAGATCGAGGCACGAACTTCTCCAAAAAGACCACGGAGAACTACTGCGAAGTAAGGAGTGCTGCGCCAACAGGCCTGCGCCTCTCGTAAGTCTGCCACCATTTGAGTGCAGCCCCAGAAAACTGAAAGGTAGTGAATGAGACCCCACAAGTCTCCAAAATACCAGCAGTACGGAGTATCCTCTAACACGTGTCCAAAAAGTCTTGAGCATCCTCTCTCTCTGTGCCACTGAAAGGTGGTGGCTGAAGTCTCCCAAACCTCTCCAACCTACACTGATCATCCTCAGACATAGCAAGAACCACATAATCCTGAGCAACAGCAACCGGCTGGGCTGGTGGTGCCTCTGGTGTCTGAAGTCCCTGAATAACCTGCTCGGGTGTGCGAGCGACGTGAGTGCCTCCTCTGGCCTGAGAAGTGGTTGCGGTCGTTGAAATAGAAACCGCCTAAGCAAGGCCAGTACACGCAGTTAGAATCTAAACTAGGGCCTCCTGAAGGCCTGGAATCACAATAGGCACAGGTGGTGCCTGAGCTGGTGCATCAACATCTGGAACCTGGTCCTGATCTGGGACAACCGATGGATCTGTAGGTACTGCCCCAGCTGTTGTACGGGCTTCACCTCTGCCCCTACCACGGCCTCTACCACGGCCTCGGCCTCTCGCGGCCCTGGCTGGTGGTACTGGTGGCTGGCCCTCCTGACCGGTAGCATGAGTCCTCACCATCTGTGAGAGAATGAAACAACAGATGTTTAGTTACTAGAATCAACAGATTCGCACGACAAGAATTCAAGAATGTGGAGTTTCCTAAAGGTTCTGCAGCCTCTCGAAGATAAGTACAGACGTCTCCGTACCGATCCGCAAGACTCTACTAAACCCGCTCATGACTCATGAGACATATGTAACTTAGGCTCTGATACAAATCTGTCACAACCCAAAAACCTAATATGTCGTAATGGCGCCTATCGTGGAACTAGGCAAGCCGACTCATTTCAAAACAAACCAATATTTTTCATTTCAAAGATAATTTCAATACTAGTTAACATAAAACCTTCATTTAAGGAGTTCAAATCAAAGAAAACAGAAGTGCGAAAAAGAAAAGCCCGACATCGGGGTATCACTAGTCATGAGCATCTACTACAATCTGTCTAACAATATCAAGGCTAACTCAGCCTAGAAAATAGCTAAATACAACTAGAGGAAGATAAGAGGGAGAAGAACAGGGGCTATGATCGCCAAACAACTACCTTGCTATCTCCAAGAAAATCTGCAACTAGAACACTTAATAACCGCTACTGTGTCCAGCTACACCTGAATCTGCACACAATGTGCAGGGAGTAACGTAAGTACGCCAACTCAGTAAGTAAAAACAATAAATAAAGACTGAGCAGTACTGACGAGTAATAAAACATATAACGTTCACATCATGAAATCTCAGTAAAGTACAACATGCTTTAAAAATCAGTGTTTGAATCAAATCATCTCGTTTAAACCCGGTTTCAGTAAAAATTATTTAAAGATATTTTTCCAACATTTTTTCAAACAAAGGCTCAATGCAAAGGTGAGCAAAATGATGAAATCATAAACAACCCCTCGGGCAAAACATCACTCGTATACAGCCCCTCGGGCAAACCTCACAATCACTCTTGCCACTCGGGCATACCTCACAATCACTCATACATCACAGTCACTCAGCGCTCGACACTCGCACTCAGTAGGTATCTGCGCTCACTAGGGTGTGTACAGACTCCAGAGGGGCTCCTTCAGCCCAAGCGTTATAATCTGCACGGACAACTCACGTGCTGCACGAAAAACTCACGTGCTATAATAATAAAGTATGTTGCAGGCAGGCAGCCCCGATCTACACTCATCCTCACAAATCAAGCCATCGGCCTCACTCAGTCATAAAACTCTCAAGCCACTCGGGCATTTCAGTAAAACAGGGCATTCGGCCCAAAACATTTATATGCATCAAAATAGAGCCACAAAATTGAGTTATGCGGTAAACAAGTATAAAAATGACTGAGTATAGATTTTCAATCGAAAATAATGAGAGGATGGTAAGAAACTACCACTAAGGGTCCAAACAGCATTGGCGCAAGGCCCAAACATGGAATTCAGCCCAATTTATAGAAATCCTTTCTAAAATATATAAGTATCATATGGTTTTAACAAAGTATGCAACTTTACAGTTGCTACGAGATGGACCAAGTCACAAATCCCCAACAGTGCACGCCCACACGTTCGTCACCACTAAAAATAGTAGAATGATACAAAATCTGGGGTTTCATACCCTCAGGACCAGATTTACAATCGTTACTTACCTCAAACCGGTCAAATCTTTAACCCGCAATGATCTTGCCTCTAGACTAGGTCTCCAAATGCTCTGAATCTATTCACAATATGCGCTAATAGAATGAATTCCACAAGAAAAATTACAAAATTAGACCAAAGCCCGAAATTGGCTCAAACCCGAGCCCATGTCTCGAAATCTGACAAAATTTACAAAACTAGAAAGCCCATTCACTCACGAGTCTAACCATACCAAATTCATCAAAATCCGACATCGTTTGGTCCTTCAAATCCTTAAATTACTCTCCAAAAATTCCAAGCCCTAACCCCTCATCCTCACTAATTACCATGATTAAACAACGAAAAAATCACCATATATACAAGTATTAGGGCTCAAGTAACTTACCTCAACGAAATCCCCTTGATTGCCTCTTCAAATCTCTCCCAAAAGCTCCAAAAACCGAATAGAAATGGTGGAAATGAACCAAATTCGCGAAGGGTTCAATTTATGGTTTCTGCCCAGGTTTTTCGCACCTGCGGCCATTTTCTCGCACCCGCACGACCGCACCTGCGCAACTCACTTAATCACCCAGCTTCCGCACCTGCAGACTCCTTCCTCGCACCTGCGGACTCGCATCTGCGATCCCAAGGGCGCATCTGCTAAACCAGCCCAAACTCCTCATCTCCGCATCTGCGCTCAAGGCCTCGCACCTGCGGGCTCGCACATGCGGCCAATTCTTCACTCCTGCGTTCCCAGCCTTGGCCCAGTGCCTACCGCACCTGTGCACTCCCCACGCGCACTAGCGGCCTCGCACATGCAACCCTTTCTTCCGCTGGTGTGGAAATAGCAGAAGCAGTAGCTCCAGCTACAAAGTCCAACTTCGACAAATCCGTTAACCACCCGGAATCACCCCGAGGCCTTTTGGGACCTCAGCCAAAACTACCAACAAGTCATATATTAACATACAAACTTAGTCGAACCTTTGAATCACTCAAAACAACATCCAAATACCAAATTACCCTCAGATTCAAGCCCAAGAACTTCTAAATTTCCAAATTCGGCAACCGATGCCGAAACCAACCAAACCACGTCCGAATGACCTCAAATTTTGCACACACATCACAAATGACACTACGAACCTACTCCAACTTTCGAAATTCCATTCCGACCGAAATCGCCAAATTTCCAATTGCGCCAATTCAAGCCTAATTCTACCACGGACCTCCAAATCACATTCTGGACGCACTCCTAAGTCCAAAATCACCTAACGGAGCTAACGGAACCATCATAATTCAAGTCCGACATCGTTTACACATAGGTCAATATCCGATTGACTTTTCCAACTTAAGTTTCTACTTAAGAGACTAAGTGTCTCAATTCACTCTGAAACCACTTTGGTCCCGAACCAACTAACCCGATATAACATAATATAGCTGAATAACACAAAAAGAAGTAGAAATGGGGAAAAAGGGGCTTATAACTCTCGAAACGACCGACCGGGTTGTTACACAACTGTTCCAACCGGGTCTTGGACCATTCATCATCCTCGATCTCGGCTTCAACAATGATCCGAAGAGAGGGAATCTCAACTTTGTTCCAATTTTCTATTTATTTTCTTACAAGCCTTTTCTTCAAAACATTCATTTTCTTGATTCATTAATTTGGGGCCTAAGAGCATTTTTAGGATCTGGGCATGAAGTTCGTAAGCATGTCATGTCATTAAAATCTGCATTAACAGAATTGAAAAGAGAATAAGAAAAGTGACAAGATTAAGAAAAGAGACATTCCTCGATAATGAAATATTAATTTTATTTGATTTTTAAAAAATTTTTAAAGATAGAAGGGTTTACATCAGAAAGTAAGACAGTAAAGTAAAACATCCGGATTACACCCTGAAATAATCCAGACGCAGAAAGGATAGCAAGACCGGCTACCAAGACTCCCGTCTAACAGGGAACTTTCGGGTTTGGCGATCGTTTTTTCGCTGTTCTTCTGTCTCGGCAATGGTTACCATGGCCTTCAGTGCCGGATCAAATTCCTCATCATCACAGATCATTCCAATGATTGGCCCAGTGTTGTAAGCAGGCAACAGATTGTTCGTCACATCAAGAGCCTCTTCGTCCTGAAGAACGATTCTTTCGGCTTCAATCAAGTCTTCAACTGCCCTCTTGAGGGTCCAACAGTCCTCAGTATCATGTCCTACTGCTACAGAGTGGTATTCACATCTAACATCAGCTTGGTGCGAGGGGGACTCGGGATTTGGCCGGTTCAGGATCACTGGCTGCAACAGACCTAGACCGATTAGCTTTTGAAACAAATTTGAATATGATTCACCAATATGGGTGTACTGATTTCTTCTGAGGGGCTCTCTTGGGCGAGGATTGTATTGGGGAACATTTGGTTGGGATTATATGAAACTTGGTAAGGACGGCCATTTCTGGGAGGTGGAGCTCGGTTTTATGTAAAATACTGTGGCCGCGTGTAAGGTTGCACGTTTATCACTGCATAGGGAAGCGGTGCCACGGTATAAGCAGCATCTTGATGGAGATAATAGTGTTGTAGGACCTTAGGAAGCATATATGAATGGTTGAATGACCAGCGGGCCCACCTCATGCTAGAAGTCATCATGGCTCCCTCTTCTCTCCCGTTTCTGTTCATCAAAACCCCTCGAACCATTCTGATAGGTCTGTGATATGGCCTTAAAGGTAGCATGGCTCAAGATTTTGCCCGTTTTTAAACTATTTTCGACCCTCTCCCCAATTTTGATAGCCTCGGCGAACGGATTACCCATAGCGGACATCATATTATGAAAGTAGTCCGCCTCTTGGGCCTCTAGGAAGACCATAACCAATTATGCTTCGTCCATTAGAGGCTTTACCTTGGCGGCTTGCTCGTGTCATTTGACAGCATATTCACTGAAATTTTCTGTTGTTTCTTGGTCAAGCTGGACACAGAGTTCTCTTTTTGGATCTTTCACTCTTGCTTTTTTTTCGCTCTTTGTTTTCTTTGTTATTTTTTGTCACTCTTTTTTTTTCTTTTTTTTTCCACTCGGTTTATTTAATCGGTATGATCGAATCCGATGGGGATTGCCTACGTATCATGACGCCGCATGAATCAGATTTTGCGTAGTTCAGGAAAGATTAGGAACAAAGTAACTCTTTTTTTTAGATTTTGATTTTTTTTTAATTTTCGAAAGAAAGACTTCTAAAGAAAAAAGAAAATATTTTTTAAAATTTTTTTATTTTTTATTTTATTTTTTCCGAAGAAACACTTCTAAATTTGATTTTCTTTTTCGAATGAAAAACTTCTAAAAAGAAAGAAAAAAATTTTGGTTTTAAATTTTTTTTATTTGGGATTTTCTAAGGAAAGACTTCTAAAGAAGGAATTAAAGGAAAATATTTTTGGATTTTTGAAAATTGGGGGTCGGAACCGATGAGGTTTGCCTACGTATCTCATATCCGGTGAGAATCAGACCCGCGTAGTTCGGTAAAAATCAGAAATAAAGTAAATAAACTAACTTTTTTTTTACTCATATACAAATAATCCCATAAAACTCCTAACAAGAAAAATATTTTAGATTTATTTTTGGAATTTGTTTTTTGTTAAAAGAAAAGTTCTAAAGAAAGAATTTTTTTTTATTTTGATTTTTTTTGGAATCTTCGAAAGAAAAACTTTTTAAAAAAGAAAATATTTTTTTGGATTTTAATTTTTTTTTTAATTTTGGGAGAAGATTTTTTTTTTTTTTTAAATGGAAGAAATATTTTTTTGATTTGACGTCTCAAAAAAAGACTTCTAAAAAGGGAAGTAAAGAAAAATATGTTTTTAGATTTTTGAAAATTGGGGGCCGGAACCGATGAGGTTTGCCTACGTATCTCACATCTAGTGAGAATCAGACCCGCGTAGCTCGGTCGGTGTTGACATAACAGAAAAACATGATTTTTTAAATATATTTTTTTTGGTTTTTTTTAAAAAAAATATTTGGCTTATTTTTTAAATGACTCTTCTTCTTTTTTTTTTCAAAATTTCGGTAGAGTTTCAGAATTTTTCAAATACTTGAATTTTTCATAACCGGGTAAGTTTCTCTTTCCTCACTCTTGGTTTTTCTTGATTTTCTTTCCCTATTCTAGAAGATGGTCAACATGCAAAGCCGAAACAAATAAGTGCACAAGTAACACCTTAAATGCATCAGGATTGTCTTTTGAATTGGGTACACCTATCCTAGGCAGACCCAACCCCTATGTTGAGTTCCCAAAATCAGATGCACGTGATGCAAACAAACGTACCTACTAGGGATCCGGCATGAGGTTTGTTCTTCTAGGTTTAAATCCTTGTGGAGAAGGTATCTAGACTGGCTTACTCGAGCGGACAACTCGAGCCGAGGAGCGTCAGTGTACCGGTAGCATTGCTTTTCGGCTTAGCTGGTGGTGCTCCCCGCCTAAAATATGTATGACTAAAATCCTTCACCGGGTGACAAGCACCTCGGCTATCTCAAAGAAAGTAAGTTATGTCAAGCAAATACCAATTTAAATCCAAGAAGACTTAGAGGGGTGCGAGAGAAGACAATTTATATGTATAATTCAACAATATCAAAGTGGTAAAAAGCGGGCAAATAACACATTAAGCCCAAATAAATTACAATATATATAAAAATTAATAAAGCCAAATAAAGTCAATGTAAAAGCTCGAATTCTTGAGATTCCCCAGCAGAGTCGACATAGCTATCACACTCATTTTATACCCCCCGAAATGATAAATATGTTATTGATTGTGGGTTAAAGAGTTCTTCCAATTAAATTGACAAATTTGAAGAGAGATTATTTTATTTACAAAGTCGCCATTTAGAATTGATTTTTCGGTGTTCCAAGTCACCTTTTATTTGAATCCCTAGTCAAAGGAAGGTTGACTCTTTTATTATTGATCTGCGAAAATGAAGTTCGGATAAGAAATTTTGTTGATCTGGAAGGTGTAAGGCATTCCCCGAGTCTCGTGGTTCTAGCACGTTCGCTTTATTGACTTAAAACTTGGCTTGAATTAATTTTGGGCAAACTGTGATTTATATGATTTTCATAGTTTACCTAATCGCTTTTTGGATAAACTATGTTGACATAACCACACTACGCAGGCGAATGCCTGATCGAATAACAAAATTAATTAACTTATCATCATTGCGCCTCGCAAGCAAATTCGAAATTATGACAATCAATTATTTGTAATACTTTAAAGAAAATACTACATTTGAGAAAATTAATTCTTAAAAATTATTTAAAAATTCAACTATCGCGCTACGCAAGCGAATCCGCAATTTTAGCAAAGGATTAATTAAATTAAAAAATTTAACTAAAACTAATGGGTATGGTATGAGATTATTGAACTAATTTAATGCAAGTTAAACATCACGCTACGCAAGCGAGTTCGTGAATAAAAAAGGGTTAAAAAGGGCGCCTACTAGTTGCCTAGCACTTAAATTAATTATTAAGGTGATTAAGTTAATGAGTTATTCTAATTACAGAACAAATTTATTTTTTCTATCGAAAAGTAATTATGTGAACAACCATGGTATTAAACTTGGGCCAACCTTTTTGAATTTAAAGAATGTGCTGCTTTGGAGATTTGTATAATGGCATTGGGTCACACTTTTGATTCATTAAAAATGGGCCAACTTTGTTACTAAAAGAAAATGGGCAGCTGCTGAAATTTACTTGGCCCAACTCTCTTCTTTAATTGATAACCACCAAAATAGACTATTTGAGGCACATGTCCCTTTATATTTTTCTAAATTCCAGCACTAGTTCAAATTCCAATTGCTATCCCTTACTGGCCATTGATGGTTGATTAAAGACAAAAATCATATTTTTATAACTAATAATAAGCATTTAAAAAGAAGTAACCTATTAATATAAAATAAACTAGCCTAAACATGCATACAGGAAGATATGAACAAATTATTTCCATGACAAGAATTTAGGCAGTAGATTCTTACAAAGCACTTCACAATATATTTAAGCTAATTATGCCCGTAAACATGAAATGTATCAACTTCCACCAAACCTTGTATACATAAACCTTACGAGGAAACAATAAACCATATATGGAAATATTCAAGTAAAGTTCAATCATAGAAGATTTTTACCAAGATTTTTAATGAAGTAAAATCAATTCTTTCCTTAATAGGGACTGCTGCAACTACACTAAAAACTTGACAAGTATGAACTCAACTATATACGTACTTCTTGCTTCAGTCATCAATATTTACTATCATAGCTCAAATTGTTCATATATGACAAGCAAGGATGAATCAAGACTGTTGAATAATTTCAAATAAAGACTCAAAAACCATACATTCTTCATTCATATGAAACAATTCAAAAGCTACAACAGAAGAAGAAATACCTAAATGTTGAAATGCTAGAGCAATAACGATGAGAAGCCAGCAGAACAATTCAAATCAAATACCCCAGCAGCACCAAATATCAAAAACTCCAACAACCCAGATAATGCTTGAGCCAACAGACAAAAAATAGAAGCTAAACACCAAAGGGGACTCGTTTCATTTTTGGAACGTACAAAGGGAAAACTGAAAGCTATTTTAGCTACTATTTTGTTTCTCTCTGATGTTGTGTTTTTCTTTAGAGTGTAAAGGATGATGGCTAAGTGTGTTAGAGTGTGTCTATATGAGTGAGTTGAGAGAGGCGAGTGTGAGGAGTGTAGGCGGATTGGAGGGTGTGAAGAATGAGAGGGTGGCGGCTATGGTTTTTTGTAAAGAGAGATGATCCGTTCTTCTTCTCCTCTGGGATTGTGGAGATGATGTGTTTTTGTAAGAGAGGGAGGTGAATGGGGGACAAGCATGGGGGACAATAGAAAGTGGAGTGGGAATAAAGAGTGGTGGGGGAGGGGAGGGGGGACAAAAATTGGGGAGCAAGGGAAAGTGGAGTGAGAAGTGAGGTATTGGTGAGATGAGTGGGAAAAATTCAAACATGATCAAAAATTAAGTGCTCACAACATGCGCCTCTTTGCTTGGAAACACGTAGAGTTTTCATACAAAGAAAAGATGAGCGATATGACTAATTTTTGGTCATACCGTTATTCAAAAGGGAAGAGATAAGAGAAAATAGTACAACCGAGTCCTGGTTTGGGCAGCCTACATATCCCGGGTTATAAGGAATCAGGTCGCGTGTAGTTCAAGGAGTTGTGGTAGCTGAGATTATCGGGAAACTGTGATTTCACTTTTATTGCTGCTTGCTGAACTCCTTATTACACCATAATTAAAATGAAAAAAAACTAAACAAGCCTATCAGCTGTGAGTTACAAGGTTCCTATCTCTAAGTCTTCTGAAACTTGATCTTGAGTCTGATACCGGTAGCATTGCTTTTCAGCTTAGCTGATGGTGCTCCCCGCCTAAAATATGTGTAACTAAAATTCTTCACCGGGTGACAAGCACCTCGGCTATCTCAAAGAAAGCGGGTTATGTCAAGCAAATGCCCAATTTTTAATTCAAGAAGACTTAGAAAGGTGCAAGAGAAGACAATTTATATGTATAATTCAATAATATCAAAGTGGTAAAAAGCGGACAAATAGCACATTATGCCCAAATAAATCACATTATATACAAAAATTAATAAAGCCAAATAAAGTCAATGTACAAGCTCGAATTCTTGAGATTCCCCAGCAGAGTCGCCATAGCTGTCACTCTCCTTTTTACCCCCTCAAATGATGTGTGTTATGGATTGTGGGTTAAAGCGTTTTTCCAATCAAAGTGACAAATTTGAGTAGAGATTATTTTATTTACAGAGTCGCCACTTGAAATTGATTTTTGGGTGTTCCAAGTCACCTTTTATTTGAATCCCTAGTCAAATGAAGGTTTGACTCTATTATTATTGGTCTGCGAAAATAAAGTCCGGGTAAGAAATTCTGTTGACCGAGGAGAAGGTGTAAGGCAGTCCCCGAGTTCCGTGGTTCTAGCACAGTCGCTTTATTAACTGCAACTTGACTTGAATTAATTTTGGATAACATGTGTTTTATTGGTTCCCATGTTTTATCTATCCGTTTTTAATTATTAAAATATAAAATTATCTTTGAAACGAATCACGTGTGTGAATCCGTTTTGTTTATTATGCCAAAATCATGTCATGCGTACGTGTACACAATTAATAGCATTTTATTATATAAGATTGTTTTTGGTCAAAGTTGCGCAGACGCGTACTTTGATTTATTTTGGGATCATAGTTACGTCACGCGAACGTATAAAATTACCACGATAATGGATTAAAGCACGCCCAAAGCAATTACGAATGTTCAAAGATGTTATCCTAAACTAATTTGAGATTATTGTGAGGACACGTGAGTTATGAATAAATAATTATTATGGAAGACAGTGATGCACTCTAGTTTTTATGAGCAACAGTAATGATTTTAAACCCACTTAATCAAAATTTCAACTCAAAATTATGCCTAAGATTTACTAAAATTCTTCTTATCCATGCTATATGACCTAATGTATTAGCAAGGCCTAACTTAATTAATTCTCATCTTAAAATTGGCAATCCGAAGACATGAGTAGTGAATGCTCCTCACAAAATTACAATTAGCATATTTCTATACCATAAGCAAATCAATAGAATATAACCCAACTCATGAAATCTTTAGAAAAGGAAACTTTCGAACAAATTTCAGAATCTAAAATCGATACAGTGTGCTCACCCAACTAAAAGTAAATATTTAAACTAAAATATGAAACATGAGTAAGATGAAGTATAATTTGTATTTAGCGAATGAAGACCTAACCAACAGAACTTAGCCAAATGTTGTAGCATCAAATAGACTTGAAAAGAATATTATTGAACTATTAAACTATTATGCTCACATTCATCAATCCAAAGACATAAATTAAAAGATAATCAGTAAAGCAAAACATGAACCTTCATATTAATCAAATCTGAAAAAGTACCAAGTTTAGGGAGGACATACCCAATGGTGCAAGGACCAAATTTAAACCAAATAAAGAGAACACAGCTGGTTGGAGCTCAGCAGCATAAATCCGGCAATAAACAGTTGAACCGAGCAGTGGCTTGAGGCTAAATCGCCTCTTTTAAAACCAGAACTTCGATTTTTTTTTCTTTTTTTTTTTCGTTTGTTGCTAAGTGCTTTTTTTGTGTGTATGTGTGCTCAAAAACGTGAGTGAAAGAGTGAGAGTAAGCAGCAAGGTTTTTGGGTATGGGATCGGAGGGTCTGGTCGGAGTTGATGGAGAGGTGAGGCGTCGCTGCTAGGGTTCGTCTATGGGAGGGGAGGGTCCGTTCTTTTTCTTCTTTTTTTTGTACTTCTCTTTTCCAATAAAAATCAGTGAAGGATGAACACTAAAACTAAACCATAATTTTTCATAAACTTTTCTCCTCTCAATTTTCTGTCCTCTCTCCGTTTCTCTATCTATGTGCGTGTGTGTTTGAGAGAGATGATCAAGTACTTTTATTTCTCGTCTCTTGATGCGGCTGAGTCCAGGCAGCTGCTGGACGGTGAGGTGCTGGGCGTATTTTTTGAGAAAGAGAGATGCGAGCTTGGTCTTGAGGGAAAGGGAGGGTCGGCAGATGAAGCTTCAAAATTAGGTTAGGGTTTGGGTGTAATGTGTATTTTATATGGGAGGGAAAATGAATCTCAGCCTTTGGATTGAAAGAGTTTTAATGGCTAAAATTTCATCTTTATTTCTAAAAGGGCTGATGGATCAAGCTATTTTGGCTCATGTTTGGCCAATTTGGGCCATGACTTGGACATTTGAACAAAACAAGACTTTAGAAGAACTAGTCCAAATTAAATCTTTTTTTTTTTTTGTGATTTTCAATTTTATCAAATAAAACCTATAAAAAGGTGAAATACAAGCTAAAATACTAAGATTAAACTTAAAACTATTTAAATACTAAAATTGATAAAAAAAATATAAATATGGTCAAAAATTAGGTGCTTACATTCACCACTTCAGGTATGTCTCTATACTCGTTCGAGGACGAACGATTGTTTTAAGAGAGGAAGGATGTAACGACTCGGCCGGTCGTTTTGAGTGTATTAGCCCTGATCCCCTATTTACTGTTTTCCCCGTACCTTTTTCTGCTTATGTGACTTGCCGAGATGTTTTGTTTTTGGGTTTCGGAGTGTTTTGGGACACTTAGTCCCTAAAACAGGAGCTTAAGTCTTAGGATTTTGACCATAGTCGGAACTGTGTGAAGATGACTCCGGAATGGAGTTTCGTCGGTTCTGTTAGCTCCGTTGGGATAATTTTGGTACGAGTGAACTCGTGAGTGAATGGGTGTTCGTATTCTATGACTTTTACCCGATTTTGAGACGTGGGCACGGGTCAACTTTTTAAGACGGAACGGTATTCCGGGAGATCCCCATATACTGCAAATTTACTTTGAGACTACAGAACGGTATTCCGGGAGATCCCCTTGACTGCATATTTACTTTGGGACTACGGAACGGTATTTCGGGAGATCCCCCATGTACTGCAAATATACTTTGGGACTACAGAACGGTATTCCGGGAGATCCCCCTTGTACTGCATATTTATTTTGGGATTAGGGAACGGTATTCCGGGAGATTCCCCTGTCTTGCAAATTTACTTTGGGACTACGGAACGGTATTCCGGGAGATCCCGCTGCACATTTACGTTTGGGACTACGAGACGGTATCTCGGGAGATCCCCTATTGTTAACTCTGTGTATTGAGCTGTTGTCTTCTATGATTTTATTCCTGTTAAATTTCAGTCTTTATTTTACTGTGGTATTTCATACTACCTTGTTTTATTATATATATACCAGTAGGGCCCTGACCTGACCTCGTCACTACCCGATCGAGGTTAGGCTTGGCACTTAGTGAGTACCGATTGTGGTGTACTCATGCTACTCTCTGCACATATTTGTTTTCGTGTGCAGATCCAGGTGCTCCTTATCAGCAGCATTATTAGTGAGACGGGACAGTTTTGGAGATTTTAAGGTATATCTACCGCATCCGCAGACCTCGGAGTCCCCTTCTACTCTTTCACATATCCATTATCTTCTGTATTTTTCTTTTGTTAGACTCTGATGTATAGAGACACTAGACTTTCCTTCTGTAGTTTGTGATTCACGATGTTCCGGGATTTGGGATTACTGTATATTTTTGAACAACTAGTTGTTAAATTTACATTTTTATTTCATTATTCTGCAATGTTAGACTTACCTAGTCGTAGGGACTAGGTGCCGTCACGACGTCATACGTAGGAGAAATTTGGATCGTGACATTTCTTGCCTTACAATGGCTGTTGAGCCTAATAATTATATCCAGACCTAGGGAAACAAGATCCTAAAATTGTGCCCCTCTTCAATGGTAATAAAGGGGGCCATTGATGAATATGTAATGGTATGCTATGAATGCAAATATTCTCTTAAGTGACTGCCTATTTAATGCCAGGAAATATTTTTCATTAAATGCTTTCTGAAAGTAAATATTAGATCTTCTCACGTTGATTGTGCTCCCTTCGGGGTTCAACGGCAGCTGTCGTTCCCGGTACCGATTGTTACTCGATTCATCTTCTGCCTGTCTGCAGTTCCACGTGTCGCCCTATCATTCGATCATTTGATATAAGCAATTTTACCCGATACACCAAGACGAAAAAAAAAAGATAAGATTAGAGATAAAGCTATCAAAACGGGTCGACTCAGCCCAGTCCAGCCTAAGCCTCGTGAGCTTTTAAATTTGATGGGCTAGAACGGGCCAGTTCGCCATATGAATGGGCCTTAAAATGGCCAGCCCAACCCAGTCTAAGAAGCCCGTGGGCTAGGGTGGGCCAGCCCTTCAATTTGTTTTTAGAAAAAAGAATTTCTTTAAATCCTTAAATATGTTTTCGTGATATAGTCGATTAATCATGTAAACAACTTCTGTTTTCTTAGAGTGTACAAAAGCTTGATATTTGACGAGAAATCTCGTAACTGAGATGCAAATTCTCTATATCTCTAGCTCTTCTCTTTTAAAGTTACATGATTATTTTCTTAATACTTTTCTTTGATTTTTCTCAAATTCAGGGATTGCTTCAATAAGTTTATATGCTGATGTTTTTTAATTTAGGATTAACATCTTTGTTGATTTCATCATTATAGTCCATAAAATCTAGTGGTTAGTTTTTTTTTGTGTGTGTATTTAAAATTGATCTTTTCTATACTGAAGAGCAGTTTAAATATTAATAATATATTAAAGTAATCCAAACTGATCATTGGCCACTTAAAGTAATATTTTCTTTTGAAAAAAGATTATTATTGATCACCTAAAACTTTTCGAGTTCGTTATTAATTAAGCAAAAGAAAAACTAATTTTGTCATATTACATGCATGTCAAAAATCTAAATTCTAGTTGATATAGAAGGGTAAATGAGCAATCTAGGGTTGGAGAATGGGGATTATAGTTAATAGTTTTTTTATTTTTATAAATATTAAATATTTAATAGTTAATTAATTTGAATTTAATTAATTTGTGGTACACGGGCCGACCCAGGCCCAGTCTCGGTCAAACCACAAGAGCCAACGGGCTGACTTGGGCCGGGCTTATAAGCTTGTCACGGCCCGAAATTTCTCACCGATGGGACCGTGATGGCGCCTAACATTTCACTTGCCAGGCAAGCCAATGTTAGAGAATCATTAAACTAATTTCTTATTTCCATTCAGTAAATAACAATAATTAACTAAAATAAAATATAATAAGTGCGGAATATCATAAAACTGTATTAATTACTACCACCTGGATCTGGAGTCACAATTCACGAGCATTCTAGAATTTACTACAAGTAATAGTCTAAAAAAAATACAACTGTCTGAATGAAAGAAAACAGTAGGACATAAAAAGATAGACGGGGACTTCAAGGTCTGTGAACGCCGATAGATCTATCTTGAGTCTCCGGAAAGTGGACCAATAGCAAATCTCGATCAACCTGAGTGGGTATCAAAATCTGCACAGAAAGTACAGAGTGCAGCATCAGTACAACCGGCCCCATGTACTGGTAAGTGTCGGGCCTAACCTCGACGAAATAGTGACGAGGCTAAGGCAAGGCACCTACAATCAATATGTACAATTTAACTGTGTATACGCAAATAACAGGAATGAAGAACTAAACTGGAAATGTCGGGAGGGAAAATATACTGAGGGGAATACAAGATAAAGAACTACAACAAAATGATCACCGGAGCAGTCAATATACCATGAATCAACAGGAATAGTGAATACAGTAAAGAAAAATGCACGGCATCACCCTTCGTGCTTTTACTCTCAATCTCATCGTAAAATTAATAGAAATGGCACGACATCACCCTTCGTACTTTTACTCTCATATCATGGCACAGCATCACCCTTCGTGCATTAACACTCACAATATGGCACGTCATCACCCTTCGTGCATTAACACTCATAATATGGCACGGCATCACCCTTCGTGCATTAACACTCACAATATAGTACGGCATCACCCTTCGTGCATTAACACTCACAATATGGCACGACATCACCCTTCGTGTATTAACACTCTCCCTTACCATAATACAATGCATAAATAATAACAGGAAGATAGAATAACAAGTACAAACCTTACTTCAACATTTGGTTCCATAATATCAATCTCAGCTTGAAATAAAAACTCAATTATCACCAGAAAATTCCGTAAACATGATAAGAACAATAATTTAAACAACACTAGTATAACAAGTAGAAATTTGGCATAGGAATGAGACAATATCAGAAAAACAGAGAAACATGAAAAAATAGGTAAATTGGCGGCGCATAGGTACTCGTCACCTCACATATACGCCGCTCACATGAATTTCACTTAACAAATAATCTAAGGTTCCTAATTCCCTCAAGTCAGGGTTAGACACAACACTTACCTTGCTCTGAAGACCACTTAATTCTCAATCACAGCTTTTCCTTTGAAATTCACCTCCAAAACACTCGTATCTATTCAAAAATGACTCAATAATATCAAATATTGTTTACGGAATCAATTATATTGCATAAATTAAATTTTATAATTTTTCCTCCCAAAAGTCAAAAAATCGACCCCGGGCCTGCTTGGTCAAAACCTAATGTTCGGACTAAAATCTTTTTACCCATTCACCCCCGAGCCCGAATATGTAATTAATTTTGGAATCCAACCTCAAATTGAGGTCTAAATCCCAAAATACCCAAAATTCCTTTTTTCTACCCTAACCCCTAATTCTACCATGAAAACTCTAGATTTTATTTTGAAAATTCAAGAAATGTAATGGGTAATGAAAGAAAATGGTTTTAAATCACTTACCAACAATTTGGGGAAGAAATAATTCTTGAAAAATCTCTTCTCACCGTTTGGTTTTTGAGAAAAATGAGTTTTTGGCTAAAATCCCATTTTTGGATTCTGTTAAGTGCTGGGCGATAGTGTTCATCGCGTTCGCGAGAGCACTGTCGTGTTCGCGAAGTGTATGGGTTGACAAGCTTTCGCGTTCGCGAGGCAGTCTCGCGTTTGCGAGGCAGTGTTCGCGTTCGCGTAGGCTACCCTTCCCTGGTCTTCACGTTCGCGAGACATTGCTCGCGTTCGCGATGAAGAAAAGGCTGACTCCCCCTCCCTAGTGCCTAACGCTACGCGCTAGCGATGGGCTTGTCGCGTTCGCGAAGGGTAATGCCCTCATCGCTTCACGTTCGCGAAGAAGATATCCTCAGCTGCCCAGTTTACTCTTTGCGTTCGCAAGAGTACCTTCGCGTTCGCGAGAGTACCTTCGCGAACGCGAAGAAGGACATGCCAGAACACAGATTCTGCAGGAAAACCAGATTTTCAAAGTCCAAAACATCCTGTGGCCTATCCGAAACTCACCCAAACCCTCAGGGCTCTAAACCAAACATGAACACAAGTCTAAAAATATCATACGAACTTGCTCGCGTGATCAAATCACCAAAATAATACCTAGAACTATAAATGTAGCACCAATTCAAATGAAATTCTCAAGAACACTTTAAAACTTCTAATTTCTCAACTGGACGTCCGAATCACATCAAATAAACTCCATTTCTCACCAAATTTTGCAGACATGTCTTAAATATCATAATGAACCTGTACTGGGCTCTAGAACCAAAATACGGACCCGATACTAATAATGCCAAATATCAATCAATTCTTAAAAACAAATAATTTTTAAACTTTTAATTTTTATCAAAAATTCATAACTCAAGTTAGGGACCTCCAAATTCGATTCTGGGCATACGTACATGTCCCATAATTCGATACGGACCCACCAGGATTGTCAAAGTATGGATCCAGGCCCGTTTACCAAAAATATTGACCGAAATCAACTAAAATCAACTTTTAAGGCAAATTTTTTTATTTTTATTAGTTTTCAACATAAAAGCTTTCTAGAAACCTGCCCGGACTGCGCACGCAAATTGAGAAGGGTAAAAATGAGATTTTTAAGGTTTTAGAGCGCAGATTCGAGTTCTAAAATATAAGATGACCTTTTGGGTCATCACGAAGCCTCAATTTTAAATGGGTTCAAAAAATCCTAGCCCAACCCTACCCAAGTAGCGGGCTAGGTTGGGCTGGCCTCACGGGCCAAGCCCATTTTTACGACTCTAATTAGAGGAATTCTTAAATTGTATATAGCCATATGTACGTCGATGCCTTCATAGCGGGGGTAAGTGTTCCTTACACATATTCAAAAGTGGAGCAAAACTACTACATAAAGAGAATCAAAGATGTTATGAAAATTTTTGGTGGATACACGATAGTCAAAATTAGGGCTTACTACATTCAAATAAGGAAAACATTTAATAACAAAAATTTCTAGTTGATTATAAAGTTCTAAAAATTAGAAAATAAATTAAAGGACTAATTTATCCGATATAAAAGATATTTTAAAAGGTAAAAATAGGCGAACAAGTTTTCGCTAAGACTCCTAAATCGAAAAGGAGTTCCAAGTGCATGTTCCACCTAATATATCCTAATATATTTTTATAAATAATTAATATGTCAAAATTTTATTAATTAAAAAACTCTCCTAAACCTAAAAGGACTATAAAGTGGTCGAAACCTATTGTGAATTGAAAAGTGCAGGAATTTAGAATGGTAAGGAATTGAAAAGCCAAGTCTTAAATATTAGAAAAATAACTAAATGACTTCTTAAATATTTAAAAAATAATTAAATGACTATTCTTAAATATAGAAAAAATAATTAAATGGCTATTTTGTCTAGTGTAAACTCTATTTTAAAAAGAGTAAAAAAGACGAACGACATTTCGCTAATAGTATTGTGCTATTAAGCCTTGAGGAAATTGGCTATATTAATAGGAAAATAGTTGTATGATATTTATTTATCAAATCAAAATAATTTTGTTATTAGATGTTTAGGTGTAGGTATCTTGCCTATTTAAGAAATTTAACTTATTTTGAGAAGTGTTTTTCTCAAAAATACTTTTGGTGAGAAGCAATTTGCGTGTCTGTCTAATTAATTTGAAAAACACTTCTGAGCAGCAATTAGTGTTTGACCAAACTTTTTAAAAAGTGCTTCTAAATAGTTTTCTCAAAATCATTTTTTTAGAAGTGCTTATTGGAGAGAAGTTACATTTTTCTGCTTCTACTCAAAATCATTTTTTTTCCTTCTAAAAATTTGACCAAACACTTTAACTTTAAAAAAAAAGTTACCTAAAAAAATATATGCTTTTGATCTTGAAAAAGCTTAGCCAAACTGGGGGGAACTTTTTAGGAAGCAAACCAGGTATTCTTTAAGATTTGATATCTTATACAACTGAAAAAGGAAACAAAGTTTGAAAAGAGACTCACCTTATCAGTCTTGGAGAATTTAAAGAGCTCTAATATAAACCCTTTCTAACTGACATTTCGTAAAGTAAACTAATCAATCATTGTTGAACTAAAGAAGTATCAGATTTGTTTGTACGATATTTATATTTGTTGCAAAATCTAGTTACACTTTTTTCCTTCCTAAATAATAGATTAAGAACAAGTGGAGAAATAGTGAAGGCTATAATTTTTAACTAGTCAACTATTAAAAGATAAAATTACAAAACTTAAGCATTTAAGCCTTTTAATAAAGCTTTAGATGTCACTAGTAGAACATAAGTTACAAGGAAAAAGGGATAAGTTAGAAAATATTAGTAAGGTGTCTGGATGGACTTTTAAACTAGTCAAATAAGCTTTTAGATTTTTTTAAACTTGTTTTAGGGTTTGGTAAAGCTATAAAGTGCTTAAAATAAGTTTAAAACTACTTAAAACAATAAGTTGGGCAACCCAACTTATTACTTTTTGGCTTAAAAGTTATTTCTGCCGAAAAACTACTTTTTTTAAGCCAATCCAAACAGGCACTAGGTGTTGTTTGGTTGGGGAGATTTGGAAAAGCAATCACAATACAAAGTTCTGCGTAGACTAATAAATATAGTTTTTGATTGGACGTATTAGAAAATAATTATGCATAACTAGTGCAACATTTTGTTGGCCGCGCCATAAAAGAAAATTAAGATCTTGCATAATGCATCATTTCGTTGGAGGTATAACTTAATACACGTATTAAGTTACGTAGGAATATGTGTTTACCCTTAAAATCGGATAACAATTAAATTTATAAGTAGTTTTAAAGATATGTGATTTCACTTGGTACAAACTGAGAAATATGAGAATTGAAGTTAGAAATTAACTGTAAAATGAAGCAAACCAATGTAACGCGCAACTTTGACCCTCGAGCTAGGTCGCCCTCGAACCAACTGAGTATATTATTGAAAAGCAAGAACTGAACAATTGAATAAGAGAGCTTAAGAGAGAAAACGTAATATATTGCTTTGTTATGCGTGAATGTGTCCTTACAAAATGATTGGAACCCCCTTTATATAGTAGAGGAGTTCTACATATGGTATAATTCTAAACACATAAGGAATTCTCCTAATTGGCTAATCAACTGGTCTTGACTTGATACATGATGAGATCTCCGCCACAATCCTCGCCCGGTCACGGATTCCTCGGTTTTCTGTTATTCGACTTAGCAGTCTTCCTTCGATCTCGCTAGATCTCTATCCTTCTCGAGTCTCGACCTTAGCTGGTCTCGTTCTCGATCGATCCCTGAATCACGAGCTAGGCAATATTTATTCATGTAACGATCCGATATAACTTGGGATTGAACCTTAGTCTGCCACCCCAGTCTCAATGTTTATTTTTGGAGAGTAATGAAAAGAAACGATTTAAGCCTTCGATCATGACGTAATCATCGTGACGTAAGCTGCAGAAGTGACCGAAATATCTCTTCGGTACAGATTCCCAGGTATTTAACGTGCGTCAGTCGACGGTCGGCCACTATCAGTTTTGAATGGTCATTGTGAAACCAATAAATAGCCCACTTCTTTATTATTTCAAACTTTACTTTTAAACCTTTTTAATTCCAATTCTCCATAGTTCTTTGCCTTATTCAAAGCTTCCTATCTTCAGATCTTTGAGTTTCTTTGCTTGTTCTTCCTAAAACACCAAATACTTCAGTTTTCATTCTTTTTTGCCAACAAAAACTAAATAGCCAAAACATTTAAAATGGTTCCGTAGAAAGAGGCTGCTTCCTCATCTCGGCCGGCCGGCGAGAAATCACTGGTGGAGCCACGCCCTGAAGAACTTATTCCTGGGGTGTGTGACATAGATTCCGACTTTAAGGTCGAGAAACCCTCATCGGTTCCTGGTCGATGCGAGCCGATATCGAGATATATATGCTTGATACTCAAAAGCCTCCTCGACCAGGTGAAGAAAGATTGCAACTGGGGAAACAAAGAGGTTGTTATACTCGCACCAGAAGAAGCGATCACCACCCACGTGGAAGGGTTCCTAAGTGTTTACACTTATCCTTTCATGCTGGGTCACTGAGCAAAATCGATGGGCTTCCATTCACCCTTGACCACCTCATAAGATTATATAGCCCTCGACTCTATCGAGGTGGACTGATTAAGCTTCAACGCTGGGCCACCAAGGCTCTTATCTCTGGTATAGATGAAGACAAAGATCGGGGCTGGATGGGCCGATTCGTTCGGGTGAAGACCACGAACCTAATCTCGGCTGAGAGCATGCCATTTCCTGAGAAATGGAATATGAAATGTAAGTATGATTCCGTCTTTAATTTTTGTTCGTTGTTTTTACTTCTTTATCAATTCTTATCGGTGTTTTTCTCGATGCAGCCGTTTCTTGGATGCCGGGTGTGGTTACCCACATCAAAAACTGGGTTAGGAGCCTGGTTTCGACGTCAACACATGCCGAGTGCACATGGCACGATTTGTCAAAGGGTCGGTGGGAGGATCGTACTCATGGTAAGCCTTTTTCCTGACTTACCGATTTGTCTATCATTCAAACATCTTTTCAAACATGAGTTTACTTACTTTCTCCTTTTGTAGGTCTCAGAAAGGATGCGACTATGAGACCCCCGTCCGGTGATGAAGAAGTTTCATCACCTATCTCGAAATCGGCTAAGGAGAATAAGAGGAAAAGGGCCTCGAACTCCGAGGGTCAAAAACCCAAGAATAGAACAGCCCGTAAACCCAAGGGGAACACAATCCCACTGACTATGGAGTCAGTCCAAAGGCTAAGGGAAGAAGAAGAAGAAGAAGAAGAAGAAGAAGAAGAAGAAGAAGAAGAATAATAAAAAGAAAAAGAAGAAGAAGAAGAGAAATAAGATGATTCTGGGCTGGTGGCTCTCGCACGAGCTAGCACCAAGATTCGGAGAACTCTGGAATCGGTGGGAGTTGATACTACTCCGTCTATTTTCGATGAGGTCGAGGAGAAGATTTCGGCCCAAGTCCCCGAGCTGAGAGGAACCAGAGATGCTTTATCTTGGGGCAAAGAGACCGTTGAAGAGCTGGTGGATGCTCGTGCAGAAATCGGGCTCAAGGCTCCCCAAGAAGGAGGCGACGCCCCAAAAGACCCACTTGGGGCAATAGAGACCGGGGATTTCCCCTTGTTTCCTTTATTTTCTGAGTTGATAATACGCGACGCTTAGTCCTTGGAGACTTTTTACGGGAAAGGAGCCCACAAAGAGGAAGATCCTTTCCGTGGTTTTTTTGTTGGGGTAGAAGGTGTCACCGGTCTGAGTGACTTGGAGGTTCCGAAGAAGAGTTCCGGGTGAGGATTCCTCAAGTTTTAAACTGACCAATCAATTTTTGGCCCCTAGTGTCGATCCCGGGTGCAAGCAAACAATCGTTATCACGGCCCCGGAGGATGCTCGGGTTCTTGATGCCCCCGTAGGGGTGGCTAGCTTCCTCCGATGTTTGGTCACGGAAGAAGACCAAGCCCAGATGGACGAGGTGGGAGTGCCTTGCCTTTTCAACGAAGCCCAACAGGCCCTGAACCGGGTGAGTTCATATTTTCTTTGTCAATTTTCATACTTGTACTTTTCTACCCTTGTATAATTCCTTCTTTCTATTTTTGTAGGCTTTGTGCTTTATCATGAGGCTTTCTTCCGATCCCGAGGGGAGATGAGCCGGTACGAAGCCGAAAATCGATGGCTTACTGAGGAGAGAGATGACTTCAAGCTTCTTAGTTTGCAGATAGAAGGGGAAGCAAAAGGACTTCGGGCTGAGCTAGAAGCAGCTCAGAAAGAACAGGCTGATCTGGCCGAGCAGATAAAAAGAATCTTTGAAGTTAATGACACTGACTCGGTCGTGGAAGCTAACAGTTTGGTCCCATAGGTCCAGCGAAATCTCGATGTGATCGGACAACTTCGTAAGGAAGTGGAAGTAGTGAAAGCGGAGGACGAGGCGTGGAAGAAAAACATAGACAGCCCTTCCTCAGAAAAGGAAGCTGCCCGACCTCAACTGGCCTCGACTGAGACCCAACTCCGAAGCTTAAAAGAGAAGGCCTTGGTGCAAGCCAATAAAATTTAGGAGTTCCAGTCTCGGTTGGATTCAGCAACTTTCGATCGAGAGCGACTTGTCATAAAACTTGCAGCGGCCAAATTGGAGGTCGACACGGCCAAGGCTAGTGCTGATGCAATGGTGGCTGTCTGCCGGCCCGACGTTGAAGCTGCTCAGGTTCGTGCAAAGGAGGTTGCCGAAGCTTCTCAGGCTCGAGCAAACTGGGTTGCCGAACATGCTAAATGCCAATCTCAAAGGGAGACTCTCGAGGAGATCCATGCTCGTGACTTCGATCTTACAGCCGAGATCAAGAATGCTAAGGAGCTCAAAGATGAAGCCAGAGTGTTGGCCTTTCCTAATGATGATGATTCTGGGAGTATGAGCATATCTGAAAGCGGAGAAGGCCTTGAGAGTGAAGATGTTTCTCCCGGAGAAGACTAAGTCCTTTAGGATTAGTATCTTTTGTGTTTATTTTAAGACCGTTTCGGTCTTTTGTAGAGAAATTTGATCGGGCCATGTTGCCCTTGTAAATGATTTTTGACATATATATAAAACCTTTCTTCCTTTCTTCCTCATAAAATTATGAAGTTGTATTCTAAGATTCGAGGTTTAGACAATTTCATTGAAACTAAACTAGTATAGCCCTTAGGATTTATGATCGAGTGAGTGCTTGCTCGAACTCGAAGTAAGGTAACCCTTAGGTTTTTTATTTGAGAGAGGATAATCTCTCGAACTCAAAGCTAAAACAGCCCTTAGGCTTTTGTATTAGGCCGATATAGTCTTTGTAAAAGATTATTTTTGGCTTTCTCCCCTTTTCGGCTTGAATAAGTTTTTAGTCATTTGTATTTGCAAAACTTGTAATGCCTTAGCATGCAATAAGGAACTGTTCGAGAGTTCGAATAATTTTTTACTCATTAGAGTTTTCGAGGCTTGATATTATCAAAGCCTTTTATGATTTTGCCGGGGGTAGCCCTTTTAACTGGTTTATGAGGGAATTCGAAGGCCTATTTTATTACGGAATTCGGACGTTTCCGAACCATGTTAATTCGGCCTTAGCCTTTTTAGTTCGGGATTTGCCCCTTGGGCTTATTTTCCCGTTTTACTTCGAGCTTGCCCGAAGTGTCAGTCCCCGAGTGGAGTGGCCTATAAAAATAGAGGGTTTCCTAAAAGGTCTTATGATCTCAGCATTTTAATAATTCGATCTCGTTTATTTTTCGGACGGCAGTCCCCGAGCGTGGGGGTAATTATCCGAACAATGGTTATGGTCGGCCCTTAAGCCTGTTTACATAATAGATCGAGAGTACGAAATTATAAAGTAGAAATTTTTTTCTAAGGCATGATATATCGGTAAAGAAAAATACTTCTCTTTATAAATGATTATACATGCGTACATGTTTTGTGCCAGGGCTCGAGCAAACTACGCGGGCACGGTTCGTTTGACCGTTTGGCCCTTAAAATATTTTCTATCGAGACCCTGCTACCATGAAGTAATTTCTTCGTATCAAAGTTGATATTCGGGGGCAATGCCCCCCAGTATTCGAGGTTGATTGTAAAGAAACCTCGGATACTGTTAAATTGTTCTAAGTTAGTACGATCAATGGTTGCCTCATTAAAAACCTCGCCGGAAAACCCATTTGAGACAAAACCGGTCTAAGAAAAAAAGAGTGCAACGCGTGCTTTCAGACCTAAAGGCTTCGTGTCGAAGAATCCATCGTTGTTTCTGGTCGGACACTTACAAGGGTTAGTTTAAAATATAAATGAAAATGGAAAGGGCCGTACCTTAGCAGTAGTATCGTTTTAGGTGCGATACATTCTAATTGCTCGACAGTTGTTCGCCATTCATCGTGCTTAGCTTGTAGGATCCTTTTCCGATGATTTCAAGAACCTGGTACGGTTCGAGTGTTAAGGGTGACTTTTCTTAGTACCAAGTCCCCGATTTTAAAATGTCGAAGATTGGCTCTTCGATTGTAGTACCTTTCGATCCGCTGTTTTTGGGCGGCTAATCAGACGAGAGCGGCTTCACATCTTTCGTCCAACAATTCTAGGCTCGTATTCATGGTCTCATTATTCGACTCCTCTGTTGCATATCACCTGATGCTAAGTTCTCCGACCTCGACCGGGATCAGAGCTTCGACGCCATAAACTAACGAGAATGGTGTTGCTCCGGTACTGGATTTCGATGTTGTGCGGTATGCCCATAGAACCTCGAATAGTATTTCTCTCCATTTTCCTTTGGTGTCTGTTAATCTCTTCTTAAGATTTTGGATGATGGTTTTGTTGGTCGATCCATCTTGTCCGTTCCAGCTGGGATGATAAGGTGTTGATAGAATCCTTTTGATCTTGTGATCCTCGAAAAATTTAGTTACTTTGTTGCCGATGAATTGTTTTTCATTATCACATAAAATCTCGGAGGTCATCCCGAATCGACATATGATGTGGTCCCAAATGAAGTCTATGCCTTCCTTTTCTCTGACTTTCTCGAAAGCCTGTGCTTCAACCCATTTAGAGAAATAATCAGTCACAAACAATATAAACTGAACTTTACCTGGGGCCGACGGAAGAGGGCCAACGATGTCCATTCCCCATTTCATGAAGGGCCATGGGGACAAGACCGAGTGGAGTAGTTCCCCGGGTTGATGAATCATGGGCACTTTCCTTTAGCATTTGTCGCATTTTCGAACGAACTCCCTTGCATGCTTCCCCATATCAGTCCAATAGTACCATGCTCTGATTACTTTGTGGACCAGCTATTCGGCATCGGAATGATTTCCACAAGTTCCCTCGTGAACTTCCCATAGGATGTAGTTGGTATCTCCCGGTCCCAAACATATTGCCAACGGTCCATCGAACGTCCTTCTAAACATCGTTCTGTCTTCGGACAAAGTGAACTATGCTGCCTTTGTGCGCAGAGCTCTCGACTCCTTTGGATCTGATGGAAGCTTCCCGTTCTTTAAGTACTCTATGTACTTTTTTCTCCAATCCCAGGTTAAACTTGTGGAGTTTATCTCGGCGTGACCTTCTTTGATTACCGATCTCATGAGTTGTACGACAGTCCCCGAGTTGAGTTCGTCGTCTTTAACCGACGAACCTAAGTCTGCAAGAGTGTCAGCCTCGTTGTTCTGTTCTCGAGGTACATGTTACAAGGTCCATTCCCTAAATCGATGTAGAGTCACATGTAGTTTATCCAAGTACCTCTGCATTCGATCTTCTCGGACTTGAAAAGTCCCGTTAACTTAGTTTACCACAATGATGGAATCACACTTAGCCTATATGACCTCCACTCCCAAGCTTCTAGCTAGTTCGAGACCTGCAATCATGGCCTCATACTCGGCCTCATTGTTAGTCAATTTTATAGTTCTGATAGACTGTCTAACTACTTTACCTGTGGGTGATTTTAGTACGATGCCTAATCTGGACCTCTTCGCGTTCGAAGCACCGTCCGTAAAGAGGGTCGAGACTCCCGAAGATGTACCTGATTTTATCAGTAATTCTTTTTCAACCTCGTGTACGAGGGTCGGTGTAAAGTTAGCCACGAAGTTCGCCAAGATTTGAGACTTGATGGTTGTTCGGGGTCGATAATTAATATCCTACCCACTGATTTCTACAGCCCATTTGGCCAATCGACCCAAATGCTCGGGTTTGTGCAAAATATTTCGAAGAGGATAAGTTGTTACAACACATATTGGATGACACTGGAATTATGGTTTTAGTTTCCTAAAGGCGCTTATTAAAGCAAGCGCTAATTTTTCTAAGTGTCGATATCTAGTTTCGGCCTCACCTAAGGTCCGACTAACATAATAGACAGGGAATTGTGTAACTTGTTTTTCTCGGACTAGGACTCCACTTATCGCTATCTCCGAGACTGCCAAGTACAGGTAAAGTTGTTCGTCCACTTTCGGGGTGTGAAACAGCGGTGGGCTCGATAAATACCGCTTTAGTTCCTTCAAAGCCTGCTGGCATTCTCGAGTCCATGCAAAATTGCTCTTCTTCTTAAGCAGCGAGAAGAATCAGTGGCTCCTATTTGAGGATCTCAAAAAGAATCATTCTAGGGCGTCTATCTGCCCCATCAGCCTCTGCACGACCTTTACATTATCCACTACCATGATATCCTCGATAGCTTTGATTTTATCGGGGTTGATCTCGATTCCCCGATTGGACACCATGAAACCAAGAAACTTGCTCGAGCCAACCCCAAATGCACACTTTTCGGGGTTGAGCTTCATATTGTAGTTCATCAGTATATCGAAAGTCTCATGCAAATGCTTTAAATGACTCTCTGCTCGCAGGGACTTAATTAACATGTCATCAATATAAACTTCCATTGATTTTCCTATTTGTTCTTCGAACATTCGGTTTACTAGGCGTTGATAAGTTGCACCAGCATTTTTTAGACCGAATGGCATTACATTATAACAGTAAGTACTGTACTTAGTGATAAATGAGGTATTTTCCTGATCCTCCGGTTTCATCTATATCTGGTTGTACCCGGAGTAGGCATCGAGAAAACTAAGAGTCTTGTGGTCGGTCGTGGCATCGATCATACAATCTTTATTAGGCAATGGAAAAGAATCCTTGGGGCATGCTTTATTCAGGTCTTTATAATCTACACACATTCTAAGTTTGTTTCCCTTCTTAGGGACTACCACTACGTTTGCTAACCATTCGGGATACTTTACTTCCCAAATGGATCCTATTTTGAGAAGTTTGGTTACCTCGTCCTTGATGAAGGCATGTTTGAGCTCGAACTGGGGCCTTTTTGTTTGCTTCACCGGGCGGAATTTATGGTCCATGCTCAGTTTGTGAGTGGTAATTTCTGGTGGGATCCCTGTCATGTCGAGGTGGGATGAAGAAAATCAATCAATGTTAGCTTTAAGAAAATGAATAAGTTTTTTCCTAAGCTCGGGGGTTAGCCCCGTGCCCAGGTATACCTTTCATCTGGGCTGATGCTTGGCCAGTATGACTTGTTCCAGCTCTTTGACCGTTGATTTAGGGGCGTTAGAGTCATTGGGAATTATGAAGGATCGAGGGATCCAGTAGTCATCATCATTGTCAATCTCTTGCTTCTACAATTGGGTCGAGGCCGGTGTTTGTGGATGCTATTTGGCCTCCTGCTTTCCATTCGAATTCGATCCCTTCGTTGATGAGAGCGCCGATACCGGTATCACTTCATCGACTGCAAACATCTCTTTGGCGGCGGGTTGTTCCCCGTACACTATTTTGACTCCCTTTGATGTCGGGAACTTCAGAACTTGGTGAAGGGTCGAGGGTACTGCCCTCATGTTATGGATCCAAGCCCTTCCGAGCAGGGCGTTGTACCTCATGTCACCCTCGATCACATAGAATTTTGTTTTTTGGAGGGTCCCGGCCACATTCACTAGCAAAGTAATTTCACCTTTGGTGGTTTCGCTTGCCATGTTGAAGTCGTTAAGTACTCGGGCTGCAGGCATAATTTGATCTTGTAGGCCGAGCTATTTTACGACCCTCGATCGAATAATGTTGGTCGAGCTACCTAGATCAATCAAAACATGTTTAACTTGAATTTTATTCATAAGGACAGATATTACCAGTGCGTTGTTATAGGGTTGTAAGATCCCCTCTGCATCCTCATCATTGAAAGACAAGGTCCCTTCTGGTACGTAGTCTCTAGTCCGTTTTTCCATCGTGATAGACACTTTGGTGCGTTTGAATACGTGCCCCTGAGGAATATTGACCCCTACAACAATCATGTGGTCACGTGTTGCGGCTTTTCTTGCTCATTCTGTCTGTTTGAATCTCTATTCTTGAAGTGGTTTTTAGCCCTTCACTTAAGAATTCTCGAAGATGCCCTTCGTTGAACAAACGGGCTACCTACTCCCTCAGCTGTCTCCAATTGTCTGTTTTATGACCATGGGTGCCATGATATTTGCATATTTGATTAGGATTTCTCTGGGCCGGATTAGTCTGCAGATGTCAGGGCCACCTGATATCTTTGATGCGCCCAATGGCCGATACAATAGTTGATGCATCAATGTTGAAGTTGTATTCCGATAGTCATGGTGCTTCTTTAGGTTCAACATTTTTATCGAAACCGCTCTTACTCATGAGCCCTTGAGAGCTCTGTCCCCAATCATTTCTTCTATCAATTTTAACGGGGTTGCGTCCAGGCCCGTTGTTTCTCCGATCTCCACCGTATGGCTGATATCGATCTCTGTTTGACCGTGGTTCCCGATTAATATCCCTTTTAACTCTGTCGATGGTCCTGTTTGGATAACGGACCCAGAAGGATCCCCCAACTGGTCATCCTCGACCCTAATCTCTGACTGATATCGATTATGCACATCGGCCTAGGTTATAGCTGGATATTCGATTAAGTTCTGCTTTAACTATTGTGAGGCTATCGAACTTCGTATGTGTCACGACCCAAAAACCTAATCTGTCGTGATGGCGCCTATCGTGGAACTAGGCAAGCCGACTCATTTCCAAACAAACCGATATTTTTATTTCAAAGATAATTTCAATACTTTTCAACATAAAACCTTTATTTAAGGAGTTCAAATCAAGGAAAATAGAAGTGCGAAAAAGAAAAGCTCGATAACGGGGTGTCACTAGTCATGAGCATCTACTATAATCTGTCTAACAATATCAAGGCTAACTCAGCCTAAAAAATAGCTAAATACTACTAGAGGAAGATAAGAGGGAGAAGAGCAGGGGCTGCGACCGCCAAACAGCTACCTTGCTATCTCCAAGAAAATCTGCAACCAGAACACTCAATAACCGCTACCGTGTCCAGCTACACCTGAATCTGCACACAAGGTGCAGGGAGTAACGTGAGTACGCCAACTCAGTAAGTAACATCAATAAATAAAGACTGAGCAGTAGTGACGAGCAATAAAACATATAACGTTCATATCATGAAATCTCAGTAAAGTACAACATGCTTTAAAAATCAATGTTTGAATCAAATCATCTCGTTTAAATCCGGTTTCAGTAAAAATCATTTAAAGATATTTTCCCAACAGTTTTTCAAACAAAGGTTCAATGCAAATGTGAGCAAAAATGATGAAATCATAAACAGCCCCTCGGGCAAAACATCACTCATATACAGCCCCTCGGGCAAACCTCACAGTCACTTTTTCCACCTGGGCATACCTCACAATCACTCATTCCTCCTAGTCACTCAGCACCTCGGCACTCGGTACTCGCACTCAGTAGGTACCTGCGCTCACTGGGGTGTGTACAGACTCCGGAGGGGCTCCTTCAGCCCAAGCGCTATAATATGCATGGACAACTCACGTGCTGTAATAATAAAGTATGCTGCAGGCGGGCAGCTCCGATCCACACTCATCCTCACAAATCAGTCCCTCGGCCTCACTCAGTCATAAACCTCTCAAGCCACTCGGGCATTTCAGTAAAACAGGGCATTCGGCCCAAAATATTTATATGCATCAAAATAGAGTCATAAAACTGAGTTATGTGGTAAACAAGTATAAACATGACTGAGTATAGATTTTCAATCGAAAACAATGAGAGGATGGTAAGAAACAGCCCCCAAGGGTCCAAACAGCTTTGGCGCAAGGCCCAAACATGGAATTCAGCCCAATTTATAGAAATTCTTTCTAAAACATATAAGTATCATATAATTTCCATAAAATATGCAACTTTATAGTTGCTACGGGACGGACCAAGTCACAAATCCCCAACAGTGCACACCCACATGCCCGTCACCTAGCATGTGCATCACTAAAAATAGTAGAATGATACAAAATCCGGGGTTTCATACCCTCAGGACCATATTTACAATCGTTACTTACCTCAAACCGGTCAAATCTCTAACCCGCAATGCTCTTGCCTCTGGACTCGGCCTCCAAAAATACGCGCTAATGGAATGAATTCCACAAGAAAAACTATAAAATTAGACCAAAACCCGAAATTGGCTTAAACCTGGCCCCGAGCCCACATCTCGAAATTCGACAAAATTTACAAAACTAGAAAGCTCATTCACTCACGAGTCTAACCATACCAAATTCATCAAAATCCGACATCGTTTGGTCCCTCAAAACCTTAAATTACTTTCCAAATATTTCAAACCCTAACCCCTCATTTTCACTAATTACAATGATTAAACAACGGAAAATCACCATGTATACAAGTATTAGGGATCAAGAAACTTAACTCACTGATAGCCCTTGAATCACCCTTCAAAAAGCACTCCAAAAGCTCCAAAAACCGACTTGCAAATGGTGGAAATGAACCAAAATCGCGAAGGGTTCTATTTATGGTTTCTGCCCAGGTTTTTCGCACCTGCGGAAAAAAACCATCGCAGGTGCGGAATTCACTTAGGAGCCCAGCTTTTGCATCTGTGGCTCAAAACCCCGCGCCTGCGAAGGCGCACCTGCGCGTCTACTCCGCTTCTGCGAAGCCTGCCAAGCATCCCCCTTTCCGCATCTGCGCCCCAGGTTTCGCACCTGCGGGCTCGCAGATGCGACCTCCAACTCGCACCTGCACATCCTGCCTAGCCCAACATTGCCCAGACATACGCACTCCTTACGCGCACCAGCGGCCTCGCACCAGCGACTCTTTCTTCCGCAGGTGCGAAAATAGCAGTAGCAGCAGCTTTAACTGCATTTTCCAACTTTGACAAATCCGTTAACCACCCGGAATCACCCCGAGGCCCTTGGGACCTCAACCAAAAATACCAACAAGTCATATATCAACATACCAACTTAGTCGAACCTTCGAATCACTCAAAACAACATTAAATCATCAAATTTCCCTCGGATTCAAGCCTAAGAACTTATAAATTTCCAAATTCGGCAACCGCTGCCGAAACCAACCAAACCACGTCCGAATGACCTCACATTTTGCACACACGTCAAAAATGACACTACGAACGTACTCCAACTTCCGGAATTCCATTCCGACCCCGATATCAATGTTTCCACTACCGACCAAAATCGCCAAATTTCCAATTTTGCCAATTCAAAACTAATTCTACCACGGACCTCCAAATTACATTCTGGTCGTGCTCCTAAGTCCAAAATCACCTAACGAAGCTAATGGAACCATCAGAATTCCAATCCGAGGTCAAATGCTAAAGAGTCAAATTTTGGTCAACTTTCCCAATTTAAAGCTTCAACAATGAAATATTTTCTTCCAGTTCCTTCCGGACTCGAACCAACTAACCCGATATAACATAATATAGCTGAATAACACAAAAGGAAGTAGAAATGGGGAAAACGAGATTATAACTCTCGAAACGACCGGCCGGGTCGTTACATCCTCCCCCTCTTAAACATATGTTCGTCCTCGAACGTGCCCAGAGTTGTTCCAAAAGCCATCAAATCGTTGTGTAGCTTTCACATGCACATACCCGGGGGTGATCCCATGTCACCCTATCCCATACAGGTCCGATAGCACAGCATAACTGAAATTTCTCAATTTAACCTAGCCCACAAGCCTTCGAATCAAATTTCCAACATCCGAAATTTCCTATAAGATGAGAAGTTTGCATCTACATACCGTATAAATCTGAACAGTCTGTACCAAAAGCTGTAACCATAACTCAAATACTCAAATTCAAATAACGCATAGCTCGAATGCCCGAAGCAATGATTTCAAATCACAACATCGACTCAAATCAACCAGTGCTAGTAATAAACCTCATATCAGACAAAACCTCATTCTAAAACCTTCGTACACTGTCGATGATGAAAGAAACATACCAAATTCATAACCATTCATTAGACCAATAGGTCATGGAGTTCCCGTTTCTTCTACAAGAACTATAGCCAATTTCAAAGCCGACTTCCGATATTATCCTCCCAATTATACCACAATCAAATCCGATAGCATCCATTCTAGGCCCAATGACCTCGTCTCATCCCACACGACCACTCTAGTGACATGACACATCAATACAATCTAAAGCCACAACACGTGCAATCCGTGCACCAGATAGCAACATTCCAAGTGTACCCAATCGTAACAATGACCCAAACAGGAGAACCGTTCCGCAAGCTCGACGGGTACCACCTCGACGCAATGCTAAGAACACATCACACACCGCAGACCCATAACACACGAATCTTACACAAAGTATCATATTTCCACATAACTCTATTACGATACGTGACCCTATCCAAATACTGGCCCATATGAAACACCTCAAGCCACCCTGCTAAAATCAATAACCACAATTCGACATCAAGTACCCAAAGTGCATTACCATAACCACGGAGAAGCAAACGACACCATGCCATACAAAACCCGAAAGAACATAACCAATACGTCATCAACCAAGCAATATCCAATACTATTGTCGCTCAAATTCCGATGTAAGGCTACAATAGAACCGCACCATATGTGCATATAACCACGAATCACAACTCCTCATAGCATAGAAGAGTAACTCACAAATCATTTTAGAACACGAATAAGATTCACATCAATAAAAGGGCACATCCTTCAACAATAGAAGTATGGAGCCAATCATTCCGGCTCGGTATAGAATACACATCCTAATTGGGCCTACCAATGGCCCCCAAATCAACTATGGTCAGACACCAATAGATAAACAACCTCTGAAAGTCCATAATGACGGAATCATATTACCTTCTATCATCTGTCTAGCTCCGGCCACAACTTCACAGTCCACAACCATGAAACAATCTGCTCCTGAGAACCCCCAATCTCCAATTCCATAGAACACTTGAATCACCATATTTGATTCCACCTCCACCGCCCGAATTCCTAACACCTCTATCATACACAATCATCCCACGAGAAATACTTAAAATTCTTCAGTGCCACCTCGCAAAAATTTGAATATCAACAGTCGATCAACCAGGAGAGTGCCGCAATACCAGTGAAGTACCCATAAATCAAAACACATTGCCCCTTCTGAAATGTACACTCTCATCAAGCTATACCAGATAGTAATATCATTCACCTAATCATCGAAAACCGTTCATGCTACCTAAGAATTTATGTCCTCCCCTTCAAAACTGAACTGTGACCTTGTACATGTAAATCCTATTCCCGCACAACACACCACATCTATTATGCCATCATGTGACAAGCATAAGAATTACATTATCAACTCTGAGTCACTAGCAAATTACATACCTTATTAGTCAGAAACCTCTTTCTTGCTTCTTTCTAGGAGAAAATCATAACACACAACACGCTCCGTATATCGGTAAAAAATATCCGGTTCAAACCATGGTAGAACCCATCCTGAACACATTGAAATCAATTTGCACATAACCAAGCTACCTGAACTGAATTCCTCTAACTCCACCAAGCCACACAGGTTGCCAAATTCGAGAGCATTGCCATGAAACACCTGTAGATACTAGCCACATCATAAGTACCCAAAGAACCAATCATACCCATTACTGTGCTAACCCAACCTACTACCAAGTTGTCCTATTTCTCCAAGTTCTTGCTAAATTGCCTTCAAATTGCTACTTTTTCCTTGTTAGAACACTACTATCCTTAACTAAAACTTACCCCACAAACTCTAGCATAGAATCACGCCGCCCTAAGGCTTATAAGCCGCCGAATTCCCTTTTTATGTATTCCAAAGGCTCCACAACCAAAAATGCTTACTCCGAAGAGATTTTATGTGAACCTAAAACTGTTTCCTTCACCTTCTTGATACTGAAATGTATAATTCACAATGATATAAGATGCCACGAGTCTCAATACCGTTCAATGCAACTCCCAGTTTTCTAGCCATATTTATAAATCTTGAATCCATTAGAATTATTCTTGAGAGTCATCCACTCTACTCAAATCTCGAATTAACTGACCAAACGGACCGAAACAACCAGTGCCCCATTAGCACACCAACACCAAAGGGAAATAAAGAGTAACCCACATTCCTACGCAACCGAACAAATTCCCGCTCCATGTACACTACATTCTTCGTGAATAACCACTCAATTATTTTATGGTCCTCCTATAACCATAGAGTGTAATACAACTTGTGTCCAGAAATTCCTTTACCTGAGTCATCCTCGATCTCGACCTCTGCAAGTCATAACTGATTCACCAGTATACCCCAAACCGAAACTAATACGACCCATAACTATGCAATCAACTCGTCGATAGCAGACTCCCCCACTTAGCCTTAAGCTGCAATTATATAAAATTAGAACTCGTAAGGATTTCTCCTTCTCAATTACCAAGATCTCGCATCGCTAACCCGCCAGACTTCTCGAAGTCTTTTATTAAGCCTTTCATGAACATTCTGAATCTCCAGCCAAATTCACATACGCGACCTCCTACCGGGTAGCAAGTAATATTCCTCGCAAAAGCTTCATCAACATCACGCCACCTCTAGCTGCACACGGGAGATAACCCATATGTAAAATTCCTTACCGACATCTTCCAATAACACTGCACTGAGTGCAACGACCACCAAATCCGTAAATTCTCCCGAGTTCATGCTCACCCACCATTTGTATAAGTCTGCACTTTCCCTAATGACATCAACTGTACGTCAACAATACCTTCCGAACTCAAATATTGCACCTGGCACGATAATCAGATCTTCATGCCTCAATTCATTTCAAACACACTCCTTTCTGCCATATTCAATTTTCCTTTGTACACTAACCATCACTCCAAATAGAGTTTGCAGGCCGATTCACACACTAACACGATTCCAAACCATTCTACACTTTCTCAAGGTGCACGACTACCCTACTAGTGAATTCATATGCTAATCTGCCACTCTTACTTCGGTTAAATCATCTCCTTTAAGAAACTTCTCAACCTCTACTTCTCCTACTTGACCTGCTAGTACTTCAACCACCGCGAAACACTTCCCGTCATGTCTTCCCTCATACTTTGCTACCCAACTGCTGCATCGAATCGAAATGTATCTCTGTCGCACCTGAACCAATAAAAATGTTACCGACTGTAAGTCCCTTCGAAAATCATCTTTCTCGAGCCATCAACATCAAAAATACCCATTCGCAATCACAATTACTACACAATCACTTACTCTTCTTAAGTCCAAACTCATTGACAAGACATGAGAATTTAATTTGCCCCAAAATTTAACAACGCGAAAGATCCTTCAAAATATTTACACTCGAGACCGTACGTCACATCAAAACGAAAATCAAGCACCCAATGGCCTTCCTTTACATTTCAAGGAAACACTACTCGTCACATTCAAATCGTCTTAACACATCCCGCAGTTACATCATACTCATCACAAAAGCCATTTCACCGCTCATCGAGCCACGAATTCCACTCGTAGGGCATTACCGGACATATGAATCCAAATGTACAGGTTACAACTGAAGTTACCGAGCCAAAACTACGGTTTAAACCTAGCCTCAAGTCCTCCAGAGTAGCCCATCACCAAAACACATAATACACATCTCGAATCTCGTTCATAGAATCACAAGCCGACGATGCACAACTGATACCGAGCGCTCATGTAGGCGTACGGGATGCGTGGAATGAATTCAAAGAGTTATGTCTCAAGCTGAATCAATTTCGCACGATAGAATACAAGAAAGTGAAATTTTCCTAAGAGTTCTGCAGCCTCTCGAAGATAAGTACAGACGTCTCCATACCGACCCGCAAGACTCTACTAAACCCACTCATGACTCGTGAGACCTATGTAACCTAGGCTCTGATACCAATCTGTCACGACCCAAAAACCTAATCTGTCGTGATGGCGCCTATCGTGAAACTAGGCAAGCCGACTCATTTCCAAACAAACTGATATTTTCATTTCAAAGATAATTTCAATACTATTTAACATAAAACCTTCATTTAAGAGTTCAAATCAAGGAAAACAGAAGTGCGGAAAAGAAAAGCCCGACATCGGGGTGTCACTAGTCATGAGCATCTACTATAATCTGTCTAACAATATCAAGGCTAACTCAGCCTGAAAAATAGCTAAATACTACTAGAGGAAGATAAGAGGGAGAAAAGCAGGGGCTGCGATCGCCAAACAGCTACCTTGCTATATCCAAGAAAATCTACAACCAGAACACTCAATAACCGCTACCGTATCTAGCTACACCTGAATCTGCACACAAGGTGCAGGGAGTAACGTGAGTACGTCAACTCAGTAAGTAATAACAATAAATAAAGACTGAACAGTAATGACGAGCAATAAAACATATAACGTTTATATCATGAAATCTCAGTAAAGTACAACATGCTTTAAAAATCAATGTTTGAATCAAATCATCTCGTTTAAACCCGGTTTCAGTAAAAATAATTTAAAGATATTTTTCCAACAGTTTTTCAAACAAAGGCTCAATGCAAAGGTGAGCAAAAATGATGAAATCATAAACAGCCCCTCGGGCAAAATATCACTCATATACAGCCCCTCAGGCAAACCTCACAGTCACTCTTGCCACTCGGGCATACCTCACAATCACTCATGCCTCCTAGTCACTCAGCACTCGACACTCACACTCAGTAGGTACCTGTGCTCACTGGGGTATGTACAGACTCCGAAAGGGCTCCTTCAGCCCAAACACTATAATCTGCACGGACAACTCACGTGCTGTAATAATAAAGTATGCTGCAGGCGGGCAGCCCCGATCCTCACTCATCCTCACAAATCAGCCCCTTGGCCTCACTGAGTCATAAATATGTTGCAGGCGGGTAGCCCCGATCCACACTCATCCTCACAAATCAGGCCTTCGGCCTCACTCAGTCATAAACCTCTCAAGCTACTCAGGCATTTCAGTAAAATAGGGCATTCAGCCCAAAACATTTATATGCATCAAAATAGAGTCATAAAACTGAGTTATGCGGTAAACAAGTATAAACATGACTGATTATAGATTTTCAATCAAAAACAATGAGAGGATGGTAAGAAATAGCCCCTAAGCGTCCAAACAGCTTTGGCACAAGGCCCAAACATGGCATTCAGCCCAATTTACAGAAATTCTTTCTAAAACATATAAGTATCATATAATTTCCATAAAATATGCAACTTTACAGTTGCTACGAGACGGACCAAGTCACAAATCCCCAACAGTGCACGCCCACACGCCCGTCACCTAGCATGTGCATCACTAAAAATAGTAGAATGATACAAAACCCGGAGTTTCATACCCTCAGGACCAGATTTACAATCGTTACTTACCTCAAACCGGTCAAATCTCTAACCCGCAATGCTCTTGTCTCTGGACTCGGCTTCCAAATGCTCCGAGTACAATACCATCAATACGCGCTAATGGAATGAATTCCACAAGAAAAACTATAAAATTAGACCAAAACCCGAAATTGGCTCAAACCCGGCCCCCGGGCCCACGTCTCAAAATTCGACAAAATTTACAAAATTAGAAAGCTCATTCACTCACGAGTCTAATCTGCCCAGGTTTTTCGCACCTGCGGAAAATTGCACGTTTCTGCGCCACCACACTTGCGGAAAAAAACCATCGCAGGTGCGGAACTCACTTAGGAGCACAACTTTCGCATCTGCGGCCCAAACCCCCACGCCTGCGAAGGCGCACCTGCGCGTCTACTCCACTTCTGTGAAGCCTGCCAAGCATCCCCCTTTCCGCATCTGCGCCCCAGGTTTCGCACCTGCGGGCTCACAGATGCGACCTCCAACTCGCACCTGCGCATCCTGCCTAGCCCAGCATTGCCCGCACCTACGCACTCCCTACGCGCACCAGCGGCCTCGACTCTTTCTTCCGCAGGTACAAAAATAGCAGTAGCAGCAGCTTAAGCTGCATTTTCCAACTTCGACAAATACGTTAACCATTCGGAATCACCCCGAGGCCCTCGGGACCTCAACCAAAAATACCAACAAGTCATATATCAACATACCAACTTAGTTTAACCTTCGAATCACTCAAAACAACATTAAATCATTAAATTTCCCTCGGATTCAAGCCTAAGAACTTATAAATTTTCAAATTCGACAACCGATGCCGAAACCAACCAAACCACTTCCGAATGACCTCAAATTTTTCACACAAGTCACAAATGACACTACGAACCTACTCCAACTTTCGAAATTCCATTCCGACCCTGATATCAAATTTTCCACTACCGATTGAAATCGCCAAATTTCCAATTTCGCCAATTCAAGCCTAATTCTACCACGGACCTCCAAATTACATTCCGTTCACGCTCCTAAGTTCAAAATCACCTGATGAAGCTAATGGAACCATCCAAATTCCAATCCGAGGTCAAATGCTAAAGAGTCAAATTTTGGTCAACTCTCCCAATTTAAAGCTTCAACAATGAAATTCTTTCTTCCAATTCGATTCCGAAATAACTGCAACCCAAACCCGATGATTCACACAAGTCAAAGTACATCATATGGAGATACTTATGCCCTCAAATAATCGAGCGAAGTGCAAATGTTCAAAATGACCGGTCGGGTTGTTACAGTATGCTTAGGCCTTGAGTGAAAGCCTGAACGGCCCAATCATCGGTGACCGGGGGCAGATCCATACGCTCCATTTGGATCCGTGATACGAACTCTCTGAGCATCTCGTTGTCTTTATGTTTTACTTTGAAGAGGTCCGACTTTCTAGTATTGACCTTTATTGCTCCGACGTGTGCTTTGATGAAGGAATATGCGAGCATGGCAAAAGAATCAATGAAGTTAGGTGGCAAATTATGGTACCATATCATCGCCCCCTTTGATAAAGTTTCTCCAAATTTCTTCAGCAGTACAGACTCAATCTCATCATCCTCTAGATCGTTCCCCTTTATTGCGCATGTGTACTAGGTGACATGCTCGTTGGGGTCGGTAGTTCCATTATACTTGGGAATTTCTGGCATGCGGAATTTCTTTGGAATGGGCTTAGGAGCCGCGCTCGAGGGGAAGGGCTTTTGTACAAACTTCTTTGAATCCAAACCCTTTAAAATCGGTGGTGCCCCTGAAATTTGATCAACTCGGGAGTTATATGTTTTCACTTTTTTGTCATTCGCTTCAATCTTCATCTCCCTCGATTCAATTCACTTTGACAACTCCTCGAACATTTTCAAGATAGCGGGTTCGGTCCCTGATTCATTCACATTTGACCTCCCCGGCACTAGTTCGGCCCTGTGAACAACTTCCTGTGATGGCTCTCGGGTTCCACTCTACTCGGCGCGTGGTTCTGATTTTGAAGTTGTGCTATTGCAGCTTGTTGAGCCTGCAACATTTTGAATATTATTTGAAGGCTGATTCCGCCTTCTTCGCCGCCTTGTGCATTCTGACCGGTTGATCGAACGTCTCTGCAGATTCTAATTTCGGGGTCGACGCCCAGATTTGCATTCAGGGCAACATGGGAACTCACGTCGATGGGGTCTGCAACTGGTACTCACTTGAGGTCAACTGGAGGCACTTCGTTCCTGGGGCGTCTACGTTGTCATTTTCTCCATGAAAACCAAGGCCATTGTCGATGTGTGTGGGTACTACTCGAGAGTTCGACATGCTGATCCTGGAATCAAAAACACTTACAAGAACAAGTGTAAAGCAGTGTGTGTTACAAAAATTAGCACCATGCAATCACTATTATCCTTAGCCATGGTGGGCGCCAAACTATTTTCCCTTAAAATCGGATAACAATTAAATTTGTAAGTGATTTTAAGGATATGTGATTTCACTTGGCACAAACTAAGAAATATGAGAATTGAAGTTAGAAATTAACTGTAAAATGAAGCAACCCAATGCAACGTGCAACTTTGACCCTCGAGCTAGGTCGCCCTCGAACCAACCGAGTATATTATTGAAAAGCAAGAACTGAACAATTGAATAAGAGAGCTTAAGAGAGAAAACGTAATATATTGCTTTGTTATGCGTGAATGTGTCCTTACAAAATGATTGGAACCCCCTTTATATAGTAGAGGAGTTCTACATATGGTATAATTCTAAATACAGAAGGAAATCTCCTGATTGGCTAATCAACCGGTCTTGACTTGATACATACCGAGATCTCCGCCACAATCCTCGCCCGGTCACAGATTCCTCGGCTTTCTGTTATTCGACTTAGGAGGCTTCCTTCGATCTCGCTAGATCTCTATCCTTCTCGGTCTCGACCTTAGCTGGTATCGATCTCGATTGATCCCTGAATCATGAGCTAGGCAATGTTTATTCATATAATGATCCAATATAACTTGGGATTGGACCTGGTCTGCCACCCCGATCTCAATTAACCATACCCGATTTTGATCGTATACAATATGTGCATTATTTTATGCGTGAAATTTTTTGAAATAAAATTACTTATATTAATAATACGGGAATAAATCTATTTTAAGACAAAATACACTTAACATAGCAATAGGGCCACGTTGGCTACGATTCGTTTGTATTTTAGCTCGAGTTGGCTTGATTCAATTTTAATCATACCTATGGTCATCTTGACTCAATTTTGCTCAAAATTTAACTCGACTAGACTCGATTAAAGCTCGGACAAAGCTAAGGTCAGCCCAGCTCAAGCTCGATTGAGTCGTCTAATAATTAGTTTAGAACCAAAATTCATCAATTAAGAGCAATTATTAATTAAATTGATAATACGTTAATTAAATATGTACTACCCATACATTTGTAATGCTTATGGGTGCACCTGTCCAACACCGAAGAATGTTGTCAATTGTCTTTTTATTCTTGGAAAGAAGCAGTAATTGGTAGAAACAAAATACTGAGCCGAAGTAGAAACAGAAAAAGAAACAAGCAGTACTTGTCCCTTGTACTAAAATTCTTCCAACGGCTTATATACTTCGAATTTGAAATCAAGAACCATTCTCTCTCTCTCTCTCTCTCTCTCTCTCTCTCTACAATCTGAGCATTCGTTTGTTCCATTCTCTCTCTCTGCCAAAGAATTGGAGCAATTCTCACTATTACTCATTTTCCTCAAGAAAAAGGTAAGATTTTATCACTTTTCTTTTTGTTCATTCTCTTATCAGAAAATTTGGTCTGAATTTTGAAGAACAATTGGGTTTAATGATTCAAACTTGCACTGACTGAATTGGTATAATTGTTCCCTGTTTGGGAAGAGGGGAGGGGGTTGATGATTTGCAACCTTCATTGATCAATTAGTTGTGTTTCTGCACTCAAATATCTGATTTAATCTTTTGTTGTTTTATCAGTCTTATTTTGATTTTCCGCAAAATCCTAATTGTAGTTCTTCATTCTTCAATTCTTCTATCATCTGTTTTCTATGTTTCATTTTTCTGTAATTCTTTTTCTTCCAAACTGCTATATTGGTCTTCTTTAGCTTTTAACAAAATTTGATTGTTTTCCGTTTTAAGGAAGATATTTTATTGTCCTTCGGTCGTTCATCTTTTTTCCATTTATCTGCAGTATATCTTCAAATGTTGCAAGCTATTTCTATACTCTGGTGTTCTTATGATTCGAAATGAACTTTAAATTTTTCGATTGTGTTGGAATCAATGCAGACTTGCTCGTTTGTTCACAGTGATCTCATCCTTCCCTTTTTTCGCACTACTTGCAGGAAGACTACTCTCACCCCATCAATTTACTTTCCTACCTACCTTTAGAGTGTAGAATGATGGGCACAAGCTTCAGACCTATACAAGGCGGCCGAATCTGCCAATGTCCACCAACAGCTCTATCCAAATTGGACAAGCTAATAAGATTTGGCCCCCTCTATTGTATCGGCGAGGACATGAAATTCAAAAAGTTGAAAGAGGATGCGTGGCAGCACGTCATAAATAACAGTGGACAGATCTCTGAAAAAACAATAGACACATATCAGTCAACTATTAAAAGCTTTGAGCCAACTATCCAAGATATGTACATCTTTCATGATGGAGGAAGGTTGTCTTCGGATGAACCGGAGGTGAACAAAAACCTGGAATGTCTAGTCATGGATGGTTGCTTTTTCCTGATAGTAGTCTTGAATCTCTTAGGTGCAACAGCAAATGGCCTCCATTACTTGCCCGGTCAATTCATTTGGGGAAGCTATCTGTCTCAAATTGAGACACAGAGTTTGAAGAAGCTTTTTCTAAAGTCGATAATTTTCCCCGGAAATCAACTGCCATTTCTTGTGCTTGATGAACTCCTACGACAGACTTTCTTCCGAGAAATTATAACACAAAAAGTGAAATGGTACCCGCCGGAAGAAGACGTGTTGCTTCGAGTACTTTATGATTTGGTTGTTTTGCCGCTTCAACGGAATGCCGACTACTATGGTACATGGTTATGCCATTTTGAAGCGTGTGATTCATTTAAGGATCCCTCGAGTGACATACTCCATGAGCTTTACTTACGGTTGGTTGGAAGGGGACCAACAATTGATGAAACTGAAGAGGAGTGGGATATACTGCTGGACATGGGAGATGGCAACGAGGAAGAGAAGGAGAGGTTCTCGTGTGCCAAGGATTTGAACAATTCAGGGATTCGGTTTGAGGGGGTACAAAACATAGGGATAAAAGACATTACTCTACGCCGCTACTTTAGATGTGCAGTTTTGCGCTTGCCCATCTTAGCTCTCAACCAAAGTAACATTCTTATGCTTGAGTCACTGAAGGAATATGAGAAAATTCAGCAACTCCCCGAGCGAGATGTGACTGCATACTTGCAGCTTTTGTGTGACATGGTCCAAACATATAATGATGCTGCTATTCTTGTCTCACAAGGGATAATCCGTGTGAGTCCACATAGAGTCCATCAGGTTCCTCAATTATTGAAGAACCTTGCTCACTTGAATGAGTCTGAAACTCTTTTACCATTGAATAGTAGCAGCCTGCAGCTTGTGGGATTTAAAGTTGGACAATTCTTATTGTGGGTGAAGTTTTGGAAAAATGTGTGTAATGTGGTGGGTATTCTCACATTAATTTCGACGATTTTTGCCATTCTCCAGTATATAAAATCATGAAATCCTCCATTGGTTGCTCTTCTTTGGTTGGATGTTATGAACTTTAGAAACTAAAAGTGTATAGGCATAGATTGGTTAAACTGGAAGAGGTGTAATTTTACTGTTTTTGTCTATGGGCATAGAAACTAAAATAGGAATGTAGTGATGTTTACGGCATTTGTACAAACTTGAATTGTATTCATTGGTTAAACTGAGGTTTAACTTTGATCACTATTTTTGAAGAAGAGATTTTGAACTTCTTATGCTTAGCTTCTCTGCTATTTCTTTTATTCCTTATGTTGCTGGTGTTCTGACAAATTCCAATAGCTGAATGAAACAAATTCTATTATGCCCACTCTGACTTTTATGCTGATGCCTTCTTTTTCTCTTTAGATAACTAGTGTAAGTAATCTGCTTTTCTTTTGTTGCTGATCCTCTTATCAATAAGAAGTTGTGCATTCTCCTGACTTTGATCTGAAATTTACTTAGTGAGAACAGGAAAGGCTTCAACCTTTTGCTTCTGAACTGATTCTTGTAAGAGAGAGGGAGAAGAAGAGAAAATGGAGAGATACAGGCTGTGACAGTTTCTCTTCAAACTAAAAAACTCATGTGCAACACTGTCTTGCACATTTCGAAAAAAGTGTATGCAGATCCAATTGTTAACTGTTCTTCTATTTACCATTTTCTATCAATAGTAAGAGATACAGTGTTAACAAAGAACAATAGCCACACAACAGTCTCACAAAAAATGCCAGGATGGCGTGTACTAACAGTGCATGCACCTACAAGGTTTTAATTGAATCAAAATAATGAAAGGAAACGCGTGCAGATGGTAGGCTAGAAACTCGTGTTTTAGTTGTAGTTTACACTCTAATTACTTCATTTTACGTGTGTTCGAGATTAAATGATGGTGATTTGTACTTTTTACGTGTTTTATGCCTTAAAGGAATTGATTCCGAGTTAAAAGGATAAATTTGAGCTAAATCGAATAATTTGGAGCTTTGAAGTCTGTGTAAAAGCCAAAGAATTAAACCAGGATCGCATCCGGGGCTCATGGACCGGCGTTGCATACGAAAGTGGAAAGAAAGTGCAAGGGCTAGAACAAATGTACCAATGCGACGCATGACGCGTTGCACGGTGCGACACATTAGTGCAAATGTGCGTCAGAAGTTTGACAAGTTCAGAGACAGGGAGTTTTGTGGTCGGGCAAGAAAATGCACTACTGCGACGCACAACGCGACGCACTAACACAAAAGTCTGTCAGTCACGCGAAGTTCAGAGAGTTTACAACTGAGTAAACTACACTAATGCGACGCCTTAAGCGTAGCATTGTGCGACGCATTAGTGCAAATGTGCGTCAGAAGTTTGACAAGTTCAGAGACTGGGAGTTTTGTGGTCTGACAAGAAAATGCATTACTGCGACACCGCGTGATACGCATTATGCGACGCACTAACTCTAGAGTCTGTTAGACACGTGGAGTTCAGAGAGTTTGCAACTGAGTAAACTACACTAATGCGATGCGTCACGGGCTTTCTACCGGTACACACCAGTAGGTGCCGATTAACTGAACATAAATGAAAAACAAACAGATGAGATGAAATTTAAACAGTGTCAACAGTACTAGATACCTTATTCATCATATTCCATTGGCCAACTTGTGGCAGACAGTCTTTTTCTCGACTGTTATCATGATACTTGAGCTGCAGAAATACATACTCATTATTGAAATCCGAACTAAAATAAACTTTATCACTACACAAATCAAATTTAGGCAAGAATGGTATACCCAGGGGTAGTACGACCATCCCCCCTCAACCATGAGAAGAATCATTTTTAAAAAAAAAGCAGTGAGGAGCCTAACATATCCGAAGTGGAGGCAAAATAGGAGCCTCAACTTGTGCCAACTTGTCAATAATCTTAATGCCAAACTCCTTGGCATATGGGTTATTAGCGTAGGCGTTATGACGTACAACCTGACATAGAAACAGAAATAAAATGGAAGTTTATAAGCAAATTATCATGTCAAAAACAGTCATCTGATTGTAACAATGATCATCTGTGGTAAGCGTTGGAGGAGTTGCGATTGAAGTACCCTGAAGTTGAGATTATATATGTGGATTATTACAAGGCATTTATGGCTATTCTTCGCAATCAATGCACTCTTGGGATTCAAGACTAGTAAGACGTTGATGAAAGTTTGTTGCGGTAGTACTAGAAGGGGTCCGTTTAATTTTGATCCGCATAAATAGTGTAGAGAGAAAAGAGTTGTAACATGTTCTGATAGGGCTTCACATATTCATTGAGATGGATTTCGATAAAACCTGACGCTTCGAAGAATATGATTGATATTCTCTTCAGCAAAAATGGTTTTGTATTTCCAGAGTTTAAGTTCGCACAAGATCATCATGCAGCAGCAACAGAAAGGTACAGTTCCAAGATTTAGAGATTAAGGTTTGTTTTAATTTGCTCTAATATTGGTATGATGAGGTTGCAAGAAGCAGAGAGTCTTTTGCTTTGGTAGGGTAGGCCCTCAAATGATGTTTTTTGTGTACAGTGTGGCTAGCACCCTCTTATTTTTTTTACTAACATTAAATTCTTTCAAATTTTATTACAAATTCAAAAACAAACTTGAGAGTTGTCATGGGCGGCTTTCCAACCATGCCCCATGACCCCTTGGATGCGCCCCGTAGCGTCCTGGCCAGCTTCCCAACACCCGTCACCATGGTCGGCCCCGTGGTCTCGGCAACTCCAAGTGACAAGCGCGCATGTGCCTCTGTCGCCCCACCGATAGCCATCTTCAGCGCCCAGCCATAGGCAGATGCCAACAGCGCCGCGCTTAGACAATGCCGCGCGCGCAGACCCTGATGCTAAAGACAAAGTTGCTGCCAACAGACTTGTTTCTGCTTTGTAGAAGACTAAGTCCTTTTCATTGTAAATATAGAGTAGTTTTGCTGCATTTTCTTTAAGTGTGATTTTCCAGCTTTTATAGGTCTAGTCATGTAACTTTGGTTTATTTTGTTTAAGCATTATTAAGGGGGACCAAGCAATCAAACTTTCAAGCAAGCAAACGATTCTCTGTACTGGTGTCTCCCCTCCGACACTGTGTTGTTTTTCTGTAATAGCTTTCATTCAATGCAATCAAGTTTTCTTTCATTCTCAATTCTCTTTTCTGTTCTCTCTTTAAATTTATCACGACATTGGTTTTCCTGTATGGCACTGACAATCTAGTCTAGCGTACGGAGGGGACCTCAGTTGGCGGACAACAATCGTACTGACATCGGTTGCTTAGCCTTACGTCGCCCTTCCAACGAACATCAGGAAGGCGCTGCGTAACAGTTGGTATCATAGCCTAGGCTCGACATCGGACGAGGGATTACATTGCAATTACCACCATTTCTGACCATGGTGAATTATGGGGATCGCATCGCGACCCTTGAGGGAACGGTTGACGCATTACGACCCATCGTGGAAATGGTGCCTGACCTAAAGACTAGCCTAGTGCAAAGGTTGGATGACCTGAACCGCAGACTGATCCAGGCCGAAGTTGACATAGAAAACATCAGTCGCGACTCTAAAGGAGACCGGCAAACGGCAGCCACAGAGGCAGCCGAAAGTTTTGGTAAATTTGAGGTCCTCCAACAGGAGCGCGCCGAGGATTTAGCCAATAGGGCACAAGAGGCAGACAGGGTGACTGCCATGCAACAAACTATAGACAACTTGACAGGCCAGCTCAACGTTGTCAATGCTGCTTTACAAGGCCTGCTTCGAGGAGGTGGAAACCAAATCGGGGGTATTGTGAACCTCGCCCTTGTGGCCCAAAAACTGAAAATTCCTGAGCCAAAGCCATACAGTGGAGTCGGAATGCCAAAGAAGTGGAAAACTTCATCTTCGACATCGAACAATACTTCGATGCCGTGGGGGCCTAGAAGAAGCTAAGAAGGTAGAAACTGCTGCCATGTATCTTCAGGGTGATGCCAAACTCTGGTGGCGGGTGAAATACGAAGCCATCAAAGCTGGTGAAGATGCCCTCGAGACATGGGCAGAAGTGAAGGCAGCCATACACCTACAGTTCTTCCCCGAAAATGTTGAGTACAATGCTAGGAGAAAGCTACGGGAGCTCCGCTAGACCAAATCAGTGCGAGATTACGTGCAGGAATTCTCTGCGCTCATGCTGAACATCCGCGACATGGGGGACAAAGACAAACTCTTCACCTTCCCGGAAGGGTTGAAAACTTATGCCCACATGGAGTTGCAAAGACAAAGGGTAGACACGTTACCTAAGGCAATCCAAGCAGCAGAGTGCCTTGGGGATTATCAAGTGGAAGCCCGAAAGGACAGGCCTCAACAGCCTGTCCGAGGAGGATACAAAGGAGGCCAGTCGAACACTGGTGGCCCAAGCAGAAGTGGAGGAGACCGGAGTGCAACCAAATCTAAGGCTCCCCCCCTTAAGCAGTACTAGTGCTGCATCTAACAACAATGATCGGGGGAGGAAACCCCCCTCAGGATGCCGTCATTGCGGCGGACCACATTGGAACAATGAATGCCTACATGCACAGATGAATGCCCATCAAGCTTTTGAGGATGGGACGGATGACGATGCCGATGATGTAGACTAGACCGAACCAGTTGGTGCATTCAATGCCATTGTTGGCTCTAATTCTAAGCCCCTAGCGGGAACCAGTGCTGGTATCCGTAAGAAGAAGGACCCCTGTCTAATCGCCAAGAAAGGGAAAAAGAAGGCGAACTAAAGGACTCCTCCTCATCAAGAGAGGACCTTAATGTTCTTTGACATGAAGGTAAATGGCAAGCCCATTCGGGCGATGATAGACACGGGTGCTACCCACAACTACTTAGCCTCGACTCAGGTGGAGCGCCTTGGCCTAGTTTTAGGAAAGGGCAAAGGTCGTGTCAAGGCCATCAACTCACCACCTCAGCCAGTGGGTGGAATAGCCAAAGAAGTACCGGTGAAACTTGGCCCTTATGAAGGAAAGTTCAACCTATGCGTGGTGATTATAGATGACTTTGAGTTGATAGTGGGGTTGGAATTCCTGAGACAGACCAATACCATGCCCGCACCGTATGCAGACTTGCTACTGATGATGGGAGAAAACGGAGCTAAGCCCTGCATTATTTCGTGCATTCCCATGAAGATGGCCGCCGAGAACATCTCGGCCTTACAGTTGAAGAAGGGGGTAAAAAACATGAACCCACGTTCCTGGCTACCCTCTGCATGGAAGATATAGAACGCTCCTCGAGTCCCATTCTTGCACCCGTGAAGGAGTTGCTTCTAGAATTTGAAGACATCATGCCACAAGACATGCCAAAGCATCTTACGCCTAGGCGAATCGTGGACCATGAGATTGAGTTGGTGCCGGGTGCGAAGCCACCTGCCCGGGTGCCGTACAGAATGCCACAACCCGAACTCACCGAGCTTCGGAGATAATTGACGGAAATGCTAGACACAGGGATCATCGTGCCCTCCAAGTCCCCATATGGGTCCCCTGTGCTATTCCAAAAGAAACATGATGGTAGTTTACGACTCTGCGTGGATTACCGGGCTCTAAACAAAATCGCCGTGAAAAACAAGTACCCTATTCCGCTAATGACAGACTTGTTTGATAGATTGGGTGGTGCGACGGTATTCACAAAAATAGTCTTGAGGATAGGTTATTGGCAAGTTCGGATTGCAGAGGGTGATTAGCATAAGACTACCTGTGTGACAAGATACGGGTCGTACGACTTCCTGGTTATGCCCTTTGGCTTGACTAACGCGCCAGCCACATTTTGCACCTTGATGAACCAAGTCTTCCGAGAATACATTGATGAATTCGTCGTGGTTTATTTGGATGACATTGTGGTATATAGCCAGACACTGGAAGAACACCTGGAGCATTTGCGGAAGGTCCTAGCCCGATTACGGGAGCACGAATTATATGCAAAGCTATCCAAGTACTCCTTTGCTCAGAAACAAATTGACTTCCTCGGACATGTCATCGAGGAAGGGCGGATCAAGATGGACCAGCAGAAGATTCAGGCCATCACAGAATGGTCGCCTCCTAAGGATATCCACGCCTTGAGGTCATTCCTTGGCCTATGCAACTTCTATTAGCGTTTTGTGAAAAGTTACTCCCTCATTGCAGTGCCGCTGACAGAACTTCTCAAGAAGGTCACACCGTGGGATTGGGGACCCAAGCGGGGCAGAGGCCTTCGACGCATTGAAAATGGCTATGTCTAGTAGCCCGGTCTTGGCCCTCCCTGACTTGGCCAAGCCATTCGAAGTGCAAACGGATGCCTCCGACTATGCACTTGGTGGAGTATTGCTACAAGAAGGGCATCCCGTAGCATACGAGAGCCGGAAGCTGAAGGATGTAGAGCGCCGCTATGCCACCCATGAGAAAGAATTATTGGCTGTCGTTCATTGCTTACGCCTTTGGAGGCATTATCTACTGGGCGCCCCATTCGTGGTCAAGACAGACAACACAGCCGTTAGCCATTTCATGACCCAGCCAAAGTTGAATGGTCGACAGGCTAGGTGGCAGGAACTCCTAGCGGATTTTCACTTCAACCTAGAGTACCGAAGTGGGAAGACCAATCATGTTGCTGATGCACTCAGTCGGAGAGCCGATCTAGCATCGGCGTGTGTAATCGCCGCCCTAAAGGGAATCGAAGTAACCACCACCATAAAAGACCAGATACATGATCTACTCATCAAGGATCGTGCTGCACAGTATTTGGTTGATTTGGTAGGACAGGGCAAGACTCACCAGTTCTACACCGAAGATGGTTTCCTGAAGGTGAAAGGGAACCAACTTTATGTTCCTAAAGGAGGAGATCTGCGACGGGCTCTTCTGGCGAAATGCCACGATACTCTGTGGGCCGGTCATCCCGGCGAGGAACGCACCATGGCATTGCTTCACCGTGCATATTATTGGCCCCAAATGGTCGATGACGTCGCTCAGTATTTGAAGACTTGTCTAGTATGCCAGAAGGATAAGTCAGACCGCTTGACGCAGGCAGGGCTCTTGGAACCACTAGCTGTCCCAAAAAGACCTTGGGAAAGCGTTTTCCTGGACTTCATCACCGGATTGCCCAAGGTCGGAGATCTCACAACTATCTTGGTTGTGGTGGATCGGTTTTCCAAGTATGCTACCTTTATAGCAGCCCCACAATATATATCAGCAGAAGATACAACTCGACTATTCTTCTCTCAGGTCGTCAAATATTGGGGCCTACCTAAAGACATTATTAGTGATCGCGACTCACGCTTCACTAGCAATTTTTGGACCCAACTCTTTAAGTGTCTTGGGTCAAAATTGAGTCATAGCTCAAGTTTTCATCCGCAATCTGATGGCCAGACGGAGTGATTCAATGGCATGCTAGAGGAATATCTCCGGCACTTTGTGACCGAATCGCAAAAGAACTGGGTGAAGCTTCTAGATGCTGCTCAACTGTGTTTCAATTCACAAAAGAGCTCAAGTGTTTACCATTGCACCATAAAAATCCATAATTTATCATATCATTGGTATATTGATTATAGCCCATAGTAAGTGTCTGAGTCGACCCCTCGTCACTACTTCTTCGAGATTAGGTGGGATACTTACTGGGTACGCGTTGATTTACGTACTCATGATACACTTGCTGCACATTTTTGTGCAGGTACACCTATGTTTAGCGGCCTCGTGGGCGCAGGTGCGCGATTATGGAGGGGACTTAGGTGAGCTGCATTCTATACGACGCTCCACAGTCAATAGAGTCTCCTTCAGAATACTTATATTTTTTCTGTCCAATTGTATTCCGAACAAGTATTGTATTTTATTTTACATTCTTAGTAAATGCTCATGCACTTGTGACACCGAATTTTGGGATGATTATGAGTTGTACTGTATTAAAATTTTTTAAAGATATTATTACGTATTTTGTAAACTACATCTTCTGCTATTTAATTGAGGGGAATAACTATGATTTCAAAAATATTAAAATGAGAATTTACTAATTATTGGTGTTGGCTTGCCTGACAATAGTGTCCGGCGCCATCACGACTTTTCGAAGATTTTGGGTCGTGACAGGTATAATACTTGGTGTCTGAGTTTGGGTGTGAAAATGGAAGATATGGATGCATATATGAACATATAATAGACGGATATATATGTATAATATACTTAATATATTTTGTACATTTTATTAAGAGGCTATTGGAAAAGAATATAGGAGAAGTTAAACATGATTTATGGGCGGGAGAGGAATGATGTGTTGGCAATGAATGTATTTAGGAGATGATGGCAAGAATTAAGGAGATAAAAGTGAAGTCCTAATTTTTTAGGAGAGATTTTTGGGATGAAATTGCGACATTCTCGGACATTAAGAAGATGCCAAATTCTTTTAGGTATCTACAAATGTAAATAATACACTGCCTCATTTGATATATACTTAATGATGTTAGGATTCTGTATATACTATTATTTAAAAATGTGATACTTATGAAAGTTTCCCTAAATGAAATCCATTCAGAATTCTTTTCCTAATTCTTGGCATTTAATAAAGTTACCTTGTAGTTTTAAATTCTGCTTCAAAATTGAATATGGAAACATCAACCTTCCTACCTAAATAGTAGGCCTTTTTAATCAAGCAAATTCAAGCGTTTCTCTAATTGAAACTTGAAGCAAAAGTAAGAACATAAAGAATATATGGGAATCTGCCTCAGTCAGAATTTTTCCTATTACTACTAGGTTTCTGTAACATTGCTTAAACTCCACGGATGAAGGACATATATAAATACTACCACTAACCTAAACTAAGTTTTCCCCTGCCTTCTTTAATTCCCTGATCGTTGTTTCTTCTCTTTCAATGGCTTCCCTTACCAACCATTGTTTCTTCATCTTTCTATTAGTGATCTCCTCTTTCTTTTTTGCTCCTTCTTCCGCTTACGCGCAGGCTGAAACTTCCCCGTTTTATTCCATTTACAGCCTCGAAGACAATGATTCTGCTTCTACTTCTGATCATTTAGCCGTTGTGCTTGGTCTGCCTTCTACAACATTACACCGAAGAAGGCGTTGAGTTTGAGTCCGGTATTAGTTTCATGACGCCTGGAGAAACAGTTATGAGTCCCTTTTCCTTCATAAAGAATGGCATCCCAAGCGCCTCAGCAGTCTCATCACTCGCAGATTTCTGCCTTTATGAAACTCTTCTATAAGGATTACAAGTACTCTCTTTTGCATACAAAATCTATGTCCGAAGTGTCCAAACTTGTCCCTGATATTGTGGAGACAATCAAGAGTTCTATCGAACAACTGATCAAAGATGCAGAGGCCAAACACTTTGTGGTTTCTAGAATTATTCCAATTGGTTGCCTTCCAGGTTTTCAAACGATGTTTCCCGATAATAGCAGGAAAATTCAATGTCACAAAGGACTAAATTTGTTTGCAACATTGCACAATGATTATCTATGGCAAGCGTTGGAGGAGCTACGATTGAAGTACCCTGAAGTTGAGATCATATATGCAGATTATTTCAAGGCGTTTATGGCAATTCTATGCAATCATGCATTCTTTGGATTTAAGACTAAGTGATAGAATTCAAGGGTCCACCAAATTATATAGAGAACTAGGTTCTCTATTAGTTCCCATAGATATAAGTTCCTACAGAAACCATGCATACTGTAGTAAGTAAATGACAGAAGGAATTTTACGTGGAAAATTTCTAGCTCAACCGGATTAAAAACCATGACCTACCCTTGTAGGATTTCAACTTCACTACTGAACAACTTTCACATTACAACCTATGTAACCTAGGAATTAACCTCTTAATCCCTCACTATCTTGTAACACTCTATTACAAGTTATTTTGTAATAACTCTATTACAAAGACTTTACAGATCGACTAACTCTAGCCAAGATAGAAACGCAAGGGTTTATGATTTACAAAGGGTTTCTTACGCAATGCTTCTAAACAAGCTAAGTAGAAATTATAATTGAAGTGCTTTAACAAAGGTGCAACACAACTAAGGACATGTGATGACCCAATACAAGAAGCTGGTCCTTTGTTATGTTGTTATTTGTTCTTGATGCCCTTGAGAATCACTTGCAAGATTGACACAGACTTGAGAGAATGCTGCTTTTCATTCTTGAATGTGCAAGTGTTTTGTTTTACCTTTGCTTGATGTAAATAACTCATTTGTGACATCACTTGAATGATGTAAGCAAGTTAGGTAAAGGGCACTCCCCATAAAGTTGATTGTTGCACTGTTTCTGCACTGTAGCGTGTGTAGGAAGCAACTTTACATCTCGGGCAGTTGACTTGTGTAGTTTTCTCGGGAAACGGTAGCTATCTATTCCCTCTGTTGTTCCTTTGACTCTGAAGAGTTGAACCATATCCCAAGCTGGAACCTTTTGATCTTAAGGTCTTGAGAATGTGTAACAGGTTCCTTATCTGGTTCTTGACAGTAAGTTTGTTAGATCATCAAAACATAACAGGGATATACATATAGCCTATCAATTTCCCCCGTTTTGATGATGACAAACTTATAATTCATGTTCCCCCTAAGAACCAGCATTTCCTGAGTTCCCCCTGAATCAGTTACCCAACCTGTTCCCCCTGAATTAGTTTCTCCCCTTTTGGCATCATAAAAAGATTAGTAACATGCTTACAACAAAAAGAAGTCTAGCTTGAGTTGATTCATGCCACTTGTGTGCACACAACATGACTAAAAACAGAGCATAAAGAGCAAGACGTACACAGCAAAAGGATGAAACTTCTATTAATTTTTGGAAATTAAGTAGGGAGTAGTTCCATTGTTACCAACACATCCACAAAATAAAAACAGCAAAAACAGAAGTACCAGTCATAAACATCATCAGAACTAAAACAAAGGACATACACTAGCATTTGATACTGGAAAGGGAACACGTTCTAGGGAGCACTGGAGTGGGAAGGCTTAGATGAAGAGGCAAGGGTTTTAAGAAGGATGTCCATGCAAGCATTAGCTGACATCTGCTCATTGAGCAGTTTCTCCTTCAGGTCCTCAACTTGTTTCCTGAGGTCGGCATTTTCTTTGGTCAGACGGGCAACCTCTGTGCTATGAGAGCAGCGAGAACCAGGTGCCTCCTGAAGCTGACTTAGTTGACCCTCAAGAATGGCATTCCTTGCCTTCAGCTTCCTTATCTTATCAGTGGCACTATTTTGGGCGTTGATCAACTGGGAGATAGTAGAAGTGCCACCAACCCCTCCAACCTTATCAATGCACTCACATTCCTCGAGGGTGGTCTTAGAGAAGGTTTGCTTACGAGTACCCACTTTGGATTTTCCCAAAGGGACTTTGAAGAACTCAAAATCTTTAGTGAGGAGGAACCCGTAAGGCATCCCATGATTACCATCCTTGAACTCTGCCACCTTCTGCATGTGTTCTATCATGATGCCAGGCATGTTGATAGTTTTGTATCTATCTAGTGCTTCCATGAGGACCAAGTATGCCCGAGATATAATGGACCTTTGTTCTACACGAGGGAGCAAAACCTTGTTCACCAATTCAAACAAAAGTTGGTACACTGGAAGGAGGGCCTTCTTGTGTACCCGTTCCCCTTGCTGGACTGCCTTATCCTTCAAGATAGCATTTCTAAAGTTCGAAGAGCAAGTTCCCTGAACAGAAGACAAACCCTCAGCAGGCACTCCCAAGATAGTTCCCAGCACAGCAGAGTCCATCACACGATCAATACCATTCACCATCACACAAATATGATCATCCTCAACTGTAAAAATGTCGGCATAAAGACTACGCACTTCGTCCTCATAAACTTTGGGACAGTCACCTCTGAACAGGTGTGTCCACTGTTGAAATTCACAGATCTCCACCAATTGGCATATGCCAGCCATATCTAGAATATCAAGGGCAAATGTATGGACCCACAACACCTTTTGATTTTTCAATTTTTCCTTGCTAGCATCCTAGGTATCATCAATCTTGGTCTTTTTGGAGGAACCAGGTTCCTCACTAGCATCACCCTTCCTTTTTACTGATGTGCGAGCACTCTTTCCTTTCTCAGCAGATTTCCCAGACACCCTTTTCGTAGACACTTTTTCAACTGATTCTTCTGTCACTTGTTCCCCAGATTCCTCAACTACCTTTTTACAAGATTTTTCATCCTCAACCTTGCTCAAGTCCATTTCACTCACAGATGACTCCCTTTTGGACTTTGGAATATTAAGTTTCTATGAAGACTTACGAACCAAGGAACCAGGTTCCTCTTCTACCTCATCATCAACATCAACGACTAGTGCAGGAGGCACTACCTTCTCATTTACAACCTTTCCATCTTTCACCAATCTCCTCTTCTTCTTTTCCTTAAAACTGACTCAAATTCTTCCTTCTTCTACAACCTAGTGATAGGTCTCTTAGGAGTTGGCACTTGAGTAGTGGCCTGTCTACTCCTAACCTTGATAAAACTAGCAATAGCCAAATTATCATAATCATCTACACTGTCCTCATTCTCCCTTTCAGATAACGATCTCATTTCAGGAACAACCATAGACAAAGGCTCAGCTTAGAAGTGAGAAGAGGAAGTAGGATCAGTACTGACCTGGGTTGCTTAAGAGGAACCAAGAGTTGGCTCCTCTTGGGTAGAGGGATCAGGTCCCTCAGTTGGTGCCCCAGTAGTACTGTCCGGTATTAATGTTTCAACAAGTGAGGACATAGTGGGGACGACACTTGGAATATTTTGTGTTTCCTGATTGTCATACATGGTCGAGTGTATTTAGTTGAAGAAGGGAAAAAGGGGAATTTTGGATTCGTGATATGAACAGTTCTGAACGTGACTGTGAATAGATTTATTTGAGAGGAGATATAGACCAGTTGGGGTATCAATTTTGGGTATTCGGGTCGCTTTATAAAGGGTGAGACACTTTGATTCAATAAGCAAAAAGAAACTGACAATATAATGACGTGGCACCATTTCAGCCGTTTAAAAAATTATGCATGAGAGTATAAAGGAGCTACTAACCTGTGTCAAAGGAACCAAGTTCCCTCACAAAGTTTGAAAATGTATGCCTCATCCTTTGACCAATCGTGCAATGCATTAGCTACTTGTCTGCTCTGTAATCGTCATGCATATCTACATGTAATGGTATAGAGATAAGTTAGACTTTGCTAGAAAATACTTTTTAGCTATTTTACCTATACACTTCTTTCATAGCCAATCATCGTGGGACCAGGTCCCTGGCTAGACTTTATCACCCCTAGTGCCAAGCGATTCTTTTCAAAGTTCTCTCTGCTCAGTGCTTTGGTGACGATATCTGTAATTTGATCTTCTATGCTGCAAAACATCATGCAGATGAGCCCTTTCTCAACATTGTCTCGAACCTTTCTAGCGGCTGCTTGATCCAGAACAGTGAATCATAGCAAGAGGCAGTTGCCACATACTCAGCTTCAGCAGTTGAAAGGTCCACTGAGTTTTGTTTTTCTTGTGCCCCGTAAGATTAGACACGAACCCAGAAAATGTGCCATACTAAAAGTACTTTTCCTATCCACCAGATAAGCAGCATAGTCAACATTAACATACCCTATTAAGTCAAGGTTATCTCCTGAGGGATAGTAGAGAACTAGGTCCTGCGTTCCTTTGAGATACCTTAGGATTCTTTTGGCAGCCTTCAGATGAGATTTCTTGGGATTAGACTGAAACCTGGCACACAGTCCCACACTGAAAACTATATCTAGTTTGCTTGTTGTAAGATACAAAAGTGATCCTATGATCCCTCTATACATGGTCTGATTTACATGGAAACCAGGTTCATCCATGTCTAGACGAGTAGTTGTGGCAATAGGTGTGTCAATAACTTTGGATGCTTCCATATCAAACCTTTTCAGCAGCTCCTTAATGTACTTCTGCTGACTTATCAATGTCACCTTTTGAGATTACCTCACTTCAAGTCCCAGAAAGAAATTTAATTCTCCCATCATACTTATCTCGAACTCACTCCTCGTGAGTTTTGCAAAATCTTCACAAAGAAAGTCGGTTGTGGCTCCGAAAAAGATATCATCAACATATACTTGAACAATGAGTAGGTTCCTCCCTCATTTCTTCAGAAAAAGAGTGTTGTCAATTTCCCCTCTTGTAAAGCCATTTTCTAGAAGGAACTTTGACAACCTTTCATACCAAGCCCGGGGAGCCTGCGTTAGCCCATACAATGCCTTGTCCAGTTTCAACACATGCTCAGGATGCTCGTGACTCTCAAATCCAGGAGGTTGCTTGACATAAACTCCTTATTTTAGAAAGCCATTCAGAAATGCACTTTTGACATCCATTTGGAACAATTTGAATTTCATATGAGACGCAAAGGTAATGAGGATTCTGATTGCCTCCATTCGTGAAACTGGGGTAAATGTTTCATCATAGTCAATCCCTTCTTCCTGATTGTACCCTTGAACTAAAAACCTTGCCTTTGATCTGGTTTGAATTCCTGAATCAAGAGGAGTGATCACATTTTCCAGAGGATGTGAAATTTTGTGTTTCCAGTTAGACACCCGAACCTTATTGTGGGAAGGTCCAGGTATTTATGAATGTGATTCTCTCTCTATATATGGGGTCCCTTGATCTGCATTAGCAACTATGTTTTCAGCTTCAGTTGTTGTGATTGAGGAACCAGGTTCCTCTATGTCAGCTGGAGATTCAGATGTGCCATTGTCATTTGAATCCTTGACGTGACTCATCATGTCAGTTTTTCCATTTGCTATGTCAATGACTTCACTAGGGACAATTGACTATTCTCCCTCTTGATCAATCTTATCATGTGAATCCATCCCACATGAGTGGTGAGATTCATCAAAGATCACATATATACATCCTTAACACATTGCATCGCACACCTTGTGATCCTTGAAGCTTGAGTTGGGCAGGCCACAAACCAGGTCCTTCTTGACTAACTTGTTCAGCAACGTGAAACTTGCATGACCCAGCCTTTTATGCCATAGTTCAGCATCATCATCAATAACACTTAGATAGCTGAGATCACCAGTCTTGTTTCCCTTGTCACAGATTTGGGAGACACTTAACAGGCTGTACTTCCACCCATTCATGTAGTACCCATTTTCAATTGAGTGAGAAAGAAACTTCCCAATTCTTCCAATTCCCAAAATGTATCCTTTTTTGCCGTTTCCAAAGGATACACTCCATCCTTGCAGGTCTTTGAGTGAAAGGAAATCATTTGTGCTCCCACTCATGTGCTTCGAGTAACAACTATCCATGTACCATTATTGGCTGCTCCCTTTCACTTCTCCCTGGAAAAGGAAATCAAGGGTTAGACTTAGGAACCCAAACAAGTTTGGGTCCCTTGTAATTGAGAAAGGGATGAATCAGGACCTTTTTTGTCCAAGCAGGCATCATGCATCTTTTATATGAGGGACCACGTTCTCTAACAGTAGTTACCTTTTTAGCAAAAACTTTATTTTTCTGTTGAGACTGAAACTTGGCCTTACAAGTTTCCTTAAAGTGCCCAGTATTACCACAGTGAGTGCAAAGCCAGTTATCAGGTATAGTAACATACTTTCTATGAGGGTTGTAAGGAGTCTTCTCCCTTTGGAACCCTATCACTTGCCTGTTACCCCCATTGTTTTTATAGAAGGCAGTGATAGCATCAGAGGACCAGGTTCACTTGAGTGATTTTTCTAGATCATTCTTAACTCTGCCTAGATCTTCCTGAAATTGTTTGTTTCTCTCAAGTTCGGCACACAGACTAGATTTCACTTATTTTATCTCATTTTCAAGCATAAGGTGTGCCTTACTTGCAACTTCCTTTCCCTTTTGGGTGTTCATAGGCCTACTTTCCCTTCTGAGTTCCTCAATTGTTTCTTTTAGGTCTACAACTACTACCAACAGGTCATCTCTCTCATGCTCTATGTTTGCACTTCTCTCAGTCAAAATATCCTTTTCCCTTTTTAAACTCTCAATGGTCTCTCTTAGATCAACCGCAACCACCACTAGATCATCTCTCTCGTATTCTATTTCTCTTCATTCCATGGTTAGCGCATTTCTATCATTAATGAGACTGTGATAAGCATCAATTAAAACATTAGCCAAATATATAAGCTTTTTTTGAGAGTAAGACTTCAAATTTCTTTGAACGTCCAGAAAGTTTACCTCATCATCATCATTGTCTTCATCATCATCAGATTTTGCCATCAAGGCAAAAATGGAATCATAAGCAACTCCTTCACTTTCTACTACCATCATGGAGGTGTCACCTTGTGCATCATCTTCTCCAGATTCGCTAGAAGAGTCTCCCCATGCAGCAAGAGATTGTTTCACAATATTATCAGCAGTTTCTTTTCTTTTAAATCTTTTGTCTGGAACCGGGTTCTTCTTGGCTGCTTTTTCTATGTTGTGCTTGTACTGGTCTTACTTGAGGAGAGGGGAATCCTTGATTAAGTGCCCTGGCTTCCCGCACTTATGACATATGTCATATCCTCTTGGCTTGCTGGAGCTGCCCTTCTTCGGAATACCTCCATTTTTGCGGACCATTTTCTAAAATCTCTTTGTCAAATAAGCCATATCATCATCCTCGCCACTTGATTCATTGTTGTCTGTCTTAAGGACTGGGTTCTTCTCCCTTTTGGTTTCTCTTATCTCATGATCCTTTTTCTTCTTAATTTCATAAGTTTTCAAATTACCAATGAGTTCATCAATGTTTAGCTTTTGTAGATCCTTTGCCTCCGTGATAGCATTTACTTTGCTTTCCCAGGAACCAGGTAATATACTGAGTATTTTCCTGACAAGTTTGTTCCTTGGAATGATTTCTCCTAGGGAATAGAGCTCATTGATGATAGAGGTGAAGCGAGTGTGCATGTCCTGAATGGACTCATCGTCTTTCATCCTGAAGAGTTCATACTCAGTGGTTAGCATATCAATCTTCGACTGCTTGACTTGAGTTGTCCCTTCGTGTGCTATTTGGAGTGCCTCCCAGATCTCCTTGGCAGATTGACATGCCTAGATTTGGGAACTGTCACTATTGGTTCTCCAATGGTTCTCATAGGAACGAAGGGACCATCGCAGATAACATCCCAGAGCTATGAATCTTCAGCCATGATAAAATCATGCATCCTTGTCTTCCACCATCCATAGTATTGTCCATTAAATCGTGGTGGTCAATAAGTTGATTGACATTCTTCAAAGTTTGGTGGATCAGCCATGAGGATCCTTTCTAGGGGTTAGCCTGATAGAAAGAACCCGCTCTGATACCAATTGATAGAATTCGAGGATCCACCAAACTATATAGAGAACCAGGTTCTCTATTAGTTCCCACACATATAAGTTTCCACAGAAACCATGCACACTGCAGTAAGTAAATAACAGGAGGAATTTTACGTGGAAAATTCCCAGCTCAACGGGATTAAAAACCATGACCTACCCTTGTAGGATTTCAACTTCACTACTGAGCAATTTTCAGATTACAACCTATATAACCTAGGAAGTAACCTCTTAATCCCTCACTAGCTTGTAACATTATATTACAAGCCATTTTCTAATAACTCTATTACAAAGACTTTACAACTCGACTAACTCTAGCCAAGACACAAATACAAGGGTTTATGATTTACAAAGGGTTTCCTACGCAATGCTTCTAAACAAGCTAAGTAGGAATTACAATTGAAGTGCTTTAACAAAGGTGAAATACAACTAAGGACATATGATGACTCAATACAAGAAGCTGGTCCTTTGTTATGTTGTTCTTTGTTCTTGATGCCCTTGAGAATCACTTCCAAGATTGACACAGACTTGAGAGAATGCTGCTTTTCATTCTTGAATGTGCAAGTGTTTTGTTTTACCTTTGCTTGATGTAAATAACTCATTTGTGTCATCACTTGAATGATGTAAGAAAGTTAGGTAAAGGGCACTCCCCATAAAGTTGACTGCTGCACTGTTTCTGTACTATAGCGTTTGCAGGCAGCAACTTTACAGCTCGGGCAGTTGACTTGTGCAGTTTTCTCGGGAAACGGTAGCTATCTATTCCCTCTGTTGTTCCTTTGACTCTGAAGAGTTGAACCATATCCCAAGCTGGAACCTTTTGATCTTAAGGTCTTGAGAATGTGTAACAGGTTCCTTATCTGGTTCTTGACAGTAAGTTTGTTAGATCATCAAAACATAACAGGGATATACATATAGCCTATCACTAAGACATTGATGAAGGTTTGTTGTGGTAGTACTGACAATGGTCCGTTTAATTTTGATCCTCATAAGAAGTGTGGAGAGGAAGGAGTTGTAGCATGTTATTATCGGGCTTCACATATACATTGGAACACACCGGAGGCTTCGAAGAATATGATTGATACTCTCTTCAGCAAAAACGGTTTGGTATTTCCAGAGTTTAAGTTCGCAACAAATCATCATATAGTTGTAGCAGAAAGGCACCGTTCCAAGGTTTATGGACGATTTAGAGATGGTCTAAGGCATTTATTGGAGTTGCATGCTAATAACGTAGTGGACTACTGAAATACTAGTATTTGTTTTGATCTGTCCAATCTGAGTCGCTTTAATTTTGCTGATGAGATTCGAACAAGCAAAGAATTTTGTATAGGGTAGGCCCTCAAATATTGTTTTGTATGTACAGTGGGTTGGTCTAGTGGTGAGTACCCTCCACTTCCAACTAAGAGGTTGTGAATTCGAGTCACCCCAAGAGCAAGGTGGGGAGTTCTTGAAGGGAGAAAGCCGAGGGTCTATCGGAAACAACCTCTCTACCCCAAGGTAGGGGTAAGGTCTGCGTACATACTACTCTCCGCAGACCCCACTAGTGGGATTATAATGGGTTGTTGTTGTTATATGTATAGTGGCTATTCTTTGCAATCAATGCACTCTTGGGATTCAAGACTAGTAAGACGTTAATGAAGGTTTGTTGCGGTAGTAATAGAAGGGTCCGTTTAATTTTGATCCGCATAAGTAGTGTGGAGAGAAAAGAGTTGTAACATGTTCTTATAGGGCTTTGCATATACATTGAGATGGATTTCGATAAACACGCTTCGAAGAATATGATTGACATTCTCTTCAGCAAAAATGATTTTGTATTTCCAGAGTTTAAGTTCGCACAAGATCATCATGCAGCGGCAACAGAAAGGCACACTTCCAAGATTTAGAGATTAAGGTTTGTTTTAATTTGCTCTAATATTGGTATGATGAGGTTTGAAGAAGCAGAGTCTTTTGCTTTCGTAGGGTAGGCCCTCAAATGTTGTTCAGGCAGAGGTACAATGCTGCTTCTTCTTTAATTTAATACAGTAACCTATTATTCTTTAAGACCAATTTACAGTCCTCTTTCACTAAAAATGAAAAATTAGTAAATAAACTCAAAACTTATCAAAGATTGCCAACAATTTTTTTCTTTCCAAATTTCGATAAATAAAATATGATTTCATAGTTTTAATTTGATTTTTATTATGGATGACATCTTTGATTGGTTTCATGTATGTTTATCCTTAAAATTGGATAACAATTAAACTTATAATGTGGTTCTAAGGACACATGATTTCACTTAATACTAATTGATAAATATGAAGATTAATAACAGAAATGAACTATAAAGTAAAGCAAACCAGTGTTAGAATGGAACTCAGCCCTCAATTTTGGATACCCTCAAACTGGTTGATGTAAGAACAATTAAAATATGACAAGCCGATGAACAATAGTATAAACGAGAAAGAGCATTATATTGCTTTGATATCTGCGAACAATGTGTCTTACAAATGATTAGAACCCCCCTTTAAATAATAGAGGAATTTCACTTATGGTATAATTCTAATTACAGAAGGAAATCTCATGATTAGCTAATTAGTCATTTCTGATTTGATCCGTTCCAAGATTTATGCCATGATCCTCGACCAGTCACGGATATCTCGCCTTTCTGTTTATTGTGCTATCTTCGATCTTGCTCGATGTCTGCCTCATTTGGTTTCGATGGCTACTAGCCTCGATCTCAACAGGTACCTCGATTCTGAACTCTGTACCTTATCCTCGTGATTTAGTTTGTTCCGTTACGAGGTCATCCTTCGATGCAACCTCCCGGTCTCGGTCAAATAGTAAAATCAGGTGGGCCCAATTTTAACCGTATACAGATAGTCCCCTCGTTTTTTGGAGTAAAATGACAAGAAACGAATTAAGCCTTTGATTTTCTACCTCGACCTATCATGACGTCATCCTCGTGACGTAAATGACGGGAGTGACCAAAACGTCCCATCGGTACAGTTCCGCAAGTCATTAATGGGTGTCAGTTGGTGGTCGCCCACTAGTGCCTTTAAACTATCGCCGTGAATCCAATAAATAGACCCCTTCCTCATAGATTCAAACTTTACATTCACTTCCTTCTAACTCCTAAGCTTTTACAACTCTTAAGTTCTTCCCTTTTACAAATCTTTAGGTTTTGCTGTTAATCCTTTCTCAAATGTCAAGTCCTATTATCTTCCTTTTCTTCAAACTTACACAAAAATGGCAAAAACATCAAAAACAGTACCACAAAAAGAAGCTGCTTCATCTTCTCAACCGGCCGACGGGAAAATGTCGGTGGAACCCCGTCTTGAGGAATGCATTCCTGGGGGGTCCGCGCTAAACTCTGATTTCAAGACCGATAAAGCCTCGTCGATTCCTGGTCGATGCAAGCCAATGTCAAGGTATATATGCTCGATAACTAAGGGATACCTTATGCAGGTAAAGAAAGACTGCAACTGGGCGGGCAAAGAGGTGGTGATCCTGACCCTCGAAGAAGACATCACCACCCATGTGGAAGGGTTTCTAAGTGTTTACACTTACCCTTTCACGTTGGGCTCCCTCGACCCCGTCATCATTGATTTTTGCCGTCAATATCAAATAAAAAAGGTTAAAGAGCATGAAGCTGACGCTAGAGCGCTGGCCTCTTCCAATGATGATGATGATAATGATGGAAGCAAGAGCGGGTGCGAGAATGGGGAGGACCTCGATGGAGAAGAAGCTTCCCCTGAGGAAAATTAGGAATCTTAGGCTTTTTCTTTTTTTGATTTTTTGTGCGGGACCCTGATGGGTCCTTGTAAATATTTTCGTATAGATAAAAGATCTTTTTCTCTTTGACTTGCCTTTATTCTATTTCATGCCTCATGAAAATTCTATTTCATTCATGCCTTCATGCCTTATGGAGATTTTACTCACAAGTTTGGGACTTTAGGTAACTAGACCGAAGTCGGACCAGTGTAATCTTTAAAATCGAGTGAGTACTTTCTCGAACTTGAAGTAGAGTGACCCTTATGTTTTAGTTGAGTAAGGATGATTTCTCGAACTCAAAAAATAAAATCGCCCTTAGGCTCTTGAATTAGGCCGATATGGCCTCAAAAGAATGGCTTTTCCCCATTTTCGGCTTGAAAAATTAATCATAAAAATTTGTCATGCCACGAGATAAATTTGTACCCATTAGGTTTTTCGAGGATTGGTGTTATCAAAATCCTTTGCTTTGTTATGCCTTAGCACAAAATTGTTCGAGAGTTCGAACAATTCGCTACCCCTTAGGGTTTTTCGAGAGTCGATATTATCGAGACCCTTAGTAATTCAGCCGATGGTTGCCTTTTTTAACCAGTTTATGAGAATATTTGAAGGCATGTTTTATAAAAAAATTCGGACGTCTCCGAACCGTGTTAATTTGGCCGTAGCCTTTAGTTTGGGATTTGCCCCTTAGACTTGTTTCCCTGCTATACTTCGAACTCATTCGAAGTGTCAGTCCCCGAGTGGGGTGGATGTGGCCTATAAAATCAAGGATTGCCTTTTTAAGGTCTTACGATTTTGAGATTTAGTAATTTGATCATGTCGATTTTTTGGATGACAGTCCTCGAGTATAGGGTAAATTGTTTGAACTTCAGTTGTGATCGGCCCTTAAGCCAGTTTCAATAATAGATCATAATTATGAAATTGTAAAATATAAATTTCTCTAAGCCATGGAACATCAGGTAAGGAAAAATACTTCTTTTAATAAATTATACATACATACGTATTTTGCCATTAGGGCTCGAGTTATCTACATGGACACGGTTCATTTGACCGTTTGGTCCTTTACCTATCGAGATCCTGTCGACACGAAGTATTTTCCTTGTAACTATCTGAGGGTGATGCCCCCCAGTATTCGAGGTTGATTGTAAAGGAACCTCAGATACTGTTGAATTGATCTAAGTTAGCACGAACAATGGTTGCCTTGTTAAACACCTCACCGGAAAAACCCATTTAGGACAAAAATCGGTCTAAGGAAAAAAGAGTGGAACGCGTGCTTTCAAACCTAAGGACTTTGTGTTTGAAGAATCCTTTGGTGTCTTCGATTAAACACCTGTAAATGGTTAGTATAAAATATAAACGAAAATGGAGAAGATCGTACGAAGGAAAACTTGGCCCAAACTGGGAGTGATATGTTCTAATTTTTTGGTAATTATTTGCCGTTCATCGTTCCAAGTTTGTAGGATCCCTTTCCGATGATATCGAGTACCTGATATGGTCCCTCCCAGTTCGGGCCATGTTTTCCTTCGTTTGGGTCTCGAGTATTTAGGGTGACCTTCCTCAGAACCAATTCCCCTATTTTAAAGCGTCGAAGATTGGCTCTTCGATTGTAGTACCTTTCGATCCGTTGTTTCTGTGCGGCCATTCGAACGAGGGCGGCTTCCCATTTTCATCTAGCAATTTGAGGCTTGTATTCATAGCCTCATGATTTGACTCTTCCGTTGCATATCGAAACCTGACGCTAGGTTCCCCGACTTCAACCAGGATCAGAGCTTCGGCGCTATATACTAAAGAGAACGGTGTTGCCCCCGTACTGGATTTTGACGTTGTTCGATACGCCGAAAGGACTTCGGCAATATTTCTCTACATTTTCCCTTAGCATGGTTCAATCTTTTCTTTAGATTTTGAATGATAGTCTTGTTTATCGATTCAGCTTGTCCGTTCCCACTAGGATGATATGGCGTCGATAAGATCCTTTTTATTTTGTGATCTTCGAGAAACTTTGTCACTTTGCTGCCGACGAATTGCTTTCCATTGTCGCATACGATCTCGGCAAGTATCCCGAATCGGAATATAATCTGGTCCTAGATGAAGTCAATTACTTCTTTCTCTCTAATTTTCTCGAAATCCTATGCTTCAACCCACTTAGAGAAATAGTTAGTCATAAACAAAATAAATTTAGCTTTACCTAGGGCCGATGGTGGAGGGCCGATGATATCCATTCCCCATTTCATGAATGGCCCTGGGGATAAGACTTAGTGGAGTTGCTCTCCGGGTTGGTGAATCATCGGTGCATACCTTTGACATTTGTCGCACTTTCGAACAAACTCTTTTGTATCCTTTTCTATATCGGCCGAATAGTATCATGCTCTGATGACTTTGTGAACCAATGATTCGGCACCAGAATGGTTTTCGCAGGTGCCCTCATGGATTTCTCGTAGGACATAGTCGGTATCTCCTGGTCCCAAACATATTGCCAATGGTCCATCGAACATCCTTCTATATAGTGTTCTATATTCGGCCAATGTGAATTGTGTGGCTTTCGTACGTAGAGTCCTCGATTGCTTAGGATCCGATGGAAGCTTCTCGTTCTTTAGGTACTCGATATATTTATTCCTCCAATCCCATGTCAGACTTGTGGAGTTGATTTCGGTGTGGCCTTCTTCGATTACTGGCCTTGAAAGTTGTACGACAGTCCCCGAGCTAATCTCGTTGTCTTCGGCCGATGACCCCAAATTTGCAAGGGCATCGGCCTCGTTGTTTTGTTCATGAGGCACATATTGTAGGGTCCATTCTTTAAACCGATGTAGAGTCACATGTAGTTTGTCCAAGTACATCTGCATTCGATCTTCTCGAACCTCGAAGGTTCTGTTGACTTGGTTTACCACAAGCAGGGAGTCACATTTGGCCTCGATGACCTCTGCTCCCAAACATTTAGCTAGCTCGAGACCTGCAATCATGGCCTCGTACACGACCTCATTGTTAGTTAACTAGGAAGTTTTGATAGCTTGTCTAATTTTATTACCCGTGGGTGGCTTCAAAATGATGCCTAGCCCTGACCCCTTCACGTTCGAAGTGCCGTCTGTGAAGAGGGTCCACACCCCCGATGATGTACCCGACTTTAATAATAGTTCCTTTTCGACATCGGGTACGAGGGTTGGCGTAAAGTCGGCCACAAAGTCCGTTAAGATTTGAGACTTGATGGTCGTTCGGGGTCGATACTCGATATCGTACCCGCTGATCTCGGGGTCGAACTCGATATGCAAAATATTGCGAAGGGATAAGTAGTCACCACACAGATCTGATGACGCTGAAAATATGGTTTTAATTTCCTAGAGGCGCTTATTAGGGCAAGCGCTAATTTTTCTAAGTGTAGGTACCAGGTCTCAGCCTCACCTAAAGTTTAACTAACATAGTAAACAGAAAATTGTGTACCTTGCTCTTCTCGGACTAGGACCCCACTTACCGCGATTTCAGATACTGTTAAGTACAAGTAGAATTGCTCGTTCGCTTTCAGAGTATGAAGTAGTGGCGGGCTCGAGAGGTACCGCTTTAATTATTCCAATGCTTGTTGGCATTATGTGGTCCATGCAAAATTGTTCTTCTTTTTGAGCAGTGAGAAGAACCTGTGACTTCTATCTGAAGACCTCGAGATGAATCAGCCTAGGACGGCTATGCGCCCGGTTAATCAGTGATGTCTTCGATTGCCTTGATCTTATCGGGGTTGATTTAGATCCCCCGATTTGATACCATAAAGCCGAGGAACTTGCCCGAGCCGACCCCGAATGCACATTTCTCCGAGTTGTGTTTCATGTAGTATTTTCTTAGTATATCGAAGGTCTCCTGTAAATGTGTCAAATGGTCCTCTGCTCGCAGGGACTTAACTAGAATATCGTCAATATAAACCTCCATTTATTTACCTATTTGTTCTTCGAACATTCGATTTACTAAGCGTTAATAAGTGGCACCAACATTTTTTAGTCCAAACGGCATTACATTATAACAATAGGTGTCGTACTTAGTGATGAACGAAGTCTTTTCTTGATCCTCCGGGTTCATTTGTATTTGATTGTACCTGGAGTAGGCATCGAGAAAACTAAGGATCTCGTGGCCGGTCGTGGCATCGATCATGCAGTCAATATTCGGTAGAGGAAAAGAGTCTTTATGACATGCTTTGTTTAAATCTTTATAGTCTACGCACATTCTAAGTTTACTTCCCTTTTTAGGGAGTACGACTGCGTTTGCTAACCATTCGGGATATTTTACTTCCCGAATGGATCATATTTTGAGAAGTTTGTCTACCTCGTCCTTGATGAATGCATGTTTTACCAAGGACTAGGGCCTTCTCTTTTGTTTTACCGGGCGCAACTTTGGGTCCAAGCTCAGTCGATGTGTAGTGATCTCCAGCGGGATCCCTGTCATATCTAGGTGGGACCAAATCCATATTATTGAGTTTTTCCCTGATCTCGAGGGTTAACCCCGTACCCAAGTATACCTTTCGATCAGGTAGATGCTCGATCAGTATGACTTACTTCAGCTCTTCAACTATCGATTTGGTGGCGTCGGAATCCTAGGGGATTATGAAGGATCGAAGGGTCCAGTAGTCATCGTCCTCATTTGTTCCCTGCTTCTCTGACTGAGTCGAGCTGGTGGTTGCTATTTAGCTTCTTGTTTTCCTTTGGACTCTGATCCCTTTGTTGACGAAACCGCCGATACCCGTATTACTTCATCGACCGCAAACATCTCTTTGGCAGCATGTTGTTCCCCATACACCGTTTTTACTCCATTCGGTGTTGGGAACATCAGCATTTGGTGAAGGGTTGAGGGGACCGCCCTCATGTTGTGAATCCAGGGTATTCCGAGCAGTGCGTTGTATCTTATATCGCCCTCGATCATATGGAACTTTGTTTCTTGAATAGTTCCAGCTATATTTACTGGTTGGATGATTTCACCTTTAGTTGTTTCACTCGCCATGTTGAAGCCATTGAGAATCTGAGCTACGGGTACGATCTGATCTTGTAGGTCAATCTGCTCCACGACCATCGATCGAATAATATTGGCCGAGCTTCCTGGATCAATTAAAACACGTTTCACCTGAATTTTATTCACAAGGATAGAGATTACAAATGCATCATTGTGGGGTTGTAAGATCCCTTCCGCTTCATCATCGTTGAATGATAAAGTGACTTCTGGTACATAATCTTGAGTTCGTTTTTCCCTGGTGATCGATACCTTAGTGCATTTGAAAACGGGCCCTTGTGGAATATCGATCCCACTAACGATCATGTGAATCACGTGTTGTAGTTCTTCCTGCTTGTTTTTTCTGTTTGTGTCACTGTCTCTGAAATGGTTTTTAGCTCGGTCGCTCAAACATTCTAGAAGGTGACCCTTGTTGAATAGACGGGCCACCTTCTCCCTTAGTTGTCTGCAGTCTTCGGTTCTATGACCATGTGTACCAAGGTATTTGCATATTTGATTGGGGTTTCTTTGGGATGAATTGGTTTGTAGGGGTCTGGGCCATCTAGTATCTTTGATTCTCCCAATGGCTGACACAATACCTGATGCGTCGATGCTGAAGTTGTATTCTGATAATCATGGTGCTTCTATGGGATCGGCATGTTTATCGAAGCCACTTTAGCTCATTATCCCTCGAGAGCTCTGTCCTCGATCGTTCCTTCGATCATTTTGGATGGGATTGCGTCCTGGGACGCTGTTTTTACGATCTGCGTTGTATGGTTGATATCGATCTCTGTTTGACCGGGGTTCGCTGTCGATATCCCTTTGAGTTCTGCCGACGGCCCGGTTTGGATAAACGGAACCGGAAGGGGTTCCCAATTGATTATCCTCAATCCTGATCTTTGACCGGTACCAATTATGTACATCGGCCCAGGTTACCGCTGGATATTCAATTAAATTCTGCTTTAGCTGTCGTGATGCCACCGAACTTCGTTCGTTCAAACCTTGAGTAAAGGCTTGAACAACCCAAGCGTCTGTGACCCGTGGTAGTTCCATGCATTCTATCTAGAACCGAGATACGAATTCCCTCAACATTTCGTTGTCTTTTTGTTTCACCTTAAAGAGGTCTGACTTCCTAGTCGCAACCTTTTATTGCTCTGGCATGTGCCTTTACGAAGGAGTCTGCAAGCATGGCGAAGGAATCGATGGAATTAGGAGGCTAATTTTGATACCGTATCATCGCTCCTTTCGACAAGGTTTCTCCAAATTTCTTCACTATAACAGATTCAATCTCATTGTCTTCCAAGTCATTCCCTTTTATTGCACATGTAAAAGAAGTGACATGCTCATTAGGGTCGGTGGTCCCATTGTACTTAGGAATTTCTAGAATTCGGAATTTCTTCGGAATGGGTTTCGGAGCCGCACTCTTCGGTGGTCCCATTGTACTTGACATATTTATCCTGAAAATAAAGATTCTTACGAGAACAAGTGTAAAGCAGTGTGTGTTATCGGAATCAGTATTAAGCAATCACTATTATCCTTGGCCCCACGGTGGGCGCCAAACTGTTTACCCTTAAAATTGGATAACAATTAAACTTATAATGTGGTTCTAAGGACACGTGATTTCACTTAATACCAATTGATACATATGAAGATTTGTCACTTTGCTGCCGACGAATTGCTTTCCATTGTCGCATACGATCTCGGCAGGCATCCCGAATCGGCATATAATCTGGTCCTAGATGAAGTCAATGACTTGTTTCTCTCTAATTTTCTCAAAAGCATGTGCTTCAACCCACTTAGAGAAATAGTTAGTCATAAACAAAATAAATTTAGCTTTACCTGGGGCCAATGGTAGAGGGCTGACGATATCCATTCCCCATTTCATAAATGGCCATGAGGATAAGACTGAGTGGAGTTCCACTCCAGGTTGGTGAATCATCGGCGCATACCTTTTACATTTGTCGCACTTTTGAACAAACTCTTTTGTATCCTTTTCTATATCGGCCCAATAGTATCCTGCTCTGATGACTTTGTGAACCAATGATTCGGCACCGAAATGGTTTCCGCAGGTTCCCTCGTGGATTTCTCGTACGACGTAGTCGGTATCTCCTGGTCCCAAACATATTTCCAATGGTCTATCGAACATCCTTCGATATAGTGTTCCATCTTCGGCCAATGTGAATCGTGCGGCTTTCATATGTAGAGTCCTCGATTCCTTAGGATCCGATGGAAGCTTCTCGTTCTTTAGGTACTCAATATAATTGTTCCTCCAATCCCAGGTTAGACTTGTGGAGTTGATTTCGGTGTGGCCTTCTTCAATTACTGGTCTTGAAAGTTGTACGACTGTCCAAGAGCTAATCTCGTTGTCTTTGACTGATGACCCCAAATTTGCAAGGGCATCGGCCTCATTGTTTTGTTCTTGAGGCATATGCTGTAGGGTCGATTCTTTAAACCGATGTAGAGTCACATGTAGTTTGTCCAAGTACCTCTGCATTCAATCTTCTCGAACCTCGAAGGTTCTGTTGACTTGGTTTACCATAAGCAGGAAGTCAGATTTGGCCTCGATGACCTCTGCTCGCAAACATTTAGCTAGCTCGAGACCTGCAATCATGGCCTCGTACACGGCCTTATTGTTAGTTAACTTGGAAGTTTTGATAGCTTGTTTAATTTTATTACTCGTGGGCGGCTTCAAAATGATGCCTAGCCCAGACCCCTTCACGTTCGAAACGCCGCCTATGAAGAGGGTCCACACCCCCGATGATTTATCCGACTTTAATAATAGTTCCTTTTCGACATCGGGTACGAGGGTTGGCGTAAAGTCGGCCACGAAATCCGCTATGATTTTAGACTTGATGGTCGTTCGGGGCCGATACTCGATATCGTCCCCACTGATCTCGATTGCCCATTTGGACAATCGGCTCGAAAGTTCAGGCTTATGCAAAATATTGCGAAGGGGATAAGTAGACATCACACAGATCGGATGACGCTGAAAATATGGTTTTAATTTCCTAGAGGCACTTATTAGGGCAAGCGCTAATTTTTCTAAGTGTGGGTATCGAGTCTCGGCCTCACCTAAAGTTCGACTAACATAGTAAACAGGAAATTGCGTACCTTGCTCTTCTCGGACTAGGACCCCACTTACCGCGATTTTCGATGCTGCTAAGTACAAGTAGAGTTGCTCGTTCGCTTTCGGAGTATGAAGCAGTGGCGGGCTCGAGAGGTAGCGCTTTAATTCTTCCAATACTTGTTGACATTCTGGGGTCCATGCAAAATTGTTCTTCTTTTTGAGCAGTGAGAAGAACCTGTTAATCTTTGTACGGCCTTAACATCATCCACGACTGTGATGTCTTCGATTGCCTTGATCTTATCGGGGTGTATTTCGATCCCCCGATTTGATACCATAAAGCCGAGGAACTTGCTCGAGCCGACCCCGAATGCACATTTATCCGAGTTGAGTTTCATGTAGTATTTCCTTAGTATATCGAAGGTCTCCTGCAAATGTGTCAAATGGTCCCCTGCTCGCAGGGACTTAACTAGCATATCGTCAATATAAACCTCCATTTATTTACCTATTTGCTCTTCGAATATTCGATTTACTAAGCGTTAATAAGTGGCACCAACATTTTTTAGTCCAAACGGCATTACAAAGCTTAACTGATGGTATCCCCAGGGATAGTAAGACCATCCCCCCTCAACCTTGAGAGGAATCAATTTTTTGATAAAGCCCGTGGAATGTGTTAAAGATGTGTTAAAGATGGAATAGGGATCATAACACGGGACTAAAAAATAGCAATCATTAACTAATATAGCCCGTGGCAAGGCAGGACAGACTTTCCCTCACCATAAAAGAAGAAAACAAAAGATTTTATTTACATTAATCTTTTGACAGGAAACGGAAGGCCAGCATGTAGGAACACCACTACTTGCAGCTAGACATCATATGACCTAATACAAAAGTTCTCTAATAACTAAATAAGCCCACATACGTCAACTCTCTTGTTGGTTGAGATGTTAAACACGAAATGGAATACTTAATTGACCAAAAAGTGTAACCCTTGGCTCAAATAATTAAACTTATGTATCAAGGGGTTAAACCTAATTAATAATAATATTTCTAGATGCGAGTTTCGAAAACGTGACTAACATTGGACAGATCCGGTAAAAATATAATAATGGTGCGCAACAATTATTTCAAGTGATGTGGGCAATAATAGAGCATTAAATAGCAACGACCAATAATAAATGGCATTTAAGTAAATAGAAGGAATGATTCACCCAATAAAGGGGGAACTAGGTGGTTATTTCTCCAGACAATGATAGATGACAGACAAATTCTTGAATGTTCGAATTATTCCCGGATCTGGTGGAAAGTATAGAATAATATGGACAAAAATCTTGGTGAAAAGGTGATATTTGTGTCTTAGTAAGAGAGAGAGAAAAGATCTTTTGTCAAAGTATGTTTTTACAAAATGAATATCACATGCCTTACACTATTGTCTTCCTTTTCTATTTATATGAGTCATTTTCTTAACAAACCCTAATAGTAGAAGTGCAAAAAATATTCACTAGAATATTCTCTTTAATATCCTATTTTGAAAACTAGCCGTTACAACTTTGCCAACGGTGCTCGACGTCGACCCTTGTTGACATCTCGGCCATGAAACTTGCTGCTTCCTGGTCGACCTCGACTGATAACGGCTTGAAGACTCTTCCTTTAGCATTATCTTGTCCTAAATATTCTAGGGCAGATTTCGACTTATACAGTTAGTCCCTCCGCTTATTAAGGTCGGCCTCAGGCGGGCTTGATGAGCGGATTCTGTTTGTCGTGGTCGAGATGATTGGACGAGTGGGCAACGTAGCCTTTCATGATCCGCAACTTTTGGGGTTACGTTGTTTCTGGATCAAAGTGACGTCATGACGTCATACGTCATCTATGGTGCGTTTTTCCGATGCGTTGCGTCATTTCGCATGTGTTTATTGGTTGGATCTGTCACTTCGATAGTTGTGCTAAGTAATGATGACCTAATTTCTCAGTTTCGATGCCTAAGCTCTTACAACTAGGCATGTGAAGACACACACTCGAGTTTTACAGATTTCCCATATCGAAACCTTGTGCCTTCTTCTTCTTATTCCATTGTTGTGCATCTTCTTTCCCTGCCCTAGCAATCCCTGTTGTTTTTAACTCCTTGTTACTTTGAATACCCTCTCTTTCGTTATAACTATGTCTAATCTATCTTCTGGTCCCAGCGAGGAAAGTTACCCGGTACCTTTAGTGATGGTTTTCCCTACTCACGCAGAGGGCATCTCCGCTGCCGTCGAGGATGAGAACTTCCCTATAGTGGAGGAGATAGTTCCTTGTGGTGAGAAAGTCAGGTCTAATTTTTCAAAGGCGCCTGAAGCTGAACTCGAAATCTTCGTGTCCGCGATGAAGGAGGCCAATTTATTAGAGTTTCACTATATTAGTAACAGAAACTGTGGATCTTTATACAAGTCATGGAAATAGCTGCACATAACCTGTCGCAATTGCAATGTCTAAAGTGACAAGGGGTGGAAGGACGACAAAATTTCCAATTGTAGCAAAGAATACTGAGTCATTCCTCTGAGAAACTTCATTCAAGTAGGCTTGTCTTTTGATGTTTCTCTTCTATGAAACAATTAAGAACTTGGTGCTAACCTTCTTCAGATTCTTCAAGGGAATGCTGAAGTAATCATCACGATCTCCAACCAACTTAGCAAGCTGATTACGAATTGTAGGGATTACAAGATCTACTATCACTTTCATAACCTGAACAAGGATCTAGTTAGTGATGGTAAGGAATAACTAAAGGGGTTTTCCGCTCTCAATAACAAAAGCAGAAAGAAGCAAAGATCTAGTCAGTTGCAATTCGTCTCACGTTAATATAATAAAAAAAGTATTTTAAAATATTGAATTTTGAGAAGCGAAAAACGACATAATTTGGGACGGATGAAGTATATCATACAATAATATTCTTTATACATGGGTGATGTTTGGCCATAATTCATTATTTACCTTATATTTTGGTGTTTTACTCTTAAATTGTGCGACACTTGAGCTTAATTGAGTTATTTTTATGTGTAGTGTGGGGTCCATCCCATGAATGTGAAAGGAAGACAAACTTCCTTTGACATAAAGTACCATGCTGCCAAATCTACAGGAAATGTGATTTGGGTTGGCAGATTTTTCATTGCTTTCACAAGGTGAAAGTTTGACATTTATATTATGATAATGTCATCCATGATGCAAGCAAGGAGAATTAGACGTCTATAAATAGATAGCTCCTGATTCAGTTGAAGATACACAAAACAAAGAGAGAAAGAAAGAGTGAGGTTTCATAAACAAGGTATAAGAAAATAGTCTGTGAGAAAAATAGAGAGTGAGCGATATTGTAGTAAGGTGGAAATATCAAAAGAGAGTTATTTCTTTTGAGTGTTGTAGTGGTCTTTGGAGTATTTTACTCGGACCTACAAAGTATAAAATTTCTTGCTATAGTGATATCAATTGCTCGTCTCGGGGCCGTATAGAGTTTTTCTCTTACTCAAAAGGGTTTTTCACGTAAATATCTTTGTGTCGTTATCACTCTTTTATTCTTGCTAATTACCGTATCTCGGTGCTATATTATTATTTTGCTTTTATTACCGTTAATATTATTTCTGTAGGGAGTTTATTCCCAACAACTGGTATCGAAGCATAGGTTCTGCTCGTTAAATGAAATACTATTCACTGTCAGTAGTACTATACTCGGTGAAAAACAAAAATGTCCGAGTAAAGTATGATTTAACGGAGATAGCGGTTTCTCAACATGACAAATACGGATGAGAGATTTCCTCATTCAATAAAGATTACACAAGGTACTAGATGCTGATGCCAAAATGCCTGATACCATGAAAGCTGAGGATTGTGCTGACTTGGATGAAAGGGCTGCTAGTGTAATCAGGTAGCACTTATAAGATGATATGGTAAATAACATAATTGATGAAGACACCGCACGTGCCATTTGGACAAGTTTGGAAAGCCTATACAAGTCCAAAATTCTAACAAATAAATTGTACATAAAGAAGCAGCTATACGCCATACACATGGGTGAAGGTACGGATTTTTTGTCACATTTAAATGTATTTAACGGACTAATCACACAGTTCGCCAATCTCGGAGTGAAAATCGAGGAAGAAGATAAAGCCATCTTGCTATTGAACTCGTTTCCATATTCGTACGATAATCTGGCAACAACCATCCTGCACGGTAAGACTACCATTGAGTTGATAGATGTCACATCGATTCTTCTACTCAATGAGAAGATGAGAAAGAAGCCTGGAAATCAAGGACATGCTCTCATCATAGAAGGTAGAGGCAGGAGTTATCAAAGGAGTTCGAGCAACTATGGTAGATCCGGAGCTCGTGGGAAGTCTAAGAACCGATCCAAATCAAGAGCGAGAAATTGCTACAATTTTGATCAACCAAGTCACTAAAAAAGAGATTGCCCAAATCCAAGGAAGGGTAAAGATGAAACTAGTGGCCAGAAGAATGATGACAACACAACCGCCATGGTGCAAAACAATGATAATGTTGTCCTCTTTATAAACGAGAAAGAGGAATGCATGCACTTATCAGCTCCAGAGTCGGAATGGGTGGTTGATACAACATCTTACCATGCCACACCGATAAGAGATCTTTTTTGCAGATATGTAGTAGGTGATTTCGGCCTTGTTAGAATGGGTAACACAAGTTATTCAAAGATTACGGGGATTGGTGACATTTGTATCAAGACAAATGTCAGATGCACATTGGATCTGAAGGACGTGCGACATGTACTAGATTTGCGGATGAACTTGATCTCGAAAATTGCTTTAGACCGAGATGGATACGATAACTATTTTGCAAATCAAAAGTGGAGACTCACCAAGGGATCATTGGTGATTTCAAAGGGAGTTGCACATGGCACGTTGTACAGGACAAATGCAGAAATATGCCAAGGTGACTTGAACGCGACACAAGATGAGATTTCTGCATATTTGTGGCACAAAAGAATGGGTCATATGAGCGAGAAGGGATTGCAGATTCTTTCCAAGAAATCACTCATTTCTTACACCAAATGTACAACGGTAAAACCTTGTGACTACTGTTTATTTGGTAAGCAGCATAGAGTCTCATTTCAGACATCGTTTGAAAAAAAATTAAATATATTTGATTTGTTATATTCTGATGTTTGTGGTCTAATGGAAATTGAATCGATGGGCAGTAACAAATAATTTGTTACTTTTATTGATAATGCTTCACGAAAATTATGGGTTTATATTTTGAATACCAAAGATCAGGTATTTCAAGTTTTCCAGAAGTTTCATGCTATGGTGATAAGGGAGATAGGCCAAAAGGTAAAGCATCTCTGAAGTGACAATGGAGGTAAGTACACTTCAAGGGAATTTGAAGAGTATTGTTCGAGTCAGACATGAAAAGACAGTTCTTGGAACCCCACAACACAATGGCGTAGCCGAAAGGATGAACCGCACTATTATGGAGAAGGTGAGAAGCATGCTCAGAATTGCTAAACTGCCTAAGTCATTCTAGGGTGAAGCAGTTCAGACAGCCTGTTACCTGATCAATATGAGTCTATCAGTTCCGTTGGCGTTTGACATCCTAGAGAGAGTTTGGACCAACAAGGAAGTGTCCTACTTGCATCTGAAGGTGTTCGGTTGCAGAGCTTTTGCACATGTACCAAAGGAGCAGAGAACAAAGCTGGATAATAAATTTGTTCCTTGCATATTCATCGGATATGGAGATGAAGATTTCGGATACAGATTGTGGGATCCTGTAAAGAAGAAGGTCATCATAAGCAGAGATGTAGTCTTTTGAGAAAGTGAAGTTGGAACTGCTAATGATATGCCAGAGAAGGCCAAGAATGGTATAATTCTTAACCTTGTTACTATTCCTTCTACTTCTAATAATCTCACAAGTGCAGAAAGTAGGACCGATGAGGTTGCCGAGCAGGGGGAGCAACCTGGTGAGGTTATTGAGCAGGGGGGCAACTTGATGATGGTGCCAAGCAAGTGTAGCACCCCACTCAGGAAGAAGAAAAACCTCAACCTCTGAGGAGAACAGAGAGACCAAGGGTAGAGTCATGTAGGTACCCTTCCACAGAGTATGTCCATATTAGTGATGAAAGGGAGCGAGAAAGTCTTAAGGAGGTATTGTCTCATTTATAAAAGAACCAGTGGATGAAAGCCATGCAAGAAGAGATGGAATCTCTACAGAAAAATTGCACGTACAAGCTGGTTGAACTTTCAAAGTGTAAAAGACCACTCAAATGCAAATGGGTCTTTAAACTCAAGAAATATGGAAATGCCAAGCTTGTCAGATACAAAGCTCGATTGGTGGTAAAAGGCTTCGAGCAGAAGAAAGGTATTGATTTTGACAAAATTTTCTCACATGTTGTTAAAATAACTTCTATTCGAACAATTTTGAGTTTAACAGCTGTGAGCACCTAATTTTTGACTATGTGTGAATATTTTTCCACTCACACTCTCACTTTCCCCATACACTTCCCTCACATAATCCCTCCACCAACACACATGAATACTTACAAAAAAAAGAAGGAGATTCATCTCTAACCCAAACACATACAACAAAAAGTCAAAAGGGGAGGAGAAAAATCAAAAAGGGAGGAGGAAAGTCAAAAAGGGGAGGAGGAAAATAAAAAAGTGGAAGAGGAAAGTCAAAAAAGAGGGGAGGGAAAATAGAGGGACGTTCTCTTCGCAAAGGAGGGAGAAGGGATCGGATAAAAATTAGCACCTAAGAGCTAAAGGGGCATAAAAAACACAATAGGAGGAGCCGAGCTTTCTCTTCTTCCTAACCACACACTCATCTTCTTCCCTTCTCATTTTTCACCATTAACGTCAAAGCCCACAATTAAGCTCGTCATCTTCATATAAAATAAGTAACTTTCTTCTACTCCCCTTAATCACCAGCTACTAGTTTCAACCACAAAAAAGTCAAACAACCTCTCAAACCGAGCAAAAAACCAGTAGGAAAAACCCAATTTTTGGTGTTTCAAATTTGAGCGAAAAATAGTACAACAAAAGAGGGGTCTCCGGTGGGATCACGTTTGAGTTCCGGCGGGCTGTCTTTGTTAGACTCCATTCGGCATCGATTTTAGTTGTTGTAACTTCATTGGAGGAGTTTGCTAATAAAGGAATATTTGTTGTTGCTAAAGGTTCAATCTCTTATCTCAAGTCTTTGTTTCACGTATCTGTTGGTGTTTTGCTTAAATGTGGGTTTGTGTTTATTATGGAGAAATTCTTCCCTGAAATATCCTGCTGCATATTTGCTCAAATTAACTATGTATTGCTTGGATGGTGATTTCGTTGGTTTACGCTTTAATCTATTAGTTTAGGTTTGAAGCACTTCCTTAAGAATTTGCTGTTTGAGCTTAGATTTAATTATTTTTTTTAACCTTTCCAATAATGACATGAATTTTTTATTGTTTAATGGATTTGAGTGGGTCAAGGTTCCTAGAGAGACATGATTTAGATTATATCTTTATATAAAAGTGTATTATTTAATGGGTTAGGAACTCAATCATTGACTTACACATTTATTCTTAGTTGCTGCTGTATGTCTAATTTGATACATTGATTTTGAGAGTTAGTTTAAATAATTTAGTGTATTTATATTGTTAGTGGGCTTGTGGATTTCTAATTGTTATTTTACTAATGGCGTATCCATTTTCTTAATTAATAAAGAAAATTCTGTAATAAATAATCATCAATAACTAAATACTATATTTTTCCACAACTACTTCATAATTCACAACCTCACAATAATCTCAAAGTTTAGGAAGAATAATGAACACCGCTAGTATACTTTTAGGCGCACTTTTAATCTATTATCGTGATTGTGTACACGTTCGCGGGACATAATTCTCAAAATAAATCAAGGTACGCGTTCGCGCGACTTTGGCCAAATAATCTTAAGTAAGTGTTGTGAATTGTGTACACGTATGCGTGACATGATTCTTGACACACCTAATGAGACGAGTACACGTACGCGTGACATGATTCTTGACACGCCAAATGAGATGAGTACACGTACGCGTGACTTATTTCAAGATTATTTTCGTAAATCTAATCAAGCAATAAAAGCGGACATAGGTAAAACATGAAAACTAATACAACACACTTTATCCAAAAATAATTAAAACCAAATATAGTCAATAAAGCGACCGTGCTAGAACCACGGGACTCTGAGAATTCCTTACACCTTCTCCCCAGTCAACAGAATTTCTCCCCGAATTTTATTTTCGCAGACCAATAATAATAGAGTCAAACCTTCCTTTGATTAGGGATTCAAATAAAAGGTGACTTGGAACACCCAAAAACTCAATTCCAAGTGGCGACTCTGTAAATAAAACAATCCCTACTCAAGTTTGTCACTTTAATTGGAAAAACTCTTTAACCCATAATCCATAACTATACATCTTTTGGGGTAGAAAAGGGGTGTGACATCTCTGGCGACTCTGCTGGGGATATCAGAATTCGAGCTTGTAAATATTGACTTTTATTTGCCTTTATTAATTTTGTATATGCTGTGATTTATTTGGGTCTAATGTGCTACTTGCCTGCTTTTTACTGCTTTGATATTATTGAACTGTATATATAAATTGTCTTCTCACACACCCCCTCTAAGTCTTCTTGAAATTAAAATTGGGCATTTGCTTGACATAACCCGCTTTCTTTGAGATAGCCGAGGTGCTTGCTACCCGATGAAGGATTTTTAGTCACACATATTTTAGGCAAGGAGCACCACCAGCTAAGACGAAAAGTAATGCTACCGGTACGGTGACCCTCCTCGGCTCGAGTTGTCCGTTCGAGTAAGCCAGTCTAGATACCTTTCTCCACTACGATTTAAACATAGAAGAACGAACCTCATGCGGGATCCCTAGTAGGTATGTTTGTTTGCATCACGTGCATTTGACTTTGGGGACTCAACACACAGGTTGGGTCCGTCTAGGAGAGGTGTACCCAATTTAAAAGACCATCCTAATGCATTTAACGTGTTACTTGTGCACTTGTTTGTTTCGGCTTGCATGTTGAACATCTTCTAGAATAGGGAAAGAAAATCAAGAAAAAATAAGAGTGAGGAGAAAGAAACTTACCCAGTTCTAAAAAATTCAGGTATTTGAAAAGTCCTGAAACTCTGCCGTAATTTTGAAAAAAACAAAGAAGAGTCATTTAAAAAATAAGCCAAATATTTTTTAAAAAAAAAAAAAAAAACAAAAAGAAAATCATGTTTTCTGTTATGTCAACATCGACCAAACTACGCAGGTCTGATTCTCACCGGATGTGAGATACGTAGGCAAACCTCATCGGTTCCGGTCCCCAATTTTCACAAATCCAAAAAGATATTTTTCTTTAATTCCTTCTTTAGAAGTTTTTCTTTGAGACGTTATCACAACCCGAAATTTTCCACCGACGGGATCGTGATGGCGCCTAACATTTCACTTGCTAGGTAAGCCAACGTTAGAGAATTATTAAACCAATTCCTTATTCCCATTCAGTAATTAACAATAGTTAACAAAGATTAAATATAATAAGTGCGAAATATCATAAAACTGTATTAATTACTACCACCCGGATCTGAAGTCACAATTCATGAGCATTCTAGAATATTCTACAAGTAATAGTCAAAAAGAAATACAATTGTCTGAATGAAAGAAACAATAGAACAGAAAAGATAGACGAGAACTTCAAGGTGTGTGAACGCCGACAGATCTACCTTGAGTCTCCGGACAGCGGACCAATAGAAAAATCTCGATCAACCAGAGCCGGTATCAAAATCTGCACAGAAAGTGCAGAGTTCAGTATCAGTACAACCGACCACATGTACTGGTGAGTGTCGAGCCTAACCTCGACGAAGTAGTGACGATGCTAAGGCAAGGCACCTACAAATCAACCTGTACAATTTAACAGTGTATATACAAATAACAGAAATGAAGAACTAAATAGCAAATGTCGGGAGGGGAACATACTGTGGGGAATACAAGATAAAGAACTATAATAAAATGATCACCGAAGCAGTCAATATATCATGAATCAACAGGAATAGTGAATACGGTAAGAAAAAATGCACGGCATCACCCTTCGTGCTTTTACTCTCAATCTCATCATAAAATTAATAGAAATGGCACGTCATCACCCTTCGTGCATTAAGTCTCATATCATGGCACGACATCACCCTTCGTGCATTAACACTCACAATATGGTATGACATCACCCTTCGTGCATTAACACTCACAATATGGCACGACATCACCCTTCGTGCATTAACACTCACAATATGGAACGACATCACCCTTCGTGCATTGACACTCACAATATGACACGGCATCACCCTTCGTGCATTAATACTCTCCCTTACCATAATGCAATGCATAAATAATAACAGAGAGATAGAATAACAAGTACAAACCTTACTTCAATATTTGGTTCCATAATATCAATCTCAACTTTGAAATAAAAACTCAATTATCACCAGAAAATCCGTAAACATGATAAGAACGAGAAATTGAACAACACTAGTATAACACGTAGCAATTAGGCATAGGAATGAGACAATATAAGAAAAACAGAGAAATATGAAAAACAGGTAAATTGGCGGCGCATAAGTACTCGTTACCTCACATATACGCCGCTCACATGAATTTCACTTAGCAAGTAATCTAAGGTTCCTAATTCCCTTAAGTCAGGGTTAGACACAACACTTACCTCGCTTTGAAAGCCACTTAATTCTCAATCACAGCGTTTCCTTTTGAATTCACCTCCAAACCACTCGTATCTATTCAAAAATGACTCAATAAAATCAAATATTTCTAAAGGAATCAATGATATTTCATAAATTAAATTTCCCAAATTTTCCTCCAAAAAGTCAAAATATCGACCCCGGGCCAGCTTGGTCAAAACCCGAGGTTCGGACCAAAATCCATTTACCCAATCACCCCCGAGCCTGAATATATAATTGATTTTGGAATCCGACCTTAAATTGAGGTCTAAATCCCCAAATTTCCGAAATTCCTAATTTCTACCCTAACCCTTAATTCTACCATAAAAACTCTAGATTTTAGGTTGATAATTCAAGAAATGTAATGGTTAATTAAAAGAAAATGGTTTAGAATCACTTACCGGCACTTTGGGAAAGAAAACGACTCTTGAAAATCGCCTCTACCCATTTGGTTCTTGAAAAATGTTGAAGAAAAGTCTTAAGCCCGTGTTTGATTCTGTTTTATGCACTGGGCGACAGTGTGCATCGCGTTCGCGAGGCCACTGTCGCATTTGCGAAGGGTACTGGCTGCCAAGCCTTCGCGTGCCCGAGACCCTGCTCGTGTTCGCAATGGTTACTCTCCCCTGGCCTTCGCGTTCGCGATGAAGGAACGACCAACCCTCCCCTAGGTCCCCAAGTGCTTCGCGTTCGCGATGAGCCGGTCGCGTTCGCGGAGGGTAAATCCCAATCACTTCGCGTTCGTGACCATGCCGTCACATTCGCGAAGAATAAATCTCAGCCTTACCAGTTTACTCTTCGCGTTCGCGAGAGGACTTTCGCGAACGCGAAGAAGGATATGCCACACACAAGAATCTGCAGAAAATCAAATTTTTCCCAAGACCAAAACATCCCGTGGCCTATCCGAAACTCACTCGAGCCCTCGGGGCTCCAAGCCAAACATGCACACAAGTCTAAAAATATCATACGGACCAGATCGCGCGATCAAATCGCCAAAATAACACCTAGAACTCCGAATTTAGCACCAAATCATATGAGATTCTCAAGAACACTTTAAAACTTTTATTTTCTCAACTGGACGTCCGAATTATGTCAAATCAACTCGTTTCTCACCAAATTTCACAGAAAAGTCTTAAATATCATAATGAACCTGTACCGGGCTCCGGAACCAAAATATAGACCTGGTACTAACAATTCCAAATATCAATCATTTCTTTAAAACAAATAATTTCCAGACTTTTAATGTTCATCAAAAATTCATAACTTGAGCTAGGGACCTTCGAATTCGATTTCGGGCATACGCCCAGGTCCCATAATTTGATACGGACCCATCGGGACCGTCAAAATACGGATCCGGACCCGTTTACCAAATATATTGATCGAAGTCAACTAAAATTAACTTTTAAGGCATAAATTCTTATTTTCATTAATTTTCAACATAAAAGCTTTCCGGAAATCTGTCCGGACTGCGTACGCAAATCGAGGGGGTAAAAATTAGATTTTTAAGGCTTAAGTGCGCAGATTTGAGTTCTAAAACATAAGATGACCTTTTGGGTCATCACAGACGTCAAATCCAAAAATTCAAAAATATTTTCTTCCTTTCAAAAAAAAGAAAGTCTTTCTCCTAAAATTAAAATATAATTAAAATCCTAAAAAATATTTTCTTTCTTTTGAAATTTACAAAAAAAAAAAAATTCAAAATCCAAAAATATTTTCTCTCTTCTTTAGAAGTATTTCTTTCACCAATTCCCAAAAAACAAATTAAAATTATTAAAGTTGCTAGGAGATTTTGTCGGATTATTTGTATATGAGTAAAAAAAAAAGAGTTAGTTTATCTATTTTATTTTTGATCTTTCCGAACTACACAAGATCTGATTCATGTTCCCACATGATATGTAGGCAACCCACATCAGATTCGATCGAATAATTTTGAAAAAAAAAAGAAGAAAGAGAGGAAGAGTGTGTGCATTCTAACATGCTTGTTATTTTGAAATAAAAGCTAGTTAAATGTGGTTGGTTTATTGGTTTACAATGGTGAATCACGAAAATAATCCAGGATCACTCTATCATCTTCTCAACTGAAGGAACAAGAACCACTATTATTGATCCAACTAAGGTCACGAAAAGGCAAGTAGACAAGTTGGTGATAAAAATGAAGGCAAATGTTGGCTGACTTCTACCAGTTTTGAGCAACAAGACATGTTCTGCTTGGCTGATCTGTGATGATAGGGAGACATGCGAATTCGTCGAAGTCCTTTGGAAAATTAGTTATTGTGAAAGTTCACATGTTGTAAGTCCTAAAATCTGATAGCCAATATGGGGAGCGGTTTAATCAAAAGTCAAAATTTGAGTGCTGAATCCATAGCAATAAAAATGGTTGAATGTCGTAGTAATGCTGATGTGCAAGTCCGTGGTTAAGATGTCACTTAGTAACTGCAAAGTCACTCATCTTTTATCCATTAAGGAGATATGGTAGCTTATTTTGTCGTCATTTCTTCTTCTTTTTATGTTATCAGATCCCGCTATCCTTTATTCAATAAAAAAACAGTCAGTCAATTTGTGTCCATTTTGTGCATAGTTCTTTTCATGCTAGTTCTAGTGACATGACATGCAAGCAAAATATTTGGTCAGATCCTAGATAACTGATTTAGTCTTGAACTAGTTAACTGAGAACAAGACACTTTTAAGGATGAATACACAGTCGAAACACTTTGGAATTAAGCTAGGTTCAAATTCATGTGGAACTAGAATAGTCATACCCGTGGGGTTAATGATCTTTACCTTCAAATCATTGTGAAGATTGGGTTTGAGAAAGAATTAAATAAAGTTTGGTGGAAAATTTGACATTAATTGATGGAAAGTGTCTTTTGACCAAGACAGACCAAAAAGACAGACATGTTCATCAATGTTGTGATCACAAAAGGATACTATGTTTGGCGTTCTCGAGGCTGGGAGGCCCTTTTTCTGCTATTCAAATACTTTATACCCTTCGTTATCCCTTTTGAGCTTGTGTTATTTTCTTTGACCACCCTCTTTTGGAATCAAGTTTAGAGTCAAAAGTCAAAATAAAAATGAAATAAAAAAAATAAAAAGAAAAGTTCATGCCCCAAGAGTACAAACTGGGGAAACTCTTAAAAAGTTCAAGTGAAAAAAAAGAATAAGAAAAGAACAGTCAAAGATCCATGCCCCAAGGAAATAAAAGTTGGGGGAACTTATTTTGAAAAAAAAAGGAAAAAAAAAAGAAAAGAAAAAAAAGAGAAAAAGAAAAAAGGAAAAAGAAAGATAAAAAAAATAGTTAGGTCAGATGTTTGAACTACGTTTGACCTGACTCCTTAGAAAAAGGGATACGTAGGCAGCCTTACACGGTTCGGTCCAACTAAATAAGAACTCCAAAAATTAAAAATAAACAAAAAATCCAGTATCTAAAACTGGCGCATGAGTTTGTTTTAGTTTTTTTTTTGAAATAATCGATTCCAAGAGTTGTAAATGTAAAACCCATCATATTGAGTCTACTTTAAGCCTTCTTGTAGTCCTTTCTTTCTAACTATATCCAAAAGCCTTCCAAACAAGACCTCATGATCTGTTTTGAGAATGCCAATGGAAATCCGCAATGAGCAATGGATGTCATATGGAGGACATGGTCATCATTCTCACTCAAGGAATCAAGAAAAGAAAAAAAAAGAAAAAAAAATGAGAGAGTCTTACTAGTGAAAACCCTCACAGGCACTGTAAAATGACGGTAAGTAGAGATAAATAAATGAGAGAGTCTTACTAGTAAAAACCCTCACAGGCACTGTAAGACGACTGTAAATAGAGATAAATAAATGAGAGAGACTTGTCGATGAAAATATCTCGGGGCACCACTAGTCGAAAGTAAGTCATGAAACTGATGCAAAGAATTAATACAAACAAGCACGACTTCAAGGCCCGAAGGAATAACGGAAGGAATGATTAGATCAGTTTGATAGATCAGGCCGTTGAGTCCAAAATGCATGTCATGATCATTAAGGCTAGTTATTGAAAAAAATGAAAAAAAGAAAAGAAAAGAAAAGAAAAAACTCTTCCTTCTGTCCATCTGACAGGGGAGTCCAAAATGCATGTCATGATCATTAAGGCTAGTTACCTCATTCAAAAAAAAAACAAAGCCTCTTCCATATATATATAAATTCTTCCTTCTTTCCTTCCTCATGAAGGAATCTCTTGTAAATATTGTTTCTTCCCATCATTATATCCTTTGCTTTGAGTCAGTCCTTGTCAAAACAAGTAAGAAAGGATTTCAAAATCTGCTACCAGCTTTTTAGTTTCACAAAGCAAATTCTCGCTTGAACATTCAAGATAACATTATCAGAGAAGTAACAAGCACACATAGTTGTTACAGTCGACAAGTCTTGAGGATTCGTGCTATACAAAGGTTCCCCGAAAGATATTTATGTCTGCCTACTTGTCAAAAACAAGCAAAGAAAAGATTGCAAGATTGATTACGGGTTCCCTGTAGTACTGGACAGAGACTATGAAGTGTGCACATCACGCAAAAGGCACATACCCAGTTGCAATTCTCTCTGACAAACAAATTGCTCTAAAAGCAAGAAGTTATTCAAGATATCAGAAAAGGTCACCTAAGCAAAGATCTCTAGTTGGGATAAGGCTGATTGAGCCACAAACACAATCAGGGTTGGTACAGAGAGCAAAAGTCTCTTGAAAGCAATAACAAAGTCTACCAGCAGTGTAGACAACTACCAATACAGTCGGTCTTCCTGAAACAAATGGGAACAAAGCCAAGCTGCCAAAGACATCAAGGCCACAAACTGACCACCACTTCTAAAACTCACAATTTTCCTTTGTTTGAAGCAGGAACAAAGCAGTACAAAATGGCGATTCTTAAAGGACGAAAGTCATCAAAGGTAAGTTTTCGCAAAATCTTAATTTTTTTTATTTTCAGCATGCATCACTATTGTTCATACAAATCATTTTTTTAGCTTAACCCAGGTAGAACCATTTCGCCTAGGGGGATCCAGCTCATAGTTCCGGGTAGAAGTACTCTTCGCTCAGGGTGTTTTACGTAGCTTAACTCAGGTAGAACCGTTTTGCCTAGGGGGATCCAGCTCATAGTTTCGGGTAGAAGTACTCTTCGCTCAGGTTGTTTTACGTAGCTTAACTCAGGTAGAATCATTTCGCCTAGGGGGATCCAGCTCATAGTTCCGGGTAGAAGTACTCTTCACTCAGGTTGTTTTGCTTAGCTTAACCCAGGTAGAACCTTTTCGCCTAGGGGGATATAGCTCATACTTCCGAGTAGAAGTACTCTTCGCCCAGGCTGTTTTACGTAGCATAACCCAGGTATAGCATTTTCGCCTAGGGGATCCAGCTCATAGTTCCGGGTAGAAGTACTCTTCGCTCAGGATGTTTTACGTAGCTTAATCCATGTAGAACCTTTTCACCTAGGGGATCCAGCTTATATCTCCAAGTAGAAGCACTCTTCCCTCAGGCTGTTTTACATAGTTTAACTCAGGTAGAACCTTTTTGCCTAGGGGGATCCAACTCATAGTTCCGGGTAGAAGTACTTTTCGCCCAAGCTGCTTTTACTAATATTTTTGACTGTGCGTGAATATTTTTTCATTCAGACTCTCACTTTCCCCATGCACTTCCCTCACATAATCCCTCAACCAACACACATGGATACTCACAAAAAAAGAAGGAGATTCATCTCTACCCCAAACACATACAACAAAAAGTCAAAAAGGGGAGGAGAAAAATTAAAAAGGGAGGAGGAAAGTCAAAAAGAGGAGGGAGGAGGAAAGTCAAAAAGGGGAGGAGGAAAATAAAAAAGTGGAAGAGGAAAGTCAAAAAAGAGGGGCGAGAAAATAGGGGGACGTTCTCTTCGCAAAGGAGGGATAAGGAATCGGATAAAAATTAGCACCTAAGAGCTAAAGGGGCATAAAAAACACAAAAGGAGGAGCCGAGCTTTCTCTTCTTCCTAACCACACACTCATCTTCTTCCCTTCTCATTTTTCACCATTAACGTCAAAGCCCACAATTAAGCTCGTCATCTTAACACAAAATAAGTAGCTTTCTTCTACTCCCCTTAATCACCAGCTACTAGTTTCAACCACAAAAAACAGTCAAACAACCTCTCAAACCGAGCAAAAAACCAGCAGGAAAAACCCAATTTTTGGTATTTCAAATCTGAGCGAAAAAAAGTACAAAAAGGGGGGTCTCCAGTGGGATCACGTTTGAGTTCCGGCAGGCTGTCTTTGTTTGAGTCCATTCGGCATCGATATTAGCTGTTGTAACTTCATTGGAGGAGTTTGCTAATAAAGGAATATTTGTTGTTGTTAAAGGTTCAATCTCTTATCTCAAGTCTTTGTTTCACGTATCTGTTGGTCTTTTGCTTAGATGTGGGTTTGCATTTATTATGGCAAAATTCTTGCCTGAAATACCCTGCTGCATATTTGCTCAAATTAACTATGTATTGCTTGGATGGTGATTCCGTTGGTTTACGCTTTAATCTATTAGTTTAGGTATGAAGCACTTACTTAAGAATTCGCTGTTTGAGCTCAAATCTGATTGTTTTTTAACCTTTCCAATAATGACATGAATTTTTTATTGTTTAATTAATTTAAGTGACCAAGGATCTAGTCAGTGATGGTATGGAATAACTAAAGGGTTATTCCGCTCTCAATAACAAAAGCAGAAAGGAAGCAAAGATCTAGTCAGTTGCAATTCTTCTCACGTTAATATAATAAAATAAAAAAATTAAAATATTAAATTTTGAGAAGCGAAAAACAACATAATTTGGGACGGATGGAGTATATCATACAATAATTTTCTTCATACATGGGTGATGTTTGGCCGTAATTCATTATTTAGCTTATATTTTGTTGTTTTACTATTAAATTGTGCGACACTTGAGCTTAATTGAGTTGTTTTTATGTGTAGTGTGGGGTCCATTCCATGAATGTGAAAGGAAGACAAACTTCCTTTGATATAAAGTACCATGCTGCCAAATCTACAGGAAATGTGATTTGGGTTGGCAGATTTTTCATTGCTTTCTCAAGGTGAAAGTTTGACATTTATATTATGATAATGTCATCCATGATGCAAGCAAGGAGAATTAGATGTCTGTAAATAGATAGCTCCTGATTCAGTTGAAGATACACAAAACAAAGAGAGAAAGAAAGAGTGAGGTTTCACAGAGAAGGTATAAGAAAATAGTCTGTGAGAAAAATAGAGAGTGAGCGATATTATAGTAAGGTGGGAATATCAAAAGAGAGTTATTTCTTTTGAGTGTTGTAGTGGTCTTCGGAGTATTTTACTCGGACCTACAAATAGTAAAATTCCTTGCTATAGTGATATCACTTGCTCGTCTCGGGGCCGTAGTTTTTTCCTTATTCAAAAGGGCTTTCCACGTAAATATCTTGGTGTCGTTATCACTCTTTTATTCTTGCTAATTACCGTATCTCGGTGCTACATTATTATTTCTCTTTTATTACCGTGAATATTATTTATGTAGGGAGTTTATTCCCAACAACTGGTATCAGAGCACAGGTTCTACTCGTTCAATGAAATACTATTCACTGTCAGTAGTACTATACTCGGTAAAAAACAAAAATGTCCGAGTAAAGTACGAGGTAGTAAAATTTAACGTAGATAGCGGTTTCTCAATATGGTAAATAAGGATGAGGGATCTCCTCATCCAACAAGGATTACACAAGGTACTAGATGCTGATGCCAAAATGCCTGATACCATGAAAGTTGAGGATTAGGCTGACTTGGATGAAATGACTGCTAGTGTAATCAGGTTGCACTTATGAGATTATGTGGTAAATAACATCATTGATGAAGATACCGCACGTTGCATTTAGACAAGGTTGGAAAGCCTATACATGTCCAAAACTCTAACAAATAAATTGTACATGAAGAATCAGCTATACGCCCTACACATGGGTGAAGGTAAGAAATTTTTGTCACATTTAAATGTGTTTAACGGACTAATCACACAACTCGTCAATCTCAGAGTGAAAATCGAGGAAGAATATAAAGCCATCTTGCTATTGAACTTGTTGTCATCTTTGTACGATAATCTGGCAACAAAGATCTAGCACGGTAAGACTATCATTAGGTTGAAAGATGTCACATCGGTTCTTCTACTCAATGAGAAGATGAGAAAAAAGCCTGAAAATAAAAAACATGCTCTCATCACAGAAGGTAGAGGCAGGAGTTATCAAAGGAGTTTGAGCAACTATGGTAGATCCGGAGCTCGTAGAAAGTCTAAGAACCGATCCAAATCAAGAGCGAGAAATTGCTACAATTGTGATCAACCAGGTCACTTAAAAAGCGATTGCCCAAATCCAAGGAAGGGCAAAGACGAGACTAGTGGCCAGAAGAATGACGACAACATAATCGCCATGGTGCAAAACAATGATAATGTTGTCCTCTTTATAAATGAGGAAGAGGAATGCATACACTTATCAGGTCCAGAGTCGGAATAGGTTGTTGATACAACAACATCTTACCATGCCACACCGGTAAGAGATCTTTTTTGCAGATATGTAGCAGGTGATTTCGGCCTTGTGAGAATGGGTAACACAAGTTACTAAAAGATTACAGGGATTGGTGACATTTGTATCAAGACAAATGTCGGATGCACATTAGTTTTGAAGGACGTGCAACATCTACCTGATTTGCGGATGAACTTGATCTCGAGAATTGCTTTAGACCGAGATGGATACAATAACTATTTTGCAAATCAAAAGTGGAGACTCACCAAGGGATCATTGGTGATTGCAAAGGGAGTTGCACATAGTACATTGTACAGGAAAAATGCAGAAATATGCCAAGGGGAATTGAACGCGGCACAAGATGAGATTTCTGCAGATTTGTGGCACAAAAGAATGGATCATATGAGCGAGAAGGGATTGCAGATTCTTTCCAAGAAATCACTCATTTCTTACGCCAAATGTACAACGGGAAAACCTTGTGACTATTGTTTATTTGGTAAGCAGCATAGAGTCTCATTTCGGACATCGTTTGAAAGAAAATTGAATATACTTGATTTGGTATATTCTGATGTTTATGGTCCAATGGAAAATAAATCGATGGGCGGTAACAAATATTTTGTTACTTTTATTGATGATGCTTCACGAAAATTATGGGTTTATATTTTTAATACCAAAGATCAGATGTTTCAAGTTTTCTAGAAGTTTCATGCTATGGTGATAAGGGAGACAGGCAAAAGCTAAAGCGTCTACGAAGTGACAATGGAAGTGAGTACACTTCAAGGGAATTTTAAGAGTAATGTTTGAGCCATGGGATCAGATATAAAAAGACAGTTCCTGGAACCCCACAACACAATGGCGTAGCCGAAAGGATGAACCGCACCATTGTGGAGAAGGTGAGAAGCATGCTCAGAATGGTTAAACTGCCTAAGTCATTCTGGGGTGAAGCATTTTAGACAGCCTGTTACCTGATCAATAGGAGTTTATTATTTTCGTTGGCGTTTGACATCCTAGAGAGAGTTTGAACCAACAAGGAAGCGTCCTACTTGCATCTGAAGGTGTTCAGTTGCAGAGCTTTTGCACATGTACTAAAGGAGCAGAGAACAAAGCTTGATGATAAATCTGTTCCTTGCATATTCATCGGATATGGAGATGAAGAGTTTGGATACAGATTGTGGGATCCTATAAAGAAGAAGGTCATCAGAAGCAGAGATGTAGTCTTTCGGGAAAGTAAAGTTGGAACTACTGATGATATGCCAGAGAAGGCCAAGAATGGTGTAATTCCTAACATTGTTACTATTCCTTCTACTTCTAACAATCCCACAAGTGTAGAAAGTAGGACCGACGAGGTTGCCGAGTAGGGGGAGCAACCTGGTGAGGTTATTGAGCAGGGGGAGCAACTTGATGATGGTGTTGAGCAAGTCGAGCGCCCCACTCATGAAGAAGAACAACCTCAACCTCTGAGGAGCTCAGAGAGTCCAAGGGTAGAGTCATGTAGGTACCCTTCCACAGAGTATGTCCTTATCAGTGATGAAGGGGAGCCAGAAAGTCTTAAGGAGGTGTTATCTCATCCAGAAAAGAACCAGTGGATGAAAACCATGCTAGAAAAGATGAAATCTCTACAGAAAATTTGCACGTACAAGCTGGTTGAACTTCCAAAGGGTAAAAGACCATTCAAATGCAAATGGGTTTTTAAACTCAAGAAAGATGGAAATGGCAAGCTTGTCAGGTACAAATCTCGATTGGTGGTTAAAGGCTTTGAGCAGAAGAAAGGTATTGATTTTGACAAAATTTTCTCACCTGTTGTTGAAATGACTTCTATTCGAACAATTTTGAGTTTAGCAGCTAGCCCTAGATATTGAAGTGGAGCAGTTGGACATGAAAACTGCATTTCTTCAGGGAGATTTGGAAGAAGAGATCTATATGGAGCAGCCAGAAGGATTTGAAGTAGCTGAAAGGAAACACATGGTGTGCAAATTGAATAAGAGTCTTTATGGGTTGAAACAGGCACCAAGGCAGTGGCACAAGAAGTTTGACATGAAAAGTCAAACTTACACAAAGACATATTCTGATCCATGTGTATACTTCAAAAGGTTTTCTGACAACAACTTTATTATTTTGTTGTTGTATGTGGATGACATGTTAATTGTAGGAAAAAACAATGGGTTGATCGCAAAGTTGAAGGAAGATTTGTCCAAGTCATTTGATATGAAGGACTTGGGCCCAACACAACAAATTCTGGGTATGAAGATAGTTCGAGAGTGAACAAGCAAAAAGTTGTGGCTATCTCGGGAGTAGTACATTAAACATATACTGGAACGCTTCAACACTAAGAATGTTAAGCCAGTCAGCACACCTCTTGCTAGTCATCTAAAATTCAGCAAGAAGATGTGTCCTACAACAGTGGAAGAGAAAGGGAGCATGGCTAGAGTTCCTTGTACTTCAACAGTCAGAAGCTTAATGTATGCAATGGTATGCACCAGACCTAATATTGCTCATGCAGTTGGTGTTGTTAGCAGATTCCTTGAAAATCCTGGAAAGGAACAGTGGGAAGCATTCATGTGGATACTCAGGTACCTAAGAGGTACTGTAGGAGATTGCTTGTGTTTTGGAGGATCTGATCCAATCTTGAAGGGCTACACAGATGCTGATATGATATGTGATCTTGATAATCGTAAATCTACTACAGGATACCCGTTCACATTTACAGGGGGAGCTATATCATGGCATTCGAAGTTGCAGAAGTGTGTTTTGATCTCTACAACTGAAGTAGAGTATATTGCCGCTACTGAAGCTGGCAAGGAGATGGTTTGGCTGAAACGATTCCTACGAGAGCTTGCACTACATCAAAACGAGTATGTCGTCTATTGTGACAGTCAAAGTTCAATAGACCTGAGCAAAAATACCATGTATCATGCAAGGACGAAGCATATAGACGTGAGATATCACTAGATTAGAGAAAGAATATATGATGGATATATATAGGTCAAGAAGATCCATACAAGCGAGACTCCTTTGAATATGCTGACCAAGATGGTAGCAAGAGACAAGTTCGACCTATAAAAAGAACTTGTCGGCATGAAATCTATATGAAAAACTGGAGATACCTCCTTCAGGTGCATGGGACTGGAGGGGGAGATTGTGGGGTCCATCCCATGAATATGAAAGGAAGACAAACTTCCTTTGACATAAAGTACCATGCTGCCAAATCTACAAGACATGTGATTTGGGTTGGCAGATTTTTGATTGCTTTCACAAGGTGAAAGTTTGACATTTATATTATGATATTGTCATCCATGATGCATGCAAGGAGAATTGGACATCTATAAATAGATTGCTCCTGATTCAGTTAAAGATATACAAAACAAAGAGAGAAAGAAAGAGTGAGGTTTCACAAACAAGGTATAAAAAAATAGTCTGTGAGAAAAATAGAGAGTGAGCGATATTGTAGTGAGGTGGGAATATCAAAAGAGGGTTATTTTGTTTTGAGTGTTGTAGTGGTCTTTGGAGTATTTTACTCGGACCTACAAAGTGTAAAATTCCTTGCTATAGTGATATCAATTGCTCGTCTCGGGGCCGTGGTTTTTCCCTTATTCAAAAGAGTTTTTCACGTAAAAATCTTGGTGTCGTTGTCACTCTTTTATTCTTGCTAATTACCGTATCTCGGTGCTACGTTATTATTCTATTTTTATTACTGTGAATATTATATCTCTAGGGGGTTTATTCCCAACAACTGATATCAGAGCGCATGCTCTGCTTGTTCACATAAATACTATTCACTATCGGTAGTACTATACTCGGTGAAAACCAAAAATGTCCGGAGTAAAGTACAAGTTAGCAAAATTTAACAGAGATAGAGGTTTCTTAACATGGCAAAGAAGGATGAGAGATCTGCTCATCCAACAAGGATTACACAAGGTACTAGATGCTGATGCCAAAATGCCTGATACCATGAAAGCTGAGGATTGGGCTGACTTGGATGAAAAAGGTTGCTAGTGCAATCAGGTTGCACTTATCAGATGATGTGGTAAATAACATCATTGATGAAGACACCGCACGTGACATTTGGACAAGGTTGGAAAGCCTATACATGTACAAAATGCTAACAAATCAATTGTACCTGAAGAAGTAGCTATACGCCCTACACATGGGTGAAGGTACGAATTTTTTGTCATATTTAAATGTGTTTAACGAACTAATCACACAGCTCGCCAATCTCGATGAGAAAATCGAGGAAGAAGATAAAGCCATCTTGCTATTGAACTCGTTGCCATCTTCGTACGATAATCTAGCAACAACCATCCTGCACAGTAAGACTACCAATGAGTTGAAATATGTCACATCGGCTCTTCTACTCAATGAGAAAATGAGAAAGAAGCCTGAAAATCAAGGACATGCTCTCATCACTGAAGGTAGAGGTAGGAGTTATCAAAGGAGTTCGAGCAACTATGGTACATCCGGAGCTCGTGGGAAGTCTAAGAACCGATCCAAAGCAAGAGCTAGAAATTGCAACAATTGTGATCAACCAGGTCATTTCAAAAGAGATTGCCCAAATCCAAGGAATGGAAAAGGTGAAACTAGTGGCCAGAAGAATGACGACAACACAGCCGCCATGGTGCAAAACAATGATAATGTTGTCTTCTTTATAAACGAGGAAGAGGAATGCATGCACTTTTCAGGTCCAGAGTCGGAATGGGTGGTTGATACCACAAAATCTTACCATGCCACACCAGTAAGAGATCTTTTTGCAGATATGTAGCAGGTGATTTAGGCCTTGTGAGAATGGGTCACTACTAAAAATCTGCTAAAAACCGACCAACTATTTCTGACCAACATTGGTCGGTCAAAAAATGCGACCAAAAACCGTCCAGGTTGGACGCAAACTGGGGAAAAAATATATTTACATTTTTTAAAAATAAAATACCGACTAACGTTGGTCGGTAAATTGGTCAATAGCTGGTCAGACAAGAAAATTTTGGATTACCGACCAACGTTGGTCGGTAATCTGGATCCAATTTTTTAAATTTTAATAATTATTTTATTATTTAAAATATTTTATAATATTTAAGAATTTATATTTAAAATTACCGACCAACGTTGGTCGGTTAAAGATTTTAATTTTTTTTTAAAAAAACCGACCAAAGTTGGTCGGTTTTTGGTCAAACGGTCAGCACTTAATGTACCGACCAAAATTACCGACCAACTTTGGTCGGTAATTCTAAAATCAGAGAAGTGAAAAACGGGGAAACCCCCATTTCTCTGAAATTTTTCCCTCTTCTTCCTTCCCTTCTCTCCTTCTCCCAGCCCCTCCCCCTCACCGTCCAGGCCTCTCCCTCGCCGTCCAGCCCTCACCCTCGCCGTCGCCGCTGCCACTGCCACTGCCGCCCCTCGATCTCCTTCTCCATCTCCTACAAATTCTAGGTTTGAATTACAACCCATTTATTTATTATTTTCAGGTTTTGTTAATTAGTTATGAATTAGTTTCAATTGATTAGTGTTTCAATTATTTGAACATTGCATTTTATTGAGGATTAGGGTTTAGGTCTTGTTTTAATTAATTTTGTTAATTAGTTTTATTAACTAATTAGTTTTGTTAATTAGTCAATTATTTATGAATTGGTTTAGTTTAGGGTATGGGTTGAATTTCTTTAGTTTAGTTAGTTTATGTTTAAACTCGTAGGATATGAATTGAAATTTTAGTTTTTAGGATTTGTTTTAGTGAATTGAACTTTTAGGATATGAATTGAACTTTTAAGATATGAATTGGACCTTTTGGATATGAATTGAACTTTTAGGATATAAATTGGTGTAATTAGGAAAAAATAATTATCTTGAATTAACTAAAAAAGATATAATTAATTTATAATTGTAGAATAAATTAATTTGTTCTTGTGAATCGAACTTTTAGGGTATGGGTTGAATTTTTTTAGTTTAGTTAGTTTATGTTTAAACTCGTAGGATATGAATTGAAATTTTAGTTTTTAGGATTTGTTCTTGTGAATTGAACTTTTAGGATATGAATTGAACTTTTAAGATATGAATTGGACCTTTTGGATATGAATTGAACTTTTAGGATATAAATTGGTGTAATTAGGAAAAAATAATTATCTTGAATTAACTAAAAAAGATATAATTAATTTATAATTGTAGAACAAAATTAATTTGTTCTTGTGAATCGAACTTTTAGGGTATGGGTTGAATTTCTTTAGTTTAGTTAGTTTATGTTTAAACTCGTAGGATATGAATTGAAATTTTAGTTTTTAGGATTTGTTCTTGTGAATTGAACTTTTAGGATATGATTTGAACTTTTAAGATATGAATTGGACCTTTTGGATATGAATTGAACTTTTAGGATATAAATTGGTGTAATTAGGAAAAAATAATTATCTTGAATTAACTAAAAAGATATAATTAATTTATAATTGTAGAATAAATTAATTTGTTCTTGTAAATCGAACTTTTAGGGTATGGGTTGAATTTCTTTAGTTTAGTTAGTTTATGTTTAAACTCGTAGGATATGAATTGAAATTTTAGTTTTTAGGATTTGTTCTTGTGAATTGAACTTTTAGGATATGATTTGAACTTTTAAGATATGAATTGGACCTTTTGGATATGAATTGAACTTTTAGGATATAAATTGGTGTAATTAGGAAAAAATAATTATCTTGAATTAACTAAAAAGATATAATTAATTTATAATTGTAGAATAAATTAATTTGTTCTTGTGAATCGAACATTTAGGGTATGGGTTGAATTTCTTTAGTTTAGTTAGTTTATGTTTAAACTCGTAGGATATGAATTGAAATTTTAGTTTTTAGGATTTGTTCTTGTGAATTGAACTTTTAGGATATGAATTGAACTTTTAAGATATGAATTGGACCTTTTGGATATGAATTGAACTTTTAGGATATAAATTGGTGTAATTAGGAAAAAATAATTATCTTGAATTAACTAAAAAAGATATAATTAATTTATAATTATAGAATAAATTAATTTGTTCTTGTTTTATTTGTATAGATGGAACATCGTACTTGGATGTACAATAGAAATTATCCTAATCGGCGGGGATTGCGGGAGGATTTTGTAGAAGGGGTTGATGACTTTATTAGACATGCAATGTCACTTCCACCATACCAAAGTGAAGGAGTAATTAGGTGCCCTTGTGTCAGGTGCGATTGTATGAAGTTTAAAAAATCGGAGGAAGTTAAGCTTCATCTTTATAGGAAGGGGTTTATAGAGAATTACTTTGTGTGGACTAATCATGGAGAGATCGATGGTAGCCGTGGGATATTTCATAACATGGTTGTTGGTGAAAGTAGTAGGTCGGTGGAGAATACAAATCTTGATTCTAGAATTCAGGATATGGTTGCGGATGCTTTTGGGGGTGAGCCCAATGAAAATGTTGAACAAACTCCTAATGATGACGCAAAATGTTTTTATGAACAGTTAGAGGAAGCTAGTCGTCCACTACGTGAAGGAAGTCCGCACTCTGAGCTGTCTGTTGCAGTTAGATTACTAAGTATCAAATCTAATTGGAATATTTCTCAAGCATCCATGGACTGTTTCATTGACCTTATGAGTGAACTAGTTGACCCTAATATCAACTTACCTGGTGATTTCTATAAGGCGAAGAGATTGGTTTCTAAGTTAGGACTTTCGTCAATGAGAATTGATTATTGTGAAGATGGTTGCATGTTATATTATAAAGATGATGCAACTTTAGACAGTTGTAAATTTTGCAAAAAGCCTCGTTTCAAGAGGCTTTCCAGCGGGAATATGGTCGCTGTCAAGGCAATGCATTATTTACCTCTTATACCTAGGTTAAAGAGGTTATATGCGTCGATGAGTTCTGCTCCTCATATGAGATGGCATTTTGAAAATAGAAGACCACCTGGTGTTATGTGTCATCCTTCAGATGGAGAAGCTTGGAAGCACTTTGATAGGACATATCCAGATTTTGCTAGTGAACCAAGGAACATTCGGTTAGGTCTATGTGCCGATGGCTTCACGCCTTTTTCTATATCTGCGATACCATATTCATGTTGGCCTGTCTTTCTTACACCTTATAATCTACCACCTGAGTTGTGTATGACTAGTCCATATATATTCTTAAATTGTATTATCCCCGGTCCACGTAATCCGAAAAGTTTGATTGATGTATATTTGAAACCTTTGATTGATGAGCTAAAACAATTGTGGTATGATGGTATTGAAACATATGACATATCAACCAAGCAGAATTTTAATATGCGTGCTAATTTAATGTGGACTATTAATGATTTTCCTGCGTATGGAATGTTGTCTGGGTGGATGACTGCTGGGAAGCTAGCTTGTCCTTACTGCATGGAAAATAGTAAAGCGTTCACTTTGAAACATGGCCGAAAGCAATCATGGTTTGATTGTCACCGTCAATTCTTGCCTGATGATCATGAGTTTATAAGGATGAATAATGCATTCAAAAAGAATAAAGTGGAATATGATTCTCCACCTCCGATACTTTCAGGTGAGGAAATTTGGGAGAGGGTCCAGAACTTCAGTAAAGTTACTGAGGCTCCACCTTATAGATTCCCTGGATATGGTGTTAATCATAATTGGACGAAACAGAGTATATTTTGGGAGTTGCCTTATTGGAAGGATAATCTTCTCCGACACAACCTTGATGTCATGCATATTGAGAAGAATTATTTTGATAATTTGTTCAACACAGTGATGGATGTTAAAGGTAAGACAAAAGATAACCCGAAGGCTAGAATGGACTTACAAGAATATTGCAGGCGACCTGAATTATACTTGCAGACAACAAACAATGGTAAGGTTTTCAAGCCCAAAGCAAGTTACACATTCACTTTGGAGGAAAGACGACAAATTTGTGATTGGGTTACGAAATTAAAGATGCCTGAGGGTTATGCGTCGAATCTTGGAAAAAAAGTAGATATGGAGGTAGGGAAGTTGAGCCATTTGAAAAGTCATGACTGCCATGTTTTCATGAGACCTTAGTGCCTATTGCATTTTGTGGTTTGCCTGAAAGAATTTGGAAACCCATCACAGAGATTAGTTTGTTTTTCAGAGACTTGTGTTCTACCACATTAAGGGAAGAAAACTTACTTCGGATGGACCAGAACATCCCTGTAATTTCTAGTAAGATGGAAAAAATATTCCCATGTGGTTTCTTTGATGTGATGGAACACCTTCCAATACACCTTGTACACGAGGCACGACTTGGAGGGCCTGTTCAATGCAGATGGATGTATCCCTTTGAGAGGTAATATTATAAGTTTGATGTAATATTCTATTTTATTTGAATGTTATTGGCTAACATGAGATTATGTAGGACAATTAGCAAATGCAAATAATTTGTTAAGCAGAGGAATAAGATTGAAGGATATATATGCGAAGCCTATCTTGCAAAGGAAACTGCACATTTTTGTTCTTATTATTTTGAGAGTAACGTGCCATGTTCTAGGAATAGGCCCAATAGGCACACGGTCGAATGTGTAAATGATCCATTATATCCACCAATGTCCATATTCAATCAACCAGGCCAATGTTCTAAGGATGTTAGAAAGAGAAGTTTGAGTGATATGGAGTACAAGTCAGCTACATTTCATGTGTTGCTAAATTGTCTCGAAGTTGTACCATTTCTCAAGTAAGTATTGATTTATTAGTTATCAAAATGTAAAATTTGCTGTGACTACATATTGATGCAACTACTAAAAATATTTGATATGTCACAGTCACTTCGTGGGTTAATTTGGCTATGATGCTGTATATACGAGATTTGATACGTGGTTCAAACAGTTTGTAAGTGTATATATATATACATATGTAGTGAATGTATAAAAATTGATTCATAAGTTGTGCTAACTTATGACTTTTTTTAACTCTATGTAGGTAAATAATCCAAATAATGGTGTAAATCAATTTTTGAAAGATATATCTTGGGGACCTGGGCTTCAGGTCACAACAATGTCTAAGTACGTAGTGAATGGTTATAAGTTTCATACAGAGGATTGCTCTAAAAATAAAAATAGCAACAACAGCGGGGTGTGGGTTCAAGGTGGTGATGGCAACCAAGTTGGAGATATTGATTATTATGGTGTGGTCAAAGAAATATTACAACTAGAATATACAGGTTGGCCATATAAGAAATTGATACTCTTTAGATGCAAGTGGTTTGACCCAAATCCAACAAGAGGTACAAGAGTACACAACCAATACAACATAATTGAGGTTAATCATACGAGGGAGTATGATCGCTATGATCCTTTCATAATTGCACATAACGTTAGGCAAGTGTATTATGCTCCTTATCCATTGCGGAGGAATAAGTCCGATTGGTGGGTTGTAATAAAAACTAAGCCTGTAGGTAGGGTGGAAGTCGAGAATGTGTTAGATGTTGCATATCAAAACGATATCTCCAATATTCACCATATAGTGGACGATCAGTTAGAAAATGATTTTGGAACATCTTGAACACATATTGGAAGAAGTTGATATAAATGAAGTAACAATTATAGAAAATGAGGATGAAGAATCAACTGATGAAGCTCAAATAAGTGAGGACAAAGAATTCTCGGACGAGGAACAATACGTCGATGAGGATTAAAAAGTTGGGTTTTTAAAGCACTCTCGTTTTATAGCTAGTTTCTTATATGTTTCAATCTAAATGTGTGTTATATTATGCAGATGGCAGGCAAGGGTCAAGGTAACAATGACCCTACTAGTTCTCGGGGTCGAGAAAAGGGTAGGAAGGGAAAGAGGAGGGTAGAAAATAATACTCCCTCTTGTCCACCCTTTTCAGAGATGCCTATGTCTTATCCTCCATCACACGGCTATACTGAGCTGCCACAGCATCACGAGCCGTACACCTTCATTCAGACACCCAGTCTTCCATCACAGGGCCACAGGACTATACGTCCGACATACAGTCCAGCTGCCTCACAGCCATCTGCATCACATCCACATGGATCACATCCCTATATATCACAGCCACATGGATCGCATCCACCCATGTCAAAGCCACTCGGGTCACAGCCACTCGGGTCACAACCATCGGTATCACATCCACTTGCGTTGCATCCAGCTATGTCGCAGTCACAGGGATCACAACCATCTTCATCATCGACTCCATCTATTGCAGGCCTTCGCTTGGGAGGCATTAGCTCTGACCCGCCTACACCGTCTTCACATGCCTCTGATACACATGCTTCGGATGGTGATGACGAGGTAGTGCATTATGATCGATATGGCAGGATCATCATAGTCCCTGAGGGTGATGGGTAAGTGTTATTCATTATTTTTGCGTCTATTGATTTGTAACATTTTTACTAAGATATTAATGTATTTTTATTGTTAAATTGTAGGTTCAGGCCGGGTAATAAGACTACGAGGATAATCACCAATGCCATCAGAAAGCTTTATGATGGCCCTTATGCGACTTGGACTGATTGCCCATTCTCACTGAAGGAGCAAATTTTTAATCAATTTAAGGTATAAATGTTCTTTTAAACAGTTTAATAATTTATATTTATGATGTTTCCATCTAATATTTAACTTTTGAAATACAGAGCAAGTGTGTATGGGAAGACCGCTATAGCGCGGAAGTGGCTACAAATTTTCATCATAAAGCTCGCAAGAGATTGGCAGATGCTTTCTCGGATGCTAGAAACAAGAACAAGAGGCCTGGCTGGTTACTTGAGAATTTGTGGAATGATTTGCAAAGACAATGGCTTACCACAGAGTTCTTAGAGAGGAGCGAAAAAGGAAAGAAAGCTCGCGCATCCGAGAAGGGAGACTCCTTGCACACTGGAGGTGCGATCAGCCTAGGGACAATAAAAAGAAGATTGGTACGTAATTGCTTAAATTATTTTACTTTTCTAAGTATATCTATTCTGTTTATTAACTAAATTAATTTATTTTCAGGAAAAGAAGTATGGGCGTCCAATGAGTCATAATGAGCTATTCAAGGAGACACATGTTGTGAAGAAGAAGAAAGAGGGGGATCAAGATAGGTGGGTCGAGGACCGGGCCTCGACTGCATATGTAATCTTTCAATTTTATTTAAGTATTATAATTTACTTTTATACACAACTTGAAATACTGATTTAATTTAGAATAATATAGGGTCGCTACCAAAGTAACGTGGAGGAATTCATCCGTAGTCATCCAGCTGGTGAATCGGGTGAGCCAACCCAACCTTCGGATGAGGATGCTGAAAGAATATGGTTGGAGTCTGTTGGCAGTCCAAAATGGGGGAAGGTATACGAGCTTCCAACTAAAAACTTCCATCGCTATAAGTGTGGAATGCGAGGAATAGGGACTTCCTCGCAAGGCGAGCAACTTAATAGGGAGAGACTCTCCGCTATGCGAGAGACAGTGACAAAGCTCACATCAGAGCTAGAAGCGGCCAAGGAAAGAGAAAGACTTAGAGATGCTCAATTCCTTGGCATGCAAGCTCAGATCAGAACTCTCCTATCTAGTGGAGCTTTTCCGTTGCCCCTATCTCGTGAGTCATCTCCAGAGGGTCGACCTCCACGTGATCGTTCCTCCCACCCTGCTCGTGATCGTTCCTCCCGTCCTCCCCGTGATCGTGCTTCCCGTCCTCTACAAGACCGTTCTCTATATCGTCTTGTAGATGAAAGTTCATCAGACGGTGATGATGATATTGTACAAAACACCCCTTGACTTTTATATACTTTGAACTAGACAAATAGAACCAGTTTTGAACTAGTTGTAATTAGTTTTAACTTGGTTTTAACTTGGTTTTGGATTTTTATGTTCAATTGAACTTTAATTTGTTAGTTTTAAAGTATTTATTGAATGTTTTGGTTGTTGTTGTTGTGTTGTTGTTATTGTTGTTGTTGTTGTTGTTATTAGGTGTATTGGTATACTGGCAGGTGGTGTAGCTGCCAAAACAGGCATTTTATGCCAAAATTAAACCCAGAAAAATCGACCAAAGTTGGTCGGTTTTTAATAAAAAAACGTTGGTCGGTTTTTAATAAAAAAAAAATTATTCCAAAATACCAACCAAAGTTGGTCGGTTAATGAACATTGAATTCCCAGAATTCAACACTACCGTCCAACTTTGGTCGGTATTTTGCTTGCATTCTTGAGATTACCGACCATAGTTGGTCGGTAATGTTTAATTTTAATTAGTTTTAAAAAATATATATTTTCAATTACCGACCAAAGTTGGTCGGTAATTTCCGATCAACTTTGGTCGGTAAGCCATTCCGACCATCAAAACACCGTCCACACCGTAATGGTCGCGTTTTGGTCGGTAATTTGCCATAACCGACCAACGTTGGTCGGTATTTTTTGTTGGTTTTTAGCAAATTTCTAGTAGTGGGTAACACAAGTTACTCAAAGATTGCGGGGATTGGTGACATTTGTATCAAGACAAATGTCGGATGCAAATTGGTTCTGAAGGACGTGCAACATGTACCTGATTTGCGGATGAACTTGATCTCGGGAATTGCTTTAGACCGAGATGGATACGAGAACTATTTTGCAAATCAAAAGTGGAGACTCACCAAGGGATCATTGGTGATTGCAAAGGAAGTTGCTCATGGCACATTGTATAGGACAAATGCAGAAATATGCAAAGGTGAATTGAACGTGGCACAATATGAGATTTTTACAGATTTGTGGTACAAATAAATGGGTCATATGAGCGAGAAGGGATTGCAGATTCTTGCCAGGAAATCACTCATGTCTTATGCCAAAGGTACTATATATTATGGGCAGTTCGCAAGGAAAAGAATCGCATATGCTTCGATGATCATAGTCTAGTTGCTTTTGCTTAATAGCTAGATGCAAGCAAATGTTAAATTCCCGATCTAAGTTGACTTTTGTGGATGATGTAAATTTTATCTTCGCTTGTAAATTGATATTATTTAAGACCTCAAATTCAGAACTCATATGTCCTAAAGGCAGCCCGGTGCTCTAAGCTCCCGCTATGCACGGGGTCCGGGGATGGCCGGACCACAAGGCTCTATTGTCACAACCTTACCCTGCATTTCTGCAAGAGGCTTTTTCCACAGCTTGAACCCGTGACCCCCTGATCGCATGACAACAACTTTATCAGTTACGCCAAGGCTCCCCTTCTGCTTTATAATATAATATTTAAGTCAAATAATGCATGAAGAAATGATATTAAGAACAGTTAGTGAAGTCTAAGCACACTAGAGTAAGTGGGAAGTACTTAATTAATTTCAAAGACAACTCCAAATTGTATTCATGTTCAAACACAACTCTAATTGTCAAATATCATTTTCACTTGAAAAACATTTCACTTGAAAAACATTTCACTTTATAGTTTTCTTTGATTATGATGTTTTTGAATATCTATAATTATAAAAATTATGTACTTTAACTGTTTATTACTTGGTTTTGAATATGTAAGTTTCATTCATAAAATAATACACTAATAATTATGAAAATTAGATGTAATGGTTATTATACTCAAGAAACATATTCTTTGATGGAAATTACTCTTCTTATAGTCTACAGTCATAGCTAAGTTTTGTTTTGATTCTTGTGATATCTTGTTAAGTACATTTAATCTTTGGTTATTTAACATGTGCACTGTTAGTCTATCCACCTATGAAATTCTTCAAACATAACATCTAAATGGTTAACTACTATATATTATACTAAATTTCTACTTTACGTCATATTTGAAGGTAAATTATAACTATATATATATATATATATATATATATATCTCCGTCCCAAAATATGCATCACTTTTCCTTTTTAAGAGTCAATTGGCTAATTGTGGAAGCAAAATTGGATTAGATCGGCTCAATTTTAAACTTTAAATATAAATATTCAAAAAATTATATACAAAAATTACTATCGATTGCAATTCTTCTCATGTCAATATAATAAAAAATATATATTTTTAAGTATTGAATTTTGAGAAGCGAAAAATGACATATAATTTGGGACGGATGGAGTATATCATACAAAAAGTTTCTTCATACACGGGTGATGTTTGGCCATAATTCTATATCTTTAATTTATTCTATTATTTACCTTACATTTTGATATTTTAATATTAAATTGTGCGACACTTGTGTAAGTTTTTTCCTACGTGTGTGTGGCCCAATAGGTTTAAGGCATGTAATTAATATTTAATGAAAGACAAATCTCGTCTGTCCGACCGGTTACTTGATGGACGTACCAGATTAAGTGAGAACATCTATAAATTGGTCCTCTCCCCACCCATTAGGGTTACCACCTATTCTATTCTTCTTTTCCATCATTAAAGGCGGCAGTAACGAAAGCTAGGGCAAGGGGCGAGAAACCGATTTCAATTAACGCTTCCGCTTCATGTATGTTTTCTATAACGATTATGCATAAGATTATCATGTTCAAGATCCTGGTATGAATTAAAGTTTATGTTTACATGTGGTATTCTAGCCTGGATTGCTTGAACTTATAATCTTCACTAATGAAAACTGTCACGATCCAAATTTCGACTAGTCGTGATGGCACCTAACCCAACCCGCTAGATAATACAATTATCAAATAGTTCTAGCCAAAAGCAATTCAAATAATGCTAAAGGAACCAATCCCGATCGAAAAAGATCAAATCTTGAATCAATAGCTCAAAATCGGCCAAAAGCCCAACCCGGGCCCGCACCTCGGAACCTGATAAAATTTACAAAATCCAATAACCCATTCAATTAAGAGTCCAACCATACTAGTTTTACTCAAATCCGACTCCAATTCGATGTTGAAAGCTCAAAAATTCATATTATGAAACTTTAGGCCAAAACCCCCAATTTTCTTTTTAAATTCACAATCCAATTACAAACACGGAGGTAGATTCATGAAATATAACCAAAACCGAGTAGAGAATACTTACCCCAATTCATATGGTGACATTTGATTGAAAAATCGCCTCAATCCGAGCTTGGAAATGTTAAAATGAAGCCAAAATTGTGAACCATTGTATTTATCATTCTGCCCAGCACTTTCGCACTTGCGACACATTAGCCGCTTATGCGGCTTTGCTTTTGCGACCAAAAATCACGCTTCTGCGGAGAAGCACTGGACGCTTGCCTACGCACATGTGGTAAATACCCGCATCTGCGCACTCACAGATGCGCGCCCAAATATCGCTTCTGCGCTAACAACCGCTTTTGCGCTCAACTCACCGCATCTGCGCCTTCACAGATGTGAAGCAATCTCCACTTCTGTGGAACCCTGCTCCCAGCAATATTTCCGCTCCTGCGACCCCTTCGTCGCTTCTACGACCATCGCACCTGCACAAACCAGCCACAGGTGCGGTCACACCAGAACCAGCAATAGCAACATTGAAGAAAATGATCCGAAATCAATCCGAAACACACCCGAGCCCCTCGGGACCCCATCCAAGCATACCAACAAGTTCCATAATATAATACGAATCTACTCGAGGCCTCAAATCAAACATAACAACATCAAAACGATGAATCGCACCTCAAATCAAAATCTATGAACTTTGAAACTTCAAACTTCCACAACAGATGTTGATACCTATCAAATCACGTCCGATTGACCTCAAATTTTGCGCACAAGTCTCAAATAACATAACGAAGCTATTCCAATTCCCGAAATCACAATTCAAATCCGATATCAAAAAGTCCACTCCCGGTCAAACCTTTCAAAAATCCAACTTCCGCCATTTCAGGCCAAATTCTACTACGGACCTCCAAATCATAATCCGGACGCGCTCCTAAGTCCAAAATAACCTAACGGAGCTAACGGAACCATCAAAACTCCATTCCGGGTTCAAATTCACAAAAAGTCAAACTTGGTCAACTCTTTCAAATTTAAAGCTTCTTGCTAAAATGACCGGTCAGGTCGTTATATCCTCCCTCACTTAAACATACGTTCATTCTCGAACGTGCCAAGAGTTATTCCAAAAGCCATCAAATCGTCGTGTAACCTTACCATGCACATACCCTGGGGTGATTTCACATCACCCTATCCTATATAGGCCCGACAACACAGCATAGCTATAGTTTCTTAATTCAACCTAGCCCAAAAACCTTAGAATCCAATTTCCAACATCCGGAATTTCTATAAGATCAGAATCTCGCATCTACACATTGTATAAGTCTGAACAAGCTGTAACCATAACCCAAGATGTAATCACATGATATACCGCACAACTCAAATACTCATAGAAATAATATCTAATCACAGTGGTTGCTCAAAACCACCCAATATCTGTAATAAACCTTATGTCAAACAAAACCTCGTTCTAAAACCTTCGTACACTACCGATGATGAAAGAAACACGCAGAACTCATAACCATTCATCAAATCAACAAGTCATGGAATTCCCTCTCATTCGATAAGAACTATAGCCAATTCTAAGTCGACTTTCGATATTATCCTTCCAAACATGCTGTAATCAATTCCGATAGTATCCACTATAGGTCCAATGATCTAATCTCATCCAACACGACCACTCTAGTGACATGCCATATCATTACAATCTAACGCCATAACCCGTGCAATCCATGCACCAATAGGAAACATTGCAAATATACTCAAATCATGGAAAACAGACTCAGACGAGAGAACTGTCCCGCAAGCTCAACAAGTACCACCACAATGCAATGCTAAGAACCTATCACACACCGTAGAACCAAAACACACGAATCTAACACAAGGGATCATATCTCAACATAACTCTGCTGCAATGCGTGACCCCATCCAAATACTAGTCCATATGAAATACCTCAAGCCACCCTGCTAAAAATCAATAACCACGCACAATTCGACCTCAAGTACCCAAAGTGCATTACCATAACCACGGAAAAGTAAATGACACAATGTCACACAAAACCCGAAAGAACATAAATAATACTCAATCAACCAAGCAATACCCAATACTCTTCTCGCTCAAATTCCGCTATAAGGCCCCAATAGAACCGCACCATATGTGCATATAACCAACGAATCACAACTCCTCGTAGAATAGAAGAGTAACTCACAGATCATCTCAGAAAATGAATAAGCTCAACAACAACCGAATGGCACATCCTTCAACAATAGCAGTATGGAGCCAACCAATCCGGCTTGGTGTAGAATACACATCCTAATTGGGCCTACCAATGAACCCTCAAATCAGCTCTAGTCACCCACAGATAGATAAATAACCTCCGAAAGTACACAATGACTTAATCATAACACATACTATCATCTGGCTAGCTTCGGCCACAACTTCATAGTCCACAACCATGAAACAATCTGCTCTTGAGAACTCCCAATCTCCAAATACATAGAACACACGAATCACCATATTTTATCCCAACTCCACCACCCGAATGCCTAACATATCTCCCATACACGATCATCCCATAAGGAATACTTCTATAATTCTTCCGTGCCACAAATCATAATTTGAATATCAGCAGTCGATCAACCAGGAAAGTGTCGTAATACCAATGAAGTAATATCATTCATCTATTCATCTAAAACCGTCCATGTTGCCTAAAAATTTATGTCCTTCCCTTCAAAACTAAATTGTGACCTTGCATATGTAAATCTCATTCTCACACAACACACCGCATCTACCATGCCATCATGTGAAGAGTATAATAATCTCATAATCAACTCTGAGTCACAAGAAGAATACATACCCAATCAGTCAGTAACCTTCCATTTGATCTCATCCCGGAGAAAATCCCAATACGCAACATATTCCTCACGCCGGTAGGAAATATACTCCTCGAACCGTGGTAAAAACCATTGAGAACTCTTCGAAACCCATTTGCACACAACCAAGCTATCAGAACCGAATCTTTCTAACTTAACCCAGCCACGCAGGTTGCCAAAACACAAGAGAATTGCCAAGAGACACCTGTGGAGACTAGCCACATCATAAGTACCCAAAGAACCGATTATATCCATTACTGTGCTGATCCAACCTACTACCACGTTGTCCTATTTCTCCAACTCCCTTCCAAATTGCCTTCAAAATGATACTTCTCCTTGCTGGAACATCACGATCCTAAACCAAAATTCACCACACAAGAGACCCTAATATAAAACCACAACGCCCTAAGGCCCATAAGCAACTGACTTCCCTCTCAAGCACCCCAAGGTACCACAACCGAGACACCCACTCTAAAGAGACCTTATGTGAACCTAAAACTGTTTCCTTCACCTTCTTGATACTGAAATACACAGTCAACAATGATATAAAAATGCCACTAGTCTCGACACCATCCAATGAAACTCCCAGTTTCTAGCCATATACAAATCTTGAAAATTCCAAATCGCTACATATAAATCTTGAATCCATTATAACCATTCTCGAGAGTCATCCACTCTACTCAAATCTCAATTAAACCGACCAAACGGACCGAACAACCTGTGCCCCATTAGTACACCAATACCCAAGGGAGTAAAGAGTAACCCATACTATTAAGAAACCGAGCAAATTCCTACTCCATGTACACTACATCCTTCGCGAATAACCACTCAATTATTTTATGATTCCCATATACCCATAGAGTGTAATACAACCTGTATCCAGAAATTCCTTTACCCGAGTCATACTCGATCTCGACCTCTACAAGTCATAACTGATTCCCTAGTATACCCCGAACTAAAATCAATACAACACATAACCGTGCAATCAACTCGTCGATGGAAGACTCCCTCACTTGGCTCAAAGCCATGGAATAAAACATCTGACTACTTACAATAACCATAACCCATTACTACCATAATACCACAATGAGATTCCATTAAATCCTTCATCCGATCATGCAACACAAACCATCTAGTACCTCAAGTCATCTGCAAATCTCGCGATCATCCTCGTGATGGTTAAGCCAACTTCCACAGGCGATCCAAACTCAAATTGCAGCATATATTCATTGGTAAAAGAGAACTCTCTACAAAACATCTTAGGGATCACACAACCTCAGGACACCTCGCAGGGAATAACCCACCTGCTTTGCCTCAAACTGACATCTCCCTATACCCTTCCGCAGTCACGACTACTACGCAATCACTTAATCTTCTCGATTCTGAACTCATCAACAAGACATGAGAATCTACTTTACTCCACAACTAAACAACATGAGAGATCCCTCAACACACCCATAACTCGAGGCCATACGCCAAATCAAGACAGAAATCAAACACTCCATAGTCCTTGCTACATCTTAAGTAAACTCGTCTCGTCACATTCGTATAATCTGAACACATCTCGCAGTTACATCATACTCACCACATAGTCATCCAATCACAAATTCCACTAATAGGGACACCAACGGACCTATAAGTCCCAAAAGCACATGCTCACACAATCGAAATCTCTGTGCTCAAGCTACCGTCAAAACCCTGACTCAAGTCCTCCAGGCTGGCCCACCATCAGCACGCCAAAAACACATCTTGCACCTCAACCATAGAATCACAAGCCGCCAGCGCACAGCCGATACCAAGCGCTCACATGCGCATACGAATGCATGGAAGGAATTCAAAAAGTTATGCTTCAAGCTGAATCAATGCCGCACGATAAGGAAAGAAAGATGGAAAGTATATCCTAAATGACTTGTAGCCTAAGTTACTCAGACTCGGCAATTTCGGTGCCATACCCATGTCGACACGACACTGACACGGGTAAGGGTGTGGGATCTGGGTCAGATTCGGTCAAACGAGATCGGGTGTGTTGACCAAAATTTTGGGAAATTTTTTGAGAATTGATTTCCCTAAGTAAAGATTTAAAGAGATGGGAAACGAAATACCTTCCATTACACTGCTATGTAGTAATTTATACTAGTCCTTTTGAAGCTTTTTGTCTTGATCAATCTTCTTGTACATGCTGCAGGTTTCTGAAATCAAGAGCTATAATGTTTTTTAGGGCAGATAAGTTGAAGATGGGTGGTGGACTACTGGACTGAGGCTTATTTGGAAGGGCACGGGTCTTGTTCTACTGGAAAAAAGTAGAAACATGGAAAAAATTTTGTTGTGGAAGAAGAAGAAGACAGCGATGCAGATAATAAGGAAGAAGAAGACTTAAAGACCATACAAAGAAGAAGACATGAATGCAGAGAATAAGGATAAAGAAGACTTTAGACTAATTAGGAATTGACTACGTTATTACTAGTTGATATGTTTGCTAATATTCTGCCGAGATAGACATTACATATACTATGTCTTCAATAGTTTTTTGTTTATAAAAATTACAGTTTTAATTGTACCAAAAATAGTTATAGTTTTAATCAAAATAATAAATAATTATTTAATTGTAAACTAAATATAATTGTATATGCTTTAAGGACAAATATTTTTATCTGAGTAAACTTCATATATATTAAATAAGTATATGCTCTAAATAAATTTTTTTTATTAATTTACCTAAGTATACTATTTATAAATATTTTCTTTCTCAAATAAACGGGGGATAATTTCTAAATTAATTATTAGCATGTAAATATTTTGACAAATTGCGTTCTCGCGAAGATCATGAAAATTTATAAATTGTACATAATAGAATTGACCCTTTAGTTCTCCACTATATGCTATGTTGTGACACATATTTTAAGACTAATTATAAATTACATGATTTGAGAATGAGCTAAAATAATTTTAAAAAATGACAAAGAATAATATTCTTATATTATATTTGATTAGCACCACCAATTAATATTGAGTTATCAAAATACTTGAAATATAATTAATTATTCATGGTTAATGTTATATAGTTTTCAAACAAATCACATTAATTGACTAGGGAACTCTTCTTGTTAGATCATTTGATTCTTCCTATCAAATACAAGTTATGAACTATCGAAATACTTGAAATCTAAATAGATGTTTGATTGGAAATACCGATTGACTTTATCTCACTAATTTGACCGATAACAAGATATATCCACTATCGTATTAGGGATCCCGTCTTGTTAGATTGTTTGATTCTTTCTATCTATACAAGTTCTAGAATATCGAAATACTTTAGAAATATGACAAAGAAGAATATTAGCGAATTTTAGAAAATAAATAATGAGAGAACTTAATAACACTTAAATTATACAATTAATATTGAGCTATTGAAATGCTTGAAATATAATTAATTATTCATGATTAAGGTTATATAGCTTTCAGACAAATCACATTAATCGACTAGAGTAGGAAACTCTTCTTGTTAGATCATTTGAGTCTTCCTATCGATACAAGTTATGAACTATCGAAATACTTGAAATCTAAATATATATTTGATTGGAAATAACGATTGACTTTGTCTGACTAATTTGACCGATAACAAGATATATCCACTATCATTTTAGGGACCCCGTCTTGTTAGATTGTTTGATTCTTTCTATCAATACAAGTTCTAGAATATCGAGCTAATTAATATTGAGCAATTGAAATACTTGAAATATAACTAATTATTCATGATTAAGGTTATATAGCTTTCAGACAAATCACATTAATCGACTAGAGTAGGAAACTCTTCTTGTTAGATCATTTGAGTCTTCCTATCAATACAAGTTATAAACTATCGAAATACTTGAAATCTAAATATATGTTTGATTGAAAATAACTATTGACTTTGTTTGACTAATTTGACCGATAACAAGATATATCCACTATCATATTAGGGATCCCGTCTTGTTAGATTGTTTGATTCTTTCTATCAATACAAGTTCTAGAATTTCGAGCTAATTAATATTGATCTATTGAAATACTTGAAATATAATTAATTATTCATGATTAAGGTTATATAGTTTTCAGACAAATCACATTAATCGACTAATTTAATCAATAATAAAATATACACAATATCATATGTAATTAAATAATGTTTAAGGTTATATGATTTTGGGGTTTGAGGTTTTAGTTTTGGAGTTTAGAGTTTGGAGTTTGATTAATAATTATATTTTTATTAAAATTATAAAATATTTCCAAATTAAAATGATAAAACTAAATGGTACAAATATCATTTAATGCATTATTTTACTATCCCATGAAAAGTGACGTGAATTATCTTGTCCAAAAAGTGAATTATCATCATAAACTCCACCCATCATAATACCTTTTTGTTTATTTAATGAATTATTTGTCCAATAAGTCTATTGTCATCGTAAACTCCCCATCTCCCCATCAGAATATCTTTTTTCTCATTGAATGAATTTTCTTGTCCAAGAACATAGACAAACAAGTCATTCTCACTCTCTCTGTTTCATCTCGACTTTCTTTGAATCCATAGCCGAAAAATTTTAGAATTTTTCTTCACCCAATATCCCTTTAAATGGCTTCATCAACAGCTGTGAAACAAAAAGGAAAAGGCATTTCAAGACCAACAAAAAGTGTTGCATCAGATTTTGATGACAAACCCTTATGGAATCATGTTAAAGTTCTTTCAGTTCCTCCTAATGGAGGTGGAAACAGAGTGTGGTCTTGTAATTTTTACAATAAACAAGTTACTGGTTCATATTCAAAAGTTAAAGCGCATCTTCTAAAGATCTCTGGTCATGGCGTTGCTATATGCAAAGAGATTACTCATGAAGTATGTGCAACATTGAAGATGGAGAACGAAGAAGCTGAAAAGAAAAAATCTGACGCACAACTGAATGCAAGAAAAAAGGCAGATTATGTATCTCTACTGGAAGGCTCAGACTTATCACAACTGAAAAAAAAGAAAAGGTTCAAATGGTGGAGCACTAGAGAAATCTTTTAACATTTGTAACAGAAACATTGCCGACAAGTTGGCGGCTCGTATATTCTACGCATCAGGTTTATCATTTAACCTTGCAACTTCTCCTTACTATAAAAAATATTCGGAGTTTTTGGCAGCAAATGCTTTGCATGGTTATGTTCCGCCAACTTTTAATAGGTTAAGAACAACTCTTTTGGCCCAAGAAAAGGCTCATATTAATAGAAAACTACAACCTATTAAAGATACATGGAAAAGAAAAGGATTGTCGATTTGTTCGGATGGATGGTAAGATATTAAAAGGCGTCCATTGATAAATATAATGGGAGCATGTAGTGGCGGACCAATATTCTTAAAATTAATCAATTCAAGTGGGATTATTAAGGATGGTGAATATATTGCTAAGTTATTTATTAAAGCCATAGAAGATGTCGATGCAAAGAATGGTGTCCAAGTTATCACTGATAATGCAGGTAATATGAAGCTTGCCGGTTCTATTGTTGAGCAAAACGTTTCCGCACATATTTTGGACACCATGTATTTTTCATTGTTTGAATCTTGCTTTAAAAAGTATGTGTCAACCTTCAGAAAAATCAACTCACTTTAAAAATTGCAAATGGATATTAAAGTTGATTGGTCAAGTGAGTAGCTTAAAGAATTTTGTGGTGAATCACTACATGGCGCTTGCCATTTTCCAAAAGTATTCGGAGTTATTTTTGTTGAAAGTTGCAGAAACAAGATTTGCTTCCCATATTTTTATGACTTCTCGTATTCATAGAGTTAAATCGTCATTGGAAAAATTGGTGATGGATGACGAATGGAAGAATTATAAAGGAGATAAAGTAATTGAAGCTAAAGCGCACGAAATAAAATCTCTTATGATGGATGATGAATGGTGGGGATACTATTGAATAATTGTATCCATGCTTAGAAGTGCCGACCTTGATTGTCCAAAATTGCACCTTATTTACGAGATGTGGGATACAATGATTGAAAAGTTGAAGGTGATTGTATTTGAGCATGAGGGAAAAGATCTTATTACCGGCCAATCGAATTGTTTTGCTACAATTCAAGGAATTCTTGTGGCAAGGTGGAATAAGAGTAATACTCCATTGCATTGCATGGCACATTCATTGGTTCCGAAATATTATCATGAGTCGTGGCTTAAAGGTGAAAGCAACGGGTTAAGAAGACTTGCTCCTAATGAAGATATAGAGATTTCACAAAATAGGCTCAAATGCTTTCAAAGATATTTCAAGGATCCGAATGATTTAAAGAAATCTTCTTTGGAGTATGGGGCATTTTGTTGTGGGAATGGTTACTTTGGTGAGCCTCATGTGATTGATGCTATGGGGTATGAGGAGCCTTTATCTCGGTGGGCTAACCATGGTGTAAATGTTCCACTTTTACAAAGTCTGGCTTACAAATTGCTTTCCCAGCCAGCTTCTTCATCTTGTTGCGAGAGAAATTGGAGTACTTTTTCATTGATTCATAGCATCAAGAGAAACAAGCTAGCTACTTCTAGAGTCGAAGATTTAGTTTTTATCCATTATAATCTTCGCTTACTCTCTCGAAGAAAGGAAAAGTATACAAGTGGTCCAAGCAAATATTGGGATTTAGGTATATCCGTATACATACATATCCATGCTTTGATATTTCTTGAGTAATTTCTTTAGCATGATAAGTTCCTTTCACAATCTTCTAAATTTATTTTGGTGTTGTTTTAGGTGGGGATTATTTTAATATTGATGAAAGTATCAATGATCTAGTTGAATTGTCAATAGACGAATCTCAACTAGAAGGAGTCTTCTTTGAAGATGAAGTTCAAGATTTGCAAGAATTTGACATTGAAGAGATTGAAGAAGATGACCTTTGAATAGAATGTACTCATGCACAATGTTTCAAGTGACAAGTCTAGCATAGTTTAAATGTATATGCTATGTACTTATTTTTTGTTTATGAACTTGTGAACTTACAATTTCTGTAAGACTTTTTGGTGGTTATTTGAGTAACTTAATTTGAATAACTAATTATTTAAAACTTTTGACTAGTGACTCTTGAATATATATTAGTCTATTTAGTTCTAAATTCTCACTTCCAAAGGTATGTTTTATTTCTTTTGTATCTCTAAATCTCTTTATAACTTTTATTTGTTATATTTCAACAAGTTTATAATAACTTATTTTAATACTTTGTTGTGCGAGTTGTAGGAAAATTAATGAATCATGCCATTTTGGAGAGTGTCTACATGCCTGCCTACAACTTGAAAACTAAATGACTCAGTTACTACACTCTAAAAGGCACAAGTTACACGTAAGTTTTTCATATAATCTCTCATAATTATGCTATCTCTATAACTATATTTCTAGATTTTTAATTTATTTTTGCCGAATCTCTGCACCCATACCCGTACCTAGATCCGTATCCTCGAATTCTAAAATTTAGACCATGAAGGATCCGACCTTTGGATCCGCACCCACGTCGGACACCTGCACCCGAGTCCGAGTAACTTAGCATGCAGCCTCTCGAAGATAGGTATGGACTTCATCATACCGATCTGCAAGACTCTACTAGACACTTGCTCATGACTTGTAGAACCTATGAACCTAGAGGTCTGATACCACCTGTCAAGACCCCATGTACTCAATAGGTAATAAACCTAACCTTAGGTTGAAAGTAGTGACGAGCTTGTACCAAGGTTGGGTCCCAACTTCAATAACCAACAATAGTTCATAACAACATAAAACAAGTAATACCAGAAGTACATCAATAATCAAATGCTCAACAAAAACATGATCTCTGAAAATAATTCTGCCTTTCAAGTACATCAATGAAAACCCATATCGTTTACTGGAGTTGCCAAAATATGAATAAGTTTGAAAAATCATAATTTTCCCAAAATCCTTTCAATAATAAATAAGATGTTTCATTTTCTTTCTAGATAACTAGTATAAAACAAATGCATCACTATGCCCATCTGTCAACATGTGTGAGAAATCATGAATGATGTGATACCGTACAACATGAGGAAAATACATCTCTATGCTTGTATGTCATGTGTGCATGTCAATGCAATATATCTCAGAGATGGACTCATGTACTCACACTCTCAGAGTACTCAATCTCCCTTTCTCACACATTCCACTCATCATGCCTAATCACTCGGTGTTGTATATGGCCAATCCGGCCCAGGGAAGATCCATCCCAGAATATACACATCAACTGATCATTAGTCACTCAGTACCGAGTAGGGCCAATCCAGCCCGTGGAGAAGATCCATCTCCAGGTATATAATACTTCGGACAAGATCCATGTCCAGGGAAGATCCATCCCTCAATAATATCAACCACGCTCACTGGTGGTGTGTGCAGACTCCGGAAGGGTTCCTTCAGCCCGAGTACTATATAAAGCCTATAAGACCTGCTGCAGGCGGGTAACCCCAATCCACACACACACACACACAGCGGGCAGCCCCGATCCACATAATAATATCCCCTATAGTCAGGCTCTCGGCCTCCCTCAGTCATCAATCTCTCCAGTCTCTCTCTTATGGGCTCACAATGTCATAAAAATAGCTCGAAAATGATGATATGATGTATCAATAAATAACAACAGAGACTGAGATATAATATGCAATGAAATGAATATGACTGAGTATAAATTTTCAATTTAAAACAAATACTTCAGAGCAATATGATCTTTGTGGGTCCCAATAATACTGGCACATAGCCTCAACATGATTTTTAATATGATTCTTAACTCAATTTCTTTAACACATAAACCTGCATAAAAAATGCCAAGATTATTTGACTACAAAATTCTACGGAACAATTATGTCATAATTTTTACGGTGCACGCCCACACGCCCGTCACCTAGCATGTGCGTCACCTCCAAAAAATTCACATAATACGTATATTTAGGGTTCATACCTTCAGCTCCAAGATTAGAAGAGTTACTTACTTCGAACAAGCAAATACCAATGTCGAGCAAGCCAAGCGGTGCTCCAAAGATGCCATCGCGCGCGTAGCGACCTCCGAACGGCTCAAAAATAGCCAAAAACAATTCAAATACATCAAATAATGCTAAAGGAACCAATCTCGATCGAAAAAGATCAAATCTTGAATCAAAAGCCCAAAATCGGCCAAATGCCCAACCCGGGCCCGCACCTCGGAACCCGACAAAATTTACAAAATCCAACAACCCATTCAATTACGATATAGTTTGTTAGTCACTAAAGTGATCAAACTAGATTGTTTAAACTATTCACATGCATAAAATCTTCAGATATTTAATTTATGTGTGCATTATGTTTATATAGTTTGTTAGTCACCAAAGTGGCCAAACTATGAGACAAAAATCTATATGAGGTATCTGTATGAAGGTGGATGCTCAATTTTTACACTGTCATGTCAAGGAGAGACAAGGGCCTTTAAATTGTATAATTATAGTAATATATGGCTTTTATGCAATTGAACATAGAGAGGCTATGTGGAAAGGATTGAAAGGGGAGTATTATACATGGTCAAATAAGCAGAGTGGTGCAGATAGGTCTGTAGCATAATAGATAGAGCATTTGGTAATCATGAATGGATGTTTCAATGGGGGCATGTAGTAACACCGTATGAACTTACTTTAATCTCTGATCATTCTCCTATGATCTTGTCCCTCAAGACTAAGGCTAAAAACATCAATGTCCCATTCAAATTCTTCAATGTATGGACTGGTCATCAGGATTTCCTGCCTATGGTGCAACAAAGTTGGGAGCAGAAACTAGATATGTGGCCTACGAAGGATATATGGTTAAAGCTTAAGTTGCTTAAACCTTTGTTGAAACAGCTGAACAATGCAGAATTCAAGAGTATTTCTCAGAAAATTATCCTAGCTCGAGAGGAACTACAGTTAACTTAGGAGATGATAAATGCTCAATGTACTGACCAGCTCTTGGAAAAAAGGGAAACAAATATTGCTTGATTTGGATAAATGGTCACTTGTGGAAGAAAGTGCTCTTAGGCAGAAAGCTCGTGCAAAATGGTTAAAACTTGGGGATGCCAATACCAAGTATTTTTCAGCTTTGGTTAAGGAAAGAACACAAAAGAAGCAGATATTACATCTTACATCCCTTATTGGTGCATAACTGACTGATCCTCTAGCTATAAAGGAGGAAATTATTGCTTTCTATAAATCCCTTATGGGTACAACTTCCCCTTCAATCCCAGCAGTTAACAGACTCATAATGATGAAAGGTCCAACCCTCTCTCAATAACAAAAAAGGGAGTTATGTGATGATATTACTGACCAAGATGTATGGTATGGATTACAGGCCATAGAGGATGACAAAGCTCCAGGTATTGATGTGTACAACTCTCATTTCATTAAACAAGCTTGGCCAATACAGAAGGATGAGGTGACTCTGGCAGTTAAACAGTTCTTTGCATCGGGGAAAATGTTTAAAGTTATTAACTACACTACGATCACTTTAGTTCCAAAGAATTCTAGTCCTCCGACAGTAAAGGAGTATAGACCAATTGCTTGCTGCACCATATTGTATAAGATCATAGCAAAAATCTTGGCTGCTAGGATTCAGAAAGTTATACCTAGTATCATCTGTGATGCTCAGACAGGCTTTATTCCAAGAAGGAAAATCTCAAATAATATTATCTTGGCCTAAGAATTAGTCAAAGATTATGGAAGGAAAAATGCATCTCCCAGATGTATGGTGAAGATTGATTTTCATAAAGCCTATGATTCAGTAGAATGGCCCTATTTGAAGCAGGTTATAAGTGAATTGGGGTTCCGCGACAGATTTGTCTCTTGGATAATGGAATGTGTACAAACTGTGAATTATACTGTGATGGTAAATGGGAAAACTAAAAAGCCATTTGATGCAGCTAAAGGATTGAGATAGGGAGACCCTATTTCTGCTTATCTATTCACAATGGCTATGGAATATTTGAGCAGGAAGCTATATGAACTTAGGGACGACAAATCCTTTAACTTCCACCCCAGATGTGCCAAATTGAAGATCACCCATCTGAGCTTTGCAGATGACTTATTGTTATTTTCTAGAGATGACCTGAAGTCAGTTAATGCACTTCACCAAGCTTTCAAACAGTTCTCATAAGTTTTAGGGTTACAAGCTAATCTACAGAAAAGCTCTATCTATTTTGGTGGAGTTGATTAGGTGGAAAGAGATAGAATTGTACATAAGCTTGGCATTCCTGCTGGTGAGTTACCTATTAGGTATCTGGGAGTTCCCCTATCCACTAAAAAGATCTCCTTTGCTCAATGGCAACCTCTAATAGAGAATATAGTGGCCAGAATTACCTCCTGGACAGCTAAGCAACTCTCATATGCTGGGAGAGTTCAACTGGTGCAATCTGTTCTTTTTGGAGTCCAATCATATTGGTCTAAGCTATTTCAAATGCCAGTTAAGGTCCTTAAACTGATTGATGCATATTGTAGAATTTTTGCGTGGTCGGGCATTGAAACTATTACAAAAAAGGCCCTTGTCTCTTGGGAAAAGATGCATTTTCCCAAAACCTTTGGAGGATTAAACCTCCTTAACACAAGGATTTGGAATAGAGCTGCTCTAGCTAAGACACATTGGGACCTTGCTCATAAAGATGACAAATTATGGATCCATGAGTTCTACCTCAAAAGCCAGCCTCTTACCATAGCTAGAATTCCCCAACAAGCTTGTTGGATCATGAGGAAAATCTTGGAAGCTCGACAGACTTTGTTGCAAGTGCAGATAAGAAAGGGGCCAGGCAGCCTGACAAACAAATTTATGAGCAACTGCTACCTAGTTATCTTAAAGTACCCTGGAAATGTGTGATGTACAAGAATGATGCTAGACCCAAGGCCAAATTCATCATGTGGCTGCAGCTACAAGAAAAGCTTCTCACTACTGATAGGCTAGCAAAATGGGGCATAGCTCTTGACTTAGAATGTGTCATGTTCCATACTCAACCTGAAAGTAGAAATTATTTGTTCATGGACTGTGATTTCACCAGAGCAGTGTGGAATAGGATTCTCCTATGGCTTTAGAAGCAGGCACGGCCAACCACTGGATGGGATCAACATGTAGCTTGGATAATCCATAATGTAAAAGGGAGGACTCAACAAGCTCACATCTTCAAAAGTGTCTATGCAGAATGTGTCTATGCCATTTGGATGGAGAGAAATCAGAGGATCTTCAAAAAGAAATCAAGGAACTGGGAGATTATAGCTAGAGAGATTGCCTACTTGTCCAATGTTAGAGCATCTCATGGTGTCCAAAACTTGTTACATAGCATGTTGTTCTAGCTTGGCTAGCTAGAGGTGATTACTGGTTTGCTAGTTCAGCTTAGACTTTTGGTGTTTTTCTTTAGATAGCTAGTTGTGTTAAACTAGCTATGGTATTGTAATGTTGATTCCTGGTGATTAATATAAAGTTAGTTACCAAAAACAAAAGTGTCCAAACTAGTATGTTCATGAAAAATATGCATACATAAAATTATAGTTTATCCATGAAATTAATGAAATGCCTATAATTAAAAATAAATAGATAAATTAATTTTCACTATTGCTAGAACCTAAGGATTTACCCAAAGGTGGATCAATCATTCTATGAATAGTGAAAATAATGAGGTAAATTAATATTCTTAGTCAAATGTATATTGTCTGTCCAAAGATGTCATATGTGTTTTGTTAAAAATATTTAATTGCCTATTAATGACTAAATGGCATTTAAATTATGATAGTGTGTCGTAGTATTTACCCCAAGGAGAATTACAATATGCTTTAATTGTTTAACTGAATCCATATTGATTTGTGAGTATGTATTATCTATTTTGCAGCAATTCCTCTTCATTCGCATGCTTCTTCTGTTATTGTGTTCAACAGATTGAACTTCTCTGAATGGCATGAACAAGTCAAGTTCCACTTAGGTGTAATGGATCTTGATATGGCTCTGTTAATTGATAAGCCCGCTGCCATTACTTGTCATGACCCAAAAATCACACATATCGTGATGGCGCCTATCTCAATACTAGGCAAGCCGACAACATCAATAACCCATAATTTCTTTTAAATACTGAAAACATAATAATTAAGTTTAAGAGAAAATCTCACAAATACTGGATATAAATGCACTCCCAAAACTCGGTGTCACTGAGTACATGAGCATCTAAAGGGTAACAAAGACTGACTGATAAAAACACTGTCTGAAAATATAAAACAGTACAAAAACTGAAAGGAGGAGGGTCAAGGTTTGCGGACGTCAAGAAGCTACCTCAATAGTTTCCAACAAATAAAGCTCCGAAAAACTAGCAACCGCCGTGTCCGGAGGTACCTGGATCTCCACACGAGGTGCAGGGTGTAGTATGAGTACAACCAACTCAGCAAGTAAAAATACTAAATAAAGAAATGAAGATAGTGACGATCTGCAGTAAAAGTCCAGTGGAGGGGCCAACCAGTCGAGGAAGCGACTTGGGAGGCCGAGGAAGACATGCGGAGAAGATATCCACACTTATTCAGCACTCCAGGTACAATTCTAAACCCGTTCGAGGACGAACGTTTGTTTAAGAGGTGGAGAATGTAATGACCCAACCGGTCATTTTAACTTTTAGAACCCCGTTCCCTAAAATAAAACTTCTTGTAGGTGCTTGTAATGATTTATGACTTGCGGGGATGGTTGGTTCGAGATTTGGAAGTGTTTGGAGTGTAACCGGAACATTTGGTTCCTTAAGTTGGCCTTAATGTATTAAGTTTGACTTCGGTCAACATTTTTGAGAAAACGACCTCGGAATAGAATTTTGATGATTCCAACAGCTCCGTATGGTGATTTTGGACTTAGGAGTGTGATCGAAATTTTATTTGGAAGTCCGTGGTGAAATTAGGCTTGAAATGGCTAAAATAAGAATTTAAAGTTTGAAAGTTTAACCGGGGAGTTGACTTTTTGATACCGGAGTCGGAACCCAGTTCCGAAAATTTTCATAGCTCTGTTATGTAATTTATGACTTGTGTGTAAAATTTTAGGTCAATCGGAGTTGATTTGATAGGTTCCGACATTGAATGTAGAAGTTGAAAACTCTTAGTTTCATTAAGCTTGAATTGGGATATGATTCATGGTTTTAGCGTTGTTTGATGTGATTTAGAGGTTCGACTAAGTTCGTATGATATTTTAGGACTTGTTGGTATATTTGGTTGAGGTCCCGAGGGCCTCGGGTGAGTTTCAGATGGTTAACGGATAGAAAGTTGGACTTAAAAAACTGCTGCAATTTTCTCTTCTGCTGCATTTTCTGGGATGTGACCGAGCCTCAGGTCGAGCCTCAGATCGAGCCCCAGATATCGAGCCTCAGATCGAGCCCCAGATATCGAGCCTCAGGTCGAGCCCCAGATATCAAGCCCACGATCGAGGCCTGAGTCGAAGTCAGGGACGAGGCTCAGTATCGAAGCCTCGATCGAAGGCAGGCTCGAGGGCATGATCAAGGGTAAGGCTCGAAGGCTCAAGCTCGATGCAATGATTGAGGCTATGATCGAAGGCCCAACCTCGATACCCTGATAGAGGCCATGACCGAGGTCCAGACTCGAGCCTGTGATCGAAGTCGCGATCGAAGGTAAGGCTCGATGGCATGATCGAAGGTATGGCTCGAGGGCTAGGATCGAGGCCCAATCGTTGATGCCCTGATCGAAGGCACATGTTTGATGCCGTGATCGAGGCCCTGTTCGAGGCCCAGTTCTGAAGTGCTGGGCAGTGTTATAAAAAGAGGGCATTCGTCCCATTTTGCCATTTTTGACGAACTTGAGCTTGAGCAGAGACGACTTTTGGCAGATTTTCAAGGGAAAAACATTGGGGTAAGTGATTCTAACTTGGATTTGATCAATATACAAGAATATATCATTGTTTTCACAATTTAATTAGTGTTTTGAGATTGAAATTTGGAAAAGTTTAGAAATCTCATAGAAACGAAATTTCGAGATTTCGGTATCGATTCGGAGTCAGATTTGAGTGAAACTGGTATGGTTGGACTCGTAATTGAATGGGTTGTCGGATTTCATAACTTTTGCCGGATTCCGAGATGTGGGCTCCGCGGGCGAATTTTTAATTAATTTCGGGATTTTTATTAAAAATGTAGTATTTCCTTATAGAAGTTATTTCCTACAATTTTTAGTGATTGTACTGAATTATTTTGGCTAGATTCGAGCCAGACAGAGCTGGATAATCGTGGAAAAGGCAAAATCTTGGATTAAGTTGGAGCAAGACGAGGTAAGTCTCTTATCTAATTTTGTGAGGGGAAAATTACCTCATAGGCGATTAAGAGTAAATAATTGTTGCTAATTGTGAGGGGCTACGTACGCACGAGGTGACGAGAGTCCGTGCGTAGCTACTATTAATGCTAATGTCCGGGTAGTTTAGGACTCAAAGCATGTATTACTTGTGTAAATTATATTCTTTGATTAATTAATATTAATTGATATATATATATGAATATATTGTGAATTGTTTGATAAAGATATTAAAGGATTGTGAATTATTTGATAAAGATATTAAAGGATGAAAATCTCATAGGCTTGATTTATTTTTAAATCAATTAATTGTCAAAAGAAATTGTTCTCCTCCCAAATTTATCATTTAATAAACATACTGTCTTTCCGGAGGCACATAAGAAAATGTCCTCCTTTCTTGTGGAGCGGGTCGAACGCCTCGGCAGGATAGATGCATCTATGGAGCGCGCCGCACGTCCCTCGGCAGTGTACACGACACTCTGGATCGGGCCGTACGTCCTCGGCAGAAATCGTGCTTAATAATAATAATAATTACACAATGCTTTAATAATTTATTTTATCTTGTAAAGCTAATTAGTAAATTGGAAAATCTTTGGAATTTAATGAATTATTATACTTGCTTGTTAAGGAATTAATTGTTACTCCTTTAAATGAGATTTAATTGATAAATTGGAATTTATTTGAATTAAAGGAATTTAATTAATATATTAAAAATTGATATATTTGAAGGAATTTGATTATTTCCGTTGATTAAATAAATTCTGTAAATCAAATTGATTTAAATATCCTAGTTTTATTTCAATTGTTATTGACCTATAGTGAGTGTCAAAGTCGGCCATCTCGTCTCTACCACTTTGAGATTAGGCTTGATACTTACTGGGTACACGTTGTTTACGTACTCATACTACACTTGCTGCACTTTTTGTGCAGGATCTGAGACAGGTACTAGTGGAGGACCTATCATCACATACACACGTCATCCAGATGCATAGTGGTGAGCTGCCTTTCTGAGCCGTTCTGCAGCTACCGGTGTCTCTTCTTCTGATATTTATATTATGTCTATTTTATTTCAGACAGTATTTGGAGTTTTTGTATAATCTACTAGATGCTCATTCACTTGTGACACTAGGTCTTGGCACACACATTGGTAGAGTTTGGGTTTATATTTTCTTGGTTTTAAATTTTATCAATGTATGCTTAATTTATTAGTTGGCTTGCCTAGCTGTAGTGTTGGGCGCCATCACGACCTACAGGTGAAATTGGGTCGTGACACAATGCATCCTCTTAGAGAAACAGTCACTCAGTCCTCCCATTCACTCCAACCTCACAATCACTCTTTCCTCATAGTCACTCATTCCTCTCAATCACTCAGCACTCGACACTCGTACTAAGTAAGTACCTGTGCTCACTTGGGGTGTGTATAGACTCCGAAGGGGCTTCTTCAGCCCAAGCGCTATAACAAGCCAATCATGGCATAAATCATTGAAACATGTTACGACGTGCAGTCCGATCCCATAAATATCCTTACAATTAGGCCCTCGGCTTCACTCAGTCATCAATCTCTCTAGTCTCTCGGGCTCTCAGAAATCATGCTAAACATCCCAAACAACAATGATATGATACATCAATAATGAACAATAGAGACTGAGATGTAATGTGTAAGTAAAACTGTGACTGAGTATAAAATAGCAATTTAGCAGATAACTCAACATGTACACAACCTCTATGGGTCCCTACAGTGTCAAAACATGGTTTAAACGTGATTTATAGTTCGATTTCTCTAATACATGGAAAATGTACGGATATCAACAGATTATTCAATCACACAGTTACATGAAATTTATCAAGTCACAATTCCTATGGTACACGCCCACACGCCCGTCGCCTAGCATGTGCGTCACCTCAAAACAATCACATATGACAAAATTCGGGATTTCATGCCCTTAGGACCAAATTTAGAACTGTTACTTAACTCAAATCGTGAAATTCTTTATTCTGCAATGCCTTTACCTTGCGAATCGTCCTTCAAAAGCCTCGAATCTAGTCACAAATAATTCGGTTACGTCAATACAAATTATAGGAATTAATTCCATATGAAAATACTAAATTTCCAACAAAAATCCGAAATTGCACTTAAAAATCGTCCGTGGGGTCCACGACACGGAACCCGACAAAAGTTACAAAATCCAAAATCCCATTCAACCATGAGTCCAACCATATAAAGTTTTACCAAATTCCGACATCCACTCTACCCTCAAATCTTCAAATTAAACCAAGAGGGTTTTTAAAATTTTCCAACTTAAATCACCGATTAAATGTTAAAAACAACCATGAATTTGGGTAATTTGACCAGTATTGAGTTAAGAACACTTACCCCGTTATTTTCCTTAAAAATTTACCGAAAATCGTCTCTTCCCGAGCTCCAATTCGTCAAAAATGGAAAATGGGACGAAGTCCCATTTTCAGAACTTAAACTCTCTGCCCAGCGATTCCTTCTTCGTGAACGCGAGCCTTGCCTCGCGAACGTGATGCTTCATCGGGCTGCTCAATCGCGAACGCAAAGACCAATTTCCCCCCAGGCCGACTTTCCCCTTAGCGAACGCGTAGCTTTGCCCCTCCATCCCTCCCCCCCCGAACCTTCGCGAACGCGTGCCCTCAGTCGCGAACGCGAAGCACAAAATAGGCCCGTCCAAATTTCCCCTTCGCGACCGTGTGAGTCCCTTCGCGTTCGTGAAGAACAACATCAGTGCCAGCAACCCAGCCAAACTTGTTCCGAAACCACCCCGAAACACACCCGAGGCCCCCGAGACCTCAACCAAATATACCAACAAGTCCCAAAACATCATACGAACTTAGTCGAAGTCTCGAATTACATCAAATAACACTAAAAACACGAATCACACCCCAATTCAAGCCTAATGAAATTAATAAATTTTAACTTTTACATTTGACGCCGAAACCTATCAAATCAAGTACGATTGACCTCAAATTTTGCACACAAGTCATAAATGACATAACAAAGGTATTTCAATTTTCAGAATCGGATTCTGGCCCCGATATCAAAAAGTCAACTCCCCGGTCAAACTTTCAAACTTAAATTTCTATTTTAGCCATTTCAAGCCTAATTTAACTACGAACTTCCAAATAATTTTTTGAACACGCTCCTAAGTCCAAAGTCATTATACAGAGCTATTGGAACCATCAAAATTCTATTCCGGGGACGTTTACACATAAGCCAGTATCCGGTCAACCTTTTCAACTTAAGTTTTTATTTTGAAGACCAAGTGTCTCAATTCATTTCAAAACCTCACTGGACCCGAACCAATTACCCCGACAAGTCTCATAACAACTGTAAAATATAAATTGAGCAGTAAATAGGGGAACAGGGTTGTAATCCTCAAAATGATCGGTCGGGTCATTATATTTTCCCTCTCTTAAACAAACGTTCGTCCTCAAACGGGTATAGAATTATACATGGAGCCTCAAATAAGTGTGGATATTTGCTCCGCGTCTTTCGCTCATTCTCCCAAGTAGCTTCTCCGACTGGCTGGCCTCTCCACTGCACTTTCACTGAAGTTATGTTCTTTGATCTCAACTTTTGAATCTGCCGGTCTAAAATTGCCACCAGATCCATATCATAAGTCAAATTACCATCCAACTGCACTGTGTTGAAATCCAAAACATGAGATAGTTCCCCGACATATTTCCAGAGCATAGATACATGAAACACTGGATGGACACTCGATAAACTAGGAGGCAAAGCAAGTTCATAAGCCACCTCTCCAATCTTTTTAAGCACCTCAAACGGCCAAATATACTAAGGGCTCAACTTGCCCTTCTTCCCGAACCTCAACACACCCTTCATGGGTGAAACCTTCAGCAGAACCTTCTCCCCACCCATGTAAGCGACATCACGGACCTTCCTGTCGGCATAACTCTTCTGTCTAGACTACGTCATACGAAGCCGCTCTTGAATTAATTTAACTTTCTCCAAACCATCCTGAACCAAATCAGTACCCAATAGCCTAGCCTCACCAAGCTCAAACTAACTCACCGGAGACCGACACTGTCTCCCATATAAAGCCTCATACGGAGCCATCTAAATGCTCGACTAGTAACTATTATTGTAGGAAAACTCCACGAGTGGCAGAAATTGATCCCAAGAACCCCCCAAATCTATAACAGAGGCGCCCAACATATCTTCCAATATCTGAATAGTGCGCTCAGACTGTCCGTCCATCTGAGGGTGAAATGTTGTACTCAACTAAACTTGTGTACCCAGACCTCGCTGCACTGCTTTCCAAAACTGTGATGTAAACTGCGTGCCCCGATCTGAAATGATAGACACTGGCACACCGTGTAGGTGAACAATCTCGCGGATATAAATCTCAGCCAACCGCTCCGAAAAATAAGTAGTACCAACTGGAATAAAATGTGCGGACTTGGTCAACCAATCTACAATCACCCAAACAACATCAAACTTCCTCAAAGTCCGTGGGAACCCAACTACGAAGTCCATGGTAATACGCTCCCACTTCCACTCCGGAATTTCAAGTCTCCGAAGCAATCCGCCCGGTCTCTGATGCTCGTAATAATTAATGTGATATAATAAATTTTATTAATATTATATTGTGAATATAATTAAATTACACTGAAATTATACAATTGAAATCTTTGGGGAGTTTATTTAAGTGAATCATATTTGAAATTGTACACTGGCTATAAAAATTATATTAAAATTTTACTATGGATCATAAATTTTATAAAAATTATATTGTGAATATAATAAATTATATTGAAGGTATACTGTGAATATAATACCAACTGGAATAAAATGCGCGGACTTGGTCAACCAATCTATAATCACCCAAACAGCATCAAACTTCCTCAAAGTCCGTGGGAACCCAACTACGAAGTCCATGGTAATACGCTCCCACTTCCACTCCGGAATTTCAAGTCTCCGAAGCAATCCGCCCGGTCTCTGATGCTCGTAATAATTAATGTGATATAATAAATTTTATTAATATTATATTGTGAATATAATTAAATTACACTGAAATTATACAATTGAAATCTTTGGGGAGTTTATTTAAGTGAATCATATTTGAAATTGTACACTGGCTATAAAAATTATATTAAAATTTTACTATGGATCATAAATTTTATAAAAATTATATTGTGAATATAATAAATTATATTGAAGGTATACTGTGAATATAATACCAACTGGAATAAAATGCGCGGACTTGGTCAACCAATCTATAATCACCCAAACAGCATCAAACTTCCTCAAAGTCCGTGGGAACCCAACTACGAAGTCCATGGTAATACGCTCCCACTTCCACTCCGGAATTTCAAGTCTCCGAAGCAATCCGCCCGGTCTCTGATGCTCGTAATAATTAATGTGATATAATAAATTTTATTAATATTATATTGTGAATATAATTAAATTACACTGAAATTATACAATTGAAATCTTTGGGGAGTTTATTTAAGTGAATCATATTTGAAATTGTACACTGGCTATAAAAATTATATTAAAATTTTACTATGGATCATAAATTTTATAAAAATTATATTGTGAATATAATAAATTATATTGAAGGTATACTGTGAATATAATACCAACTGGAATAAAATGCGCGGACTTGGTCAACCAATCTATAATCACCCAAACAGCATCAAACTTCCTCAAAGTCCGTGGGAACCCAACTACGAAGTCCATGGTAATACGCTCCCACTTCCACTCCGGAATTTCAAGTCTCCGAAGCAATCCGCCCGGTCTCTGATGCTCGTAATAATTAATGTGATATAATAAATTTTATTAATATTATATTGTGAATATAATTAAATTACACTGAAATTATACAATTGAAATCTTTGGGGAGTTTATTTAAGTGAATCATATTTGAAATTGTACACTGGCTATAAAAATTATATTAAAATTTTACTATGGATCATAAATTTTATAAAAATTATATTGTGAATATAATAAATTATATTGAAGGTATACTGTGAATATAATAAATTATACTGAATTATATTGTAAAACTCGTGGAAGTTATCTATGGTCATATGAAGAGTGAATCGAATCATACTAAAATTATTCTAATGGATATTTTGAAGATAAAGTGCATAAAAGTTTTATACCTAAACACAATTAGATAACCAAAATATACCATGGATTTTAATTGTGTTTAGGTATAAAAATGGTATGTACTTCATCTTAAAAATACATGGATATTTTGTTTACTTAATTGTGTTTAGGTATACAAATGGTATGCACTTTATCTGCCACTTGATTAACATTTACTTGAATTAGGTATAATACTTGGGTGTCGAGATTGGGTGTGAAAATGGAAGATATAAAAATGGTATGCACTTTATCTGCAACTTGATTAGCATTTACTTGGGGTTAGGTATAATACTTGGGTGTCGAGTTTGAGTGTGAAAATGGAAGATATGGATGCATATATGAACATATAATAGACAGATATATATGTATAATATACTTAATATATTTTGTACATTTTATTAAGAGGCTATTGGAAAAGAATATAGGAGAAGTTAAACATGATTTATGGGCGGGAGGGGAATGATGTGTTAGCAATGAATGTATTTAGGAGATGATGGCAAGAATTAAGGAGATAAAAGTGAAGTCCTAATTTTTTAGGAGAGATTTTTGGGATGAAATTGCGACATTTTCGGACATTAAGGAGAATTATAGTTTTAAATTCTGCTTCAAAATTGAATATGGAAACATCAAGCAAAATAAACACCCCACCTAAATCATAGGTGCCCTTTCTCTAATAGAAACTTGAAGCAAAAGTAACAAAATAAAGAATATAAGAAAATCTGCCGCAGTCAGAATATAAGAATGTTTCCTATTACTTCTAGGTTTCCCCTGCCTTCTTTAATTCCCTGATCATTGTTTCTTCTCTTTCAATGGCTTCCCTTACCAACCATTGTTTCTTCATCTTTCTATTAGTGATCTCCTCTTTCTTTTTCGCGCAGGCTGAAACTTCCCCCTTTTATTCCATTTACAGCTTCGGAGACAGTGATTCTGCTTCTACTTCTGATCATTTAGCCGTTGTGCTTGGTCTGCCTTCTCTACAACATTACACCAAAGAAGGCGTTGAGTTTGAGTCCGGTATTAGTTTCATGACGCCTGGAGCAACAGTTATGAGTCCCTTTTCATTCATAAAGAATGGCATCCCAGCGCCTCAGCAGTCTCATCGCTCGCAGATTTCCGCCTTTATGAAACTCTTCTATAAGGATTGCTTCTCTTTTCATGACTGCGGCAGGAACAAGGTTCTTCAGAAAGCTATCGTCTTTATGGATCAGCCTGGTTTTAATGATTACAAGCACTCTCTTTTGCATACAAAATCTATTTCCGAAGTGTCCAAACTTGTCCCTGATGTTGTGGAGACAATCAAAAGTTCTATCGAACAACTGATCAAAGATGCAGAGGCCAAACACTTTGTGGTTTCTGGAATTATTCCAATTGGTTGCCTTCCAGGTTTTCGAACGATGTTTCCCGATAATAGCAGGAAAATTCAATGTCACAAAGGACTAAATTTGTTCGCAACATTGCACAATGATCATCTATGGCAAGCGTTGGAGGAGCTGCGATTGAAGTACCCTGAAGTTGAGATCATATATACAGATTATTTCAAGGGGTTTATGGCGGTTCTACACAATCATGCGTTCTTGGGATTCAAGACTAAGACGTTGATGAAGGTTTGTTGCGGAAGTACTGGAAGCGGTCCTTTTAACTTTGATCCTCTGAGGCAGTGTGGAGAGAAAGGAGCTGTAGCATGTTCAGATAGGGCTTCGCATATACATTGGGATGGATATCGATTAACACCTGAGGCTTCAAAGAATATGATTGATACTCTCTTCAGCAAAAACGGTTTTGTATTTCCAGAGTTTAAGTTCTCAACAAATCATCATACAGCTGCAGCAGAAAGGCACCGTTCCAAGGTTTATGGACGATTTAGAGATGGCCTAAGGCATTTATTGGAGTTGCATGCTAATAACGTAGTGGACTACTGAAATACTAGTATTTGTTTTGCTCTGTCCAATCTGAGTCGCTTTAATTTTGCTGACAGTATGATAGGTTCGAACGAGCAAAGATTATTGTTGGGTAGCCTGGTAGGCCCTCAAATATTGTTCTGTATGTACAGTGGCTAATACCCTCTTCTTACTGTATAAGTTTCTTTTTTAATAATCAATAATCAGTTCTTTGATTTGTCTCTAATGATGCAGTGTCTCTTGTTTTTGCTTTTCTGTATTTAACTTCTAACAGTGAAATGTAAAGATAATGGAATTGTTTTAAGAGTGGATGAATATCCACAAATGAACATATATGTGGATGTTGTGGCCTTAAAGTAGGCTGTTTTTTTTAACAAATGCACATGGAAATGTTTGACGTTTGTGTTTTTGTAAGAAAACTGGAAACTGCTCATTTACCATGCTCATAACAAAACTCATGTGCAACACTGTCTTGCACATTTCGAGAAAAGAAAATCATGAGAAGAATCAAATTTTAAAAAGCAGTGAGGAGCCTCAACTTGTGCCAACTTGTCAATAATCTTAATGCCAAACTCCTTGGCATATGGGTTATTAGCGTAGGCGTTATGACGTACAATCTGACATAGAAACAGAAATAAAATGGAAGTTTATAAGCAAATTATCATGTCAAAAACAGTCATCTGATTGTAACAATGATCATCTGTGACAAGTTTTGGAGGAGTTGCGATTGAAGTACCCTAAAGTTGAAATTATATATGTGGATTATTACAAGGCATTTATGGCTATTCTTCGCAATCAATGCACTCTTGGGATTCAAGACTAGTAAGACGTTAATGAAGGTTTGTTGCGGTAGTAATAGAAGGGGTCCGTTTAATTTTGATCCGCATAAGCAGTGTGGAGAGAAAAGAGTTGTAACATGTTCTTATAGGGCTTTGCATATACATTGAGATGGATTTCGATAAACACCTGACGCTTCGAAGAATATGATTGACATTCTCTTCAGCAAAAATGATTTTGTATTTCCAGAGTTTAAGTTCGCACAAGATCATCATGCAGCGGCAACAGAAAGGCACACTTCCAAGATTTAGAGATTAAGGTTTGTTTTAATTTGCTCTAATATTGGTATGATGAGGTTTGAAGAAGCAGAGTCTTTTGCTTTGGTAGGGTAGGCCCTCAAATGTTGTTTTTTCTGTACAGTGTGGCTAGCACCCTCTTGTTTTTTTACTAACATTAAATTCTTTCAAATTTTATTACAAATTCAAAAACAAACATGAGAGTTCAGGCAGAGGTACAGTGCTGCTTCTTCTTTAATTTAATACAGTAACCTATTATTCTTTAAGACCAATTTACAGTCCTCTTTCACTAAAAATGAAAAATTAGTAAACAAACTCAAAACTTATCAAAGATTGCCAACAATTTTTTTTCTTTCCAAATTTCGATAAATAAAATATGATTTCATAGTTTCAATTTGATTTTTATCATGGATGACATCTTTGATTGGTTTCATGTATGTTTACCCTTAAAATTAGATAACAATTAAACTTATAATGTGGTTCTAAGGACACGTGATTTCACTTAATACCAATTGATAAATATGAAGATTAATAACAGAAATGAACTATAAAGTAAAGCAAACGAGTGTTAGAATGGAACTCAGCCCTCAAGTTTGGATACCCTCGAACTGGTTGATGTAAGAATAATTAAAATATAACAAGCCGATGAACAATAATATAAATGAGAAAGAGAATTATATTGTTTTGATATCTGCGAACAATGTGTCTTACAAATGAGTAGAACCCCCCTTTAAATAATAGAGAAATTCCACTTATGGTATAATTCTAGTTACAGAAGGAAATCCCATGATTAGCTAATTAGTCATTTCTGATTTGATCCGTTCCAAGATTTACGCCATGATCCTCGACCAGTCACGGATATCTCGCCTTTCTGTTAGTGTACTATCTTCGATCTTGCTCGATGTCTGTCTCATTTGGCTTCGATCGCTACTAGCCTCGATCTCGACAAGTACCTCGATTCTGAACTCGGTACCTTATCCTCGTGATTTAGTTTGTTCCGTTACGAGGCCATCCTTCGATGCAACCTCCCGGTCTCGGTCAAATAGTAAAATCGGGTGGGGCCGGTTTTAACCGTATACAGATAGTCCCCTCATTTTTTGGAGTGAAATGACAAGAAACGAATTGAGCCTTCAATTTTCTACCTCGACCTGTCATCACGTCATCCTCATGACGTAAACGACGGGAGTGACCGAAATATCCCGTCGGTACAGTTCTGCAAATCATTAATGGGTGTCAGTTGGTGGTCGCCCACTAGTGCCTTTGAACCATCGCCGTGAATCCAATAAATAGACCCCTTCCTCATAGATTCAAACTTTACTTTCACTTCCTTCTAACTCCAAAGCTTTTACATCTCTTAAGTTCTTCCCTTTTACAAATCTTCAGGTTTTGCTGTTAATCCTTTCTCAAACGTCAAGTCCTATTATCTTCCTCTTCTTCAAACTTACACAAAAATGGCAAAAACATCGAAAACAGTACCACAAAAAGAAGCTGCTTCATCTTCTCAACCGGCCGACGGGAAAATGTCGGTGGAACCCCGTCTTGAGGAATGCATTCCTGGGGGGTCCGCGCTAAACTCTGATTTCAAGACCAATAAAGCCTCGTCGATTCCTGGTCGATGCAAGCCAATGTCGAGGTATATATGCTCGATAACTGAGGGATACCTTAAGCAGATAAAGAAAGACTGCAACTGGGCGGGCAAAGAGGTGGTGATCCTGACCCCCGAAGAAGACATCACCACCCATGTGGAAGGGTTTCTAAGTGTTTAAACTTACCCTTTCACGTTGGGCCCCCTCGACTCTGTCATCGTTGATTTTTGCCGTCAATATCAAATAATAAAGGCTAAAGAGCATGAAGCTGATGCTAGAGCACTGGCCTCTTCCGATGATGATGATGATGATGGCAGCAAGAGCAGGTGCGAGAATAGGGAGGACCTCGATGGAATCTTAGGCTTTTTCTTAGGCTTTTTCTTTTTTTCTTTTTTGTGCGGGACCCTGATTGGTCCTTGTAAATATTTTCGTATAAATAAAAGATCTTTTTTCTCTTTGACTTGCCTTTATTCTATTTCATGCCTCATGAAAATTCTATTTCATTCATGCCTTCATGCCTTATGGAGATTTTACTCACAAGTTTGTGACTTTAGGCAACTAGACCGAAGTCGGACCAATGTAGTCTTTAAAATCGAGTGAGTACTTGCTCGAACTTGAAGTAGAGTGACCCTTACATTTTAGTTAAGTAAGGACGATTTCTCGAACTCAAAAAATAAAATTGCCCTTAGGCTCTTGAATTAGGCCGATATGGCCTCAAAAGAATGGCTTTTCCCATTTTTCAGCTTGATATATTAATCATAAAAATTTGTCATGCCACGAGATAAATTTGTACCTATTAGGTTTTTCGAGGATTGGTGTTATCAAAATCCTTTGCTTTGTTATGCCTTAGCACAAAATTGTCCGAGAGTTCGAACAATTCGCTATCCCTTAGGGTTTTTCGAGAGTCGATATTATCGAGACCCTTAGTAATTCAGCCGAGGGTTGCCTTTTTTAACCGATTTATGAGAATATTTGAAGGCATGTTTCATAAAGGAATTCTGATATCTCCGAACCGTGTTAATTTGGCCGTAGCCTTTAGTTTGGGATTTGCCCCTTAGGCTTGTTTCCCTGCTATACTTCAAACTCGTTCGAAGTGTCAGTCCCCGAGTGGAGTGGGCGTGGCCTATAAAATCGAGGATTGCCTTTTTAAGGTCTTACGATTTCGAGGTTTAGTAATTTGATCATGTCGATTTTTTGGACGGCAGTCCCCGAGTATACGGTAAATTGTTTGAACTTTAGTTGTGATCGGCCCTTAAGCCAGTTTCCACAATAGATCATAAGTATGAAATTGTAAAGTATAAATTTCTCTAAGCCATGGAACATCAGGTAAGGAAAAATACTTCTTTCAATAGATTATACATGCGTACATGTTTTGCCATTAGGGCTCGAGTAATCTACATGGACACGGTTCATTTGACCGTTTGGTCCTTTACCTATCGAGACCCTGTCGACACGAAGTATTTTCCTTGTAACTATCCGAGGGTGATGCCCCCTAGTATTCGAGGTTGATTGTAAAGGAGCCTCAGATACTGTTGAATTGCTCTAAGTTAGCACGAACAATGGTTGCCTTGTTAAAAACCTCGCCGGAAAAACCCATTTGGGACAAAAACCGGTCTAAGGGAAAAAGAGTGCAACACTTGCTTTAAGACCTAAGGACTTTGTGTTTGAAGAATCCTTTGGTGTCTTCGATTAAACACCTGCAAATGGTTAGTATAAAATATAAACGAAAATGGAAAAGGTTGTACAATGGAAAACTTGGCTCGAACTGGGAGTGATATGTTCCAATTATTTGGTAATTGTTTGCCGTTCATCGTACCAAGTTTGTAGGATCCCTTTTCGATGATATCGAGTACCTGATACGGTCCCTCCCAGTTTGGGCCAAGTTTTCCTTCGTTTGGTTCTCGAGTATAGAGGGTGACCTTCCTCAAAACCAAGTCCCCGATTTTAAAGCGTCGAAAATTGGCTCTTCGATTGTAGTACCTTTCGATCCGCTGTTTCTATGCGGCCATTCGAACGAGGGCGGCTTCCCGTTTTTCATCTAGCAATTTGAGGCTTGTATTCATAGCCTCATGATTTAACTCTTCCGTTGCATATCAAAACCTGACGCTAGGTTCCCCGACTTCAACCGGGATCAGAGCTTCGATGCCATATACTAAAGAGAACGGTGTTGCCCCCGTACTGGATTTTGACGTTGTTCGATACGCCCAAAGGACTTCGGACAATATTTCTCTCCATTTTCCCTTAGCATCGTTCAATATTTTCTTTAGATTTTGAATGATGGTCTTGTTTCTCGATTCGGCCTGTCCGTTACCACTAGGATGATATGGCATCAATAAGATCCTTTTTATTTTGCGATCTTCGAGAAACTTTGTCACTTTGCTGCAGACGAATTGCTTTCCATTGTCGCATACGATCTCGGCAAGTATCCTAGATGAAGTCAATGACTTCTTTCTCTCTAATTTTGTCGAAAGCCTATGCTTCAACCCACTTAGAGAAATAGTTAGTCATAAACAAAATAAATTTAGCTTTACCTGGGGCCGATGGTAGAGGGACGACGATATTCATTCCCTATTTCATGAATATCCATGGGGATAAGACTGAGTGGAGTTGCTCTCCAGGTTGGTGAATCATCGGCGCATACCTTTGACATTTGTCGCACTTTCGAACAAACTCTTTTGTATCCTTTTCTATATCGGCCCAATAGTATCCTGCTCTGATGACTTTGTGAACCAATTATTCGGCACCGGAATGGTTTCCGCAGGTGCCCTCATGGATTTCTCGTAGGACATAGTCGGTATCTCCTGGTCCCACACATATTACCAATGGTCCATCGAACATCCTTCTATATAGTGTTCTATCTTCGGCCAATGTGAATTGTACGGCTTTCGTACGCAGAGTCCTCGATTCCTAAGGATCCGATGGAAGCTTCTCGTTCTTTAGGTACTCGATATATTTATTCTTCCAATCCCAGGTCAGACTTGTGGAGTTGATGTCGGTGTGGCCTTCTTCGATTACTGGCCTTAAAAGTTGTACGACAGTCCCGGAGCTAATCTCATTGTCTTTGGCCGATGACCCTAAATTTGCAAGGGCATCGGCATCGTTGTTTTGTTCATGAGGAACATGTTGTAGGGTCCATTATATAAACCGATGTAGAGTCACATGTAGTTTGTCCAAGTACATCTGCATTCGATCTTCTCGAACTTCCAAGGTTCTGTTGACTTGGTTTACCACAACCAGGGAGTCAAATTTGGACTCGATGACCTCTTCTCCCAAACCTTTGGCTAGCTCGATACCTACAATCATGGCCTCGTACTCGGCCTCATTGTTAGTTAACTTGGAAGTTTTGATAGCTTGTCTTATTTTATTACCCGTGGGCGGCTTCAAAATGATGCCTAGCCCGGACCCCTTAATGTTCGAAGCACCGTCTGTGAAGAGGGTGCTCACCCCCGATGATGTAACCGACTTTAATAATAGTTCCATTTCGACCTCGGGCACGAGGGTTGGCCTAATTGCAAAATATTACGAAGGGGATAAGTAGTCACCACACAGATCGAATGACGTTGAAAATATGGTTTTAATTTCCTAGAGGCGCTTATTAGGGAAAGCACTAATTTTTATAAGTGTAGGTACCGGGTCGCAACCTCACCTAAAGTTCGACTAACATAGTAAATAGGAAATTGCGTACCTTGCTCTTCTCGGACTAGGACCCCACTTACCGCGATTTCCGATACTGTTAAGTACAAGTAGAGTTGCTTGTTTGCTTTCGGAGTATGAAGCAGTGGTGGGCTCGAGAGGTACCGCTTTAATTCTTCCAATGCTTGTTGGCATTCTGGGGTCCATGCAAAATTGTTCTTCTTTTTGAGCAGGATGAAGAACCTGTGACTTCTATCTGAAGACCTCGAGATGAATCGTCCTAGGACGGCTATGTGCCCGGTTAATCTTTGTACGACCTTAACATTGTCCATGACTTTGATGTCTTCGATTACCTTGATCTTATCGGGGTTGATTTCGATCCCCCGATTTGATACCATAAAGCCGAGGAACTTGCCCGAGCCGACCCCGAATGCACATTTCTCCGAGTTGTGTTTCATGTAGTATTTCCTTAGTATATCGAAGGTCTCCTGCAAATGTGTCAAATGTTCCGCTGCTCGCAGGGGCGTAACTAGCATATCGTCAATATAAACCTCCATTTATTTACCTATTTGTTCTTCGAACATTCGATTTACTAAGCGTTAATAAGTGGCACCAGCATTTTTTAGTCCAAACGACATTATATTATAACAATAGGTGTCGTACTTAGTGATGAACGAAGTCTTTTCTTGATCCTCCGGGTTCATTTGTATTTGATTGTACCCGGAGTAGGCATCGTGAAAACTAAGGATCTCGTGGTCGGTCGTGGCATTGATCATGCAGTCAATATTCGGTAGAGGAAAAGAGTCTTTAGGACATGCTTTGTTTAAATCTTTATAGTCTACGCATATTCTAAGTTTATTTCCCTTTTTTGGAACTACGACTACGTTTGCTAACCATTCAGGATATTTTACTTCCCGAATGGATCCTATTTTGAGAAGTTTGTCTACCTCGTCCTTGATGAATGCATGTTTTACCAAGGACTGGGCCCTTCTCTTTTGTTTTACTAGGCGAAACTTCGGGTCCAAGCTTAGTCGATGTGTAGTGATCTCTAGCGGGATCCCTATCATATCTAGGTGGGACCAAATCCATATTATTAAGTTTTTCCCTGAGCTCGGGTAGATACTAAATCAGTATGACTTGCTCCAGCTCTTCGACTGTTGATTTGGTGGCGTCGGAATCCTAGGGGATTATGAAGGATCGAGGGGTCCAGTAGTTATCGTCCTCATCCGTTCACTGCTTCTCCGACTGAATCGAGCTGGTGGTTGCTATTTAGCTTCTTCTTTTCCTTTGGACTCCGATCCCTTTGTTGACGAAAGCGCCGATACTGGTATTACTTCGTCGACCGCAAACATCTCTTTGGTAGCATGTTGTTCCCCATACATCGTTTTTACTCTATCCGGTGTTGGGAACTTAGCATTTAGTGAAAGTTTGAGGGGACCGCCCTCATGTTGTGAATCCAGGGTCTTCCGAGCAGTGCGTTGTATCTCATATTGCCCTCGATCATATGGAACTTTGTTTCTTGAATAGTTCCGGCTACAATTACTGGTAGGATGATTTCATCTTTAGCTGTTTCACTCACCATGTTGAAGCCATTGATAATCCAAGCTACGGGTACGATCTGATCTTGTAGGCCAATCTACTCCATGACCCTCGATCGAATAATATTGGCCGAGCTTCCTGGATCAATTAAAACATGTTTAACCTGAATTTTATTCACAATGATAGAGATTACCAATGCATTATTGTGGGGTTGTAATATCCCTTCCGCTTCCTCATCGTTGAATGATAAAGTGCCTTTTGGTACATAATCTCGAGTTCGTTTTTCCCTGGTGATCGATACCTTAGTGCGTTTGAAAACGGGCCCTTATGGAATATTGATCCCACCAACGATCATGTGAATCACGTGCTGTGGTTCTTCCTACACGTTTTTCCTGTTTGCATCCCTGTCTCTGAAATGGTTTTTAGCTCGGTCGCTCAATAATTCTCGAAGGTGATCCTCGTTGAATAGACGAGCCACCTCCTCCCTTGGTTGTCTGCTGTCTTCGGTTTTATGACCATGTGTACCATGGTATTTGCATATTTGATTGGGGTTTCTTTGGGATGGATCGGTTTGTAGGTGTCTCGGCCATCTAGTATCTTTGATTCTCCCAATGACTGACACAATACCTGATGCGTCGATGCTGAAGTTGTATTCTGATAATCATGGTGCTTCTGTGGGATCGTCATGTTTATCGAAGCCACTTTTTCTCATGAGACCTCGAGAGCTCTGTCCTCGATCGTTCCTTCGATCATTTTGGATGGTTGCGTCCTGGGCCGTTGTTTCTACGATCTGCGTTGTATGGCTGATATCGATCTCTGTTTGATCGGGGTTCACTGTCGATATCCCTTTGAGTTATGCCGATGGCCCTTTTTGGATAAACGGAACCGGAAGGGGTCCCTAATTGATCATCCTCGACCCTGATCTTTGACTGGTACTGATTATGTACATCGGCCTAGGTTACCGCTGGATATTCTTAAATTTTGCTTTAGCTGTCGTGATGCCACCGAACTTCGTTCGTTCAAACCTTGAGTAAAGGCTTGAACAACCCAATTGTCTGTGTGCGGTGGAGTTCCATGTATTCCATCTAGAACTGAGATACGAATTCCCTCAATATTTCGTTGTCTTTTTGTTTCACCCTGAAGAGGTCCGACTTCCTAGTCGCAACCTTTTATTGCTCGGGCATGTGCCTTTACGAAGGAGTCTGCAAGCATGGTGAAGGAATCGATGGAATTAGGCGGCAAATTGTGGTACCATGTCATTGCTCCTTTCGACAAGGTTTCTCTAAATTTCTTCAATAGAACAGATTCAATCTCATCGTCTTCCAAGTCATTCCCTTTTATTGCGCATGTATAAGAAGTGACATGCTCATTAGGGTCGGTGGTCCCACTGTACTTAGGAATTTCTGGCATTCGGAATTTCTTCGGAATGGGTTTTGGAGCCGCACTTGGAGAGAAAGGCTTCTGTATGAATTTCTTTGGATCTATACCCTTTAGAATCGGCGGTGCCCCCATTATTTGGTCAACCCGGGAGTTGTATGTCTCCACTTTCTTGTCACTTGCCTTGATTTTCTTTTCTCCCGATTCAATCCGTTTAGTGAGCTCCTCGAGCATTTTCATAATGGCGGGGTCAGTCCCCGATTCGTTGGCGTTCGACCTTTCCAGCACAGGCTCTGTCCTGTGGACGACTTCTGGATCGATCCTACTCGGTGTTCGGTCTTGATTTTGTAGTTGTTCTATAGCGGCTTGTTGAGCCTGTAACATTTCGAATATCAATTGGAGGCTAGCACTACCATCTTCTCCGCCCTGCGTACCTCGACCACCTGATCGAACTTCCCTGCGTGCGCTACCTTCGCGATCAATGCCAAAATTTGTATTTAGGGCGACATGTGAACTGACATCGTAGGAATTTGCAATTGGCGCTCCCTCGAGACCAACCTGAGGTGCCTCAATCCCTGGGGCGGCTATATTGTCATTTTCCCCATGAAATTCGAAGTCGTTGTCACCATGTGTAGGCGTTGCTTGTGAGTTTGACATGTTTATCCTGAAAACAAAGATTCTTACGAGAACAAGTATAAGGCAGTGTGTGTTATCGGAATCAGTATTAAGCAATCACTATTATCCTTGGCCCCACGGTGTGTGCCAAACTGTTTACCCTTAAAATTGGATAACAATTAAACTTATAATGTGGTTCTAAGGACACGTGATTTTACTTAATACCAATTGATAAATATGAAGATTAATAACATAAATGAACTATAAAGCAAAGCAAACCAGTGTTAGAATGGAACTCAGCCCTCGAGTTTGGATACCCTCGAACTGGTTGATGTAAGAATAATTAAAATATAACAAGCTGATGAACAATAGTATAAACGAGAAAGAGAATTATATTGCTTTGATATTTGTGAACAATGTGTCTTACAAATGATTAGAACCCCCCTCTTTAAATAGTAGAAGAATTGTAGAAGAATTCGACTTATAGTATAATTCTAATTACATAAGAAAATCTCATGATTAGCTAATTAACCGTTTTTGATTTGATCCGTTCCGAGATTTACGCCATGATCCTCGACCAGTCACGTATATCTCGCATTTCTGTTATTGTGCTATCTTCGATCTTGCTCGATGTCTGCCTCATTTGGCTTCGATCGCTACTAGCCTCGATCTCGACATATACCTCGATTCTGAACTCGGTATCCTATCCTCGTGATTTAGTCTATTCCGTTACGAGGCTATCCTTCGATGCAACCTCCCGGTCTCGGTCAAATAGTAAAATCGGGTGGGCCCGGTTTTAACCGTATACAATGTATTTTATAATGAGTGAGTACTAGCTATTTTAAAAAAATGAAATATCAATATTCCTTTAGAGGATGTGATAGTTATTATCCAAGTGAAAGATAAACCAATATAAGCAAACTAAGTGGTCATGTCCAAACGGGCTCTAAATAGCTTAAAAGGGGAATTAAGTAAGTACGGATTTGCTAGAAAGAATTAAAAAAACAAAAAGGATGAGAAAGAGGAGAACTAGCAATTGTAAAGGTTCTTATAAAAAACAAAGGAGAGCATGTGATAGTTATGTTAATTATTTCGGAACTCGATAGATAATTCATATAAAAATAGTTGAATTGCTCCTAAATAGATGGATAACATTAAACACTAACTTATGGGAGGATTTGATTATTTTTTCCTTTTCTTCGGATAGCGTTTACTATAACAAATGAAAAAGACAAATACTTCCGATCATGTCCATCCCTTGTATTGGCTTGTATTTGCATAAGATTTTCTCTCACAAGAATAAGTAAATGTCATATTTTCTAAAGCGATATCAATGTCCACAACTAACGCTGCATTGGTGATATATGTGAAAATGTAACGAATGGTTTTATCTGCATTTGATCTGAAGTTACACTAAACAAAACCGGCTTCACTATCGTGAGAGGTTCAATCAATGAGTTAAGAATATCCAACACCATCACATTGCTAGTTCTTGTGGTGACACCTACAAACGAAAAAGACTCAAGCGAGAGAAAAGTGCCCATTCGATCACCTTTTACTAGTAATGATCTGTTAATGAACAACTCCAAAAGACCATTCATCTCGATAACTAGCAGGACTTTCACTATATTAGTAACAGAAACAGTGGATCTTTCTACAAGTCATGGAAATAGCTGCACATAACCTGTCGCAATTGCAATGTCTAAAGTGACAAGGGGTGTAAGGATGACGAAATTTCCAATTGTAGCAAAGGATACTGAGTCATTCCTCTGAGAAACTTCATTCAAGTAGGCTTGTCTTTTGATGTTTCTCTTCTGTGAAACAATTAAGAACTTGGTGCTAACCTTCTTCAGATTCTTCAAGGGAATGCTGAAGTAATCTTCTCGATCTCCAACCAACTTAGCAAGCTGATCAAGAATTGTAGGGATTACCAGATCTACTATCACTTTCATAACCTGAACAAGGATCTTGTCAGTGATGGTAAGGAATAACTAAAGGGTTATTCCGCTCTCAATAACAAAAGCGGAAAGAAAGCAAAGATCTAGTCAGTTGCAATTCTTCTCACGTTAATATAATACTCCTTCCGTTTCAATTTATGTGAACCTATTTCCTTTTTAGTCCGTGTAAAAAAGAATGACCACTTTCCTAATTTGAAAATAATTTACTTTTATGCAATAATTTATAGCCACACAAAATATATCTGCTTTATTTTACACCACAAGTTCAAAAGTGTTCTCTCTTTTCTTAAACTTCGTGCCCAGTCAAACGGGTTCACATAAATTGCAACAAAAGGAGTAAAAAATATATTTTAAAATATTGAATTTTGAGAAGCGAAAAACAACATAATTTGGGATGGATAGAGTATATCATACAATAATTTTCTTCATACACGGGTGATGTTTGGCCATAATTCATTATTTACCTTACATTTTGGTGTTTTACTATTAAATTGTGCGACACTTGAGCTTAATTGAGTTATTTTTATGTGTAGTGTGGGGTCCATCCCATGAATGTGAAAGGAAGACAAACTTACTTTGACATAAAGTACCATACTGCCAAATCTACAGGAAATGTGATTTGGGTTGGCAGATGTTTCATTGCTTTCACAAGATGAAAGTTTGACATTTATATTATGATAATATCATCCATGATGCAAGCAAGGAGAATTGGACGTCTATAAATAGATAGCTCCTGATTCAGTTGAAGATACACAAAACAAAGAGAGAAAGAAAGAGTGAGATTTCACAGACAATGTATAAGAAAATAGTCTGTGAGAAAAATAGAGAGTGAGCGATATTGTAGTGAAGTGGGAATATCAAAATAGAGTTATTTATTTTGAGTGTTGTAGTGGTCTTTAGAATATTTTACTCGGACCTACAAAGTGTAAAATTCCTTGCTATAGTGATATTAGTTGCTCGTCTCGGGGCCGTGGTTTTTCCCTTATTCAAAAGGGTTTTTCACATAAAAATCTTGGTGTCGTTGTCACTCTTTCATTCTTGCTAATTACCGTATCTCGGTGCTACATTATTATTCCGTTTTTATTACTGTGAATATTATTTCTGTAGGGAGTTTATTCTTCCCAACAACTGGTGTCAGAGCACGGGTTCTGCTCATTCAGAGAAATACTATTCACTATCAGTAGTACTATACTCGGTGAAAAATAAATATCCGGAGTAAAGTACGAGGTAGTAAAATTTAACGGAGAGAGGGGTTTCTGAACATGGCAAAGAAGGATGAGAGATATGCTCATCCAACAAGGATTACACAAGGTACTAGATGTTGATGCCAAAATGCCTGATACCATGAAAGCTGAGGATTGGGCTGACTTGGATGAAAGGGCTGCTAGTGCAATCAGGTTGCACTTATCAGATGATGTGGTAAATAACATCATTGATGAAGACACCGCACGTGGCATTTGGACAAGGTTGGAAATCCTATACATGTCCAAAATGCTAACAAATAAATTGTACCTGAAGAAGCAGTTATACGCCCTACACATGTGTGAAGGTACAAATTTTTTGTCACATTTAAATGTGTTTAACAGACTAATCACATAGCTCGCCAATCTCGGGGTGAAAATTGAGAAAGAAGATAAAGCTATCTTGTTATTGAAGTCGTTGCTATCTTCGTACGATAAGCTGGCAACAACCATCCTGTACGGTAAGACTACCATTGAGTTGAACGATGTCACATCGGCTCTTCTACTCAATGAGAAGATGAGAAAGAAGCCTGAAAATCAAGGGCATGCTCTTATCACATAAGGTAGAGGAAGGAGTTATCAAAGGAGTTCGAGCAACTATGGTAAATCTGGAGCTCGTGGGAAGTCTAAGAACTGATCCAAATCAAGAGCTAGGAAATTCTACAATTGTGATCAACCAAGTCACTTCAAAAGAGATTGCCCAAATCCAAGGAAGGGCAAAGGTGAAACTAGTGGCCAGAAGAATGACGACAACACAACCGCCATGGTGCAAAACAATGATAATGTTGTCCTCTTTATAAACGAGGAAGAGGAATGCATTCACTTATCGGGTGCAGAGTCGGAATGGGTGGTTGATACAACAAAATCTTACCATGCCATACAGGTAAAAGATCCTTTTTGCAGATATGTAGCAGGTGATTTCGGCCTTGTGATAATGGGTAACACAAGTTACTCAAAGATTGCGTGGATTGGTGATATTTGTATCAAGACAAATGTCGGATGCACATTGGTTCTGAAGGACGTGCGACATGTACCTGATTTGCGGATGAACTTGATCTCGTGAATTGTTTTAGACCGAGATGGATACGAGAAATATTTTGTAAATCAAAAGTGGAGACTCACCAAGGGATCATTGGTGATTGCAAAGGGAGTTTCTCATGGCACGTTGTACAGAACAAATGCAAAAATATGCTAAGGTGAATTGAACGCGGCACAAGATGAGATTTCTGCAAATTTGTGGCACAGAAATCACTCATTTCTTATGAGAAGGGATTGCAGATTCTTGCCAAGAAATCACTCATTTCTTATGCCAAAGGTAAAACGGTAAAACCTTGTGACTACTGTTTATTTGGTAAGCAGCATAGAGTATCATTTCAGACATCATCTGAAAGTAAATTGAATATACTTGATTTGGTATATTCTGATGTTTGTGGTCCAATAGAAATTGAATCGATGGGCGGTAACAAATATTTTATTACTTTTATTGATGATGCTTCACGAAAATTATGGGTTTATATTTTGAAAACCAAAGATCATGTGTTTCAAGTTTTTCAGAAGTTTCATGCTATGGTGGAAAGGGAGACAGGCCAAAAACTAAAGCGTCTCCAAAGTGACAATGGAGGTGAGTACACTTCAAGGGAAGTTGAAGAGTACTGTTCGAGCCATGGGATCAGACATGAAAAGACAGTTCCTGGAACCCCACAACACAATGACGTAGCCGAAAGGATGAACCGCACCATTGTGGAGAAGGTGTGAAGCATGCTCAGAATGGCTAAACTGCCTAAGTCATTCTGGGGTAAAGCAGTTCAGATAGCATGTTACCTGATCAATGGGATTCCATCAGTTTCGTTGGCGTTTGACATCTTAGAGCGAGTTTGGACCAACAAGGAGGTGTCCTACTCGCATATGAAGGTGTTCAGTTGCAGAGCTTTTGCACATGTACCAAAGGAGCAGAGAATAAAGATGAATGATAAATTAGTTCCTTGCATATTCATCGGATATGGAGATGAAGATATCATATACATATTGTGGGATCCTGTAAAGAAGAAGGTCATCATAAGCAGAGATGTGGTCTTCCGAGAAAGTGAAGTTGGAACTGCTGATGATATGCTACAGACGGCCAAGAATGGTATAATTCCTAACCTTGTTACTATTCCTTCTACTTCTAACAATCCCACAAGTACAGAAAGTAGGACCGACGAGGTTGCCAAACAGGGGGGGCAACCTGGTGAGGTTATTGAGCAGGGGGGGCAACATGATGATGGTGTCGAGCAAGTGGAGCACCCCACTCAGGAAGAAGAACAACCTCAACCTCTGAGGAGATCAGAGAGGCCAAGGGTAGAGTCATGTAGGTACCCTTCCACTGAGTATGTCCTTATCAGTGATGAAGGGGAGCCAAAAAGTCTTAAGTAGGTGTTGTCTCATCCAGAAAAGAACCAGTGGATGAAAGCCATGCAAGAAGAGATGGAATCTCTACAGAAAAATTGCACGTACAAGCTGGTTGAACTTCCAAAGGGTAAAAGACCACTCAAATACAAATGGGTCTTTAAACTCAAGAAAGATGGAAATGGCAAGCTTGTCCGATACAAAGCTCGATTGGTAGTAAAATGCTTCGAGCAGAAGAAAGGTATTGATTTTGAAAAACATTTCTCACCTGTTGTCAAAATGGCTTCTATTCGAACAATTTTGAGTTTAGCAGCTAGCCTAGATCTTGAAGTGGAGCAGTTGGACGTGAAAACTGCATTTCTTCACAGAGATTTGGAAGAGGATATCTATATGGAGCAGCCAGAAGGATTTGAAGTAGCTGAAAGGAAACACATGGTGTGCAAACTAAATAAGAGTTTTTATGGGTTGAAACAGGCACCAAGGCAGTGGTACAAGAAGTTTGACTCATTCATGAAAAGTCAAACTTACACAAAGACATATTCTGATCCATGTGTATACTTCAAAAGGTTTTCTGACAACAACTTTATTATTTTGTTATTGTATGTGGATGACATGTTAATTGTAGGAAAAAACAAGGGGTTGATCGCAAAGTTGAAGGAAGATATGTCCAAGTCATTTGTTATGAAGGACTTGGGCCTAGCACAACAAATTCTGGGTATGAACATAGTTCGAGAGCGAACATGAAGAAAGTTGTGGCTGTCTCGGGAGAAGTACATTAAATGTGTCCTGGAACGCTTCAACATGAAGAATGCTAAGCCAGTCAGCATACCTCTTGCTAGTCATCTAAAGTTGAGCAAAAAGATGTGTCCTACAACAGTGGAGGAGAAAGGGAACATGGCTAGAATTCCTTATTCTTCAGCAATCGGAAGCTTGATGTATGCAATTATATGCACCAGACCTAATATTGCTCATGCAGTTGGTGTTGTTAGCAGATTCCTTAAAAATCCTGGAAAGGAATAGTGGGAAGCAGTCAGGTGGATACTCAGGTACCTAAGAGGTACTGTAGGAGATTGCTTGTGTTTTGGAGGATCTGATCCAATCTTGAAGGGCTACACGGATTCTGATATGATAGGTGATCTTGATAATCTTAAATCTATTACAGGATACCTGTTCACATTTTCAGGGGGAGCTATATCATGGCAGTCAAAATTACAAAAGTGTGTTTCACTCTCTACAACTGAAGAAGAGTATATTGCCACTACTGATGCTGGCAAGGAGATGGTTTGGCTGAAACGGTTCCTTCGAGAGCTTAGACTATATCAAAATGAGTATGTCGTCTATTGTGACAGTCAAAATACAATAGACCTGAGAAAAAATACCATGTATCATGCAAGGACGAAGTATATCGACGTGAGATATCACTGGATTAGATAAAAAATAAATGATGGATCTATACAGGTCAAGAAGATCCATGCAAGCGAGAATCCTTCGGATATGCTGACTAAGGTGGTTCTAAGAGACAAGTTCGAGCTATGCAAAGAACTTGTTGGCATAAACTCTATATGAAAAACTGGAGATACCTCCTTCAGGTGCATGGGACTGGAGGGGGAGATTGTGGGGTACATACCATGAACGTGAAAGGAAGACAAACTTTCTTTGACATAAAGTACCATGCTGCCAAATCTACAGGAAATGTGATTTGGGTTGGCAGATTTTACATTGCTTTCACTAGGTGAAAGTTTGACATTTATATTATGATAATGTCATCCATGATGCAAGCAAGGAGAATTGGACGTCTATAAATAGATAGCTCCTGATTCAGTTGAAGATACACAAAACAAAGAGAGAAAGAAAGAGTTAGGTTTCTCAGATAAGATATAAGAAAATAATCTGTGAGAAAAATAGAGAGTGAGTGATATTGTAGTGAGGTGAGAATATCAAAAGAGGGTTATTTCTTTTGAGTGTTGTAGTGATCTTTGGAGTATTTTACTCGTACCTACAAAGTGTAAAATTCCTTGCTATAGTGCTATCAGTTGCTCGTCTCGGGGCCGTGGTTTTTCCCTTATTCAAAAGGGCTTTCCATGTAAAAATCTTGGTCTCATTATCACTCTTTTATTCTTTCTAATTACCGTATCTTGGTGCTACGTTATTATTCCGTTTTTATTACTGTGAATATTATTTCTGTAGGGGGGTTTATTCCCAACATGTAAGACTATGGGAATGTGAAGAGGAATGAAAGTTGCACAACATGATCTTAAAAATAGTAGAAAAGAGCACGAAATAAAAAATCAGGCAAGGAGGAGCTCGCCCTAGACCTTGCCTCACATGGCCATAGGTGAAATGGTGCTCGCGCCCAGCCAGGGCTTACGCTCTCATTAATTGAAGAGATTAATGTGTTTGGTCGAAAATCACAAGGAATAAAGTACGTAAAAATTTAGCAATATCCTCATTTTCTCTAAATGCACACATTTGATGAGACTTCATCATATGATTGTATAAGAAGGAACTAGAAAGATTAGAGGGGGGAAGAGAACGTAACAGATGATAAAAAATGATAATGATAAATAAACAAAGAAATTTCTGGGTCAGGAATCCAAATTTGAGCATTAATATTGGACAACTTTGCTTACCAGACAACCAAAAGGACCTAAATACAAATGTTAACACCATCATACTTTCTAATTTTGATACTCAAAGGGCTTACAGGAAAGTTGACGAGCATGGAAAAATGAAGGAAAAATAAATTTTCAACTTTTTAGTAGGATATGGATGATGTTTAATAATAAATTTTTGTTCATGATTTAGACGGCTAGTTATGGAATATGAGATCACCAACTGAATTATCTATACTATATTAAAAGTACGAAAACCCTTAGCGAAATGTTGTTCGCTTTTTTTTACCCTTTAAAAATAATTTTTATGTGGGACAAAAAAGTAATTTAAGTTATTTTCCTAATATTTAGGAATTAAATATCAACCAAAAATTTATTATTAAATTTTTCCTTATTGACTAGATAAGAAGTCCTAATATTTAAGTAGTTTAAGATCGATTAATCTTTTACTCTATATACAAAATTAGAAGACTGAATTTCTTACCATGAGGTATACGTTTGTGAATGTTTTACCAATTAATAAGTCTACTTGATACCAAGAGACATCTGTGATATCCTTGCCACGTGGAAATAATATATGCAGTAGATTGCCATTAATCTAACCATTGCCTTAATCAGAATTGAATGAGCAAAATATGCATTAATTAACGACTGAAAAGATTAAATATTTTAAATATAACAAGCAGAATGTATTTGTAGAAAGATATATAAACTTAAAATAGACAAAGTTGTGTAAATGTGAATTAATGTAGGATATCTAACAGATATGTTTAGAGGACGACAATGCATTTACGATTGATTCATTAGCATATTGCCAGTTTAATGGCTTATTAATGGATTACATTAACAAAATGTGTTAGAATCATAAAAAAAAAAAGGCTCTCTACTTTTTAATTGTCAATTTGCTATCATAAAAATATCATGAAAAACGATTTACCCTTAAAACACTCCCTCCTTTACAATACTAGCATGAATTAAGGATTATGCATAGCATTAATGAGACAAAGCACCAATCACGAAATCTATTTTTATCCTTATTAATGAGTAAAGACATTTAGAATCTTTCAAAAATCATAATTAGAATAATTAATGTGGATATAATAAATTATATTGTGAATATAATAAAATATACTGAAGTTATACAATTGAAATATTTGGGGAGTTTAAGTGAAATATTACTGTGCTTGGTCTGCCTTCTCTACAAAATTACACCGAAGAAGGCGTTGAGTTTGAGTCCAGTATTAGTTTCATGGCGCCTGGAGCAACAGTTATGAGTCCCTTTTCCTTCATAAAGAATGACATCCCAGCGCCTCAGCAGTCTCATCACTTGCAAATTTCTGCCTTTATGAAACTCCTCTATAAGGATTGCTTCTCTTTTCATGACTGCGGCAGGAACAAGGTTCTTCAGAAAGTTATCGTCTTTATGGATCAGCCCGGTTTTAATGATTACAAGCACTCTCTTTTGCATACAAAATCTATTTTCGAAGTGTCCAAGCTTGTCCCTGATGTTGCGGAGACAATCAAGAGTTCTATCGAACAACTGATCAAAGATGCAGAGGCCAAACACTTTCTTCCAGAAGAATGATGAAAACACAACTGCTGCAGTGCACAACGATGATTCGGAGGTTCTCTTCATTCACGAGGAGGAGGAATGTATGTACTTAGCAAGCCTAGAGTCAGAATGGGTGGTTGACACAGCAGCTTCCTACCATGCCATACCGGTAAGAGAATTCTTCTGTAGGTACAAAGTAGGAGACTTTGGAATGGTCAAGATGGGAAATACCGGTCACTCAAAGATTGTGGGGATTGGCGACATTTGTATCAAGACAAATATCGGATGCACATTAGTTTTAAAAGATGTGCGGCACGTACCAGATCTGCGAATGAATTTGATTTCAGGGATCGCTCTAGATCGAGACGGGTACGAGAATCACTTCGCCAATAGGAAGTGGAGACTTACCAAGGGATCATTGGTAATTTCTAAAGGAGTTGCTCCCTACACATTGTACAAGACAACCGCTGAGATATGTAAAGATGGATTACATGCGGCTGTAGATGATTCGCCTGCAGATTTATGGCACCGGAGATTGGGCCATATGAGTGAGAAGGGACTGGAGATCTATCCAAAAAGTCACTCATCTCATTTGCAAAAGGTACAACTGTGAATTCTTGTGATTATTGTTTATTTGGAAAACAACACAGGGTATCGTTTCAAGCAACTCATGGAAGAAAATCGAATATACTTGATTTAGTATATTCAGATGTTTGTGGTCCAATGGATGAAGAATCAATGGGAGGTAACAAATATTTTCTCACATTTATGGATGATGCTTCACGAAAATTATGGGTTTATTTCTTGAGAACCAAAGACCAGGTATTTCAATTATTTCAGAAATTCTATGCTCTGGTGGAAAGAGAGACAAGTCAAAAATTAAAGCGTCTCAGGACAGACAATGGAGGAGAGTATACTTCATCAAAGGAGTTTGAAGACTACTGCTCAAGCCATGGAATCAGACAGTTCCTGGAACTCCACAACACAATGGTGTAGCTGAAAGGATGAATCTTACCATTGTCAAAAAAGTGAGAAGTATGCTCAAAATTGCAAAACTACCTAAGTCATTTTGGGGTGAATCAGCTCGCACAGCTTGTTACTTGATTAACAGAAGTCCATCGTTTCTTTTGTTTAGCAGAATGCTTTCAGAGAACAGTACTCAACAACTGCAATGAAAAGGTAATGACTCTCTTGCTCTAAGCTATCAACTGAAACATAGTAGAGGAATATTTGCTCTATAAAAAGCTTTGATATAGAATGAACTCACTCTACATTTAAATTTTATAATAATCGCTAAACATGCAACATAATGTTTATTAATTAAATTAAAAAGATAAAAATTTAAGACCTTTCTTTAAGTTTTCTCTAATTACAAAAGTCTCCTCATAACTCGACTTTGAAATGTAAATCTCCCTTTGCTTAAACTTCTCGAAGATTAAACTCCTTTTTAATGATATATCATTATGCACCAAGGGATACATATATAAAACTTCATTTCTTAAGCCAATGTTTCAATAAATTATTATTCCTATTAGAGACGAAACTAAAAATATACTACTAACATTTCGATACACCCATTAACATAAATGAAGAGATGTTTACACGCCTAATCCCCTTTTTAAAATATACTTAAACAAAGAACATTAGTTTCTGTTTATTGCATAAACAACATTTTTTTACAATACTAGCATGAATTAAAGATTATGCATAGTATTAATGAGACAAAGCACCAATCACGAAATCTATTTTTATCCTTATTAATGAGTAAAGACTTTTAGAATCTTTCAAAAATCATAATTAGAATAATTAATGTGATATAATAAATTATATTAATATTATATTGTGAATATAATTAAATTACACTCAAATTATACAATTGAAATCTTTGAGGAGTTTATTTAATTGAATCATATTTGAAATTGTACACTGGATATAAAAATTATATTAAAATTTTACTATGGATCATAAATTTTATAAAAATTATATTGTGAATATAATAAATTATATTGTGAATATAATAAATTATATTGAAGGTATATTGTGAATATAATAAATTATACGAAAATTATACTTGAATATAATAAATTATACTAAATTATATTGAAAAACTCGTGGAAGTTATCTATGGTCCTATGAAGAGTGAATCGAATCATACTAAAATTATACTAATGGATATTTTGAAGACAAAGTACATAAAAGTTTTATACCTAAACACAATCAGATAACCAAAATATACCATGGATTTTAATTGTGTTTAGGTATAAAAATGGTATGTACTTCGTCTTAAAAATACATGGATATTTTGTTTACTTAATTGTGTTTAGGTATAAAATTGGTATGCACTTTATTTGCCAATTGATTAACATTTGCTTGGGTGTGTCGAGATTGGGTGTGAAATGGAAGATATAAAAATGGTATGCACTTTATCTACAACTTGATTAACATTTACTTGGGGTTAGGTATTGTAACGACCCGACCGGCCGTTTTGAGCTCTAGCGCATCGTTCGGCGGTTTGAGGCCATGAACATCTTCACTTCAGGTATTATGACTTGTACGCGTGGTCGGGATTGAAATTTCGGAAGTTCAGAGTTGATTTGGAAAGAAAATTCTCATTTCGGAAGCTTTAAGTAGGAAGAATTGACTAAGATTGGATTTTAGAGTAAACGGCCTGGGAATCGGGATTTGAAGGTTCCAGCAGGTTTGTATGATGATTTCGGACATGGGCGTATGTTCGGATTGGGTTTTGGATTCCCCGGGAGTATTTTGGCACCTATTGCGGAAGTTAGCATTTTGGAAGAATTTCATTAATTTAAGTTGAAGTGCATTTCAATGTTATCAATATCCGTTTGGGATTTTTAAGTCTGGGAATAGCTCTGTATGGTGATTCTGATATCGGGAGCGCGTCCGGAAGTGCATTTGGAGGTCCGTAGGTCTTTTTGTGATCATTTGGCAAAAGTTGGAAATTTGGATAATTTCGAGAAGTTTGACTGGGAGTGAATTTTTTGATATCGGGGTCGGATTCTAATTCCGGAAGTTGGATTAGGTCCGTAATGTTAATTATGACTTGTGTGCAAAATTTGAGGTCAATCGGACGTGATTTGATAGGTTTCAGCATCAAATGTAGAAGTTGAAATTCTAAACTTTATTAAGCTTGGAATGGGGTGCGATTCATGAATTCGCCATTGTTTGATGTGATTTGAAGGCTCGACTAAGTTCGTAACGTGTTTTGGGACGTGTTGGTATATTTGGTTGAGGTCCCGAGGGCCTAGGGTGGATTCCGTAAGGTTAACAGATCGATTTTTGGACTTAAGAATTTCTGAAGCTTAATGCTTCTGCTGTAATCGCACCTGCGTGACTTTGGCTGCAGGTGCGAGATCGTGGGTGCGGCGAATCGCTCGCAAAAGCGAGAAGGGACTGGAGCTGGGGGAGCCGCAGAAGGGAGTGGAGAAGCGCACCTGCGTGTGCGCAGATGCGAGGCAGCTATCGCTGGTGCGTAAATTGTGCAGATGCGCATAGCAGATCGCACCTACGATGCTCGTAGAAGCGAAGAACTTCCGCAGGTGCGAGGTCTTGGATGGACAGTGAGGACCGAAGGAGCAGAATTTGGATCGCACCTGCGGAGCCGCATGAGCGGCTATTGGACCGCAGGTGCAAAGGTCGGGCTGGGCAGAATGCTTTTAAGCGGGGTTTGGGTTTGTTTCACCCATTTTTTCATTTTGATTGGGCGATTTTGGAGCTTTTGAAGAGGGGATTTCATCATCTATTATGAGGTAAGTAACTCCCACCTATTTTGAGTCAAATACATGATTTTTATGTGGATTCAAACATGAAAATAGTATAAATTGTGGGGGGGTTTTGGTAGAAAAACCTAAAATTTGATATTTTGGATTTTGACCACGAATTTGGGTATGGAATTGGGAATAAATCATATATTTGAGTTCTTAAAGTTATGGGTAATGATTTTCTTCGAAAAGTTTCGGAATCCGGGCACGTGGGCCCAAGGTGATTTTATCGACTTTTCGAACGGAATTGGGAATTATTGTAAATAGGATTATAATGAGTATTAGAATATATATTTGTGGATTTGCTCATTTATTGACTAATTTTGGAGCATTGGGCATCGATTTGAGTTGATTGAATGGCTTGGGAGCCGGTTATGAAACTTTGGAGAGAGATAAGTCTCCTTTCTAACCTTGTAAGAGGGAATTAACCCCATAGGTGAATTAAATAAATGTTTGTACCTATTATGATATTGTACGGGTAGCTTAGGACCCGTATCATGCTATACTTGGAATGTTTGTTCACTTAGTTGCTAATATAATCACTTAGTCATGATAGAAATTGATAAAAGAATTGTATAAGGTTAAATTCACTCACTTGAAGGTTTGTATGAGATACTTGACTGTAAATGAGAAACTTGTATTTTCTTGAAAATAATTGTTATTTGTGGATCCGGTCGAGCGCCTCGGTAGTAAATAGATTCATGTATGGTTCGCACCATTAGACCCTCTGGCAGTGCACAGTTAAAATATTTGTTGGATCGGGCCATACGACCTCGGCATGATTTGCTCATGACTTAATTGATTGTTTGGGGAATTATTGATAATTGATATGGCCTCATTGGCCGGAGATTTAAATTATTAAAAGATGAAGATAAATTTGGAAATCCCCTATTAACAAGAGAATTATTTACTTGTCTCATGTTATTGTGTTTACCGTTGTCTCATAAAAATTCATAATTTATCATATCATTGGTATATTGATTATAGCCTATAGTAAGTGTCTGAGTCAACCCCTCGTCACTACTTCTTCGAGGTTAGGTGGGATACTTACTGGGTACGCGTTGATTTACGTACTCATGATACACTTGCTGCACATTTTTGTGCAGGTACACCTATGTTTAGCGGCCTCGTGGGCGCAGGGGCGTGATTATGGAGGGGACTTAGGTGAGCTGCATTCTATACGACGCTCCGCAGTCAATAGAGTCTCCTTCAGAGTACTTACATTTTTCTGTCCAATTGTATTCCGAACAACTATTGTATTTTATTTTACATTCTTAGTAAATGCTCATGCACTTGTGACACCGGATTTTGGGATGATTATGGGTTGCACTGTATTAGAAATTTTTAAAGATATTATTACGTATTTTGTAAACTACATCTTCTGCTATTTAATTGAGGGGAATAACTGTGATTTCAAAAATTTTAAAATGAGAATTTACTAATTATTGGTGTTGGCTTGCCTGACAATAGTGTCCGGCGCCATCACGACCTTTCGAATATTTTGGGTCGTGACAGGTATAATACTTGGTGTCTGAGTTTGGGTGTGAAAATGGAAGATATGGATGCATATATGAACATATAATAGACAGATATATATGTATAATATACTTAATATATTTTGTACATTTTATTAAGAGGCTATTGGAAAAGAATATAGGAGAAGTTAAACATGATTTATGGGCGGGAAGGGAATGATGTGTTGGCAATGAATGTATTTAGCAGATGATGGCAAGAATTAAGGAGATAAAAGTGAAGTCCTAACTTTTTAGGAGAGATTTTTGGGATGAAATTGCGACATTCTCGGACATCAAGAAGATGCCAAATTCTTTTAGGTATCTACAAATGTAAATAATACACTGCCTCATTTGATATATACTTAATGATGTTAGGATTCTGTGTATACTATTATTTAAAAATATGATACTTATGAAAGTTTCCCTAAATGAAATCCATTCAGTTCCTAATTCTTGGCATTTAATAAAGTTACCTTATAGTTTTAAATTCTGCGTCAAAATTGAATATGGAAACATCAACCTTCCTACCTAAATAGTAGGCCTTTTTAATCAAGCAAATTCAAGCGTTTCTCTAATAGAAACTTGAAGCAAAAGTAAAACATAAAGAATATATGGAGATCTGCCGCAGTCAGAACTTTTCCTATTACTACTAGGTTTCTGTAACATTGCTTAAACTCTACGGATGAAGGACATATATAAATACTACCACTAACCTAAACTAAGTTTTCCCCTACCTCCTTTAATTCCCTGATCGTTGTTTCTTCTCTTTCAATGGCTTCCCTTACCAACCATTGTTTCTTCATCTTTCTATTAGTGATCTCCTCTTTCTTTTTCGCGCAGGCTGAAACTTCCCCGTTTTATTCCATTTACAGCCTCGGAGACAGTGATTCTGCTTCTACTTCTGATCATTTAGCCATTGTGCTTGGTCTGCCTTCTCTACAACATTACACCGAAGAAGGTGTTGAGTTTGAGTCCGGTATTAGTTTCATGACACCTGCAGCAACAGTTATGAGTCCCTTTTCCTTCATAAAGAATGGCATCCCAAGCGCCTCAGCAGTCTCATCTCTCGCAGGTTCTTCAGAAAGCTATCGTGTTTATGGTTCAGCCTGGTTTTAATGATTACATGTACTCTCTTTTGCATACAAAATCTATTTCTGAAGTGTCCAAACTTGTCCGTGATGTTGTGGAGACAATCAAGAGTTCTATCGAACAACTGATCAAAGATGCAGAGGCCAAACACTTTGTGGTTTCTAGAATTATTCCAATTGGTTGCCTTCTAGGTTTTCAAACGATGTTTCCCGATAATAGCAGGAAAATTCAATGTCACAAAGGACTAAATTTGTTTGCAACATTGCACAATGATCATCTATGGCAAGCGTTGGAGGAGCTACGATTGAAGTACCCTGAAGTTGAGATCATATATGCAGATTATTTCAAGGCGTTTATGGCAATTCTACGCAATCATGCATTCTTGGGATTTAAGACTAAGTGATAGAATTCAAGGGTCCACCAAATTATATAGAGAACTAGGTTCTCTATTAGTTCCCAAAGATATAAGTTCCTACAGAAACCACGCACACTATAGTAAATAATGACAGGAGGAATTTTACGTGGAAAATTTCTAGCTCAACCGGATTAAAAACCATGACCTACCCTTGTAGGATTTCAACTTCACTACTGAGCAACTTTCATATTACAACCTATGTAACCTATGAATTAACCTCTTAATCCCTCACTATCTTGTAAAACACTATTACAAGTCATTTTGTAATAACTCTATTACAAAGACTTTACAGCTCGACTAACTCTAGCCAAGACAGAAACACAAGGGTTTATGATTTACAAAGGGTTTCCTACGCAATGTTTCTAAACAAGATAAGTAGGAATTACAATTGAAGTGCTTTAACAAAGGTGCAACACAACTAAGGACATGTGATGACCCAATACAAGAAGCTGGTCCTTTGTTATGTTGTTCTTTGTTCTTGATGCCCTTGAGAATCACTTGCAAGATTGACACAGACTTGAGAGAATGTTGCTTTTCATTCTTGAATGTGCAAGTGTTTTGTTTTACCTTTTCTTGATGTAAATAACTCATTTGTGACATCACTTGAATGATGTAAGCAAGTTAGGTAAAGAGCACTCCCCATAAAGTTGACTGCTGCACTGTAGCATGTGCAGGCAGCAACTTTACAGCTCGGGCAGTTGACTTGTGTAGTTTCTCGGGAAACGGTAGCTATCTATTCCCTCTGTTGTTCCTTTGACTCTGAAGAGTTGAACCATATCCCAAGTTGGAACCTTTTGATCTTAAGGTCTTGAGAATGTGTAACAGGTTCCTTATCTGGTTCTTGACAATAAGTTTGTTAGATCATCAAAACATAACAGGGATATACATATAGCCTATCAATTTCCCCCGTTTTGATGATGACAAACTTATAATTCATGTTCCCCCTAAGAACCAGCATTTCCTGAGTTCCCCCTGAATCAGTTACCCAACCTGTTCCCCCTGAATTATTTTTTCCCCTTTTGGCATCATAAAAAGATTAGTAACAGGCTTACAAAAGAAAGAAGTCTAGCTTGAGTTGACTCATGCCACTTGTGTGCACACAACATGACTAAAAACAGAGCATAAAGAGCAAGACGTACACAGCTAAAGGATGAAACTTCTATTAATTTTTGGAAATTAAGCAGGGAGTAGTTCCATTGTTACCAACACATCCACAAAATAAAAAACAGCAAAAACAGAAGTACCAATCATAAACATCATCAGAACTAAAACAAAGGACAGACACTAGCATTTGATACTGGAAAGGGAACACGTTCTAGGGAGCACTGGAGTGGAAAGGCTTAGATGAAGAGGCAAGGGTTTTAAGAAGGATGTCCATGCGAGCATTAGCTGACATCTGCTCATTGAGCAGTTTCTCCTTCAGGTCCTCAACTTGTTTCCTGAGGTCGGCATTTTCTTTGGTCAGACGGGCAACCTCTGTGCTGTGAGAGCTGCGAGAACTAGGTGCCTCCTGAAGCTAACTTAGCTGACCCTCAAGAATGGAATTCCTTGCCTTCAGCTTCCTTATCTCATCAGTGGCACTATTTTAGGCGTTGATCAACTGGGAGATAGTAGAAGTGCTGCCAACCCCTCCAACCTTATCAATACACTCACATTCCTCGAGGGTGGTCTTAGAGAAGGTTTGCTTATGAGTACCCACTTTGGAGTTTTCCAAAGGGACTTTGAAGAACTCAAAATCTTTAGTAAGGAGGAACCCGTAAGGCATCCCATGATTACCATCCTTGAACTTTGCCACCTTCTGCATGTGTTCTATCATGATGCCAGGCATGTTGATAGTTGTGTATCTATCTAGTGCTTCCATGAGAACCAAGTCTGCCCGAGATATAATGGACCTTTGTTCTATACGAGGGAGCAAAACCTTGTTCACCAATTCAAACAACAGTTGGTACACTGGAAGGAGGGCCTTCTTATGTACCTGTTCCCCTTGTTGGACTGCCTTATCCTTCAAGATAGCATTTCTAAAGTTCGAAGAGCAGGTTCCCTGAACAGAAGACAAACCCTCACCAGGCACTCCCAAGATAGTTCCTAGTACAGCAGAGTCCATCACAAGATCAATACCATTCACCATCACACAAATATGATCATCCTCAACTGTAAAAATGTCGGCATAAAGACTACGCACTTCGTCCTCATAAACTTTGGGACAGTCACCTGTGAACAGGTGTGTCCACTATTGAAATTCACAAATCTCCACCAATTGGCGCATGCCAGCCATATCTAGAATATCAAGGGCAAATGTATGGCCCCATAGCACCTTTTGATTTTTCAATTTTTCCTTGCTAGCATCCTGGGTATCATCAATCTTGGTCTTTTTGGAGGAACCAGGTTCCTCACTAGCATCACCCTTCCTTTTTACTGATGTGCGAGCACTCTTTCCTTTCTCAGCAGATTTCCCAGACACCTTTTTCGTAGACACTTTTTCAACTGATTCTTCTATCACTTGTTCCCCAGATTCCTCAACTACCTTTTCACAAGATTTTTCATCCTCAACCTTGCTCAAGTCAATTTCACTCACAGATGACTCCCTTTTGGACTTTGGAATAGTAAGTTTCTTTGAAGACTTACGAACCAAGGAACCAGGTTCCTCTTCTACCTCATCATCAACATCAACGACTAGTGCATGAGGCACTACCTTCTCATTTACAACCTTTCCATCTTTCACCAATCTCCTCTTCTTCGTTTCCTTAAAACTGACTCAAATTCTTCCTTCTTCTGCAACCTATTGATAGGTCTCTTAGGAGTTGGCACTTGAGTAGTGGCATGTCTACTCCTAACCTTGATAAAACTAGCAATAGCCACATTATCATAATCATCTACACTGTCCTCATTCTCCCCTTCAGATAACGATCTCATTTCAGGAACAACCATGGACAAAGGCTCAGCGTAGAAGTGAGAAGAGGAAGTAGGATAAGTACTGACCTGGGTTGCTTAAGAGGAACCAAGGGTTGGCTCCTCTTGGGTGGAGGGATCAGGTCCCTCAGTTGGTGCCCCAGTAGTACTGTCCGGTACTGATGTTTCAACAGGTGAGGACACAGTGAGGATGACACTTGGAACATTTTGTGTTTCCTGATTGTCAGACATGGTCGAGTGTATTTAGTTGAAGAAGAGAATTTGAAGAAGGGGAAAAGGGGAATTTTGGATTCGTGATATGAACAGTTCTGAAAGTGACTGTGAATAGATTTATTTGAGAGGAGATATAGACCGGTTGGGGTATCAATTTTGGGTATTCGGGTCGCTTTATAAAGGGTGAGACACTTTGATTCAAGAAGCAAAAAGAAATTGACAATATAATGACGTGGCACCATTTCAGCCGTTTAAAAAATTATGCATGAAAGTATAAAGGAGCTACTAACCTGTGTCAAAGGAACCTGGTTCCCTCACAGAGTTTGAAAATGTAAGCCTCATCCTTTGACCAATCGTGCAATGCATTAGCTACTTGTCTGCTCTGTAATCGCCATTCATATCTACATGTAACAGTATAGAGATGAGTTAGACTTTGCTAGAAAATACTTTTTAGCAATTTTACCTATACACTTCTTTCATAGCCAATCATCGTGGGACCAGGTCCCTGGCTAGACTTCATCAACCCTAGTGCCAAGCGATTCTTTTCAAAGTTCTCTCTGCTCAGTGCTTTGGTGAAGATATCTGTAATTTGATCTTCTATGCTGCAAAACTTCATGCAGATGAGCCCTTTCTCAACATTGTCTCGAACCTTTCTAGTGGCTGCTTGATCCACAGCAGTGGATCATAGCAAGAGGCAGTTGCCACATACTCAGCTTCAGCAGTTGAAAGGTCCACTGAGTTTTGTTTTTCTTGTGCCCCGTAAGATTAGACACGAACCCAGAAAATGTGCCATACTAAAAGTACTTTTCCTATCCACCAGATAAGCAGCATAGTCAACATTAACATACCCTATTAAGTCAAGGTTATCTCCTGAGGGATAGTAGAGAACTAGGTCCTGCGTTCCTTTGAGATACCTTAGGATTCTTTTGGCAGCCTTCAGATGAGATTTCTTGGGATTAGACTGAAACCTGGCACACAGTCCCATACTGAAAATGATATCTGGTCTGCTTGTTGTGAGATACAAAAGTGATCCTATGATCCCTCTATACATGGTCTGATTTACATGGGAACCAGGTTCATCCATGTCTAGACAAGTAGTTGTGGCAATAGGTGTGTCAATAACTTTGGATGCTTCTATATCAAACCTTTTTCAGCAGCTCCTTGATGTACTTCTGCTGACTTATCAATGTCACCTTTTGAGATTACCTCACTTGAAATCCCAAAAAGAAATTTAATTCTTCCATCATACTTATCTCGAACTCACTCCTCGTGAGTTTTGCAAACTCTTCACAAAGAAAGTCGGTTGTGGCTCCGAAAAAGATATCATCAACATATACTTGAACAATGAGTAGGTTCCTCCCTCGTTTCTTCAGAAAAAGAGTGTTGTCAATTTCCCCTCTTGTAAAGCCATTTTCTAGAAGGAACTTTGACAACCTTTCATACCAAGCCCGGGGAGCCTGCGTTAGCCCATACAATGCCTTGTCCAATTTGAACACATACTCAGGATACTCGTGACTCTCAAATCCAGGAGGTTGCATGACATAAACTTCTTATTTTAGAAAGCCATTCAGAAATTCACTTTTGACATCCATTTGAAACAATTTGAATTTCATATGAGACGCAAAGGTAATGGGGATTCTGATTGCCTCCATTCGTGAAACTGGGGTAAATGTTTCATCATAGTCAATCCCTTCTTCCTGATTGTACCCTTGAACTACAAACCTTGCCTTTGATCTGGTTTGAATTCATGAATCAAGAGGAGTGATCACATTTTCCAGAGGATGTGAACTTTTGTGTTTCCAGTTAGACACCCGAACCTTGTTGTGGGAAGGTCCAGGTATTTCTGAATGTGATTCTCTCTCTACATGTGGGGTCCCTTGATCTGCATTAGCAACTATGTTTTCAGCTTCAGTTGTTGTGATTGAGGAACCAGGTTCCTCTATGTTAGCTGGAGATTCAGATGTGCCATTGTCATTTGAATCCTTGACGTGACTCATCATGTCAGTTTTTCCATTTGCCATGTCAATGACTTCACTAGGGACAATTGACTATTCTCCCTCTTGATCAATCTTATCATGTGAATCCTTCCCACATGAGTGGTGAGATTCATCAAAGATCACATGTATACATTCCTTAACACATTGCATCGCACACCTTGTGATCCTTGAAGCTTGAGTTGGGCAGGCCACAAACCGGGTCCTTCTTGACCAACTTGTTCAGCAACGTGAAACTTGCATGACCCAGCCTTCTGTGCCATAGTTCAGCATCATTATCAATAACACTTAGACAGCTGAGATCACCAGTCTTGTTTCCCTTGTCACAGATTTGGGAGACACTTAACAGGTTGTACTTCCACCCATTCACGTAGTACCCATTTTCAATTGAGTGAGAAAGAAACTTCCCAATTCTTCCAATTCCCAGAATGTATCCTTTTTTGCCGTTTCCAAAGGATACACTCCATCCTTGCAGGTCTTTGAGTGAAAGTAAATCATTTGTGCTCCCACTTATGTGCTTCGAGTAACAACTATCCATGTACCATTATTGGCTGCTCCCTTTCACTGCTCCCTAGAAAAGGAAATCAAGGATTAGACTTAGGAACCCAAACAAGTTTGGGTCCCTTGTAATTGAGAAAGGGATGAATCAGGACCTTTTTTGTCCAAGCAGGCATCATGCATCTTTTATATGAGGGACCACGTTCTCTAACAGTAGTTACCTTTTTAGCAAAAACTTTATTTTTCTGTTGAGACTGAAACTTGGCCTTACAAGTTTTCTTAAAGTGCCCAGTATTACCACAGTGAGTGCAAAGCCAGTTATCAGGTACAGTAACATACTTTCTATGAGGGTTGTAAGGAGTCTTTTCCCTTTGGAACCCTATCACTTGCCTTTTACCCCCATTGTTTTTATACAAGGCAATGATAGCATCAGAGGACCAGGTTCACTTGAGTGATTTTTCTAGATCATTCTTAACACCGCCTAGATCTTCCTGAAGTTGTTTGTTTCTCTCAAGTTCGGCACACAGACTAGATTTCACTTATTTTATCTCATCTTCAAGCATAAGGTGTGCCTTACTTGCAACTTCCTTTCCCTTTTGGGTGTTCATAGGCCTACTTTCCCTTCTGAGTTTCTCAATTGTTTCCTTTAGGTCTACAACTACTACTAATAGGTCATATCTCTCATGCTCTATGTTTGCACTTCTCTCAGTCAAAATATCCTTTTCCCTTTTTATACTCTCAATGGTCTCTCTTAGATCAACCACAACCACCACTAGATCATCTCTCCCGTGTTCTATTTCTCCTAGTTCCGTGGTTAGCACATTTCTATCACTAATGAGACTGTGATAAGGATCAATTAAAATATTAGCCAAATATATAAGCTTTTTTTGAGAGTAAGACTTCAAATTTCTTTGAACGTCCAGAAAGTTTACCACATCATCATCATTGTCTTCATAATCATCAGATTTTGCCATCAGGGCAAAAATGGAATCATAAGCAACTCCTTCACTTTCTACTACCATCATGGAGGTGTCACCTTGTGCATCATCTTCTCCAGATTCGCTAGAAGAGTCTCCCCATGCAGCAAGAGATTGTTTCACAATATTATCAACAATTTCTTTTCTTTTAAATCTTTTGTTAGGGATCGGGTTCTTCTTGGCTGCTTTGTCTATGTTGTGCTTGTACTGGTCTTACTTGAGGAGAGGGTAATCCTTGATGAAGTGCCCTGGCTTCCCGCACTTATGACATATGTCCTATCCTCTTGGCTTGCTGGAGCTGCCCTTCTTCGGAATACCTCTATTTTTGCGGACCATTTTCTAAAATCTCTTTGTCAAATAAGCCATATCAGCATCCTCACCACTTGATTCATTATTGTCTGTCTTAAGGACCAGGTTCTTCTCCCTTTTGGGTTCTCTTATCTCATGATCCTTTTTCTTCTTAATTTCATAAGTTTTCAAATTACCAATGAGTTCATCAATGGTTAGCTTTTGTAGATCCTTTGCCTCCGTGATAGAATTTACTTTGCTTTCCCAGGAACCAGGTAATATACTAAGTATTTTCCTGACAAGTTTGTTCCTTGGAATGATTTCTCCTAGGGAATAGAGCTCATTGATGATAGAGGTGAAGCGAGTGTGCATGTACTGAATGGACTCATCATCTTTCATCCTGAAGAGTTCATACTCAGTGGTTAGCATATCAATCTTCGACTGCTTGACTTGAGTTGTCCCTTCGTGTGCTATTTGGAGTGCCTCCCAGATCTCCTTGGCAGATTGACACGCCTAGACTTGGGAACTGTCACTTCTGGTTCTCCAATGGTTCTCATAGGAACGAAGGGACCATCGCAGATAACATCCCAGAGCTATGAATCTTCAGCCATGATAAAATCATGCATCCTTGTCTTCCACCATCTATAGTATTGGCCATTAAATCGTGGTGGTCTATAAGTTGATTGACATTCTTCAAAGTTTGGTGGATCAGCCATGAGCATCCTTTCTAGGGGTTAGCCTGATAGAAAGAACGCGCTCTGATACCAATTGATAGAATTCGAGGGTCCACCAAACTATATAGAGAACCAGGTTCTCTATTAGTTCCCACACATATAAGTTTCCACAGAAACCATGCACATTGTAGTAAGTAAATAACAAGAGGAATTTTACGTGGAAAATTCCCAGCTCAACGGGATTAAAAACCACGACCTACCCTTGTAGGATTTCAACTTCACTACTGAGCAATTTTCAGATTACAACCTATGTAACCTAGGAAGTAACCTCTTAATCCCTCACTAGCTTGTAATATTCTATTACAAGCCATTTTCTAATTACTCTATTACAAAGACTTTACAACTTGACTAACTCTAGCCAAGACACAAATACAATGGTTTATGATTTACAAAGGGTTTCCTGCGCAATGCTTCTAAACAAGCTAAGTAGGAATTACAATTGAAGTGCTTTAACAAAGGTGAAACACAACTAAGGACATATGATGACTCAATACAAGAAGCTGGTCCTTTGTTATGTTGTTCTTTGTTCTTGATGCCCTTGAGAATCACTTGCAAGATTGACACAGACTTGAGAGAATGCTGCTTTTCATTCTTGAATGTGCAAGTGTTTTGTTTTACCTTTGCTTGATGTAAATAACTCATTTGTGACATCACTTGAATGATGTAAGCAAGTTAGGTAAAGGGCACTCCCCATAAAGTTGACTGCAGCACTGTTTTTGCACTGTAGCATGTGCAGGCAGCAACTTTACAGCTCGGGCAGTTGACTTGTGCAGTTTTCTCGGGAAACGGTAGCTATGTGTTCCCTCTGTTGTTCCTTTGACTCTGAAGAGTTGAACCATATCCCAAGCTGGAACCTTTTGATCTTAAGGTTTTGAGAATGTGTAACAGGTTCCTTATCTGGTTCTTGACAGTAAGTTTGTTAGACCATCAAAACATAACAGGGATATACATATAGCCTATCACTAAGACATTGATGAAGGTTTGTTGTGGTAGTACTGACAGTGGTCCGTTTAATTTTGATCCGCATAAGAAGTGTGGAGAGGAAGGAGTTGTAGCATGTTATTATCGGGCTTCGCATATACATTGGAATGGATTTCGACTGACACCGGAGGCTTCGAAGAATATGATTGATACTCTTTTCAGCAAAAACGGTTTGGTATTTCCAGAGTTTAAGTTCACAACAAATCATCATATAGTTGTAGCAGAAAGGCACCGTTCTAAGGTTTATGGACGATTTAGAGATGGTCTAAGGCATTTATTGGAGTTGCATGCTAATAACGTAGTGGACTACTGAAATACTAGTATTTGTTTTGATCTGTCCAATCTGAGTCGCTTTAATTTTGCTGATGAGATTCGAACAAGCAAAGAATTTTGTATAGGGTAGGCCCTCAAATATTGTTTTGTATGTACAGTGGGTTGGTCTAGTGGTGAGTACCCTCCACTTTCAACTAAGAGGTTGTGAATTCGAGTCACCCCAAGAGCAAGGTGGGGAGTTGTTGAAGGGAGGAAGCCGAGGATCTATCGGAAACAACCTCTCTACCCCAAGGTAGGGGTAAGGTCTGCGTACATACTACTCTCCGCAGACCCCACTAGTGAGATTATACTGGGTTGTTGTTGTTGTTGTTGTTATATGCATAGTGGCTGATACCCTCTTCTTACTGTATACCTTTCTCTTTTACTAATCAATATGCAATTCTTTGATTTGTCTTGAATGATGCAGTGTCTCTTGTTTTTGTTTTTCTATGTTTAATTTCTGACACTGAAAATTTGAAAATTGAGTACATAAATTAAGGGGAATGGGTGCTTTAATTAACAAGTTAGGGGAGTGTGACCTATCTGATATTCGAGGTAAGATCTTTTCTATCCTTGGATCCCCAGCATTTGAGTTATACAGCTCGGATTAGCGCAAATATGACGCAGATGACTATATGTGGATGTTGTGGCCTTAAAGCAGGCTGTTTTTGTATAAGAAATGCATATGGAAATGTTTGACGTTAGTGTTTTTGTAAAGTAGCCAACTCAGATGCACATGAAGGACAAAGCTTAACTGATGTATTTAGCTACTGGCACAGAAAGTGATGTTTTTAATGTACTTGTCTTCAAAGTCTAGAAAAGAATCTTGTTATGGTTCGTGGAAATATCTACTTGATTTATGGTTAAACAGAAATGAGAAATCCTGAGGATTCTCACTTCCTTTCAATTTCTTCTGCCCATATTTCCTCCAATTGTAGCCATCTTCTGCTTTCTGTTCTCTAACATATTGAGATGGTTGATTGTAATGTATTGGAGCTGGATTACTCTGCATGTTCTCTTGGAAAAGCTTTGAACTGGAGCCACTTCAGTTTTCACCCCAGTAGTTTTGCTGTGGGGAGTTCATTTTGCTGGTTAAGTTTCCTACTGCGGCAATAGATGGGCTAGAGTCCTCCCCAGGGTGAGAGTGGGTGACATCTGCACCAAAAACTAATGCTAGGACTGTCGCTGACAAGGGGAATTCGCCTTGATATAGAATAAAAAAGCACAGTGTTTCTTCCTCCCACCTTCACATTGATTTTCAGCGCTACATTGGCTAGATCGATACTGTTTGCTCATCTTATATACTCTTACATGTTTTGTGAAACAGCACTGTGAGACAACTCCTAGTTCAGTCTCACAAATTCGCTTCTTCAGATCACCTGAAAGGAAAATGCAACGCAGGCTTTCTACCGGTACACACCAGTAGGTGCCGAACTGAACATAAATGAAAAACAACCGATGAGACGAGATTTAAATAGTGTCAACAGCACTATATAACTTATTCATCATATTCCATTGGCCAACTTGTGGCAGGTAGTCTTTTTCTCGACCGTTCACATGATACTTAAGCTGCAGAAATACATACTCATTACTGAAATCCTAACTAAAATAAACTTTTTCACTGCACAAATCAAATTTAAGCAAGAATGGTATCCCCAGGGATAGTAAGACCATCCCCCCTCAACCATGAGAGGAATCACTTTTTTGATAAAGCCCGTGGAATGTGTTAAAGATGTGTTAAAGATGGAATAGGGATCATAACACGGGACTAAAAAATAGCAATCATTAACTAATATAGCCCGTGGCAAGGCAGGACAGACTTTCCCTCACCATAAAAGAAGAAAACAAATGATTTTATTTACATTAATCTTTTGACAGGAAACGGAAGGCCAGCATGTAGGAACACCACTACTTGCAGCTAGACATGATATGACCTAATACAAAAGTTCTCTAATAACTAAATAAGCCTACATACGTCAACTCTCTTGTTGGTTGAGATGTTAAACACGAAATGCAATACTTAATTGACCAAAAAGTGTAACCCTTGGCTCAAATAATTAAACTTATGTATTAAGGGGTTAAACCTAGTTAATAATAATATTTCTAGATGCGAGTTCCGAAAGCGTGACTAACATTGGACAGATCCGGTAGAAATATAATAATGATGCGCAACAATCATTTCAAGTGATGTGGGCAATAATAGAGCATTAAATAGCAACGAACAATAATAAATGACATTTAAGTAAATAGAAGGAACGATTCACCCAATAAAGGGGGAACTAGGTGGTTATTCCTCCAGACAATGATAGATGACAGACAAATCCTTGAATGTTCGAATTATCCCCGGATCTGGTGGAAAGTATGGAATAATATGGACAAAAATCTTGGTGAAAAGGTGATATTTGTGTCTTAGTAAGAGAGAGAGAAAAGATCTTTTGTCAAAGTGTATTCTTACAAAATGAATATCACATGCCTTACACCATTGTCTTCCTTTTCTATTTATATGAGTCATTTCCTTAACAAACCCTAATAGTAGAAGTGCAGAGAATATTCACTAGAATATTCTCTTTAATATCCTATTTTGAAAATTAGCCGTTACAACTTTGCCAACGGTGCTCGACGTCGACCCTTGTTGACATCTCGGCCATGAAACTCGCTGCTTCCTGGTCGACCTCGACTGATAACGGCTTGAAGACTCTTCCTTTAGCATTATCTTGTCCTAAATATTCTAGGGCAGATTTTGACTTATACAGTTAGTCCCTCCACTTATTAAGGTCGGCGTCATGCGGGCTTGATGAGCGGATTCTATTCGTAGTGGTCGAGATGATTGGACGAGGGGGCAACGTAGCCTTTCATGAGCCGCAACTTTTGGGGTTACGTTGTTCCTGGATCAAAGTGGCGTTATGACGTCATACATCATTTATGATGCGTTGCGTCGTTTCGCAAGCGTTTATTGGTTGGATTGTCGCTTCGATAGTTGTGCTAAGTAATGATGACCTAATTTCTCGGTTTCGATGCCTAAGCTCTTATAAATAGGTATGTGAAGACACACACTCGAGTTTTACAGATTTCCCATATCGAAACCTTGTGCCTTCTTTTTCTTATTCCATTGTTGTGCATCTTCTTTCCCTGCCCTAGCAATCCCTGTTGTTTTTAACTCCTTGTTACTTTGAATACCCTCTCTTTCGTTTTAACTATGTCTAATCAATCTTCTGGTCCCAGCGAGGAAAGTTACCCGGTACCTTTAGTGATGGTTTTCCCTACTCACGCGGAGGGCATCTCCGCTGCCATCGAGGATGAGAACTTCCCTATAATGGAGGAGATAGTTCCTCGTGGTGAGAAAGTCAGGTCTGATTTTTCAAAGGCGCCTGAAGTTGAACTCGAAATCTCCGTGTCCGCAATGAAGTAGGCCAATTTATTAGAGTTTCACTATATTAGTAACAGAAACAGTGGATCTTTATACAAGTCATGGAAATAGCTGCACATAACCTGTCGCAATTGCAATGTCTAAAGTGACAAGGGGTGGAAGGATGACAAAATTACCAATTGTAGCAAAGAATACTGAGTCATTCCTCTGAGAAACTTCATTCAAGTAGGCTTGTTTTTTGATGTTTCTCTTCTGTGAAACAATTAAGAACTTGGTGCTAACCTTCTTCAGATTCTTCAAGGGAATGCTGAAGTAATCATCACGATCTCCAACCAACTTAGCAAGTTGATCACGAGTTGTAGGGATTACCAGATCTACTATCACTTTCATAACCTGAACAAGGATCTAGTCAGTGATGGTAAGGAATAACTAAAGGGGTATTCCACTCTCAATAACAAAAGCGGAAAGGAAGCAAAGATCTAGTCAGTTGCAATTCGTCTCACGTTAATATAATAAAAAAAGTATTTTAAAATATTGAATTTTGAGAAGCAAAAAATGACATAATTTGGGACGGATGAAGTATATCATACAATAATATTCTTCATACATGGGTGATGTTTCGCCATAATTCATTATTTACCTTATATTTTGGTGTTTTACTCTTAAATTGTGCGGCACTTGAGCTTAATTGAGTTGTTTTTATGTGTAGTGTGGGGTCCATCCCATGAATGTGAAAGGAAGACAAACTTCCTTTGACATAAAGTACCATGCTGCCAAATCTACAGGAAATGTGATTTGGGTAGTCAGATTTTTCATTACTTTCACAAGGTGAAAGTTTGACATTTATATTATGATAATGTCATCCATGATGCAAGCAAGGAGAATTAGATGTCTATAAATAGATAGCTCCTGATTCAGTTGAAGATACACAAAACAAAGAGAGAAAGAAAGAGTGAGGTTTCATAGACAAGGTATAAGAAAATAGTCTGTGAGAAAAATAGAGAGTGAGCGATATTGTAGTAAGGTGAAATTATCAAAAGAGAATTATTTCTTTTGAGTATTGTAGTGGTCTTTGGAGTATTTTACTCGGACCTACAAAGTGTAAAATTTCTTGCTATAGTGATATCAATTGCTCGTCTCGGGGCCGTAGTTTTTCCCTTATTCAAAAGGGTTTTTCACGTAAATATCTTGGTGTCGTTATCACTCTTTTATTCTTGCTAATTACTGTATCTCGGTGCTACGTTATTATTTCGCTTTTATTACCGTGAATGTTATTTCTGTAGGAAGTTTATTCCCAACAACTGGTATCGGAGCACAGGTTCTGCTCGTTCAATGAAATACTATTGACTGTCAGTAGTACTATACTCGGTGAAAAACAAAAATGTCCGAGTAAAGTACGATTTACGGAGATAGCGGTTTCTCAACATGACAAATAAGGATGAGAGATCTCCTCATTCAACAAAGATTACACAAGGTACTAGATGCTGATGCCAAAATGCCTGATACCATGAAAGCTGGGGATTGTGCTGACTTGGATGAAAGGGTTGCTAGTGTAATCAGGTTGCACTTATGAGATGATGTGGTAAATAACATAATTGATGAAGACACCGCACGCGCCATTTGGACAAGTTTGGAAAGCCCATACAAGTCCAAAATTCTAACAAATAAATTATACATAAAGAAGCAGCTATACGCCATACATATGGGTGAAGGTACGAATTTTTTGTCACATTTAAATGTGTTTAACGGACTAATCATACAGTTCGCCAATCTCGGAGTGAAAATCGAGGAAGAAGATAAAGCCATCTTGCTATTGAACTCGTTGCCATCTTCGTACGATAATCTGGCAACAACCATCCTGCACGGTAAGACTACCATTGAGTTGAAAGATGTCACATCGGTTCTTCTACTCAATGAGAAGATGAGAAAGAAGCCTGAAAATCAAGGACATGCTCTCATCATAGAAGGTAGAGGCAGGAGTTATCAAAGGAGTTCGAGCAACTATGGTAGATCCGGAGCTCGTGGGAAGTCTAAGAACCGATCCAAATCAAGAGCGAGAAATTGCTACAATTTTGATCAACCAGTTCACTTAAAAAAAGATTGTCCAAATCCAAGGAAGGGTAAAGATGAAACTAGTGGCCAGAAGAATGATGACAACACAACCTCCATGGTGCAAAACAATGATAATGTTGTCCTCTTTATAAACGAGGAAGAGGAATGCATGCACTTATCAGCATCAGAGTCAGAATGGGTGGTTGATACAATACCTTACCATGCCACACCGATAAGAGATCTTTTTTGCAGATATGTAGAAGGTGATTTCGGCCTTGTTAGAATGGGTAACACAAGTTATTCAAAGATTGCGGGGATTGGTGACATTTGTATCAAGACAAATGTCGGATGCACATTGGATCTGAAGGACGTGCGACATGTACTAGATTTGCGGATGAACTTGATCTCGAAAATTGCATTAAACCGTGATGGATACGATAACTATTTTGCAAATAAAAAGTGGAGACTCACCAAGGGATCATTGGTGATTTCAAAGGGAGTTGCACATGGCACGTTGTACAGGACAAATGCAGAAATATAACAAGGTGAATTGAATGCGGCACAAGATGAGATTTCTGCATATTTGTGGCACAAAAGAATGGGTCATATGAGCGAGAAGGGATTGCAGATTCTTTCCAAGAAATCACTTATTTCTTACACCAAATGTACAACGGTAAAACCTTGTGACTACTGTTTATTTGGTAAGCAGCATAGAGTCTCATTTCAGACATCGTTTGAAAGAAAATTGAATATACTTGATTTGGTATATTCTGATGTTTGTGGTCCAATGGAAATTGAATCGATGGGCAGTAACAAATATTTTGTTACTTTTATTGATGATTCTTCACGAAAATTATGGTTTATATTTTGAATACCAAAGATCAGGTGTTTCAAGTTTTCCAGAAGTTTCATGCTATGGTGATAAGGGAGACAGGCCAAAAGCTAAAGCATCTCCGAAGTGACAATGGAGGTAAGTACACTTCAAGGGAATTTGAAGAGTATTGTTCGAGTCACACATGAAAAGACAGTTCTTGGAACCTCACAACACAATGGCGTAGCCGAAAGGATGAACCACACCATTATGGATAAGGTGAGAAGCATGCTCAGAATTGCTAAACTGCCTAAGTCATTCTAGGGTGAAGTAGTTCAGACAGCCTGTTACCTGATCAATATGAGTCTATCAGTTCCGTTGGCATTTGACATCCTAGAGAGAGTTTGGACCAACAAGGAGGTGTCCTACTTGCATCTGAAGGTGTTCGGTTGTAGAGCTTTTGCACATGTACCAAAGGAGCAGATAACAAAGCTGGATAATAAATTTGTTCCTTGCATATTCATTGGATATGGAGATGAAGATTTCGGATACAGATTGTGGGATCTTGTAAAGAAGAAGGTCATCATAAGCAGAGATGTAGTCTTCCGAGAAAGTGAAGTTGGAACTGTTGATGATATGCCAGAGAAGGCCAAGAATGGTATAATTCTTAACCTTGTTACTATTCCTTCTACTTCTAACAATCCCACAAGTGCAGAAAGTAGGACCGACGAGGTTGCCAAGCAGGGGGAGCAACCTGGTGAGGTTATTGAGCAGGGGGGCAACTTGATGATGGTGCCAAGCAACTGTATCACCCCACTCAGGAAGAAGAACAACCTCAACCTCTGAGGAGATCAGAGAGACCAAGGGTAGAGTCATGTAGGTACCCTTCCACAGAGTATGTCCATATTAGTGATGAAAGGGAGCCAGAAAGTCTTAAGGAGGTATTGTCTCATCTAGAAAAGAACCAGTGGATGAAAGCCATGCAAGAAGAGATGGAATCTCTATAGAAAAATTGCACGTACAAACTGGTTGAACTTCCAAAGTATAAAAGACCACCCAAATGCAAATGGGTCTTTAAACTCAAGAAATATGGAAATGGAAAGCTTGTCAGATACAAAGCTCGATTGGTGGTAAAAGGCTTCAAGCAGAAGAAAGGTATTGATTTTGACAAAATTTTCTCACATGTTGTTAAAATGACTTCTATTCGAACAATTTTGAGTTTAGCAGCTGTAAGCACCTAATTTTTGACTATGTGTGAATATTTTTCCACTCATACTCTCACTTTCCCCATACACTTCTCTCACATAATCCCTCCACCAACACACATGGATACTCACAAAAAAAGAAGGAGATTCATCTCTAACCCAAACACATACAACAAAAAGTCAAAAGGGGAGAAGAAAAATCAAAAAGGGAGGAGGAAAGTTAAAAAGGGGAGGGAGGAGGAAAGTCAAAAAGGGGAGGAGGAAAATAAAAAAGTGGAAGAGGAAAGTCAAAAAAGAGGGGAGAGAAAACAGGGGGACGTTCTCTTAGCAAAGGAGGGAGAAGGAATCGGATAAAAATTAGCACCTAAGAGCTAAAGGGGCAAGAAAAACACAAAAGGAGGAGCCGAGCTTTCTCTTCTTCCTAACCACACACTCATCTTCTTCCCTTCTTACTGGTTTCAACCACAAAAAATAGTCAAACAACCTCTCAAACCGAGCAAAAATCCAGCAGGAAAAACCCAATTTTTGGTGTTTCAAATCTGAGCGAAAAATAGTACAACAAAAGGGGGGTCTCCGGTGGGATCACATTTGAGTTCCGGCGGGCTGTCTATGTTAGACTCCATTCGGCATCGATTTTAGTTGTTGTAACTTCATTGGAGGAGTTTGCTAATAAAGGAATATTTGTTGTTGCTAAAGGTTCAATCTCTTATCTCAAGTCTTTGTTTCACGTATCTGTTGGTGTTTTGCTTAAATGTGGGTTTGAGTTTATTATGGCGAAATTCTTCCCTGAAATATCCTGGTGCATATTTGCTCAAATTAACTATGTATTGCTTGGATGGTGATTCCGTTGGTTTATGCTTTAATCTATTAGTTTAGGTTTGAAGCACTTCCTTAAGAATTCGCTGTTTCAGCTCAAATTTGATTGTTTTTTTTAACCTTTCCAATAATGACATGAATTTTTTTATTGTTTAATGGATTTGAGTGGGTCA